>NC_138870.1:45662276-46862276 GCF_965194805.1 Balaenoptera borealis
ATGAAGATGTGCCTGAAACCCCTGGGTCTTGGGGAGCCTGGAAGTGGACACAACTCTAAAAAATGTTTTGTTATTGAAAAGAATCTAGTAAAACTTACCACTGGACACAGAGGCCAGAAAAAATTCAGTGAAAGCAGAAGAATTGTCTGGTCTTTCAACCCTAGACAAAATCATATTTTACACTCGATTAATTCGAAACTGGATTTAATTTTTTTTAATTGTTTCATTCTGGTAGGATCAGAAGACACATCTGGCAGGGACGAGGTCATCTTAAGAAGAGTTTGAATATTTACAATTAAAAACAAACAAAACAAAACAAAACAAAACCCACTCGCTTCTCTCAAAGTCTCACCCCTGGTGGGAGCAGCTTTTAGGACCCGTCACCGAAGGCAAAGTTTCCAGCAACCTGATCCCCTCTGTTACCTATATTTCGAGCCTCTAGCCCGCTATTAAAAATAAAAGGGCATCTCCATTCTCCCCCAGACGTACCATTCTGCAGCGACACTCACTACCTTATTCATGTATGTGTGAAGTGAGTGTTTTCCTGTCCCCCTAGTTGCCCTGGAGTTTTACATTTAAGCACCCTTCCCTGCTGGGTTTCTTGAGATGATCTGGAACGCACGCTGGAAAAACACACTGGGGGAGCGGGGAGGTCTGTCAAATCCCAAAGCAAAGAGCAGCCGAGCCTTGCTAAGTAAAATGAAAGAGACTTAAGGAGGACAGAATCCGTTAGTGTAGACACTTAGGGGTTGAATTTACTCCCCCATGCCCGCAATGGCATAAAGGAGCAGGACGTCAGCGTGTGCAGCTCTGGGGGTTCCAAAGCTGCGAAGTGCGGTCTTTGGAGGCGTCGGGAGTCAGTAATCCCTCAGTTCACTCCCGCCGCTCCTTCTTGCCCATCCACGCGAAAGCTGGGTCCAAAGGCTTTGAAGATCTGGTGACTCTGGTGCTGCGTCCCGCGGGGGCGGGAGACCGGTACCCGCCGTAGGCGGCCAAAGTTCCGACGCTGCCTGGACAGGGGGGCCGAACTTCTGGAAAAACGGCTTTGGGGAGCGATCGGTCCTGGAAGGGCGAATGCGGGAAAGTGACTCGGTCCCCTAAAGTGGAGGCGTTGCAGCGGGACCCCGCTTCTGGGAAGGTCCGCTAGGAATGTTTGAAAATACGTTTCTCCCCATTCGAGGTGTTTTGTTTTGTTTTGTTTTGTTTTGTTTTTTTCCTTTAAATCTATTCCCTTCAAAAAAGCAAAGATGTGAACGGGCAGACGCCACCTGGTCTGGGAAATGAGCTTGTGACTCGTGAAGATTTCGTTTGGTTCAGGTTGAGAAAAGAACCTGACGTCTGTCTGGAGCTGTGCAAACCGTCTGGAGCGCCTTCGGAGAGGGACGTGCTCTACCCCAGCCGCCCAAAGCCTCGGAAGGTTCCATGGAGGCGGCGTCGGGACCGCTGGACCCCAGATCACCGGAGGGGTGGGACGGAAAGAAAACCCAAAGCACCACAGCCCGCACCCCTCGAAGTCGCGGCCCCGAAAGCGCGGGCCAAAGCACGCGGCTGCGGGGCGGGAAGGGGAGGGCGAGTTCTCAGCCCAGAGCTCCCCGCTCAGCTTCTGCCATTTCCTCCACCTGATTTCGGCCGGAGGAGGTCATCAGTTTTCGAGGGCACATCGCAAGGCAATATTCCCGAGCAATTTGAAAGGCCCTGGGAGAGAAGAAAATTAAATAATTGGACTGAAGTCTAAAATAAAGATCGGGAGCAAGATTATGACCCCACTGGATTTTCCGCTGAGAATCCCCTCCTATTAGCGTGTACTTCCGAGCTGGCTCTGTCCCCGAGGGCAGAAAAAGGGGCCTTTTAGGCCTTGAGATGGGGGACTCTCCCCCGCGGCTTTAGATTCTTGAAACTGAAGCTACCTTCTAACCAAGGCAGATTTTGAAGTTGTTACAGATAGGTTTCCTGTTCAAATAGTGTGGACCTCATTCTCCAGGTTCACTGTTTGGGGCGGGTCACAGCCTGAAGGTTGTCAGTGGGAGTGGGGGGACAGTACTAGAAAACACCATCACAGCGAGATTGTGAAAACATTCCCACAACTCTTCCTCTCAACTTTTGATTATTTGTGTGATGCAGGAAGAGGAGAATTCTGATTGCTTGTGGAGGTTCATCACCCCTGGCGAGGAAAAAGACAGAGGAAAAAAAAAGGAAAATCTAATAGAGACCGGTGCAGTGTGCTCCAAGATGTTGGAATGGGTCCTCTGTGCATTTTTCCTGGTTTAAAAGGACAGAGTCTGTCCTTCCGGGGCATCAGTTCCTCAAAGGATATTGCTTCTGTGGCAATAAAAGGCATAGAACTAGATATAGTTAGCAAAATGCATATATATGGAGAGAGAGAGAGGGTGAGCTAGAGTGAAAGAAAACATGGGTTTTCTCCTTATGTCAATGGAAAACATATTTCCTGGCCCTCCAGGTATTTTTTCCAGGATGATCAAAGCTGGGGTAGGACCAGCCCCTTCCACCTAATTCTTAGGCTGAATATGCACTTGCAGAGTGAATTTGGGGCATCACTCCACTTGACTTCAACTGGCACATTCAGATCCATATTCCGAGCTGGGCAGAGCATCTGAAAGATCCCTGCCGGGTTCAGATCCTAAGGAGTGAGCCTTGAGAGGCCAACATGGAGACAGGAGGGATGTCTCTGGACCTTGCAAGAGGCACTGTTCTGTTTGCACCCAGAGGGCCAGAACCCCGAGACTAAGTGAGCCAGTCATCTTGAGGGGAGAAGGGATGGAATTGGGCTTTCTTCTTCCTAGGACAAATCACATTTGGGAAACTTTTTTTTTCAAGGGTGGGGCTAAGCTTTAAAAGGTAGTGAGCCTGATTTTCTTGCAATGTTTGAAAAGAGAAATTCACCACTGTTTATGAGCCTGTCCCTGCTATTTAAAGTAGGAAGTATTCTAAAGGAAAAACTTAATATAGGAAATTTGTAGACCTACAATGCACCATGTTTAGAAGTACAACTGAAGCATACCCAACTGTATGGGGATATTGTCATCATGAGTCTCTACATGAAACATGATTATGCCACTTCATATGTACTATATGAGCAAATGGCAACAAAAACATAGCCACCCAGAATTTAATACTGAGATCCCTAACATCTGAATAATTTGCTTTCCTCCTTTACACTTACGCCAACTAAGATTTAGCCAGGTTTGCAGAAGTTTGTTCTCACGGCTTCCCTGCCTCTGGCCTGCAACCCTTCCACCCACCCATCTACCCATCCACTTCTCCGCACTTTTTTTTTTTTTTTTGGAACCAGGGATCCTCTCAACTTTTTTTGGAGAAATCTTTGTCAGTGTATGATTAAACACACACACACACACACATACACACACACACACACACAACCCACTTCTCTATCCCAAGACTGGGCATAAGGAACAGAAAATAGGGGGAGGGTTTCTTTCCCCATTTGGGAGGTACCCTTTCCACAGGAACAAGCAAACAGGCAGAGAAGGAAGGGAAAGCTGGCTGATTCTTGGTCTTGGCAGTGGTGGTTAGCAACAAAAATTCCGCAGTTAGGATGTGTCCCTGTAGATAAGCACCGGAACCCCTGGAGGCACAGGGTACTAACTTCCAAAACCTCCAGATCGGTTCGCAGCGGCACGTCCTTGAATGCCCGGGCACCCGCGCCGGCTCGCGCCTCCCCACATGCCCAGGGCTCTCCGGGATCTCATTAGAGTCTGCTCTGCCCCACAAAGAAAAGTACCCACCTGTGTGCTCAGCTCTCAGTGCCCATAGAGCGCACGCAAGTGCATCAGTCAGGATTACGGGTGTGATTGTGCCTGGCTCGCCGGTTCTGCTCTGGCGCCGCGGGAGCGGAGCAGGCGCTTCCCAGCGCGGGCCCTCGTCCCGCGGTCCTCCCGTGTCGGCCATTGGTTGTCCTGTGTGGAAGCGGCTCTCGCCAAGCTTCAGTTTAGTCGGAGTTAGTGAAATCCAATACTAAATAATTACTACATGGAAAAACAAACAAACAAACAAACCACAACCAAAAAAAACCCACAAAACAGCAAACAAACCCTAAAAATCAGCCTGTTGTAATTAACGAAAGAACTCTCGAAGTCCTGGGATCAATCCAGAAAGAAAAGAGAAAGGAATTAGATGCTGGCGCCGTGTTCCCGGCGGAGCCAGGCGGCGTTGACTGCTTTGGCTGAAGGGACCCGCCATCCAGGCTCCGGAAGTGACCCGAATCTCCTAAAAATCTGTGCAAAGAAAAAAATTGCGCTGAAAGAACAGTGCCAACGCCAGGATTCTGCCAGATTTGGCGAGATAGCAATTTGGTTTCTGGCAGGCGCATAATTCTACTAATTATGGCTGGGGGGGAAATGGGTCTGAGAATTATATACTGCAAAGTTGTTCCTGGATATCCTCAGACATGGTGTCTTTATTCTCTCTTAAATATAAGATTGTTAACAAAATCGTTAACAAAAAAGAATTTCTGCCTTACATATGTCTGAATACCATGTCTGCTTAATAGCTTTCTGCATCAGAGAAAACACTGGTGGAGTTGGATTAACAAACCTGTGTGTCTGTGTAAACATATATCTTTACCCACAAAATCATAGGTCCACCAAACCCCACACACACATCTCAGCAATCGCATAAAGACAATTAAAGGCTTTAAATTTTTTTAATTTAAACATGACTATGTTTCATATTCAAGGGAAATATTTTTAAATTTTTTACAAAGATTACCTAATTAGATGGAGATGGGTATCTGAGGGCACATATCTTATGTTAATATTTATCTAAAGTTCCCTTAACACCAAACAAAGCATATATTATATATTTATTTGTCTAGAGATGATAGGTCTATAATAGATGAGAGAAATAAATCTGCATTACTTCTTTGGAGAGATATTCATTAATAAACCAAGCACTGAAAAGAGAGTTACAAGTGCTTCAAATCACACATGCAGATTCTAGCAGAAAAGGGTTTTCCTAAGGCCTCAGAGTAGGAGAGGAATTGCACAAGGTTTCCTTAATGCCTTAGGAATAGCATCTCTGCAAAAACGTGAGGATGGTCTTTTTTCCCATTTTGCTTATAGTGGCTCAGCTGAAGGAGAGAAGGCCCCCACTGCAGAGAGCTGGAGTTGGAGGATTCGAGGGGTCTTCCCCAAGCTCAAATCCTCACTGTATTTCCTTTTCTTTCACCATCATCAGCCTGCCCTCACCAGCACCCCTGTCATGACCAACCTATAAATGTCTCCATGCTAGCACAATGCACATCCATCACAATACATGTTCCCCCAGCCTGTGTACTATCCAGTAGTGTTCAAACACCAGGACTCAACAGTCATGCTCCCCCAAAATGCTGAAGGCCATCAAGTGCAAGAAGTCTGAGGTCGTCTCTATACCTTGAAAGATATTTCTTCTTATCTGAGTTAAATTTTCTCTGACTATGCAAGTGAGTGCAGCAATCTTTGGGAAGAGAGAAAATGGATGTCCCCATCTTCCTTTCTAGTTCTTTAGATTTCATTGACTTTGCTGCATGTATGTATAAAACAACACCACAACTAAGAGAAAAAATTCTTCTAAATACTCCCTAGAGAAGGATAAATTTGAGTGAGAGGGAAGAGACAGTGAGGGAGAGAAAATCTAGCAGCCCCCTCCCTAAGGATATCATAGGGATAGTTTCCCTCCAGTAACTAATACTTCACCAAATTATATCTTTTTAGGAAGGTGGAATTAATTGCCACCAGCAGGAATCTTGTCCCAAGTACCCAGACATTCAAGCTCCTTCCTGCATTTTTGCTCCATAGATCCCAAGCAAGATTGGCTATTTTAGCAAAGAGGGGTTCTCGCCCTTTAGTTGAGTCTTAGGTTTTCATTTCCCTCTTTTTTGGAGATAAGAAAATTAAATTTTCTTTCTTTTGGTAAGGCATCTTTTGAAGGTCCTTTTATTTCTGGTGTCCAGCTCAATTATTTTCAAATTAGAATGATTAGAATGTATCTTCTGCTGTGACTTCTGAGGGTATCTGGTCATGGGGAGAACTAGGCTGTAATCCATTTAGGGTATAATTTTTCTCCTTCCTCATAATGAAATATACTTACATCCTCTACCATCTGCCTCTTAGGACCCACTAAACTCCAGGTCTCAGCATCATGGTGGAATTGAGGGCAGTATTTCACCTAGTTAGAGATGAAATGTCCAGTGCTTCAGCTATGTCTTTTATATTTAGTCATTCTTATATAAAATGATATGTAAGATAAACAGTCCATTTTGATCCAGAAGAACGCTGTATTGAGGTCCACAACCCCTTCTGAGAAAAATGTTATTTTCCATTATCTTCTTTTAAAGTAACTGGAAATCCTAAAGAGACACACAGAAAGAGAGAGGGGGAGAGAGAGAGAGAGAGAGAGAGAGGGAGAGGGAGAGAGAGAAAGGAAGGAAGGGAAGGCAAGGGAAGGGAAGGGAAGAGAAGGAAAGGGAAAGGAAGAGAAGGGAAGACAAGAGAAGAGATTGATCTGTCTCATTTCTAGGAGCTGCAAATTTAAACTTTAAAAGATGGAGGAAACGAATGAAAGTGATAAATACCTTTTCCAAGCATTCGGTTTGTTGGCTTTCTGACCAAAAGGGCCCGTTGTTAGATCTCTGAAAGGAAGCCAAATCCAGCCCCCTGCAAACGCTCCTCCACCTCTTCCCCAACCCCCCTCAACTCCCTTGTCTAACTTGAAAATGAACTTGGACTTCCCTCTCAGACAGGCCCTAAAACCAGGAGAGATTTTATTTGTCTGTTTTTGAAGGGCTTCCTAAAAGGAGGAGGTGTCTGGGGTGAGGGGAGGGGAACAGAGGGCCCTCTCCCACTGCAGGGATGGGGTAACGGTAGGGGCTCTGGGGAGGCAAGAAGCCGGGAGAGATACTTTGTTAATTTCTTAACTCTGTGTTTATTCCCGGAACTTCTGTCAATGGGGGTGGGGGGAGGGCAAGTGACCAGCTGAGATGCTGCTGAAAAAGAAAAGGGAGTAGGAGGAATGAGGATTAGAAAAGGGATGGGTCTGGGGAAGGAGAGGATGAGGAGGGTTGGGAAGGGTCTCTGTGAGGAGCTTGGCAGGGCTGAGAGGACAGCGATGGAAGCAGTGGAAGAATGAGGGCTGAGGTAGGGACCCTGGAGGCCACTGGAGGAGGCTTCCTGAGACTTCCCCATGGAAGCAGCTACCTGATCTCCCCACTCAAACACAGAGCACCACAGGTGTGATTGGGGGCAGGCTGGAGGAGAATCCAGGAAAAGACTGGTGATGGCAGCCTAAACCCCGACCCTCGTGTGGATCCCTGCAGAACCATAGAGGAAAGTTTGATGTGACTTCCCAAACCCTCAGCCAACACTGCAATCCTAAATTGACAGCAGAAGAGAGTGGATTTCCCTGATGTCTAAGAGAGGGAAGTGAATAGGGCCTGGAGGAAGGCAAGTTTGGGTTTGAGAGCAGAAAACTCTGAAACTAGGAGCAAAGCGATGCCTCAGCCCATCCTGGTGCCATCTTCCTCAAGCTGGGGGCCCAAGGAGGAAGAACAATAAAGGTGGACGATGCCAGGATGGCAGCTGCTGTCCAGGAGGTGAGTCTCAGCCTGGGAGGAGAGGCCTGGGTGGCTCTGCTCTGAGTCCAGGCTGTGGGGGTGGAGAGATTAAAGCGGAGCAGGTTCCAGAGGGATCCAGGAGCCTGGGAGTGGCATCTGCATCTGCACACTCCTTGGGCCACCCCCAACCTTTTAGAGCCAAGGGAGGTGGAGGGAAAGGAGGCGAGGAGGGGACTGGGCAGGGCCAGGGAGCCCCATTATCAGCCACTTTTCCTTCCTTCCCCACCAGTATCACCCTTTGTGACCCAACAGGAATTAATTTCCTCTGAGTGTGTAAGGCTCTCCCAGCTCAGTCACACTCTCAGGGGGCTCTCTCATAGTTTCACCCCCCCACCCCGGAACTCCCAACCCTTCCTGTAAGTGACTTCTCTATCCCAAACATCCCTTTCTTTCCTAGATAGCTCAAGCCCTATGTCCTCTATCCTCCACAAATCTCTTCCATCCTGCCTGCAGCCCGTATCCTGGACAGGAAAGGGCCCCCCAAACTCTATGCCCGCCCACCAAGGCCCCAAGTCTGGGCGAGAATCCAGACCCCATGGTGGTAAGGCTCTTTGTTCTCCTGCAGCCTCAACCCACCCCCTCCTTTTTTAAACTGGAATTTCTCCCATAAAAAAAAAAAAGCGGGGGGTGGGGGGGCAGGAGCTTCAGAGCTTCAAGCTCTTTTTTTTTTTTTCCCTGGGCAATATGGAGGAAACAGAGGAAAGAGCGGGAGGAAGGGAAATCAACTGATGCTTGATTTCCAAAGAAGGCAATCTGGGCCCTGAATAAGGGGTACGCCAACCTCATTTATCTCATCCCCTTTTCCCTAGCCTGGCATTCAAGCTTCACCCAGCCCTCGAGTGTGTACGGCAACCTTGCACGCTCCTGCTGCAAATGCTGCTAACTTACCCCTCCGACTTGGTCTCTAACACAGCAGGCCAGGAATTTCACCCCTCAACTTTAGAAAGACACAGACATCTGCCTCTTCATTTTCCTGGGGATATCTAAGTAGAGAGCAGGATGAGCATATAAATCAAGTGTGTATCCAGAGAAATAAACAGACCAGCAGAGATCTTTATTTGCATAGAGAGGATTTCGGCGAGGGCTGGGTACTTTCATGAATATACTTGGGCCGTATCCGCAAGGGCATGTGCTGGAACAGTGCATGGAGGCTGCCCACGATCACAAACCCACAGGCCAGGCGTGTGCACACGTACACCGTGCAAACACACACACACACTTCCAGTGAGAAGGCACATTGAATATCTCCTTTATATATTGGGGCCTTTGAAAACAAGAATTTCAGAGTTGAACTTAGCGGGGAACTCAGTCCATAGAGGAAGCTGAGGGCAGAGCGGCTCCCGTGGCCTCGCCATCACAAATGTCCCTTTGAAAAAAGAGCGGAGAGCGCAGCCCGGGGCTTCTAGACGGGGCTAGAGGGGCCGTTTTCCATTTTCCTTTGGTGTGATGAAATGCTCCGTCCTTTCCCGCACACACCAACATCACAACTAGAGACCGAAGGGTCACATTCCTATTCATTCCTCCCGATTTCCTCTCCACCAGGTCCGCAGTCCAGCTCCATCGGCCCACCCGCGAAGCCCCAGGCGGGGCGAGGTGTGGCTCAGCGGCGGGGGGTGAGCGCCGAAGCCGAGGGTTTCAGCGCCTGGCTTTCTAGGGCGGGATCGCCTCATCGCTTCGGCGATGTAATTACTACGTTTCCAGTAGTGCATATTCTCCTGGAGTGTTTAATTTGGTTTTATTTGTGTCTCAGCGAGATTCACATTTTTTTTTTCGGGGGAGGAGGGAGAAGCGACCCCAGGCTTAAAGTTAATTAACCAACAAGGCTCTACTTTGAGGCGCCCGCCCGCAGGCTCTCGCCTCGTCACCTCCCTCCTTGCTCCGGGTGCGCCCCAGTCTTGGAGCCGGCAGTTTCAGGCGCGGAAGGTCTTGGGGAACCCAGCGAAAGAGTGGGAAATCGTTCAGAGCATGCGGACCCTTCTCTGGCGCTTTCAACGCCCTGAGTCCTGAACTTTCGCCTCCAGCCTTCCCACTCTCTCAGGTCTCTGGGGGGCCTACATCTTCTTCAGCTGGTCTCCTTGACGAAGGGAACTTTTCCTTCTCTTTCCACTCTTCGCTAAATTTTGGCCGCATAAAGCCCCTAATAAATGGAATTGTAAAATTGCTGGGTTAAATCTATATCTCATTGCAATAGGAACAGTTAATGCCCTTATATAAACCTGGAAAAGAACCTACAATTGATTTTATTTATTGCTGGGCCGCCTGCACCCAGAGCCTTTCTGCTGTTCTGCCCCTTACTCCCAAAGGCTGGGGGACCCGTCTTTGGGTTCTGGCCCGTGAAGACGGATCTGGCGTTGAGCTAGACCATTCCCGGACCCGGGAGGGAGCCCCAGGAACGGGGTGGCCATTTCAGGCCCTTTGTTTCGCCCGGTTGCCCCACTCAGCCCGGTCCACGTCGCCCGGGTTCTCCACGCGGAACCGGACCCTGCACTGCACAGAAGGGGAAGCTAGGGCCTCCACACCACCCCTACACCTGCGGAGGGAAAAAACGGCAGACCTCTCCACCCACCTACCCCCACCAGGCAGGCCGCAGGCAGACGAGGGGGCCAAGGTCACACGACCCAGTCTAGACTAGCCAGGCCATGTTTGCTTTCCTCCTTTTACCTTGACCTTGGAACTCCGGAGGCAGGGAAGCCAGTTTCCTAGCCAAGAGCCGGCTCCCAGCAAGACCCACCTTCCCCTCCACTCCTCTCTCCTCCTTCCACCATCATCGCCCTCGACACACACTCAAGCTGGCCTGCTCATGTTCCAAGCTTCCTGATATATTTTTCCTCCTACTGCCAGCCCAGTCCAAAGCCTGCTTTCTGGAACTCTGAGGTGACCCTTCCGAATGAAGATCACCCTGATAAAGATTGTATCTCTTATCCTAACTCACCCACGCCAGGGCGCTCTCCATCGTCCAACACCACCTTGCCCCTACCGGTAGAAGGGAGGCGGCCCGTGGGCCAGATCTCAGTACAGACCTGGCCATTTGCTCTCAAGTTGAAGGGATCCAGTGGGTTCGGCTTAGCCCGAGGCTATTTCCTGGCCACGGCCTGTGCGCGGTCTGGACAGGAGCACCCAGCATTTAAAATCTTTGGCAGAGGCAGGAAAGAGGGAGATGCTGTAGCCCCTCTCCCCTTTTTTTTCTCTCTCTTTATTACCTCTTCTCCTCAGGGAGGCCCTGTGCTGAAAGGGAACTTGGCTCAATCCCACGGAGATGCTCTCTGGAAAGGGGTGCCTCTACTGAGGCACCAAACTGAGCACAGGAAGCCCGACAAGTCTGGAGATTGGGAGGAGAGAAGATGGGGGCTTTTTTAGAAAATTAGTAAGTTGGTGTTAATTTTTTCTTTGAAAAGATTGGGTAGTTTCAAAGCATCGAAACACTTCACATTAAAAGGGAGTGACCCCAAGAATGCTATGGGAGCTAAAGTTGGGGTTATTCAGCTGGGAACTGCATTGATCCCGGCTCTGCCTGGCCCCTCAGCCTATGGCCGGCTCAACCCAGGCGGCCGAGGGCGGAGGCGAATCCGCGGGCTGGGGTCGGGCCTCCTGGGGTCTCCCAGAGTAGCGCCTGGGAAATGTCCCTCCAAAGGGGCAGCGCTGCCGACTCTCCCTCATCCCACGTTTCCTTTTGTACACGGATCTGAGAGCGCGTACTCTTCTTGTTCACATCAAGAGCTTTTCAGCTTTCCTAGACCGAATCCCTGCTCCTCCTTCCCCTTTTCTTTGAAAAATCTCACTCCGAGTCTTTTAATTTCTATTGTATATTGAAATACCCGTCTATTCTATTGCCCCCATTTCTCTTCTTTATTCTACCTCAATTTTTCATTGAGAGCATCCCGCCCTCCGTGTGATGATGTTTGTGTTTGGGGGCTACTACATCCTCCTAGCCTTCGCTGCTCCGCTGGAGGAAGACCTGCGGGCAACGAGCCTAGAGAGGGTCCCTCTTAGACAACTGGGGCTTTGGGGAAAGTGGCTGAAAGTCGGAAATGGAAACACAATCCCGGCATCAAAGTCTTGCTGCTCGGTGTCGGGTTCTTTCCAGCCGGAGCTCCCAGGGAGTCAGCCAAGGCCAGACCCGGGGCTCCCCACGCCCTGACGGTGCGCTTCCGCCTGCTTTCCAGTTTTTTTATTTATTAAGAAAAAAAAATACGGTGTCTCCCCGACTCTTAGCTCCAAGCCCCAATCCAGTCACAGCGATCTTTTTGGGTAGGAATCAGTCTCCCCCACACGCCTCCTAAGCCTAGTGGGAGGCGCCCAGGAACAGTCCTGGTCTTGCCAGACCCCTTTGCGTCGGCCAAATTCAGCCTCCCCCTCCTCATTCTCCCTCCCCGAGGCCGGCCAGGGGGCGTTGCCCTGTCCCTTTAAATCTCCCAGCTCCCTCCTCTTTGCCCCTCCTGAGAGCCAATCAGCAGAGACCTCTTCCCTTTCGCCCCGCCCCACCTCTAGGGGTGGGAACCCCAGGAGACCCGGCCAGGGCATCACGTGCACGGGTGGCGTCACGTGGGCGCGGGAGGGTTGCAGAGGGGAGGCTGGCGGGAGCCGGTGATTTCTTAATGAAATGTCCCCGCATGCGTAGAGGGCATGTAGGGAGGGAGGTGGAAGCACCAGGAGGAGGAGGAGGGGAGGGGTAGAGAGAGAAGGGAGGAGGGATGGGGGAGGGGAAAAGGGAGCGAGGTGTCTCCCCAGCTCGCAGCCTCTGGCAAGTGGAGTTTTTAAAAAGCTCGAGCAGATCATGTCATGACGACTTCGCTGCTCCTGCATCCTCGCTGGCCGGAGAGCCTTATGTACGTCTATGAGGACAGCGCGGCGGAGAGCGGCAGCGGCGGCGGCGGCGGCGGGGGAGGCGGCGGCGCGGGCGGCGCGGGGGGTGGCTGCAGCGGAGCGAGCCCCGGCAAAGCCCCGAGCATGGACGGGCTGGGCAGCAGCTGCCCGGCCAGCCACTGCCGCGACCTGCTTCCGCACCCCGTGCTGGGCCGCCCGCCGGCTCCCCTGGGCGCCCCTCAGGGCGCCGTCTACACGGACATTCCGGCCCCGGAGGCGGCGCGCCAATGCGCCCCGCCGCCGGCGCCCCCCACCTCGTCCAGCGCCACCCTGGGCTACGGCTACCCTTTCGGTGGCAGCTACTACGGCTGCCGCCTGTCGCACAACGTGAACCTGCAGCAAAAGCCTTGCGCCTACCACCCGGGCGATAAGTACCCCGAGCCGTCGGGCGCCCTGCCGGGTGACGACCTGTCCTCCAGGGCCAAGGAGTTCGCCTTCTATCCCAGCTTCGCCAGCTCCTACCAGGCGATGCCCGGCTACCTGGACGTGTCTGTGGTGCCTGGGATCAGTGGGCACCCGGAGCCGCGTCACGACGCGCTCATCCCCGTCGAAGGCTACCAGCACTGGGCTCTCTCCAACGGCTGGGACAGTCAGGTGTACTGCTCCAAGGAGCAGTCGCAGTCCGCCCACCTCTGGAAGTCTCCCTTTCCAGGTAAGGAAGGGGCCCGAGCGCCGCCGCCGCCGCCAGGGACCCGTCCCAGCCCCGCCTGCCCCGGGGCTCCGCGCCCCAGCCACCCCCGCCGTCTGGCCCCGGCGCGCCGGCTCTGCTGGGCTGCCGATGGAGCCGGCCGGGCGAGCTGCGCTGAGGAATGCGCCGGGGAAGAAATCTGCTCCGACACGTTCCCCGGAGCTGCCGGGCGGAGAGTGAAGCAATCACAGGCGCCCGAGCGCCCGGCCGCCGGCTCCGCTCCAGTCGGGAGCTTGTCTCCTCCTCCCCCAGCGGGCTCCAGTCTCACGCGCGGCTCTTGGCCTCCTAAGCCCGCTTCCGGCCAGGAATGGGGGGTGGGGTGGGCCTTGGGTGCCTTGGAATCCAAAACCACTAGGACAAAACGCTCAACCCACCGATTAACTGCGGAAAAAAATAAGAACACCCAAACATTTTGTTTGCCTGAACGTCCAAGATCATTCAGGCACTGCAGGCACTGGACAGTTTTTGTTGTCGTTGTTTTTAAATAGGGGTCTAATTTGCCGGGATCTACAGAAATGTAGGATGTTTTCTTTTTTATTTTATTTTCTTGATTTATTTTAAGAATTTGGTCACGAATTTCCTGATTGTTAAAGGAACAAGAGAGCTAAAATCTCTGGAGAAGGTGTGGAGAAAAGGGAGTTCACATCCCTCTCCTGGATTATAAAATTCTTTGCCTCTCTGGTGTACTGAGCTCAAATCCTGTGGGTGTTCGCACTACCAACTCCCCCAAATGCGGGGGAGAAAGAGAGTTACCCATGCCTTAGACACAGGGGAGTGTCTCTTTCTCTTAGAGGGGAGTGAGGATGAGGGTGGGGCGGGGCGGGTGGGGGGGAGACCTGCTTTGGAAGGATCTGAGGTCCAGGCCCAGGCGGGGGACCCCTCTGTATTGTCTGGCTCCATATGCGGTGGGGGATTGGAATTTACTGGTGTTCTGTTCCCTTTCCAATTGAGGCTATCTCTGAACAGGAAGGGATCCTGCAAACCACCACCCCCCACTCCACAGGGGAAAAGACCAGTTCCAGGTTTCTCAAAACCACATCAGGAGCTTTGTATTCAGCTTTGTGCTGAGAAATCAGGATTCAGGGTCTAGTGAATCCAGAGCTTGAGTCTGCTCTTGCTATATATAAGCAGAGCTCAGTGGGAGAGGGCTGACTGGCTCCATTCTGATGCCTACAGGGGTCCTGGGGCCCCAGAACAGCCATATATGTCTCCCCATACTGCCCAGAGCCCACCCCCTCCCAGCTCTACATGTGGACCCAGGGACATTTTCATTGGGAAGTATAGACCTGAAGACCTCCTAAGGGTGGGCCTGAAATTCCTCTGCATCCGGGATTGGGGCAAGGGCAGATGGTTAAAAAAAAAATTACTGAATGATGTTAGAAAGTGTAGCAAATAACATTCTTGTAAATATTATAAGATGACTTAGTATAACACAGCTGACCAAGGTGGGACCCACACTAGACACCCAATTTCTGGCTGCCAGAAGATTTAGGATGATAGAATTTTAGTACATGGTATCATGCGTTACCTACTCTGCACTGACTATATTTTTATATAATATGATTTCTGTTATTAACCACCTAATATGAAACACATAATAACACTTTTCTAGAAGATAGGCAACTCACATGTAGGTGTACAATAATGTGTTGTGGAGATATGGCCCTTTAATTTCCCATCTCACCCAGATGGGAAGCTGCTTAGGAGATGGGGGTTTAGCAGGAATTCCTGGAGCATCAGTAGCTGGTAGCCAACAGGCCATGCTAAGGAGCTGAAGGACAGAGGGGCAGATGCCCACCAAGCCCACTGTGGGCAGAGGCACAAGTCTAGAGCAGTGGGCAGTGGGTTTAGTGTGAAGAGGGGATGAGAGGGAGCTGCTCTGGCATTGCTGTGTATGCATGTGGAGCGAGGTGGGAGTGAGAGATTGGAGAGAAGCTCAGAAATATCTTTGAGCAAAATAAACATCTTAAAGATTCCCAGAAAAAAAAAAAACTAAAAGTAAGCACTTTTTTATCACAGCCTCCTAGAGAAAAATATCTTTGACATAAAAAAAAATATAGCCCAACTGAGATTTAATACACTTGCAAATTATGGCATGGAAGTGGATATAAAAACCCAGTGTATCTCAACAGCTATGTGCTCACACACTCCCGGTGTGGAAATAGAATCGGGCTGGTGTATCTCAGTGAGTGCAGAGGTCCAGGCAAAAGGCAGATGAATAAGAAATTATCTTCAAATACCCTCCATCTTTCTACCCACACAGAGCTCTTTTAAAGTAGTGAGATTTCCAGATAACTCTGTCTATGCAATTGTGGTTTGTTCGGCAGCATCTAGGCATAAACACTACTGTCTCTTTTCAGTGCCTCTGGCTCTGAGAGACCTCATCTATGGCAGTCTGGGCTGGTGTGGGAGATGAAGGCAATTGTTCAGAAAGATCCAGATAATTAGGGCCAAGATGAGTTGTGGCTTCTTCCTTCACCCAATTATCTAGACCCTTGCTTCTTTGCTCTTTGTTTTTCTTCCTATAGTGCGTATAGACAGTTTTTAATTTTGACAGAGAGAGGCAGAAATTCCAAGAGAGAAGCAGAGAGGAGGGGGGTGGGGTGGGTGAGACAGGGAGAGACAGAGACAGATAGGATGGGGGGAGAGAGTAAGAGAGAGAAGGAAATAATGGGCTCTTTGGGCCATACTGGAAGTCTCTACTGACAAGTCTTTGGAATTTGGTTGAGAAGAGTGGCTAGGATTTCTAGCTGAACAAGGTCCTCTTCGGAGGACCAGAGCCCTGTTTTGGGAGTGGGTGGTCAAGAGCCAGTGGGCAGTAGGAACATGTACACAGGACCCCAAGAGAGAGCTATGGCTGAGCATTGATCTGATTTTTATCTGCTCCTCAAAAGTGTCAGGTTCCCAGGTATGACGTGGGGTGTGTGTGTGTGTGTGTGTGTGTGTGTGTGTGTGTGTATGTGTGTGCGCCCACACGCTCTGAAGGGAGATTAGGGAAAGGTTGATTGTAAAATTAATCACCAAGTCCTCTACTTACTTTAGGCAGCATAGACACAACTCGAGGCCTAAGCTTCCAGATGTTTCCACATCTGCAGATCCCACTTCCTTTCCAGACAAGACAGCAGACAATGAAAGGGGGCTTCTTTGAGAAGGCAAGACTGAAGGTATTTCCCCAGTTGGCCAAAACAACCAGCCGTTAGGTCTGATCCACGAAAAACTTGGCCAAATCAACTCTTGGCATTCTGTAGAGAAAAATAACCAATTTGGACCAGTTATCTGCTTTTTTTAAACTGATTTTTTAGGGTTTGTTGATTAGGCCTCATTGGAAATTTATAGTTGGGGTTTAGGAGACCCAGACTTGGGTAGATAATTGTGAGCATTTCCAGAAAGTGAAGTTTAAAAAAATCAGGGACAATTATCTGGTTAATTCAGGAAACCAAACCCACTTTTATCCCATTTGCTCTCCAGGAAAAAGGAGGTATTTTAAAGCTAAATTGTACCAGGTGGTCTGTTTCCATTTTAGAACTTACTGTGTCATTATGTTGAGTCCAAAAATCTGGGTTTAAAATCTGGCTCTGCCACTTAAGTTCTTTTACCTACTCTGAGCCTCAGATTCCTTATCTTGTAAAATGGGTTTAATAAAATAAGACTGGAAAAAATGTTCCGAGGATTAAAAAAGAGCCTCACGGTATCATTACTGACCCTCTCTGTTTTACTTTTATTCCAGAATCATCAATTTCTCAAATCATAGTTACATCTGTAAGAGTAAGACACATTTGAGAACTGAGAGACTTTTAAAAATTATCTTGTGCAAAAAAAAAAATCCTTTTTAACGTAAAGGATCTGCTCTGCTAAAGTGAAGTTGTTTTGTTTTGCAGATTTAAAAAAAAAGAAAAACAAAAACTTGGCCTATTCCTACATAGGCAGAGAAAAGTGACAAGTCCCACAATTTTCCTGAAAAATTGTCGTCGTGAAGACAGCCAGACCAGGCCATTGGAACCCCCTCTCTCCCATATTCTTTCTGTGTACTTTATTCCCCTCCTGCATTTGATGGTGACCTCTTCTCTCCCCATCCTTGTCAGGGACAAGGGTCCCTGAGAGAGAGCAGACCCAATGAGAAAGGGTATAAGGAAGGTGTTTCATGAGGGCGGGATGGGGGGGCAGTGAGAACAAGCATTTCAGGAAGAGCTTTGTGTCCTCATTCTAGACTGTGTCTACACTTCCAAAGGGCAGTAAGAATGAAGGGGAAATCTCAAATATTCAGTCCTACTCATTAAATC
Source organism: Balaenoptera borealis (assembly GCF_965194805.1). NCBI lineage: Eukaryota > Metazoa > Chordata > Mammalia > Artiodactyla > Balaenopteridae > Balaenoptera > Balaenoptera borealis. Next base: position 45,679,735 of record NC_138870.1, read on the forward strand.
CTGCATGAAGAAGTCTGCCAATTACGTTTTTAAAAATTGAAGGGTGAGTTACTCAGATAATTTTCCTAGTTCCCCACTTCCCCTTGAAAGTGTTGCTATGATCTTTTTATTGACAGAGGTGAGGGTGGAGTGGAAGGGGGGATATAAGTGACACATATTGCCTGTGACATTCTCAGAGCATGAAGAAATTGAACTAGTAGTGGGATGACAAGGAATTTAGAATTTAGGATTAGGGTTCCTGCATGGGGTGGGGACAGTCTCCTTCAGCCTCAGAGGAATGACAAGGATAGCAGATTGGAGCAGAATTTGCAGTTTTGGTGAGTGGACATTTATGGGGGCAAGGGAGTGGCACTGATTTCTTTTTATAGAAGACTTACGTGAACAGCTGGTTTCAACCCAAGAAGGGCTCTCTTGGTGTCTCCTCTGGTGGGCACACACCCGGGTGTGGACCCTCTACTTCTAGGGACCTGATTCCCTACATCTCAGTGCTAGGACTTCCCACCTTGGATGTTACTAAGTGGCTCACAACACTGGACTCCTAGAGATTGGCTCCCAGGCAGTCTGGCTTCACCTGGCCACTTTTCTTCTCTCTAGCTGTCGGTGCTGGCCTCAGATTCCTAGTGCAGAGCCAGTGACCAAAGGCAAGAGGCCCCACTTGGGGGTCTGTGCCCACTGAAACTGTCTCCCTGCCCGCCATGCCCTCCCTCAAACATACAAAAGAACACCTTCCTCTGATAATGGGGCAGAGTATAAACTGACCCATGCCCAAATGATCTAACTGCAGGAAAGAGGGATTTTCCTGAATACCTGCAGTCCTGCAGGCTAGCAGACCAGGGTGCAATTTGGAGGGACCCCTCTAAGGGAACGAGGATTCTAATAAGGAGTGCTGTGTAGAGCCATGCTGGAAGCTGAGGCAAAAGGAAAAATCAGTAATACTGGTCCCGTATTTATTTAAAATTTTCATATTTTGTTCATCATGGATTTGGGGGCATTCATTTATATATTTTAAAACATTGCATTAAAATATCATTTATCTTGGTTACTGAGTTTTGGGCGCCCCCTCCTTTAAAGTTTGCACCAGAGGCAATACCCCAGGGTCCTCACCTAAGTCGTGGCCTTGCTAATAACAGAGGTGCAAAAGATTTGGGGACAATCCATCAGCTCCCTTTGAGTCCCTGCCGGAACCTGTGCCTCCGCAGCCGCGCAGACTTGAGGCCCCTCGCAGGGTCCTGGGTCCAACCATGCGACTCACTTCTTGCCGCCCGCCTTCTCTCTCCCCCCAGACGTGGTCCCCCTACAGCCCGAGGTCAACAGCTACCGGCGCGGGCGCAAGAAACGCGTGCCCTACACCAAGGTGCAGCTGAAGGAGCTAGAGAAGGAGTATGCGGCCAGCAAGTTCATCACCAAAGAGAAGCGCCGGCGCATCTCGGCTACCACGAACCTCTCGGAGCGCCAGGTCACCATCTGGTTCCAGAACCGGCGGGTCAAAGAGAAGAAGGTGGTCAGCAAATCAAAAGCGCCTCATCTTCACTCTACCTGACCGCCCACCCAGCCGCCCGCCCCGTCTATTTATGTCGCCGATTTGTACCATATCCGAACACACCGAAGGACGCTTTTCGGGTACAGACAAATATTTAATGTTAACCAGAAAGAGGAACCGCTCCGCTGGGAGGCAGAGGGTATCAGAGGGTGTGCTCTGCCGCCCTCTACTCCCCACCCCGTCCTCAACCCTCACCCCTATGCAGATGGCACCTACCCCGCCTCAGCGGCTTTGGAGGTGGGTCCGGGCGGGCGTGGGAGGAAGGCAGCCTGCCTCCACTCCCTCTGGCCGTCGCCCCTCGCCTTGCCAGAACGCCGAGTGGCAGCGAAGAGCCCAATCATTCCAGCCAAAGCAGAGTTGGGGAACCCCGAATGACCCTATTTTTGCCTCATCCTTTGCCCGGGCAGGTAGACGACCCCCCTGAGGGTGCGACCCCGAGCAGGACCTGGCGAGCTCCTACTTTCCTTCCAGTCCTTCCTCCTGTTCCCTGTCCTTCTGGCACTCTTTAGTTAGGCAAGATTTCCCAGTTAAGATTTTTCTGTGCATATTTTAAAAGTGACATTAATATTAATGATAAGTATTAGGGATCTGGCATCGTGATTGGAGTACAGACAGCGCTTAGGTTTTCTTTCTTTCCTGTTTCAACAAAAGCTGGAATTGGCTGAGGAGCCACCTACCCTTCTCCCTGACCTGGACCAAGGAACTGAGTTTCTGAGGAGCCACCTTTGCCCCCATGGCCTCCTCTGTTCTGCTTCTCAATCAACATGCGGAAATCCAGGGAAGACAGAAACTCCCACCATGCTGCTAAATCTGTCTTCTCTCCTTCTCTCTCTCTTTCTCTCTCTGTGGTGAGGCTGAGGATCAGGCCAGGCACAGAAGCAGAACTTTTTTCTAGGGAGCGGACAAGCTTCTCTTCCAAGGGGATGGAGAGCCGGTCCCCCAGCAGATTCCCTCTCCAGTTGCTTCTCCATCAAGGCAGTAGCTGAGAAGGCCTCACATTTTCACTTTTACTCATTGTCCAGAGGACAGCAGTTTTTCTTCCAGGAGACCAAAATAGCTGGCTCCCAATTAGCCAGCTAACGTAGACGCTGCCTGACATTTCCCTCCTCAAAGGCCAACTTGGTGCTGGGGGATGGGGGCTCACCTTCTCCCTTCCCACTGGTGCATTACAAAACAGTGTTCTTTTGAAATGTTCATCCAAAATAGGCTTTTTAAAAATGTTGTGTATCTGTATATAGTATTGTGATGTCTGAATGACAATGTACTGAATGCAAAAAGGAAAAAAAAACCCACAAACCTGTTTTTAAAATAAAATCTTTTTTTTTTTTTGCCTTGATTTTATTGCTCAGATTCCTTCTGAAACTCCTTCTATCCACTGGCTCTTGGGGTAGGCTCTGTTGCCCTGACTCAGCCAGAATGGGCAGGGGGAAGAGTAGAGAGAACACCCCCAGCTGGATAGATCCCAAATTTATATTCTGCTCCACTTAAGTTTTTTAAGTGAGTTATTCAGATTGTTGATACTATCTAGACAGGAGAAAACTCTTTCCCATCCTGATTCCCCAAATAGATGAGTATGCTGGGGAGAGAAGGATGTGATCAGCGACTGAAAAGGCCTGGGAGCAGGTGAGTGGGTTCACTTCAGTTAATAGTCAGAGCTCAGAGCTGGATCTCTGTGCTGAGAAAGTGGTGTCCCAGCTGGGAGCTGGACGCTGTGGTGGTGGCAGCATGGCGGCAGTGGGGCACTAATCTTAGGCTCCTGAGGCTCTACTGCCCCCAGAGGGTCCCAAATCCCTCCAGACAGTTTAGAGCTGGAGCTAGGAAGGGGTCCCCTCAGTCTGTCCTGCTGGGAGGCTGCTGCAAGCTCAGCATTCCCAAGCTGCTCCCTTTTCCTCCCCACCAGCCTATGCAAGAGGTCGGGCTGCTAGGGCCCCATGGGCCCCCAGTTCTCTAAGCCAATCTCACTTGTATTCTCCAGCATTCTCGGGAACCCCAGTCTTCCAGGCAATCAGGAGCCCTGTAGACTCTTCCACTAATTTGTTTTTCCTGCCGCGTCCGTCTGTGCCTATCTCCCTATCTGGCTGAGTTAATGAGGTCGTTAAGATGTCAGGTTAAGAGACTTTTAAAAAGCGATATAGCCTAAAACAATGTTATCTCAGATTAAATCTTTACTGCAGCAAGTTTTATTTATATATAATATTTTTTCGCTCCTGAGACACAGAAAGACTGGAGGCATTGGGTTGGAAATCAGAGTTCTCTGCTCTCACATTGCCTGATGGCTGAAGTTCTTAAAATTTTATTTAAATAAATGTTTTGGGGTGTGTGTGTGTCTCTCTCTCTCACACACACACACACACACACACACACACACACACACACACACACCCCGAATCTGAGAGACAAAGAGCCTGAGGAATTCACCCTCTGTGGAGACTCCGCTACTGATATGGCTGCCAGTACTGTTCTACTCCATTTCAACTCTGGGTTAACTACCAAAGAATCCCATGCTGGGCAGTACAGATCTAGGAGGGAATAGATGAATCTCCCAGGAATAATGTTCATTCTCAATTCCATCTCTCCTTTCTCTCCCCACTCACCACCTTAACCTCTCTCCAAAACCCCTGTGTCTCTCCTGAGGTGGGAAGAATTGAAAATTAAATGTGTGTGTTTGGTCAGAAAAAGGACCTGAGTAGACAAGAGACCTGGGGCTCTCTTGATACCCCCACCCCTCTTGACTTGGGGGTACATGGGGTAGTCCCATGACATAGCTGTAGAGTCAGTGGAAGCTGGAGACTCAGTGGGGAAAGAGAATTCTATAGTTCTCCGAGGCATCCTTCCACTTCTGCACACAAATCCACATGAGGGCAAATGAGCGAGTCTTCCCACATGGAGGGATCCGCCCTAAGGCCCCAGAAGGGGGCGATGGAAAAGAGAAGAAAGCTTGTGCAGGCTCACTGGGATTGCACTGGGACACCAGTGACCCAGGCAAGCACTGCGGTCCCTCTGAGTCCCTGTGAGCCCCAGTGTGCCACAGGGTGTTTAAGATGTCTCCCATGCACTGGATCAAATATGCCTGGATCAATTTTGGAGATGCCTCTTCCATAAAAGTAAGCAAGTGTGAGAAAGGAAACTCCTATAGGTGAGACAGGTGTTGTGTGAGTATGTGTTCTGGGGAGACATACACTTCCCAGAGTTGGGAAAAAGTATGATTCTTTCCCTGATTGTGTTGGTTCCTTACCTTTCCTTCCTCTGAGAGTTGGCATTCTCATTGGGGAACTCTGTGAGACATTCCTGTGAAGGTGTGTGTGTATGTGTGTTTGTGTGTATGTGTGTGTGTGTAGAGCCTCTAGTAGCCAGTGCAGAATTTCCTCAGCCTTTTCTGCCTGTGTGTGTGCACGTGTAGCAATGTTGTCAGTCGGCACTGATCTCAGGGTGTAGAGTGTGTTTTTTTTCTTTATGCAAATCTATAAAAAGCCTTTCTTTCCAAGGCCAGTCTCCTAGTGTCTGTGTGAGAGTGAAGACGCAATAAATATGCGGGTGCAGGGGGATAGAAAATGTCTGAAGGATTGTGAGTATAGAGGCATCCCCGGGAAATGGACAGCTCTTCTCTGGGACTGAGGTTCCTGCTATCTTTCTCATAATCCGATGGCATCCCCGGCTCCTTGTGGCTCCCCGTGGCCAGGGCTGGGGGACCTGGGTGAGCTGGAGCCTCACGGGACTCTCCATCCGGAGGTCTCTCTACCAGGCTGCCAGGGAGGGCTCAGTTAGATCTTTTCCTGAGCTTGGGGAGAAAACCCCTTCCCCACCCACATCTTAGTCCTCAGACCTAGGGCCAGCAGAATGGGCCTTTCGGCCGGTAGTCAGTCGCACAGCCAGGAACCCACCTGAGGGAGCAAGGCCAGCAGTTCTCGGGAGATCCCTCCACGACTGTCTCCAGACCATCTGCTCCTGAGGCTTTTCGACAGGCGACTCGGTCAGCAGGCCCGTGTGGGTATAAGGCGGGGGCAGCCCCTGGGACACTCTCCATCTCTCGGAGGATTGAAGCTGGGGACCCTGCAGCAGCCCCCTCTGTTCAGAAGAGAACTCCCCACCCTAGGATCCACCTGGGTCTGACTTGGATGGTGTCGGGAGCCCACTCCTCAAAAAACTCCAAGTGCCGGATCAGGCAGATGTGTATCTAGACCCGCGCTGGTGGAGGATAGAGGGGCCCTGGGGAGCCAGGGGCTTCTGGGAGGAGGAGGGGGCCAGAGCCTTTTCGCAACCAACCAGGCTCTTCCTCTTTTAGCCTTGACCGTGACTAGGTCTTTCTGACCTTGACATCACAGGGAGCACAGGGAAGGGGGGAGGGTGGAAAAGGCCTTGATCTTCCGGTGGCCAGAGAAGGGGAGGGCCACTCGCCCCCTTGACGCGTCATCCCCCTTCCCGCCAGAGCCCGCCGCCTCTGTTTACACACAGAGGTGTCGTCTCCAGTCTAGACAGGGGCGCTAATAACGCCCATAAAAGGCGGCCTCTCCAGAGATGCTCTGCAACTCGGCTCCCGCGCGCCTACCGCTGGCCGCAGCCTCCGCCTCCTCCGCCCCGCCCTCCTCAGATACCTCGGCTGGGCTTGCGGGCCGCCTTGGGAGGGGGGACCCAGAGGGTTTCTAGAGGCTGAGAACCCCCGCCCCGCACCCTTCTGAACCTCTTCCGTCTCCAAAGGTAAGTGGACCCCCGCTCTTCCAGCCCAGCCAGCCTCGGGGATAGCGCATCCTCCCACCCCCACCAGCCTCCCCGGGCCCGTTGCCCTTACCCCAATCCGCCCGTGCCCAGCGCCACACCCGCCCCCGCCCCGAACTGGAGGCTTGGATTTGGGTAGCAGTTGGGTAGCTGGGCAGATCAGACCCCAGGCAGAACTCAGCCCCTCCTCAGAGCTAGGCCTGGTCAGAGGCCATGGTCACAGAGAGCGGCTGGTTGTGGGGCAGAGGGCACTCTGGGTAGTTCTCACCCCATACTGAGTTTCGAGGTCCACGGAGACCAGGCCCTGGGCTCCCCATACTTTGCTGGTGACTGTAGGTGTGGCGTTTGTGGAGAAGGTGCTTTTTTTTTTTTTTTAATAACTCCCCACACCTTTCCTGACACTCAGTAATTCACTAGGTGGAGGAGATCCTCTGCTGGTGAGGGGGAAAATGTCAGAACCCCGAAATTATTTAACTATTAGTGCGCCGAAAGGACAGTGAAAATGGGGGAAGATGGCTCACTTAGGGATGCTCAGGTGAGGGGTGGAGGGATGGTCTCCCAGATATTCCTGCCTGGGACCACCCCCATCCCTTCCGCATTTCCTGAGTGGCAATCGGGCTGGTATCTTGTGGTGGGAGGGGGCCAAGTGGAGCCACTGAATGTTTGGAGGAGGTTAGGACGCTGCTGACCCCAGGCTGCTTGTGTGAGCCTGAAAGCCTGACTGGGCCCCTCACCCAAGGTCCCTCTCACACCCCGCTCCTCCAGGCTGCAGAGCCCTGGAAGGCAGCACAGGGGAAGGGGCCTCCTAATTTTCTCCTTAAGTCCTAGGCGCCTGTAAGGGGGCCTGGGAGCCAGGTGGGCTCGGACCCCTGGATGAGCTGGTGAAGCGAAGAAAGAGGAGTCTGAGCCCCCTACCTCCACCCGTCAGCCTTGGCTGAACCCGACAAAATCCTGCCCCAAGCCTAAAATGCCCTAAAGGGGCGACATAGAGAGCCGAGGGATCGGGTTGGGTCCCAGACCTTCCCCACCCGCCGCTTTTCATCTCCCCGCTCCCGCCCAGCCCAGCTCCTGCTCACCTCCCTTCAGAGACCCAGACCCTGCCTCATGTGCATACGCGGCAGAACCGTTTTGTGCAAACTAGGCAGTGACCTTGAACTGGGCCGCCTTGTCCTCTCGACTGATCCGGGAGAAGGCAGCACCGCGCGGTATAATTTCGACCTCGGTTTGTCTGGGGAGCCCGAACCCTGCGGCTCACAGCCACTCCGCGGTGGCCTAAGCCTCCCGCAGCTGCTCTGCCCCTGCCACCAGAGCCGGCGTAGATTTTATAATAACTCCTTTCACCTGGCTCGGCGGTGGTGGGGACTCGAGGACCAGCGCAGAGCCCGCGAAGATGCAGGAGGGACAGAGGCTTAAACAGAGTCGGTGCGGGAGAGGCGGCGACGCATCCAGCTGGTGGATGCGAGGAAGCAAGAGGGCTGCCGCGGGTCTTCAAGGAAAGCCTTGGACCACATCCTGGCCTTCAGTTGTAGTTAACCCCTGAGTTAATGAGCGGGGCATGGTTGAGCCAGGCCAGCTGTAGCAGGAACCTGTGGTCCAGGGGCCAGCAGGCAGTCCACCTCTTCTAATCTCGTAATTTGATGAATGTGCGGAAGAGTGGGCGCGGAGATCGCTCCGCGGGTCCAGAGCCTTGCCAGGCCATTACAGTTTTCCATGTGAGCTGCGAAGTGCCGGCGGATTAAACCCAGCTAGAAGCCGCTGCCCAGCGTCTTGGGCTGCTGCGAGTCCTAAGCATTCTCCTCACCAAGTCCCCCGTCGGCTCCTGGAGAGCAGCTCTCGCCGAGGCTGGATTTAGATCTGAAGCTTTGCACCCGAGCCTCCCGCCGGTCCCGGGGACCCAGGCTGGGAGCGGAGCTCTGCAGCCTGTTAGTCCGAGTAGGGTTAAGAAAAGGGCGCCTGAGCTGCGTGTGCGGCGGGGAGCCTTAAAGGCACACAGAACCGCGGTGGTGCACGAGGAGGCTGGGCGCCTAGATTGCCTGGGTCCTCGCCGGGGTCCTGATAACCCCTAGGTTCCTAGTGAGCCTCGAGTAGCAGGGCACTGGGGATGTGAATTTTGCTGATGGTCCTCGGCAGCTCTCCCCTAGAGGAATCAGGTCGGCTGCACGGAAGGAAGAGGGGGAAGGAAGAGGGGTTTGTGCGTGTGCCAGTGCCCAGGGTCCGAAACCTGGGGGAAATGGTCTTTTTTGATGGGGCCAAATCGGACTGGGAGAAACTGCGTGTCTGGAAGAAGGAAGTCCTCACTCCATCTTCATTTCCCCGGCATTGCATCTGCCGCCCTGCGGCCGCCGCTCTGCGTGCTCAGCGGCCTGGCCGGGAGGGCAGCGAGCACAGCTCCGGGCCTGAGATTTTCGAGCTGGCGAGGGATGCGAAGAGGCTAAGACCTTCCTCCTGGCGTCCCCCTTCTAGGAGATTGGAGTCATCTGGGAGGGAAAAAGAGAATGGGGAGAAACCTCCACCGCACAAGGACTAGTGATTATCTCGCAAAGCTCAACTCGGCCTCCCCCTCACCAACAATAGCGGCTGAGCGCGAGGCCTGGAGGCCTGGAGACCTCGCCGCCGGCGCAATGTTCTGATTGAAAACAGCAACGATATTAAAGTCACACCCTGTTTATCTTTATGACCAAAAATAACCCCCAAATAAATTTTTTTAAATTAAATATTCAGTAGCGCTCATTAATGCATCTTGAAAAGAGGGCATAAATAAGACGTTGGAGATGCTGTGACGTGCATTTTGCAGCCGAAGGATGCTCCTCTGTGCAGCCGCGCAGCCCCTTAATCAGTTAGGCACGAAAAGGCCAATTCAGGCTGTCTGTCTCCTGCCCGCTCCTCGGCGCCCCGGCTCTCGTGGTTCTGACCGAAGGTGACTGCGCGGGGCTGGCATCCCACCGCTTGGCTTCGGTTCTGGCAAGTGGGCCCGGCGCGGGGCGGGCTCCTGGGGGGGGGGGGCGGGAGGGACCTTGGCCGGCCAGGGCAGGGAAGGGGAAGCAGGGCGAGGGGCGGGTGCTGAGCTGCGAGCTGTGCCGGGCAGGGCGATGCCCGCGCGGACACATTTCTGTCCCAGCTTTGGTTTGGGATATGAAATCGCCCGGGGAGCTGTGGAATTCGAAGAATCTGCGTTTCTCTCTGCCATGTCCTGCAGAAGAGAGAAAAAGAGGGAGATGAGAATCTTCTGCTTCGGTCTGCTTTTGTAGCTTCCGCTCATTCTCAGATATTTAACTTTCACCCACATGGGTTTCTTTCTCCCATATTCTCTCAGACTCACGTCTCTCTAATTTTCTCTAAATCTTCTGGTGTTCTCTCATATTTAGACTTTTGCTGAACTATTGATCTCACCTGGTATTACTTAAAGCCACACTTTTGCTAGGAGCCCGAAGTAATCACATAGAAATCTGAGTATTTTGTCTACTAGACCCCAATAGAATACACCTAGTTTTGAGGGGTTTGTTTCCTTTTTCATTTTAATCTGTTTGGCTGTGTCTGTGGACTTGGTTGAGATCGGATTGTGGTTTCCAGATGTCGATTAATTTCGCCTGTGGCCAGCGTTGGGTTCTCAGCCTTCTGCGGAAGGAGCTGCTGAGGTTAGCACCATAAAAATAATTTTAACCCCCCAACAAGATAATTCTCTGGCATTCTTTCCCTTACTCCCAGCACACCTATTGGGCTGGGCACTGTTATCTGATGGTCCCAGTGGTATGCTAGGCTGGTTCTGGGGTGTGAGTGTCTCCTCCACAGTGGGAATCAGTAGCCTCTTGGGCCAGCCAAGCCCTGCTGGGAGCCCAGAGCCTCTTGCTGCAAAGTCTCCAAGAGACCCCCCCAGAAGCCCCCCTGACCCACAGAAGTCATGGGGAAGAGTAGTTCAGCCCCCAGATTTTCAGGAGCAGGCAGGCAAGTCCTCATGGAGCTGGGCGCTTCCTTTTTCTGCTGCTTCTGCCTCTCTTCTGCATCCATCCTCTGACGGTGAGTGAAGGTGTGTGGCTGGGTGGCTCCCAGCTGGAGAATGGGGAAGACCCAGCGTTAGTAACCCTCCCTGAGCCCTTCCTGGAGGAGAGGACCCCAGGTGTCTCCCTAAATTCCTGGGGAGAAAGAGCTGAGGAAAAGGAGCGCAGCAGCGGCAGGGCTGGGAGAGACAGCGGCAGGGAAACCTGTCTTTACCCCCACTTCGCCTCTACTGTAAATAAACCCCGAGCCAAAGGGCTCATCCGTCTCCTTAAACAGCCAGTAAACTTTATATGACACAATATCTAATAGTAATTTATTGGGGAGATATTGTAAATTCCAACGGTTTTAGTTAATAAAGGAGCTAATTAAAGAGGGACGGGCTGTGCTCGGCCAGCTGTTGGTGAGAAGATAATACATCTGGGGGGGGGGGGTGCAGGGTGCAGAAGCGTGTATGTGCGGGTATTTTTGGTGTGGCTTTTTTCCTCTTGCCCCGTGTCGGGCGATTGCCTCGATCTCTGCGTTAGGTTTTATATGATTTTTTAAAAACCAGAAGCCAGCGAATAAATCTGCCCCCGCGGTTCGTTCCCTCCCCCCCCCCCCATTGGGGAAGGGGGAAGTTGGAGTTGGTGCGGGGTGGGGGGATTCTCTGTCCCCACCCATCCCCCTGGCGGCGGCGCCCACGTGAGCTGGACGGCCAATGGGTGGCCGGTGCAGGTTTAACTATGTTTAATGTCAGATAGCAATAAAGTAGAAGCTGCCGGTCGGGCCCCGCGGAAATGGGCGAGCATAATCTCCTGAATCCCGGGTTTGTGGGGCCGCTGGTGAACATCCACACGGGAGACACCTTCTACTTCCCCAACTTCCGCGCGTCCGGGGCGCAGCTGCCCGGGCTGCCTTCGCTGTCCTACCCGCGCCGCGACAACGTGTGCTCGCTGCCCTGGCCGTCGGCGGAGCCGTGCAATGGCTACCCGCAGCCCTATCTCGGCAGCCCGGTGTCGCTCAACCCGCCCTTCGGCCGCACGTGCGAGCTGGCGCGTGTGGAGGACAGCAAGGGTTATTACCGCGAGCCGTGCGCCGAGGGCGGCGGCGGGGGCCTGAAGCGTGAGGAGCGCGGGCGCGACCCCGGCCCAGGAGTCGGGCCCGGGGCAGCGCTGCTGCAGCTGGAGCCGTCGGGGCCGCCTGCGCTCGGTTTCAAGTACGACTACGCGGCGGGCGGCGGCGGTGGCGACGGTGGCGCGGGACCCCCGCACGACCCGCCCTCGTGCCAGTCGCTGGAATCCGACTCCAGTTCGTCCCTGCTTAACGAGGGCAACAAGGGCGCCGGCGCGGGCGACCCCGGCAGCTTGGTATCGCCTTTAAACCCCGGCGGCGGCCTCGCGGCCAGCGGTAAGGACCCCGGCCCATTCGCGAGGCTACTCTGGACGGGACGTCTGACCCGGGGGGCGGGCAGTGTAGGACTGAGCTAGGGCTTCCTGGGGTGACAGACTGTGTGGTGAGGAAGCGCTTCTTTTAAAAAAAGGAGTTGGGGGGGAAAGCCCTATAAACATGTAAATATCCCCGCAAAAGAACTAGAGATTCCCTTTTTCCTCAGCCTGCAGCTGGAGGGGGCAGGGAGCTCCGGAGAAAGGGGATTCTGACAGACTTCCCCAGGCCTGGGGGGGGGGTGGGGACCCAGAGCCTGGTCCCCGCCCTCCCAGGGCCTCTCTTTCCACCTTCCCACAGGCCCCCATTACCTACTTTTTTTTTTTTTTTTTTAAGAAAGACCAGTGGTTGACTCTTGTCACTCGCTCATGTCTGTTCTAACTAATCAGGACCCCATCCTGGAGGATGTGAGAGGAAGGGGCCAGGATATCCTGGAGAAGAAGAGGTTTGGGGAGAAGTGAGAGGATAGGAATTTAGAAGGTTCTGGGATACTGCAGTGAGAAGTAGGGGAGGCAAGGAGAAAGAGTGAAAGGGGAAAAAGAGATTGATGAAGGCAGAGGAGTTGTAGGGATGGGAGTCTTCCTAAGAGAGGAGAGGAAGAGCCTGGGGTCGGGTGTTAGGCCGAGGTGAAAGGGGCTGGGGAAGGACCGACGGTACTGGGCTTGTCACCTCTTGGTCCCCTGGCCAACCCTGCTGGTTCGTCTCCACCCAGGCGCGCCCTGGTACCCGATCCACAGCCGCTCACGGAAGAAGCGCAAACCCTATTCGAAGTTGCAGCTGGCGGAGCTGGAGGGCGAGTTTCTGGTGAACGAGTTCATCACAAGGCAGCGCCGGAGGGAACTCTCAGACCGCTTGAATCTTAGTGACCAGCAGGTCAAGATCTGGTTTCAGAACCGCAGAATGAAAAAGAAAAGACTTCTGTTGAGGGAGCAAGCTCTCTCCTTCTTTTAGGGGGCAAGACACGGGCACCAGCCCCAGACTGAGCCTGTCTCTGGCAGAGAGCAAGAGGGGGCACTGCCTGGGACACAGTCCCCGCTTAGAACGCCAGGAGTCTCTGGCAGGTCTTCCTGGGACGTCCTCTTGTCTGTTTTGTTCGTGGTTCCCTCCCACACACCCCCAGCAGACCCTGCCAGGTCCCAGAGAGAAGGGAAGAACCCAGCCAGGGAGAGAGGAAGCCCACAGCTGCACGCAGGGGGTAGGGGCAGGGAAGGCTGAGGCGCTGGGGAGGGGCTAGTCTGACGTGGGACTGGGGCGTTGGGCCTCCGTCTGAAGATCTGGAGGAAAGGTGACTCAGGCGTCCCCTCCCACCACTTCCGTGGTCTTAGGTCTGTCTGCCTGCAGGAGTAGGCGAGGGTGGGGACAGTGGGACCAAGGCTCTCAGAACTTGCAGTTATTGGGGTTAGGAGAGGCTGAGAGGAGGGAGCAAGAGTGGAGGATGGGCAGAGAGCAGGGAACGGGTCAGGGTAGCTCTGGGAGGGCAGAAGGAAGTGGGGGAACCTAGGAGGAAGTGTGGTTTGGGAGAACAGAATGATCAGCAATGTCCAAGTCCGCTGGGGTCTGGGTCCTCCAGGCCTGGCTGCAGAGCAGGCCGAGGCATAAGCATTTGGCAGACTCGGCTGTGGACAAGGTGATGATCAGGCTTTTGTCCCCTCTAGGGCAGGCTACCCGAACCGTCTCCTGGTCCCCAGCCCTCTCCCGAGCCCCCTGCGCCCATTCGCTCACAGGTGTGCTGCCATCCACTCTTCCTGCCGCTGAGGCGGCTGCGGACCGGAAGCCGCAAGCGGGGAATTGAGAGCTGAGCGGACGCAACCTCAGGTTCAGTAGCCACCCCAGGGACCCCCACCTGGCCCTCCGGGAAGCCCAGGAAGCTGTAAAAGGAGCTGCGAAGCGCGGCATTGATTGGCCGAGAGAGTTTCTGGCAGCCGCTGCAGATTCTCCCTTCGCCGCTGGCGTTCACGGTCACGGCCGGCCGGAGGCTGGCCCGGCGTAATTTACGAGGCGGGAGGAGAATCCGCCCCTAAAAGGGGCTACCGGCCGCGGAGGCCCCCGCTCAGCCCGGGTTTCCCAGGCTGGTGACAATGAAGGAGGGGGCGCTGCAGCCCCCCACCCAACTCCTTTCTCTCTTTTACCCACCCCTACTCCACCTGCTCCCCAACGGCGCCCTTTGTCTCAGGATCCGCTGTCTCCACCCCCAGGCCAGGGAACCGCAGATTAGGAGGACCAGAGCAGAGGGAAGGGCACATCCCAAAAACCCATTGGAGGCCAGAAAGTGGCTTCTCCAGCCGAGGGCCTTTTATTCATAGCCCCCTTCAGGCCTCAGCCCCAGCCCAGTAGATCCCAGGCTGGCTTCCGAAAGAGAAGCTGTGAAGGAGCCCCCCCTGCCTTCTTGCACTCTGTTTTTATTCCCCTTGGTGAGAGTCCCCCAACCTCCCATCTGCTGACCCACCCTTGCCAGGAGCAAGAGGGCGAGAAGCAGGGGAATGATGGGAGTTAAGCCCAGCCTGGACAGTGTGAAACTGGCCTGCCAGCTTGGAGTTCTTCCCACCTGGGGAGAGTCTCTCCTTCCACACCCTGGAAAGGCAATCCACTCTCCCACCAGCTTCAAGTTCCTGTGAAAGATTGTGCAGAGGCATGGGCAAACATATAGGCACAGCTGCCCAGTACAGCACTCGGCCCACACCACTCTCCTGACTCTACTTGCAAACAGGCAGCCTCATATCCCCAAATACAGCCCTGCAGAGTAGCCGTACAATCACATACCCTCATCCCCCACTGGGCACCTGACACACTTCCCCACCCACATTAACCTATGTACAAGTTTGCAGAAATCACCACCGTTCCAGCTGTCTGCACACTCCCCTGTGGGTTGGCGCTGGGTATGAGGCACTCCCCTCTTTGCCTGGTCACCCATGTACCCCTTCATACAGCCCCTCCTGTGACCTCTTGGTCTCTGGGGTGCTGGACTTGAGTTTCACCACTCCAGCCTGACTCTCCCAGCTTAATAAAGGAGACCAAAACACGCCAAAAGGGGTGGGGGGACAAAGATATGCAATATTCTCTTCCTGTCGCTTTAAACTTGATTTCTGTGAGCTTCTCTGTCAATCTGTGTCCTGTTCTCTGTGTCTGTTGCTAGTACCTAGTGTGATCCCTGTGGGTAGATGCCCTCCTTTCCTCCCTCCCCGGCTCTCTGTAGTGTGCCCTCCTATGCAAATGTCTGTCTCTAGCACGTTTTCCCTTTATATAGTCCTTGTACAGAGTTGCTTCATCATATTAATATTAATAATAATAATTAAAACATGATGGTATGATGATGTGATTTTTTTGAGAGAAAAATTTTAAACTGGCTCCATACACATGGTCTCCTATGCCCAGAAAGAATGGGATCCCCAACCTCCTAGCTGTTCCCCAACTTTATTTTTTCCAGTCCAGGTGAATAATAAAAATAATAAACGTATAATAATAAAGGAAGAGCGGTTGCAGGGGCAACAAAAATATACAAGCAACCAAGATCTGTTGATGAGCTACCATCTCTAGTCCCAAGCAATTACTAGCAGAGAGAAAATTGGGGGATGGTAGATTAGGGGGGAGGAGAGGGATATCTGAGGAGTCGTGGGGTTGTAAAAATAATGTGGACAGCCCGGAGGAGGCTGAAACTACCTTCAGGACCACAAAAAGGAAGTCTGAGCTGCAAGATCTCCAAGAAGTGAAGCCAGGGTAGGGGCAAGAGCTGGTTGGAGCTGGGATGGTGAGAGTGCCACGGGGTAGGGGCAGGGGTTGGTGGGTCCACACTTCACCCTGATGGTTCTAACCCTGTGGCTTCACTCTGAGAGCACATTTTGTGCACTGCAAGATGACTGGAGAGGGTACTAAAGACCCCTTGAAGCTGGTGAAATAGGCTCCGCCTCTGTCAGCTGAGGCCCCTCCAGGCCATGACAGAGAGAGGCCCAGGTCCAGGCCAGAGTCTAGTCCCAGCTGAGCCCATGAGTCCTCTGCACCTCCACCTCACTCCTTCCTTATGGATGGGATGCCCTCCCTCTGCCTCCACCCGTGAGCCTCTGATCCCCCAGTTTCCCTTTCTCACAGCCAGCCTCCAATCACGGAGTCTCCTCCAAATTCCCCCTCCACCTTCCTGGGCCTGCTCCAGAATAACAAGAGCCCCCCACAGAGCCCAGCCTCCCGAGCCACGCCTCCTGCCCTGAAATCTTTCTTTCTCTTTCTCCCCTCCTTTCTTTACTCCTGCAACTAGGAAAAGTAGCAGATTTAGACCAAATCCCATCCTCCCTTTGCCCCAATCCCCTGCTGAGTGTGCATCTGAAGGATTCAGGCAGGAAGGAGATCTCAAGCTTTGGGAGTCCTCCTATAAAGGGCCCACAGAGTTCAGGGGAGGCTGGGGACTGGATAGCTTCTGGCAGCCTTGAGCTGGTGGTGTAGGGGAGGGACTGAGTGGCTGCCCTTGAGTCTGAATAAAGGTGGGGGGAGGTCTGAATCCCAGTGAATCCAGGCAAGAGACTACCCTCTCCTTAAGCCACATCTATACAGGAAGAGTTAACAGTGAAGGCATTTCTGGCTAAATAGGAAAGAGGGAATTTAGAGAGGTCAGGAATAACTGGCCTTTAATTTATTCCCTTGATTTATTCCCAGAGACACTGCAGATCTGAGAGAGAAGGTTCCTTGTTGGGTTTTGTCTATGCAGGCCCTGAGACTCAATAACTGGGGAAGCTGTCAGAGAAGGAAAAACACTATAACCTCCTCCCAATGGCTGAATAACAAGTCCTTGGGTCTCCTGGCCAAAGAGAAGGTCATGGCTGGAGCCACAACCCAAATACCCAGGACGTGGCTGAGCTCTGGATCTGGGCAAAGATTGCATCTATTTTGCAAGTATTTGGCTTAAGCCCTCGAACTACAATTTACGCCACTGATTTAAGACAAAGCACCCTGTGTCTCTAACTGGGTCGTGAGGAACAAGAAAAGGAGAGAGTTATCTGGATAATTCAGGTAGAAAAATAATTTCACTGTTGTGTATGTGTAAGCTTATGCCGTTCAAATGAGTTGTGTATTTGGCCCTGATTAGCACCCAGTTCTACTCCACTCTGAGCTGCGTAGACGCAGCTAGGGTATTTAAAGCCACTATCGAGCGGGCGGGAGATGGGCCCGGCAGCCCGGGTTCTGTGGATGCTAATGCAGCCGGAAACCGGGCGCGATCGATGGCTCAGACCCAGAGCAGAGCAGGGACCGCCGGCCCCGATCTTCGAAAAATCAAACCCCCGGGACCTTGGGTTCCGGACCGGCCGGAGCTCCCGCCCATCCTCCCCGCCATTACCAGGAAAGTAGGAGCGTTTTTTAGGCCCCCGATCCGTGCGGGAAACGCACCCCGGAGCCCCCAACCCTCTCTGCGCGGCGGGCACAGGGAGGCGCCAAAGGTCCCGGTGTAATTCAGCGCGAGGTGGGCTGCAGGCCTGGGATCCCGCAGCCGCGTATAAGCCGAGCATCAGGCCCGAGCGGCCGCCCTTCGGTATCTGCCTCCGTCGTGACGGAGCTGCCGGTTTTCCGCGGAGAAGCGTGCGTCCCGGACGCCCAGCACCGCGGCAGCCGGGGGCCGAGCTCGCGATCGCCGCTCAGGGGAGGCCCCGAGACAAAGGCCCGCCGGTCGCTGGTGGCCGACGCGGGCGCCTGGCCGCTCGCTCCCCGCCCCGCGCCCGGAGCGCTCCGTGCCCCGGCCCGGCGGACAGGGTTCCGGGGCCTCAGTCCAGTTCCCCGCCCGCCTGGCCCGGCCTCGGCTCCGGTGTGCCCGGGGTCCCGGGGAGAGGAAACCCGGCGCGCCTGCCAGCCCCGGCCCCGCCGCCCGAACAGCGCCGGCAGCTCCGGTCGCTGCGCGAGGGCCGCCGGCTCCCGCGAAGGACCGGATGACCCCTGCTGGCCAGATCCGCGGAGGCCGCGAAGACCCGGACCCGCCCAGCCGCTCGGCCCTGAGCCCCAGCCCGGGGGCGGGGGGACGGTCCGTGGGTTTGTGGGTGACCTCGAAGAACAGCCCGAGTCCGAGGCGCTGCCGGGCTGCGGGAACCAGGCCTTTCTCCCAAGTGCCCTCCCTCTGCTGGGCACGCGGCGTCCCCACAGCGGCGGCCCGCCCTCCCGCCGGGTTCGTCACCGCCGGCGGCTCTGCCCCAGGCTCCGAAAGCCTGTGCCGCCCGAGAGAGCCTGGCACCGGAGCCGAGGAACTGGACTTGGATGAGACCAAACGCAGCGGACCTTTAGCCAGTGTGACCCAGCCGGTTGCCTGGGGGTGATTTCTCCTCTCTGAGCCGGAGCCGCTTCCTGGGGACTCCGAGATAAGCCTTCCGTTTGTCAGTTTCCCTGACCCGGAGTGGAGAACTTCCTTCAAGGACCGGTCTGTGCGGAACTCACCGGCAGTTGTTGCTAGAAAAGCTCCCTGTGAAAGACGCATAGTCCACATTCGGAGCGTGGAAAAGATGTTCCACAAAATGCACGCTTGGCCATACTGCCGACATAACCGATATACTGAAACAGTCTAAAATGCACAGAGATCTATATTACATGTACATTCTGGGCATGGAAAATATATTTCTCTAGAAAATATACATATGGAGGCACTCTTTTCTATTTTATAGGAAAACAACCTCCTGGGAAAAGATTACATATAGCATGTATACCCATCACATGTAAAAATTCATTTACATAGATTAAACAGTACACTTGCACATATCCTGCGCAGGGAAGGTACAGTCCTACATCTATTTAGCTACATGGATGTAGGCATATAAAGGGCATATAAAATCAGTACATGGACAATGCATCCAGATATTAATATATCCACATTAAAAAACTGCATGAAAAAAAAAAAAACTGCATGGAAAATATACATCATGTTATTATATATACACAAAGTGCCTATCAACCCAGTGTATGAAAAATATATTCTGTGAATTATGTTTGCATACATGGTGTATGTGTACCAAATACATTGAAGTACATACTTTGATTTCACATATTACCGTATTTATAATACACATTTCTCTGGCAATCTTAAAAACAGTAGCAGGAGGAAGCTCAGGCATTGGCAATGACATTCTCTATCAGCTGAACCTCTTTTCTGTCCTGTATTTCTATTATTTCTGTCTTTTACAAACCCCCTTTTGTGTCTACATGGATTATTTATATGAGTGGTCTTCTATCTCTCTTTAACTGTTGCTTCTCTTGTCTGAGGTCAGGGTCTATATTTAGAGCCCTAGGTCCTGTTTGCGGCAGAGTCTGACTGCATAATCACTCCTGTATGAAATTAGCATTGTATAATTACGTTACCCCTTCTGTCTCAGGATGTGTTCTTCTAGATCTAATATAAATATAGTTACTCTGAGCTGCCAGTTAGGAAAGGGGGAAAGAAGGCAGCCCAGCAACCAGGTGAAGTGTGTGGCAGGGAGGCTCTGGCTGTGTGCTGGGCATGCAAGGGCTTCTTGAAAGCTAAGGTTTGTTTAACTTTTACAAAATTTACTTTAAAAACTCAAGTCCAGGGAGCAGTATGAAGCAAAGGCTGGACCTTGTCTTCTATGCTCCTCTCAAATCTGAGAGCAGCCCCACTCCGCCCCAGACGACCGGGAAGAGGACTCCGGCCTGCCCAACTCCTCGACTCCAGTTCCCATCCTTAACCTTGGCCGGGTCTACACAAGCAACTGGGAAAGGTTATCCAATAACCCAAGTTTTTCTCAACAAAACCCATTCCCAACGCCTTTTCAGAGGCAGTCATAACTTAAAGTATTTTCTGGAGCTGAGCTAACTCCGATCTGGCCCCCTAAAAATGAGTCCCACTTGGGTCTCTCTTTAGCAGCTAAAAATCCTGGGCTACATGACACACGCCTATGGAAAAATTCTTTGAGAGACAATACACTCACACCCAACAGAGATATTGTTTATGAGTCGATAGGTTCCATGTAGATGCGGCCATACTTTACTGTCCAAAGAAATCAATTAATTAGTGCCTCACCAGTCCCCCCCCCGCCACCGCCCTCACCGGCCGCTGCTTGGCTGAGCTCGAGCGGCAGAGATAGATGTGCGTGGCCAGCTCGCTGGTCTTGTTAACAAGCCTCGTCATAAAGATGGAATGATAAGGAGAGCAAGGAAGCCCTGGTGGCCGCGAGGGGGGGCTTCAATGGCCCAGCCCAACGGGCTGTGGGACGGCGGCAAATCGGAACCAGAGCGAGCCCAGTGCAGCTCCTGCTCCAGCACCAGCACCGAGGATCACCAAGGATCTGGTGTATCCAGTGTTCTCCCCTTCTGGGGTGGTCACGCTGTGACTCGAATAATTCCCTCTCCCCTCCCCTTTCCTGAGTTGTCCCTTTTCTTCACGGAGCCCCAAATTTAAAAAAAAAATTTAATAAAAATACATAAACCTCTGTCCATGAGTGCCTGTCTTGCCCTCTGCCACGTTTGTTCCGGAACCTGCCGCCTCCTTCTTTCCCTGCATTTCTCCGCGTGGTTCCTTTTCATCTCCATCTGGCGCTCTCTTCCCTCCTTTGGCTCTCTCTTTGGCTTCATGGTTGCTTTTTCTACCAGGTTGGTACTGGCTCAGGCCCCAATGAGCTTGTAAAAATAATACAAATACCCCCTGGTTATCTCTCGGCAGAGTAAACACACCCAGATAAGCCCAATGGAAAACAAAAAAACAAATAACAACAACGAAACACTCCCCCCCAAAAAACCCTTGGATATAATCGCTGGTTTGGGTTGCAGCACTTAATTCTGTTTATTCTCATCAATGTGCATACTTAACAGAGAGATATTGATATTAAAAGGCAGGGGGGAATTAATTTTACTTTTATAGTCATCTATTAAGAGCAGAGGATGATCTGGGTCTCCTTTAAAGGGACCGGAAAAAGGGAGGAGGGAGAGAGAGAGAGAAAGGGAGGGGGAAGGGAGAAATATGACTGAAAGGGAACAAAGATCTTTGCCTGAAGAAACAATGTAACACTAGACAGAACTATAAAGTATGGGAATGTAAGAACACAGGACTCTCTCAGCTTCCCCCATTTGGAATCCTGTCCCTTGCACTTCCTGCTGAAATCTCAACCCTGACTACACAGCAATATTCAAGGAAGAATTCATGCAATTATCTGGATAATTGTAGGGGGAGAGAGAAAGAATTTCCCTTTGATTGTCTGATCCTCTCTGGTGTCTGTGCAAAGGAGGAGGAGAAGTGAGATGTAAGGGGGAAAAGGAAGTGGTAGGGTCTCCCAATATGACCCTATCCCCTACAAGATGGCTACTCCTAAATCAAGGAGGTCCTAGGCAGGCTTACAGATTCTGGAACATACTCAAGAATGGACACAGATTCACTTTCATTTTCCAGGATATTTGCTTGGCTTTACATTGTCTGCATAGATCTGCCTCATCCAGTATTGTAATTATCACAAGTAAGTGAATAATAGATAATTATAGGGGTGTCCATAATATCATTTATTTTATAGCCACACAAGATATGATTAGAGTTAATGTCGGAGGCTTTGTTGGAGCCTGGGAGGCAACAAGAGGCAAAGCAGAGAGGCCTGCATAATCTGACTGTTTCCTATTTTCATGTGTGTGGGAATCTCCAGAAATCCCTAATTCTCTAAATTCCTGCCCCAAATGTCTTAAGTGAAATCTCTAGGATTTTAGGGGCTGGAAGCTGAGAGAAGGGCAAACAACAATTTGGTCCTAAGTCTCCCCCTTAGTCTCAAGAGCAGTGGTCTCTGCTCTCCCCATACCGCCACGAACAAGGGCTGCGTCCTCCATTCAAGACCACTAGGGTCACAGAGACTTGGCGGGTGAGGCCAGTGAGAGGAAGACAGAGTCTTACCAAAACCAAATTCACTGCCATCCTCAAGTGGGCACTGGGCCCAGAGTGAAGCCCCTATAATCCCAAATTGGCCTTCTTTCCTGGACCCTCTTCCCCAGGGATACCTGGATGGGGGCAGAGGCCAGGCTAGGGCTGTGAAGGTCACTTGGGGTGGGGATGGGAGAGTATTGAAAATATTTATTCTTGTTTCCGGGATTCAAAAGATCAGGAGAGAGAGAGAGAGACTGCAATAGAGAGCTGGGCAAGAGAGAATCAAGGGAAACCATGAAACCAGCAGCCAAGAATAAAAGGAATGAGTGAAGGGAAAGGGGCAGGAAGAAGAAAAGCAGGAGAAAAAGAGAAGGAAGGGAATAAAAAAGAAAAGGTAGGAAAAAGGGAAGAAAAGGACAAAAGAGAAAAAGAGGAAGTGGAAAAAAAGGAAAGAAGAGAGAGATTTGACAGAGAAAAAGAAGTAGGGAGGCAGAGGCCAGGGTCGCCTGGGCTCTGCCTGGCTGCCTGCAGCGGTCTGGGTGGGCGGGGGGCGCCCTGACAAAGTGAAGGTCAAGTTAGCATCGTACCTTATAAGGAAGGCGTCAGTCCTCCATTTCAGCCTTTCTTTCTGCCAGGACGTGGCCGTGGCATTTCTGGTCTTGTAAACACTGGACTCTTTGGGGCCTTAAAAAAAATAAAATAAAGACCCCCCTCCTTCCTTTATTGGGGGTGAGCTCGGCCGGCTGGGGGAAGCAGTGGACAGAGAAGTCAACTAATGAAGACTCCGGGAAACTTTTCTCTCCTTTTCTCTCTCTCTGGCTCCGCTCCCGCCAGCTGGGGCCCCCTCCCTCCCTCTCTCCCTCCCTCCCACTCCCTCCCTCCTCTCCCCACCCCAATGCCTCTTTTTCTCTCCGTATCTCTCCGTCTTCCGTATCTCTCGCCACCGTCTGTAACTCTGGGCTCCATCTCTCCACTCCCCCCCTCCCATACGCAGACTTCTAAATCCATTCCATTCCACCGCGAAGCGGAGCAGGACGTAAGAACTGGAGAGAAAATTAGCCGTCACAAAGAAAAAAAATGTTAATTTACAACTTAGATGTCTGACTATTAAGATTTTCTTCGAAAACAAGGCGGTACACTCGGTAAGGAGGAGGGGAAGTGAGGCAGCAGGAGTGGGGAGGGCTGATGAGGCAGGAGCCTTGGATTTATTTATTTCTCATATCCAGAGGCGGAAAGAATGGGGGAAGAAGCGGCAAAGCGAGAGAGAGAAGCTGTTGAACCCGGCAACTAGCAAAGTAGGAGGCTGCAGCCGAGGGACGGGGAGCGAAGCGCGCCGTGCTAGGACCCTGTAACGCGGCTGCGATCCCCTAGCGTTGAGCCGGCTCAGCCTAGGCCTTGGGTGCGGAGAGACAAGTATATTAGATATCTGTTGGTCTGAGAAGTGGGGGAAAGGCAAGGATGGAGGGAGGCAGGGAGAGAGGCGGAGTAAGGCGACGCCACAGCCTGCCCGCTGGAGGGAAGGCGAGTTCCGGAGTGGAGGCGGCGGCGGGCTGGGCTGCGGGCAGCGGGCAGCGGGCAGCGGGCAGCGGGCAGCCGGCGGGCTCAGGCGAAGGAAGGCAGCCGAAGAAAGGAGCCTGAAGTGGAATCATTGGCCCTCTCCCTCCAGGGTACCAGGGTAGCACTACGGGAGAGAGAGGGAGAGAGAGGGAATGAATATGACGTGGAGGTGTCTGTGAAGGGCTCACCTCTTTCCAGGAGATCACAGCTTGTTTTCGCCTGCTCTGTGCCCACTCAGCCCTTTTTAGGCCTAATCATTGCTTTTGAAATGGGAATTCTAATGGCAAGGGAAGGGAGGGATGCACTGATGGGGGGCTTCTGGTTAAATCTGATGCCCTACAAACCCCTGCTGGTTGTCACCTACACCCTTCTCAACTGGAAAACCAACCGGAGTCTGGAATCAGTCCCCTCTCACTTGACCTACCTGGTTGAGGGTGCCTAAGAGCTATCTGGGACCTGAAGTGGGGTCTGGGGCCCAGGTGGGAGCTGCCAGGAGCGGTGGGGGCTGTCAGGGAGCTCCCAGGCCTGTATGCCTGGAGCCCTGCCACCCTGTGTTCTGATCATGAAAAACAAAGTGGGAGGATTTGATTATCTCTGCTGGTGTTAAAGGAGCCTGGCTTTCAAAAACAGCCTCTGACCCTGAGATCTAAGGTGATAAGTGTCTCTCCCACTGACGTTTAATCTGGGCAAACGTCCTACTGCCTGGGCTCAAGTGGCTGAGGGGGTGGCCCGGGTGAGGACAGTTGCTGCCAGGAAGCCCCAGGGAGGGAGTGGCAGGCCCTCTCTGGCATTATCTGGAGTTCTCTGGAGAGTATCTTTAAAGGTCAGAGTGGACTGGGGAAGCCCTTTCTGATGTCCCCCTCAGCCCAGAGAAGGGGAGCCCCAAGAAGGGAGGGAGTTTACTACGAGCTGGGACATTTTCCCCTAGTGAGGGAAAGGCAAAGATAGCCAGACCTCATCCTGCAAAAATGTATTTTGTGTCTGTGACAGAAAATTGGTAGTCACTTGGGAGATGTAGGGACTTGCAGTGAGTGGAGCAAGGCAAGATGTTGTGGCGAAGGCAGAGGCTGAGGTGTGATTTAGGGTGGTGCAGGAATCTGAGGGAACGAGACTGGAAAGGTATCACCCAAACCCATTTTCTCAGAGAAGCCAAACACACACACACAATGGGCCCAATACTGAAAAACACCAGATGATCTGCTTCCAAGGGACATAACAGGCCAAGCGGATACAGGTTAATAAAACCCGCAAAAGCCCAGACAGGAACACTTAAAATGCCCGAGAAACAAAGCATACCGTGACAAATTCTCACCCAACACACAAGTACATGCACCAGAATGTTCCTTCTGGGGAAGGCACAGACAGACCTTCCCCATTTTGAGCCCTCACCCTTGGACACTCAGGTATACCTGACCAGCTCCAAGGGCACACACACACACACTTGCGAACCTTCCTAAACCTACCCACAGAAACCCCTGGGGGCAAGGGGGCAAGCACTCAGCTGCACACACACCCCACAGAGCCAGGCCCGTGTCTCCTGAGCCTCAGTAATGCACGATCCATACCCGGAGATAAAAGTCTAGACAATAGACAGTTGTTTATGACAACGAGGCTCTCCAAGTTTGGGGCCAGGCGATAAATCTCTGGCGAATCTTCTTGGAACTCAACTTCTGGCTGTAGTGACGGGAGAACCACGGAGACCGCAGAGAGGAGAGCAGCAAAATGGGAGAGATTTTTGAATCGTGAGCAGAAGACGACTTCCCCGCTGGGGCAAGGGAGTGCAGGCGGCCACATTCTGCCCCACGTGGCAGGTCCACACTGTGGAAGCTTTCGGATCAGGCTTCAGAACCAGGCGAGTCAGGCTTCCTGGCTCCCGAAACTGGGGAGAAATGGCAGGGCCTGGAGGCTGGGACTGACCCACAGACAATTCTTGCTGCAGGCAAAGGGTCTCTTTTGTGGGTGACTGGAATCTTCTTGCTATGTGTCACCTGAATTTTTTCACCCCACGCCTGCGCCCTCTCTCTCTCTCTCTCCTTTTCCTTTTTGGGTTGTTGGGCTGTTCCCTTTTGCATTTTCGACCCAGGCATCTGATCGCAAGTAAAGAGCCACTGAAGTTGATCTCATAAAAATGCCGCCAGCTCACTTTGATCTGTGCGGACTGGGTCCGAGCCTAAGTAGGCGCTGAAGCCGGGGAATGGCGGCTCCGGCCAACCCGGCCTCCACTGGGCCAAGAGTTCGGAGATCCGCGTGGCTCAGCACTGCAGTTCTGCCCAGAAAAGGCATTTTTTGTGTGTGTGTGCTGTTGCAGCTGAGTTTGGAGACCAAGGTCCAATGGTAGTGGCTCCATTTCCAGACTGCTTTTAAGACATTTCCTTGATTTTAGAGCATTTGGTGAGGGGCCAGTGAAACTGGCTCGTAAAATGGGACTTTTATTGGGAGAAATGGGGTCGCGTTGCTAGCCTCCTGGGACAATCCCTCCGCCGAGGAGGAAAGGGGGTGGGGCTGCGGGGGCAGAGGGGCTGCCCTTCTCCCTCCTCCTATCCTGTCCAGGGGCCGGAGGAACCTTGGAGCAGCGTCCTCTTAGGTGACCTGACTTGGGGCCTTGGGCTTGGGGCAATGGCCAGGGCTGAGGAGAGATGGGAGTCTGAGAACTGGCGGTCCCTTTCCCTTCTAGTTCCCTGGCTGGGGGTGGGAGGTGTCACGGGGTGCAGGATAAACCGCTGGCCTGAAAACCCCCAAGCACATTAAAGGGATTATTAAACTCAGTGGCACTGCAAGGGAGAGAGATTTGTGCAAAAGGATTCAATCCTCGCTGGCCCAGCCTCAGATCCACTGAGGGTGTCCATGCGCTGATTGCCTATCTCTTTATTGACCCCACAGAGACTGAACTTACAGACCAGAGAGCTCTAAGGGCCCCCTTTCTCCGAACTGGGGTTTCCTCCCAGTTCTTGGTCTGTGGGGTGGGCCCCTTTCTCTACCGCAGTCTGCTCTCTCCAGAGCAGCAGCAGGAGGTGGACAAGCTCCGAGGGGGCCCAGTACTGTGTGTGGGGTGCTGGGCTGGGACCTGGAGATACTGCCCCCTTCTGAAGCCACCTCTGGTGTCTGTGTGTGAAAAGGAAGTGTACTAGAGTCTGTCGTGGCCCTGGCCAGAGTACCGAGGCAGCTGCCCAGACCGCAGCTGCCTGCTAGCCGCAGGGCAGGCAGGCGGTGCTGAATGAGGCCACCCAGAGCCAGTGGGGCGGGCAGGATGGCCCTGCTGAGGAGGATTTCAGGTGAAAGCTGGGACTCCAGTAGGTGGAGAGGCCGCAGGCACCCATGAGATGAGGGGGGGAAAGCCGCCTCCTCTCCGCGGCGTGGGGCTTGCCAGGGCTCCTGGGAATCAATTTGGGAACCGATTTTGGATTTTGGGTCTCACGTCGGGGGAGGCAGTGATGCCCAGGGATGCCGGCTGAGGCAGGCAGCTCAGCCTATGCTTCAGGGTGGCCTGGACCTAGGACTGGGCAGGGAGGCCACTCGCCCACACCGTAGGCACTTTTGCCAATCAATGTCTCCCTGACTTCAGCAGCCAAGGCCTTCTCTCCTTGAACCCAGCAGCAACCTCCAGTTGTTGGGATTTTTTTAAGTTGTTAAAAAATTAAAAGTCAGACCAAAACTAGAAAAAAATTTTTTTGAAATTTGTGCCTTAATTTTAGGGGGAAAAATATTAATGTTCAGAAGCCTCTATTGGGAGACCCTAGAATTTCCTGAACATCGACTCCTTTGACATTCTTTCTTGCCTTTCTTTTTTGTTTCAAGGAAATAGAGCCGCCAGCAGCTCCTTGTAGCAGCCTGGCTCACTTTTATGGTGGCCCTGGAATAAACTTTGGTGGTCAAATTCAAGTGCTCAGGCCCACAGCTGTCTCCTCACAGGAAGCGAACCCCCTCCCCGCTGTCGGCCCTGGCGGTGCAGAATTTGCCTTGGGGGCTTGGGCCCCACAAGGCCCAGGAGGCCAGGACTGAGGGGGAAGCAGGGCCCTGGGGGGAAGTGGGGAAAGCCAGAGCGGAGACTCTGAACGCTCATCCACACCTCTGCAAGGGATAGGGGTACCTCTCAGCTCCCTCTTACCAGTTCCTATCACTGTTTGGGGAGCATTTTGCCTCCAATAAACTCGAGTTTAATGAGGAGAGCACGAACCCCATAAAAGCCATAGTCCATAGTTCCCCATCATTATAATTAAAAATGCCGGCCCCAGTACACCCTATAAAAAGAGGTAGGGGAAAGAGGAAAAGCAACAGATTTTTTTTTCTTGCAGCCTTCTCATTAGCAAAGCCCTAATCTAGTTCCTTTTTGCCCTTAGTTAAGATCTGGCCCTTAGTTAAGATCTGGCCAGGGCTAAAGGAGAGCTCGGGAAGCAGTGCCCAGCAATGAATGTGTAGAGGGATGCCAGAGACCTATCCCTGGGTATGCCAGAGCCTCCCCGAGAATGGGACCCATGGCCAAGGCTGTTCCAACCCAGGTGTTGCTCTAAAGCAAATTTGAGGAGACAGGAGGGTTGGGAAAGAATGATTTGGGGAGGGGTTGTATTTGGGGTCAAGGTACCATTTTTTGTGTCTTCCCCATCTAGTATTGGGGCCTCAGTACCTTGTCAAGTTCAACAAGGAAAATCAAATACAAATAATATTTTTAAAGTGGAAACCAATTTTAAACAAGAGTTAGGGGTTAAAAGAGGGTTTGGGCCATTTCTGGCTTTTCCTAAGGGTGCGGTGGACTGTGTCCCTGGGGGCTTCAGTTCCTCCTGCTGATCTGAACAGAACAGATCATGCCCTGCTGGCTCCTCCTTGGATGCAAGGTTGCTTTCTGCTTGTGGGAAGTTGCTGTAGTACCCAGTCTAGAACCTTTCAATAAACTGATTTTCAGCTGCCCAGATGTGTCCTGTGGGAAGGAAGGCAAGGGAGTTCAGAACCACTGAGCCCACCTCTGGGGTCACAGCCATCCAGGAGGCTGGCAGGGAAGGGCAGGACTGAGAAACAGGAAAGTGGCACCCACCAGGGCCTGGCTGCAGCCCCCGGGGAGCGGGGAGCGGGGCTGGGGGTTTCCACTAGAGAGTGAGCCCTGGCCCTGCCCAGCCCACCCAGGGTCCTCAGTTCCCTTCCACTGCCCTGCTGGTCTATTCCAGAGACCTGTACCTGGCCCCACCGTCCACCTCACAGCCCCCAAATCGTCCAAGGATAGGAGCCCCAAACCCAGTCCCCCCACCATATCCTTCCTAGAGCCGACACTGGGCTTCTTTTCAGTGAAGAAGCTGAGACTGAGCCCCCAACCCAAAGGGCCCCTGACAGAGAAGACACAGGACTCTCATTCCAACCTTTTTCTTGCGGGTTTGAGACTTAAAAATCCACAGTGGATGTAGCTTTCTGTGCATTGATTGACAATAAAGTCAGGCATGAAATATTCACCCAGGGCCACTCTGTCGTACTAAATATTTAACACAACATTAGAGAAGGTTTTTCCCAGACTTCGCCAGGCACCGGCTGGGCGGCTGGCTCACTGCTTACCACTGTTTATGACTAATCTGAGTCCCTAGCCGCCAGCAGCACAGCAAGCCAGACAAAGTTGGGACACTGGCTTGCTGCTGGGCCGCCTCACCTTTGGGAAACTTCAGATACACTTCCAGGGAGTCTCTCCAAAGGGGAAAGGGAGCCTTGATACCCAGCCCCGGCCAGGAAAAGAATCGACTTCTTCAAACTCTTGTAAACAGGCGCTGTGACCCTCTTCAGGTTGGTGGGGTAAGAGTCCCTGAGACTTGGGGGAAAAGAGTCACATCTCTGGCAGAATCAGGCAGTAGGGAATGAGGTCCTCATCCCTAGCCCTGTCTTGGGCTGATCACGGGGAGGAGGCAAGACCCCCCCCCATACGTGAGAACCCTCCTCCTTCTCCCAATCCTGGGGGGGGGAAGAGCAGCAGCTAGAAAAAAATACAATTACCCCCTCCTAGCCCCCGCCCCTGTCCATCCCACCGCCCACCCCACCCCACCCCACCCCAACCCTCTCTCTCTCCTCCTTTGCTCGCTCTGTGGAATGGAGAGGAGGGGAGTGTCAAGAGAAAAACGAATACAAATCTGCAATTGATTTTCATAATGTTTCTGCGGTGTTTGCAAACCAATCGCCTGAACGTCCCCATCTTACCTAAGAGAGAACCCCTCCTACGACTGCGAAGTGCTCCGAACTGATATATGACAATATCTACTTTGGATCACGTGCTCGGGGAGAGAGACTAAGACGGATAACGCGTCATCTCGCCTTCCCAAATTTTCCCCCCTCGCTAGATCAGGTCCAAAACCTCCATCTGGAGCCGGCAGGAGAAGAGAACGATGTTTAACTCGGTCAACCTGGGCAACTTCTGCTCGCCGTCGCGCAAGGAGAGGGGCGCTGATTTCGGCGAGCGAGGGAGCTGCGCCTCCAACCTCTATCTGCCCAGTTGCACTTACTACGTGCCCGAGTTCTCCACGGTCTCCTCCTTCCTGCCCCAGGCCCCCTCTCGTCAGATCTCCTATCCCTACCCGGCCCAAGTGCCCCCGGTCCGGGAGGTCTCCTACGGCCTGGAGCCCTCCGGCAAGTGGCACCACCGGAACAGCTATTCCTCTTGCTATGCGGCGGCCGACGAGCTCATGCACCGGGAGTGCCTGCCTCCTTCCACCGTCACCGAGATCCTCATGAAAAACGAAGGCTCCTACGGCGGCCACCACCACCCCAGCGCCCCGCACGCCGCCCCCGCCGGCTTCTACTCCTCAGTCAACAAGAACAGCGTCCTGCCCCAAGCCTTCGACCGTTTCTTCGACAACGCCTACTGCGGTGGCGGCGACGCGTCCGCCGAGCCCCCCTGCCCGGGCAAGGGTGAGGCCAAGGGGGAGCCCGAGGCGCCCCCGGCCTCGGGACTGGCGTCCCGGGCTGAGGCGGGGCCCGAGGCCGAGGCCGAGGAGGAAAACACGAATCCCAGCTCGTCCGGTTCAGCCCACTCGGCGGCCAAGGAGCCGGCCAAGGGAGCCGCCCCCAGTAGGTAGCAGCGGCCGGGAAACAGGCGGGCAGGAGGGAGGGAGCCAGAGAGGGAGGGCGAGAGTAGGGGGGAGGCGAGGGGAGCGGGGACGGCCTCGTGTTTTGGGTCAGTCCGATTTTATGTGGAGTTTTATAAGCATTCAAAGGATTTTATTATAACCTACAAAGCCCTCTCTCCCAACGACTCGACTTTTTACGATGGAGAAGGGGTGGGGCGGGAGGGAAAAGGGCTCTTTGGAAAAGCCGGGTGAACCCCCTCCCCGTTATCTCCCTCGGTCTGTGAAATTTTTAAAAGCGCCACCATCGCGGGCTATATTAACTTTGATCGTGAACTTAGAGGAGCATTTAAGGAAGGATGGGGAGCCCGGCTGCCGGGGGGCGGGAGGGAGGGAGGGGAGGGGTGGAGGGGGAGAAAGGGGAGGGCAAGGGAAAGACAGGGAGAAACTCAGAGAGGGGGAGTGGTGGGGGAGAGAGGCAATGGAGCAGAACCTGAGACCGGGGAGGCCAGCCAGGGCCGCTCTGCTTCTTTCAAAAACTATTTTCCAAATGTTCAAACTGTGTTCGCGTGTCCCTGAGCAGAACCCGGAGCAAGCCGGGGGTCAGCAACGACAGGGGGGTGGGGACGAGGCGGCTCAGGGCTCCACTCTGCTCCAGGCCTGGGGCTCAGCGTTTCTCTGCGGCCCGCGGCCTCTGCGCTGGCCTAGCCTGGCCGCAGGGAAGGCGCGGCCCGCCGGGCGTCCCGGGGCGCCAGGGCCCCCGGAAGCAACTCTCGGGTGTCTTTGGTGCCTGCTCGCTCGCTTCTTCCCCGCCTCCCCACGACTCTCGCCCGGTCTAACTTCTTCGCGCCTGTTCTCCGCGGTTCCCCCAGATTTCTGGGGGAGGGGGGGCGGTGGGTTTTCAGAGTCACTAGGAGGGCAGCGCAGGAAGGGGCAGAGGAGCCCGGCTGAGCAGAAGTCGGGGGGGGGGGGCGGGTTCCACGGGGACGCACTTGGCTCCGGCTGGCTTCCTTCTCCCCCAGACTCCGCCAGCCCCGGCCGTCGTCCGAGGGGAGGGGACGCGGGTCCCATGGTGGCCCGGGATGGGGGAAGAGCTCGCCCTGCCAGGGGTCTCGGCTCGGCCCAGCGCTGCGCCCGCGGGAGGGCTGCCCGGCGGTGGGGCTGGGGTCGCCCGGGTCTCACGTGTCTCTCTCCCCCTCTCCTCGCACTTGCCCCCTCCCCTCCCCTCCAGACGCCCCCCGCACCCGCAAGAAGCGCTGCCCTTATTCGAAATTCCAGATCCGGGAACTGGAGCGAGAGTTTTTCTTCAACGTGTATATCAACAAAGAGAAGCGGCTGCAGCTGTCCCGGATGCTGAACCTGACGGACCGACAAGTGAAAATTTGGTTTCAGAACAGAAGGATGAAAGAAAAAAAACTAAGCAGAGACCGGCTGCAGTATTTCTCGGGAAATCCTCTGCTGTAACCGCAGACTGGGCCCTTTGGGGGGAGGGGGGAAAGGGGGAGATTATTTTATTTTATTTTTATTTTTTATTTTCTAACTCGCCTTCTTTCCGCGGGTGGAAAACTGGACTGTGGCCAGGGCTGGCCCCCACTGCCGTTGCCCGCACTTCTTTCCGGAACCTCCTTCACCTTGGTCTGACTCAGTGTGGGACAGGGACCGGGCCTGGAAAGGGAGGTGAAGGAAAGTGTCTGATCCACGGCGAGTGGACACCGTTGGCGCCGAGGCCAAGAATCTTTATTTAAAAGAAAACACACCTCGCGACAATGTCTTGCTGCTCGGATTGGGTGGGGGGAGGGGCGTGAGTAGTGGGCGCTTGAGCCGAACAATCCTTGAACTGAAAGCCTTCCCTTGCCCATGTGAGAAGATCTGCTAGGACACCGTGTCTGGGAGGGGAGACCTCCCGGGCGGGCTCCCCGTCCCTACCCCACCACGCCCCACTGCTGGGGGGCAGCTAAATGTGATCCCGCCTTGCTGTGAAATTTCTGTTCCTTTGATCTGGTGTTAGGTGTGCGAAGTCGTGTCCTACCTCTGTCTGTGCCCAGGCCCTGCCCAAGCCTAGTTGTTCTCCCCCTTGAACGTGTAGAGCCCTCCTTTGAAATTTCTTAACTGGTGCGTTGAGGTTTCCTAACCTTTTTCCAAGCTGTGCCCCACTCCGCAAATTTATAGCTATAGTCTATGCATTTGTTACCTTCTTTTTTTTAAAAAAAAAAGATCGGGGTGGAAGAAGCAGTAGGGAGATGGGATTGGACGCCTCCCCCATGCTGAGGCCTGAATTTTTGTAAATAAATTTCACAAGCATTTCTTTCTACCCGGAGGGGATATGGGGAGGACTCGCCTGGAATGAGATTTGAATCACCCATCTCCTTGTGCGTGAGTGCGTGTGTACGTGTGCAATCCCCACCCGGCTCCTGTCCCAGAGGGATTGCTGTGAATTTTTTTTTTTTTGGTGGCAAATAAAGATATTTCATTCTGTTCAATATTATGATTTTATTTGACCCTTTTATTAGCCCCTCTCCTCTTAAAACCCTCAATGCTCCCAAGGCGGAGGAGGTGGAAGCAGGCAGGCAGAGCCCAGCAGAGGAGGACAGGCGTGCGAAGGTGAGGTAGGCTGGAGCTGGCGGGCCTGCACCCGTCTCTCCACGGGCAGGGGCAAGAGTATGGCGGTAGCTTCCTCCTGCTCTCAAGTTGAGGACTTTCCACTGCGACTCCTAAAGCTCTCATTTCTCACGTGCAGCTCGAGCTGCGTCCAAACGCCCAGCAACGCTTTCCATTTAAGCACACGTTTGTTGTGGAGTTAATTGTAACCATCATCGAATTTAAATTTATAGGAATTTTCTTGGCTCCACCGCCCTCCCACCAGATGTCTCCGTCTGTGGCAGTTAAATGTGTAGGGCTGAGGGTAGGGCTTTCGTTTTTTCTTTTCTTCTTTTTCCCTCTATGAGAAGACTGTATTGGAATTTTTATATACAGTTTTGAGGGAGGGAAGGGAGAGGGGGAGAAACCAGCCCCCTCCCTTTCCTCACCGCGCCAGCCCCTGAGGGTGGGAGGGTAGGGCTGGGCCCCTTCCCCTCAAGCACAAATGGCCAGGCTCCTCCAGACACAACAAGACCCTAGGCTGGGGCCACCCTGATGTTTATACATAGGTCTCCCAGCATAGAAAGCCCCAGAGATTTGTTTTGTAAGAGGTTGGCTTGGGGTGGGGCGCTGGGGAAGGAGGTGACCCATGAGGATGGTCACCACACCCATATATATATTTGGTGCATGTTTCTTCTGCATAAAGATAACCATAGTCCTTTCAGCGCATTCGTTGAGGGCACTCTGGCGGTCTCTGTTCCAAATTCGTTATTTGGGGGCAGAGGTTTAGGACCAATTCTCTCATCTTTCCCTTTTCTTTGGAACTGCTCTTCTGTAATTCGAAGAAAATGTTTTCGTCAATATAATTCTGTTGAGTGAAAGAAAAAAGCACCATGACTATGGACTATTGCATCTAGGTTCCGTCGTTTTTGATGACAGGGGTATCTGAATCTCCAATTTGTAAATGTAGGTCTTGAGACAAAATTTGCAAGCTGGGGTGTATGTACAACCCCACAATTGCCTCATGTGCCCACACACAAATATTTGTCGGATGCCTATGGGTGCACATGAAAAGGAATATTAATGTGTACGCTTTTGCCTATAGTATGGAGTAAAACTGACCACATGCACATCTAGGGCTTGTGTCCTCTGAGGTGTGTAACCACTGTCAGTGTGTAGTGAGTGTCAGAAGGAATGCAGCTGAGGATCGCCTGTGTGTGTGTGTGCATGCACATTTGCATGCGTGTGCACTTGTGCACGAGAGATATCTCTAGGTGTGATGTTTATCCACTAGTCATAACAAGGGATATTGGCCTGCCAGCCTTGTTTCCAATAAAATAGGATGGAGATAACTATATAGAATGAACCTGTTTATAAAGCAAAATACTGATCTCTAAATGGCTCTTGATTTTGGAGAAAAATATTTAAAATCCAAAGCTACCACTTTCCCTGCAATATGCAGCCCAGAAAAGATCCCCAGCTCTAGAAGGGATTTCTGAAGGAAGGCGGGGTGTCATGGTGAAAGAAAAACAAAAGCTTTCTATGATCCAAGCCCAGGAAGCTGCCAGTCCTCGGTGACCTTCTAAAAATTAGAAAAAAGAGGTCTCTGTCCCCCCCAACAAACCCACCTTCGGGCCCCCGGGATGTCCGACCCCCCTTGGCGGTCAGGGGCACTCTGGGCTCAACCTCTTCGGGTAATCCCCTCCAGCCGTGCTCTGCCCGGGAACAAAAGAGCCTCGTCTAGACGCCGCCATAAAGTGCCCCCACCCCACCCCGCGCCTCTAAACCCAGTTTCATTTCGCCCTTAACGACCCAATCTGGCCTGTGTTAGAAAACGCTTCCGCCCTAAATAGTAAACAAATCTGCAGTGGACAGTCTTGGCTCCCCCAGCACACCCCATACCCCCACTCCATTACCCCCTTGCCCGCAACCTCCTTCCCCCCCTCTTCTCCTCCAGCCTTTCTCAGCTCCCAGTCCCCCAATCCCCCCCCCACCAGTAAATAAACCCGAGGCCGAGTTCAAAGTTTCCCGGAGCTAAGGAGGAATGTTGGTTGTAAAAATCCAAGTTTATAGCGCACGTGGGAGTTTACAAGGGTATTAAGTGGTGTGGGCTGAGAGAGCACTCTGGGCCCCTCCCCCTCCCACTATGGGCTTTGGGGGTGCAGGGGGAACCTGGGGGACTTGAAAGGAGAAGTGGGTTTGGTGTTTCTTTGTCACGCAGACCCCCAGGTTGCTGGGGGATGGCGATGCGAGGGCACCTTGAAAGACGGTTCACAGAGCCCAGCCAAGCGCCTCTGAGAGAAAGCCCGCAGGTTCTAGGTGTCCCAGATGGGGAAGATGGGGAGCTCTGCTTTAGGCAAGCAAGAAAGTTACAGACTAGGTGTCTGAAAGGTGAATGGAGTTGGAGATACCTGGAGCCGTTTCTCAATCGGAGGAGGAGAAACTACCTGGGGAATAATTTCTCGAGTGGATTGAAGGCAGAGAGGGTTTTTCTCACCAGGACAAAGAACTTTGAACTTCAAGGGAGTCAAGGGCGCCACCCCTTCCCTCTCCCCGCCCCTCTCCGGAATCTGTAGGGCAATTCGTTTCTGGGCCAATATTCCCTCAAGGGGGCAGCCCCTGGGGTTTCCTGTTGCCCTAAGGCTGGATAATGCTGTTTGTTGAACCCTCCCAGCTCAGAGCCCGCCAGAACTGTGTGCACGCGACTGCACTCTTTATTATTCATATAAACCTTTGGAAAAGGCAACGCCCGGGAAGTTTTTATAACTTTGTTTGGCATAAAAGTTTTACAAGATTCCTCCTCTCTTTTTAAAAAACTTAAAGTTTTGGTCTTGCCATGGAAGGAAGTCTCAGGGTCTCTGGGAGGTTGGGGAGAGAGAGGTTCTGGGGTCCTGGTGGGAGGCGGGTGTCTGGAGCTGTATCTCTAACTAAGGCAAAACAAGGCTTAAAGGTTGGGATTAATCCTTCCTGAAGCCCACCTTGGATCCAGCTTTGGGGGCTGCTAGGAAAGTCTCAGCCACTCTGCTGTTGAGACACACCCTTACAGAACCCCAAAGTTCGGACAATGTCAATTAGACCAGGTCTTCCCCATCACATCCTCTTGTTCTCCTGTAGGCATCTCTCTTTCTCTCTCTCTCTCTCTCTCTCTCTCTCTCTCTCTCTCTCTCTCTCACACACACACACACACACACACACACACACACAGCCCTGCACACACCCTCAACCCACTGCACAAAGTGGAGACCCATAACCTTGACTCAGACCGTTAAGTTTGGGAGAGTCTCTGCACACACAGCCCTGCAACCCTGCCTCCTGCAAAGTCCACAAAAGGTTTGATGGAAGACAGAATTCAAAACGACAAGAAATGCCTGCCCAGAGGTTGCAGTGATTCTAGGACCGACCGAGAGAGAAGGAAGACCAGCGGGCTGCAGTCCAGAAGCTCGAAGAACAAAGTTGCCTGTATAGGGACGTGGCCTTGGACTGCTAAGCCTGCGAGTGACCCCTTGGATCTGCCCCTCACCTGGGACTGACAGACCCCACTCCTTCATTTCCCCTAGCTCCAGCCTTGGGGTATCAAGTGGGCTCAAACAGGGACTATTTTAATGTTCATCTCTGGAAGTCAGGACAAAGATGGAGCAACTTCTCCAAAGACAGGCCTGGTGGATGAGGCTTCTTCAGGGTGATGGACTTGAGGATACCTAAGCCCTGGAGCTGAGCACTTCAGTGAGCCAGCGGAGTTGGTCAGGATGTGCCCCAGCGCCTGCTTTTCCTTCCCTCTAATAGTGACTGCTGAGGCCTGGCGGCCAGCGGCTGCCAGCCCTACACTTCGCCTTGTGAGGAGCCGAGTTAAGGCTGAAGGCGGCGGACGAAGGTCAACTCCAAGCTTGAGCAGTGGGGCTGGGAAGGGTTGCTACTAAGCCTGGCGCGCTCCCCCTCACGGTGCCCAACGCAACAGAGAAAAACAAGAAGAGCTAGGGGAGAAAGTCAAGGGGAAGGAAAGCATTTAGGAGGAAAGAAAAGAGTAAAGAATAAATTGTATAACAAAGAAAGAAAGAAGGGAGAACTAAGGAAGACAAGAAAGAGAAAGAATCAGAAAAAGAGAGGGAAACAAATGAATTGCAGAGAAAAAGAGAAAGAAGCAAATAAAGAGAAAGGAGGAAGATGGAAAAAGAAAGAAAGAGGGGGGAAAAAGATGGAAAACAAAGATCTTCGAAAAGGAAGTTAGCCGGTAAGGGAGGAGTGCGATTTTCTCCGAAGTAAGCCGGCAGACCACAGCCCTGACTCCGGCTGGAAACACGACCCACTGGGCAACTTGGGCGCAAACCATAAAGTGGGGAGCAAGGCTTCCCCCCTCCCGCCCGCCAAAGACATCATCCCATCCGTCCTCCTCCCAAAGCTTCTACTGGATGTGTTTGCTGTCTGGTTTCAATTCAGGAGGCAAAGTTAAATAACTGGTTGGCTTCGGCAGGGCAAGAAAGCAGTTGTGCTGGCTATCAGACTTCGGGATGCGGGGATCGTAGGGAGTACACTTTTTGGGTAAAAGTGAATATTTGTGGCCGTGTACATACAATCAAGCTCCAAGTCAATGACGTGTCTAGGCGGTAACCTCCATAGCATCTGGGTGCAAACGTGTACAACGTCCAGATGTGAGAGCGACTCTGATGGCCAGGCTGCCGCCAGGGTGGCACTGAAATCCGGAGTAGACCAGAGGCCCCTCCAAGCGTCCTCAGCCTCCCACTTTCCTCTTGTACCTGTTTGAAATTCCGTTTGGGGGGCTTCGGTGCATTCTGTCTTTTGCCTGGGATTTTTCTGCTCCCAATTCAGCCGGAGCAGAGCCCGGTGTTAGTGAAGAAAAAGAAAGCAAATCTTTCCTTCAAGTTTTGAGAAGAGAATGATTTATTTGGGCCTCCAAAACAAGAGGGAAAAACCCTGCAATTTTAACCACTGGTGTGATTTTGTTTTCCATTTCACTTGAGATTTCAACACACACACACACACACACACACACACACACACACTGTATAATTATTTTATTTTATTATTTTATCCCAAAGGGAAAGACACTCTTTCTTCTTTTCACCTCACCTTTGGAATTTCCTAGATGACGTCCTTAGCCTTGTGGGGAAGCTCCACTAATTTTCCTTGGAGAAATCAGGGTGCCTCTGGGGTGCTTTGAGGGCTAGAGCCTGGAAAGCAGCCGAGGTTCCTTTCTGTTCATCGAGCACTAGATTCTCCTTCTGTTTTCACATGGGGACCCCTAGCGCCCCAGTCCTCAGCCTGCCGTCTGGAACCCGCTAACCACCCTGAAGTCTGCGAGGCGCACCCTCCACCTCTCCCTTGGTCACAGTCCCACTGGCGGCAGGAGGCCCAGCTGCTCATCCCTGCTGCACTTCCAGGGTCTAGGTACCGGGAAGAAGGGCACAGGGGGCCAGAGCTCTCGGGGTAGGGGGTGTTGGTCAAAAGGTAGGTGCAGCCTGAGCCCGCTCTGGCCTGAAGCCCCTGGATTTTCACATCCCCCAAGTTGAGGCAAGAAGAGGGAGCCTCGGAGTCAGGCATAGATGCAGCACTCCTGGAAAGTTGGGGAAATGGCTTAACAGGGTGATTTTAGCAACATAGAGTTCTTCTGGACCCCAATCCAGTTCCTTTGGGGTGCAGGCCTGAGGGTCTTGGCCCGGTGGGGCTTGGCCGGTAGGCGCCCAGCAGTGGCGGCAGGCGGCAAGTGGGATGGCCGTGGCAGCCTGAATGCCTTTGAACACCAGGCCCGGACAATAGGATGGAAACAGCCTTTGCTCGTGCCTCGGGAAAGACAGAGCCCAAGGGGGCAGGGCTGGGACCCACACCTGACTGTACTTTCCCAGACCCGCACAAATGCTCCCCTCTCCCCGTCCTCACCCTCACGTCTTCCTTCCTTTCGTCTCCACTGGTGCAGAATCCCAAGTCTGCAAAAACCCAACAAGTTATTCAAGTCGGCGTCTTCGGGTTCTTGTTTAACAGCTCCGGGTTTGCGTTTATCCTGCGTAATTAAAGGCAAACATTTGTCCCACCGGGGGTCCCACTTAGGCTGATGAATTTGATTTCTTTTTTCATTAATGGGCCATGTTTATCATACTTCTAATTATTTCAACTTTAAACACTATTCGTTCTTGTGAGGAGATGGGAGTGGAGGCGCGAGGCTCCTTCTCCCAGGGGGATTATTTCCATTAATAATAGCAAGGATTCTGAAAGCGACTCCATCCCCACCCAGGGCTGAGGTAAGGAGTGAGTTTGGGATGGGGGTCGGGCTGGTAGGGGAGACAGGTCTCAAAGCCGAGTGACTCTGCTTCTCTCCCGCTGGTTCCCCAGGTTAAGCTGTGGGGCATGATGTTTTTGAGAGGTTATCTGGAGTTTGTCTCCTTCACTCTGCCGCCTCCCTCACCCGCTCCCGGGCTGGGCTCAGACCCTTCCCCTTCGAGGCTCTTGGAAACCTTCCACAGCCCCAGCCGATCCCAGCCTGGCCTGGGCAGAGAGGCTCAGGGAGTGCTGTCCCGGCCCCCAGCTACTAACACCGAGAGAAAGACGAGGAAAAGCTGAGGTGGTCAAGCGGCACCTGGGTCTGGGGGAGAGGGCCCAGCAGACCCCAAGATAGGGGGCAAGGGCAGGAGACTGGGATGCCAAACTCCAGGGACAGGGACACCAGGCAGGAAAATAAAGGAGATGTGAAAGTGGGGGGAGGGAACCCCCCCCAAAGCCATATAATTCTCAATTGCTTTGGTCTTTAATTTCATCGCCCCATAAATGAGGAAATATCAGTTCCCATACTAAATTTTTATCCTCGGCTGATAAATATGACGGGGAATTTTCGTTGGGTCCTCGTAAAAGCGAACAGTTTCGATCAAACTGGCGGGGAAAGACTTACGCAGATAATACAAACAGAGTGGCCATAAAGTCTGCGCGTTTCCCGCGGGGTGGGACAAATGGCTCCCTGGATTGACTGCCACCGGGGCCGTCCCAAGTCTCATCTGGGGCCTAAACAGGCTAACCTTGCCGGGGCCAACCCCTTGTGCCGAGCCCATGACGACCTCTGTAAATGAAAACACGAAAGCATTTCAAATCTCCCCTGGCTGGCCCTGCCAGCAAGTCACACATTACACATTTTCTTCCAGTTTTCCCGGGGTTCGGGGACCCCTGCGCCTTGTCTCTCACTCTCTGGATGACAGATTTCGGCGGATTTCTTTCCGAAGTCGTCTTCTAGCAGCCGCGGGCTTGGGCCTCCCTAGAAGCCATCCAGCCTCCTCACTCCTCCGCGCCAGGGTGTCTGGAGCGCTGGTCTTTTCCTGGCCAGGTTCCAGCCCTTCGGAAAGTCGAAACCCATGGCTCGGTCCAGGGGAAAATGTGGGGCGACCTGAAAGACAAGTTATACTCCAGATTCCGTTTCCTGAGGAAAGGGTGGAGAGTTTAGTTCGCTTTGTGAGAAAGGAGATGAAGAAACGGAAATAACTATTTGAAACATACCTTGTCCCTTATTTCTCGCTTCCCTTTATTAAAAAAAATAACCACAAAAATAGACTGGTCCGTCTTCTCCTCTCAAAAACGCCCCCAGCTCATTCGCTCTGTTAAAGGACACTTCTCTGGGTCGGATTTTGTCGCGTCCGTTGCCCTGGTTTCCCGGTTGATACGTGACTCCCCCAAACCGCCTGAGGCCCCGCGGGTTCCCTCTTTCTCTCTGGGAATGCTCCCTGTTTTCGTGGGGGCAAGGTCAACTGGAAAGCGAGGGCCGCCAGGGCCTGGAGCAAAGCAGCCGAACCGGCTCCAAGGCCAAAGCCTTCCTGCCCCTGAGTTGATAACCCAGGAGCCACCCACCCAGCCAGGCCCAGGCCGCACACCCTGGTCGGGGAGCCGGTGCCTTTGGTTGCCGGCTTCCTCCTCCCGCGACCCCTAAATCCCCTCGGAATCCCCCTCTCCCAAGCAGCCCTTAAGTCATCTTGACCTCCTCCCTGGCCTGCCCCAGACACTGGAGATTCCCCGTCAATCCCCACGGGGAACTTGCAACTCAACCAACTTCCGTGACGGGAGGTCCCGAGCTGAGCTCCCAGCCCCAAGGGCCGAGCGCGACGAAGGAGGACGCAGGAGAGGAGAAACTTTAGTTCCGTTTGGGATTCCTTAACTTTTTCTCTCCCTTTCTCGGCCCGCAGGATCCCTCCCCCAAACCTCACCCCACTCCCATCCCAGGGGAAGAAGTGGGGGCGGGGGCCAAGGCGAGGAAAAGAGGAGGTGAGGAGGGGAAGAAGTACCTGAATCGTGTCTTGACCTTTTAGTTTGAATGTGACTGTTTTGAGCCCCGAGTTGCCTCGCTCTCTCATTCTGTCCCTCATTTCCCCCCTCTCCGCTCCCCTCTCCCCAAGAGTTACAGGCTGCTTCCCGGATAAACAAACCCCATTCTCCCTAGAACCCCTTCATCCCCCCTCCACCCCACTCCTGCCCCAGTCGCCCCGGGGTCCCTTCCTTTGTTCGCGGGGAAGGGCTCCGGCGCCCCTACCTCGAGGCGGCTGCTAGGTGGCGCTGTTACTCCACGCTGCGCGCTCCGCCTGCAGACAACTTGACCCCGCTGACGTCACGGCCGTCTGAATCATCAAGGCCATTTTCAAATCCCATTGGTCTAGCCGTCACATGGTGAGGGCCGAATGCGCGGATAATTATGGAGCTGATATTTCCCCCCCTCCCCTTCTTTTCCCTCCCGCCCCTCCAACCGCCCCCCCTCCCGGATGGGGAAAAAAAAGATGTCAGCTCCTCCGCAGTAGTATTGCTCCTTAAAAACCCCTGTCTCTGAAAATGACATGCCCTCGCAATGTAACTCCGAACTCGTACGCGGAGCCCTTGGTTGCGCCGGGCGGAGGAGAGCGCTATAGCCGGAGCGCAGGCATGTATATGCAATCTGGGAGTGACTTCAACTGCGGGGTGATGAGGGGCTGCGGGCTCGCGCCCTCGCTCTCCAAGAGGGACGAGGGCAGCAGCCCCAACCTCGCCCTCAACACCTACCCGTCCTACCTCTCGCAGCTGGACTCCTGGGGCGACCCCAAAGCCGCCTACCGCCTGGAACAACCTGTTGGCAGGCCGCTATCCTCCTGCTCCTACCCACCTAGTGTCAAGGAGGAGAGTGTCTGCTGCATGTACAGCGCAGAGAAGCGGGCGAAAAGTGGCCCCGAGGCAGCTCTCTACTCCCACCCCCTGCAGGAGTCCTGCCTCGGGGAGCACGAGGTGCCGGTGCCCAGCTACTACCGCGCCAGCCCGAGCTACTCCGCTCTGGACAAGCCGCCCCACTGTGCCGGGGCCAACGACTTCGAAGCCCCTTTCGAGCAGCGGGCTAGTCTCAACCCGCGCGCCGAACATCTGGAGTCTCCCCAGCTCCGGGGTAAAGTGAGTTTCCCTGAGACCCCCAAGTCCGACAGCCAGACCCCCAGCCCCAATGAGATCAAGACCGAGCAGAGCCTGGCGGGCCCAAAAGGCAGCCCCTTGGAGAGCGAAAAGGATCGGGCCAAAACCGCCGACTCCAGCCCAGACACCTCGGATAACGAAGCGAAAGGTAAGGCCGCCTGGGCCGTGGCCCGGGTGGGACGCTCGGGCACTTGGTCTTCGTGGCCGGGGCGGGGGCAGAGAGAGGGTTGGGCCGAGGAGGCCCTGGACGGTCTTGGGAATGCGACCCCGGCTTGAGACTCGTG
Organism: Balaenoptera borealis; assembly: GCF_965194805.1. NCBI lineage: Eukaryota > Metazoa > Chordata > Mammalia > Artiodactyla > Balaenopteridae > Balaenoptera > Balaenoptera borealis. The sequence continues at coordinate 45,722,077 of NC_138870.1, forward strand.
CCTGCTGAGCGCCAAGCTGGTGGCGCCTCATTTGGCTAGGGAAGGTAAGCGGCGAAGTGGAGGTGCCGGCCGGCAGCGGCCGTGGGCGCCGAGACCGGGGTGGTGCGCACGGCGGGCAGCCTGCAGCGTCTTGTGTTGCCCAGGGCGGGGGACCGATCCCGGGCGCGTGCTGGCTTTGGTTTGCTTGCTCTGCGTTGGTGTCCTGGGAGGCTGATGCCCCCCTCCCCACCCCTCCACCCCCACCCCCGCTCAGGTCAGAAGCATGCAAAAAGCTTAAAATGGCGATCTTGGGCCAGGGACTAGGAAAGGCTTGGGAGAAGGGGCATTTCGCTTCACTGCGTTTTCCCAGTTGAAAATTGTTTCCTTCGAGGCGCAATTTGTTGTTTGTGGGTCTGATTTGTGCGTGTGGCTTGGGCTCCTGCGGTTTTTGGCTCGGCCGGGGGCCTCTGGCAGCCGCGCTGGGGCCGGAAGAGGTGGAGGTGAAGGGCTGCCCGCCACGTCCCTCCCTCCCCCAGACGCCCAGGCTGCGTATGGCGTTGGAACAGGGCATTTGGAATGTTGTAAGTTTTTTGTCTCCCCTTTGAAAATTTTTTTCCTTTTTTTTTTATAGTTACGTTAAAAAATTTTTTTCCCCGTTGGTTTCCAAAAGCAGCTTACAAATGAGTGGTCGGGAAATTTCTGTGTGCATGGTAAGCGGTTTTCTTCTGAAAGGGAGTGAGGCTTTAGTTGGATTTTATTGTAATTTTGGTGGCGAGGGAAAGCCTAGCCAGAGTTCAAGCTCGGGGTTCAAGATTCATTTCTGCTGCAGGTACTGGGGGCCTTCAGGACCATTCTCTGACACCTGGAGAAAATGTGGAGGAAACGGGAGCAGTGGAGGGAGGCTGAGGGGACTCTCCCTGAAAAGTTGGAGCAAAAAGCATCAGAAAAGGCCCAACTGGCGGGACGGGGGTGGGGGGTGCGGGCAGGGGATAAACCTGCTCCCCACAGCACTGGCTACTGGAGGCTGTGTGTAAGAAGGGCTCTTTGGGTGCAGAGGCAGATGAAACAGTGAAAACTGAGCAGACTGGGGGCAGCCTGGGTCTTATGGTGTTTTGTATATGGATGCGGTCCACACGTATGCCCGGAGGCGACCTGTGTCACACTCACACACACTCACGCATGCCCTCTCATACATGCACACGCACTCTTTTGGCGGGTGAGGGCAGACCCTCGCCCTCTTGGGTCTCCTCTGCAAATCAAAGGTGGCCTTGGCAAATCAGCCCATGGAGACCCTAGCCAGAAGGTGGGCACGGGTGTGTCCATGAGGGGGAGGGGGAGAGAGGCACGCATACCCACGAAGCCTTGGTGGTGGCACATGTGCAGCACAAAAGTTTAATTTTATACCATCTCCCCACACCCCGAGCTTGGTTGGGGTGCAGATTTAGGGTTAGGAAAAGCTGCGTTCTAGCCCCACCAAAAGAAAAGTCAAGGTTAACAAGCCTACCTCCTAGCTCAAACTGCCCCCATTCCGGTAGGCTCCCCTTTCTCTCCTGCCATCCCCATACCATCTAAACCCTCCCACCCCAACTAATCCCTCTGACTCTGCCTGCTCCCTTCTTGCCTGCCCCCTTCATTGTGGTGCCTCCACCAGGCCAGAGGCAAGAGGGCTTTGGGCCAGACTCCCCATTTGTAATTTCTCCCCTTCCCCCAGACCCCAACAACCCCAATAAAAAATAAATGGCACAGAGTTAGATGTGGAGAGCCTTTAAACAATTTGGCAGGAGGCTGCAGGTGCAGAGGTGGGAACAGAATTAAGGACATTCAAGTGTTTTAAACTGCAGCCTCAAGTTTGCATTTTCTGATGCCTCCTGGTTCCCCTAGGACCCCCACCCCACTCCCCATCAAGCTAAGATCCAGGAACCTGGCAGTTTCATTTGGCATAGAAGGGGAGATAGAGCACAGAGCCAACAGCAGAGTCCTTTGCTGGGTGCCCCTCTCGGGTCTCTGGACTCTGGGTTTTTCCCTAGAAAAGATGGCCAAGGTCTCTTCTGCTGCTTGAGGAGCAAGGCTGGTTCATTTCAGCAAGAATTTGTGCTGGGGGGAGAAGCTGTAGATAAGGGAAAGGGAAATACACACCACACTTATAGCATCTCCTGATATAAATAGACACATGTGTACATATCCCTGTGTGTATGTACATATGTGTAGGAGTGTGTATCTCTGCAGAAATACACATGAACATGCACGCATACATATCTACATAGACTAGGCAGGAGATTTCCAGGAGGCTGCATTTCCTCAGGATCTCTCTCTCCCTTGACCTTAGGTCTCTGGCCAGGGCAGTTGTCTGAGGACTCCTCAGCATGCCCCAGAGCTGTTGCCCCTGACCTCTGCTGCCTGCACAAGCTCCCTGCCTCAGTTACTCCTGGGGGAAATGGCCGGGATAGGAAAAGCTGGCAATGGGAGATCCAATGGGGTAGAGTCGCTCTGTGACACTTCAGGTGGGAGCCAGGGCTGGGGATCTGGTGCAGAGACGGCTGCAATGGCCTCTGGCTGCAGAGTCTGGGGCGACATCCCTCCACTGCGTTGAAAGGGGTCAAAGCTCTCTGGAAATTGCTCTGGGCAGCGAGGTGGCCTCTGCCACCCCGTCTGAGGCCTGGAAAACACTTTTCCTTCTGGTTGGATTTTTACAGAGCTGGAAAGGAACAGAGAGGAGGCGGGGTCTGGTGAGGCTTAGAGTGCACACCAGGGTCAGCAAGCCAAGGGAGAGCAGGAGTACTCAGAACATGCTAGGTCAAGGTGGATTGGGTGATTAAATTTAATAGACGCGTTGGAGGCAGTACTTTCTGTCTTTCTCCCGTGTAAGTCTAGACCCCAAAGAAATTCTAAGAGCCTTGAGGCCAAGAGGACCCCACCAGCCAGGCCTGTGGGGCGAGAACAGCTCCCCTGTGCTCCCTCAGCTGCCCCCACTGCAAGCTGGCCAAGGCTGCAGTGCTGCGAGGGTTGCCTCTTCGAGGGATACTTATGTAAATAATGTTATTTTTAACAGAGGAGATAAAGGCAGAAAACACCACAGGAAATTGGCTGACAGCAAAGAGCGGAAGGAAGAAGAGGTGTCCCTATACTAAACACCAGACGCTGGAATTGGAGAAAGAATTTCTGTTCAATATGTATTTGACGCGAGAGCGCCGCCTGGAGATTAGCAAGACCATTAACCTTACAGACAGACAAGTCAAAATCTGGTTTCAAAATCGCAGAATGAAACTCAAGAAAATGAACCGAGAGAATCGAATCCGGGAACTGACCTCCAATTTTAATTTCACCTGAGCGAGGGGCCTCCCCTCCCACTCCCCCTCTTCCCCCCCCCCCCCCGCTCCTTCCTTTCCCCGCCCCTCCTCCCTTTGTGCCTGGTGGTATATATATTTTTTCCTCCCTGAGTATAAATGCAACACGCCTGCAAAAAAGGCAAAGACCTCAGACACTCCTTTCAAGGGACCCATGGTTCGTGCTGCGAAGATGTGTCCACCTAAAGCATGAGAAATGGGGTGCTGGGTTGTGGGGTGTGGTGTGCCTGCATAGACGAGGGTGGGAGTGTGGCTGGTGTGTGTGTCAACCCCTCACTCACCCACGCACTCACACATAGCACCCCGTTCTCCAGGCAAAGTTAAGGTCGAATCCACCCAATTATAGGGAAAAAAAGGAAAAAAAAATCAACCAGAGAAGGTCTGTAATCTCGAAGAGCACAGTCAGAATCGCTCCTTCCTTGCTGCATTTCCTCCTTAGAATAATAGACGTTTTGGAAAGTTCGGCTAGTGTTTGTGTGTTTGTCGTAGCGTCCAGCGCCTGCACCAAACCCTCTCTGTGTCTTCACCTCCCAATCGCTCTGAGAATCTGCTTGAAGTCTCGTATTTGTACTGCTTTCTGCTTTTCTCCCATTCTCCCAGCACCCCTACATCCCCCATGCACTGCCATCTCAGAAATTCCATCCAGAGGAGCAAAAAAAAATTTTTTTAATTTAAAATAGAACATAGTGAAGCAAAGACAGAGTGCCCCTCCCCCAAATATCGCCCTGTCCCTGTCTGGGAGTTGTGTTATTTAAAGATATTCTGTATGTTGTATCTTTTGCATGTAGCTTCCTTAATGGAGAAAAAAATCCTAATAAATTTCCAGAATCATAATCCTCAAATGGGTGGTTTTTTGTTTTTAGCGTTTTTTTAGCGACACCCTCCCCCCAAAGAGGCTGAGTGTGTGGATGTGTGTTTTGTGTTTGAGTCATCTCCTAGAGCCTTTCTAGAACGTCTCTTGGCGGGTTTAATGTAAGTGAGAGACCATAACGTTGATTTAAATATTATCCAGGTGACCACAATAAGTCAAGGTCATAAAACAGTAATGTCAGGACGGTCTTGGTGCGCGCGAGAGGTGGATTTTATGATCTGCAAATATAATGTGGTGCTGCAGTAAAAGATGCATTTAAAGGTGACTGGAGGAGGGAAAGAGGCAGAGAGCAAACTGCAATCTTGAGGAGCAGACGGATCTGATTGCCTGGGGTGCTGGGCCAGGCGCACCCCACCGCTGCTCGGGGGAACCCCAAGAGCCCCCCACCTATCCAAGGAAAGGAATAAACTTAACCGCCGGAGGGGGACAAGGAGCTCAGCCACCCCCCCTCGACAGCAGCAGCAGAAGCACGGGCAGCGGCAAGAGGAGGAGGAGGAGGACGAGGCAGCGACAAGGTAAGAGAAGCGGTTTCTTGTTCTTCTCTTGGCGGTGGCGTGGGGACTAGCGGCGTCCCCAGGTGCCCAGCGCGCAGTGGGCAGAGCAGGGTGGAAGGTGTTTGGCGCATCCGCGCTTGCTGAGAGCCCAGGCTTGCCTTGTGGCGGCTCGCAGTGGAGGGCAGTGGCCGTGAGCTCCCCGTTCCCAGCCCGTTGCCGTGGGGTTCGGCGGTCAAAGGGGTAAATTGGTGGTTTTTGGCTTCTTTCTTTACTCGGTCACTTAGGGTCGCCTTGAGTTCGACACATGGGTCTAGATGTCTCTCATTCTGGTCGTCTGCTGGGGGAAGCAGAGGGAGGATGGGCTAGAGAGTGTTGGAGCTTGAAGCTTAGGTTTTCCTGCTTTCTGCTGGTTTGGACGTGAGCCTTCGCCAGGCTCTCGTCCCCTACTCTGCCTGGCCGTGGGGCTTTGCCAGGCAAGTGGCCTGATTGGAAGAGGCTCTGGAGTGGTTCAGCCACACATAGACGAAGGGAAGCCAGAGCCCAGCTGAGAGACGGAGAAGATCAGAGGGAATCTAGGAGGAGAGCACAGGAGAGCCAGAAGGGCAAGACAGGGGACCCAGCTGGAGAGTGGAAGGACACTCCAGCTTCCCCCAGGGCCAGGGCCAGAGGCAGGGGGGTAGCTCCACTGCGGTGCTGGGGGCGGGGCGGGGGTTTGGCAGCTGGAGGTCCCATTTCACCAGTCTCTCTGAGCGATTTGTTTAGACTAGCAGCTGATGAGGCAGTCAGATCCCCTACCCACCCAGCCACCCAAAGTCTACTCTCTAGTCCTTAGGGAGGTCGTGAGGGCGGAAAGGGGGACGGGGCTGAATTTCTTCCTTCCCCAACCCCCTTCCCTTCTCCTCCTGATAGATGCAAAGCTGAATCTCCCGCCCTGTTCGCTCAGCTGATCTGTGGCTTAGGTAGTTTCATGTTGTTGGGATTGAGTTTTGAACTCGGCAACAAGAAACTGCCTGAGTTACATCAGTCGGTTATCGTCGAGGGCCCCCAACCCACCTATCCTGCTCCTACCCTCCCCAGTGGGACTGCCCCCAGCCCCCCTCCTAGATAGGGCAAAGTGGGTACAGACTGAGGCGGGCTAGCTGTGAGTGGGGCTACACCACAAGTCTGGAGAACCCCGCTTTATCCTGTCCATTCCTCAGCCTGTCCCCATCCCCGTGATTGAGGGAGAAGAGTTTTTCCTGCAGCTATTGTTTCCTGGGCCCACCTGATAGAGACAGACAAAGAAGGTCTAACCAATTCCAAGGAAATTCAGGAATTTGAGTAAGAGGTGGCCTGGCGGGCCAGCTCAGTTGGGTAGCAGGGTGGGGCAGGATGATTAGGAGAGAGAAGACCACAGAAAGAGAAAGGAGTCTCTGGAAGGGTTACCTTCTCCTACCTTCCACCTCCAAGGAAAAAAATCTGCCTCCAGTCGGCTAGGGCTGGAGCTTCTCCTTAGAAGAGTGGGGTGCCTGGGGTCCTAAGAGTTGGGAAACTCTGAGCACCAGCTCAGCCACCTCGCCTTCCCCTTCTATATCTCCATCGCCAGGAGACGGGCATATTTAGGGTGTTAGTAGGCTGGAGGAAAGCCATCCAGTCCAAGTAGAAACCCCCCACACCTACCCTACTGGGAAACATCAGGGCAAGAATCTGGCTCTGGTCTCTTTTTAGCTGTCTGTTGCCCGTAGGCCTTGGTGTGTTGTGTCTGTGCCTGTCAGGCAGCTGCTTGTCTTCGCGCTGTGTGGAAATGTCTGGGTGAAAGGAGGCTACCAGCGCCCACCATTACCATATTGCTGGGGAAGTTGTTGGCTGATGCCAGGGGGAGGAGGGGAGGGTCTGGGTTAGGGAGAATCCAAGCAATGTGCAACTTTGCAAAGCTTCTTCCCCTCCTTGGCCCCTCTGGTTGCTCAATTCTGGTCCTGGTTACTAGAGAGAGGGCTCTCCAGCGAGGTTTCTCTGCCTGCAGAGAAAACTGAGGAGGCCCAGGGAGAATGGGGAGATACACCCCCGTTCTCAGAGAGACTGGGAAAGAGAAAGCCAGGTTCTTGGTTCTCTTACTTTGGAATTATTATGATTATTAAAACATTATAAACTTTCAGACAAGGGAACAAAATCACGTCCCCAGAACACAATATGTACATGGAGTTCTGTATTCACGCAGTTTTCTGCTGGGGGCTTATATGTAACCTTGGATGAGTGTGGTTCTCTGTTTCTATATCTCTTGTCTCCTCCAGGCTCTCTCAGATCCCCTGTATATATTTTTGTGCACACTCGCGTATTTTTCCCTGTCTCCTGTACGAAGAGACCCCATGGAGACTAGAGGGGAAAATGGGAATAGGGCCTTCCTTCTCCCCAGCTGAAATTGTCAGTCTGTCTTTCTGTCTGTCCCCCAGCCCTTGGTAGGGGAAAAAAATCTCTTCCCTTGGAAGGAAGTGCTCAAATCGCCCTATGGATCCTGGGGAAATGGGGAGGTTTTCAGAGAGGAAGGCCAGCTGGTGCGAGGCAGGCAAGGGCTTCCCCAGTTTGGGAGCCCCTAGCAGTCTCTGAGTTTTCAGGCTGTCAGAAGCCCGGGGCCAGCTGGAGTGAAGGGAGTCCCAGGCAGGGGCTGGGTGCTCAGGAGTGCCTGGCTTGGAGACAACATCCCTGATGGGCCGAAATTCACCAATGAACGACTTCTGTGCTTTGGGTCTCTCTGCCCCAATATCTGTTTCAGAGCTGGTGGGCTTATGGGGTGGGTGGCCACAGAGCTGTGGGTCTGGGTGCCCCCCCATATCCTGGGGAATGGGGTACATTCTCACAGGACCAAGGTGAGGGCCAGTCTGGTGGCCAGAGTCCACCAAGGGGCCCTGGGGCCGTGGATCATGGCTAAGGCAATGGTGATTATTTATTCGCTTCGCTGGAAGGGAGTCTTCAAAAGAAACAGCGTGAAGAGGAGGGAAAAAATTATCTCTCGTCTGCGGATATTAAGATGGATTTTTATTTCTTAAAGGACCCTCCCCGCCGAGAGTGCATAAGCGTAAACTTAATATATGCTCCGCAGCCCAACTCCAGAAATCGCAATAAAAGTTAAAACCTCCCCTACTGGTTTTTTTTAATTATGATATGGGAAAGAGGAGCAGGATTTATAGAGCTGAACTCTCGGCGTGTGAGTGTTTAAGACTTGCAGGAGAAGGAGGAAAAGGCAAGAGCTCGACAAGGAGAGCCTTGGTCTCTGAGATCTCTCGCCCGCCTGCGGGGGCTCCGGCTTAGCCGGCCGAGCCTCTGTGGCCTCCCTGGGACCTCGGCTCCCCAGCACCCTCCGCCCGGGCCCACCGGCCTGCCTCGGCTCGCCCGGAGATGCAGCCCTTCTCAGGAACAGGTGCAGGGCATCGGGGCCAGGGACAGGGGGCTGCGGGTGGGAGCGTCAGGACACTGGGCTTTGTGTGGGTCCCGTGCAGGGGAGGAGGTTTGCAGCCCCGGGTAAGGCCGCGGCCCGAGGGTGGCCGGTGGGCGCCTTGGCTAGGAAGGGTGTTCGGCCGGGCGCGAGAGCACGAACAAGGTGGATTGTGTGTGGACTTTGGCCGCAGACGGAGCGGAGCGGGCTCCCGGGGAGAGGCCAGCGGCGAGGCGGGCAACCGGAGGTTGAGTCTGTAGTAAGGACCTTGAGGTCTGTTTGGTGTTTGGGCCTCGGAGCACGGCGGCCAGCGTGGGCGAGGCGGCAGGCACCGCACACCTCTGCAGCTGCAGGGCCGGGCCCAGGGCGTCTGAACTGAGGCCCACCAAGGGTCAGAGCGTGAAAAATAAATGCAGTTAAAGGTCTTTCTTTCTTTCTTTTCCACGTAAGAGGTCCTTTCTTTTTTGTCTCTTTCGGAGATACCTGGATTTGGTCCAGAACAGGTTGCCCGCGGGAGGGCCCCGCGAGCGGCAGCGCGCGAGGGAGGGAGAGAGGGAGGGAGGGCGAGGAAGAGGGAGGGAGGGAAGGAGGGCGGGCAGCGGCGGCTGCGGTGGCCGGGGCTTCCCTCCCCCGGCGGAGGCGGCTTCCCTGCATCTGTGGCCGTGGGGAGCCGAGGAGCAGGTAACGAAGGCGCTTCCCGAGGCGGGATTGGACCAAGCCAGAGGGACCGAGTCTTCCGGGTCTCTGCCCAACGCCCTGGAGGGGAGAGAAGGTAGGGAGATCGGCGCTCATCCGGCCCGGCACAGAGGCCTGGGGAATGTTGAACCTGTATTTGATTTCAGGCTCACACTCATGTTGTGAGTCTGTCTGCCTCCGGAGATGCGGTTTGCCTGCCTGTCTGTCTGTCCGTCCGTCTGAGACGTTCCAAACCCTAGGCAGTCCTTCCAAAGGCTGGAAAAAATCGGGCAAATTCGTCGGAACGTACACTTTCATTCACTGGATTCTCTGCAACTCAGCGGACCTGGTTGGTGCGCGCCCAAGTTGGAGGGAGCTTTCCTCCTGCTTTCTGGCTGCCGGATCCTCTGGTTCCCTCCACCATGGGCTGAGTTTCCGGCTCCAGGTTCGCGGCTTGCCCTGAGGTTTGAGGCCAGACAGCTCCTAGTCTGGCAGGGAAGGCGGGGGAGAGCCTAGCGGCTCTGGCCCCTTAATTGTACTTCGGACCCTTATTGTCTCTCCTTTCGCCACCTCGGCTTCCTCAGTCTGGGCTCCAAAGTCACTGCAAATTTCCTTGCGACACACACATCACACAAAGATCGGGTAACCAGGCGCCCAAGGCCATGGGGGCTCCAAGCGCAGAGCACCCCTAGCTCTGGGGCCGCTCCCCCTCCAGCCACTCCACAGGCGGGGAAACCGGACCGGGTTGGGGGAGCCGGAAATAGCCCCGTTCGCTGTGGGGCGGCTGGGCAGGGGCCGGTGGGAATGTAGGCCGTGGCGTTGAGAGGGCCACGTTCACAGCCCCTGGGGGTTGCACTCCTGCTGGGTTTAGCGGCTGGACTCCTAGTGTGTAGGGATCGCGGGTACCCACCTGGGGTGGGTGCAGGACGCTGGTCTCCTCGCGGCAGGCCAGGAGATTTCAGTTTCTGCTTCCAGCGCAGGCCTGAGCTAGGAGGAGTTGTGTGTGTGGGTGTGTTTTTCCCAACAAAGAGGGATCAGGAGAGAAAAGGGGGGAAAGTAGAGGGGAACCAAGGAGGGGGCGGGGAGGAGGAGAGGGCAGCGGAGAGGTGAACTGAGCCCATTTCAGGGGGAGAAGGAAAATGAAAGCAAATGGAGTACACACAGCCTCCTCCGCGCTGACGAGCCGGGAGCGGGCGCCCTGCCTGCGGGCGTGGGGATGACCCGCTGGGGGACTGGGAAAAAGCCTGTTTTAAATTTAATCCGAACTTGGCGGTGTGGATTGAACCGGAGGGAATTTAAATCACTAAAAGGGAGATGCAGGGCAAGGGGAGGGGATGAGTATAAACTGCCTGTCTTTCTGTCTGTCTGTGCTTCCCACGGTGGTGCTAGCTTGATTGTGGTCCCAGCTGTCCAGGTCTGAGGTGATGCAGTAAGGGTGCTCCTCCCCCTGCGGGGCCTCTCCTGTGCCCAGTGCCGTCTTTTGGGGTCAGAATAGAGCTCTAAGAACTAGAGTCGATGCACAGCTGCTAGCTAAAGCTGGAGTCCCCCTGCCCGTCCCCAACAGGGACTCCCAGTGGCCTCCAGTCCCTTGGGTTCCCCATCGGTGATGAGGAGAATTGAAGGGAGTGGTGGGGGTGAGAGGGAGGCTGGGAACCGGGCAGGAGATTCAGCAGGCATAACTGAACCTGGGAAGACAAACCCCTCCTTCTTGGTTCTCCCACATCCTTTGTGCCCCGACACCTACAGGCCTGGATTTGGGGGGAGCCTGAAGGTCTGCTTCAGAGCCCTGACCTGCCACCCCATCTCCAAATGCAGAGAAGAGGGGTACTACCCACATGCAGTTGTGGAACCTGAGGGACCTCGGCCTGGTGGCCTGGTGAACTCAGGGACTCCCAGCCTCTTCCAGCCCCCCTCCACCTGGCTGCCTCTCTCAGCAAGGCCTAGGCAAAATGGGGCGTTGGTGGGGAGGGGGCTGTGGGCGAGGCCTGCTTCCTGATCCACAGCTGTGTCTGTGCCTGAGTGAGGAGGGTCTGAGTTCACTCTCCGAAATGAAGGCGCAACAATCTCCCCTCAGTCTGACAGGGAACTTGACGGCAGCGGAGAGCGTGGGCCTGGTGATCCAGGCTGCCCCACTGCTGCTGCCTCTGCTGGGTGGGCAGGCTGCTCAAGAGTTGAAAAGAAAGCGGTGACCGAAGTGGGTAGCAGAGAAAGGGACATCTGTTTACAGCCAGTATGTCTGGGGGGCTCTCCCAAATAGTAGAGGCTCACAGGAGAGGGGCTGTAGGGGCATCTTTCTTCTAAGAAGACTGAGGTTGGGACAGATGGGCTCTGTTCCCTGGCGAAGATGCAAAGAAGGAGCGGGTGTGAAACCTTCTCCTTCCTCATGTCTTCTTTGCTCCTTGACGAGACCGTGGCTCAGCTCCCAGCTGCCTGGGCGGCTGCCTGGGCCGAGTTAGGGTTCTATATCCCAGAGGCCTGGTGTACCCACCTCAGCAGGTCGCCCGGGAGAGGCAGGAGAGGAGGCCTCTTCCTCCTTTGTGTCCAGACAGAAGTGGCCGCAGCGCCCGGAGCTGGTCCCGCGGCAAAGGCCCGGCCAGCCAGCGGGCTGCACAATGCCACGGCTGCTCGGCCAGCCCGCGCCCTGCCCGGTCCTGCCTTCCTGTCACCGCCCTTCCTCCGGCTCGCTCTCTGCATGCCTTCCTTTCCCTGCTCTCCCCCTCTTTTCATCCTGCCTCCCCTCTTTTCTGTAATTCTCCCCTCTTTCTTTCTTTTATCCTAATCCGTTTTCTTTTTTCCTTCCCTCCTTCCTTTCTCCCTTCCTCTCTATGGGCCTGGTGCCGTGCTTCCGCCTTGTTGTCTCAGGCCGTCTCGGGCTCAGTCTGTCTCAGGCTCTGTCCTCTGATGTCCTCTTGGTCGCAGTCTGGCCCCAGGCCCTCTGAAGGCTACACAGCTCTGCTCAGCATTGCCAGCAGTCACCCAAGAGCCAGGCAGGGTCCCCAGCCACCTGGGCTGGGGGAGGTGCTGATGGCGCTGGGGATTTGGAGGAAGCCTAGGCAGGGGAACGGGAATCTCCTGTCTTTTCCTTGAACTAGTGAGGGAGAATTTTTGATTGACAGCTAAACCAACTCCATCAAGGCCAAAGAGGTATGCTGTTTCTTGGTGTAATTTGGATTTCCCAGACCAGTCCAGTCCGGGGCAGGAGAAGATAATCAGAGCCGAGGGTAAAGAGGCTGAGGTCCCGGGTCGTCTCTCCCCAGCCCGGTACTTCTCACGTCACGCCCCCACCATGCGTCAAAATCCCAGCCCTGCTGGACCGAAAAGGACAGAACCGGGGTTGGGGGTGTGTGTGGGGGGAGTAGGGACTGGGGAGGGGGCCTGGCAGGCTGGGGTCAGTGCTTCGGGCTGCAGATCTATCCTTCCCCCTCAACTTCCCCCCACCCCAAACACACATATTACACTCTCTGGGACACCTATCTCTAGCCCTTCTCCTCCCCAGAGGAGACAGGTCGACAGAGATGTGGGGTGGGGGGGAAGCAGCCTCTGCCCCCAACCCCTGGCATTTGGTCCCTTCCTGGGAACACGAGGGGAAAGAAGGGCAGGCGTCTCAGATCTGGGAAAACTCGTCCTTCCCTGCTGCCTCAGAGCCTGTGTCTTAGCCTCAGCTCCTGCCTATTTCCCCTAGCGCAAACTGGACTCTTTCCTGCTGACCCTGAAATTGTACCCCTCCTTCAAACTCACTCTGCCCTGCATAGGGTGCATCTGTCTCTGGGGACATCACCTGCTCTTCTCCCCCGCCCCCAGCCAACTTCCCTGCCCCCTCTCTTGCACCCACATTGAGAATTTCCTGCTTGCCTAAAGCCCACTTTTGCTAAACCACCATGGGACAGTGTGATGGAAAGCAGAGGGCTGGGCAATGAACCCCAGATTCAAGGAGGAGGGTAGCGGCCAACTTATTTCGGGGGGGGGGAATCCAAGTTGTGTGATCTTCCCTACAATCACACTACCCCTCCAGAATTCCTGTGTCTGACTCCAAAGAAATTGCTTTCTCCCATTCCTCTGTAGCTTTTTTCCCGTTCCAAAAACAGCCTACAATTTTATTTAATGAAAGACACATTTATGAACAATCAAATGATCCTCATAAAATTTTTATTGAAGGACGTAAAAACAAGCTACTTGCCCACGACCGAGGTCGCTCTCTTGCCTTGCCCGCTCTCACCCTGGCTCTCTGCAGACAGAGCCCTGGAGTGACTTCTTTTTGGGGGGCGGGGGAGGGCAGGATGTCTCAGAGATGGAGTTGGGGGCAAAGGAGGGCGAGCAGGAAGACGGGATGGGGACACCCCACTGAAGTTGTGTAGGTCTCTCCTCCACTTCTTCAGGCTGGCAAAGAAAGATAAATAGATACAGACAATAAATTTAAAATAAAGGCGTTTGCATATCTGTGCCAAAGCCAAGAGAGGACTTCTGGTGACAAAGGTGTACGAGGTCCCGAGGTCCTACCCCTCCCACCCGCAGACCACCTTCCCCAAGCTTCCCTTGCCCCAAATTTGGGGGGCTGAGTTGGCCAGTGGCAGAAGGACGCTCCCCTTCCCCTCCTTCCCTCCCTCCACCCCAGCTTCCCCAGTCCCCTCCCACTCTCCCTCCCTCGCTGCTGCTGCTCCTGAAAGAAATACATACATACACACTGTTTAAAAACGTATTTTTAAAAGCCACGTTCGGAACTGACAATCGCTGATCTAGGCTCGCGCAGAGACTGCGGGAGCGTCGGGGCCGACAGAGACGGATTACGTCAAGAAATAGTTCCTCCACCTACCTCGGCCGGCCTCTCCGCCCCTGCGGGGCTCCCGCGCCCAGCTCGGCCCCGGGGGTCCGGAAACCCTGGCTTCGGGGAGTGGCACTTGCACACCATTAAGAAATCCTCCCGGGGGTGGGGGCGGAGGCCATCTGCTTAGGAGTGGACACGAGCCAGGGGCTTCTCTGCTGAGATGCGAGTTGTCCTGAGGGGGTGGCCGGGTCCTTGGGTCCAGAGTTGCGAACCCCCAGGAAAACGCAGGTCGCGGGGATCAGCAGAGAGAAGGGGGTGGGAGAAGGTTAAAAAAAAAAAAAAAAGCCAGGAAAAAAAGCCCCTGCGCATTGATCCGCGCCGTATTTTTGGGTAAATACGATCACGTGGGGGCCGGGGAGCCAATGAGCTGCGGGGAAAAGGCTGGAAAAATAATTACCTGCCTTGATTGTTCTGTGAGCAGATAAAAAGTACATATACAGTTCATACAATAATCTTATGTATGTAAAACCCTGTTACGATGTCGGCGACGGGGCCCATCAGTAACTATTACGTGGACTCGCTCATCTCTCACGACAATGAAGACCTCCTAGCGTCCAGGTTTCCGGCCACGGGGGCTCACCCCGCCGCCGCCAGACCCAGCGGTTTGGTGCCGGACTGTAGCGATTTTCCGTCCTGTAGCTTCGCGCCCAAGCCGGCCGTGTTCAGCACGTCGTGGGCGCCCGTGCCCTCGCAGTCGTCCGTGGTCTACCACCCGTACGGCCCCCAGCCCCACCTCGGCGCCGACACGCGCTACATGCGGACTTGGCTCGAGCCGCTGTCCGGCGCCGTCTCCTTTCCCAGCTTCCCGGCCGGGGGCCGTCACTACGCCCTCAAGCCGGACGCCTACCCCGGGCGCCGCGCCGACTGCGGCCCGGGCGACGGCCGCAGCTACCCGGACTACATGTACGGCTCGCCCGGGGAACTGCGCGACCGCGCCCCGCAGACCCTGCCCTCGCCCGAGGCGGACGCCCTCGCCGGCAGCAAGCACAAAGAGGAGAAGGCCGACCTGGACCCCAGTAAGTTGGGAGCAATTTTCCTTTACAACCCGAGCGGGAGGGGAGGGGAGGCCGGGCGGGGGGAGCCGGATTACAGCCCCTCCGAGCGGCGCAGGGAGCGCGGGAGAGGGGGTGAGGACTCAATAAAAGCGAATTACCTTGGGGAGCTTTCAGGGGCAGGAAGGTCTGAGAAGGGGGCCCAGGGAGCCAGGTTGGGAGAAGGCTGATGGGGGCTCCTCTCCCAGGAGCTGGCTTTGATGAGACCCCCGCCCTCACACCCCCGGCCCAGGCTTTTTGGCTCAGTCGCTACTTTCAAAGAAATGCAGACAGGGCCAGGGGATGGGGTGGGGGCAAGGTTCATTTTATGGTTTGGGGTGGGATGGGGGAGAGATGGGGAGGACACTGGGGGCAGAGAGGAAATAACCCCAAGGAGAAAAGCCACCCCCTACCTCCCAGGCAGTGTAGGGGTCCTCATCCCACTAGAGATTCATAAAACAGAGGGTCCATGGGCTTCTCCCCCAGGAACCCTGGGTGAGGGGTCTGGGGGCTTTCCCAGCCTGGGAACTTGGAGAGATCAGGACTTCCAGAGTTGGGGGAGAGAAGTGGGGTCCCAGTCTCCTTAAACTTGAGAGCCCTCTTCTGAGCGTCTGCAGGAGAGAGGGGTGGGAATGGGGGTCAGGGATGAGGAGTGGGGAGCGGGAAGCGGTATCTCCCCAGATTAGAGAATTGTACACACACAACACACACACACACACACACACACACACACACACTCCAATCAGGGAAACAGGAGCCTTCTAAGTATTGCAAAGAAAGGCAGGGGTAGGTGAGGTGAGGTGGGGTGAGGTGGGGTGGGGGGACAGGTGAGAGCTGCAGGTCCAGAGAAAGAGGAAAGAAGGGGAAACAGCAGGGTAAGGGGTGCAGCCCCTGGGTGTGAGGAAGTGTCTGGGGGAGTCCCAGGAGGGGGTTGCAGGAAATCCTTTCCTGAAGCCCCATAAGGGGCCAGGGCCTAATTATACCCCTCTGAAGGCTTCCCTCCTTGCCCTCAGCTACTCCCATAAACCTGAAATTGGAGGCTTGGCTCCTGCAGAGCCTGTCCTGGGGCTGGCAGGAGGAGGGGGCACTGGAAGCCAAACAGGGAAGCTGAGATATAGGGGAGCCTGTCCCCAAGGCCAGCAGCTCCCTGGGGAGAGGAGAAAGGCTTTTCCCATCCCAGCATCACTCTGAGAATTCGCCTCATCAGGGTTGAATTCTGAGAGAGCGGAGATGGGGCGCCGGAGAGGGTAGTGAGGGGCTTGGGGACTCTCAGGGTCAGGAAGCAGAACTGCTGAAATTTCAGGACTTGGTCGTGGGCTGGGAGGATGGGAGGGGGCAGAGGAGGAGGGAAGTGGGGAGGAGAGAGACCTCGCTATAAAAATAAAAAACAAGAGAGAGAAGTGTTTATGGGCCTATGAAACGGTTGGGAATTTGGACTTTTTATGGAGATATTCTCGAATTACTACTCTTGAAGCTGAGGACCAGACTGTAGAGGCTTTGATAGCTTCGATTTCCTATCGTTTTAGGTGCTGGAAACCGAAGAGGGGGAAGATGAGGAGGGGGGAGAACGCAAAAGGAGTAAGGGGGGAAATTCCTCAAGCAAAACGTGGCCAAATTCAGGTTCAATTATTGGGTTTGGGGAGCCTGGCTGAGGCTGGGGGTGGGGTGGCAGGCGTCCTGAACTGGAAGGGGGCTCCACTGACCCCTGCCTGTGTTTGGCCCTCCAGGCAACCCCGTGGCCAACTGGATTCACGCCCGCTCCACAAGGAAGAAGCGCTGCCCCTATACCAAGTACCAGACGCTGGAACTGGAGAAGGAGTTTCTCTTCAATATGTATTTAACCAGGGACCGTCGGTACGAGGTGGCCCGGGTTCTCAACCTCACCGAGCGGCAGGTCAAAATCTGGTTTCAGAACCGGAGAATGAAGATGAAAAAGATGAATAAAGAGAAAACCGACAAGGAGCAATCCTAAACCCTGCCCCAGCCTGCTGCCTCGGCACAGCCAAGGGAAAAACAAAAAACCCACAAAAATACCCCAACCCAGGCGGGAGACAGCACGAAAAAGAAAAGGAAAGAGCAAGATAGAGAAAAGCCAATCGGCTTAAAAAGAAAAAAAAGGGAAGGGGAGAAGGAAAACTCTTGCGATTTGGGAGGGTTCAGTGTTGAGAAATTGGTGTTTTAGTTAGTTCTACCCAGCAAGGAGGAGGAGGCCGGGAGAGAAACCGCGTTCTCTTCTCCCAGCGCAACTGAAATAAATGACACACACAAATGTGATTTTTTTTCTCCTTTCTTCAGAGAAGCCAGTACTTGAATCGCTATATTTCTATTTTTTTTTTCTCCTGTGTTGTATTTGGTCCGGGCCATCCTTCCCCAGGCCTGGGGTGCTCTGCGTGCAGATTTTGTACAAAAAAAAAGACACATACGTATAGACAAGAATGCTTCCCAGCCCAGGAGCTGAGGGGCGACGGCCAGGGACCATGCCGCAGGCTGGGTCCAGCGGCTCAGGCCAGCGCCTCTGGCGTGTACATAGCAGTGTCTCCTCATCCCCAGAGTCCGTCCTGTAACGTGCTTCTGTTTGTTATGGTAGAACAGCTCTGTGTTAATATATCGAAGTCACTTAAAAAACCAGAAACCCAACCGTATCCAGTTCTCGTTATTTCTCCTCCCTGTGGCTCCCAGGCTTCTGGCGTGGAGGAAGCAAGTGCTTAGATCCTTTGGGGGAGGCGGGAGCCAGGCAAGGGGCTCCCTCTGCTTCGGAAGGGCAAGTCCCCGCCGCTTCTCCAGGCAGGGTGCGATGGGGCTGAGGGCTGCCGGGGTGCAGTGGAGGCTGCCGAGGCCCGGGTCCAGCTTGTGCCTGCCCAGGCTGGCTGCCTGTGAGTCTCCTGGTAGCTCGATGGAGTCCCTGGGGGTGGGGGCACGGCATGAATGGTTTTCCCTGGCTGTAATTAATTGTAATAATTTACGAGTACATGAGATCCGAGGGAAGAGATAGGTAAAGATGAAAGTTGGGTGCTGGGTGAGGGCCCGGGCTGGATTCTTGCCCGGCTGCATCGGTGCTTCGAGGGATGGCTTGGGGGGGTGGTGCGGGCAGTGCTAGGGAAGGTGTGTGGTGAATGGTGAGGAGGAAGGCCCAGCAGACCTCAGGGAGCTGGACAGGCACTGGGCATTGAGAGTAAAAGAAGGAAGATGCAGAGAGAGAGTAGGGAGAGAAGAAAAGGAGGAAGGAAGGAAAGAAGGAAGGGGGGGGCAAGGGAGGGAGGAAAGAGAAAAAGAGGGAACGAAAGAAAAGGAAGGAAGGGAGAGAGGGAGGAAGGAGAAGGATGGCAAAACCAGAATCAGAATTAGATTTAGTTTCTACTTCTCAATGTATTCTCAGCTCCTCTCTCTCTCTCCACCTCCTAGTTCTCTCTTTTCTAATCAATCTCTCTCTCTGGTGCTTAGTTTGAATGTTGATCTGGGGGTGACGGGGTTATGCTGAGCGGCTGCAGCATTTCTGGGAGATGGCGCAGCTAGGGCCCAAGGAAGCTGGTCAGGGATTAGCCAGGAGTGGAGGGTTCTCTGGTGGCTGTGGGACCCAAGGGGCAAGGATGTGGGGATGTGTGTGTAACAGCCCAATGGGGCTGGTTGCCTGCATAGCACCCCAGAGCGCCTTCCCCAGAACCGGCAGTTTTCATCTGCTAATCAGAAGCAGACTCAAACTGCCGGGTATGACTCGGCCCGGCGCCCCCATTCTCGGAAATCCCCCAATCTGGAAACTATTAAACTCAGACTGCTTGAAATATAGCCCTTTAATATCTCGGGCTGCCCATTCTGGGGAGGGCGCAGAGTGTTGCTCTGAATACTTGGGGAATACCACCGTAGAAGAAAATAATTGGGGACCCCAGTCCCTGTGCAGCTCCCTCCATGGCATCACCTTACAGGACTGGTGAGGCACTTGTAGGGACCAGCCCCTTCCCCATCATTTGAATCTCCTACCCCCTCCTTCTACTAAATTCTCCAATTTCGGGGGCTGGAAGAAGGTGGGAAGAGGTGAACATTTTGTTTTGATAATATTTCCTCTCGTCTTCCCCGCTTAAGAAGAGACCTCCCCAAATTCCAGAAGCGATTGTTTTCTCAGTCCTTTTGAAAGGTGCTTTGCCTGTAGTTTTCTCTCTTTTCTCGCCTCCTCGCTCCTCCCTTGGGCCATTTTGGTGTTCCGGGACCCTGGCCTCAGTTCCGCACCGGGCGGAGGACAAGGCACCCGTCTCCCTCGGTCCTGACCGCCGGGACTCAGGCTTCTCTCCGGCCCGAGCTCGGCGGCGTTTCCGGGCCTCCACCCCGCCCCTGCTCCAAGGCCCTGTCGCCTCCCCTCGTCCGTCCGTCAGCGCGGCCTGCTTCCTGCGGCCCGCCTGAGCCGGCCTTGCTCCGGGCAGGAAGGAGGGCCCTGACCAGAGCGTGGGATCCAGAGCAGGCCCACCCGGTCCAGCCCACTGTTCAGTACCAGCTCAGCCTCCAGCCTGCAGGTCAGGATTGGATTCTATTTTTATTTATTGTCATTTGTGAGCTCAAACCACAACAACACAACACACATCTGGGGAAAGAAACGAAAGCTGGGGAGGAAAGAGGGGCTTGCAAACGCCCCCCCTGCCCTAATCTTCTCCTCCCACCTCTCCTCTGCTCCTTTGTCAGAATCACAAAACCCTAAAGGTTGTTCCACTTGGGAAGGCAGAGGATAGGTACATTTCCGCGGCCCCGAAATGCCTCTTTTATGGCGCTGTTTGTCTCCCTGCGCTGGATTCTGAATGGGGCCGAACAAAACAGCAGCGCGGAGCTGGCTAGACGTCTGGGCTTGTTTTATGGTTTAAATAAGGTGGACACTCTTTCCTTTGAAATCGGATTATAGGAATGTTTTGTCTATGGTCCACGGAGAACAGGACCTCACTGGCTGGGAGGGAGAGGTGGAGAGAGCGCGCGCGTGAGAGAGAGGGATGGGCTACAAACCAGGGGGCAAAGAGCCGGGAGAAGTCAGAATCCCACCCCAAAGTCCTGCAGGCGGCAGCGGGATAGGCGGTGCGGAGCCAGCGGCAGGGTAAGAGGAGCGAGGAGTTTAGGGTGCGCGCCGCGGGCAGGCGGTCGCGGGAGCTTCGGGGCGTACATCTGCGTGCGCGGAGGTGTTCCGAGGCCAGAAATGAGCCTGAACGCGGGTGACATCGCGGCAGTTCCATTGCACAGTGTCTCTTAATGCGGGAAGGGAGGGTGACAGAAAGAGAAAATAGTGTGAAACCTTTGACAAGGTTTATTTCGAGAATTTAGAAAACAAAAGAGCAGCGGTCCGGAGGGAAATCCCTTCCGGGGACCCCTCTCACGCGCACCCATTTGGAAACTCCTTCCTCCCTCCTCCCACCTCCCACCTTTGGGTCAAGCCTGGGGACCTGCTTGCTCTAGCTGTTGGCTTTTTCCCGGCCGGACTGCATTGGAGCAAGTGGACGCGAGGTGGCGCTGTTGCTCAATGTTAGAGGCGGCGGCGGTGCCCCCGGCCGGCCTGGCCGCACTGACGTTTGAGGCCCGGCCCCGAGGAGCAGCAACGAGAAGGCCCGGCGCCCCGGCCCAGCCCGGCCCCTCTGGCTCTGAGCAAATCAATCCTCTCACCTGTGAGGTGTAAATAAATCGCGAGTGGCGGCGGTAGATGGGCCCTCGCTCTGGCAGCAGACTTGGGAATCTCAGGAGGGCGGGCGCCGAAAATAATCGCTTTGCGGAGGAGATAAGCACGAAGCAGGCAGCGCGTAATTATCACGAAAAGGCAGAATGACCCGGACAAACGAACATAAATCCGTGGTACCTAGTAGGGCGGTGCAGGCCTCGGGGCGAGGGACAGAGACGCCCCAGCAAGGATGGCTGCTTGCGGTTTCTTTATTTCCAGGCTCCCGGAGCGAAATCAACCAGATACGTGTAAAAGAAAAAAAACAATCAAATGAACGAAAGAAAGAAAAGGCGAGGGACGCCCCCCCCCCCTCCACCCCGAAAGGGGAAACCAAGTCCAACCCGGGATTTCGGGACTGGTGGGCTCTCGGAGCAGACGGTGCTGGCAGCACACTCGGGACAGTCGCATTCCAAGACACAAAGGCCCGGAAGAATAGCTCTGTGGCAGGGTTTTCGCTGGACCATAAAGTGTCGAGATATCCCCCCAGCCCCTAAAAGATAAGGCGCAGGCCCCAGAGCGGATCCGGCCTGCCCAGCCTCCTCTTTCCAGGAGGGGAAGAGAAAGTATTTACGACAGTCCCCAGTGACCTAGAAGCTGGGAGCCCAGAGTCTGTCTCGTTCAGCTCAGTAGCCACAGAACAGGCTCAGAAAAGGCAGGGCCAGAACCAAGGCTGCAGCGTGCTCTGGTAGTGGAGGACACCTCTGTCATGCCCTCTACTGCCCTGGACCCTGGGGAGGCCTGCAGCCCTGGCACGGCCCTCCGCTGACCCTCCCCTCCTGCTGCTCCAGGGCCAGAGTTCTGGGTGTCACAGAGTTTGGGCGGTCCCTAAGTCAGATGGGGGTAGGTTCTTCCAAATTCAGGGGATCCTGGAAGCGTCTCTTGCTGGGCCACCAGTGACTCTCCTTTGGGAATTTGGCTGAGAGTGGCCATTTCCTCAGCAATTATTTAGATACAAAAGGGGGAAGCTCATTCTCTCTACACCATCCTCCCCTGCACTTTCATTTCTTCCTCCATCCCCAGAGCTGGGCTCTGGATGGGGAAGAAAAAGATCTGGTTTTCTAACCGCCTCCTTCCTCATCCAACCCTGAAACCCCAGGATGTGGAAGGAAAATAGGTAGCAATTTTTTTCATGATGCAAAGAGCTAAAGATGCATGTGTGTTTATCAGGTCTTATTTTCATATGTGCCTGGATGTGCATGTGTGTGCACAGTGTCTGTGAGGTGACAGGGGTGCTTCCCGGCATGCGTGATAGCTGAGTGAGCATGCATTTGATGTTTTTCAGAATGGAAGGTAGCACATACAGTATGTGTGGATCCCGAGTATGGCCCCGCGTTGCCCTGTGTATGACAACCTCACACACTGTGGAGGGGGAGGACCGGAAAAATCATTCTTATTGCTCGTCTTCATTCGCCTGCACACAGCACACATATCCACAGCTCTCTGACTTTCTCCCTTTTCTCTCTGTCTGGGTTAAGTCCACATAATTGTACATGTTTATGGCCAGGAAAGGGTGCTGATGGAATAAGGTTCCTTTATCCATTAGAATTAACTTGAATTTACCCAGTCTTGGGGATGGGGGAAGCCCCCCAGAGAAAGTGTGGGTAAATATTTAAAGAGTGTCTGTTGACAGTTCCCATCCACATCCTGGCCTGGGCAGCCTGCCTGGGGAAGTGTGGGGGGGGGTGCGGTGAGGCCAGGGGGCCCCTCCTAGCCGAACTGGCATTTCCTATGGGGTTAGGGTATGTGGGGACAGCTAAGAGGCCTGCTTTAGTCTCCTCCAACCCAGATACAAGGGGTCTCCTGAGAAGAAACCTCCTGGATCAGCCCAGCCAGAAGCCAGGGACCCACCAGCTGCCCTCTCCTTCTCTGTCCCCACCAGCAGCTTTGCTCTCCAGCAAGCTCGTGGCTATTGCCCGGGCTTCCTGCCTCAGGCAGGAGCTGGTGTCTGAAGGGTCAGTGCAGCCCTGACTGGGTATATGGAGTGCCCCCTGCCTCTGGCCCTCTCCACTACCCACAGCAGGCAGGCAGGCAAGAGAATCTTAAGGATCTAGGGAAGACAGGGCAGCTTCCCACCCTGGGGAGGGGCAAGAGTCCTGGAGGGTTCTGAGGCCTGAAGTGTTTGGGGATATGATGCGCTTGTTCCTCCTCAGAGTCCCCAGATTTAAGGACCCCCCTGGGGAGCCCATCTTTGGGGGTTAGGGGAGCAACTGTTTCTTGTTGGCATTCAACCCCTCGGGGGTCTTATACCTGTTGCGGTAACCTGAGTTGACCTGCTGGCTCAGGTATCTCTCTCTGTCTCTCTCTGAGAGGAAGGAAAAGAGAAGGGGGGAGAGGCACCTTCAAATCTGAATGCGCACCTTGGAAAAGCTGGCCCTAGTCATTAGCTAGGGCTGGCTCACCACCCCCCGACATACCACACCCCCATCCCTCCCCCTTCCTCCCCTGCCCTTCTTCCAGGTCCCCCCCCAGCCCTGAACCCCTCTACCACCCGCCCGCCATCCCTCCCTTTCTTCTCTCTCTCTCTCTCTCTCTCCCTCTCTCCCTCTCTCCCTCTCTCCCTCTCTCCCTCTCGCCTGTCTTCATGTCGTGGATTGATGAACGCGAATCGCGTGTAAGCGCCGCCACCGCCGGGGAGTCTGAGGAATTCGCCTGGGCTGTTAAAGGAAAGAGCTAAGTGCGAGAGCGCGAGCTCTACCTACCGACAGTGAAGAGAGCCGCCGCCGCCGCCGCCGCCGCCGCCGCCCGCTCGCCCGCCGCCGCCCGCGCCCAGCCCGGGAGCTGCGCCGCCCCGCCGGCACCCAGGCGCCCCCCACCTGCCCAGCCCGGCCCGCCGCCCCGGGGAGCCGGCCGGCCTGGGGATCGCTCCCGGGGGGGAGGGCAGTTTCGGGGTCCCGGGCGGGGGAGTCGGGAGCCAGAAGGGAGAGGGCGGCGGGTTTTCATGTGCCCAGCATGAGCTCCTACTTCGTCAACCCCCTGTTCTCCAAGTACAAAGGCGGCGAGTCCCTGGAGCCGGCCTATTACGACTGCCGCTTCCCGCAGAGCGTGGGCCGGAGCCATGCGCTGGTGTACGGGCCCGGCGGCTCGGCGCCCGGCTTCCAGCACGCCTCGCACCACGTCCAAGACTTCTTCCACCACGGCACCTCGGGCATCTCCAACTCGGGCTACCAGCAGAACCCGTGCTCGCTGAGCTGCCACGGAGACGCCTCCAAATTCTATGGCTACGAGGCGCTCCCCAGACAGTCCCTTTATGGGGCTCAGCAAGAGGCGAGCGTGGTGCAATATCCCGACTGTAAATCCTCCGCCAACACTAACAGTAGCGAAGGACAAGGCCACTTAAATCAAAACTCGTCTCCCAGCCTCATGTTTCCATGGATGAGACCCCACGGTGAGAAGCCTTTTCTCTTTCCCCCTTGGTCTCCCGCGCTCCGGGGTCTTCCCCCCCCCCGCCCCTTGCCTCCTTTTTGTCTGCCCTCGCTTTACCTCCTGGCTTGGGGCTCTCTCGGGCCCCACCCCCCGGGCATGAGTGGGTTTCTGGAGGTTGGGAGGTTCAGCTGGGGGTGGGGCACGGAGTTCGCCTGGGAGATTTGGGGGATTGGGGTGAAGGTGGGGGAAAAGGTGGTGTCTGGGTGCAAAGGGTTAAAAAAAACGTTTTCTCCACTTCTGTCAGTCAGTCAGTCTGTCTGTCTCTCTCTCCCCTCCACCCCTCTGTCTCTCCCTCTCACCATCTCTAGTCAAAGTTGGGGAGGTGGCTGGGAAGGGGCCGGGGACCCTGAGGTTATCAGCCTTTGGAGCAAGCCAGTTTCTCCATAAGGCAGACAGCCTCAGTCCAGGACAGTGGCCAGGCTGTCTTGGGGTGAAGGGAGACCCCTGCTTCCCTCCCCTAGCTGGGTCAGAGGGTGGCGGGACCCCAAGGACAGATGCTCTGCCTGTCTGGGGCCCCCACCACCTCCTCTCAGAGCGCTAGCCTTAGGGCCACTACCCCAACTTTGCTTTACTTCCCTCAGTTGGAGAGAAGAGAGAGCCAGAGAGGAGAAAAAAGTGTCCTGGAAAGGATGGAGGCCATGCAGATTAGTGAGCTCTGAGGTCCGGGGGACCCTCGCCAAGTTGTCCCCAATCAAAGGCTTGCGGGGTCTCCCTGAGACCCTCAGGGCAGCTCAGGTCATGAGCCCCTCCAAGGGTGGCCCCTCAGAGCCCAGTTTCGAAGTAAAAGGGGACGCGAGAAGGCGACAAGTTCCAGCGGGGATGGCCCGTGATTTATTTGCTGGTCTCCAGTTAGCAATCAGGCCAAGCAGTGATACATTCCAGGAGATCAATTCTTTTTCTTCTGGAAAAGCATTAGGCAGAGAGATCCGAGGAAGGGCAGTGAACAGAGCCCCACTTCTTCACCCCCAGCCCTTATGCCTTCCTTTTGGAAACAGACTCTGTCCCCATCCCTGCTCACCCAATGCCCCTCTGCACTTGTGAACAAAGCTGCAAGGGCCAGTTTTCTGGGACTGCAGGCCTGGGGGGACTCTACAGTGCTCCCCTGGCCTCTGCCAGCCCCTACTTTCCAGACAGACACCAGCCCCTGCCCCCCCCCACCTCCCAAGTTGAAGCCAGACCAAAACAAACCCCCAAACTTTCCTGCCCTTGCCTGATTTCCACTCTTGCCTTTTCTGCAGGAGGGAGGGGAACTGGGGAGACCACAGGGGGGACTTCAGGGGAGGAAGAGTGACAGGGGAAAGCCAGGCCCCCACCCAAACATAACCAGACTGGGCTTCTGTTCTGTCCAGCTCCGGGGCGGCGCAGCGGAAGGCAAACTTACAGCCGGTATCAGACCTTGGAACTAGAAAAGGAGTTTCTCTTTAATCCTTATTTGACACGAAAGCGCCGGATTGAAGTCTCTCATGCCCTGGGACTGACTGAGAGACAAGTGAAGATCTGGTTCCAGAACCGAAGGATGAAGTGGAAAAAGGAGAACAACAAGGATAAACTGCCGGGAGCCCGAGACGAGGAGAAGGTGGAGGAAGAAGGAAATGAGGAAGAGGAGAAAGAAGAGGAGGAAAAGGAAGAAAACAAGGACTGAGCAAAAAAGAGAGACATCCCCCCCCCCTTTAGCAACTCCCTTGAAGTTTCGTTTTATGGTAGCGGATAAATTGAGAAGTTTACGACTGTCATTTGCTTTTATAGAGAATAGAATGACACTCAAAACCCCAACTACCTGTCAGATACTTGCAGCTCGGGTTTTATTACCTTTGGACTTCCCCCGATCTTTATTTGTTTGGAGACTGGAGGGGGGAGACTGAGACACAGCGAAAAGTTCCGAGTCTCTGTCTCAGTCGTTGCCCCAACACACACACTTGTCCGTCCCCCCACCCTTCTTAGTCCTGCCTGGATTTTAAGGTCTGAGACCTGGCGTCTTTGCCCCTTCTCCCGGCCCTGTCTTGCCACCCTGCTACCTCCCTGCTTCTCTGGTATTTATTTTAGAGGGGAACCCCCTCAAACTGCAGAAGAAGACTCGTGGCTTTGTTTTCAAGCTAGGATTAGTGTAGTAGATTGACTTTTTTTTCCCCAAAGGACAGAAGATTGAAGGAAGGAAGGAAAAGAAAGGGAAGATGTTCAAAGACATTTTTTAAATGATAGCGAGGAATATCCCCTCTCCCTCCCTGGGGCTCCCCGCTTAGAAAGACTCCCTTGACTTTCTCTAGGAACCTGATGGAAACCTGAAGCAGATGGGGGTCTCCCCCTCCCCCCTCCCTTTCCACGGGGTAGATAAGAGCCTGCAGTCACCCGCTAAGATCCTACCTAGCCATCCCATGGTCACTCGGGCCCATGCCTTCCTCCCCTTTCCTGTCTAATTTCTGTTGTTGGGCCCAGCTTCCTCTGAGCTGCGTTGGTGTGAGCGCTCAGAAATCACCATAATCATGAAAATAATAATAATACTGATAATAATAATAATACTAATGATAATAAATCTTTAACATACTACCTAAAGGGAACCTGCAATAATCTTGAAAAAAATAAAAAAGAGAGAAATTTTTAAAAATCCTAATATGGGAGAAAAAAAGAGAAAAAATTTAAAATAAAAAAAGAAAGAAACCTCCAACGTATTTTATCACTACCTATAGGAAGAAATCCCGCTTTGAGAGTATTTGTAATGCGGATTTGTTGTCGTTTGTTGCTGCTTATTTCAATAAGAAAAACCCAACAACTGAGACTGCCTAGCCCGACGGTCCTGTGCGCTTTTATTGTGCTTCTAACCCCAGTAGAGTAGAACTAAATTGCACTGAATGTATAGTTAACTCTGTCTTGAATTCTCTGTTTATGCAATGTGCTTGAAAGAAAAAAAAACGTTTAAAATATATCTATAATAATAATTTTTCGTCATTTGTCTTTATGTCCAGCTATGAATGTAGATTTTGTGTCCCAGCAGCCCTGTTTCTGGTCCAAGTACTTTGTATTGTATACGTGAGTCATAATAAAAAAAAAAGAGGAGAAAAATAGTTGAAGCTGCAATGACTGACTTGTTTTTTCCCAGCACACACACACCCCCCCATTCTCTACCCCCCTCCCCTCCTTATCCTTCTTTTTCAACACTCTGGTAAAGGTTTCCTCCACTGATTTGACTTGGGGTTGGGAGCACTCACGTGGAAAAGGGCAGGAGAGTTGAGAGGGCAGGCTGGACTGGGAGGGCAGGTGAAAGGGGGGAGGTGAAGAAGAGGAGGAGGAGGAGGAGGAAGAGGAAGATGCTCTTGGGAGAACCTTGGCTCCAAACAAAGTGGGTTTCTGGATGCCAGGATCCCAATGGGAAGAAAGCATCTTCTCCGCACTTATCCCTCTTCTTCCTCCTCGTCCTGGGCTGGGCCCAGACCAAAAATCTGCCCCTGTGCCCCTCTGGCAACTAGGCCTTTTTCTTCCAGGGGCTGAGGATGAGGATGAGGCAATGGGGTGCTTTCTGATCTCCACATGCTCCTCATGGCCAACCCTTGGTACTCAGCACCCAGCACTAGACCATGAACAGGGTGGGAAGGATGTGAGGCTCAAGGCAGTCTGGAGGGCTTGGCTGGAAGAAGCCTGAGTGTGGGGGGGCTAGGAAGCTTAAGCCCAGGGGAGAGGAGAGGAGAAGGTGAGTGGACTGGCATGCCAAGCAGCATGGGCCCACAGTCTGAACTGCGAATGCGGCCAGCACAGGGCCATCGCTGTCACCTAGCCTGCTTGCACTTACTCCAGCCTCTGTTCTGGCTGTTTCAAGCCCGCTCCTGGCTTCACCTTGGCAGTTGGGCAGCCTGCCCTGGCCTTACATTGTGGGTCAATTGGCCTGGGTTGGGGGGTGCTACTGAGTGTACAGTCCCCCACCCCAGCCACAGCAGGGTAAGGACAGTCTTCATGGGACTCCTCATTCCCCAAAATAAAGGGTCAAAGGCTAAGGGACTCAGGGGGCAAGGTGTCTCTCACTCCTCCCTGGAGGGTCCTAGACAGAGAAATCTGTTTATGCCAGTAAGATCCTGGTCAAATAATACCAAATTCCAGAGATACAAGTCGTCTGATTCAGTCATGAGAGGGGGAGAGGGGAGGGGAAGGGATCTTCTGGTCTTAAAAACCAGACCCCCAAAGACTGAAATATTTTTGAGGCCAGATCCCTCTCTCTGTCTCTGTCTCTCTCTCTCTCTGTTCCCTGGTCAATGATTTTCCCGGACTTAGGCCCAGGTCGACTCTAGTTTTGTGTAATTTCACCCGCATCTGGGTGCCTGGCTCCCACTCAAAGTGGTCCTGAACACAGGATTGGATCAGGCGTCATTAATGGGGGACTCCTGTGGCCCCAGCGAGGCTGCCGATTGGAAGCGCAGGCTGCCGGCAGCCGGGAACAGCTCTGAGCAGCTCTGGGGGAAATGTTTCGGAACCTGGGGTCCCTGCTGCCAGCCGCGGGGCATCCAGGTAACCCCGTCTGCTGCGGGAAACACCGGCAACCAGCCGGGGAGGCATTTCGCTCCGACGTCAGGCCTTCCCACAGGCATCCAGACTCCGAGGGCCGGCGAGGGCCGTTTCATTTTTAAATGTGGACTTCTGATTGCTATTAATACAAATCGCTGGCCCGGTAGCCTAGTGGGTTGACCCTACACTAAGTGGCTTCGAAGAACCTCGCCGAATTTTCCCCACACCCAATGCCCCATTCAACCCCGGCCGTGCAGTGCCGGTGGCCCCAAGCCCGGCGTCGGAGGGCTGGGTGCGTCTGGCACCCGGCATCGCTTGAGATGCGAAGCATCGGGTGGGCAAGACCAAGAGAGCTCCAGCCGCCCCCTCTTGCAGCACCCGACCCCCCACCCCTGGTGCCCACCGCCTCTGTTTTCTCGTTTGGAGAGAAAAAGAGGCAAAACCCGTTTTATGGGGGAACTTAATTGCGAGCGGCTTGTACTCTCTTTAGAAACGCGTCCTCCCAAATGCTCCCGCCGTCCCATTACCGGAATGGGGACCATTCGGCTGCAGCAGATAGGACTTTCTCCCATTCTTTACTTGTTTATTAGCCAATCAAAGTGGCTTCCGAAAGCTATTTGTGATTTGTGAAAAATAGTATCTTTCAAACTGCTGAGTTGAAGCATCTCGCTCATTTCGCCTTGCATTTATTATTCTAATCCCAACCGTAGAGAAGGGATAACGCAGCTATTAAGTTGGGGGGCAAATTCGTTTCTCTGGCATTTTTGAAAATTCTCGGCATTTTCTCTCCCTCCCCACTTCACTGCAGAGGCCAAGGGAGTAGCGGGCCTGCAGGGGATCTGGGGGGTGAGGGAGGCAGTGAGTGCCCTAAAGGGTTCCTTGGGAGAGATGGGAGAGTGGATTGGCCTCCCCAGCCTCAGCTTCCCTAAATGAGATGCCCCAGCGGCCGCGTGTTGGATAGAGAGAGTCACCCCGCCCCAGTTAAAGCGAACTCAGGACAGGTTATGCCACAGACTAGAAGTAAAATTTCCGGTGAACTGCCCGCAGTGCTGCCCCATTCTCCCCTCGGCCCATTGTGAAAAGCTGGGCCAGCGCTTCCTTGTCGTAATTTTAAACTACCTGTTATAAAATTTATGGGTGGGTTTGTAAAAGGAACGAGGTCTCTGCATCCGGCTGAGGGAACTGCTTCTCTTACTGTGGAGGAAGTTTGGGGAGGGGATGAGGGACCCCCTGTTGGTTGGGGTGGGGGCACCCAGCCACGGAAGTCCCCATGCCAGCTTAATTTGGGACCAAGGGAAGAACTTTGCGCCTTCAGATCTCCAGCCGGTGGGGAAAGTGGCTGGGTTGCGACTGGTTGGCAAATAGTCTCTATGGGGGAATTTATTCTGGGCTCCCCCATGCTGGATTCATTGCCAAAATCAGGGGTCTGGAGTCTCGGGTGCTCAGTGTTTAGCATGGAAGGTGGAATTTAGGGAAGAATTGGTTCTTTTTTCAGAGCCTCCAAGGTGTGTCCCAGCTGCCCAGATACTAGAATTTTTCCGAAAAAGGCAGGCGGCTGTGGGCCACCTGATAAGACAGAAAAGGCTTCACACGACCATGCACTCAAAGGAAAAAGAAGTGGGAGCCAAGATTGTGGGCCTTTATTTTTAATTCTAGAAAGATTAGGAGGAAGCTGCCGTCTGAACCTAGGAACTGAGGAGACCTGACACTAGGGATGGTCTTGGGGGAAAATGTCATTCGTTTTCTCTGAGAAAGGAACCTGGGGATGACGGGCGCTTTGGGGGTTCTAGAGGCTTCCCCCCCTTCCCATCCCTCCTGCTGCCTCCTCAAGACTGCCCAGGACCGGTCTCAACCCTCTCTGCTCTTCAGACCGTGGCCAGGTCAGGCTTGGTTATTAGGCCTCCAGCCGCCTGCCCCTCCCGTTCCCAGCTGGGGTGAAGTGGGGGGGGGGGCTTCCCGGACGCCCCATTGGGAAGGATGTTGTTCTCTTCCTAGAAAAAACAGGGGTAGGGAGGGAGCAGGGGTAGGGAGTGAATCCCTTCTCAGTCCCTTCACGCCGCCACCGGCACTGCCCCAATGCCACAAACCTTTGCAAAGCTTTGGTTCCGCCAGAGCCAGCCTTAATACCCCATTTATTAAGGAAAATATGTAAAATTCGGTATGGCAAAGGGAGGCAGCTGACTGAGCAGCCAGAATCCTTCCTTCTCTCCTGTCACGTCCTCCCGTTGCCCTTTCCGCGCTACCCAGGAGCAGCCCGGCCCGTGGGGAGTGGGCGGTGGGTGGGGGTGGGGTGGGGGTCTGGGGATGCTCCCTCTGCGAGAGAATTGGGTAAACATGGCGACCGTGGCGCCCATTTGCACACGCTACACAAATGCATCGCATTCCCGGTTGTTTGCAGAAAATTTACAGCTGAGTAATAAAAGTTTACGATCGACTCACAAGTTGGATTGGCCACAAGAAGTCATGTGGATTCCATCCATGAACGTGAACTTTTTATTGTGGTTTGTCCGTTCGGAGCGCTCCGCAGAACAGTCCTCCCTGTAAGAGCCTAACCATTGCCAGGGAAACCTGCGCTGGGCGCTCCCTTCATTACCAGTATTTTTTTTTAATTAATCTGATTAATAATTATTTTCTCCCCTCATTTAATTTCTTTCCTCCCAGATGGAGTTGCTGGAAGCTGGAAGCACCTGGGGAGCGGGGTGGGGGGAGAGGCAGGAGTAGAGGGCACCCCTCTCTCCCTTCCCGACCCTCTAGCCCCCCAAGGGGCAGGAGGAATGCGGGAGCAGGAGTTGAGATAGGGAGCTGCAGATGCCTCCGCCCCTCCCCTCTCCCAGGCTCTCCCTCCTGCCTCCTTCTCGCAACTCTGCTTAAAATTTATTTGGCTTTTTGATTATTGGGACTACTCTTTTTTATTTTTAAATTTATATAAAGTATATATATGCATGTGGAGCTGAAACAGTCTCGGCAGCGGCACAGAATGAGGGAAGACGAGAAAGAGAGAGTGGGAGAGAGAGAGGCAGAGAGAGAGAGAGGGAGAGGGAGAGTGACAGCAGCGCCCGGTAAGTGTTTCCTTATTGGTTCAAATATGTAACTAATGGTCCGTAACTGGGTGGCGGTTTCAAGATAAGGACAGCAGCGGCTTGTCTTGGTTAGAGAGGAGAGGGGGCTGGCGAGAGGGTGAGAGGGTGGGCGCGTGGGCAGTTATGGGGGGGGAGGGGAGGGAGGAGAAGAAATTGGGTTAAATTGGAATATGGTAGTGGGGGAAGTGTGTTGTCCTTATGTCACTGTGCGCTGAAATTGGGGGTCGGGGGGGCAGAGGACTGCACCGGTGGGGCTCAAGGCCTGGGTCTAGTGCGCGGACCATGTCCCTACGTTTTATAGATCTGCGGCCTCTTGGCTAATGGGACTGGGACAGAGGGGGCCCGGAGCTCAAACTCCAGGGCAGGTGAGAAAACCTGTAGGCTGTAACCATTGCTCCCTGAGCAGAGTCAGCCCCCCAACCCCCAAACAAACTTTCCAGCGCCCCCTCCCTGCTCCGCAGCCCCCTCCCTGTCTCCGGGAGACCGCGACCGCTAGAGCTCACACATGCGCAGTGCGAGCCCAGGACCGGGCAGCTGAGCAGGAAGAGAGCGCAGCTAGGCGGGCGGCTGGGCCTGTTAATTGGCAATTAGGGTGGAGGCTGGTGGCTGGTGCGCGTCGGCGGAGGGGAGAGCGTCTGCCCACCCCTGCTCCCACCCCCACTCGAGCGGATGGAAAGATGGGAGGTGCTCTGCGCTGCGGGTGGACGGGTGGGGGTGGGGCTGGGGGACTCGGTACTCGGTACTCAAAAGCCATCTTGTGCTTGGAGAAAGGGGGCTAATCTGCCTTCTCTCCCCGCGGCCCGGAGTCCCCCACCCCCAGCCGCCGCCACCCCACCCAGGATACCCACTGGGCTGCTTCACCCGCGTCGCCTGGCTGCTCTGGGCTGGGATCTGCCCTGTCTGGGGCGGAGGTGGGAATTGGGGAGGCCCCTGGATGGGTGGGGACAGGACCAGGCCTCGCTGGCGGGGCCTCCTGGGTGAGCGGAGACAGTGAGGACTCAAGGCACGGCTGGCTCATGGGGTAGGGACGTCAGAATTGGGCGGCCTGGAGGGTCCCGGGCGCTCGGGAGCTTCTTAATAATTGGTGCTAATGGCGTGTGGTATAGTCTTAACCCAACACACATGGTTGCATAACACAGTGGCTTAATTTCTTCCAAATGTACGTAGCCCTGAATGTGTTGCAGCTTGATATATGACCCCGCCCTGCTCCCTGGCCTGGGTCCGAGGCGGCACCTATATGTGTGAGCTTCTGTTTATAAAGGGCGGTGATGCGCACACAATCGCTTACACACCCAGGCAGACACACCCCAGAGCTGGGGGAGGGGGGTGCATATTCCTGGAGAGATCCAAGAGTCTGGGGGCCAGAGTCCCCTCCAGTCCGAGCCAAGAGCACCCCCCCCCATCTTCTTCCAACCATGCGACTGGGCTTCTCCGCCAAGCCCGAGTGGGGGAGGGGATCACTCCTCGATTTCCTGTTTAAACCCCGACCGGTCGCCTGGGGGGGGGATGGAGGGGGTGGATAACCTGTTTTTATCAAATTCTTAAAAATATAATTCGACTGCATTCAAATCAAACCCCTTGGGCCCGAGTTGACGGTGAATCTTCCCTCCCCTACCCCCACAATCCCCTTCCCTTCCTCTCCTGCCCCCCCAAAATTCCCCTTTCGCAGCCCACATAAAGGCCTCGGAGGTATTCTCCCGGGGAAAGAAATGGCATTTTCTCTACCCCTTCCACCCCCCCACCCCCAGTAGGACTTGTGTGTGTCGGCCGAGGCGTCTGCCGAGGGGCTAATTTCGCGTTCCTTGTTTACGATCGAGAAAAGCGCTTGGCTCTTCCCAAATGGGCCCAGCCCGCCGCCTGCTCGGGCGGCCGCGCGCTCTCCCGCCGCTCCGGCGCGGCCCAGGGGCTGACGCCCCGGGGAGCCCGGCTGTGGCCGCCGAGGCCCCGAGTCCGTGCAACCTGCAAGGGGCAAGGGGAGTACAGTGGGCCAGTGGAGGGGCCCCGGAAGCCTGAAAATGGGAGCCTTTCTCCTGGCGTACTGTGGGAACCGCCGATCGGTGAGGCCTCTATTTCTCTCTTTCGCTGTATTTTGTCTGCCCCCACGCCTGCAGATGGCCTTACTGATTTGCGGGGGGGACGGGGGGGGGGTGGGGAGTACGGACAAGTCTCCTTTGTTCACCCCTGAGGACAACAGTTTCCGGAGAAGGCCTCTCAGGCCAGTAGGGCTTCACCTGGAATACTAGAGGGGGCCCCCTTCCTTTGGAGGGGTGGGCCTGGGCAAGGCTGGGGTATTCCCGTCGGCCTACAGGGATCTAACCGAACGTGGCTGGTGAGACTTAAGCGTGCTAGGGTTCGTGGTTGTCGGGTTAACAGCACCGTCCTGAAACGTCCTTATATAATATTTTTATCAGTTGATTTTCTGTCCCTTCCTGGCTAGGGTCCTGCAGGCCCTCACTCCCTTCACCCCTAGACTCCTCCTCAGGACACAGAGAGATGCAGAGACAGCATAGCAACAGTGACTGGCCCTGGTTTTCTGTGTTCTAGTCTGGCCAGGGAAAAAACCCAGCCCCAAATGCCAGCCCCTTCCTTCCCTCCTTACTTTCGATTTTCTTTCCCTTCTCTCTTTCCCTTGATGGTGCTCAAACTGAAACACAAGAGGGGCCACCCTTGGCAACCCTCAGCCTCCTTGCAGGCCAGATTCCCTGTAGACAAGGTCCTTAGAGAGGGAGAGCACTGCTGTGATTGTCTAATAATAGCCAGGGCAGTTGAGAATAGCATCAGGCTCAAGGACTCTGCACACCCAGAACTAAGGCTGGGCAGAAGCCCTGAATCCGTGGGTCAGGGTCTGGTGACACTCCCTGGAGCCCAGGGCCCCCAGCAGTCTCCTCTGAGCCCACTCTTTTGGGCACCTCAGGCCTGCCTCTTACGGGGCTTTGTCAGTCCTGCCACGGGCTGTATTTCATGCGCCAGCTCCTAGCTAAGGAGAAGTGGGCAAAGCAAACCCTTTCTCTCCCTGGTCTGACAGTTGTGATCCCCACGAAGAACGAGACCTTGTTTGGAGAAGGCGGCCTTGTTGGGTTGGCTGTTGTGTTCCGAAACCAGGCTTAGTAGCTTTATACATTTATTAGATAGAGGCTGAAATGTACAGGCGCAGACTTATGCATGAATATATACACACTCATATTTCTTCAATGGTTAATTGTATATAACCATACCTATATTCGCTCAAACACCGTTTTATGTGTGTGTGAAATTTTGTTAGCCCTCACTAGATGGGCATGGGCTCAAGGAGGCACTGGGTGCCCTCTGTGCGTGCTCTGCTGAAAATGTGTTCGTGCTGGAATCGGAGTATGCGGGTGTCAGTAACCAAGGGATGCCACAAAGGCTTTCTCAGACCTTATTGCCTTCGCTGTCCAAGTAGCCGGGTTGGGGAAAGACTGACTCCCTTCTGCTTTCTCTCCACACCTCCCTGCAATCTTCCCCAGCTCAGGACTGTTTTAGCAGGGGAACCCCGTTGTGTTGAAAGTGAGTTCGGTGGGAAACTTTCATGGGTGAGGTAGGCCTGTGAGCAGTTTTGAGCAGTCGCTGGGCCCTGGTGCTTGAAGCCTTGCTGAGGTGGCGGAGGGGATTGGAGTGGTTAAGAAGGTGGCCTCTGGGCGGTGGTCTGGGGCGGCTGCCAGCTAGGGTGCCTGGAGAGGCCTCTGGGGAAAGCCAGCCAGATGGGTAGGGGTGCGGTGAACATCGCTCCCCCGCCCCTGCTTGCCCTGGCCGCTCACGGGGCCCCAGCTTTGCCTGTGTCATCTGTAGGGCAGATTAGGGGCTCTCTAAGTTCCCCAAATACCCAGATCTGGTTACCGGTGGGACTTTATTTTAATCCTCTCTGCTACCTAAGCCGGGGAGATGGCTGATGGGGCAGAAGAAGCTGGGTCTGACCGCCTGCAGGCTTAAAGCACTGAGTGTGGGCCAGGGCTGGGAATTAACCAGCCTTCTTTCTCTCTTCTGGGCCCAGGGAAAGACAGAGCTGGGGGGGGGGGCAGTATAAATGTCCATTAAAATGCCCAGGAAAGAAAGTAAGGACGGGAGAGGGGCTCGTGGGTGTTTTTCCTCCACTCCCTAGGTGATCAAGTTCCTCCCAAGAATCTCCTGTCCAGACTTGCCGTGGGTCCCAAGGCGTGCAGCTCTCTCCCACCTTCTCTCCACCGGCACCAAGGGCGGCCTTGAGCTTTTAGGCCTGGGCGGCCCCCGGGTGCCAGGGTGACATTACCCCCAAAGTGTGCTCCTCACCCGGACCCAGGCCTCTGCCACGGCGCCGCAGCCGCCCCTGTTTATTGTGTCTGTGAGTTGTTTACTTGTTTTGTCTGCTGCCACCCTGCGTCAGAAACCCGCCAAACCAGCAAACTCACCCAGGAGAACAAAGTACAGCGCTATCCTGAGCTCCCTCCCCTTTCCGGCACCCTGCTCCCGCCATTACCATCTCCCTCACTCTCCCTTTCCGAGGGGAGGAAGCAGAAATCGTCCTAAAATAAGGCAGCTGTTTATAGGGTGGGGGGAATTATGGGGACACCATAAACCTCCGGGTGTCCTGGTGGTGGAGAGACAGAGCAGCCTCCAGCTTTTCTTCCTTCCCCCTGGCAACTGCTTGGTTAAGGGGGCCACACTCATTGAGAAAGTGGAGTCCCCCTCACCCCACTCCTTTCTGCAGTTTTCCCTGAGACATAGGTTTTGGGGTTTTAAATCAGGGTAATGTTGGCGGATTCATAAAGCTAGATAAAGCATGTCGCTCTCCCCTCACCCTCCCTTCTCCTCAGCCCCCAAAATAGCAGTGAATTTAAGCAAATCCTACAAAATTAAATTGCCCCTTCACTAAAGATCCTATAAATCTCCAATCCCACCAGGTGTAGAGTCGGAGAGGCCGCTGTTCGCCTCTAATTTTGCTCCTGGCTATCAAATCTGAAAGAGTATCATTGAAGTAAGTAATATTCTAGTTTCTGAAATTAATTTCCCCCCTGCCCATCTCTCTCCCTCTTTTCGCCAGCGCAGATTAAATGGTTCTTTCAGGTCTGCAAACAATAAAGGATAAAATTATTTATAGGGAAATGAGGATGATGTTTCATTGTTGGCTTATTGTTCTAGAACATAATATTTTATTTTCAAGTGGGAAAACTTAGACCAGGGGAAGAAGGGGAAAGCGAGGGAGAAAGTGAGGGGAGGCAGGGAACCACACACAGAACCTAGTCGTACATAACTTTTATGACATTTACAATTTCCTCATGACAACTCGCTGTGACGTCATAAATGCCTTGTTCTTGAATTTTACAATTTTCATAAACCTCCAAAAGGGGTCCAAACAGTGCTCGGTGCAGAGGGGTATAAGAGAAGCCAGGAAGTTGGGGATCCTTTGTCCTTATTCTGGGGGCCAAAAATATTCTGAATATTCTGGATTTTCATTTTCCTTCCTGGGCCAAGCATGGCTACTTGCTTTCCCTCCCTGAAATGTCACTCAGGGTCTGAGCTCCCTCCCCATTCCCAGTGGGGATGAGATACAATGTCCGAAGTCTCTCTGTACGCCCCCACCTCAGCTGATATTCAGCTGCTTGGGATAGAGGTGGGAGGCTTGGGGGCCAGGCCCCCAAAGCCAAAAATGATTTCTTCCAGAGGGAGCCAAAAGGGGCTCAGGGCTGAGTCTAATGGGACAGAGATGCTGAGGACCTATTTTACTTTTTAACCTTCAGCCAGAGAAGTGAATTGAGAAGCCAAACAAATGCCGGTGTGGGAGTTTGTGTCTGCTAATGGTAGCAGCATTGAGTGGAGTGGTGATAAGGAAAGGTCAGGCAGAAATCTGGACAGAGAGAGGGAAAAGAGAAAATATGATGTGAGTTAGCAGTGTCCCTCCAGGTACCTTTCTTCTGTGTTTAATTGCAAATAAAGCAAAAGCAGCTTGGGCAGCCTCTCAACCTCTCAGCTCAAAAGCCCAGGCCTCTGAGGTGTTTGGGGCAGTTCTCAGGCACTTGACATGCCCCCATCTGGCCTTTTCCTCCTTCCCCCCTCCCTGCTGACCCCCAACTCCATTCAGCTAGCCAGCCTGGGCCCTGTCCCCAGAATATCAGCACCCCCAAATGGGATCCATTTCCGGGTTGGGTGTGTCAAATTTCACTTCTCTCCAAGTGTCTCCACGCCTGAACTTTGAAAGACGAAAGAGCATTCTTTTTTGCAATGCAATGTGTGTATGGGGAGGTATGAGCTCAGACAATTTCCCCACTGGATCTTTGAGAAGCTGGGGGCTCCTTGCGTCAGCTATGCTTTGGTATCCCCAAGCAGACCCCGTTCCCCGTGTTCAGGTTCTCTGGCAGACTAGGAAACTCTCTCTGCAATCCTTTTACTCCGGATTCTGTGGAGATCAAAGGAGCTCGTACACAAAACACTAGGCATTTGGAGTAGGATTTATTTTTTTTAATTTTTAAATAAAAAAAAAATCCAATCATAAGTCAGTCGGGCCAACTGAGCAGTCACTCTAGAACAGCAAAGCCTTAACCAAACAGTGCTATTGTGAGGTGAGCTGAACAATTATTGAAACTCAGCTTTCTCTGCAAGAGGGATTTCAGCCTTCGCCCAGTGGCACAAAAGGGACCAGTGGGGCAACCGCTCCTCTCCCGCCCTGGAAGTCGAGGATTGAGGGGGTGGGTCGGCAGCTATAGTGGCTTCCAGGCAACCAGGCGCTCAGGCCGAGTGCTGAGTCCTGTGGCTCCAGTGCCCACGTCCCTGAGCAGCCTCCAGAGGCGCCGAGCTGTAGTTGGTGGCGCCGGCAGCCAGGAATGGAGTGTGTGTATCTGTGTGCGAGGCTGGGCGAGTCACAGACATCGGTGCAGAGTTGGGGGATCTGGGGAGAGAGAGAAGACTGGCAGAATACAAACTAAACAGGACCTCTGGAGAAGATTGTCCCCAAATCAAAATTCCAGATCTCATCCCTCTCACTTCAGATACCCTTACCCAAGAAATTAATATATTTCCCAGAGCAGAGTGGAAAGCAAAGGCAGGCAAGATGAGGCCTGCCCATGAACCCCTCCAGGGCCAGCGTCCAGTCCCAGCCACCCTTTCCCCAGTTCAGAGCTACACAGGCCCCCAGCCCCCAGCCTGGAGCGGGGTAAGGCTAGAGTAGGAGCCCTATACTTGCCCTGGGAAACCCTCAAGTGCCCAGCCTCCAATGCAACTTTGGGGACTCCAGACCAATGACTGCCCCCCACTCAGGCCCAGGGCACCTACAGTAAGTTCTCTCCTATAATTAGCACTCATGAAAAGCATGTGTTTTGGATGGGGGTGGGTGGCTGAAGCAGGGAGCTGGGCAACTTTCCGCCTTTATTCCTTTTCTGTGTTTTTGGAATTCTGTTTCTGAATCCACTAATTCCAGCTCTGAAAGCGAACCGCTCTTTCTGCCAAACCCCCTCCGATGCCTGATTCCGGAGGCCGAAGGGGGCAGACCAAGTCGGAGACCTATGGGCCTGATGGGGAGTGTTCTCTGATTTCTCTAGGCTTGTTTTATAGAAACAAAGAACAAGTTCTCACCCCTCCTTCCCAGGACTTGTGCATATTTACAGAGCTCAACTGCAGTTTTAATAAAACATCTGTTCTTGCTTCTGCTGATGAGTTTCCATAATTGTTTTCAGACAAATTTAACAGGAAAATATAAATATATTTAGAAAAACCCAAGTCCCAGCTTTCCCCCCATAGACAGTTGTTCTTTTGCCAAAAAAATAAAATTATCATGAAATGAAAAAAGGAAAATATAATCCAATGGAGGGAAGATCCGGCTCATCTGACCTGCTCTCCCCCCATGGAGCGAATCCTTCCAGCAAATTTCAGCTGCATAATTAAAGATCCAACTGAAAGAAGAAGGCTTCATTCCTCAGGAATGAAAGGTGATGGGGGAAGAGTGTGTTGGAAATTAATTTTGCCGAAAGTCTTTAAGCAGTAGGGGAATTTATTTGTATTTCTGCTTCCCCTTCTCCCCCCGTCCAGCATTTCTGCTTCTTTCCCCCAGCAGCTGGTTCCTGTTCATTATAAATCGGTGAGACCTTTCAGTCTCTGCCCTCTGTTTAGGGACGTAATAAAACACTTAACTTTCCGGGGCTGAGACTTAACATTCTGTTCCTCAGGTCGCCCACCCCCCGCGCCCACCGCTTTTAGGCCCTAAAGGAGACTCTCCCCAACTTTGGGGCCCCTTTCCCCTCCAGACTTGGTTTAGGAGGGGCTCAAGGAAACCCAGGCATCCTTGCTGGGGAGCTGCAGCACATGTTTCCCCAGAAGCCCCTTCTTTCTTTCAAGGTCCTTCCTTCCCCCACCCACCCATGAAAGAGATTTTAAAATACATAGAAAATCAACACTCATTGAAAGCGAAACCTCATTAAGACATCCTATCTTCCATCATTCAATTTGTTGTACATTGCAACAATTTAATATCTTGAAGGAAATATCACTGACATGATTTATCCCTCTAGCAATCTCTCTCTGAAAAGGAGGTGGGGGTGGGGAGGGGATTTACTCTCTCTTCCGGCCTCTTTTACGTGTTACACTGCTACCCTTAGGGCAGAATTGAGGATGGGAACTCTGAGAGCGGCTACTTGTATCCAGGGGTGCACTGACTTGCTCCTTAGTTCAGACCCCTCGGTCTTCCACCCCTTCCCCAGTTCTCTCTCCCTCTCCCTCTTGCCCTCCAGGGGGCCTGGAGCCCCAGCCAGCTGTTGGAAACCACTGCCCAGGCATGCCACGAATTCAATTCGAGGACAGCTGGATTCTAGAGCGAAAAGCAGCTTACGCTGGTGTCTGTTTGTGTACCTGCCATGGCACCCCAAAATGAGACAACTCATCTCAAAATTTCTTCCTTAAGAATCCTCCTCTACGCTTCACCTTCATCTCCTTGGGGAGAGGAAAGTATGGTCCAAGAGGGGGAACCTTAATAACTATAGGGGCCTTCCTCCTGCCCTTCTAAATACCAACACATTTCTCTCCTTTCTGAAGGACTGGGGCTGTATTTTTAAAAGCCAACACAAATTGTCTCGCAGGAAGACTCTTCCATCCCTTAACGAGGTTCATCATGTATTAAGTAACATGTTGTCTCCATCAGCTCCCACACAGTCTGCTTTTGGGTTCGAAACTTTATTTTTCCCCCCTAGTGACACTCCAGGGAAACCCTTAACGTTACAGAAGATGAATAAACGAGTTTTTTTCCCAGCGTAGTCCCGTTTATGGCTTTATTGCTACCCATTGATTACTCCGCTTTGTTACACAGAAGGAAAAGATCATAAAATCCGGAGACATCCGGGTTCTTGTTATAGCCAGTATCCCCCCACTACCAAAAAATGGTGAGGCGAAAATATGAGCTTCCACTGCTCCCTTCGCTTGCCCCACTGACCCCCGCTTTGTCAACTCAAAGCATTTTCAGCCTATGTTACGATATCAAAATAAGTTTGGATTAATCAGGGGAAAAAAAAAAAAGAACATCTGCACACCTTCCGCTCTGTTTGCCCACTGCAGCTCCCTCAGAAGCCTCGGACACAGCCGCCTTTTCCTAACCTTCTCTTCCTTTTTCTCAGCCCCCAGGTGGGAAGAAAATGGAGGTAGGGGGCTGCTGAGAGGCACGGCCCCACTAGGTGTGGCCGGCCCTTGGGTGAGAGCACCCCGGGAAACGTTGGCTGGAATCTCCAAGCCCCAGAGCTCAGGTCCAGGGGCACCTCCCTTGGCAGGACAGAGAGTCCGAGGGGGCAGGGGCTTTGAGCCTGCAAGACACACACTGTCCATCAAAACCCCGCCGGCCTTCTCTTTCTGGCTGGATCCTATGTGAATTACCCCAACGGCCCTGGCTGGCTCTAAATCATAAATTCTCACCAACATAAACAGGAGTTGATGTGTCTAGAAAGACTCAGAGTTCTTTCTTCTTCCTTTCTTCCTTTTTTTCTCTCTCTCCCACCTTTTACTTTTTTCTCTTCCTTTCCTGTTTATTTTTAAAATAAATCTTCCCTTTTAGGCAAAAATGCTTCAAGAGTTTCCCCCAAAAGGGGTCCTGAGGAGGAGGTAGACGCGGGGGGGGGGGCTAGGAGGAAGAGGAAGCAGATGCATGGCTACTTTGCACACCTCAGCTCTGCCACTGCACCCTGAAGTCTCACTCTTCCCTCTTTAGACTTAGGGACTCCCCACATGCTCCCTTCACCCCAGACTCTCCTTCCTCTGAGCACCATGTTTTATGCAATTTCTTTCCACTTTTGATTTTTTTTTTAAAAATTATTGGGAAAAATATACTGGTTTAATGATGTGGACTCACTCCATGGAGTATCAAACCAGGATTTCCTGTAGGATTTCTGGGGATCCCCCTGAGCTGGGAGGGAGTTCCTCCCATGGAGAAATCAAGATGTAATTTTAGAAGGGGGCAGATATAAAAGATGAAATCAGATTGAAAATACAGGGATTTCTCCAGCCCTGGCTGTGGCTACAGCACAGCAAAGTTAGCTGGAGCTGAGAGATTTCCTGGGAGTGCAGCTCTCCTTTTCTGGGCCCCAAGGCCCTGCTCGGGGACATTCACCCTTCCTTCACCTTCAAATCAGTTCCCTTACATATATATTTTTAAAAGAAATCCAAGTCTTACTTTCAAAGCACACACTTAGTCTCAACTAGGGAATCAACAGAAGCAGAAGCGATTTTTTTCCCCCTTCTTGACATCTGGCTTGCGATTGGCTGGGAGGGGGTCAGCTGACTTTGTCATTTTGTCTGTCCTGGATTGGAGCCGTCCCTATAACCATCTAGTTCCGAGTACAAACTGGAGACAGAAATAAATATTAAAGAAATCATAGCCCGACCAGGTAAAGGCAAAGGGATGAATTCCTACTTCACTAACCCTTCCTTATCCTGCCACCTCGCCGGGGGCCAGGACGTCCTCCCCAACGTCGCCCTCAATTCCACCGCCTATGATCCAGTGAGGCATTTCTCGACCTATGGAGCGGCCGTTGCCCAGAACCGGATCTACTCGACTCCCTTTTATTCGCCACAGGAGAATGTCGTGTTCAGTTCCAGCCGAGGGCCGTATGACTATGGATCTAATTCCTTTTACCAGGAGAAAGACATGCTCTCAAACTGCAGACAAAACACCTTAGGACATAACACACAGACCTCAATCGCTCAGGATTTTAGTTCTGAGCAGGGCAGGACTGCGCCCCAGGACCAGAAAGCCAGTATCCAGATTTACCCCTGGATGCAGCGAATGAATTCGCACAGTGGTGAGTTTTACAGCTCTGAGATATAAATTAAATAAACTGAACTGGCTTTATGACCGGCTTCCCTAGAAGAACGGGCGGAGAGAGTTTTTTATGGCCCCATAAAAACAATCACGCTCGTCTCCTCGCCGACGCCGAGACAGGGCCCCCTCTTCTGCCCCCTCTGCTCGCCTCCCGCTTGCTCGCAGGGGCCTGGCCCCCTCGGCCCCTGACGGATTGGAGGGCTCCAAGGCGAGCTGAGGGGGCAGGAACAGGGCAGGGGATGAGGGGAGGGGGTGGGGGAGCCCCCCCAAAGTCGAGTCAGGCTGAGGAGAAGGGAGGGGGAGAGGAGGGGACAGAGAAGTGGGGAGAAGTTTCCAAGGAGCTAGGGCGCTTGGGGAGATGGGGGAACCCAGTCGTACAGAAATGGGGCCCCATCCCCCGTGTTTGGGATTTTTCAAAAATCAGCCTTTAGACTTGCAGCTTTCTGCCTGGTTCTGTCCCCCACCCTACCCCCACCTTTCTTTGGGACCCACCTACCAACCTGGGGGGGGGGACTGAATGAAGTTGGGATCCTGGCTGTAGTACCCCCAGTGGGGGTGGAGGCAGGGCAGAGAGGAGAAGGCTGGAGCCCGAGGGGGCCCGTGAGTTGCTGGCCAAGTTGGGAGGGTCAGGGCTGTGCTAGGCTAAATCGTCTGTGGAGGATGCCTTGCTGATTGTTTTTAGTGTGTTTTGTGCCCGGATCTCTAGGGGTCGGCTATGGAGCGGACCGGAGGCGCGGTCGCCAGATCTACTCGCGGTACCAGACCCTGGAACTGGAGAAGGAATTTCACTTCAACCGCTACCTAACGCGGCGCCGGCGCATCGAGATCGCCAACGCGCTCTGCCTGACCGAGCGACAGATCAAAATCTGGTTCCAGAACCGCCGGATGAAGTGGAAAAAAGAGTCTAATCTCACGTCCACGCTCTCAGGGGGCGGCGGAGGGGCTGCGGTCGACAGCCTGGGCGGAAAAGAGGAAAAGCGGGAAGAGACAGAAGAGGAGAAGCAGAAAGAGTGACCAGGACTGTCCCTGCCACCCCTCTCTCTCCTGCTCCCTCGCTCCCCCCAACTCCCTCTTAATCACACACTCTGTATTTATCACTGGCACAATTGATGTTTGGACTTCTGAGACAAAATTAGGGAGTCAAATATGGACCTGAAAAGTCAACTCTGGACCCCCTCCCTCACCGCACAGACTCTTTCACAAGGCGCCTCCTCCTCCTGCTCCTCCTGCTCCCTCGCTAGCTCGTTCTCGGCTCGTCTGCAGGCCCCTTCCCTCGCCCAGGCCTTGGGGCTCGTGCCTGAACCTCGCTTCAGACTCCACAGATCTCCCTCCAAACGAGGACTTGGCCTCCCACCCTCTCGGCGCCCCCCACCCCCGCCCCCGCGCAGACAGCCGGCTCCCGGGCCCGGGGGCCTCCGCTCCCAGGCCTCAGGGCCCGGCGTGGCAGCCGGGGAGGGCGGGAGGCCCAAGTAGGGTGCGTGGTGGTCCCACAGCAACCCCCAGGGCCTGCCCGCAGCCCCCGCCCGGCCCCTCTGCCCCAGCAAATGCCCAGCCCAGGCGAATTGTATTTAAAGAATCCTGGGGATCATTATGGCATATTACAAACTGTGACCATTTCTGTGTGAATATTTTTAGCTGTATTTGTGGTCTCTGTATTTATATTTATGTTTAGCACCGTCCGTGTTCCAATCCCATCTTAAAAAGGAAAAAAAAAAAAAGAGGGGAAAGTACAAAAAGAAAAAATAGTGAATGACGTTTGTTTAGCCGGTAGGAGAAAAAAAATAAATTAAAAAAATCTCGTCGTGTTACCCTCCTGTATAAATCCGACCTCTGGATCCGTTCTCGAATATTTAATAAAACTGATATTATTTTTAAAAGTTTATATCGGGATTTCTGTTACTTCGCTCGCCTGCCGGCCTCGGGGTGAAACTTGGAACAGGCTCCGA
Organism: Balaenoptera borealis; assembly: GCF_965194805.1. Taxonomy (NCBI): domain Eukaryota; kingdom Metazoa; phylum Chordata; class Mammalia; order Artiodactyla; family Balaenopteridae; genus Balaenoptera; species Balaenoptera borealis. The sequence continues at coordinate 45,766,600 of NC_138870.1, forward strand.
GCGCTCCCGCGTCTGCCCGCCGCCTGCGAGCCCCCGGCCCCCTGCACGCGCCTCGCCCGGCCCGGCGCTGAGCCCTGCCTCCCGGTTCTCCCGGGGATCGCGCTGGTGGCTGAGAGGCCTCTCCGGGTTCCCCACATAGAGCAACGTCCTCGCCCCGCAAAAAGGGCCGCACGGGGTTTCGCTGGGGGTAGAGTGGGAGCCCGGGTTGGTCGGTGTGGTCTCCGGCCCCACACAGGCCTTTCTTCCTGCCTTTGGTAGTCTGGGGTCCTCGGCTTCTGAACCCCGGGCCCCAAAGGCCAGAAAGGACGCATTATCCAGGCCCCAGTTCACCCCCGCCCACTCCCCGGAGCGAGGAGGGAGGCGCAGCCGGAAGCCAGCAGGGCAGCCCCCGGCCCGCGCCAGGCCGACTCTTGCGAAACGTGGCGGAGGCGGAGAACCGAGGGAAAGAGGAGACCGCGGGACCCGAGCCCTTCGGCAGAGATTGAGCGATTCAAGGACATCTCGGAAAAGAAAGCCTGGAAACTGAGCTCTCGCCTGCTCTGGGACTCCTGACGTGGCCGGGACCAAATTCCTTCCTCCTTACAGCGCCAGCCCCAGTCTGGTTCCTTACTCTTTCTTCTCCCCTCAAACTAGGCCGGTGAGGAGCGCAGCCAGACCCTAGCCCTTCCCCAGCTCAGGCCTTCTCTCCTAAGCCCAGCCAGAGAAACCTGAGTGGACCTAGGGGGTGAGGTAGTGAGGGGGTCTCCCAGAGGGAAAAAATCCGCCAGTTTTCCAGACCTTCCAGATCCCCCGCCAGCGCCCCCTCCAGCGCCTCTGCCAGCGGGGGCGGGAGGGGGGCTTCTCCTGGCCGGGGCGGATATTTCCTGGGGAGAGGCAGGCAGGAAAGAATAAGACTTGGGGCTAGCGGAGGGGGGATGTAAAGGGGCCGAATAGCTGCGGAGCCCCTGGTCACAGGCTGTGAAGGTGGCCCAGACGCCAGCCCTGCCTACCCCCATCCCCCCACCCCCAGCTAGATCCTTTTGGACACCTCCAGAAAGCTCAGAAATTGCTCTCCTATGGACCTTTTGAACCCAGGTCCCTGGAAAGCCTGGTCCAGAGGCCTTTCCTCCAAAGGGCACAAAACAGGCCTTTTCCTTTGCCCTGCTCATATAATATTTGTGGAAGCTTGAATCTTGCTTCTCCACGCCCTCAATTAACATCTATTTTCCATCCAAAATACCTGGCATGGGTACCACACCAGGGTCATACACAGGGATGCAGAGCAGTCCTCCAGTTCATTGTGTGTGGTTCTTCACCCACCCAGCTAGCCATCCACCCACTCACACAATTGAAAATTGCCTTGTTGCTACTCTGGGGTCCCTGGCACGATGAGGAGGCCTACTCATCTTCCCCTGGCTCCTCACCTCCAGGCTCATCCCAGAGTCCCCAGCACTCTCAGTCCCATGAGCCCCCTATCTAGTTCTGCCCACCCGGGACCCCTCCTCCTGGGCATCCTGCCTACCTCTGCAGAGGCTGGGTTCACTTTCTCAGGCTGACAGGCACCTCCTCAGCAGTATCAGGGCCCTGGGGCCTCAAAGGAAAGGGACCTCGACCCTTGGTTTAGAGAACCTGAGATAAGCCCCCTCCAGCCTGGGTAGGGGCTCTCCTACCTCAATCCCCTTCCCTCAGCCATTTTTGAACATTGAAAGACCCCAGGGTTGGGGAGGATGGGGCCATCCGTTACCCAAGAAAACCCCGAAAAAACAGAAAACAAAAAACCAAAAAGCAAAACAAACCCTCTGTGCATCCTAGTGAAGCCTCATCTCCCCTTAAAATTAAATACAATTTAAAAGGCCATTTCAGTGGTTTGTTGCAGCAACACCCAGCTTCTCCTCTACAGCGTGGAAAATCCAGAGTCCTGAAGGCCAGCCAGCGAGCCAGGCTGCAATTCCTCCAAGGAGGCACCAGGTGTCGCTGTGGGCTCGTTGTCCCGCCTACCCCCCAATTCCAAGAACCTTTTTTTTTTCCTCCCCCTTCTCTCTCTTTCTCTCTCTCCCTCACTCCCTCTCCCCCTTGGTTGGGCTTTGCCAACATATCAAGATGCGTTTCGCCGGCTTCCATCACTAACCTCCCGGAGGTCATCAAGCCAAATTTATGAGTGGCCGCTCGAGTCACGTGACTCTATTTAAGGCTCCCTTATTTGGGAAGAGCGCATAGGATAAAGAAAGAGATATCTCCACCTATAAATTGTGCACTTTGGAGAACAAAAAACCCCTCAACTTCAAAGAGTCACAAATCACCCTTAATCAAAAAGGGTGCAGAAATTTTTTTTGGGCCCTCCCCGCCATGAGCTCCTACGTAGCCAATTCATTCTATAAGCAGAGCCCCAATATCCCTGCCTATAACATGCAAACTTGTGGGAACTATGGATCGGCCTCAGAGGTGCAGGCATCCAGGTATTGCTACGGCGGATTGGACTTAAGCATCACTTTCCCACCGCCTGCGCCTTCCAACTCTCTCCACGGGGTAGACATGGCTGCCAACCCCCGGGCTCACCCCGACCGCCCCGCCTGCAGCGCCGCGGCCGCTCCGGGACACGCTCTGGGCAGAGATGAAGCGGCTCCTCTGAACCCCGGGATGTACAGTCAGAAGGCGGCTCGCCCAGCGCTGGAGGAGCGAGCTAAGAGCAGTGGGGAGATCAAAGAGGAGCAGGCGCAGACAGGGCAGCCCGCCGGACTGAGCCAGCCACCGGCCCCGCCACAGATTTACCCGTGGATGACCAAACTGCACATGAGCCACGGTAAACTTTAGGACTTCATTTTGCGCGCTCGGGTCCGCCTGGGTTTTATAGGCCATGCGGGGCAAATAAAGAAAAAAAACCTGCGGCCATAAATTTTACGATCCAGGCATCAATGGCTCGTAAAACTGTCCACTAAAAGGCTTAGAGGCTGTGTGCGCCCAAATTTACGACGACATAATTGGATCATAGGAACAAAACGTGTATAAAAGGCAATATTCAATTTTGGGGGGAGAGGGAGGGAGTTAAAAAAATAGAGGAATCTGAAGGGTGAGGAGCGCGGGGCTCCAGAGCGGGGATCCCCCCGCGGTCCCTCCTCCCTCCCCTGCGGAGCCGGCTCGGCCGCCGCTTGCCGCTCCGGAAGATTTCAGCGACTTGGGAGGGGCGGAAGGGGGGTCCCCGGTGCTCGGATCTCGAGGGTGCTTATTGTTCGGTCCGAGCCTGGGTCTCCCTCTCCCCCCCACCCCCTCAGCCCCTCCGGCTGCTGAGTGAAGGCTGCGGCGGAAAGTTTCCTGCCTGGGCGGAGGCGCCTCTCCCGGGGCCAGGCTGGGCTGGGCTGCGCTGGGCCGGGCTGGGCCGGGCCCGCCTGCGGCCCGCCGGGCCTGTCCTGCCCCGCTCGCGTCTTCTCCCTCCGGCTGCGGGTGGGGACCTGGGGCTGGGATGGGGAAGCTGGGGCGCTGCACGCTATTCACCCCTTCCTGGCTTGGGGGGTTTATATTCCAGAGACTGACGGCAAGCGGTCCCGAACCAGTTACACGCGCTACCAGACTCTGGAACTGGAAAAAGAATTCCACTTTAACCGCTACCTCACTCGCCGCAGGCGCATAGAGATCGCCAACAACTTGTGTCTCAACGAGAGACAGATCAAGATCTGGTTCCAGAACCGCAGGATGAAGTGGAAGAAAGATTCCAAAATGAAAAGCAAAGAGGCTCTCTAGAGGCAGCGGGGAGGCCCGCCGAGAGCACCCCGAGCCCGCTTCGGTCCCTGCGCCTTTCCTTTTCGGTTTTCCTCTCTCGGTATAGGGCGGGGGCTTGGAGCATCGGCTCCCCGGCCTCACAGACAACAGCTCTTTCCCTTGGCATTCCGCATCCCCACCGACCCCAGGTTCCCGCGTGGCTGCCCGCGCTGCCCGGACTCCCCTCAGTTCGGCTCAGCACCGAGGTCCCAGGGCAGGCTATCCGCAGGATCCCCAGGGGGCTGTGGCATAAGGGCTGGTGCTGAGCGAGCCCGGCCTGGGCTGCCTCTCAGGATTCCTGCCCCGGCGTGGCCGCCGGGGTTCAGGTGGGCCCTGCGGGCGCCTCAGGCCCCGCGCCCGGACCCTCCGGCCTCGCCCTCTCCTTTGTTCCAGGCTGCGGGCTCGGTAAGAGGATGGTTGTGCCTGGCAGAGTCCGGCACCAGACTCGGGGTGCTTCCTTGTAGCCACTAAACTCGATGTTCATTTTTTAAATGATTTGCATATGAAAGGGGGAAGATGACTGACTGTCTGCCTAGGGCCCCCTTGGTTGCCCTATGCTCTCCCAACCTGCACCCCCCACCCCAAAGCCCGGGAACTTGTCCAGCCTGCGCTCTCTGCATGCCCTCTCAGGCCCCCAGCCTCAGACCGCTAGCTAGCTCAACTATTGGGGTTCCCTGCTACTGGACCCCAGCAAAGGTCCTAGAGGCTCCTGGCTGCCCCAGCAGTCCCTGCTACGACTTCCGGTGTCCTTCTGCTCATCGCTATTGTCCAACTATTTATTGACTCCAGGTCTTTCCTGAAACTATATTTTGTCATATCAAATAAAGACAAAGAGAGAACAGGACTAAAGATGCAGCGGCTCCTCTCTGTTTGGGGGGCATGTATTGGGGAAAATTGTCTAAATGGGCTATGGGTGTTGGGGGAGGCCCGCAGCCTTTAAGCCTCTCCTTTAAAATAATTTTTAGGAACCTCTAAGAGTATTGAGAAGAAGAAGGTCAAACTGAGCTTCTTTCTCAATCCCTGGCTCCAAGAAGGACCTCTCGGGGAAGGGGAGGGCACCCAAGCCGTCTGTACTGGCTTTTCCCATGCTGTGGCTGTCCCAGGCATTCAGGCCTCTGCACCCACTCCCACTTTGGCTGGATGGATCTGAGGCCTCTAGACTGGCAGCGGCCCGACAGCATGCCAGAGCTAATCTGCAGGGACCAAGGACCCATGGCTCCACGGTGCTCAGACTCAGGCCCTTCTGGGCCTGTGCAGAGCTCTCTCAGGGCTATGTGGTCCCCGGGCCTCGCTGGACATAGAGGAAGGGCTGAGCCCTCAGCCTAGGGGCCTATTTGGTCCCAAAAGGATGCTCAGAAAGAGTTGGTACTGCTCAGTAGAGGGGCGCTGTGGGAGGAGGTGTGTGAGCTTTCTAAGGTTGGGGGGAAGCAGTGGGGCAACTTGCAGTGTGTACCTGCCTGGCAGGAAATGTTCAGACTGTCTTCCCCACCTCCTAGGGCCTAGGGCTATGCAGGACAATTAGCTGGGAGAGGAGTTGCATAGACCAGTGCCTGAGTTGCGTCTGTTTGCCATCATTTATCTCAGTCTTTGGGATTTTGTGTGGAGGGGGAGGGGAAGCTAAAGGGAAGGGGAGAAGGCAGATAATTCAGGTGGTGCCTGAGGCTGGCCTAGGCCAAAGATCTGCTCCGCCCCAGGCTCCTGGGATGGGATGGGGGAGGAAGTACTTTATAGGAGAAACAAATGCGGGAAGGGTTCATAAAACTTTACTGCATTTCCTCTCCCGCCTCCCACGACGGGGTGATTTCCTGGAGCCAAGCCTAGGCCCCCCACACTGGGGGCGGGGGCCAGTTCGGTATCTGGGCTAGAAGTCTATTCCATCAGCCAAGAGGGAAAGGGAGCAGAGAGGCTTTGGGGAGGGGCAAGGAGAATATTTATGATTATTAATGCTGATGCTCCTTGGATTTATTATAAGGACTGACTTCTCTGCATCCCACTGCCTAAGCTGCCAGTCTGTCATTTTTTTTTTTCTGAAAGACCCAAGAGGCTTGCCTCACCCCATGCCTAGCATGTAGGAGGTCTCCACACATGTTTCTTGAACTGCACCCATGGCTACACCCTTCCCCTTCTCACTGCACTCAGGCCAGGTTAGGGAGCCTGTAATGTCTCTCTTCCACTAGCGCTCAGCAGTCAGCCCAGCCCTGCACCAACTCATCTGTCTCCTTTCTCTCAAATAAAATGTGTAATTTTCTTCAGAGAGTTATTTTAATTTTTTCTCCATGCTGAGTAAAACTATTGGGCGAGCAGTGAAGTGTGGAGAAGCACTGGCGTCTCCAGTGGGTAACAGTTAACTAAGAAAGAGGTTGTAGTGCCCACCATCACCCACCCCAACCTCCCTGACTGCCGAGGCCCTGCGCTTCCTCCTGGGGGTTGAGGTGCGGTGGGGTGAGGGGATGCATCGCCCCGGGAGGAGAACCAGGAGCTTGGCCAGGGGTGGGGACAGTGTGGCTCAGACCCGCTGGGCAGGGTACACCAGCCCCACTGTGCACTGATGCCTCCTCCCCGCAGGGTTTGGGTCTCTCTTTCCCTGGAGGAGCTGGAGTAGTGACTCCAATCGGCCAGACTTGGGTAGACACAGCCGTGCCTGCCAGTTTTCCACCCTCTGTCACAGTCCGCAGACCTGCGCTCAGGGCCCAGCCTCTGCTTCAGCGGCATCAGCGACCACAACCTAGACAGAGGCCTCGGACATACTCCCTTGCACTGCGAGTGGGTGCGGCCCAGACTCTTGCTTTCTCCCAGAGCAGAGGCTTCTGCTTCACCAGCCGGCCTCCTGGAACAATCTTCAAGTACCAGGGTTTGGCATTGCTCTTGGGGAGTTAGTGGAGGGGCTTCTGGGTCCCAAACAGAGACCACAGAGCCTGCTTCTCCACTTTGCCCTGGAACCCACCCCCTGTGGCAGTGAGAAAGAAGGGGAAGAAGCGTGACTTACCTTCCCCGGGGAGTGGGAAGAGGGGGACACGGCCCACTCTGAGCAATTAGAGGAGAGAGGAGAAAAAAAATAGGAGGAAAAAAAATATCAACATGACCTCGAAGGCGACAGGTCCTTATGTAAGTAAGTAAGTAAATAAATAAATAAATAAAGATCCACCCTCTCCCCTCTCCCCACCCTGCAAGGGGGGTATGGGGGTGAGGCCAAGGAGCAGCACAAGGGCTTTTTAGTGTAACTGAGCATTAGGGAAACACGCAGGGCTTCTATGTGAATTTAGGAGTTTGAAACTTTTGGAGGTTATTTATGTGAATGGCCCGAAGGCAAGCCCATGAGTGGCTCTTGGGGGACCACGTGATGTCATTAAACCAAGTTTTATGGTGTAGGGAGAGCTGACAAACCCACAATATATTTACATCATATATAATCTTAACTGTCCAGCCACGCAGCTGCTGGTGAGGTTTAATGCTAGGACAGAGGGCCTGGCAGTTAGAGGGGATTACGGCGCTGGGGATGATGGTGAGAGAGGTTACATCTTCGCAAATGAATCCCAGACGAACGCTGTAAGTTAATTTTCTCTATCTCTGACCCTTTCTCTCATTTACCTAATCCCCCCCCCTCAAAGAGGAGGCAGTTCCCACTCATGAAGGGAGGGGAAGAAGGCCTCCCCAGGCCTCCCCAGGCCAGGGTGGGAGAAGAAGAGGAGAAGCCGCTGGGAGGTAGGAGGATGGGGGAGCTTGTCTCCCCAGACCAGCCCTCCCCACCCCCAGCCCCTCGGTCCCTCCAGCTGCAAGTCGACTGGGGTAAAGAGAGACCTGTGTCCTTTAGAGCTTTGCCAGGTCTCCCTGACCCCCTCTCCCTTCTCAGCTGGGAAGAAAGACAGCGGCAGACACAGGGATGTTTGGTGTTTGTTAGGTGTGTGTAAACTCTAGGCACAAGTGCAAAGGGCCTCTGGGGCCCTTGTTCTGGGGAGGGGCCAGTTCAGCCCTTGGCCAGTGGCCCAGAGTCCAGGCAGGGCAGGCAGCTGGGGAGGGGGACAGGGAAGGAGGCCTTTGGGACTACTGAGCCCGCAGGCTGTGAACTGAAATGGCGGAAGCATCTTAAAGTTGGCGGGTGGAGCCCAGGGAGTCCCGAAACATTCTCTCTCTCTTCACCACCAGGCCTGGGTGGGCAGCTGTCCCAGTCTCCACAGTCTGGGGTCTTAGTCTGTCTGGGGCCAGTGTGGTTTCATGCCTCCCCCTCCCTCTAACTGTCGGGGTCTTTCCTGGCATCCCTAGCGCTGGCCTGAGGTAAAACTAGGCCCTGGAGGCCTAGAGGCTCCTGCTGTGAGTGGAGTATAAATGGGCATGGGAGTGGAGGCAATGTCTTTACTAGGCTGGCCAGGAAAGTCCCCTAGCCCCGAGGAGAGAGTGGCCTTTGGGCGATGGAGCCCTCAGGACCCAATATGGGTATGGTGCCCTGGGGCCAATCTCAGGCTGGGACTCCCTTCAGGTTTCTAGGAAGGAACAGCAGAGGCGTTGGGCACGGAGGCACGTGTCCTCCACACGCAGGTGTGGAGGACACGTAGTGTTCACCTGCCCGTGCTTCACTGGGAGCTAAACCAAGAAAATGACAACATAGGAACGCAGGTTCTCTGAAGGGGCCAGGGATTCCAAAGCAGAGTGGGAAGCGGGTCCTTAGAGGGCAAGGCATCTAGGCCAGGGGAAAGGGGGAGGGGAGCGAGGGGGTGAGCCAGAGCAGAGGGGGAGGGAATGCTTTGGGGGCAAGGGGCTCTGGGCGCCCACTGGGTGGAGAGGTGCAGTTGGGGGACAGGAGGAGGACGCTGTTACCGTGCCCCTGTCGCCCAAAAGACTGAGAAAGAAACAGGAATCAGGCAGAGGCAGGGAGCCCAGGCAGACTCTGGCAGGGTGATGGGGGACAGAGACCCAGGGACACCTGGTGTCAGAGCTGGAGCCCCATCCCTCGCTCTAGGGGACTGTCGCATGTGTGAGGAGCTGAAGAGCGGGGGATGGGGGGCTCCCAGGTGGAGAACTCTCCAAAGCCTTCCCTCCCGGGCCTCAGTCCCTCACCACCCGCCTCCCCCTCCAGCCTCCCACCCCTTTATTTTCTGGAGAAGCGTTAGGATCCCAGCGGACTCTTCCCAGGAACTCATTGGAGAATTAACTCTCGTGTTCTCCCTTTCTCATTACGGGCCCTCCCCGACTCTACCCCTCCCTCCCAGTCTGATTTTGAGGATTTTTGGAAACTTTCCATCCAAGCAGCAGGGAGATGGGAGTTTCCCTTGGTCTATAACTTGACTCCCCCCCTCCCTCCAGCCTCCCTTGGGTCTGGGGGAGCGAATCTAATGGTCTTCAATCAAGAATTTAACCAGGGCCAAAGTCCCACACCCAAGCAAGACTCGCTGCCTTCCCCCACTCCTGGCCAGATCTCAGTCCCAATCCCTTCAGCTCTGTGTAGCAGGGTGAGTGAGTGTGTTTCTGTTTTACAGATTTACACAGCGTCTCTCGGAGGGTTTCTATGACTCCCTCGCCCCCTTTTCCTGTTTCTTAGGCTCAAAAGTTCCATGTAAATATCACCCCTTCTTCCCACCGCAGTAATTACAGACTGTCTTTCCTCTCAGATAATTTGCCACGGCGTTGTTGTTGTTGTTTGTTGTTTGTTTTTTTGTTGTGGTGGTGGGTTTATTTATTTATTTATTTAGCTGTTTTGTAGGACTAATACAAATGGCAGTAGTACAAATACAAACGGGCCTTGAGATTCTTGGTTTTCCCACCCCTCCCCCATTCTGGAATTTGAGGTTTCTCTGGAGTAGGGGGATGGGCGGTCCATCAGGTGCCAAGGTGCCCCAACTAACCCGGAAAGCTTTTAATTTTGTTCCTAGGTCTTTAACCCTAGAAGAGGTCAAGCAACCAATCAGAAATGCGCTAAGCAGGGTCACATGGCCTTTAGCAACCAATCAGCCAAAAAGTACTGGGGTCTCAGTTTCGGCCTTCCCCACACTCCTCTTCCTCTCTCCCCACAACCCTCTTCAGTTCTTGGGTCCTCCATGTCTCTGATGTGAAGGGGATAAGTGATGCTGAGAATATTCTAGCCCTCTTCCTCTGTCCCTGACGCAGCTCTGGGGAGTCTTTGGCTTTTGTCCTCCAGTTCTAACAAAGTTATACTTCGAGATCAGTCTCAACTGTACTGGGATCTGAGGTTGTGGGGCATCCTCTGTATTATTCTCATGTTCTCCTGTGTGATCTTACCCAATTCCCTGGACTTTATAGATAATGCACTCTAGATTAGGCTGTACAGTGGGTGTGGATACAAACTCCAGCCCTGAATTCAAATTCTGACTATGATTATTCCCTATACACTTACCTTGCACACCTTTTCGTTTTCATTCTCTTCTGATCCTCTTGGGGACAGGTGGAGTGATTAGAAGAGACCTCTTTTGATTTATCTTTCTGGAAATGCTCCAGAAGCCATTAGCTTTATCAAAGTGTCTCTGGCATGGTTGGGGAAGGGAGCAAAAGGGAAGGGAGACTTTTTGAAAGTTGTATTTGGTAACTTTAGTTTGTTGAATAACTTCAAGTCAGTTGAAAGAAGCATTCTGGAAAAGGGAATCAGCACAGAAAACCAGGACCCTTCCCCCTCCCTGCCCCCATACTAAACAGGTGATGGATTTAAGTCCCCTTCCTTTCCATTCTTCTAACAAGATACGATGATGATGATGAAAATGATCCTTTGTCCTGGCCAATGGTTATCAAAGGACACAGCCACTGAAGGTGTGGATTTTGGTGTTTGTGTTTATACATGGGTTAGGTCAGAACAAGCAATGGCTGATAAACTATTTCTGAGCAAGACCATCTGATGGCACAGAGAATGTGCATGTATGGCAGGAGTGCTTGTCCTCATGTCTCCTGAACACTTGACTTTCAGGTCCAGACCCAGGCATTTCTCCCCCCACCCCCATCCCCCAGTCTCCAAGGCTTTGTTCCAGGGTTAATTTTCTGGTTGAGTTCCCCTCCCCTCACCTCCCCTTCTCCTCCTCCTCCTCCTGAACTCGTGCCCTCCTTGAACTGACTGAGGAGCAAGAGTTCTGATGGGCTGTGCCACCCAGACCTCTAAGCCCTCCTCTGGGGGTGTCAAGGGATAGCCCAGATTGAGCTGGGCTTTGTCAGCACTCCCCTGTCAATTTGCCTTCTGGGTGGGGCTGATTTGGGGCCAATGCCACAGGTCAGGTGGGAAGGATTAGAATGAGAAGCCAGAGGGAGGGCAGCTCTTCTCAGAAACCACTGAGCCCCCACTTCCCAAGTCACCTTCAATCCCACCACTCCATTGACCTCTATCATGAATTATTAGAGCACACAAACTTATCTTTCCCTGGTAGATGGTGTGGTAGTCTTGCCTGAGACCAATCCTCATCTCTATGTGGATATCTCATGCTGGAGTTTCCAGACTCTAGGAAAGTAAGGAAAGAAAGGGCAGGAGTGTTGGCTCATTCTAAGCAGGCACTGGGAAGAGAGATTTTATTGCCTCAGCCCCTCTTAATATCCAGGTCAACTTTATCTGTGTCTTTGACTCTCACTCTCTTTGTGTAATTGCTTTGGGCTGAGTTTCTGAGCTGAAACATCATTGTCCTGGGCTTTAATTCTGTGCTTTCCTTTCCTGGAGAGACAGGCACTGCTCTGAGCCTCCTCCTCAGTGGGATTGGAGACCCTGGAGCCCTTAGAAGTGGAGAAGGGACAGAATCTGGATTCAGGACCCCAAGCTAGGGCTTTTTGGCTTTTTGAGGTTCAATTTAATGAAGAGGCTAGCTGTTAGAGGGCCAAGAAAATCACATCCGTTTTGTCGGGTCTTTGTAACCCAGAATGGTGGGTCTGTTGTGATACCTCCCTTCACTGCTTTGATGGGGTCCCAGGAGCCCAAGGAGTCTGGACTGAGGAACTGAGGTGATAGAGATCTCTTTGTCCTTGAGTCCTACAGAAGAACCCTGGGATCCATTTTCTTCTCCCACTCCTAGGAAGATTCACTGTGTGGGGGTGGGGGTGGGAAGGAGATGAAATTTGGGACTTAGGGAAGTTGGGCTAGGTTATCCAGGACCTTGTTCAGCCTCTGATGACCAGGCCTTAGAAGCTAGAATGAGAGGTTGACCAGAAGGCTCTGGGCATGCTGCGGAGCCGGTGCAGGACGGAGGCTACTTCTCTACACCTGACACAAGTGCATAGAAAGTGCCATGATCTGCAGCCCCATATTAGGAGGGGGGTGTGGAATGTGTGGGCTCAGTTCCCTGGGATCCCTTCAGCTCTGCATGTGCCACACCTCTCAGAGAGGTAGAGGAGGCTGGGTTCTGCCCTTGAAAGATCCCCAGTTCTCTCAGCCCCCAGCCCAGAACACCACACCTGAACAGACAAAGTATATGTATGTGTCCAAGTGGGTATGAAAGAGGTCTGAAGCCCAGGCTGGACACAGTAAACCAGCCGTAAACTAACTTCCCAGTAGCCCATGATTCTTCCCATCAGCCCAGCCTGAAGACCATTTGTCCTCCCCTCCCCACTCATGCCCTCGAGCCCTAGGCGTCTGTTAAGTTTCTTCCCTTCTGCCTCCCCGGAAAACCAACCCCCTGGAGCAGCCCCCACAGATGGGGTCAGCCAGGCTCTTGGTGACCTTTAGTGTCCTGTTGGCCTGTTGAGTTGCAGGGGGTTGGAAGGTAATGTGGGACTATGAGGCCAGATCCTTATCTGATCAAATCTGCTCTTCAGGCTCAACTCCAAATATCTCAGGGCTGCTTCTCTGCTCAGATAGTGGAGAAAATTTTTGTCTAGTAAATACTTCTTTAAAAAGTCAACTTTCTGGCTGGAAAACCCAGTGTGTGTGTGTGTGTGTGTGTGTGTGTGTATGAAGCGAGTAAGGGTCAGGTCCCTCATTTTAGATTGTGTCTCTCCCCCTCCTCTGGGTGGAGGATGGGGGCGTGGGCTGAGGTTTTATTGAAGGTGCTTTTCCTGTTGGGAGTAGAGATGGGGTCATAAAGCCTAGAGGAGGCTGTTTTGATCTGGTGACTTCTCAGGAAGTAGCATTTGAGCTTTTGCTTTGTAAATCACTCTCCCCCAAGCTGGCCAACTAGATTGGATTGCACTTCTCCAAGCCCACCTGGGGCCCTCCTTACCTCCCTTTCCCCAGTAAACCAAAGCAGAAAATTCAAAGGAAGTCCAGGGCCCCCCAAATCCTCTGCCTCCAATAAGAAAAGGGCTCATTGGTGATTTTTCCCCCTCAAAACTCCAGATTTAAAAATCATGCCATCTTTTATTTTCTTTTGCCCACACAGACCTTGGTTCCCCCAACCTCTTAGTTAAAAAGGAACTAACATGGAAAGCAATCAGCTTCTGAGCCTGGTGGTAGATACCATGACTCCTGGGGGCTCTACTCTCTTATGGGGCCACTGTCTCCCTGTGATGTCTTTCCTGAGCCCAAAACCCCTTCTTGACAGGGTGAGAATTCAGGTGTGTAAGAGAGAGCTCATGAAGAGAGGGGATGGGAGGGGAGCATATAGACGACCCCATCTAGCATTGTATGAATGGAGGAAACTCTCTGCAGTCAGTGACTGGGTTTTATGTAATTAAGATGGGTGCAGGGTTGTGTGTGAAAGCCCACAGCTTTCTCACATTTCTCTCTAACCAAGCTGTTGCCAAAAAAAAAAAAAAATCATATTTTACCTAAATGGCTCCATTTTGTAATGTTAATGAGCCTTCCCTTCCTAAAGACACCCCAGCTTCCCATGGATCTGTCCCCCAGCTTTGGGTTAGGGAGCTAAAGGGAAAAGAAGTAAAGAGTCCTCTACCTCTGTCTCAGTTCGGGCTACATCAAGTCAGAATGCTTTCAGGCCCAGTTGTCAGGGCTCCTATCCATCGCCAGAGAGATGCCCCATATGCTGGAAATAAGGCCATAGATTATATGAGTCCCTGGGCCCTCTTAGCACTTACTTGCACAGGCTTCCGTTTACTCTCATTTATTTCCCAGAGAAGTCTGGGCTGGGGCATCCCAAACCCACAAGCATCAGAGAATCTCCCTCATTCCTAAGACTCGATGCAAATACACGTGTCTTTACAGAGAGCTGAGCAATCCCATAGCTGTATACGTGAAAATGTATTTATAGATTGCCCTGTGTATAACAGGATGTATGTTTTACATCCCTCTCTACTCCACATTTAAATGCAGATTTATAGATATTTAGATTTATAGATCCACAGTGAACGTAACAGTCCTCTGTCAAATTCCTGTGTGCACGTTACCAATCTCTCTATAGTGTTGGATGTATAAGCTGGGATGTATTGGTATAGCTCTCCCTAAATACCTGGATGAATAATTGGTGAGTTTTTTCCCTCGGTTGGAAAGAACTCTGCGTGTGCTGCTCAATCTCTATTTTGAAAATTTTATCTAGATTTATGCAAAAGTCCCAACTCATAAAATAGCTACATATTGAAGCTACATATTTGGAGATCTTTATAGTCTTTGCAGTTTTGCTGCAAACTTAAATATTTGAAAGTGTGTTTAGAGATGGTTCCATAATGCCTGTATCTATATGTAGGGGCATAGATCTCCCTCTAGAAGGACTGAAACTTACTGCATCTCTCTGTCTCTCTATCTATGTGTCAATAAAGATATCAGGTGAGTGGGGATAGGGAACAAATATCTTTGGGCTGTTTTGCTTATTAAAGGGAGTGATTCTGTTGCTATCTCCAAGGCTGAGTCCAAATGAATTATTTGCCTCTGAAAACCTGCTCTAGGGACCACAGCCCCCTCCAGGCTGTCCCTGTGACCTGAAATCCCAGCCCAGGCTCCCCAACCTGCAGTACCTCCCAAGACAGCCACTAAGAAGGGAGAGAGAAGGGAAGAGCCCTCTAGCTCCGCTCCCCTTGGCTCCCAGGGTGGAGAGGCTGACGGAGGCGTTGTCCCCCCACGCCAACTGGGCCTTTGAAATTTGGGGAAAAGAGCGTTCAAGTCCCCCACTATTTTTGTAGGGTGCCCAAGTGGTGCCAGAGTCACTGCCCGACCCATAGATGCCCCCTCCCCAATTGTTCTTGGTGCCCAGGGCCCAATTAAGCGGCCGCCTCACTCCCGGCAGCCGAGCTCTTATCGGCCGGGATTGATGCCTCCGCGGCTCCTGTATATCATTTCCAAGATTTTTTCTGTCCAACTCCTCGGCTCCTTTGGCTTGCGCGGCTTTGACTAATGATTGCTACAGATGCCAACGTCTCCAGAATCCTAATAGCCAGGCAGGCGGACTCTTATTTACCCGGCAACATTTCTGCGGGAAGGGGTGGGGGGGAGAGGGGCTGAGGGAGCTGGGGCTGGGGTGTTGCAGGTGGGGGGGGGACAGGGAGAAGGTTGTGACCAACTCACGTTTCACTGAACTTCTTCCCCAGTGAGAAGGACATTCCCAGCTCCCTCCTCTCCCTGAGGGAAAAGCAGAATCATAAAATAGTGCTAATAGTAACTCAGAGCTCGCCTCATTGAAAAGGATCAAAGAACGAACAGGACATGGGGAAATAATCAGAGAAGTGTTTATTAGTTGTAAATAGATGAGAGATTAAGCGGGAGACCAGCGGTTTAGGGAGGAAAAAGAGGGATTTTTTTTTTTTTCTTCCGGAGGAGAGAAAGGGAAGGTCAGCCACGGTGGGAGAAGGGGCTCCCTTTTAAAATTTCACGTCTTCCCTGTCCTCTCCGCACCCCGCATCTAGTCTTCCCGTCCGTGGAAGTGCCTCCCCTCCTTCCCTTACTTCTCCTCACCTTCGGTCCCTCCGGTGTGGGACCGCGGCCACTTCCCAGAGGCTGCTCCGGTGCCCTCTGGGGCTGCCGGGGTGATGGGGCCTCTATCTGGGGCTGGGGAGCAAAATCAGACCCAACGGCCAACTGCGGGCTGGGGGCCGCCGGCCCTGCGGTCCCACTCGCGCCGAAGTGGTGGAAAGTTGCGGCCGAATTCGCTTCTCCCGGCGCTTCAGGGCCGCCGGCGGGGCCGGGTCTTTGGGGGAAGCGTATGGAGCTCCCCGCCGAGCCTGGAGCCGGGCGTCGTGCTTCCCGGGGTCTCGATCCCGACCTTCCCATACATACACACCTCATTCGGGTGAAGAGAAAACAAAAACGCTGAGCAGCCCGGCTCCGAGCCCAGGCATGGAGTGCTAACTCCAACGCGGAACATTTTTCTATCAGAGAATAACGGAGCACAAAATAATTCAGCAAGGCGGATGGGCAGGAGCACGGTGTGAGAGCCCCGCGCGGTGAGGCGGCAGCAGAGCGGGCCGCGCCGCATAGCCCGGGAGGACCATTTCGTTGGAGTGTAGGGCGAGGCCGTAGCCCGGACCCGGACCCAGCCGCCCGAGGGCCAGTCTCTAAATTACAGCCCATCAGGAGGACTCGGAAATGCAAAACAGGGAGCCGAAAGATTTAAACAGTCGGAGGCAGAGGCGTCCCGACGCGGCCAAAGCGAAAATCAATCACGTAATTAAAACGGGGAGAGGGCGAGGCCCGAGCTTGGGGGTCCGGGGTTCGGAGGAGGCGGCCAAGGTGCGGGCCGAGGTGGGCGAGCGGCCTGAGGATGGGGCTCTCCCGCCGCGGCCGGAGCGCGGAGGGGCTGCGGGGAAGTTTATAGCAGATCGCTATTGATTCCCGCTTGGCTGGAAAGAGCAGGCTGTGTGTCCTCTTGCAGGCCGGACCCTGAAGCCGCCCGATGGGCCCTTCCCGGGCTCCCCCATTTTCATGGGGTTGTGGCGTGTGGTGATCCCTGGAGTGCCCCGATCTGTCCAGGCAGGTTTGTCTGAGAGCGCAAGTGGCACCAAGACGTTGCCTCTGGGTTTAAGGGGATAGAGGGAAGTGGCAGCCTAGTTTCAGGCACTTACATGTTGCCTTCGGACTGGATTCCCTCACCCCAGGGATCAAGGCTTGCCTTTGGAATGACTCTCATCTAGGGATCCAGGTTTGGAAGGGAGGTGAGTGGGCTTATTAAGGGGAAACTTGGGCCTGAGCTAACTGGACCCCTTTGGGCAGGGAAAGAGAAGGAACAGTTCCTGGAGGAAAAAAATAAGGCACGCAGGGAGCTCTGTTTGTGAGGGAATGATGTTCTTGTTATTACTGAGGTTAATGATGGTAATGATCGGATATGGCTGGGTCAGCCTGGAGAGAACGAGCTCTCCACAGCCCTTTCTCACAGAGGCTTCTCTGGAGAAGTCACCGGCTCCCCAACTTGGGTGTGATTGGGGCGAATAAAATGAAGACCTTTCCTCCCTTTCCCTGCCCTTTCCTCTCCCACTCCTTAAGAACTCCAGAAAAAAAGGGGAAACCTTATAAACTCTTCAACTCCCCCCATCATTTTCCTCTGCTCTCTCCAGTTCAGTAAAATGCATCATCTTTGGGCACTGGGCTTTTGCCGGGCACCCTTCTTAGGAAGTTCAGCAAGCAGTTACCGGGCCAAGTCCCCATGACTTCTGTTTCTGACCCTGGAGGAGACCCAGGATTCTCTTGCCTGCTATATTGGAATTCTCCCTCTATCCTTAGCCTTTCCCAGTCTCTGCCTTCCTTGGTCCTGGGTGTCTGATCCCATGGGTCTCTGGCAGCTCAGAGGCCAAGAGCATGTTGAGATGCCCTCATCAGCTCCCAAAAGGGATCCCACCTTCCTATCGGCTTCTTAATTCTGGGAGCACCAGGTCAGGGAGCTCTCCGTAAGCTCCCCTAAACCAGCCTAATTCCTAGATCTTTCAAAACCACATTTAGAGAGCTTTAAAAGTAAAAGTCCTTTCCCTCTCTAACAGGAAAGTTCAGGTTACAAATCTTCAGCAGCGCAAGCTTCCTGCAGCCACAAGTCAGAATTTTCAACAACAACAACAACAAAAAGAAGAATTAAAGCTTGCATCAAAGGGAGAAAGGGACACCCCAACCCCAATTTTAAAGGGGATACAATCCAGCAGCCTTGGACAAGAGTGGGGGCCTCACTTGGCAAGAGTCAGTGAGGCCAGGATGCGCAAGGAAGGGGGTGGGGAACCCAACCTCTAACTAACAATTTCTCCAGCATAAAAATGAAACATCAAATTCGTTAGCCCAGGGCCTTCATTTTTTCCCCTTCCACATTATAACTAGTTATTGAACTCGCTGGAAGATCTAAAGGCCATTTGCGAAGAGACAAATTTCAATGGAGTTTCCCCATCAATAACCCCATGGCAGTGACCTATTGGAACAAGTCAAACACCCGAGGTGAAATGCAGGTCACTCTGTCTAACCAATATTAAAATGCAGCCACTTTTTAAAAAGCCACTTTAAACGAGATTTGAGGAAAATTGAATTCCAAGGAAGGCAAAGCAAGGAGGGGGAAATCCATGAGAGGACCTTGCCTATGGTCTCCGAACAAACAAGAGAGATTCATCTTTAATATTTAAAGGGGGGCAAATTAACATTCCATGATTGCTTTTTTTTTTTTTTTTTTTGAGACTATAAGCGTTTCCAGGAGGAAAAAAAAGGTTGAGTATTTTCTGGTGACACTTCTGGGTTATTAAAATCATTTTAGACCAATTCATTACTTTTACTGACAAGAGATTTAAGAAAAAATCAATTAAGCATTTGCATATTCTTTTGCATACATTAGCCCTGCCTGCTGGCATTAGAAAGGGACAAAACACATACATATATACATATACACACACAGGGGGGAAAATGGGAGCCTTGCTTTAGTTTGGGGTTTTCAAGTTGCTCAGAGAAAAAATAAAAATGAAATGAATTACTTGATTGTATACCATCTAAAAGTCAATTTATTTGAGGAAGAAGAAAGAGACATGTTGCAATTTTTAATCTCTAAAACAACAACAAAAACCACATACACACACGGGCGCGCGCGCCCGCACACACCCACGTCCTGCACTTCTGAGAGTGGGGAATGGAATGACCCTCATTTTCCTTCTCTTTGCCCTCCAAGTCCTGAGTTGGTTCTCCCACTTATTTTTCTCCCTAGGAAAATCCAGGGATTCTGAGAGGTGAGATTTTAAGGCATCGCAGAATCAGTGGAGCCGCTGAGGTCTCTCAGCCGGCAGCTTGTTACTGGGGAGGGGAGGAATATGGGTTATCCAACGGTCAGTATGGTAATCCGGGCACAATAAGGCCTCGCACACAATGGACACATATTTTTCTTCAGCGGTGTCAGAAGGAAAGCGCTTTGTACTGAAACATGTTTCCGAAAGAGAAACCAGATCAAGATTTAGAAAGGATATGGGGTGAGGGGGGCTTTCAGACAGTGATTGCTTAGAGGCTGGCAAAAGGTGATCAGAAAAAATAAAAAATAAAATTGGGGCAGAGAGAGGTGGAGGGCAGAGCAGGGGTTGGAGATCCCTGGGCTGAGGAGACAGGAGGGCGAAGCACAAAAGGAGATACAAGGATTCATCACGGGCAAGAACCGCTTTATTGCCCCCCTCCCCAACCCGTTAAGCCAGTGCTAAGTACAGAAGCCCTCCGAAGGGATCTTATTTCTGTGCTTGCAATAATATCCTGGTGAAAATGTTCTTATGTGTGTGTGTGGTAGAGTCTGGCTTGCTATTTTCCCCATAGGCAAGTTTCTTGCTATTAAGATATAGGAGCCCAAAGAGAGGGTTTTGGTAAATGATGTAGATAAGTGTGGGCATACTTGGGGGAATCTCCCAGATTTCACTTTCTGGATGTGCATATCGAATTAGCTGTGAAAACCTGGAATGAAAACTCCACAGATTTATGGCTGCATAAGGAGGCATTTAATACATTAATAAATATGAATAGTATGAATGCATATATATTTGTTAGCAGTAATAACCAAAGACGGATTTGACATGTGGTTGGAGGCATCTGAACTCTCTGGATCTACTTACACATACTGGCCCGAAGTGGGTTTCCTGCTCCCGTTCCCTCGACCCACCTGCAGGAGCTCAGAATCCTGGGGAGTGGTGGTGTAAGATGTGCAATGCCTTGGGAAGGACTCCCTAATAAGCCCAAGAGGGTGAAGAGATGGAAGAAAAGCGAGCTGAGGTGGGGGCAGGGCTGGTAGAAGGTGAATGTGAGGACTGGGAGGAGGGGAGCCAGGTGGAGCAGAGATTATTCCCTGCCAGGATGAGGTGGGGCAGCCTGATCCAGGTGCAGGCCTAGAAGGGAGGATGGGGGTGGGGCTGGAAGGCTTTCTCCTTCAGCAGCCTTCCTCCCACCCTACCTGAGCTCTCAGGAGCTTTGCCTCTCCCCAGGCAGCAGTCTGGGGCTGGGTTCAGAATTTTTATGTAGATCAGCAGTCAGCATTGGTTTCCCTCTGCCACTTCCAACAACTTATAATTAACCTACCCCCCTCCCACCAATAATAAAACCCTCACGCACTCCAAATCACTGTCAACCAAGCAGCAGCCTTCCCCTTCTCACAGTCTCAAGCTCCTCTTCCAGCCAAACCAGCCAGCCCTCACACGCAGAGGGTCCCGGACAGGAGTGGGCAGGAGTTCTCAACCAACTTTGGAAATCTGAGAACCTCTTCTAAGAGATGGTCAACCTCCAGGGAATTCCGGTTCTCTCACCCATCTGGTGGCAGGGGTCGGGCACTGACCTCTTGGGGAGAGGGTATCCAGGGACCCCCAAGCACTGGCTCTTGGTGAGCCTGGGGTGAGTGTGGGGGGCTTGAGCATTGCAGAAGGGAAGGCAGCCAGGGGCCCAGGCAGGGCGAATCAGTCCCTCTGGGCACCGGCTGTGGCCCAGCTCTCATTCCAGCCCTCAGGGTGAGCCCTAATTTGGAAGTGGGGACCCTCTCTGACATCCCAAAGGTGGTGAGAGACAGATTGGGAATCTCCCGCCTTCAGCCTCCCCTCTCACAAGGGTTTTATTTTTTTTCCCTTTCCCCTCCTCATTCCCTTAATTGCAGATGTTCTAATTAAACCCTCAAATAGTTGTTATGCCGTTTTAAAAGGTACTTATTCAAGTGTCAACCAGGCTGGGTTGGGAGGAGGCAGCGTAGGGCGGCGAATTAAAGGTAGATTGACTAATCACAGCGGCGATCATAATAATAAAATCAGAGGGAAAAAAAATCACATTACGACTTTTCGTGGAAAGGAGGGAGCAGGCAGCCAGCGGCCGCCAGCCCTGCGCTGCCGCCGACACAAAGAGTGCGGGCGATTCCTCGAGACTGATTTATGACGTTTTACAGCCCTATAAAAGCTGTAGCGACGAGGCAAGCGCTTCTACCACCGCTGGCAGATTTAGTCTAATAAATAAAACATAAACAGTTAACTTTATGTGTCACTTTTATTGTTATCAAGTAAAATATAGCCGAGCCCCGGCAAGCTATGATTTTAAACTATAATTGTTATCAAGTGCAACAAGGGGACCCGGCTCCCTCCCTGGGCTCTCCCTTCTGCCACCCCCCCCTCAACTCTGAGTTATGGGATCAGTTAATTGGAATTGGTGCAAGACGTGGCCACCCCTAGCTGAGGGGGGTGTGTGTCAGAAAGCAGCTCTTCCTTGCCCCCTCCCTCCTCCATGGCCCTGCCACCCCACCATCAGGGTATTCCTGTGGGTGGGTAGCAGGGAGAGGGGAGGGCGCAGGAATGGGCTGGAGACCCCCAAGTCCCGCCCAGCATCCCCAGCTTCGTGAGCTCACCCTTCAGCTTTTGGAAGGCGGCCTGGAGCTGGCCCTTGGGGATGCGTGTTTACATGTAAACACATGTGTTACATGGATACAATCCCTGGCCGGAAGCAGGCTCTACAGACGCAGGCCTCCCCCTTAGCTAGGTCTGCCCTCTGTGGGGATGGAGAAAGAAGAGCTCCCTGGGCCTTGGCTGGGCACCATCCCAGGGCACTGGCCCCTGGCAGAGTGCTCTCCTCCCTGCTCCAGGTCCTTGGGAACCAGCCTTGGAGACAGTTGTCAGAAAGCAGCAGGCCAGACGGAATGGAGAGTGGAAACAGCGGCCAGCAGGAGAGATGCTCTGCTCTGGGCTGGGAAGGGAGGGTTAGTGGGTACTCGGGGAGGGCAAGGCTTCTGAACTTTGCTTTTGCCAACCACTTCCTGTCTCTCTTCAGCGGGGGCTCAACCCCCAGACCTCCAGAAATGACGTCAGAATCATTTGCATCCCGCTGCCTCTACCTGCCCTGTCCAGCTGGGACCCTGCCTCGCCGGCCCCATGGCCAGAGGGTTGGGTGAGTGTGTATGGGGGAGGGGGCTGGACTCCGGTCTCCTTGGATGGGGGGCATCCCAGGCTCACCAGCTTCCTGGGCTCAGCCTGGGCCTCTCCCCATCCAACCTCCACTCCAGTCCTCATTCAACTTCCTCTTCCTGCGAAAGAGGGGCGCTGCCACGGTGCCCTACGCAGACTGAGACAGGATCACCATGAATGGAGACCTCTAGAAAAGCTCGGGAGCCGAAGCCCGAGGGGCCCACCGGAGGCCCAAGGGGAGACCCTGGGCGGGGGCTGAATCACAGCCTCCCGACAGCCCCCCAATGCCCAGGCTTTGGAAGGGAGCTGGGGGCTTCCCATCTCCTTTTGCAGGGGAGGGTTGTCAGTCGGCGGGGTGTGCACTGGGGGCACCGCAGCCCCTGCCAGCTAACCCCACATCACAGCCACCCCCCCACCCCAGCACCACCACCACCACACGCACAAAAAAAATTGGATACATTTTGAATAAAGCGATTCGGTTCCTTATCCGGGGACTGGGTTGCTCCGTGTGATTGGCCGGCGGAGTCACATGGTGAAAGTAACTTTACAGGGTCGCTAGCTAGTAGGAGGGCTTTATGGAGCAGAAAAACGACAAAGCGAGAAAAATTATTTTCCACTCCAGAAATTAATGATCATGAGCTCGTATTTGATGGACTCTAACTACATCGATCCGAAATTTCCTCCATGCGAAGAATATTCGCAAAATAGCTACATCCCTGAACACAGTCCGGAATATTACGGCCGGACCAGGGAATCGGGATTCCAGCATCACCACCAGGAGCTGTACCCACCACCGCCTCCGCGCCCTAGCTACCCTGAGCGCCAGTATAGCTGCACCAGTCTCCAGGGGCCGGGCAATTCGCGAGGCCACGGCCCGGCCCAGGCGGGCCACCACCACCCCGAGAAATCACAGCCGCTCTGCGAGCCGGCGCCTCTCTCAGGCGCCTCCGCCTCCCCGTCCCCAGCCCCGCCAGCCTGCAGCCAGCCAGCCCCTGACCATCCCTCCAGCGCCGCCAGCAAGCAACCCATAGTCTACCCATGGATGAAAAAAATCCACGTTAGCACGGGTAGGCAACTTTGCTTTTTGCTCTCCCCCTCCCTCCCCTCTTCCCCAGCGCTCCCCACCCTCCTCGGCCCCCTCCGGCCCCCGTCCTCCTTTCTCTCCTTCCCCCTCTCTCTCCAGGAGCGACTCTGGGTTAGCACAATTGAACTGGATTTACGAGCGAGAATGGGTAATTACATCCCCCATAAATTTTATGGCTTAGCTACTCTGGGCAGTCCGAGCCATGTGCTACGATCTGTTATGTATGTGTGAAAACTATGCTCGCTTTCTAAGGGCGCATAAATAATTCAGTGTCGTTACAATGAGGATTCCCCTCTTATTACACTACAAAGTCTCCAGCTCCCTTCAACTTCTTTATAACCCCTTTAGCTTGATGACTTTATTTCCACCACCCCTCTCCTCCTGTTACAACAGAGCTGAGGATGGGGTGAGGGTGGGGGGCAGGGAGCCTGCTGCCTTTGAACCCCACTATTTGCTTTTCCCCTCCCCCTCCCCCAGTGAACCCCAATTATAACGGAGGGGAACCCAAGCGCTCGAGGACAGCCTACACCCGGCAGCAAGTCCTGGAATTAGAGAAAGAGTTTCATTACAATCGCTACCTGACCCGAAGGAGAAGGATCGAGATCGCCCACTCGCTGTGCCTCTCTGAGAGGCAGATCAAAATCTGGTTCCAAAACCGTCGCATGAAATGGAAGAAGGACCACCGACTCCCCAACACCAAAGTCAGGTCAGCGCCCCCGGCGGGCGCTGTGCCCAGCACCCTCTCGGCAGCCACCCCGGGCACTTCTGAAGACCACTCCCAGAGCGCCACGCCACCGGAGCAGCAACGGGCAGAGGACATTACCAGGTTATAAAACATAACTCACACCCTGCCCCCACCCCAGGCCCCCATCCTCCCCTCACACACAAATTGACTCTTATTTATAGAATTTAATATATATATATATTTTGGTTCTTTTCTCTCTTCCTCCCACCTTATCCCTCGTCATTTCCAAACAGACAAAACAGATAAACAAACAAGCCCCCTGCCCTTCTCTCCTTTCCACTGTTAAGGACCCTTTTAAGCATGTGATGTTGTCTTAGCATGGTACCTGCTGGGGTTTTTTTTTAAGGCCATTTTGGGGGGTTATTTATTTTTTAAGGAAAAAAAGCTGCAAAAATTATATATTGCAAGGTACGATGGTCTGGTTTAGGTGCGTTTCAGGGGAAATGAGGAAAAGAAAAAAGGAAAGAGATTTTTAAGCCAATTCTCCTCCTTCTTCTTTCTCCTCCTCCTCCTTCCCCGCTCTTTCCTTAGGCCTTTTGCATTGAAAATGCACCAGGGGAGGTTAGTGAGGGGGAAGTCATTTTAAGGAGAACAAAGCTATGAAGTTCTTTTGTATTATTGTTGGGGGGAGCTGGGAGGAGAGGGGGGAAGACAGCAGACAAAGCTAAATGCATCTGGAGAGCCTCTCAGAGCTGTTCAGTTTGAGGAGCCAAAAGAAAATAAAAATGAACTTTCAGTTCAGAGAGGCAGTCTATAGGTAGAATACCCCTCATCCCCCCATCGTGGTTATTGTGTTTTTGGACTGAATTTACTTGATTATTGTAAAACTTGCAATAAAGAATTTTAGTGTCGATGTGAAATGCCCCGTGATCAATAATAAACCAGTGGATGTGAATTAGTTTTACGTCAATGTCTGATGGTTTCTTTTTATCCCCCTCCTCCTTCTGACCTGGTAACATCCCACCTTCTCTATATAGTTGCCGAAGTTTACTCTAAGCAAACACACAAATCTTAACTCTCAACTCCAGTTTCCCAAGGTCCTTAGAAGAACCAGCAAAAGGTTTGGGGCAGAGGATCTCAGGAGAGGGAATGTGGAAGATTAGGGCCAATTTCTCCCTGAGTCTGCAGAGGCCAGACTCTCCTGGGGGTACTTAGAGTGGAGCTGGGAAGGGGGGGTGTCTCACTTTTCTAGAGTTTAGCACAGTGCCTTCTTTTGTCTATTTCCTTCTCCTCTCTTCTCCTTTCTCTCTGATGAGTAGGCCTGCCTAATTTGCAGACTAGAAGGCAAGTTTAGGGAGTTGGGAGGAAGAAGAGTTTTCATCTTTGGGAAGCTCTTTGGGAATAAGGGATTAAGGAAGATGCCCACTCAACATGCCTGTTCTCCTTAAAAGAAGAAACATTTTGAGCTGGTGACTCTAAAGCAGCAAAGTGACCTGTCAGGATGGCTTCTCTGTTTGTTTAGACTTGGAAAGAAGGGTGAAGTGGAGGCCAGAGGCCTGGGAGGCCCCCTTGCATGGGTAGGCCTCAAAGCCTGATTCCTGGAGATAATGAAGCACTTTTATTTTTTCCCCCTAACTTTTATCATGGACCTGCCAGGTGTTGAGAAAAGACACAGGGAGAGGCAGGGAACACCCCTCTTCCTACAACTTCCCAGGTCCCCACAGGGCCTGGGATAGGCAGAACAAGGCTGCCTGGTTGTAAAAAAAAATTTTTTTTAATTGTTTCCTTGGGGGCTAAGACAGACAAACAAACAAAAAACTGAGCTGGATGACCTGAATGATTAATTTAAGCCAAAGCCTCTAAAGAATTCTGGTCCTGGGGACCAGGCTCTGAGCAAGGCCTGCTCAAATTTTTGCTTGTTCGTTGGGAGAAGGTGAGGGGGTAGTTGGTGAGCTTCTCAGGCAGTTTAACCAAATTTCAGGATGGAGGGCTATCAGAAGTAGAAGAGAGAGGGAGAAGGTATCTGGGGTAAGTAGGGGAGACATGGATACCTCTGTCCTCTCTCCCCAAATTCTGGAGTGAAAGGCAACAGAAGAACCAAGTTATGAAAATCTGTTTGGTGCGCTTTGGATTTATTTCCTCTTGAATGACTTGCTGGCTGGTACTTAGCGTGTGTGTGTGTGTGTGTGTGTGTGTGTGTGTGTGTGTGTGTGTGTGTGTTTTGAGGGGAATCAGTCCTGTAGGTCTACTTTCTCCTCCCTCAATGGTGCCCTGGGGACAGCAAAACAAGCTGCCTACAGTGTGAGGAAGCAGAGCCAACAATCATCTGGAGTGATTTTATGTAATCAAGTGAATTAGGGGCCAAATCTGACTGTGGCTCCCATCATCTTGAGGCAATTGACTTTGGGGCAGGAAAAGGGGTCTAGTTGTGCTTGGGGGAAGGGAAGGAAGGTCTGAGGGGTGGACCTGGGTGTCTTTCCAATCCTGTAAGGAAGCTAAGATGGAAAGAGAGGGGAAAATGGAAATTAAGATCCATAGTCCTTTCCTAACTTTGCTCATTTGGTTTCAGGGGAATTTATTCTCTCTCCTCCCTAAAGTGGAAGAGGTGAAAGCAAGGAGGGGAAAATTCACTATCTTTTATGTCTTACGCTTCTTCCTGAACTTGCTGAAGGGACATGCTCTTGCTCTGGAAAAGCAGCATAAAAGGATTGGGACAGTTCTTTTATTTTTCCTTCTTTAGGGGCTTCTGTTTTTAATTCTTCTTCCCACACATACACACATGGTCACTCTGTCCTTCCTCCCTCTGTCCTCCTCGGTCTGAAAAGGGGAAACATCAGACATCCCTAGTTTGTAACAAATAAAACAAAACTAAACCCTCTTACATTTGATTTTTGGAAAATTTTGGCCTCTGGCCTTCCCTCCAGTGAGCTCCATTCTCTCCTCTTTGCCGAAAACTCTCCTTTGCCTTGGACCTGGCCACCCAGAATGCGATCAGGCTGTCGGGGAGGAGTAGGATGTCGGGTGTGGGGACCGACCTGGGCCGGGGCCCCTAGCTCCAGCTGTCTTGGCCCACTGGATGCTGCTACAGCCTCACTGGGAAGGTGAGGGCCAGAGCTTTTATTGAAGTTGGGTTGAGCAGTGGGAAAAGGCTGGGGTGGCGGGGGGTGGGGTGGGGGGAGCGGGGAGGATGCAGCCCAGGTTCACGGGGAGGACACAGCATTTTCTCTCCCATTGCCTTTATATTCGGCAGCGCCTCTGACCTCTCCCCCACCCCCATCTCCGACCCTCCCAAGCCAGCCCTTGCTCAGCCCCTGGTCTCCAGATAGGATGCCACTGCTTTTGTAGGGCTGGGGATTTCTTGCCCCGAGTAATGGGAGAGGCAAGGCGCATGAATGCCTGCTAGCGTATTGTGTGTCTCTCCAATGGCTAAGTAAAAAGAAGACGGGGTGAAAACGGCGACACCAGTCTTCCAAGGTCCTTCTCTCCAAGCACCAGGAGATTCCCCAGAGGTCAAAAATCCCCTTGACGTGTAAGTAGCTAGCACTGATCTGCTCTGGGGGCGAGGAGCACAGCAGTTTCAACTCTATCTCTGTTTGCGATTCAATTTTTATCTCAACTCCCGGTCTTGGGGAGGGAAGGCGGGAAATCCAATCAGGAGCAGAGGGCTTCTGCTTGGGAAGAATGGAGTTTCTGTGCAGAGTCGTGTACCTGAGGAGTGAAGAAACTTGGCTCAAAAAGGAGAGAGAGAGTCGAAAAAGTGAGCCTGGGGGGAAGGACTGGGGAACTTTGTTTCTCTGAGGGCCTCTCACTGCCACTTGTGTGAAGTTACCTACAAAGTTTTCTCTGCAATCTGTGCATCAGCTTTTTTTTGAGCATGGACTGGGCGGATTGCAATCCAGAGACATCTTCCTGCTGTTAGATGTATGTATATGTGTGCGCGTTTGGGGGAGTGCTAGGGAAGATAAACAATTAAGGGGTCCTCTGGAGCTTGGGGCCAGGGTACGCTCTGCTAGGCACAGTTTGTCTGCTTTTCTGAGATTAAAGAGACTGAACGGTGTCCTTGAGATGGAGGGTGCTATGATGGGGAGGAGCCGCGTGCTGGGGCAATTTCACCATCTTTTTCTCAGCTTTTTGCCCAGTCCTGGGGGAGCGTGGTTCACAAAGCCACTTCTCATGGTTTTCCACAGCTTCTATCTGGCACTCCACTTTTGGAGAGCTAATTCTTATGAAAGTGTTCCCCTTTCAAGAAATCCTTCTCTGACTTGGAAAAAGAGATGGAGGAACCCCCAACTCCAGCAGCCATCAGTGCCGAGGGAATATTTATTACCTCTCTGGATATCATTACCTAAGAATACAATTTTATGAACTTCCTAATCTGTTAGCTTGATTTATCTGGATGGGTAGGGGCCCAAAATAAACATTTGGGAGATTTAGTAGAAAAAAAAAGTCTTTGCCTGTAACCAATCTTTCTGATGGAACTGACCACCCCCCTCAGCCTGCTTTTTCTGCATCCCATCTCGCTAGCCCCATTTCAACTTTTCTCGTGTAGTGTGTGGCTGCTTTGAGTGTCTGAGTTTTAGCTGCTTCTTGAGAATTAAAAATGGTAGGGTGCACTGTTCGAACCGGAGACCTGAAGGGCTCCCTCAGCCATCTTAAAATCTGTGCGGCTCCAGGAGCTCAGATCCCCTTTGGACTTGGGGAGCAGAGAGAAACCAAGGTCTGCTCACTGCCCCCCACGTCCAGGAGCCTCTTCTCAGGCTTGGCTCTCCCTCTATGCCTCGGGATTTTCCTGCTCTTCTCTCTGGTGTCAGCTCTGTAGCTTCTTTGAACACAGGATCCATCCAGAGGCCAAGCCCACAACCATACAAGCAGGGGTAAGGTCCTCTGCAGCACTGTCTTCCAGCCTGCCGCTTCCTGCAGGCCCAGCTAGCTGATGAACTAGGAGGCAGGGGAGACAAGGATGGGTAGGGGGGGGGTCTCAGAGTATGTTTGAGTGTAAATAGGGTTACATAGTCTAATAAATGGAAAGGGACTATTTAAAATTTCCAGTCCCCATCAACAATTGCCAGATTCCCTAAGATGTAGGGTCCTGTAGGATCCGCTCTGCTAGCTGCCAGTGGTGATGTGATGGGCTATGGATCCAGCCCGAAGAAGTGTCACCTCTACTCACTCCTTTCTGACCCTCTCTTCCAGCATCAGAGATTGGGAGCGGGAAGTATATTTGAACTTCTGGGCGGAGAAACCCTAAATCACAGCGTGTCTGAGGCACGGCCAAACAGCCCAACCCTAGGTTACCGCTCCTGGCCTCTGGCTTCCCAGGAAGCCGGGCGTAAGACAGCAGGGCACAGAGCAACTGCCTGCATGCGGGCCGGGGCCGGGGCCGGGGCCGGAGCCGGGGTGGGGGTGGGGGAGTGGGGGTGGTCCCAGCTCCCCTCCTCGCAGCGGCCAGGGTCTGGAAGATGGCGAAATGTGACCAGCCCGGGCAAAAGCGTGGTGCAAGGGCGAGATGCGAGAGGTCGGCGGCGGCCCGGCTCCTCCTCCGGGTTCCACGCCGCGTCCGCTCCGGGTGGGTGCGGTGTCGCCTTCAGCTGGGTCACGACCCCGGGCTCGCACGGAGGACAATAGGGCGCGGGGCGGGGGCTTCGGGCTGCGTGGCCGGCCGAGCGGGTTCACTGCGCGGTGAACTCCGCTCCACCTCCGGGGACTCGCCCTTTAGAGCCCAAGCTCCCTTTGCTTCCCCCTATTCCACCTTCCATTTTTTCGTGGAAAATGGAGCGGACTCTCGATTGCTCCTCTACCGACCAACTCCCCACCGCCAAATAAGGAGATTTCATTTCCTGGAAATGAAAGGATAGTTTTCTCTGAGTTACAAGAGCAGGAAATGGGACCCTCTCAAGATTTCTGTGTGGAAGGATGGAGAGGAGAGATATAGTTAGTAGTAAACATTCCCAAGCCGGGACTTGGTTACTCTGAAGAATCCAAGTCATCAAACCAACAGTCTCCTCCATCAGAGGAATTCCAGGCAGAGAGTGGGTCCTCCCCCCCACCTCCACCCCAAATCCTAGGGAGAATTGCCTCCCTCTTTCCCTGGCCTTTGTCTCTGGATGTCAAGTTATGATTAGGGCTCTTACGAAAGGGGGCGGCACCTTCTCCAATCTGATGGACGGGGACAGGGCTGGGTTATCCACGGGGGTGTGGGAATGAGTCACTTGGGAGATGTCCCCCAACCAGTTTGTTCTTGTTCTGAGGTGTTACCCCCCTCCGTTGATTGCCTGGCTCCTGTTTGTGACTCTGTCCCTTTGGGCGGTAACCCAGTGTTTGTAACTTTGTACATGTGGAGTCTTTCCACTCAGCTGGAACAGACCTTAGTAATTAAGGTTACAGAACAAGGGTTGAGTTCTAGCTGGAGGAAAGGAAAGTTGGGGAGAGGAGAAAATGCGGGAGGTACGGAATATTCCCCATGTGCATTTGCTCCTGCCTTTAGCTGCCCTTCTCCAGCCCCCCACCTCACCCTTATCCTGCCTGATCAGACTCAGAGGTGAGATGGGGAGATGTGGGCCCCCAGCTGGAAACCTCTCTTCTTGGACTCAGTCTCTCTGATGATTTTGAACCATTTTGGAATGTGACTGCCTCCAGCTCTGTCTGTCTGTCTGTCTGTCTTTGCTCGGCAGTTTCAAGGAAGCCTCGCATTACTGCTGCTTTCTGTGCTCCGTATTTCCTCGAATTCTTGCTCCTCTGCCCTGTCATCTCCTAATAATCTGCCGGGACAATCCCCAGCCCCAGTGCTCCTCCTCAAACTCCCCTCCAACTGAGAAAGCAGAAGAGGAACCAAAAGGTAGGGGCGACAACCTGGGAGGCACAGCTGAGGTTCAAAGGTTCCTGGCTGAGCCTTCAGTCCAGGTCACTTCAGGGGCCCATCTGACCGCTCCAGAGTGGCCCCTTGGCCAGCGGCAAATAGAACAAGGTTTTATAGCCCGGGGCAGATGTTGGTTTAGCCGTCTCACCCGGATTGCCCTTTATCTCTCCTCCACCAAAGAGGCTGCAATCTCCACTATACCTTTGTTCTCTTTCCTTTTCCCCCTCCTCCCCCTCGTCTTCCTCCGTTTGATCCTGCCTTTCCCCCTCAAATTATTTCTTTAGATCTGGAAGCATCTGTTCCTGACTGCCCCTCCCCCGCACCTCATTCCCTCTTCCCCCCTCCTTCCCCCTCTAGCAGTCAAAGAAGCCCCCAAATGGAGGGCCTCTGGCTTCTCGTCTGTTCTGCTACCCCAGAGCCCAGAGACCTTTGAGGCCAAACCTTGAGACCCTTCCCCAACCCCCAGTCCCTTTCATTTCATTCGCCTAGCTGGACAGGGTCCTGGAATTGCACAATTTGAGTCTTGGCCCCCAGGGACCAGTCTCTCCTCTCACTGGGACAGTTACCCATTAAATTCAGGTAAAAGCGCGGAATCTGAGGTCGAAGGGTTTGGTGCTGAATTATTTAGATAATTGCCCCAGTTCTCTGCTGGGCTTTTTTGGGCTCCAGATTTTGAACATACCTTCATATTCTGACCATAGAGGGGAGATGTCCTTTTCTAACCTCTCTACCTGGTCATTCTTTATCACCCTCTCCTGCCCCTTCCCTTGGTTGCAAAGTCATTTTCTGAGAAATTAGAATTTCCCTTAATCCCCCCCAGAATTCTGTAACCTAACTGAGGAGGCCAAGGCAGTGTCCACACTGTACACATTGGAGGCTCTCTTTTCTCTGTCTTCCAAAAAATAAAAAAGAAACCAAAAAAAGACTCCCTCACATCCTCCTTCTCTCCACTCATATCCAGGAATATGTGGTCTCCAAAGCTTGATGGAGAGGGTGGTAAACTTAATCAGGGTGAACAATAGCCTGCCTTATCCTCTTAGTCCAGTTGGGTCTCAGTCCACATCATTCAGGCCCAAGACTCTTGAACTCTGTCTGGTAGACCTGTCTCTAGCAAGAACCCACCTTATATTCCAGAGCACCAGACTGGAATAATCCTGAGGTCTTTGCCCTAGTGCCCACAGTTGAAAACTGGTAGAAAAGAGTAAATCCTCCTCCCTCCCTTCCCTCCAGCTTTGTCCTGAGATTCAGCCCTGCCTGGGATCCTGCCCCTCTTCTCGTCTTGAACATCAGTGGTTGGCCAGGAGCCCCAGATTCATGCTCCCCGTTGCTCTGCCACTCAGTTTCCATGACAATGAGCGGCAACTGAACTACCAACCCACCCCTGACTGGTTGGGTAGACCTAGACCAGCTAGGGTGTTCTCTGGGGGAACCTGATCTAAGAAAGATACAGGAGACGGGAGCCCGAGCCCGTATTTTGTTATAGCAGCTTTGCTAATTAGTCAGGATGGAAGAGGGAAAACTGCGGAGAGAGTCCCTCCCTGCACCCTATAACTCCACACAGTCCTTTCTCTTTGCATACGTGTTTACCTAGAGGTACACCCTCAAAACACGCATGAGGCAAGGACCTTAACACATTCATTTCTTCTGTTCATATATGCATGGGAGGTGAATTTGCTGAAGGTGTGCGTGTGTGTGTGCGTGTGTATGTGTGTGTGTGTAGGCTATGAGTGACAGAGAATAACATCCCAAGTAGAGCACCTATGAAGTAGGTTTTTTGATTTATCACTCATATCACTGGTGACAGAGGCTTTTGCTGTCCCCTCTTCCCCATACACTGCTTTAAAAGGCCTGCCCATTTGCTGAAGGCCATGTGGCCTGAGGGGTCACTCTTGATCCTACAATTTGGCTCCATAGGCCTGGGGTGGCTATATAAAGAAGGAGGCAGGAGTCGGAGGCATCTGGAAGATCAGATTCCTCGCTTAATACTCTCACTTATATGTCAAAGTTAAATCAAACCCACAAACATTTATCTAACCCTCCAATCTTCGCTATTCTGCCCATAGGCGGGACCTGGGAAACCACCACCACTACCACAATAGCAGCAGCAACTGCAGAGTAACTACCTCCTACCAGTGTTCTTAATTGCCTTGGGATTAAGTGGATTAATGTATGAAAAGCACTTAGATGAGTGCTTGGCATACAGTAAGCTTTCAGTAAAAGCGCTATCTATTATATTATTAACAATAATAGGCATTTTCTTAAGTGTTTACTATGTACCAGGCACTGTGCTAAATTGATTTCAGTCGAGCCTTACAATAACACTGCAAGGAAGTTGTTATATCCCCATTTTACACAAAGGGAAGCTGAGTAGCTACTGATATGCCCCACTGGCAGAACCAGGACTCCAATCAGACTTGCCTGACCCGAGAGTGGGCACTCTGAACCAATTCTTTGCTCATAATGGACTTGGCACTGGCTGTTAGCGTGGGACTGAGTTTGGCAGGGAGCGCTGCTGAGGGTGTAGGGACAGCACCAGCCTGAAGGCGAGCAGAACCTAACCTGGGTTTTGCTAACTTGGCTTGGTCTTGCCTTGACAGGTTCTTGTCTTCATCAACAACAGACTCTGACCCAGTGGTTCACAAACTTTTTGGTCTTAGGACCCCTTTACACTCTTAAAAATTATTAGAATCTCCAAGAGCTCTTTTTATATGGGTTATACCTATCAATATTTACCTTACTAGAAATGAAAACTGGAACTTTAAAAGTCTTTTAAAACAATGATAAATCTATTATGTGTTATCATAACTAACTTTTTATGAAAAAATAGCATTTAGTGAGAAGAATGTCACTGTTTTACATTTAAGCATATCTTTTAAATGTCTAGCTTAGTAGAAGATGACTGGATTCTTATATCTGTTTCTGCATTCAATTTGTGGTGATACATTGTTTGTTTGAAGTATATGAAGTACATAGCCTCATGCAGATACATATTGGGAGAGAAAGGACTTCACAGAGCTCCTGAAAGGGTCTTTGGAACCCCCAGGGATCCTTGGACCACACTTTAAGAGCCACTGATCTAACCAACTGAGACAACCAGCAGAACTCACTTCATGATAACTATATTGGACACCTTTTTAGCTCTTTAATGGTGCTTCTAACTCTAAGACTCATCATCATTTCACAAGTCCATGCTGCATTTGAATTGTGTTATCTTAGGCAAGTTACTCAATTTTTCTATCCCACAGATTAAATTAGAAAGATAGATGATAGATAGATAGATGATAGATAGATAGACAGATATGCATACATACAAATATTTATATGGTATGTATGTTATCAGTGCATACTCATTATTTTATTGTGAATATGTAGAGTAAAATATAGATTTATAGATAAAATAGTTTTTATGTTTAGCATAGTTTGACATGGGCAGCTTAGCTATTCATGTCAATCTTGTTTTTCCAAAGGGGAAACTGAGCCAAAGAGGAGTGATGTGACTTGCTGAAGATGACGTGCACAGCAAGTGGTGGACAGGAGACCAGAACTCCTGTCCTCTGACTCCAACACTTGTGCTCACCTGCTTAGGATCCCCCCCTCTGAAGACGTGGCTGCGTAACACGCACATGAAGGTGGCTGGGTGCCATGCACTGTTTATGGAAGTACATGTGGTGGTTTTATTTATCTGAACATATCTATGTATGAGAGGAAAAAAAATATCTTGTATCCCTGCATGTGAAGTTGCAGCTTTATTGAGAGGTACAAGGCACCAGCTTACCAATGTTTTCCCTTCCTCACCAGACTCTCTGTGTCTGTGGTCTTGGTCTTGATCTGCCTAATTTCAGGGACATTTCTTCCTTCCAAGTCCCCTGTTTGTACATTCTCACCGGGGGTATGTGGATAGCCCAGTTCTTCACATGAGCACACAGAACAGGCACACCTGGAAGTAACAATCTGATCCCCTTCTTTTTTTTCCTGGACATCACGTGCAACATACCTTTTCAAAATAAGTGATCTACACGTGTACAACTAAGGGAAGGATAGCTGTGTGAACTGAGATGTGTATGTGTTTCTGCAGATGCAAATGTGGAACCCTTGGGTGTCCATATACTTGTCTAGGTAAGCACCATGCAAATGTATGAGCAACTGGAGCCTCAGTAATTTCATTAATCTGATAGGAATTTATTCACAAATTCTATATTTTACGACTGCATGAGGCTCATGTTTATGCACGGTCCAATGAGAAGAACCCTGGGTGGGAAGCAGGCTGCCGGAATTCTAGTCAGAGCTTTCTGCTCCCAGTTACCTTAAACAAATCACTTACCCAGTGAAGGCCCTCCACTTCCTCATCCATTTAATGGGGGGAAATAATTAGAGTTTCAGCTACATCTCCAGATGGAGAGTGTAATGGGGAAGAATAGGAGACGCCTGCATGAATGTGATTCTTTTCTACTATGGAAAAATCTAAACAGAATCATGGAGAGAATAATATAGTCAAACACTCATGTACCCATCACCTCACTTTAACAGTGATCAACCCACAGCCAATCTAGTTTCACCTAGATTGAACCTAACACTACCTCATATACTTTGAAGCAAATCCCAGACATCACATCATTTCTTCTGTGAACAATTCAATAAATATCTCTAAAAGGTAAAGAGATTTTCTACAACCTAACTACAATATGATTATCATACCAACCTAAAAAATTTCAGCAAAAATTTTTTTAGCTTTTAAAGCATGAAAAAGTTCTAAAAAATGCAGAACGGCTGACTTCCCTGTGCCTCATGCTCAGCACTGATGAATGTCAGTAAGGGAAAATGAGGAGAATGGGGAGGAAAGGATGAAATTTCCTTTTGTATTTCCCTCTTAAAATCCCAGTGCACCTCCAGAAACTCCCCTCTACTCATTAGGTCCATTAAAAATGGACTGAGAGGGGACCCTAGAGGTCTAGATGTGCTGGAGGCAGCCAGAAGGGGCCCTTGGAAGGTGCTGCAGACTTCATCGTGGAAGAAAATAGTTGTTGAGCCAGAGGAATCTGAGCAGAGGGCCTGCCCAACCATTCTCCAGCATCAGATTTCACCTTTGGCTTGCCAGGCATTTGAGAGATGTCTGAAGTCTCACTGGAGTCATTGATCTCCAAAGACATGCAGATACATGTAATAGCATCCTCATACAGAAACCCAAAAAGATATGCACAGAGGCACAGGCAAATCCACCCGTTCATATACAGGTCATGTACAAACACATGCAAACATTCAGAGACAGATGCAAATGTACAAGTAGACGCAAACTCAGGCATGTGGGAAAACACAGAGACACAAACCCAAACACTCTGACATATGTGAATATACAGGGATACAAAAACATGCAAGTCCTGGAAGAAAAATACAAAAACACAAATACAAAAACCCAGAGGCATGCAAATGCATGTTGGGTCATTTTTACTCATGAGCAGTTAACATGGTCAAGCCCCATTCTAGCTGGCTCCTTCCCTCTCATCCTATCAACTGGGCCAAATATTGGCCAAAGCTACAATCTGAGTCACATTCATGCACATATGTGCCTAAGAGAAGTCATCCCAAGGTCTTCCCACTGTTCCTGCCAGCACAAGTTTTCTATCTCTCAGTCCTCTCTCTCCCAGAAGACAAGACTAAGAGTAGAGTGGCATGGTATGTATGTGTGCATGTGTCCATATGAACACATGTTTCTTTGACCTAATAAGTCAGCTTGGTGAGAAGGGGAAGGATGCTGGTCACGTACAGACTGCAAGTCACCTCAGGCTGACAAGGGAACATTGCTTTGCCTACACTGTGCCACAGCTGTAGGTTAGACTGATTTTTCACTGAATTGATTGACCCAAGTGGGTGTTTTGGCATCTTATAGACATGACCTGAGAGTGCTTTCTCTGGGCCTGAGTGAGGCTGTCAGTTGTCTGGGTTTGATTTTTTTGAGCGAACTTACCAATCAATTCAAAGAATAACAGCGATGGAACTGAGTAGATCAGGTGGTTGACTAGGCCTCACATGGCCACAGAGTGATTCTAAGTCAAAAACGATGGGCGGGATCTGACAGTTTAAAAACAAGATCCATCAGTTAAGCAGAGATAAACCAGTGGGGCTGTGTGGCACTGTGTTCACCAAAACTAGTCAACTGACTAAAATGTTCTCATTTCAACCAAGTTTTGCAAGATGCACCAGCAGCACCTGAGAGTCAGGGAACCCAAATGTTGTTTGCATTGAAAGTTGGATCTACACTGGCATTTAGGAGAAGAAAGGGCTGTGTTCGTGGCTGTACATTTGGAAGAATAAAGTTGTGATGCAAGGCTGTGTGTTTGATTTCATGAGTGCATCTATCTGGAGCTGTTGTCTATTTACAATTAACATCACTGGTAAGATAGTAAAAGTTGTGTAGCGTAACCGGGAATTTCCCTTAGTATGGAATCACAGAATGTTAGGTATTGAAGAGACTTTGGAGACGGACCACCAAACACTGGGAAAAGGAAGTTTCTAACCAGAATCTTTGGCCTGGAAGGAACCCTGTGAGATTAACTTGACCGTCTCAGGGGGATGAGAACTTACCTGGTGTGTTCAGAGAACACAGGTGTCTGACAACTTTCATGACTGGCAAATTCTTTCTTATGTATACTCGGCATTTCTCATGCTAAGCTCAAGCCTCTTCCCTTGCCTCCAGTCCTCAGAATTGGACAATAAGAGAGGTGGTTGTTTTTTTTTTTCCTTTGGAGCTTGAGGAAGACTTGACAACATATTAAGGAAAACTTTCTGTTCAAGACAGCCTCTTTCCTTATCTGAGGCTGGAGGTAGGATGTGAGAGGCAAAAAAAGGTGTGCTTACCCCTTTGCTCTTTGCCCTGAGACCTTCAACCCCTCTCCAGGTCTTGACCAGCTCTAGGGAGTGGATTAAGGTGAGCTGACATGTAATGTGGCACAGAAACAGGGTCTTCTCCTGCTTATTAGAGAGGTCCTGTAATTTCACAGAAATCACAGATGGGCTCCAGTGGGATTGTGGAGCATGGTGTGGGTATAAGGCATGTGCCAAAAAAGTGGCCATAACCAGGCAAGAGAGTCCACATTAACACGATGGTTGGTGCCTGTGTTCTCTGCCATGGAAAGCAAGCTCAGATCCTGGGTTTTGGAGGACGCAGTTCCAAAAGTATCTAGCTGAAATGCAAAGCGAGCCAGTTGCAGTGTGACATTGGCAAGAATACTGGTTTGGGGAGCAGAATACCTGGGTTCTGGTCTCTGTCTGAGCCTCAGTTTCCCTTCCTTCACAATGAAGTGGTTCGATTAGGTTATCACAAAGATCCTTCCAGCTCTGAGACTCTAAGCAAAAACTAGAGGATGCTGTGGGGCGGGGAAGGAATACTCTTTGTAGCAAATCAAATGATGGACTATGTGTCTCTGTGAACCAAACCAGGCACAGAAAACTCTCCATCTTCATTCCAGAGGTGGTGGGGGTTGGAGGAGTGGGGTGTTAGCTGTGGTGTCTCCTCATTTGACGACTCAACCTTTCCTACAGGGCTCCTGCAGACACACCATGGGGAGCTGTCTCCCTTAAGGACTCTGCCCCTGAAGGGAGGGAGGCAAAGACAAGATGGGGCAGGACCATGGGGAGGGTGTCTGCAGGACGCCAGCAGCCAGGTAAAAAGGGAGAAATCCGCCCACTCTCTGCTTAGTCTCAAATATCAGAATAAAGGGATCCAATTTTATAGCTTTCAACTGAAGTTAATGGATAATGAGATGCAGGATCAGCCTTATGCAGTGGTGCAGTTTAAAGCCCCTGGGAAGGCTCTGTTTTCCCCCTCCCCAATTATCCTGCTGCTGAAATGCCTTAAGTTCCACCATTAGGGCACATGGTGTTAAGTGCAGTCCTCTGCACATCACATCCTTTAAAATACAAAAGCACCGCTGGGATACTTTATCAAACAAGGATAGAATCAGAAAAGTAGTGCTTAGGGGGGATGCTCAGGGAAATGAGGGGCTCTGAAGATTAATCTCTAGATACTTCTCAGTTTCACGTTGGCTAAGCCTTAGGGGAAAACTAGACTCTGCCTGGGGAAGTGGGAACTCAAGGATTCCCCTAGAAACCAGGTGCCTGAACTCTGGGTATATTTCCAGTCTTGGGAAAGGGCTGACTCTAAGTGGGGAGGCTAGTCACCATGCTGAAGAAATCACAGAGGCTGACAGAAAAGCCGAATTCAGGCAGATGAAAATTCTGAGTGTACATGCACTTGGATCGGCCAGCGTAGAAGTGCCTCGTGGAGCTGCCTCTGTGTGTCCAGACGATGTAAAACTATTTCAGAAAAAAAAATTTTTTTTCCTTTCCATGGTTATCTTCTGTTTATTTAACCCAGGAGGCATGATTTGGAACTGTTAAGACCTAGCAGATGGGGAAACACACAGCCAGGGTTCAAACCTGGCTCAGCGACCTTGGGCAGGTGACTTAACCTTTCTGAGATCACATTTCCTCATCAAATTCAGTATAAAGCACCTGGCATATAGTAATCCTCTATAAATGGCAGCTATTATAGTTATGAGTATTGAGAGGGCTTCATGACGCTACCCATGAATTGGAACTGAGTCACGGAATGAATAATCACCATATTCTGAACAAATCAGAAGCCCAAACCCTGATAATTCATGCATAATCTTCTCACCTGAATGGAATCCAGTCTTTTTCCAACTTAATTTGACCCCTCAAAAACTGGTGATAAAAGAGGAAGAAAGAGTTCTGGACCCCTCAAAGCAGCCTGGAAACCTTAGGTTTGGGGCAAAAATGGTCTTCCCCACAGACAGGATGGGCGGCTGCCTTCATGATATGGTTTAAGAAAAATCATATACCACCCTCACACAAATCTATACCATGCCACTTGCCATGGATCTGAAGTTCCATCATTATAGCTATTTCTTTCCACCTGGGCAATGGTCCCTGCAGATCCCTACCAAAAAGCACACAATTTCCTGGGAGAATGTACATGTGAACACATTAGTTAAGGTTTCCTAATCTGGCAATCTGGCTTTTACCCAGTGGATACTGGGCTGGGACTCAGGACAAGTAAGTTTTTTGATAGGACTGGGGATATGGAAAGGCCAGAGGGATACAGTGGAAAGTGTGGGCAGCAGAAAGACATGAGTACTAGAAAAAGAAGAAAAGACACCAAATGGGCTATGGGACCTGCTGAGAATGTCAACTATGCCACCTACGGTTTAGAGAGGCTAAGAAGTAGATGCAATTCTAACTTTTCCAGTTCACCTTGATATTGACTTTGCCTGGCTCTTGCACCCTCCAGCCCAGACTGGCTTCTTTCCAGGAGCAATTGTGTACTTGGGCAGAGAGGTGGAGGGCTGGCCTCAGCATCCTGGTGGTCTGAGCAGCAACACCCAGGACCTCAATGACTGGCCAAGCAGCTCTGTCTCTGACCAAGACTACCATGACAGCAGCTTCAGTTCCCCACCCTGGACTGGGGCTGAGGAATGAGTAACTAGGAGTGTACTCTGCAGATCACTGGGACTCCAGGGGGCCTTTTAGATGGTCCAAGCTTCTGGGTCTACCCAGAATCTGTCATCCAAAAACATGTGTCTGGTTTTCATTTTAATTATAATCTCTGAGAAGATAGGAATTTACATTTAAAAGTACAAAGAAATATTTTAAAAAGTATAACCACTGTCATGGTTATTTACTCAGGAAAAAATATGTGTATGAATATGTATGTACGGATAAATTTATATACATATGTATATACACACACAAACACACATATGTCTTCCTTCTTTCCTTCTTTCCCTCCTCCCTTCTCTCCTCCTTTTCTTTCCATTGCCAAAAGAGGCCAATAGATGTTTGGGGCCTGGCATCTCCGAGGTCTGGCCTGAACAGTCTGAAGGCCACTGATGTTGTTACATTTGTAGGACGGGCCACCCGTCTACACTTGATTCAGATGTTTTGGCATCATGGCATCAAGTACCCTCTCTAACCCAGTCTGCCTGGGAACCCTGTGCAGGCAGTTTCTACCCCAAAAGAGCAATCAGAGAAGTTAAGAATTTGGTTCCTCCCACGTTATCCTAGATACTGCTGTGATGTCAGGGAAACAATATTAATACCTACAACTCTCTGGTAGTACCTCAGTTACTCCCCTCCCCGGCCTTTCCTCCTCCTAATTATGGGGAAACTTCCCTAACAGGGATGGAAAAATCTGGGAATGGGAGAGGAGAATTGGGACTGGGGAGACTGCTAAGCAGGTGTAAAACACCAGGAGGGGTTCTGTAAATGCTCCATCTCTGAGAGGGTGACTTTGTGGATGGGAGGAGGAGAAGGAACTGAAGGGTGGTAATTAGCTTATTATTGTCTCCCCTGGGTGTTGTGAGACTTCCTTAGGAGACACTTGTGAAAAAGCTGAGGGAAGACAATAAATACACATCTAATGATATGCTAAATAAATTATTATTGTTATTATTATGACTATTATTATAGCAATTGCAACTTGCTCCTCGCATCCAAGTTTCCACTAGAGATGGGAATTGGTCCCCTTATAGCCAGGCCTCCACTGCTGCCAGGATGCCCCCAGACTCCCCCACCCTCAGGAATTAGTGGAGTAATTGGGCAGTGGAGACCAGGCTTCAGTTAACAGCCACTTGCCCAGTTTCTGCAGGGGAGCAGATAAGGAGCTCAGCAGAAACGTGTAAGGCCTCTGCCTGGTACCTCTGCTCATGAAGGAAAGCAGGAAAAGCGCTTTGCCAAGAAAGGCAGGGCTTATACCTGGGGAGGACTCAGTGAGGGCAAAAAGCAGACCACTGGGGATGGGTCACAGAAATAAAGGGTAAATAAATATATAAATTAGGGACACCCAACCCAGAGATCCCAGGCTTCCCAGCCCCATATAATCCCGGCAACTGTCTACACTGTGTATGTGCTTGGCTGGGGACAGAGCAGATTGTTTTTAACAGCCTCTCAAAGGGGTCTGGTACCAAGAAACAGCTAAGAGCCATTCCAGCCCAGGTAAAGGGACCCAGCCTCTCCAGGCTCAACAGCGTATGGCCAGCATCTCTTCATTTCCTGCCTTTTGACCAAAGACAATTGTTATTTGAACCCTGCAGGTTCTGCGGGTTACAGCAAACCATCTCCACCTCCTGGCCCGAGCCCAGATACCTGCCCAGAGTCCAGCTACCTGCCCAGAGTCCAGCTTAGGCAAACATATGCAAATGCAGGCCCGTCAGTTCTCTGTCTGCATTTCCATAGGGAAAGCATCCACCAACTGGGTGGGCATTGGGTTTTTGGGGGGGGGGGGCAGGGGCGGTGGGGACCGGTTGTCTGCAGAGGAAACTGTCAAAGGCTGGGGGACTAGAAATGAGATTCTAGGTTTAACTTGGCCCCCTCTCCGGACCTCAGTCCCTCACCCAGACACCGGGCAGATGGCCTCTAAGGGTCTTTAGGAGAAAAAGGAACCAAATTTGGGAGGGTTCTCCCTGCTTCAAGCCTTGATGGGATCCTGCAGACCTGGATCCTCGCTAGATGGGGAAACTCTGAACTTGCCTATCTCACCCCATGCCAGTGACTGCCTGTCCCCAAACTCCCAGAAGGAACTATTCTGTAGGGACCAAAGCAAGGGGGAATTAGGACAGTTAAGAAATAACTATATGAAACAACCTGAGCAGGGGGTATGACTGGATCAGAAAATTTGTGAGCCCTTTTACAGTTAAAAAAAATTTTTTAAACATTAATTCTGATCAGTTTGGTAGCATCTCTGGAGCAGGGCTGAGGCATAGAGGTGTTTCCTCAGCCGGGCTAACTGCCTCCACTGATTTATGTTTGTTTCATTTGTATATTTCTTAATGGATCAAGTGGGGGTTCCTCTTTGGGCCCCTCAGGCCCACTAGCAGCTCCATCCCAGCCCAGGTCTCAACTCTGGTTTAGTTTTAATATATTTGGGGGTCTGGGGAACCAGGAGACTGAGGGTGGGGGGCAGAGCCTGCCTTGCCCCCTCCCCTATTTCCTGGCTCCAGGTGCCTCACTCCACCCCTTAATCCCCCATCTCAGGGCTCAAGCTACCCTCTTGCCCTGGCACTAACCACTGGCCCCACCAGAGGCCACTGCAGCCAGTGACCACGTGACCCCCCAGCCCGGCTCCAGCCCGGACACCCGGATGCCCTAGCCTGTGGTGGCCAGTGGTCAGGGAGGGTGAGACTCCCTCCGCCAAAAGCTTTGGAATTGATTGCCATTCAGTTTACTGCAACAAGTAGTCATATGTATTGGACGACCCCTCTGTGGCAGGCAGCAGAGAGAGTCCCTGCTCTAGAGCTCCATTCCAGTGGGCAGGGGTGGGAGGCTGGCTCTTGGCTTTTAACCCCAGCAAGGGGTCTCCACTCCCTTCCCAGCATACTAGAGATCTTGGAAGCCCTGCTGGCCACTAAAACTAAGCGGGGAAACGCCTTCACGCAAACCATTCAGCAAAGATGCCTGTGACTCCCCAGTTAAAAAAAAGGAAGTGGGCTTGAGGGTGTCTTTTTCCCAGGGGATGGTTGGTGCAGGAGAAGAACTGTGGAGCCTGGGCTCAGCGGCACCTGGAAGGGGGCTGGCAGGAGAGCCATGTGGATGTGAGTAGGAGAAGTGAGGGACAGAGGTTCATGTCCCTGTTCATTAAGGTCAAATTCTCCCCATAAAGGCCCACGGCAGGGTTATTAGGGAGCTGGAGGGGCCCCTTGAAACCTCAATTTGGGAAGCAACAGAGAAGAAGTGGTCCAATGGAGCAGAATTAGGCCCCTGAAGCCCAGGCCTCAGAGAAGGGGGGATGAGGCAGACCTTCCCAAACTCCTATCAGAATAGGCCCAATACTGGAAAATTCATCCCTCAGTCCACCAGGGTCCCCAGGGGCACAGGAGACCCAGGCTAAAGCAAGCTTTATTGGGTCACATTACCTCGATTTTCTGGCCATAAAACCAGAGAGCAGAAGTGGCAAAAGTGCACCCCACTTCCTGCCCTGTCCCTCCTATATTTCTTCATCGCTAAAGCCTACTCTTTGAGACCCCAAAATTAGGGTTCAAGAGAAATGCACCAGGATTGCGAGAGGGGTTGGGCGGTAGCCGATCTTTGGTGCATTAAAAGCCAAACCGAAGGCCCTTTAAGGCCTTCTCCCTCCCTCCCTCGGTGGAGAGTATCTCTGGGTGGTAGGACAGTTCAATGCCTCCCCTTCCTGAAGACCCATGCCCGCCTGCGCCAGCCCCTCACAAAGCTGGTTCTGCTTTCAGTGGGTGCCCGCTGTTTACCTCTTTCCTCCCTAACTATCTGTGCCGAGCCCCAATCTCCTTCCTTTTGCCTCCTCTCCTGGAGGCTTCCTATGCTCTGTTTACCCTCTTGTAACTCCATCCTCCATAAGTAAAGAATTCTGGTAGCTGGTTTCCTTGTTGGCCATATACAGCCTCTCCGTTGGCCCTCTGGAAACATTTCCGTGAACAAGTCTCTCCCAGCCCCTGCATATAAATATGCCTGTACAGAGATAGACTGGCCTAAGCCCAAATACACACACATCATGAGATAATTACACCGTTATATACATACAGATATCTCTATAGAGTTATATTCGCAAGTGTCTATAACTCTAGCGAGATAGCAGCATGTACATATAGGACTATAATTACTTATGTCTATTTTTATAACTATGCAGTTATAAATAGATATGCCTATATATAGTGATAATAATATAGAAATATCTCCGTAGCCATATATGGCTCTAAGTGAATGCTCTAACTACTCTATATCACAATCAATAAGTATATATCCCCTGATACATAATTCCAACGATATACATTTATCTATATAGCTGCTCAGAGATATTAATCTGTCAGGATATCAAATGTCCATAAAGCTGGATGGCTAGAAAAGAGTCGTATATTTTCCCATATATAAATCTGCTCTTACAACTACTGTATATGTACAAATACAATGGTAATAATTATATTTTCCTCAAGCATAAATCTGTAAATACA
Source organism: Balaenoptera borealis (assembly GCF_965194805.1). NCBI lineage: Eukaryota > Metazoa > Chordata > Mammalia > Artiodactyla > Balaenopteridae > Balaenoptera > Balaenoptera borealis. The sequence goes on from NC_138870.1 coordinate 45,811,107, forward strand.
ACCACAGCACATTTAGGTATGGTTAGAGATAGAGCAATATTTTCTAGACATCAGTCTGTCAACAGAGCCACCAGTGCCTCCAAACAGAGAGAGTTATAGTGGGAGTTATAAATAAACTCTCCAGACAGGAAGGGATCTGTAGAACTAGATGTAAACAGGAATCTAAGCCGCCTTTCTTCTTCTTCTTCTTCGTAAGATATTCCTGATGAGAGCACGGTGCAGAGGTGCCTGGGCACTGCTGTTTTCCCCCCAAAGAGAGCTGGAGGCCGCTGGACTTGGGGAAAGCAGGCAGGAGTTGGTGGGGGGCAGCCCAGATGCCCCTTCCGCGTCAGTCTCCCGGTGGCCGAGAGCTCGGGCAAGTGGAGAGGGCCTAGGGGGAGAAAAATGAAGCAGAGTCTGGCCTGAATCACTGTCCCCCGTCTTAGGCCCCAAATCCTCGCACCAGAGAAGCCCCCGACCGGGCGACGGGGCATCCGAGCCGAGAGAGCCAGGAGGGTCTCGGAGGCTGGGAGAAGAGGGCTTCAGGCCGGGCCAGGGAGGCCGAGACCCAGCGGGGTCGCCCACCACCGCCGGTGCCCAGCCCTCCCGGCGCCCCATCGCCCGGGGCAGCTGCCTCGCTGGGCGGCTGCCTGGAACCCCAACCTGGGCCCTCTCGGCGCGCCCCGCGCTCAGCGCTTCGACCGCTGTTCTTTCCTTTTATTGTTATTTTGCCCGATTGGGTATCACAGTGTCCTCCACCCCGCGTGGTTTTCAAATGAGAGGACGCCCAGGGGTCTCTTTCGAATTTTTGTGTGTCTACACTGGCCTTAAAGAAGTGTCTCAGTGGAAAGTGTGCTTCTCGGTCTCTTTTCTGACCAGATGGGTCACCAGCTGCTAAAAAAGAATCCAAACCTCTGACCAGGTTTGTTACTTAAAATTTTTTAAAGTTCTCACGCTCATTTGTTATGATCATTTTATTTTATTTCTCTTTTTAAAAGTTGGCTAATTTGCGTTTTTATATTTCCTGTTTGGTTTTTTTTTTTTTTTGGATACAATTATTTTTAAAGGGAGGGAATTTCGTTAGACCCGAAACTGTGGGGCAGCTTCCTCCCCCGCGAGACTGTCGATCGCATCTCTACACGTATGACTCCATCCTCCCCCCCAACACATAAATTAATAAGATTATCAACAAATTGTACCTGGATAGAATGAGGCGGACGTGGAAGGAGCCGGGACCGTGATCTTCTCTTCCTTTACGGAAATCCGCTCCGCTCCAAGCCCGCGAAGGAAAATTCAACGCGCCTCAACCCCTCCCTTCTTTCTCTCACTCACTCTCTTTTTTTTTTGAAAAGACCCCAGGAAGGCAACTTTCCCTGGGCTACCGGAGCGCCGACCTCACTCTCCCCTCTCTCCGGGCGAGGCCATAAATGTTTTTAGATCTCTGCCCGGCGGCTGGTCCTCCCGGGCACCTCGGCCGCTCTCCGGGCCTGGACCCCGGCTGTGGTCATCGCCTCATCCCTCTCTGCCGCTGCAGGGCCTGACCCTGCACGCTTTGCCTCCTCTTTAAAACAGGGCCTCCAAAGAGTCCTCAAAGCCACTAACCATCCCGGTATGGAGGTTCCTCCCCTGATCGCACAAAGCAAAAGCCGAGAAAGAGAAGCAGGACAGAGCGGCCTCCGGGCTCTCCTTCTCCTCCTCTGGCCGGAGGACCTCATCTGGGGAGGGGGTTCCCCAACCCAGCCCCCCAAGGGCATAGGAAGAAGCTAACTTCCTTCCTTCCTTTCTTGTCTGTCCTCGGTTGCTGTGATCATGACTCCCTCCCCTGTCCCCTCCTCAAAACATCTCCTCTCGCATTTTATTGCTATCCTGCTAGGGAGGGACTGTTAACTACTGTTTTTATTATTTATTGTTATTATGATTGTTGTTAGAGATCTGTTCACCGGGTTGGGGGGTAGGGGACAGCAGCCTGGCCCAGAGGGAGGCCTGCTTGTCACACGTGCTCTTACACACACACACCCCTAGCGTGGTGCACACACTCACAGGTACATGCCCACAAATTCCTGCTATATTCACAGGAGGCTGGCATTCTCCTACCTCAGCGCACAAACACCACACTGCCCACGCACACCAGCATTCAGGCGCAAACACCACCCCCAAACCGATTTCAAAACCCACACAACGCGCTGGTAAGGAAAGGAAAGTACGGAAGAACCCACTTGCAGAGATCCCTTCTCTCCCACAACCTGGAGGGGCGAGTCAGGCCTCTGTCTCTTCCCCCCCAGTCTCTCTCTTTCTCTCTCTTTTTTTTTCTCCTTGTTTACAGCGGCAGAGAGCTCAAGGCCCATAAATCTTGAGGGGCCTACAGAGGCAGAGCACATTTGTATGCATCGTTAGGACTCGCTAATACCTAAGCCCATTAACGAGCGTGTTTGCGCGTGGTTTCCGGTGTGTATTAACTTATAGTTAAATTCTGGAGGAAAGGGCATTGTGAATTAACATATACCAAATCCATCACGGGCTTTTGTCATATCAGATTAGTCAGCTATGGGTTTGGGGGAGCGGGTTGCCTGCATCGGGGGGGAACCCACCCTCTAAACTTGCTGGTGCAACCTGAGGGTCTAGGGGAAGACAGGATGCTCCGATCCCAGCCCCAGTCGTTCAGATCCCCCAGGCCAGCGGCTGCCCACCTGCGGGACGGTGGATGGCCAAGGGACCCGGGTCCGGGAGGTCGGCGCCGGAGGCGGAGGGAGGCGGGCGAGGGGAGGCCCTGCCGGCGCGGCCTGTGGTTACGCTGGGACCGCTCAGCCCGCGGCTGCTGGGCTGTCTGGTTTCCGCTTTGTGAGAGAAATGAGAGGAGAGGCAAGTGGAGTCGCTGAACTTTAATTAAACCGAAGAGAAGACAGTGGGGGGAGGAAAAAAAAAAAACGATCAGAGAAGGAGGAGGAGGTGGAGGAGGCCGAGGAAAGGAAGCGAGTCCGGCTCGGGAGATCTCTGCGAGGGCCTGAAAGCTGGGCCTTGTGTGAAGTTCTTCCTTTTCCCCACCCCAGCTTCTCCGTCCTAGTCAAGGAAGGTCATTCCAGCCCTCTTTTAAAAAGAAAGGAAAGGCAAAAGGAAAAGAAAGAAGAGGTAAAAAAGAGAAAATCCTTTGTAATTACAGGGCATGTTTCAGCCAGGTGGTCCCGGTTCCAATGACTCAGATCCTATTGGAACCCCAAGTATCTCTATAATTGGCCTGTATAGACAGAGAGGAAGGATGCCAGTTCTAGAGGGAGGACGAGGAGTGGAGGGTCCATCTCTTGGGGTCCTGTAGAAAATGCCAAAGACAAAACCAACTAAATTATTGTGTCCGTGTGGATCTAGTAGCCTATTTAAATAAAGCAAGCGGGGCGGGGGGTTGGGGGGCGGAGATACACGGCGGCCGGGATGGAGCGGGCTGGCGGGAGAGAAAACGCCCCCCTCTTCCTTTGCCAGAGCAGCTCAGGGGCCTCCCCGGCTGGGCTCGGGAGGCCGCGCGGGCCGGGCCGGGGCGGGCCCGGGCCGGAGGGGGGAAGGGTAGGCGGGGGCGGGCCCTCCTCGGGCGCTGTGAACTTTAGCTGGGCCGCCGCCTGTCAGCCGCAGAAAGCGTTAAAGGTGCAGCAGCCCGCGCCAGCCTCCGCAGCCGCCTTTGTACGTGTGATTTATGACTTCAATCTTGGTTCACCGAGAGTTCACACGGCTTTCGCTGCTGTTGAAGGTTAAAAGATGGTCTTCGCTTGACAAGTGGGACTATTGAAAATTCCTTCTTCTTCGCTTTTTTTTTTTTTTTTTAGAAGCGAAGAGAGGAGGTTCAGGAGAGAGAAAAAAATTGGGGGGGCGGGGGGGACAGGGGTTGCAGGTGGGGAAAACGGTAAATCAGGAAAGTTTGCCCCTCTACGTTTAGGATTTTTTTGGAGCTAGGACTTGGGAGTATACGCTGGGGAGGCGCGTGGAGAATAGGAGGAGCTAGGGAAAGGATTTTTTTGGCACCTTTGGAGGCCAAAGGAGTGGCATTTTAAAAAACACAACTCGTGCTTCCACAGTTAATTATCTGGATAACTTGGATCACACCTAACTGATCCTCCTCTTGACACCAAAAGTAGGGCCAGGGCAGGAGAGAACTTGGGGCGAGGGGGGGGGTGTGTGTGTGTGGTGCCAACCGGTATGCTTGGCTGACCATCCGCCTTGCCTGTAGCAGCTTTTCAAGGGCACCATTATACCCACAGATTTGGAAAAGGCTTTTAGATCCCAATTTTCCAACTCCCTTCATCCTGTAGATGTAGCCTCACATGCATATTTGATGCATATGATGAAGCTGATGGGAAAAGTCTAGAATTGGAATTGGAAGACCTTTCTAATACCAGATCCCTGAGGCCCCCGATCCACTCGCTCCTTCTTCCTTCTAACACTTTGAACAAGGTGGGTCCACGGCAGAGATGGTGGTCAAGGATCTCCTAAGGGCCAGAAGATAAGGCCCCTTTATGGTCTAAGACATTGAGTGTTTGGAAGAACAAATCTCTCCTCCTTTTCAGATTCCCTGAGAGAGAGAGCCGGAGAGTCTCTGGAGCTGAGAGTTTCTGAGCAGCCTTTTGAGGTTCCTTTAAGATTTTTAAAAAAATCCCCTGAAGTGGGAATTGGGGGCAGTGGGTGCTGGGGAAGGGAGCAGCAGAGAGCTGGGTCTGGTGCTGGGTATGCCTCCCTACCCCTGTTTAGGGCCCACCACCATGAATGATGCCATGTAGATGTCTTCTCAGGAGGTCAGAATCAGCCTCTCTAACCCAGATCCTGGAACCAAGGGCATCCACACTAGAAGGGGTGCTCCCTGCTTCCCTTCCTGCACAGAGTTGGAGAAGCCTTCCGTCACCATTTGAGGGCTCCTAGGCAATCCCCAGAAGAAGGGAAGGAAGAGGGAGGAGAGCCAGATGACCACACCCCCTGGGACACCCAGCACCAGCCCCTCCCACACCCTATATATAAACAGTAGAACAGGCAGCAGGGAACAGAGAGACCCCGGAAATCCAGAATCCAGGTTCTAAGGTCACTTTGGCATGGATGGCCTCTGGTATCAAGGCTGTGTGGCACTGTGTTCAGAGGCTTGGGGAGGGGAATAGCTGTTGGGAGGAATCAGCCAAAGAAGCTAATGAATCTCTTCCAGATTTGGGTTGGGAAGCAGAAGAATGAACTTAAGGGCCTCTAGAGGTAATGGCTGCACTGAAGTCCCCTTCCCACCCCCTCCGACTATGTTCCTCCCTGGGAAATACTTTTAGCGGGCTTATGCTTATCTGCAAGTCTGGAATAATTATGAATTATTAATTCATAATTGACTGTTGCTTGTGACCATTGCCCTCCAGTGGGCTCACTGATTTCCTTCTCCTCTGTGAAACACAGGGCAGCCTCTGTTAGCCCCTGCCCTCAGAAGAAGCAAACTGAGGCCAGCCCCTTGAACTCGGCCCCTATGTGGAATGCTTGCCTCATTCCCAGTCAAGTCACGTTGCACCTCATAGAGTATTTGCACTCAATAAACCACCTCCCATGAACTTCAGATTTCAAAGTGCTTTGTAGGCTTGGCTCCTAGAAAGACAGAGTGGGGACTGGACGTGAGACCCCAACAAGGGAAGCAGCTTGGCCAAGCTTTGTGTGGAGACAGAGATTAAGGCCTGGTGGCAGGACTCCCAGGCTCAATGCTCAAGTGATCTCGGATCAGGGATGAGCATTCTGCCTCCCCTGCCCTGAGGGGGTGCTGGCCTCCCTCAGCCCTCTGGGGACCCCTGAAGACACACCAGGCTCCTTTTCCTGACCTCCTTTTCCCCCACCCCGCTCCCCTGTAGGAGGCACACACCCTGGGGTGATTAGGGGTTGAGAAGTGGAATCCGCCAGTTGTTTCACATCTGTAATGGCCTAGCGAAGGAGAGAACTGTATCCCATGAGATAATCTGCCTTTAAATCCCTGCCTGCAGCTCACCTCCCTCTGCACTGAGACAGTTCTCTTCACCCCCTCTTCCCTCCTTACCTGCCCTCTGAAAATGCCGGTGGGGAGGTCGAGGCAGCTCCCACAGCTGCACCTCCTGAGGGACAGAAGTAGTAAATGAGGAGGGGGGTTCAGACCTCCTACGTCCCATGACTTTTCCCTCTATTCCTCAAACCCAGCTCAACCCCTTCATATCAGGGCCCTCCCTCCTTCCTCCCCCGACTCGACTCTCTCATGGAAAAGGAACCCTTCCTCCCTCCCTGAGGTGAGGGCTGCTCTAAGAACACCACCACCTTCCATAGGACATCTGGGGACCCAACCCCCAGGGGAAGCCAGTGGCCCAGCCAGCCCATCACTGCTTCCTGCCCCAGTGGAGTGGTCCACGGAGTCATCTCAACCACCATCCCAAAGCTCACTCGCTCTTCCTCCAGGCCACCCCAGTGTCCCTGGGTCTCTCCCAAGCCAGTGTCCCTAGGAAGCCCATCCACAGAGTCCTCTGGAGCTGGCGAATATATTTTAATTTACTGTTTGATGGCAAGTAAGTAGACCTTGGGAAAAAAGGGAAGGAGCAACCGTGCCCGGCTTCCTCCCCACCCTCCCCTCCTCTGGACATTGGCTTTCTCCACGAAACAGTGCACTGTTGTTCTTGGACAACCATTCCCCGCCATCTCCTTTCGAAGGGTTTGAGTTTCACCCTCCGTTCACCCCCATTAATCACCCCAGCAGCTAAACATCACCCAGCCCCCTCTGGCCCTTTCTCTTCTTCTTGCCCTTAGTATTCATGGCGGGCATTCCTTACTGCTGCATGCCTCACAAAGACCCCCTCCTCCGACACAAGGTCCCTCCCCCTCTCCAGCCATTCAGTCCGGGTGGGCACTACTCACCGGTCCTGCGGTTCTCACTGCCAGCTCCCGCTCCTGGACCCCATTCCCTCACCACACCCTCCTTCAGGTACCTCATCCCATCCCCACGTACCCTGTCCAGTCTCTCCCACCCATCACCACTCTTTCCTTCATGCCCCATCCACGTGTAGCCCCTTTCTACACTTTTCCCTTCCCCTCCCCCAAGATATTCCCTAGGCCCTTCAGATACTAGCTTTCAAGCACTTCCCTTCCAGCCTTGAGAAACTGAGAGGCAGCGAGCGTAGCACAGTGGCTAAAAGTATGGGTTTTGGATTCAAATCCCAGATCTGTCACTTGCTGGTTGTTTGACCTTAGGCAAACTACTTAACCTCTCCTAGACATCCATAAAATGGACACACCCACTGACCTTATGGAGCTGTTGTGTAGATCAGATTAAATTTTATTTGCATAGATCCAAGCATTCAGCAGGAGCTTGATAAATGGTACTTATTAATATCAGAAGCTTCTTGTAAGGGGAGAAAAGGATGCTTTTCAGAGTCCAATAAAAGTGAAGGAATTGCCTCCTCCAGCATCTAAGAGGGAGGGATAACAATGACAGAGTCTTGCAGATAAGCAGGGCCCTGGACCAGCAGCCACTCTCTTCTGTTAGCTCTCTAGGTTCTCATCATTTGCCTCACACTGGAACCCCCTGGGGAGCTTTAGGAAATACTGATGCCTGGGTTCCACCTCCTGAGATTCTAATTTAGTTGGTTTGGAGTAGTACCCAGGCTTCTGGACTTTTAAGCACTCCTCAGGTGATGCTCATTTGCAGCCAGGGGTTGAGGTATGGGCCCTAGGATACAAGAGGTGCTAGGAGGCCTGGCACGTTGCCCTTTTCCTGTGTGTTAACAGGGAGCAGAGCAGGAAGGATACTCAGCCGAGAGCTTCTTCTCAATGTGGGGCCCCATCGGCAGCCACACTGCTTCAGGGGGTGGAGAGCTGTCACTTAGGATTGGCTTCTCTTGAGATCGCAGAATTTCAGACTCCCATCCTTTTCGTTTCCTACAACTATTGGGATTTATAAAGGGGCCACCCCAAGAGGAAACAGGGGAATGGACAAATTGACCTCTTCAAGGTCCCTCCCTCATCAGAAAAGTATATGATCCCCAGACCACCAGTGACAGAGGCAGAGGCAGCTAGTGGGGAAAATCTGTAGTTACATAGTAAATGGAGTTTCTCCCGGGTTGCTACAATAATAGGCTAAGCAATTAGGATACAAGTTTCCAGGATCTTTCCCCATATTTCCAAAAAGATAAATCAGCCCCAGGAACAGAATCTGCATATTATAATTAACTGATAAATATTTCATGCTTGGTTCAAACTTTCTCCTCTTCTATTTAATGGCCACAAACTTGAGCACAGAGGAAACTGGGGAAGAGGACTGGGAAGGGCGGGAGGGAGGCCCTACATTGGCTTTGGGGGAGGGAGAAACTGTCTCAGTCGCTTCTTTATTTACTTTATTTATTTTCCTCCTGTTCCTTTAAGGAAACATTGCTCACCTGAGAAAATCTGGTCCCAGGTGGTAGAAGGTGTGACTTGGGCTTCTTGGCCTCAGCCCTGACCTCCCCCAGGAGAGGCCAGTCTCTTGTGACCCTGGGGCACTGGGAGCCGCATGCTTTGGAGTCCAAGGGCCCAGTGTTTGAATATAAGCTTGGTTCTGCCATTTATTAACTGGTTGGCTTTAAGCAATTTACTTAATTTATCTGAAACTCAGTTTCTTCTTCTGTAAAACAGGCATAACAATCTTTTCCTCGTAGGGTTGCCTGTGCCCAGTAGTATTATACATGATAACTATTGTTATCAACAGTAACAATTTATAATGATTAATCACCCCATTGCATTGCCTTGCATTGTACCCTTTCCCTTGGCCAACCCCACCCCAATGTTTAGGGCACTTAAACAATGAATGCTTACTGTGAATGGGGTGAATACCTTACCTCATTTAATCAACACAACAACCCTGTGAAGGGAGTATAGTATTATCCCTATTTATTATGTGTGTTATGCAAATAAGGGAACTGGGGCCTGTAGCAGTTAAGCATCTAGCCCAGGGTCACCCAGGGAAGTGCTTAAGAGCGCCGGCTCTATGGTCTGACTGCAGTTTCAAAGTTGGGCTCTACCATTTAATAATAGCCATAGGATGCAGAGTAAACTACTTAACCTAAGTCTCAGTTTCTTCATCTGTAAATTGGGACTATTAATGGTACCTACCTGGAATGTAATTGTGAGACTTAATTGTGAAATGCACGGGAAGTGCCTAGCTCAGTACTGGCACACGTAGGTGCCCAACAAGTATTAGTTATTGTCATCATGATCTCGGCAACTCGGCCCTGGTGTCTCCTGCTCTTTGGTGCTGCTTGGAGGTTAAGTGTGTGAGGTTCTCCACAAGCCACAGAGCTGCTCTCTCATTAACTCCCCCTCTCTCCCCACGCACACTTCAGTACCCAGGACTTGGGGAAAAGGACACTAAACAGATTATGACTCCATTTCAGGAATTAAATCAAAACTCAAGACTAACTCAATTTGGCTTCCGACGAGAGGGAAAGGTTAAAAGGGAGTGAGGAGGCGTCTGGGTGTGCTCTCAGAATTGTAATGGGTTCTGGGTCCTTGCTCCCAGCCCTCTGATGGGCCCTTGCCCAAGGGGGATCCCCTGGGGTGGAGGAGCAGAGGAGCCTTATAACTCTAGGTCACCTGGAAGTGGTGAGGGGGTGGGAAATCATCCAGGAACATTTCCCCAAGGGAGACCCTCTCCTCACAGCCCTCAGTCAGCCCAGCCCTGGATTGAAGGGGATCCCAAGACTGGATGGGACTGGGGCTTAGATGGGTAGGTGGGCCTTAAGGCCGTCACCTCCTGAAGTGATATCTGTGCTGACCTGCTTCTCCCTGAAGACACCTAAGCATACTGATATTGTTAGACAGCCCCAAACACTATGACATGTGTACTTGTACAGACATATAGTATGCATGTGAATATCCGCCCAGCTCTCATTCAGCTTTGTATATTAGCCCAGATTGCTCTGAACACCTTGAAGGAAAAAGTAAAAATCGATTTCTACTTCAGAGAGAGTGGTAACTTTCCTCAGTATTTTCTCCTTTGCTGTTGACACTCTCCATCCAGGCTTAGAAAGACCACATTTCCCCTTATACAGAAGGGGAAAGTGAGGCTCAAGGAGATGGGTAGCTTGAATCAAACAGAAGCGGTGTAGGATCCAAGGATGAATCCCAAACAGAAGCCAGTGCTTTGGGGGAGACAGGGCAGGGAAAGCCCCTACCTCGGCTTTCCCCTGGAGGCCGCAGGCCTCCCCAGAGCCCAGTGGGATGGGGACAGCGCCTGGGAGGCAGTCGCTCCGGAGGGAGGGACTCCGGGGCTCGCCGAACAGCGGGGCCTCGGGCGAGAGCGTCGCCAGCGCGTCCTCATTCTGCGATTACTGTCAGGGGACCATCCATCAGCGCCGCCCAGGACACTCGGCCAGACTGCCCGCCGCCCGCCCGGGTCTCTCCAGATCGCATTAGCGTGGGGAGAGGGCGCGCGGCGGCACCGGCTGCTGGGAGAGGGGCGGACCGGCCACGCTGGGGGGTGGGGGAACCTGGGCACCGCGGGGGGGCCGCTGCGGGGCAGGGCAGAGGCCGCTTTAGGGCCCCTCTCCTTCCAATCTCCCGGCTCTGGCGTCTAAGGTCGAGGAAGGGGGCGCTAGAACCGGGGAGCAGTGGGGGAGGGGAACCCAGAACACAAAGGGCTCCAGGGAGGGGGCCAGGTAGTGGGGGAGGAATCACCAGAAGCAGAAAGCGAGAGAAACACCTGCAAAGGGGAAAACAGGAGGAAGTTGGTTGGGGAGGGGAGGAGATTGAGAAGGGGAGAGCAGAGAATGTGGGTTAAGTGGGAGACGGGGACTTAAAGGGGGAGAGAAGTGAGGATGTAGAGAGAATCGGAAAGGAACAGATGAGCGAACAGGGGAGCAGGGGTGAAAAAACCTTAACCTAGCGCACCCCCCTCCTTCCACACGTGGAGAAAGTGAGGCCCAGAGAGGGGAACCCTTATCCAAAGACCCACTCCAGCTGCTGGTCTCATTTATTCCTTCAACCCATGTGTTTCGAGTATTTGCTGTGCGCTGGGCACGGGCCGCTGAAATGATGCAGGATCAGTTCTTTCTCTCCAGAAGCTGCAGTCTTTTCTGGGTGGGGTGGTAGAGGGGCTGAGTATCCAGAAGAGCTCTTCCACCCCCAGCCAGGTGGGGTTCACCTGAACTCAACTCCCCTTGCCCTCTGCTGTTCTGCTTATCTCCTTGCGGAGTGTGGCAGGTGCATAGAAGAACCCCCTCCTCTCTCCACGGGACTCCCCAGAAGCTGAGACAGGTGCTTGAGAGTTTGGCCAACTCTCCCACAGCCTTCCCTGCTCAGTTTGTCCTCTGGGGATGGGCAAACTCCACAGTGAGATCAAAGCAAGCAGGATTGAGGTTGAACACAAAGAAGTACTTCCGGGTCCCACTGTCGGGAATCATTTTTTTGCTGAGGCTGTAAAGCAGCTGTCCTTCCCCAGGGGTGGAGTTGGCACCATCTGCCAGGGGAAGACTTGTCCCCTGATGTCAGATTCTACGGTCTGCCTTGTACGAGGCTTGGTGCTGGGCATGTTGGGGGTCCCAGACAGCCTGGTCCCTGTCCGTGGGGTTTGTGCTCTAGACATGGATGAACCGACATCTCACTGGCCTCGTCCCCAGTCCCTGCCAGCTCTGCAATATCATGGAATCCCTGTATCCTTGGCAACCCCCAAATCATCTCACCCTTCTTCCTGCCTCTGGGAGAACTGAGTCTGGGTGGTTCCATCTAACCCTCCCCAACTTCTCTCCTTACACCTGTTTCCTGACAATCAGGAAGTGCCTCCTTATGTCTAAACTTGACCCCGCCATCTCCATGGTCCATCATCATCATCATCATCACTTTGATGAGATTTTGTCATGACCAGGGCTGAAGCAGCACATTCTTTCTACAAACACCCCTCCTTCCCAGTGATACCCAATCCTCAGTGGCCAGGCAGGGAGTGGGGACGGCCTCCTTTCGAGAGCCCTGGAAACTTCTCTTCCCTCTATCTGAAACCAGCTCCTATATGCTCTGAGGTAGTTGTTGTCGTTTTTAAGAAGGGGTCATCTTCCTCCAAAGCCCAGGTTACATTTAGAGGAAGGCAAATGTGAGGGAGTTTCTAATCCCAGCCTTTGCCTCTGTGCCCGTCCCCAAAGAGGCGAGGGGCTCAGGAGAGGAGAGAAATGAACAGAGGATTCCCTGTCCCCCCTCCCAGCCTCAACTCCCAGGGTCGGGGTCCCCACAGGACAGGAGAGATAGATACTCTTGAAGCTCCAGACTAAAAGCCCATAGATGAACTTCAGCATTATTCCTTCTTGTGGGCAAAGTGATGCCCTCAGGACTTAGCCAAGTGGAAAAAACTGGGAAAGAGGCTGTTGCTGCAGCTGCTGACACTTTATCCAGAGGAGGATGTCAGCCTCACCCCAGGAGCAGTGCTGGAAGCTGAGAGCTTGGGAGTAGACAGTGAAACAATTCTTCCAAGGGCATGCTAGTTGAGGGGGTTGGAACGCCCAGGCCAGAAAATCATCCAAGGAAGGAGGCCTTGGCAATAACTCTCTGTGTCTCTGCACTAACTCCACATACATTGTCTCATGTGATCCTCAGTGCCGGGTTCAGCGCCTGGCACAGAATACATGCTTGTTGTACAAACGGATGAATGAAGAGCCGTGGGAGGGAGGTCACGATCCTCAATTATAGATTAAGAAACAGAGGCACACAAAGGTTAGACGACTTGCTCAAGGTCACGTGTCTCACTGGGGCAGGGCCAAATTTCAGGGGAGAGCTACTTTGGTGGTCGAGGGTGCTGGAGAGGAGGGAGGCAGGAAGGGAGGGAATAAACGGTCAGACACCAGACCAGGGGACAGAGGAGAGCTCTGTAAACAGATGACTCCCTGGGGAAGATGACATTTCAGACCATGCAGCTTAAAAAATATCTCACTGAAGGTTGACTGGTAGCATATACACAGCCCTGCAAATAACACGGAGAGGGCAAGGGGGAGACTGGGCCGTTGAAGACCAGGAGAGGAGGTTGACACTGAGAGTCTGGACACATGACCCTGGGATCTTTGCTTGCTCCTAAATGCTGTGTGACATCAGACCAGCCACATCCCTCTCTGAGCCTCTAGAGAATGGAGATACCAGATGAAGAGGAGGGTGCACGTGGGCAAGAAGGGTCATCATCCTCAGGCAGCAATTGCAGGCATCAAGTTCCCACTTCCCTGGATCTCTTTTTTTTGGGCTGTGTTGGATCTTTGTTGCTGCACGCGGGCTTCCTCTAGTTGCCTTGAGCGGGGGCTACTCTTTGTTGCAGTGTGCGGGCTTCTCATTGCGGTGGCTTCTCCTGTTGCGGAGCACAGGCTCTAGGCGCGCGGGCTTCAGTAGTTATGTCATGCGGGCTCAGTAGTTGTGTCTCACGGGCTCTAAAGCACAGGCTCAGTAGTTGTGGTGCACGGGCTTAGTTGTGCCGCGGCATGTGGGATCTTCCTGGACCAGGGATAGAACCCGTGTCCACTGCATTGGCAGGAGGATTCTTAACCACTGCGCCACCAGGGAAGTCCCTGGATCTGTTCTTTGTTGTTATTATTGTTGTCATTGCTTCTGTCTGATTTTAATTATCTTATTTTTTTCGAATACGAAATACATGTACATAGTTGAAAACTGAAAAGGCATCAAAAGTTATACAGTGACAAGTAAGTCTCCGTCCCATGCTCAGGACCACCAGGCCACCCAAGTCCTCTCTCCATTCTAACCGCAGTAACCACTGTCTTGTAGAACCCTCCAAAGATACTTTCTACATCTCCTGGCTTGTACCCTGGAGTCACCACAAAGCTGAGTTGAGCACTGAGGTTTGGGGGAGAGGAGTAAAGGGACACACCTGAATGGGTGGGGCCTTGGAGGACCAAGTACTTTCAGTTTCCCCTCCCACCCTGGTGAGATGGCTGCATGCCTTAGGAGCTCAGAAGCCTTGCAGGTCAGAGGGTGTGGTCAGGGGTCCAGGCAGAGACAGGAGTCTTCTCCAGGGCTCTAAGCCCCCACTCTGCCCTCCCAGGACCCTCAGTGTTCGCCTGGCTGAGGTGTCACCCAGTTGGGTCCTGCTTAGGTCCTCCAGAGAACAAGGCTCCACATCTTCCTTCTAGTACCTGTTGCACTGTTGGGAAGTCTTCCTTGATGTCTAACTCCAATTCCTTCTACTTTCGGTGTAGCTCATGGTTTTAGCTTCTGCCCTCAGTGGAGATGGAATGTCCTCTTTGAGATGATGATTTTGTTCCTTCCCCCACGCTGACATACACAATAACATACACCCTCCCCCGTCCTTGAAGGCCTCTGAATTCCCATCCACCTATCATTTCCAACCACTTCGTTCTTGCCTGGCACATCCCTTTGGTACTATTATCCCAGAGTGCACTTTGGTCACTGAAATGATGAAATCCCAACATAAAGCCAAGTCTTCCACCATATTCAGGGGGTAAATCCAGGCTAGACCCCTTGCCAACGGAATTTCCCCATTTTTGCTGATGGCCTAGCCCAACTCTTGCACTTGTGCCCATCACCTTGACCCCCCCTCGCCCCCCCCCCGCAATCCTCATTCATGGCCTGCAGTGGGATAAGGCATAGGTGGACCCCAAGCCTGGGATGGCCTCCCCTGCCCTCTGCTCCATACCCTGCCCTGGTTAAACCTCATCCTTTTCATTTACTCATTAAGCAATTATTACTGAGCACTAGTCTAGGTTCTTGGGATACATCGGTGACCAAAACAGAGAAAGACGCCTGCCCGTGTGGCGTTTATGTTTTAGCAGGGTGAGACAGCTAATAAACAATACATTTATTAAATAAGTAAATTCTATTGTGTATTAGGTGGAAGGTATTACAGAAAAAAATAAATCAGAGAAAGAGGGATAAGGATGAAGGGGAAGTCTGCAATTTTAAATAGGGTGGTCAAAGAGGTCTCATTGAGAGTATAGTATTTGAACGAAGACCTAGAGGTGAGGGTGTAAATAAGCCCCACAGCTGTCTTGGGGAAGAGAGTTTCGAGCTGAGGGAAAGCTGGTGCAAAGTCCCTGGGGCAGGTATGTGCCAGGCAAGTCTGTGGAACCTGGAGGCTCGTGTGGTGGAGTGGCGAGAGCAAGAAAGTGGGAAGGGATGATGTCAGAGAACTAATGAGGGGCCAGGTGACATAGGACCTCCTAGACTGTCTTAAGGAGTTTGATTTTTATTCTGAATGAAACAGAGAGGAAAGATATGATTGGACTGAAGTTTTAAATAGGCCTTCTGTCTTTTGTGTTGAGAATGGATTGCAGGAGGTGGGGAAAGATGCGGGGAGACCTGTTGAAAGGTTCTGGCACTAATCCAAGTGAGAGATGAGTGGCTCGGACCAAGGTGGCAGCAGTTGACATGGTGAGAAAGGCCCAGATTCTGGATTTGGTGACAGTTTTCCCTTCTTTGGCTTCCATCCTCCACTCTCTTCACACCCTCTCTTCTTTTCTCTTTCCTTGAAGACTGAGAACTCTCTGGGGGCGGGGTCAATTCCAGCCCCGAGATCTGCCCCAGCATCCAGGGCTGGGCCTTGCACAGGTCAACAGGCCCCAGTGCTGTCCAGGAAGAGGCTGACAAACAGGGCAGCCTGGCAGCCCTTCCCGGTCCCAGGCTCCCTGAGCCGAGGGGCGGGGGCCGCTGTCTCTAAGGAGGATGTGATGGACAGTTACTGAAGGCACTCAGCTGGGGTCTCCACTCCAGTCTTAATCTGAGCCGCCCTCAAGGAAATCATAACCAGCTCTTAAAAACATGTTAAGACCAAAGCTGGTGTGTGTGTTTGAGCAGTGCTTCAGACAGCTGCCTAATACTGGGGGCCTCCAGGCCTTTGATTCCTCCACCCTTCACCTGGCCCTCTCCCCCCATCTGGCTGGTGTTTATCGGCCAAGACGTTGTTTAAATCACACTCATTTCCTATAAACATTTCACTTGAAATGCCATCCGCTGCTCCAGAAATTCATCTATCACCAGCTCAGGGCTGTACTTGAGGAGCCTCGGGGTGATGGCTCCCCATCTCTCTTCTGTCCCCCATCATCCCTCCTCCCCGACCCATATTCTCAGGTTTCACACCATAAGAACAGCTTCCCCTCAGTGTAACAGCACACTTAGTGCCAGGATTATTTATAACAGTTGAGATGGCAACAGGCTACAGGGAACAGCCCCGCCCATGGACACTGTCTCTTGCAAAGCTCAGTAAATGGACCTGGATCGCTGTTTACCACGTGGCGTCTCGGCCTTCTCTGTGTTTCCTGCTGGCTTCAGGGGGACATGGGGGGATGGGGGAACAGGGGCCTGGACCAGGTCAAGGCTGTCCTCAGAGTTTATTATAAGCCAGGCCCCAAATAAAGTGACCCCCTCACTCTCCCTCTGTCCCCTGCCTCTCCGTTCTGGCCTCGGGCCAGCTCTCCTCTTGAAAATGAGCTGCTCCTAAGGGCTTGTTCTCTAGCAGGGGTCCCACCACCTCCCCAGGAGTCAAGCTGGGGAAGGCATCTAATCTGGATTGGAATGGGGTTGTGGGAGGTTCTGGGGTCTTCTTCCAAGGAAAGGTTTGAATTGGCTCAATTTGGGCTAGAGTGGAGGCAGGGGGATGGATGAATTCATTTCCTGAAGACGGGAAGCTTTCCGACCATCTTCCTCCTCCCCAGCCGTAACAATTCACTAGTTGTCCTAATTTGAAGGCTCTGCTCCTGTTTGGGGCTGGAGGATCCTGACCCACTGAATGGCTCCTCTCTCAATCTCATTTATTTGGCTGGAGTCACTTGAAGGAAAAGCATCATCAGATCTCCTAGTCCTTCCCTCAAGCCTGATCCAACCCCTCCCCAGACACTGGGGCACCTCCACCTCCTTCCCTCCACACCTGGGACCACTCACTGCACTGGGGAGACTCCCAGCTGAGTTCCAAGGAGAGCCCAGGTGAGAAGCTTCTAGAAGGTAGGGAGGGATCAGGGTTAAACCCAAGGTGGGGCAGGCAAGGGAGCGGCCCCAGTCTTTGGGGGTCAAGTAGTATCTCTTTACAAGCCAAATGAAGAAAAAAAGTTCTAAGGGGAACACATGACTACATAAAATAAAGGGACATAATTGGGAGTGATATCTAATTTATCTATTGAATGCCTCCTACGTACTCTTTTATCACTTAGATGGACAGAATATAATTGGTGTGCTGAACGCCATCAATCTCAGGGCCTGGGCTTCCTGTGCTGGCTACACCTATTACTGTCAGATTATGACACTGTAATACCAAGATCAATGACATTTTAAATGTGCTCCAGTTATGGGCAATTGCTGACAATAAAAACAGTGACAAATTGATGAAACTTGGGCAGCGACGATCTGGTGTCAAAAATAAACCATAAATAATCTGCTTTCCAAACTGGAAGAGGTGCCTGGGACTCCAGCTTAGGGGGAAAAGGCCCAGGGAGAGCAGAACCTTCCCACTCACAGCATCTTGGCCAGTCAGGAAACCACACCTGCTTTGGCAAACTCCCTGCAGGCTGGACTGTGAGGCCCCGACCGGAGATGCAGAGGCAGTCTTGGGTCAAAGCCTGGAGTACCTTTAGAGAGAGTCCCCATCACCAAGACTTTGGGAAGTGCCTGTGTGTGGCTGCCAAGACAGGGGCCACACAAGTTCTCCAAGACGTCAGCGAGTGGTCTTGCGGGATCCTGCCCACACTGAGGGATTGGTGGCCGAGTCACAGAGTCGGACTTAGTTAACATTAAAGCTGGGAGAGAGTTTGGACTTCCCTGGTGGCGCAGTGGTTAAGAATCCGCCTGCCAACGCAGGGGACACGGGTTCGAGCCCTGGTCCAGGAAGATCCCACATGCAGAGCAACTAAACCCGAGCGCCACAACCACTGAGCCTCTGCTCTAGAGCCCGCGAGCCACAACTACTGAGCCCGCATGCTGCAACTACTGAAACCCACGCGCCTAGAGCCTATGCTCCACAACAAGAGAAGCCACGACAATGAGAAGCCCGCGCACCGCAATGAAGAGTAGCCCCCACTCGCCGCAACTAGAGAAAGCCTGCGCTCAGCAACAAAGACCCAACCCAGACAAAAAATAAAAAAATAAAAAAGCTGGGAGAGACTTTGAGTCTCTTCCGGTGGAGGGTCTGACTTTGTCCTCCAAGCTGGCTGGCAGAGGGGCCTGCATCCTCCCTACTCCTCCTCGACCTGCCCCAGGCATTCTTCCCCCAGGCCGCCACCCACCCTGCTCATCTCTTTCCAGAGAGGTTTGGTGTCTTTCCTCAGGGAAGGCCTTCATGCAGATGTGTTCTGGGTGCCCAGCACCAGTGCAGCGGGAATGAGTTAGAGGCGTGTTCCTTTTGGGATCATGAAGAAGAGATGGAAAAAGAACATGGAAAAAAACAAAACCGAAAACACCCCCAAACCATAATGTGTGTCTCCTTCTCTGGTTTTGACTTACATGAAAGGTTTCTTAATGAAAGGGAGCTCCAGGCCTGCAACCAGCAGAACTTTTGGGGGGGTGCATTAAGACAGACCCTTCTCCAGTTCCTTATTTTTAACGGATTGCCTTACTCTGTAGTTTTGCTCTCACACATTTCCCTCATTTTAATAATCACAATTTCTCAGTATGGATACTACTGCCAATATTATTACAAGGTTTACTATTGGAAAGCATTTATTGAGCAACTACTGCATGCCGAACTCTGTCCCAGGTGTTTTACACCTATGGTTTTTAATTCCCATAGCAGTCCTATGAGGTGGATGTCATTTTCCACATTTCGAGGCTTAGAGATTTGGTGACTTCCCTGAGATGACATAGTGGGTAAGCAGTAGAACAAGAAAGGAATCTAAGATGTAGACTCTAAGGCTCATTTTTTTTCCCGATGTCCTCCTCACAAACTATTTTCATCCCATTTTACAGATGAGGCCCCAGAGGCTAAGGGGCTCCCTCAAGAACCTAGCTAGTCACGGACAGAGCTGGACCTAAACCTAGCTTTTCTGACTCCCTCTATACCATATCCACGCTCTTCCTAGATGTCCCACAGCTGTCTCCTTCAGAAGGCTACTACTCACTTGGCCAGGTGCTCCAGCCTTGGCCCCTGGAGGCGGCAGGCGGCCACAGTCTGCTTGACTCCAAGCAAGCGGAGTCTGAATCCTCACTCTGCCGCTCGACAGCCACGTGACCTTAGAGAAACCGCTTCACCTCCCTGAGTTTCAGGTGGTTGTGAGAATTTAAGTGACATAATCCATAGAAAGCATTTGGCACCAGAGCCTAGCGCATAATAAGTGCTCACTAAATGTAGTCATTAGAGATATAACCTGGGACAATGGCAGGGAAGTTTGATAAATGAAAAAGGCAAATAGAGAAGGGACTTACTGGGGGAGAGGGGCACACACGGAAGCATTCCTCACCTGGGGTACAGAGGCCGCATAGTGGGAGTATCACAGGATGCATAAGAAGCCCCTCTGAGGACCACAGAGGTTCGTTGATGGCAAACATCATTTTTATATGAAGACATAAAAAATATACTATGTAATAGAATGCAAAATTTGCATAATTTTAAAGCTAAAACTTAAGGCCTCAAAAGAATTTGGTCCTCAGTGAGGGCCCTTCAAGCTGAGCTCCCAGACCACTGGGGTCCAATTCACTCTTCTCTCTCTAATATCAAAGGAACTTTGGCAGAAAAGTTTGAGAATCTTTATGTCAGGGACAGAGCCTGGACAAGAGCCAGGATTTCTGACTTGGTCACGCTTTAAAAGAGCGAAACAAACAACAACACCACTATTTCCACTGTTTAACCTTCAAGTTTATCATTAAGAACATGAAGTATCCAAGTTAAATTTATGATAACTTATTCCTGATTCCTTCCTGTTTAATAATTACTAGCTGAACCACTAACCATCAACCCGGTGAATAGTCACACTTTATAGAAGGTAGCAAAGCAGAATACTTAAAATTGGTTGGATTCTTAAGGAAAAACCCAGAGGCTGCCTGTCACTTAGATGGACAAAAGCCTTTAAGTTTTATGACTGTGGGAGGGATTTGCCCATCCAGGTCTCGTGGACTCTTTCCTCTCTTGACCCCCACCGTAGTCCTCTGCAGGTGCCCTCCGTTGGCCCAGCCTTGGGGCTGCCCAGGGTTCAAGGCTTTCATGTTCCCAAAGGGCCTTGGAGTGGCCCTTGACTCATTAGAACATCCACAGGACACACCTACTTAGGGCTCTTTAACCAACCCAGCAGTAACCACCACCATGGCTAACTTCTGGTCTTTATAAAATTTTGTTTTCTTCTTAATTGTGTAAGTAATACATGTTGATTGTAGAGAAATGTAAGAGTCCAGATAGGTGAAAAAGAGGAAGAAAGAAAGTCTCCTGAGTTTCCCCACTAAGGAAGATCCTCAATTTGCCGGGCAAGTTACAGGACTTCGGGAGCCGTGCTGAGTCTCCCCCTGTTTAAGGTGGAAGTCTACATAATGTGACCCTCTGTTCAGGTCGGGGATTCAGGGAGGTGGTATTCTGCAGGGTGTATTGCTCTGGTAAAACTCAGAAGCCTGCCCAGGTTCATGGTGGAAGGGGACTGGTCACAGCCCAGTTTGAGGATCGTTAGATTGGTCCTTGGGTGACTCTAGGGGTTGGATACAGGGGACGGGGGGCCTTTCCAATGGATCCCACCACCCCTTCAAATGGCAGGCTCATGGAGAATTGGACAGACCAGACCCTGGCCAGCCCTTCCAAGATTTTTCCCTACACTTATTCCACTACTTCATGGCATTAAAAATTCCTTGAATAAAGAACAAGTCTAAATTGCAAGTACTCTCAGGAAAGGAATTCGAGTGACTTAGATCCATGACAGCTCCATTTCTGAGAGAAGGAAATGCTTTATTCCACCAGATCAGACAAAACTAAAATGACTCTTTGGTCCCAACCCCCAAGAGAGGGGCAATGGGATTGGTAAAATCATTCCTGCCCCCAAACCCAGGAATGATGGGGGGAAATGCCACGTGGCCATACCCAGGTCCCAAAGAACTCTGAGGCCAGGTGAGGGGCTGAAAAGAGGAACAGAGACAGATAAGGATGGAGCCATGAGCTGCCAGACTCAGTTCAGGAAATTGGTGCTAGGGGCAGGGAAAGGGCGGGGCAGGGAAGGCTTCCAGGGGAGGGGAGTGTGTCAGAGGAGGAGAAAAATGAGACTGAGCAGGGAACTGGGTAAAGGTGAATTGACAGCAGAGGGTGGGTGATGGCTGGGACTGGGGCAGGAGTGTGGGGCGAGGAAGGGGAGGGGTGGCAGCGGCTTTGGGAGGGTAGCCTTTCGAGGTGATGGCCAGAACTCTGGGTCTTAAAAGCAGGAAAGCAGGTTATAATTCACATCCTTCTCCAAATATCGAGATTAGATTTGGTCGAGAATAAGTCCCTAGGAAGCAATTGTGAGTGCCCCACCCATCCATCTTGTTGATGAGTATGGAGTGGGAGCAAAGTTAAGAGTGTGGGCATCTGACAGGTCTTTATGATTCTAGAAGCACTTATTACACCTTCTTCCTCCTCCTCTGCCTTGGCTAATGGGCTGTGGGTACCCACTGTGCACAGGGCAGTGAGACTCTTGTGGGTAATGCAGAAGCTGGGTCCTGCCCTCCTGGCCTTCTGAGGAAACTGCTTTTTAAAAATTTGGTTTGTTTTTTCAGCCCCAGCAACACTGAACCCTTCCCCCCTCCAATCTCTGGGTCCCTCCAAGTCCTTCATAGCCTTCAATTCTGAGAACCGGAAGTCTGGCCTGCTCCCTAATATCAGCTCTCCTGTGCACCGCAACCTCATTGCCTCTGGCCCGAAAGACGACTTCTTGATACATCTTTCCCTGCAATCCAGCTTCTCTTCCTGGGACCCTTGTCTTGGAGGCTGGCACCATCATTGGGTCAGTCATGTTGGGCCAGGAATCTGGGAGTCGCCTTGGGTTCCTCTGCCCCTAAAACCTCTCTGATTCAATATTTATTGAGCATCTTCATTGAGGCAGGCCCTGTTCATGGTGCTGAAGACCAGTGTGTACAAAACAAATCCCTGCCCTCGCTGGCTTGCAGATCAGTGACCTGATGTGTGGGTTCTACCTTCGGAACATCTGTTACTCTCTTCCCACTGTTATCACCCTCGGTCCTCTGCGTCACTTGGAATCCTCTGCTTGGTCACCAGAGTGATCTTACAAATCCAGATCTACCCTTGTAGTGCTTTGCCAAAAACCTCAAATGAAGACTTAATTTTTAAAAATTCAGAGTGAAAAACTCAAGTTGTAAATTATATCATAAGAGTTGGACAGTTTTTCAAAAAGCACTGAAGCAATGTAATATGCTATTCTTGGATCTATGTATGTGGTAAAAAATACAAAAACAAATTCATGATGGTGGGGCCTTTGATAGGAAGGAGAATGGTACTGGGAGTGGGGGAAGGGAGCTTCAATTTTATCTGTCATGACCTGTTTATTTTATTTTTAAAAACTCCAGAGCAAAGTTGAAGAAATGTTGATAGTAGCTTAATAAAACCTTAAGTCTGGATGGCGGGTACAAGAGTGTGACATTATTCTATTTTTTGTATTATAAAAAAAACTTGTCCAAATTTAAACCATAAAATCCTCAGGGGCCCCTCACTGTCCCCACCTGCTTAGTCTAACATCTTGGGCCTTCATGAGCTTGTGCCAACCTCCTCTCTACAGTGAAGGCAGTTCCCCAGAGATGCCACAGGTGCCCTGGCCCCTGGGCCTTCACCCAGGCCTCTCTCTTCTCCCAAATGGCCTTTCCTGATTTGCTGATTTGCTACTTCACTTCTGCCCCATAGCAAGCTGGATAGGACTGGGGAGGTAGAAACATTATGAGGAGGATAATTCTTTCTTGTCCTGGTTTGTATTTAGCTGCAGCTAGAGAGACAGATCACCTGTTTCTTTTTATTTAAAATCTGGTTTATTTCAAAACTGTTATCAGTGAGGGGGAGGTGGAAAGAGTAAGACCCTCCACAGAGCCTTCCCGCCCTCCAGGCTTCCCAAATAACCCAGCCCGGAGGCAGAAGCTTCCCAGCAGAATAGAGAAAAACTGATAACCTCATTCCCTGGTCTGGCTCTGTTAGGATTATCATCTGACGTTCCCTGCTGCTGTTGGAAGAGCTTCTTTAGAGCAAGCCAGTGCCATCCCCTGCCTAGAGGGAAGAAACTCATTCTGAGCCTGATTTGACCACAGCTCCTGGTGGGATGCTGAACAGGCACACAGACTGGCCCAGAACACCCTCCCGTACCGTCCTGCCCCTGATTGCCATGCATCCTTTGGGATACATTTGGTGTTGCCTCTCCCACATCCTCCTTGCTTCTGCCTCTCACAGACCGGGGTAAGTGTCCCTCATATGCCTCCCCTGGATCCCTCCCATGGCAACTGTCCTTTCCCCTTCATAGCACACATCATCCTGAATTCTAACTGCCTGTTATGTACCTGCCTCCTGCATCAAGTCTTGCTCTCCGAGAAAGCAAGGATCAAGTCTGTCTTGTTTGCAGTTGCATCTCTAGCACCTACAACTCTGCCTGGCTCATAGTAGATGCTCAAGAATTTTTTTGAATGAGTGAATGGTCTCCCTCACTAGACTGTGAGCATCTTGTTGGCAAGGACTATGCCCTGATCATCTCTGGATCCTCAGCGCCTTATATATTGAGTGGCACATAGTAGGTGCTCAATAAAGACTTCCCCATTTGAGTGACTGGACCTTGGTTTCTCCCCTTACAAGCTGGGTAGAGGGAGAGAATCTTTTCTTCTCTCTCTCTCTCCTCCCCCGACTGTGTCAGGGCTGGTGGTTAAAGCTGTGGGGCCCTCCCTGCCTTCAATGACCATATATTCAAACATTCTAATGGTACAAGAGAAAGTGGTGGCCAAGTCCCTGGATCCAGGCATCTCTCCCACAGCCCATCCCAAATAGGGGTGGACTCCTTCAGAGAAGGGGTGCTTCAGGGCCCCTCCCCACTCATTTCAATCTCCTGTATCATCGAAGAGCCCACTGTCTACCCAGAATTCTTCCTGCTACCACACACATCTTGTTTCATCTATTTGTGGGGAAGATGTGCTGTAGCCAGGTGTATCTGCTCCTCAAGGAGAAATAAAATATATTGGGTTGGCCAAAAAGTTCCTTCAGTTTTTAAGTAAAAATAAAAGACACAATTTTTTATTTTCACCAAGAACTTTATTGAACAACATAGTCACTGTTTTGTGCCACTACCTTCTGCCATTTTTCAGGCAACTTCATAATTCCATCTTTCCAAAACTTTTTATCTTTTTGTGCAGAGAACTGTTCCAGGTGCCTTTAACAGTCTTCCAGGGAGTTGAAAGTTTTTCCATTAAGATAATTTTGTAAAGACCGAAATAAATGGAAATCCAAAGGTGCAATGTCTGGTGAATACAGCGGATGAATCAGAACTTCCCAGCCAAGCTGTAACAGTTTTTGCCTGGTCATCAAAGAAACATGCATTCTTGGCATTATCCTGATGGAAGATTACGCATTTTCTGTTGACTGATTCCGGATGCTTTTCGTCGAGTGCTGCTTTCATTTGGTCTAATTGGGAGCGGTACTTGTTGGAATTAATCATTTGGTTTTCCGGAAGGAGCTCATAATAGAGGACTCCCTTCCAATCCCACCATATACACACCATCACCTTCTTCGGATGAAGACCAGCCTTTGGTGTGGTTGGTGGTGGTTCATTTCGCTTGCCACACGATCTCTTCCATTCCACAGTATTGTACAGTATCCACTTTTCATCGCCCATCACAATTTGTTTTAAAAATGGAACATTTTCATTACGTTTCAGTAGAAAATCGCATGCAGAAATACCGTCAAGAAGGTTTTTTTCGCTTAATTTATGTGGAACCCAAACATCAAAGTGATTAACATAACCAAGCTGGTGCAAATGATTTTCAACGCTTGATTTGGATATTTTGAGTATGTCAGCTATCTCCCGCATGGTATAACGTTGATTGTTCTCTAGTAATGTCTTGATTTAACGCTGTCAACTTCAACTGGTCTAGCTGACTGTGGAGCATCGTCCAGCGAGAAATCTCCAGCACGAAACTTCGCAAACCACTTTTGACACATTCGATCAGTCACAGCACCTTTTCCATACACTGCACAATCTTTTTTTGCTTTTCAGTTGCGTTTTTACCTTCCTTGAACTAATAAAGCATAACGTGCTGAAAATGTTGCTTTTTTTCTTCCGTCTTCAATATTAAAATGGCTACACAAAAATTCACCAATTTTGATTTTTTTTTAAATGCACGTTGAGATACGACAGCTGTCACAATACAATCTAACAAAATTGTTTCGAATGAAGCTAAAGACAACTAAGCACTATTAGAGCCATCTTATGAAAACAACCAAACAAACATTTTGGCTAACCCAATACAATCTGTCTTACCTTAGGACCAGTGTTCCCTCATCTGGAACTTT
This sequence comes from Balaenoptera borealis, assembly GCF_965194805.1. Lineage (NCBI taxonomy): Eukaryota > Metazoa > Chordata > Mammalia > Artiodactyla > Balaenopteridae > Balaenoptera > Balaenoptera borealis. The sequence continues at coordinate 45,836,491 of NC_138870.1, forward strand.
CTTTTCACATTTGCATCTCCATTCTACTTCCAAATCCAGTCTCTGCCAGGAAGTCTTCCCTGATTAAGCTAAACATGTTTTAATTTTCACCCCCTTCTTTCTATATCCCAATAGCACTTGCAGTTTGTACTTGTTCCCTATACTGTTTGTGTGAGTTTTGTCTCCCTAACCATACTGCATAATCACACACTATTTTAAGCAGGTTTAATAGATGATCATCGCAAATTGACAAGAAGAAAACAATACATACGAAAAAGAAAGCAGAAGAGGATTTTTTTTTTTCTTTTTTTGTTTTAACCTAGAATTTGTCATCTGGTGCTTGCGAGCTCCTTAGTACAATGAGAACAGCACTTGATTTCTGCAAAACATTTGAGGATGCATAAAGTACCTGTAAATACACTGGAATAAAGACCATGTCTTTTATTTGTATTATTTTTCTAATTCCTCCGCTCTGAAGAGTTTGCCAAAGTCCTCGGTTTAAACCCTGAGTGTTAATTGGTTGATTTAGCTTTGGATTGTAGTCCACTGAGATCCCTGGATCCTTTTAAGCCGAAGAGTTATTATGCCCTGCGATGGAGATATAGGTAGGAGAAGGGCCTTTAAATGTGACCCGTGAGAGGAGGTGGTTCTCCTAGGCCTCAGGCTCCAGGCTCTGTGTGTAAGGTGGGAGGGGGTTGAGGAGAGACAAAACATATATACTGAGCTGGCAGTTATGGGCAGGGTTGGGAGGAGTGGGGAAAGGGGAAGAGGGGAGTCTGGGCCAAGGCCAGAGGTGGCTCCCAGGGGAGTCCTCGGAGCAGGCAGCTGCACGTCGCTCCGTCCTAACCGCCTGACGGATGGGTCTGCTGCTGAGGCACAAGCTGTCAGGCCAGGCCGCTGCCAAGGCGGAACAGTGGCGCTTCTGTGCGCGCTACTCGGCGCCTGGAGAATGGGGCCCTCCCGGGAAACCGGGGAGTAATGGAGAAAGCAGACGTCCCGGACAGGAGCCGTGAGGGGCGGGGGCCCGGAGCTGCTGGGTCACAGGAAGTGTATCTGCCTCCCTGAAACAAGGGCCACAGGATGCCAGCAGAGGTGGGGTGGTGGACAACCTTGGGGGGGAGGCGGTGGGGGTTGGGGTGGGATGGGGATACTGGAATCAGCGCTTGGGATTGCTGTAGTTGGGAGCTGCTGCTGGCCGGAAGAAGAGAGGCAGAAGGAAGGACACTGAAGGAGGGCTGGGGTGAAGAACTCAGTCGTTTGGCCAAAAGCGCCCTCCCCTTTAATAACAAGAGCCGTTTGCCTTCAGTTGCACTATGTTAGTTTCCTGGTCAGACGCTCAGAAACCTTCCCACCTCTTCCCCCACCCCTCCGCCTCCGCCGTCTCTGCTGGCATCTTCGGCAGCCTCGCCGGGCCCTCCACGCGCGCGGCATCCCTGCGGCTCACGCTCGGGACCTGGGGATCCACGAGGCTCCGTGATCCGTCCGTGGCCCGGCCCCGACCCCGCCCGGCAGCCGCCTCCCCCTCAGCGTTAATTAAAACTTGCTAGATGGAGAGGCTGGTGCGGGCGGCTTCGTTTTATTTGCAGCATCTTTCATGCTGCTGACGATCGTAAAGGGCTTTAATATTGAAATATGGGCCATTTTCCCAGCTCCAGCCCTCGCCGCGCGCTCCCCACACCCCCACGCCCAGCCACCCTGCGCTTGATGAAAGAGCCCCTACAAATCCATTAAGAAGAGATAATTGAAAATTCCGGGGTAATATTTAAGGCCGCGCGCCGACGCGGGGCGGAGGGCCCGGCTGCGCCCGCGGTGCCCGTCATTGCCGGTGCACGCCTGTCCCGCGCTCCAGGCCGCCAACGCCCCGCGGCCTTCGCCTCCGTGAGGCCTCCTCACTGTGCTCGCCTCCCTCCCAGCTCTCAAAGGGTCCTTGGCTCTGAGGAAAACTTGCCTTGAGAGACTCCTAGTTCCACCAAGAGTGACAAGTCACACTTGCGAAAGATGGCTCAGGGGCACGTGTGCTGCGACAGAGCATCTTGCCCCACTGTTCCAGCCCCGATTTGATGCATCGGCCTGAGGCACTGCTTGGTGGCTCTGGTCATTGCATTCCCTTCTGTCTGTAATGTCCCTCCTGCATTTGCTGTTCCTCCATCAAAACCAGCCCAGCTCCATCCAAAGTAACGGTGCCCCACGGAGTGGAGTGGGCCGGAGAATAGTCACACCAAGACTGAACTGGAAGTGATCATCGCTGCAGCTGGTGATGAGGATACACGGGTTTATTATACTGTTCCATTTTGTGTATGTTCTCAATCTTCCACAACAAACATTTTTAGAAAGCAGCTCAAGTGTTTTCCTTTTACCCCTCCCTTTCCCTCAAGGATGGGCTGGCTACCTGTTCCTGTACTTTACTGTCCCTTAGCACATTGTGTTCTTAATTACTGTTGAAAGTCTGTCCCCCTACTATGCTATGGCATCTTGAGGACAGGCATCAGGTCTAATTTCCTTCCTTAGTCCTTGCTCCTGGCTCAGGGCCAAATACCTAACATGTGCTCAGTAAACGGTATTGAATTGGCTGCTGTCTGGGTCCCTAGAAGTCTCCAGGGTTTCCAGATCAGGATGGGGGAGGAGTACAGAGCATGGAAGAGGGGCAGGATCTGTGACGCTGGGTTGGGTTTAACGTCTGTGTCCACAGTGACGGGCTCCAGGATGTACCCAGAGTGGGATGAAGGGATGGGAGAAGGGCTGAGGACCCTGCTGTGCACTGTGGCATAGGAATCCTTATGTTTCTACCCATGTCCTCTGGGCGGTGGGTGTTCTCTACACCATTTGGTCAGACTCTGTGCGAGTCTGGTTCTGCCGTGAGGTAGGCTCTACTGTAATTATGAGTGCCTGTGTGTGCCCGTACGCCTGCGCACTCGTGCGTGTCTTGGGTGGGAGGAGAAGAGAGGAGGGGAGGAGGTTATTTTGCGCAACAGGCACGAGTGGTTCAGGCATTTGCATCAGCCCCCACCTGGCTGCCTGCCCTCTGCAGGGCCCTTTAGGGCCTTTCACCCCTCTTGCCCCAGGGCTCCCAACCACGGGGTGGTCGGCCAGGGATTGTGCTCACGGGAAGGCACCACTGAGGCAGGGGCTGTTCCTGCTCAGCTCCCACCCCCACCTTGGTCCCTAGGTCTGCAGTGGCAGGGATACCCTCTGTATGGCTAGGATGAGGCGTCTCCTTTCCATCGCTCCATTTCCAGCTCAAGGACTCCTTGTTAGAACCACGAAACATCAAAGCTGGAAGGTGCGAAAAGACATTGGGTCTAGTCCTCTCTTAATACCTCTGGGGCAGCTGAGGCCCAGAAAGGTTATGCGTGGGAGGCCACTGGGGACAGAGCCAATGCTAGATGGAACCCCAGCAAGTTAGTGGCAGAGTTCGAATCCCAATCTCTTGACCTACTTAAATGCACACAATTAGTATTTGAAGTGCCTTTTGCAAATATTATCTCACTGAATTTTCACAAACCTATGGGACTGTATTATAATTCTCACCTACAAACGGGGAAAATGAGGCTCAGGGAGATTAGCAATTTGTCTTAAGTCACACACTGGTAAACAACAGAGCCAGGATTTGAACCCCAGCTTGACTGGCTCCAATTCTGGTGCTCACTTCTCCAATGACAACTCCACCACCCACCACACACACACACACACACACACACACACACACACACAGAGGGCCACACTGTGCTGGCTTCCCAGACACTCACTCTTCGTCCCTGGGACACCTAGAGTCAGAGGTCATTTCTCTCTGCAGCCCACCTCCCCTGCCCAGGGCAGTGCTCTTTGCAGATGGCGGTGTCCCCACTATGGTCCTGGGCACAGGACTCCGTGAACTGAATCCATGCAGAGCCTCGTCTCCTGCACACAGCCCTGCTCCTGTCTGTGGCCACTGAGGCCTCCGCCATAAATCCCCAGGTCTCAGCTCATAACCATTAGCAAGCGATTGGGCTCATCAGGATGCGTTTATGAGACTCAGGTCAGATAAATGGATTGCCGGAGGTCAGGAACAAGGGATCTCCTCACCCTGCCTTGCTCCAGAGGTGTCCGCACCATCCAAAGCCTGGCAGATTCCACTTACAGCTGCAGGAAGAAGAGGGGGCATTGCCACAGTGGAGTAAAGACGTATCCCCAGGTAATCCACGTTCATGGGAGGAAAATGGCCTGGAGATGTAAAGCCTCAGATGGCTCACAGCCATTAAGGCTGGAGTTACACACACACACACACACACACACACACACAGGCACATCCACAAACATGTACACTCTCACACTCCATCTCTGATTCAAATCCAAACTCTTCAGCAACCGCCCCCAACCCTGCCCACCCCAGTGCTGGCCTCACACTGTCCCACCTTTGAGGTGTTCTCTGGATCAGCGCTTCTCAAACACCCCTGTGCCTACAAATGACTAGGGGTCTTGTTCAAATGCAGATTCTGATTCCGTAGATCTAGACTGGAACCTGAGATTGTTTTTCTAACCAGCTGCCAAGTGAGGCCGCTTCTCCAAGGATTTTAAACAATGGTCCTCCCATATTGAAGGGGTAGGAGTGGAGGAGATGGGGGTGTATAGTTTGGAAAAGCTACCCACCCCCACCCCCTGGACATTCTACTGTGCACACCTGGGCGCTGAGCCACTTCTGGAATGCTGTTCTCCTGCTCTTCACGTGTCTCCTTCTTCCCCTTTAAATCTCAGGCCAAATTCTCTGCTTCCCCTGAGAAACTTTCTCTGACCCCCCCGATGGAATGGGGCCCCACTTACCTTAGCCCTCTTCATAGCAGTTACCTCAACTTGCATTTATGTATTTACTTACTTATTTTTGGGGGGTTCAGTCTCACCCCGTGCAATGTAGGGTCCCGGAGTTCAGGGGTCATGCCTGCCCTGTTCATCCATGAATTCTCAGCACACAGTGCCTAGCATGTAGTAGATACTCAGTATATCTTTTTTTCTTTTAATTTTATTTTTGGCTGCTTTGGGTCTTTGTTGCTGCGCACGGGCTTTCTCTAGTTGCGGCGAGCGGGGGCTACACTTCGTTGCGGTGTGTGGGCTTCTCATTGCGGTGGCTTCTCTTTGTTGCGGAGCACGGGCTCTAGGCGCACGGGCTTCAGTAGTTGTGGCATGCGGGCTCAGTAGTTGTGGCTTACGGGCTTAGTTGCTCCGCGGTATGTGGGATCTTCCCAGACCAGGGCTCGAACCCGTGTCCCCTGCGTTGGCCGGCGGATTCTTAACCACTGCGCCACCTGGGAAGTCCCCTCAGTATATCTTAACAAATGAATGAATGAATGGATGGATGGATGGATGAAGCACTTCCACGATGACAATGGTGTGGGAAAGAATATCTGAGGGGCTAAGGTCATAGGCAATTAGAGAAAGCTTCTGGAAGGAAGGAACATGGGAGGAAAAGAGCATGGTGTGAAAGACTTGGTAGATATGACCCATGGAAATGGGGGAGGCAAGTGCATCCGGGTAACAGGTTGGCCCCATTGGTCCCAGCTGACAGAAGTGGGGGAGGGTCCTGGAGGGAGAAGTCCTGGGGGTGGAGGCAGGTGGTGCAGGGTCTTGAAAACCATGACAGGCAACAGGAAGGCTATGGTCCTCTCCAGACCTCATGGGCAGGGACCTTCATTTATTTATTCTTTCCCGTGCTTGACAAATTCTTCCTGCGCCTCTGTCACACGCCAGGCACTGTGCTGGGTACCGCACATCCAGGGATGAACACAGCGGCTCTGATTCCAGCCCTCATGGGGTTGACGGTCTATGAGGAAAGACTGAGGTTAAACAAACTAAACCGTTAGAGTTGGGCTAAGTCCACAGAGAAGTGCATGATGAGGGACGTGATGATTGGTGGAGAAGCTTCCCTGGGGAATGACAGTCACCCAGAGTCCTGAGGGGTGGGACCGGTCCTCGCCAGCCAGCCCCCTGTCTGCCTCAGCACTTGTCCCGGGCTTCCCTGCATACCACTGCACTGCTCCTTTAAGAGGCGCGCCTCTTTCCTGAGCAAAGGAGGTTCCGGGCACACAGCCGAGCCTGCCAAGGTTATGGGTTATAAATCAACACTGGCACTCCCTTGGCAGTGGGCTCTCCTCTGAGCTGCCCAGATGGCGGGCAGGCCTGGGGCTCCAGGGGCAGCCAGACACACGGGAGGGGGAAGGAGGGCAAGGTGGGGACGCAGCTGGGTCCCGGGCCCCAGTGGCAGCTGCCCACCTCTGTCTAAGGGCCTTGGGCCAGAGAAAATGCCAAGGTCCTTCTCTGCCGATCACAGGGACCTTCTGACTCCTGAGTCACAGGCTGGCACGGGCTTCGGGGTCATTGCCCTCACCCCTGCCAGTGACCCAGGCCTCACGGACACCCGCTGAGACCGAGAGCCATGGGTTTTCCCTTTTGGATGACCTCTTGGGGTCACAGTCCGCTCCAGTACCCAACCTGAAAGTTCTACTTGTGGTTTGACTCTCTTCCCTCTTGCTGTAGCCAAGATGTGCTCTTTTACATTCTCCAAAAGACAGCGGCTTCCCATTTGGCGGCGGTGGCGTGGCACTGGGGCTGTGGTGATGTGCCTCCTCAGCCTTCACTTTTAAACCTCCCCGAAAAGCCGGATAAGAAAATTTCTCCAGGTCAGCTGGAGAGGGTGCAACTCCACCCTCTTGGGGGTTGCCATCCCTCAGCCACCCTCACAGGTGCTGTGACAGAGGGGACATATGTCGCTTCCACCCCAGAGGACAGTGACAACGTCTCAGCGGCCACAGCCCCACAGAGCTGGGCTCAGCGGGCCTTGACAGAACTGGAAAGGCAGCCTCTCTCCTGGGCCCGGGCCTGGGCCTGGGTCTGGGTTGCATGCGGAGGGGTGGAAGCAGAGCCCAGAGACCCCTCCCACAGAGGGATAGACAGGCTTGACTGCTCTCCCCCTCCCCACCCCACCCCCAATATCCAACAGTGTTTCTAGAACAGTGGGAAATTCCTGGGTTATAGAACAATAGAGATTTCCTGGGGTGTTCTTGTCCTCCAATTCTCCTGTGAAAAATTGGAGCTCACAGGGGCTTAGAGACCCTCTTACACACTCTTTGTACAGATGAGAAAACTAGACCCAGAGAAATAAACACAGGCCTTTTAGCATTTAGGTTATTTCTGCTACCCCACATTTGCCTCCTGAATAGAAGCCCCCTGAACCACCACTAAGCAGGATACATTAGACTCCAACTGTAATAGAGCAGATGGAGGTTAGATAACAAGCAGAACTTTCCAGAACAGTCGATTACAGAGAAGGATGAGAAACGAAATATAAGAATGGAGTTCTCCAAAACAGTAGGGTGGGAGTGGGGAGGGATGGAATCAGGAGTTGGGTTGGAATTTTGCAAAAAGGAAATACAGAGAATGGAGGAGAAGGCGGCTGGCATGGAGCCCAGAGCAGGGCAGCTGGGGTGTGGGGCTTCCAGGGTTCCTCACTGAGGACCTCCAGCCTCCACCTGTGCCAGGCCTCTGGCTATCTACAGAGTTTAAATTCAGGCCTTACCTCAGCTGACTCTCTGGGCTTATTCCTTGCTCTCCCAGGATGGCTGATCTGGCTGCCAGAGTCATTTGCCTTCTCTAATTTGTGTTTAAATTAAAGTTCCCACAAAACAGGGGCTTAATGTGCTGTTACCAAGAGCTCCCGGGCTCCCTGCCTCTCCGGAAGCTGAGGGGGGCTGGAGGGAAGAGGCCATGGTGCACTCATAGAAGCTGATCCCACTGGGTGCAGGGACCTGGCGTGGATGACCCAAGTGGGTCTGGTCCTTGTTGCTCTCTCCAAAATGGTGACATCTGGGGGCAGGGCAGAGCAAATCATGCTCACAGAGGGTGTGGGAATCAACAGACTTGTCAATGGGCTCCTGGTAGGTGTTCACCCTTTTTCAGGACCTTGGGAAGAAGGCAGGGAAGGCAGGCAATAAGAAGAGGGCAGGGGGTAGAACATAAGGAGAAAGCTTAAGGCTCCTTTTTTTTTTTTTAGCTTATACATCTGGTTTATTTCATTTAGCATGTTTCTGAGGATCACTCATGTCATAGCAGTTATAGTATTTCAATCCTTTAAGGCTCCATTTTTTAATCACTTACACATAGTGTTGCACTGTGTGCCTGCACTTCCTAAGGACCTCATAACCGTAAGATCACTTCACGGTCTCCACAACCCTCTCAGGGAGTGTTGTTTTTATCAGCCCCATTTTTATAGCTGGGGAAACCGAGGCACAGGGAGGTCAAGTAACATGCCCAAGATCACACAGCTAGTAAGAGGCGGATCCGAGATTCAAATTCTTAACAGTCTGGCTCCAGATTCCAGTGCTATGCTGACAAGCGGAGATTTGTCTGTTACCCTGCCAAGCCCTTGATCACAAAGTGAGGCTTCTCTTTGATTGACAGAGCAACCGAGGTGGAGTGAAGCTCCTTTCTGCTCCCTCTTTCCCTCTCTGAGCCACAAGCTTCTCACTTGTAAAATGAGGACAGGCACTTGGAGGGATTAAGGGGCTGGGAAGTGTTGTCAGAGGCCACCACAGGGTCGGTCCTCAGTCGTAATTTCCTTCCCTTTGGCCCAACCAAAAGCCCTCCTGCACCACTTTTTTTTTTTTTTTAACATCTTTATTGGAGTATAATTGCTTTACAGTGGTGTGTTAGTTTCTGCTCTATAACAAAGTGAATCAGTTATACATATACACATGTTCCCATATCTCTTCCCTCTTGCGTCTCCCTCCCTCCCACCCTCCCTATCCCACCCCTCCAGGTGGTCACAAACCACGGAGCTGATCTCCCTGACCTGCACCACCTCTGGATTCTGCTTTCCAGGGAGCTACAGGCGGTGATTCCTCATCCCTCAGTGAAAACCATCCGTAGAGAGTTGTCCCCCATTCCCTGGTCCAAAGCCTCTCTCTTCCAATGGGGAGCCCCTGGAGAAGAGGAGGAATAAAGCTCACCTGGGGCCCCAACCTGCCTGTTCCCCCTCCCCCACCTACACCCAGGTGAGCCAGTCAGGGTCCCAACAGCAAACACGTGACACATTCAAAAGGGCTCCACTGAAGAGACTTTAATGACATGACAATTTTCAAGGCATAGTTGGAATTAAGGGAACCGTTAAGGGCTGATGAGGTACCAAAAGGGTTGAAATGGTGCCAACAAAACTGGGGTCGGGGAGAGCAGCCACCCAGCAAAGCCGGGGCCACTGGGGAACCACAACCCCTGCCAGGACTTCAGGCAGGCCGGTGGCGGAGAGGCAGGCAGGGGACAGGGAGACAAGTACCTTGGCTCCTCTCTCCCCTCCCTGCCAGGACACCTGCTGGCCAAGCCAGACCACAGATGGGAAGTCAGGAGCCCAGGTGATGCCGTCTGCACAGGGCAGCCTCCAGGGCCAGGGTGGCCCAGAGAACGGAGGCGGCAAACAAAATCACCGGCCCGCTCCACCTGGGATTCCCTTAGGACACTGAGGCCTTAACTCTGCTGCTTTATTGCCACCTTTGTCACTGCCTGCAGCCCAACAGCGACCCAGCTCAGAAGGAAGATGGGATCCAGGCAGAAAGAAGCTGGAGGGAAGGGGGCTACGCTGAGCATAGGGAGAGGCCAGGAGGAGGGCGGCTCTGAGGGGTAGTGATGTCAAGTGGTGACACGAGACTACTCAGTACTTGGTACAGATCACTGTAATCTTGCTCCGGCCTCCCCTCTCTAGACTGTAGCCCCTGTGGGGTGGGGATTTTGTCTTGTCCATCCTATACACCTAGCATGGTGCCTCTTAAGTACATAATCAGAACTTACTGAATAAATAAGGGGCTAATCGGTAAATGAACAAGCCTATTCACAGCTCAGGTGTACACCCTGGGCCCCCGTCGGGGAGCACTGTTGAGTGAAGCACGCATAACCCTCCTACAGGAGCTTTATTTCAACTATCCACCACCTCAGATTTTCCATGCCGCCGCCGTTCAGTCACCGGCTGCCCAAGCCCACGTCTGCCTCTGAACTGGTCAGAGGCCGCGCTTTGATGGCCCCCGTTCAAACGTGCAGTGACTACATTTGGCGCCTCTTGATGAGGAAATCGGGGAAACAGCAAGGGACTTCATTTCTCACAGCAGCCTTCCTGTGAGCTTTCTCCAGAGGAGTCTTGATCCATGGCAAACCGTCTGTGGTATTCCCGGCTGGAGCCCCTGGCAAGAGATGGGAGGCGAGAATGACAGTGCCAAGGAGGCAGCTGAACGATAGTCACCCTGGGAGCCACAGCTCTGCCTTGCTTTTTCCAATGGGCCATAAAGACTGAGGGGAAGGGGAGGGAGGCGGCCAGGGAAACACACTCGACTTCCCAAGTATAGTCACTGCGCCAAGCCCACCTGGCGGAGCGATGACCCACAGACTCCGTGCTGGGCGGCTGGCTTCGTAATCCCTGCCCGGCCATTTGCCGTCTGTGTGACCTTGGGTAAGATGCTTCACGACTGTGCCTCAGTTTCCTCACCTTAAAAAACGTACGTGGAGAAGATTAATACCTAGTTCGTATGGTGGTGGAAAAGAGATGAGTTAATAGTCATGAAATAGTGCACAGAGGACATGGTCCGTAGTCAGCCCTGCATAAATTTCATTACATGAAATTGAGCAGGACACTTGGGTTCTAGTCTCAGAAACTTTTTTTTCCGTAATAAGCCCAGCCTTGGATGCATCTTATGTTTGCTCTGAGAAGTGAACAAATGCATGTGAAAATTAGAACATGTTACAGTTTGTTATTTGTCGTCAAGCTCGTGTACGTGCCTGATTGAGCAGGGGTCGGTGGGGGTGTGGACGCTAAAGGGCTGTCAATCGTCAGTTTCTGATTATCTGCCTTGCTGAGGTCCCCTTCTCGTCAACATCATCGGCTCTTTGGCTGGTTCAAGCCTTTGCTTGACAACATCCAGGCCTCTTGTGGTCCCTCCCACACAGCACGGGCTGGAAGGATAAGGCTTTTGAAAGCAAAACTGGTCCTTCCCTTCCTACGCACGAGGCAGGTATAGCCAGTGGACACACGCTTCCAGAGAGGAGCTGGCAACTCCACCTCAGCCCACTTTGCCTTTGGGCAAAGGGAGGAGAGGGGCCGAGCCAGGGCAGGACAGGGGAGGGTGGCCAGCTCCTCTGTGCTGGGGCCTCAGAAAGAAATGTATCTGTCTTTGTCGTGGAGACCTGGGAATAAAAAACAAATCCATCCCAGAGTCCAGTACGAATGTGCTGCCACTTACTGCTACCAACATGATTTCAAATAGTTACTTAATCTCTTTGACTCAGTTTTTCTCATCCTCAAAATGGGGATAATCATACCTAATTCAAAGAGGGAAAGGGAATTACCTGGCAGTCCAGTGCTTAGGACACGGTGCTTTCACTGCCGTGGCCCGGGTTCAATCGCTGGTTGGGGAACTAAGATTCTGCGAGCTGAGCGACGAGGCAAAAACAAACAAACAAAAAACAAGTGAAAATCAGTGAGATATATTACTCCCTTGGTACATGCCTAGTCCAATACTTGGTAGATATTATTAGCTGATATTTTGCGTTGTCTGCACACCATCCCCTCTGAGGGATGGAGAAGTAGTGCTGTTTTCCAGACTGGAAAAGCTGGTGGCAGCAAAAGTGATTGACAACTCTGTTTTGTTTACACTTTCTTTATGGAGCACATAATAGGTACATCATTTGTTCATTCATTCATTCAGCAAATGTTTACAGATCTTGCCATTATTTTGCTCACTTGTATTTAGCTTACTCTCACCACTAAAACTGCAAGGTTCATGAGGGAAGGGGCAGTGTCTCTTGGGTTCACTGGATGCTTTGTGCATACTTGCTAGGTGAGCGGAGGGTGGAGCTCAAAGCCTGTCTGCGACACTGAGATGGACCAGGCAAGGAGGCGGGGGCAGGAGGCCTGCATTCTAGGCTCCATCACACCTCCCACAGACCTTGGAGCCTCCACAGACCTTTCTTCAACTGTGAGATACTGGAGGATCGCTGGAGACCAGACTCAGGGAACCGCTTCCCCAGTGGGAAGACATCCATTCATCTACTCTGTGTCTCTGAAACCCCTGGAGAAGGCTCTGAGTCCCCAACTCTGAGGAGCACAGCAAATGACCCAAATAGCAACAGGAAAAGAATGAAGAGCGAATGGAAGGAGTAGCCCCCCCTCAGTAACTTACAGAGGGAGGAAAATTCCAGCTTATTATATGTAACTAACACAAAAGAAGACATGTTCCCAAGACCCTGCTTTCATGGATATTGGGTACTCCCACGTATAAGACACACCCATTCTTTTTTTTTTTTTTGCAGAACCAAAGGTTTTATTTTTTTAGTAATAATTTCCATTTTTATTGTTATCAATAATTAACAATAAAACTAATATCTTTTTTTTATGCCTCCACATGTTTTTTTTTTTTAATTTTTATTGGAGTATAGTTGATTTACAATGTTGTGTTAGTTTCAGGTATACAGCAAAGTGATTAGGTTATATATGTACACATACAAATATATGTATATATACATACTTTTTCAGATTCTTTTACATTATAGGTTATGACAAGATATTGAATATAGTTCCCTGTGCTATACAGTAGGACTTTGTTGTTTATTTATTTTATACATAGTAGTGTATATCTGCTAATCCCAAACCCCTAATTATCCCCTCCCCTTTTCCCTTTGGTAACCATAAATTTGTTTTCTGTCTGTGAGTCCGTTTGTTTTGTTAATAAGTTCATTTGTATTAGATTCCACATATAAGCGATATCATATGATATTTGTCTTTCTTTGACTTACTTCACTGAGTATGATAATCTCTAGGTCCATCCATGTTACTGTAAATGGCATTATTTCATTCTTTTCTGCGGCTGAGTAATATTCATATACACACACACACACACACCACATCTTCTTTATCCATTCATCTAAGACACATCCATTCTTGCCCACAGACCTCATTCTATGTGATCCAGGCTGTCTAGAGACATAAGAGTTAAGGTAGAATCATAATATCCCAAAGGTAGAAACAACCCAAACATCCATCAATGGAAGAGTGGGTAAACAAAAGTACAATGGAATATTATTCAACCATAAAAAAGAATGAAGCACTGATACATGCTACAACACGGATGAACCTTGAAAACATTATGCTAAGTGAAAGCCAGCCACAAAAGACCACATAGTATATGATTCCCTTGATATGAAAGTCCAGAATAGAGAAATCTATAGGAATAGAGCGCAGATCAGTGTTTGCTTAGGGCCAGCAAGGGTATGGAAGAGTAAAAGGGGGTGATAACTAAAGGGTATGAGATTTCTTTCAGAGGTGATGAAAATGTTCCAAAATTGACTGTGGTGATAGTTGCACATATCTGTGACTATACTGAAACCACTGAATTATACACTTCAATGGTGAATTGTACCGTATGCAAATTATATCTCAAGAATCTTGTTTTTAACAAAGAGAGAGAGAGAGAGAGAAACGGAGACGGAATGGTTGAGATGGAGCAGGAAGACCAAAACAAAGCCCAGGCACTGTCTGTCCTGGCTGCCCCCCAAGCCAAAGCCTGCAAGTCACACAGGCAGTGCTATGGTAGCCCCCCAAGCCATGACTCAGGAAGATAAATTGGCCCCAGAGGTATGGGGCTGGGTCCCTTCTCCCCTGACAGCTCCCTCTCTGTGTTTTTTCTGGCATGAGAAACATTCTGTCTTCTTGTATAAATAGGGGAAATTTATGACAGTTTTCCCCCTTCTCCTCCCTGGTGGGCTACTAGGAAGGGGCTGGATGGGGGGAGGAGGGAGATATAAATGTGGAAAGACTAGAGGGAGGCAGGGAGCTCGGCTCTGGCCCCAGCTCTGCTTTGCATGTTTGACCATCTGGGTGAGGAGGCGGCTGGAGCAAAGGTGCAGCCCGGTAGTTTCCAGGCCCAGGGAGGCGGGTCTCCAAGGCAGACATCCAACTGGAGGGACCCAGGGGAAATCAGGCAAACATGGCCTGGCTATTCCAGAGCTTTATTGGAGGAGACACAGGCCCCCTGCCTGGTTTGGGTTCTTTCTGTCCTTGCGATTTGTTGAGGCAGCTGATATGATGGTTAGAGAACCCATCTGGGATTCAGAAAATGACAGAAAAACTAAGTGTGTGACCTTATGCAAGTCACTGCCTCTCTCTGGGCCTTGGCTGTAATTAAAAAAAACAGGGGAGGGGATTGAACTTTCAGGGGTTTTCAAACTGGTTTTAACCATAGGGTCCTTTCTTCAAATAAAACCTTATGTAGCAACCCAACATCTAACATGAGTGTCCTGCCGAGCTTCTTAGGTTGAAGTGAGGGTGGGGATGGGAGATACCCAGGCCCCTGTGGGTGACATGAAGGGACTTGGCCAAGCATAGGATGATCTCCAAGGTCCCCTCCATCTCTGTCCTCAGGTGGGAAGGTATATTAGGAAGGATGATGACAAAACTGGTATTAAAAAAAGGGCCCCAAATACAGCCACATATAGAAAACAAGTTTACTTGTCACACAACGGTCCAGAAGGGAGCAGTCCCAGACAGCAGGTGGCTCTGTTCCACCTGGTCCATCAGGAACTTGGGTTCCTGTTCTACTCTTGCTCTGCCCTCTCTTAGCGATTTCTCCTCAACTGCATGGTCAAAGCTCAGTCTCAGGCACATCCGGTCCAGCTCATGAAAAGGAGAACTTACCCAACGTCTTAAGGCTCTGATGACATTACTTGGCTCACATCCCCCTCTGGCCACACCTGGCAGCCGGGAGATGGATTGTCCAGCTCGGAGGTTCTCTACCCTCGCAGAACAAGGAGAGAAGGATTAAGTAGACAACTAGCAGTTTTAATCCAGGGCTCAAACCCCTCAGCTGAGCCGCCCTCTTCTTCTTCCCCTCCCAGAGGAGGAGAACTAGAGTCCACAGTTCAGAAAACAGTGTGATTCCCAATGAGGTCCCACCATCCACCCCGAGATCAGAGCCCCAGGAAAGTGATAGCAGGCTTCCTCCAGAGAGACTACCCTTCTATCCACCTTCTTCCCAAGAATGTGAGAAAAGTTTCTGTTGCCACTGCCCCCCCTGCCACTCCCTCTCTCAGTCTCACCTCATTCTCTAACCCCTATTCCCAGTCACTAGGCGTGACTACAAATAAGGGGGAGCAGGATGGCCAGAACTAGGAAGGGAAGGTGAGACCGGGCGGGAGAGCTGTGCTTTGCAGGCAACCCAGGTATGGTTTTGGTGCCAGGCAGACCCAACTACCAGATGTGTGACCTGAAGTGGGGATTAAGCTCTCTGAGCCTCAACTGACTCTTCTGGATATAAGAATGAGAGGCTCACTTGCAAGAGTTGCAGCTCCCCTCTGCCCTCCCCCGATAGCTCCAGCGGGATCAGATGAATTTCACCTAAAAAGACCATTAGCCAGTCCCCAATCAGGTCCCCACTGCGCCTGGATCTCACGGCCCCGCCCACCCCGGGAGGCACGGCAGTGGCTGTGCTGGAATCAGAAATAAAACCCTCCTCTTCCTCCTCCCCCGCCCCCACTTCCCATCACTCATCTGGGAATCCAGGGCGAAGAAGGGAGCTAAAGTGCAGAGCGTTCATTTAATATTAACAAATTGAAATGAATTCTTTGAATGCCAATTAACTTGGAGCAGCCCCTTATTAATAGTAATTTAGATTCATACTTGGGAGAAGCGGTTACGGGGGCTGGGCCGAATGTGCCCAGAATGTCAATGTGACGACGGAGCTGGGGACCGAGCCGGGAGGAGCCGTGGCAGTGTTACTTCTGCCGAGTTCGGCTGTTTCCCTCAGAGGAATGGACAAAGTCAGCAGAGGCGGATCTTTGGGAAACAGATTTCTCTCATCATTTGAGTTTTGTACCTGCAATGAATCTGAATAGGCTGAAACCATATCACACCATTTTGATGATTTACTTCACAGTGACGCTAGAATGTCCTCAGAGCTGGGGTTTACCGCAAACTCTCCTAAACCAGATCCCACTGACCCAAAGTGATCTAGTCCCTAGGCCAGCTCTCTCTTCTTCTTTGTGTCCGTTCAAAGCCAGAGCTGGAGATCAAAATGGGGTCCCCCAACCCCTGCCACCTCCACCTTAATCAGAAGTAAAAGAGGGGACTAAACATTGTGTCTCCCTTCTGGGAATCCTCTCCCAGGAGGCAAGAGTCCCAACAGGCTGACCCCGAGCTAACAGTTTACATTTAAGGGAGAAAAAAAATCTGCTGGTACTTTTCTTAGAATTCAGGGACAAGATGAGAACTAAAAATTCAACTTTGTGTACCAAAGACTTCCCCAGAATAGAGCCAAGGAGAAAGAGCTTGGTCCCAAACTAAAAAGTCAAACAGAAATTCTGCTTTCCCTGAATTTGCTGGCTTGGGGAGTCGGACTAGAGGTGCCCAGAACCAGAACCTCAAGTGTAAGCTCTGACCCAAGTAGGACATTTTCTTCTTCCCCGGCGTCCCACCTTGCCTGGATGGGTGAATCGAATTTGAAGCTGGGAACTGTGGAAGTTGGGGGTGGGAGTCTGAGACGGAGGATGCAGGAGGGCAAAGGGGGCTGAACAAGGGTAAGGAAATGTACAAAATGGTGAAGTTTATAAAATTAAAACTTTAAAGATGGTTTAACATACACAAAAGATTAAATTTAAAGAACAGGACAGGTTTTAAAAGGAGGTAAAATACATCAAAATTGAAAGATTAACATCAACAAAAATTGAAGACTATGCATACAACACTTCAATTGTTCTTTAAAATAGGAGGGATCGAATGAGTCAAAAGAGACCTCATTCACACTCTCATAGAGTTTCCCAAACAATAAATTCATTTACAAAACAAAAAGAGAAATCAACACAAAACTAACCCTTGGTCTACACCAGGAGGAAAAAAAAAATCGTGTCGATTTAGTAACAGCTGAAAAACTAGTGACGGAGGAGAAAAACAAACGAATAAACTTGAAATATGTTAACTGATTATTTGTGAATATTGAAATTGGAAGATGGGATGGAGAAAGGCACGAACTTAACATCATCAGAAAAGTGAAACTTGCAAAAACATAGGGTGTAACTCATCTGCAAAGTAAACTCTCCTTAAATAGAATGCTCCTCTCCAAAAGAAGAGAATATAAAATTGATCCAAAAAGTGCCACTAACCCTCCAAGAAAAGTATATTAATCTGAACTTAATCTTTCCCCAAATCTGAAATTATACGAAAAAATACAAAAGGATTATATTTTTTCAACTAAGAGAAAAACAAAACCGGATTTAAATTGTCTAATGGGGCAAGAAGGGGGACTTTTTTGCAGGTGCCAGAAAGGATGGGGCTGGGGGTGTTTGAGGGATGGAGGACCCGCTTACCTTGCTCTGGAGCAGCGGCTGCCGGACAGAAGTGGGTGCGGGACTCTGCGAGTGCCTGCGTGTTGGGGGAAAGGAGGATTCGGGGATCCCGCTGCCCAGAACGAATGAGGAGGGTGGAAGGACTGGGGGGCACCCATTTCCCCACCTCCGCCCGCCTCCCTCCCTTCGGTACCCAGGCCTAGAGAGCTACTGAAAGTTACAAATTGCTTCCATTATTAGCTCATCCCGGGCGGCCTGGTCATTGGCCAACCCCGGACCACGTGGTCCCTCGTACCAATCGATCGAATTTCTAGTGCAATTCTCTGTATGTCCCTTGGCTCTGGGCAGGGAAGCGGGGGCGGGGAGCAGTGGCGCGGGCGCTGGGGAGGGGCTAAGGAGAGGGTCACTTCGTCCCCTCACCCTCCTTCTCTGCCTTGTCCGGGCCCTGAGTGTCGCCCCAGAACGGGTTGAGGGAATGTTGTGGGTTGGGACACACCCGGGAGGGCGCAAACTGGAGGAAGCGAGAGACGTCTCCAGGCACCCAGGGCCCTCTCCTTCCAGTTCCCCGAGCCTGCCCGGTCCCGCTGGCTTCTCCCTCTATAGCGCCCAATCTGCCCCGGGCAGTCCCGGGCTGGCAGCCTGACCCAGTACCCCGGGCGCTTGAGTGTCATGTCCCCGGATCACTGCTTGGGCCCCCACTTTGGGGAAGATGCACGCGAGTACCGCTTCCCCGGAGCTCGCCCTGAATCAGGCGCCTGCGCTCTCAGGGGCGCCCACCCTACCCCAACGGCCGAGTTTGCGCACCTCCTGAGACAGTTTGAGAGAAGGACAAACTTTTGAGTGGATAAAAGTCAAGAGGAACCCGTCTGGAGCAGGTGAGCTGGGTCCGGGAGGGGTGCGCTGTAGCCTGAAAACAATGTCTTTCCCCATCTCTGTCTCTCCTTACTCCATCCCGGCTCCCCTGCTGGCAGATACTAATCCCCACTAATCAGAGGAGTGGGACCAGAGCAGCTTTCCCCCCTCGAGTTTGGGGACTAAGGTGGCAGCCGGCAGAGGGACGAGGAGTGTTGCTTCTGAAACTAGAGAGGATGGGAGAAACTGGGGGCCTAGAGACCCATAGCGTCTGAGGGTGATCACTTCTTTCCCCAAACGCAACTTGCGGGAACTTCAGAAAAGTTTTTTGAAGAGAGACGGAGAAGGGAGCAGGGTTGGGGTTCTGAGGTTTACAGCGAGAGGGAGGGCCCCCTGCTTCTTATACTAAAGGAAGGATGAGTTTGTTTCCCAATCAGGGCTGATCACGGATGTAGAAAAACCCGGGCAGGTCCCGAACCTGCTCATCCAGCCAGCTCTTAGAGACGCTTGGAGATCCCCAAAGGGCTTTCCCAGGAGAACGAGAGACGTACTAGCCGAAAATAGTAGTTTTCGACTCTGCCGCGGTGGGGGCGGGGTATCGCCCCAGAGCCTCAGCCCGGGACTTCCTGGGGTCCCCTGCTGCCCCGGGACCTTTTGCTGATTTTAAGTTAGGAGTGACATGAATTTCTTCTTCTTCTTCTCCTTTTAATTCCAATTTGACTCAGAGACCCATTTCCCTAAGATGGAATCCAGGGAGGGCTCCTCCCCATCTTCCAACTTTCTGCAGCTCGCGCAGTAGGGCCAGGAAAAGAACCCCCTACCCCCTTCCCGGGTCTGGGATTGCCCCCCACCCCGTCCCACGAGAAGTCCCGGGAGGAAGGGATGGAGGAGGCTCTTCAAAAGGGAGTCAAAGAGGGTGGGTTCAGAGGGCGCGACTGAACTTGAGGACCCCGGGTGGAGAGTTGCGGGAGTGGGCAGTCCAAGGCGGGGACGGGGGCTGGCCTGCGGGGTCTGGGAAAGCGGGCGAGGGTCGAGGCCGCGGCAGGTGCACTGGCAGGGCCGAGGGAACTCTGGAGCCCCGGAAAGGGAGGCCCAGCCTGGGCGGAGGGTCTCCGTGGAGCCTGAGGTTTGCAGGTCTGGCCTGAGGAGCCAGGCAGGTGGCGGCTGCAGCATTTGGACCGCTTTCTTGGAAAGGGCCGGCAGGGACTGTGGATCCAGGAGAGAAAATTCCCTTGTCGAGCAAGTAGTGTCTCTGGCCTCTACTTGGCCCACATCTTTTGGTCAAGAGCGGCCAATCCTCCCAGGCCTTTGTTTTCACTGCGCCCGAGGTTTTGCTGCAAGTAATCCAGGGGCTGCCCCGGCACTGCTCCCGAGGGAGCCCTGGAACTAGGCCCGCCTAGCTGAGAGGTCCAGGAGGGCCGCAGGGGGCACCGCCTAGGGACCCGGAGGGCTCCAGGGCGGGGGCCTCGGGAGGGATGTGTCCAGGGGCAGATGCAAAGGCAACTGATACTCAAATATAAGCCCTTTTCTTTCCTCCCATCCCGAGGCCCTGCGCACCTCTCCAGCCCAGAAGAGTTGGATGGAAGGTCTCATCCTGCCCAATCCCAAAATGAACATGGGAGCCGACTGGGGTTTCTTTTGCAGGCTGCCCCCGGCTCTGGGTGCACTAAGAGAAGGTGCCTGCTTCTGGACTTTGCCCCCTCCCTCTTTGATGAATCCAGTCCTTTTTGCCCCTTCCTCCCCAACACCATGCACACACGCACGCACACACAGTCTGTGGAGCTGTCTCTCTTTTACTCTTTTCTTCTCTTCCTCTTTCTCTTTTACTAGGATTGATGGAGTGACAACAGTTTGGCAGGTGTCCCCTAAGCCTGTAGTGAGGAGCTGTGGACTTAGCCCTGACTTCTCAGCTAGCAGGGAACAGCCCCATTCCTGGGCCCTTGAAATTGAACCTCACATTGAGGGAAGTTGAGAAGGAATGGCATGAAGGGTGGCTAGGCTGGCACAGGACGGAAGCCCCACCCTGGGGAGGGGGCACTTTTATGCCTTATGCTTGTTGCAGAGAGAGGATTTAGAAACAATGGAAGATGGAAAGGAGGTCGAGGAAACAGCACAAAGGACTGGAAAAATTGAGAACAACGAAGAGAAAAGACTGGTGAGGGAAGAGAAAATTTGAGAAAGCCCCGATACTGGGGGCAGCGGAAGGAACTCGGGAGGGAGACGAAATGAAGGAATGTTGATAAAGGACAGAATGAAGAAGCAAGATTAGTTTGTTGTATGAGAGAAGAGAAGGAAAGAGAAAGAAAAGAAAGAAAGGAAAAATGAAAGAAAAAGAAAGGAAAAATGAAAGAAAAAATGAAAGAAAGGAAGGAAGGAAAAGAAAAGCAAATGAATGAAAGGAGCTAGAAAGTAAAAGAAAAGGGAAGGAAAAGAAAGAGAAGTTTTAAAAAAAATAAAAGAGAAATGAATGGGAGAAAGAGAGACGGGTAGGAAAGGAGGAAAGCTAGGAAAAAAGGAAAGAAGGAAGAGAGGAGAAAAAAGTGGAGGGAGGGCAGGAAGAAAGCAAACGAAGGAAGGAAAAATGAGAAATATACAGAGAGAAAAAGAGGAAGGAAAGAGAAGAAGGGGGAACTGGGTTAACAGAAAGGGGGTCTAGACGGGAGGAGCAGCGGGAGGAAAGGCGTGGGGAGGAGGGTGAGCGGGGAGAGGCCCAGTGGGGCTGAGGCGGGGGCTCCCAGGTATCCTGGCTGCCGTGACCCTGACCTCCCAGGTTCCAGTGCCCACCCCAGGCGGCTGCAGGCCGGGGTCACAGGAGGGGTGGAGGCGGAGGCCAGCCTCTTGCGACTCACTTCTCTCCAAAGTAGCTGACAGAGCTGGAGGAGTTCATAGTGCAGCCGCACCTGCCTGGGGCTGGCCCTTAGGCTCTGCAGGTCAATATCTGGCTCCCAAAGCAGTGCTGGAAGCAGAAGAAGCGGTTTAGAGAGGGGTGAATCGCGGACCCACCCTGGCTCTGTCTCCTGACCTGCCTCCTCTGTCTGCAGACTGGGCCACTTTGTTCTGCCATGCTCTGGCTCTGTGACCTTGGGCCTCAGTTTGTTCTCTATGTCAAATGAACCCTTTGCACTGGAGGGTTCTTCTGTCACTTTGGTTAGCCTGCCCGTATGTGTGCAGGTGAGAGAGGGGTGATGATAAGGCCCGGTCCGTTCTGGGAAGGACATCTTCATTTTCTTCCTTGGTGAGAAGAAAAATCTTCCTCCTTTGCCATACTTATCTCCATCCCTGCCCCAGAAAGCTACCTTCCAGGGCAAGGGATCTCTCCATGCCAGAAGGGGTTGGATTAATCTATAAAGAGCTTGGTGTGAGGTTTATAGATGCTGGAGGAGCCGAAGAAAGCATCTCACGCTGGAAAGAGAACAAGGACATGCCTTCCTAGGGCAAGCGGACTTTCGGTCTGCAGTGTATTTCACGGAACTCACACACACAGAGAGATTAATTGGCAAAATGGCTTTAGATTCAGCCTGTAGAGGAGGTTGACTTGGGGCGGTTGTGTGTCTGCAGCCTCTTGGCCCTGTGGTCCCGCACCCTGTCCGTGTGCTCCAGTGGCAACCACCCAGTTAAAGCCAATTAGATAACTCCTTTGTTTCCCCAAAGTGGGATGGGGCAGGTCACTGAGGTCAGCACATCTTCCAAGGGCAGCATAAACCTTGAGGATGCAACCCTCAAACCACCGGCCAATTTTATCATGGCTCTGTTAGCTTTCCTCCCCTTTCTCAAGCTCCTTTCCTTCTTTTATCTCCCTCCACACACCCCCACCCACTTGCTCCCTTCCTTCCTTCTTCCTGTTTTTCCTTTTCTTTCTCTCTCCCTTTTCATCTAGTCCAGGCTGGGGCTCTTGTACTGTCTTCGTACTCAGAGGCTTTGCTCTGAGACCTTCAGACAAGCTAACATGTGCCCTAACCTCAGGAGTTCATTACCTGGATGCAAATATTAGGAACGGAAGATGAGAGGCAAAATGGGGAGTAAGCTTTGCTAATCAAGTGCGGGATGAAGCAACACATTTTCTGTATCAATCATGATTATCGCCATCACGTTCCCGTGGCTTACCCCAGAAAATCCTTCCCCACCTCACCCATCTGCAGGCCACAGTCGGCCTGCCCCTGCCCATAGGGGTGGAGTTGCTGGTGCCCCCAAGGCTGTTGCCCTCCCGGGGTGAGTGAGGGCCTGCAGGAGCTCACCTTGGTGCAGGTGGGATGAGGTCAGTGAAACCAGGTCAGAGCCTCAAACTATTAAATAAGCAAAGCCTGTTTCCTTATTCCCATTGCATTTAGGGGTCCTCTTTCCCTTGAATGGAGAAGCTGGTCGATTCTGGCTCTTGGCCGTTTCTCCAAGGAATGCCCCTGATTAGCTGGGCCTGCCGCCGCCATCCACATTTGCTCAGCAAAGAAGGGAGGCCTCTTATTCCAGGCCTTGGTGGAGGGGTTCCAGACTGTCTGCCCGGAGCAGCCTCCTTGCCCCCAGCCTGGCCCCGCTGGGAAGGAGGGAACCCAATTCACTTCGCAGGATCCGGAATCTTGAATCACCAGGGGCAGAGCCAACAGCTGCGACTGCATCCTCGAGTCTGAGCCTGACGCTGGAAGCAGCTTCTGTCTTTGGGTTCTCCTTGCTGCCTCGGTCTCTGCTCTGTTCGGCTTGCTATTGTGTTTTTCTCTCTCATTTAGGGGTTTTGGGGGACAGGGAAAGGAAATGTTTCTCCTCGGGCCCCTAATCCTTCCCCACGCCCCTGCCAAACCTTAAAGCTGCTGATGGTAATGAGCTGCAGCTTCTGGCCCTGCTCACAAGCTACTCAAAGCAAATTCAAAT
Source organism: Balaenoptera borealis (assembly GCF_965194805.1). Taxonomy (NCBI): domain Eukaryota; kingdom Metazoa; phylum Chordata; class Mammalia; order Artiodactyla; family Balaenopteridae; genus Balaenoptera; species Balaenoptera borealis. Next base: position 45,859,516 of record NC_138870.1, read on the forward strand.
TCTCTTCTGGGCAGGAGGGAAGACAGATACTCCTTCCTCAGTCCTCCCTTGCTCATTGATCCATTTTAAGGGCATTTGGGGGTCAAAATTGAGACCGGATCGCTTCTGTTGGTATAAAATTAGCATTTTTTAATCACGCCAAAGGCCCAAATTTCTCAAATCAAGGAATAGGAGGGCTTCACCCAGACCCACACCTCTTCTCTGGCCTTCTCTGATGATAAAGGTTTGTTGAGGCGGAGGAAGAGACGGGAAATGAGTAGTTTGTTCTATCAAGAAATCAATCAGTAGCTGCAGCTGTTCATGCCACTGATATTTATTTAGCACCTACTATGTGCAAAGCATTGTCCCTACCTCTGTTTGTCATGACGGTCAGTAATGAGATTCTTGCCACTGTGAGGCTTTAATGCATGTGGACAAATACATAAATAAATGAACTGATGGAAAAGAAAGTTTGGATTTTGATTGCCGCCTTCCATGTGCCCGGTCTCCGAGCCCGTGTTTTCCCAACTCCAGCTACCCAGACCCAGCCGGTTGGAAAATAGGACAGCCCCAGGGCTCATTTGTTTCCCCCACTGGAAAACTATTAGAAAGGGAGCAAGAGTTGTGCAGTGGGAACGGCAGAGACGAGAGCCCTGAAATAAAGGGGTTGGGATGGTGGGCAGAGGGGTCCCCCAGAGGTATCTTCCCATCTTTGAGGTGTGCATTATCGGTGAGGGGGGCTATGTTTCTCTGGGTGTCTGAGCAGGTCTGCAGGTTTGCCTTGGTGTAATCACAGGCCTGAAGGTGACAGCAGGGTGTGCATGTGCAAGTGAGCTGAGGCGGGGCTGGACAAGTGTTTCAGCACCAGGCTTGTGTGCACTGGGCCCAGACGCCTGCACTGGAGCAGGTGCATGGGCGGGGGAGGTGCATAGATCTGAACATATCTCCGCATACATGACCCTCTGTGTATTCGAGAGCGTGTGTACCCGCTGAATTATTATAAAATTACACTGACCCTTACAGCAAATCCATACCGGCCTGGCCTTTCTCCCCTGACCTCTCGACCTCTGGGGTGCCTGAGGAAAGAGCTGACCGGGTCACCGCCTCCCCCTAGTCAATGAGTCTCTCTCCATTAGCATGAAACATGAATCTACTGGCAGCTTGACAAATTATAACTAGCAGCCAGAGTTTTGCCAACTGGCTGGCTTGGGCGCTGTCTATTTATCACTGAAAATGGTAAATCATAAGAATCCAGATGACTTAATTATTCAAATCCACCCAGACCCAGAGAAGCTGCAGTCCCGTCAATCTCAGCCCTGGGCTCAGGGAGAGGGCAGGGGGAGAAGGCTGATTGCTTGGGAGCTGGGAGACTCGGGTTCCAGCTCCTCTGCCCTGCCCGGCAAGTGGGGGCTTTCTCTGCCACCCATTCCCCTCCCTGCCTTCCTGCTCACCTTCCCGGGGCAGAAGCCTGACCGATTGTTTTGGCTGCTGACCGTCCCGAGGCTCTCCCCTCCCCGCCTCCCGCTGCCTGGTCCCCAGGCTCCTGCAGTGTTTCTCTGCCTCTCTTTGTGTGGGTCTGTTAGCTTGCTCTCTCTGTTTCAGTGCCTTCATTTTTATTTCTTCTCTTTCTCCTATCCTCTTCACCATTTCTTTCCCTCCCTGCTCCCTACGGATGAACGCTGACCCACAGGCTCACACACACACACGACCTCTCTGATGGAGGTTTGCCTGTACCCCCGGCTCCTTTGTTCTCCGTGGCCCGGAAGTGCCCAGCTCAGGATCTCCACGCACACATACTGCACCCTCCTTAACCCAGCGCCCTGAGTCGTGGAAGGTCTGAACCCTCTCGACCTGGGAGCCACATGGAAGCACAAATGTCAATGGATGATCTGGGCTCATTCTGCCTTTCACCCACCACGGCATGTACACAACTTTCCTGTCCCTTTCTTCTGTGGAGTTCTGCACGGCTTGGGCAGTCAGAGATGTGCCCCAGCAGGAGGCAGGCCTGTGTCCCAACAAGGCCCACCTCGGGCTGTCCCCTTGCTCCCAGCGTGGAACCACCACAAGCCCTAAGGGAGGGATCCCTCAATGTGAGTTTTCCCCGAAGGAGGAAATCTGTTTACGGAACAAATTCTAGACCCAGAGGTCTGCACGCGGAGCTTCTGGGGGCTCTTTGATCTCTGGGTCTTTTTATCTTTGTGTCCCTTACAACCCAGTATAAATATGCACCCTATTTCTTCCAGTCCTGGGCCCCAAGGGAAGTCTATGTTCTCCCGGCCAGTGAGGGGTGGCGCTGGGTGGGTCCAACGTGCCCTAACGCTGGGGTTCGCTCACGCGAGAGGAGGTGGTGGATGGCGGGGTCACCGGAGCTCCCCTCTTTGAATGGTGTCCTGGCTTGTTCTTCTGGGGGGCTTGTTCCACCCACGAGGACCCCAGAGCCCTGTCCCCAGAGGCCCCTCGGAGCACACTCCTGTGTCTGCAGACGCTTGTCAGTTTGGCTCTGAGTGGCTAGGTCAGTGCGTGTGACTGCACACTTTCGGGAGTCCTTGTGCCAGAACAACAAGTGACAATGTCCCCACCAACAGGGCACCTGAGGAAACAGTCCTCTCACTCCCCGCAATTCCATTTCAAGGCCTCTGAGCAACGTTGCTGTCAATAGAAATTGGCCTTGCCCTATCACAGAGCTCTGAAGAAGGAGCTGCTTGTTTCTGCTACTGAAAATGAGTAAGTTCTTCCTTGAGTCTAGCCTTCTTTTCCTTCTGGGTTGGAGGATGGAGATGATCAGGAATCTTGGGAGGGGACTCCCCACCCTCCAAGAGAACATTCATGACCTACAGGGGACCCTTCTACACTCGGGCTCATCACCACTGCTAAAACACCACATTGTCCTCCTTCCTTCCTCCCCACCTTTCAGATCCAGGTTGTTATTTGACCACAAGGGCAGTGTCCACGGGTGAGGCAGGAGGGGAGAGGATCAAGATTCAAAAGCAGGCCAGCAGCTGGGCGGCAGGGAAATCAATAAGGGCGATAGATTAGAGACAGGTTTCTCTCACTTTTTTTTCAGGCTGGCTCAGTGTCCCTGCCCCAGCTCCTAAAAGCAGGTGGAGGACAGAGCCAAGCCCTGGCCTCTCTCTGCCCTTCTAACTCAAACAGGTTCCTAATCCCTGGGTAGAGGGTAAACAGCCTCTGAGCACGGCCAGGATTAACCGCAGAAATGCTGCTAAGGTATTTTGGGCACAGTTCCCTACCCCCGCTCCCACCCATGTTACTAATTAGCCCAACAGCTTGGGGGAGTAGCTAGGAATGCCTTTGTGCAGCCCCGCAAGCCCAGGGCTGAGCTCTGGACAGTATCTCTGGTGCTGGACCAGCTGAGGGGGGCAGAGGGATTCCCACCCCCTCCCCACTCACTGACTCCCAGATCAGCGCAGGGCAGACAGCGGATTTTTCCTCTGCACCCTCCCCGAATCCCCCGGCTTCCCCTTGGCTGTTCACAGCTGGGAGGCAGGTGGGGGATAAGAAGGAGAGTGGAATCGGCTCCGGAAATCAAACGACCCAATAAAAAATTAATTGTCTAATTAAAACCATGAGGAAGCCCCTTGCCAGAGTCTGCCTCTGAGTCGTCAGGGCTGTAACGGGTGGGAAATGAGTCTCAGCCCCTAATAAATTCCGGATTTGCAGCTTGGTCTGTCAGCGAAGGAGTAGGAGAGCTGAGCATTCCGCCGTGCTAGGGCCTCCTGGAGGTCATGCCATCCCTCCCTGCGCCCCCAGCCCCAGTGATCACACCCACACCACCACACACACCCAGCTCGAGCCCGGAGACAGGAGCCTCTCCCAAAGGACAGAGAGGCCACCGCCCAAGGCGGGCGAGTATTCCCGAGACTGACCCTCAGGCTCCCCAGTCCAGGGGTCACCCCCTCCTTCCAGGTCTTTCCTCAGGAAAGCAAACGTCCTGGAAACTTCTCCAACCGCAGAGTTCTTCATTTAGGTTAACCGATCGTTGTTAGAAACAGGTTGCTGTGTGGGTGCGTTTTGACCTCATCCCCTCCACTTCTGTGAAAAATACATTTTTACGTAATTCATGAACCAACACTCTCTTAAACTTGTGCTGATTTTTGCACGAATGACAGGGAACCATGCTAAGAAATGAATTCCTCTCGCCTAAAAAAGGGCTCTGCCCAGTTGGCCAAGTCCCCTGGAAGAATGAACACAGAGCTAGTCCAGAAAGGAGTGCGGAGTTAGGCAACTCTCGAGGGTAGATGGCGATCCGAACCTTTGCCCTGGATAATTGTACCAATTCTTCACTTGGGTCAGCCCCGCCTCTATTCCCTGCATCCCTCAGCAAAAGCAAGGGCACTGTCGTCAGAGGCATTAAGTCATGATAGCAGAAGGAGGGGGAAGCAGTTAGCACACAGCCTTCAACATCCTAATACATTCTTTTATTATACAGAATACAGTATGGGATGTATATCTGTGATTAGCTTCTTTAAACAAACACGGAAGAACAAACAAGGGCTGTCCTTCGGAACAGTCACCTTAGGAGGAAATACGCTTATCCCATCTGTACCTCTCTTGATTAAACCATTTCTGCAAAGACTCCTTTAAAGTGGACTTTCTAGCCATTTTACAAAATACTCAAGACAACCAAGATTAGCTACGAATCGTTTTTTGACTGATTCCAGAGAAGCAAATGATAAAGATCTGTCACCAATAAGGACATTTAAAGACTGAGTCACATACCCTGAAGACAATTCCCAAAGAAGAGTTACAGAACTTGTGTCATTGTGGCCTTGTTGGAAGAAGGGGGTCGCCCCAACGTGACTACTTGGAGGCGGCGGTGTTTTCAGTTGCATTTCTCTCTGGCCACATCTGGAGTGTATTATTTATCATTCCTGATGATCATTCTTTTGTTCATCTGGTTGTCATTTTTCATCCTAAACAGTGAACTAAGAAGGAGAAAAAGGGAAGGAAACAAATTCCTGACCCCCATCTGGGTCAGGATCTCATTTCAGATTTCAGCAAATTCCCATGCACAAGTGTCACCAGGGTGACTAGGCCTTTCTGCTTCCAAGAACCCCGAACCTAGAGACTGGAATGTCAGCACTGATTCTGGTTCACCTCATGATAACTGCAGACCTACTAAGTGCCACTGGGTCTTTACACGTGAGTTATTCTTTTCAATCTGGGGATTAAAGACAGTTTTCCTTCCCCGATGGATGGAATTTGTCATTTCTTTTCCCTGCTACTTAGTCTCAGACTGCACCCTGCTTTGTGGACCCGTTGTGTGGGAGACACTCTGGTTTCCTGGTGCCCACGTCTCATGAGGACATGACTTTGGAGACTATTTTGTCCATCTCTCTGTCCCCGGGCAAAGCCTCATGAATATTCCTGGTACTCAGGTTAACCAGCTTGGACTGGTAAACAGAACCCTGACCCAAAAAGGGCATGATGGTGGCCCACCATCACCACACGACCTTGGGCGGGGGGGGGGGGGCGGAAATGCGGCGACCATGCACATCAAATTCTATGTGAATGGCACCACCTAGAGTTGTGCTCCAGGAGTGCAGTGAGTGGTTGGTCCCTGGAGCTGAGCAGTGCTGCCACCCTGCAGCCCAGAGATGCTGGCAATTCGGTCAGCTTCGCACTGCATTCACAGATGAGAAACCTAAGTTCTGACAACTAAAGTGTCAACACCTCAGCCCCCCGAAAAAGGGCTCAAAGTGGAGATCCCCTCCCCTCACTGATGTCTGGGAGATCTAGGCTCAGGCGACAGCTCACCAATCTTCTCTCCATCAACTTCAAAGGCAGCTCCAGCCCCAGGGAGGATTGTGAGGGTACGGAGCAAAGCTGATCCAACCCAAGCTCGGTGTCAGGTGATGTTGCTGGAGCACAGGTCAGCCTGGGCCTAGAAATGGCAGGGGGATGTAGGATCCCTCCTGGCCTAGAGTTTGGGGAGGGATGGGAGCGGGTTGTGGAGCGGTGGTCACAGTCCTCACGGTGTAGAGTGAATGTTTACAATTGCCAAAGCCCCTCCCTCCTGGGCCCTCACCTGCAGGCAGAGCTGCTCTAGCCTCCTCACCCACTGCCAAGTCTATCCCACCTGGATATCCTCGTGCATCCTCTGCCAGCCCTGCCCTTCTCTCCTTCCAACCTCTTTCATACATTCCTTGCCCAAAGAGTTTTTCTGAATAAAGCCCACTGACCTTGGTCATTTTCACAACATCCCCGCTCAAGCATTCTCTCGACCTGCAGGGTCATTCAGACTCTGCATCCTCACCTCACTGGGACCGGGCTCCTTCGTGTGTATGTGTGTCCAATTCACCCCGTTACGCCAAGACATCCCGACTCAGCAGCTCCCGACGCTCAGCCATCAGAGCCCTGGACGAGCCACCACATCAAAAGCTTAGACACTAGGACTTGGAGGAGTCAGCTAGTCAACAGCCAGCCTGTCCTGAGGAGACTCCACGCTGGGCTCTGCGGGCCGCATGAAGAGTAGGACTAAAAGAGTCTGGTCCCAAAGAGCATCGGGTCTCATGCGACCAAAAAAGACACATCCATCCCGGATTAATAAATAACAATAATAACCATGAAGGTGTAGTGAGACTTTGTTTGTTTGCTTTCGTTTGTTTGTTTGTTTGTTTTGGCCGCGGCGCATGGGGGATGTGAGTTCCCCGACCAGGGATCGAACCTGTTCCCCCTGAAGAGGAGGCACTGAAATTGCGAAGTCTTAACCACTGGACCAGCAGGGAAATCCTGGGTGAATCTTGTGGACAGTACATTTCAGAGGTGGGAGAGAGTGCTGTCAACTAGGGTCCCCCCAGAAGACTCCCAGAGGATGTCAGATAGGAGCTGCCCTTGTAGCCCCTCAGAGGCCTCGAGGCTGCAGAGGAATCATCGCGTGGGTTGTTTTGTTTCCCAGAACGCTGGCGGCGGGAGAACGCGCTCCCGCTGGGAGCTGGAGCAGGGCTGCATCACTGAGCAGCTACTCTCTGCCAGGCACTGGGAACCCAGTTAAGAGTGAGGGAGGCCATGCCTTCAAAGCTGACGGTCTAGATGGGAAAAGAAACCGTACGCAGATCTTTATAAGGCAGTGAAGGAAGGACCTACACCGGTGATACACCTCCCAGGCAACGTGGGGTACCACGCCCACACATAAACCTCTCAGGGGAAAGGGGAGAGGAAGGGGGCAGGGAAGGCATCCTGAAAGGGAGGCTAATGTAAACTCTAAGCGAGTGGTACCCTTCTTCTCCCCACACCCTTCCCAACTGAAGGTCACCTTTCACCTCAAGAAGAAACCATTGGCTTCTTCAACCAAGGTCACGGCGGGCTGTCAACATCCCAGCACGCTCTCACCCACCTGCCCTCTGGGCAGAGTAGTCAAACATGAACTGGGATTCCAGCCATATCTGGGGCACCTCCCTATCCCATCTTCCCCACTGTCCATCCCACCCTGCCAGCATCATGGCCAGGTGCTCTCTGATTCCCAGGACCCGGGAAGGAAGAGCCTATCGTCTCCTAGAATTACATGCTCTGCAGTCTTCCTCCTTCGTGCCTTTGGGGAAGATGCCCCTGCTTCCCCTTCATTCTCCGTCCGGATCCAGCTCCCACCTCCCACGGCTGCAGCTGCTCCCTCCTCTCCCCCCTGGAAGAATGCCCCCCTCCTCCATATCCCTCCACAGGGGGAGAGTGGGAGGGAGGCAGCATATGGCCCCACTCTCCTTGGCCTGGGCAGGCTATTTTGGAAATGAGAAAACCCCCTTGCCCTGTCCTCCCCTCTGGGGAACACCCTCCCTCCCCTCTCCACATTCCCCAGAAGTTCTCAGACTGAGATCCATCCTACTCCTACGTGCAGTTATGTGGTGAAATCACTGCTTTCCTGCCCTGAGGCGCCGAAGCTGGGAAGGGAGCCTACTCAGACCTTTGATGTAGGCACGTTTTAAAAGGCCCACCTGTCCCCTCTCTCTCCCCAACCCCCAGCCTGAACTGCTGGAGCCCCTCATCACAGCTTTAAATCCCAGGCTACCCCCCAACGTGGCCAGGATCAGGTCACACACATCCTCTCCCGCTGGGGGTAATCAAACCCAACCGTACTCACTTGGGGACATCTGTCTCTGGTGAATAAGGAGAGATCCCAAACTTGAGTGGTTCTGTGACACTTAAAAGCTTCAAGCAGGAAGATCTGCAATTTCTCTTGGAGCAGGGCCTGTGGGGAGGGTCCCTCTGAAACCCTCGTTTGATGTTGTGCTTTCATGGTTGCGGTTTGATCCAGATGTTACCCACTTGTGGGATTTTCTCTTTGGGAGGGAGGGGCCCTTGGCTGTGAAGATATTTCCATCGTGTGCACATTTAGATCGAGGTGGCTGGGTGCGGGTGCTCTTCTAGCTGATAACACACCCTGCTCTGGACAACCCTGCCCTTTCTCTCGGGGATCACATCCTTTCCCTTCGCATCCAAAGACAAGAAGAGGGCATTCACATAAGGAGGCATTCCCAGCTCCCTGTAGGCTTGCTGTGTCACTGCCTAGACATGGCTCTACCTCTCTGTTCTTCTGGCTCCATGAAATGGAGATGGAGTGGGTTCCCAAAGATGGTTCCCAGATCATGGAAAGAACAGGAGAGGGAATTCAAGAACCAGATTTCTGGCCAAGGAACAAACAATTATCAAAGAAATTGTGAATGGGATTGCACTGAGAATGATGAGTCAGGGCTCCTAAAGAGGAAGTGGCCATCCCTCTTTTGGATCAATCCTACAAGGGTGGAAGTAAACCTCTCCAGATTCACAGACCCCTCTGCTCCCTCCGAGCTTGAAAAGGTTAAGGCCATCCCTCCCCAGCGTCTTCACAGAAACCTTGGAAATCTTTCCTTCCACCTTAAGAGTCTTCAGAAGTTCATGCTGTCCAGCCTCAGTCACTGCTTGTTGTAGCAGGAGGTGGCTTCCCTGGAGGAAGTGCCTTAGTCACACTCAGTGGTCCTCTAAGACCTCTCAGCATCCTTCTAGCTACTTCTGCCTCATGGAATCAAAAGAAAAGCTGTCAACTCTATCAAAAATCAGGTTGCTCCCGGAGCTGTGCTGGTGACCACATAAACACTTGGATCCTTGCCAGCCCTGTGGAGGTCACAGTCTAAACCAGACATGTGGATGTTGAGTGATAGAGGCCAGACGGACCAGAGAAACTCCAACCCTGGAGCTGGACCAAGGCACCAGCCCACAGTGGACCCTAAAGGACTTGCATCAACCACAAGGTTGGGTAAGTGAACTTGATTTAGGGGGAGGGGACTACGTGGGGACAGACAAAGCCTAGGAGGCTTGGTGCAGGAAGGGGAGATTCAGAGGATACAAGAGAGGGTGGGAGCCACTGAGTGGATGAGGAGGGCTCAGTGCTGAGGAGAACCATGAGAGACAGGCCAGCGGGAGAAGAGAGAACTGGTTCCCCATTGGACTAGATAGAGGGGAGGGATGGAGAGAGAGGCGGGCACAAGAAGGACGGAGGAAGATGGAGAAAGCTCCACCCACTGTCCCACCTGGAGAATTTGGGCGGCTGTTCCCAGCTCCCCGTGCTCTGTGTAACATCGGGGAAATGCACGTTCCGAGGATCAGCTTTTCCCCTGCCGGAGGCCCTGAGGGTCAGTTCTCAGACCTCCCCCTCCCCTTGGACTTTGATCCAGTCAAGCACAGATGGGTCAGGTCATGATGGTGAGGGGGCAAGTGGCATTGGGTCTCCCTGGCTTGAATTTTTTCTTATCCCCCCATGTCCTCTATCTCTTAAGCAATAACTTCTCGTTTTGCTTGGTCTTATATAGCCCATATGTCTCTAGCTCAGAGAACTAAGAAACACTCCATCATTCTTAAGCTGGGCCTTGCCACCTGCAGGCCCCTCCCCTCCCACACATATGTTCACACAACTGGGGCAAGTGGTTAACTTCCACGCGCCCCTCTGGACCCTCTCCCCGTACCATCCTTCTCATCTTTCCGGCTAGAATTAGAACCTTCTCTCCTGCAGGGGCGTGGGAGGGGCATGGTAAGGGTTCTTCACAGCTGGATAGCAGCTGGGAGAGCCCCACCTGTTCTGTGCACTCACAGTGGCTCCCTGGAGGGGACCAATGACAAGGGGGAAAGGCGCTGCGAAATCGAGTGCAGGAGGGGGCACCCAGGCGGTGGGATTCTCTACCTGGTCTGGTCTGGCCTGAGGGGGAGGTCAGATGCTCAGCAAGGTGTCCTGGGTCTCAGGGAGGTGCTGGAGCACCAGCCCCCTCAGGCCATCTGAAGACTCGGCCTACCCACCTCCTTCTCCTCTGCCTCTCCCACTCACTGTTACTGTGGGATCCACAAATGCTGCCCTCATCCCTCCCTGTGGCTCCACTTCCACCACCCTAAACCCTTTCACCCATGCCCAAATCATCCCCCTGCAGGGCTGCTAGAGTCTGACCCAAACTCTACTCCAGAGACAGCCCTGTTCCCCCACTCTCACTGCTGTTGTGGATGGAGAAACTGAGATGGGACCAGAAGAAATGCTCCCATCTCCTCTCATGAGAAGCTAGCAGAGCCCCAGCACGTTCCCAGAATTGCCCTTCCCAGGCTGACATGAAGAACCTGAGAGGGGAAGGGCCACCATGCCTAAGACCGGGGCCAGGGGCAGCAATTGCCCCCGCTCTCTCCTTATTAGTCCACGTAAACCTAAGGGCTTTCCCCAAATGTGAGGGTTCTGCTTCGGTGCCATGGAAGATACCCAGCACCTGCTCGCTCACCTTCCTCCTCTTCAGCCCATCATTGCCAAGACAGAGTTGTTTGGGCAAGCGCCACCCCCAGGACGGGGCTAAGGAGTTTGGGTGGGAGGGCAGAAGTGAGAGACACTTCCTTCGTGTTTCCTGTCAACCCTGCCAGGCTAGAGGTGCCACGATCTGGGCCCTGTATCAAACCCACTGGATCAGTTCACTGAAAACCTCCCTGGGGTATATGTGAGGCCCCTGCACTCACTGGAGCTGACAGGTAAGATCATGGCCAGTAAGCAGTTGACACGGAGCATCCACTATGTGCTTGGCATGGGCCTGACTCTTGCTGGTGGAGACCCAGAGAAGTACATATTACAAACCTTGGAGACCCTCATGTTTGTACAGAACCCCATAATCTTACCCTCACCCCCACTCAGACATGTGCTCATATGTGGACCTCAAACACACGAGCTAGACAGAAGAAAGAACTTCCTTGAGCATGGGTTGTCAATGTTGTACAGTAAAATCATCAGAAGACCTTTCCTCTTGGAAGGCTCTCCTTTCCTCCAGGAGAGCCCCTGTCTTGCTGCACCAGGGGTGAGGTAAGGCTCCTGTCTGCAGGCGGGGGCATGGCCGACATGACCCCTCAAGATCCTACCCAGGACAAGGCAGAGAGGTGGAGGTTCTAGTTGAGGGGCATGAGGACGAGGGGGCACACAGAGGGACAGACAGACAGAAGGAGGGACTGGAGGAGCAGGGTTGGAGAGATGAATGGTCTTGGCTGGACTGACGGACGACGCCAGGATGGATGGATGGCGGCTGAGGTTTGTTTACTGGCAGCCCCCAGCCCGCCATCGCCGGGGGAGAGGGATGGCGGCTGGCACATCAGAGGGCTCTTAGGGAAGCTCATGGAGATGATTTAGATGGGAATGAATCAGCTCCATATGGATTAAGTGTCCCTGCAAATCCCAGGATCTTACAGATGAGGGGACAGGGCAAGGGCACTCGGGGGAGGGGGAGGAGGGAGCAGCGTGGAGCTGGCGCTGGGAAACAGGCCCGGAGCCCGCTGGAGGTGCCCTCCCAGGGCACGGACGGGCCCACCTGGCACAGACGCCGTCCTCCCCAGGTCTGTTCACACCACCGTCTCTCTGGCTTTGTACCCGGCTTTAGGAAAGGTCCCTGCCCGTTGGAGCATCCTCTCTGGGTGAGTTTCTGTCTGTCTGCCCTTGTCTCTGTCTCTCTCACTTTCTCTCTGAGTCTTCATGTGTCTTTCCATCTTCATTTTTCTGTCCCTATCCTTCCCTGGCCTTCTTCCTCCACACTTCGTGCCTCTCCTTCTACTCCCCACCCGCCTCTTTCACTAGAGGAGTGAATGGCGTGTAGCTGACACACAGTTCCTGTTGCCTCCAGCCCTTAGCTCTCCCCTCCCTCTGCTGCAGGCCTGCTGCCTGCTCTCTCCTGGGACCCTCAGGTTTGGAGTCGGATGGTGGAACCAGGAAGGTGGTCTGAAAAGTGACTTTCTGGCTACAGAAAGTTCTTTCTCTTCCTCTCTTCCCACCCGGCCCTCAGCCCTTCCTTCTCCCAGTGCCAGAGGCAGCTCGGATGGGGGCCCATGCTCGGCACACTAGGGCAGGTTGAGCAGACGATGAGTCCGCGGCTCATCCGCTGGCTGTGGGGTAATCGGAGCCACCATCTCCCGCAGCCCCTCCCATGCCCCGGTTGGAGGGCCCTGGAGCTGACTTTGGTTATGAAGCCGGCTGCCATGTGCATGACCTGGATCAGAGCACAGGGTAGTCATATATGACAATTGGTTGAAATATCACAGCCGCTCTCCCCCCACCCCCACTGGTGATCTATGGGCTGCGTGCCCTGTAAAAATTATTTATCGGGGCCTCAGAGTGTCCTGATTTAGTGCTGCTGCCTCTGGGGCCGAGGGGCCTGCCTGTCCGCCGGAGCCTAAGCGTTAAACAACGCTAAAAAGTTAAACGGCCAACGTTGGGGGCTCACTCGAGGAGGCGCCATAAAGCTGTCGGAGCTGCTTAAATCAGCAGCGAGGATTCCCGGGGACATCTTCTCACCATATGCCACAAGCCAAGAAGGCTCTCCTCGTCCCTCTGCGCTCACCCAAACCCAGCGGCCCACACAGGCCTGGGCCCAGCGCAGAGGAGGTCAAGGCCAGCCTCCTGCAGGCCTTCCTCCAGCATCACCTGCGCAGGGTCCAAGAGGGTAAGAGGTCATGCGTCCAGCCCTCTGCCTCTGGCCAGCGGTTTCCTCGTTCAGATCCAGATTTTAAGGACTTCCGGCAAAAGGCAACACGGCAGCCTCTTCCAGTGGCCCGTGTAGGACAGTGCTTTCCTGGTGTCTCACTTCAATCTGTGTTTCTGTGGAGCGAATCCACAGGAACTCAGTGTCTTCTTGCTCGGGTTTGGAGAGGGTGTTCTGTCCAAGCCAGCCTGCGACCTCTGGTCTGCTTTGTGACCCCACCTCCTCCCACTCACACAGCTCTCTGAGGATCAGAGCCCCACTCTCTGATCACTCCCCTCAGGCTGGCACCCCTGGGTGCTCACAGACAGTTTTCCTGGCTGAACCCCAGTCCACGCTGCCACCGCCTGGCCACCGCCAAGCAAGCGAGAGGGAGGTGGGTCTCCACAGGCTGCCTATCACGCCTTCTTCCAGCGGCAGTAAAACTCACCTCTTAAAACCTCTGCTTGGGTCCCTAATATTGGCCTGGCTATATATCTCCAGTGATATATGGACAGAAATTGCTCGTAAACGGCTATAAAACCTCTCAGTTGAGCCGGGGTGGAGGCGAGCGAGGGTGGGCACGGCCCCGACTGCAGGAGGATCGGAAGCCAAGACACTCCACTGAGCATCCGGAACGACCCCAGATCCCAGGGCCGAGGGGCCGAGTGTGAGGCCCTCAGGGGAGGGAGGGAGGGAGGAGACCCAGAGGAAGATCTTCAAGGCCCTCAGGAGGTATTATGGGGCCATCTCACCTGGCTGCTCCAGTGATGTGCTGTGTGGCCTTGGGCACGTCACTCAGCAGCTCTGTGCCATGGTTCCCATCTCTAGGAGGATAATGATACCCACCCAGGCTCGCTGAGGAAACTCACAGAGAATTAATCAGTCCTTTGTAAACGAAGGAGGTTGCATATATTGGGCATTACCTCCCAGGTGGCTCTGGTGCCTTTGGAAGGCCTACTACATGCTGGATCCTTTACCTAATCATCTCTAATCCTGACCACGGCCTGCCGCGTAGATGTTGCACGCTGTGGGTGCGAACCCTGAGATTCACAGAAGTGCACACAGGGAGTCAGTTCCCAGGAACCGATTCCAGGGCTGGTGCCCTTTCCACACATGAGAATGAAATCCCGGCAACAGGAGGGATAACAGGTAAGACACTAGGGGGACTTCCAAACAAGGACGTCAGGGGTGTTAGGAGGCCTTTTCTCCTGGGTCCCTCCCCTTCCCCAGGGTGCAGGCCTTTCGCCCTCCAACATTTCTAGTCCAGTCTACCCAGGGCCCAAGGATTCCTGCAGCGTATTCCCAAGCACTATACCCCATCTCCTGGAGAAATTGCTCCCAAAGTGGAAGGGGAAACCTGGGGCTTTGTGGGAGGCCAGCGCCCTCCACCCAGAAGACCAGGAGACACGGGTCCTGGGTGGGCCAGGGGAGGAAGGGCCTTCTTGGGGGCAGGTCAGCAGGTATAGATGGAGACGGCCACAGTCCCAGAGTCCCTGGCCCAGCCCCCCACCAGCCCCAGCCCCTGGGCATCCCTTCTGATTACCCCCCCAGCCGCCCCCCCTCCCAGGCCCTGGATGCCTCTTTTCCCCATGACTCCCAGCCCTCCTCTTCCCTCCACCCTGTGTCCCCTCTGGTTACCCTACACTCTCCCTCTCCCACAGCATCCCCCTTAGAGCCACTGCTCCCCTTCCGGTTATTCCACCCCCTCCACCCCCCACCCCAGTGTCCCTCCAGCACCTGGCCGCCCCTTCCCTCCACCATGAGCCCTAGTTCTCTTCGTCCTCTTTCCCAAATCCCTTTAACTCCTGGTTGCCCCCTGTGGTCACCCATCCTTTCCCTCCCTCCTGGTGTCTCCCTTGCTCCCCGGATGCCCCTTCCTCCCATGATCCCCAGCCCCTACCCTTCCCCTAGTGAACCTCTTGTCTCTTCTCACCTGCCCTCCAGGACCCTCAACCCCCGGCCTGCCCTTTGTCCCCTTCTTGTGATGAAGCAGGACAAACAGTAGGAAGGCCACCCTCTGCCCCACACCTCCCCTTCTCTGGTGGCTCCCACCCCCAACCCCACTTTTCCTTAAGTTTCCAGATCAACCTTCCTCCAATAATAATGATAAAGCAGGAAGCCGGGCCGGAGGACAGTGCAGATTTTTCTTCTTGACACGGAGTTTCCGATTAAAGGCAAAAGGACATAAATCCTCCTGCGTAATTGCTGTGCTCCAGCTTGGAGCCACTCGAAGGGGAGGCTCTCACCCCTCTGCCCCTGCCCCGGGGAGCCCCACGCCCATCCTGAGCTGGGCTCAGTCCCCAGAGCCTGGGGCTGGGCTGGGAAGGGGCAAGGCAGTGGCAAAGGAGGGGCATAAACCCAGCAGGGGCCTGCCTTTCCCTTCCAGGGGTCCCAGCCCAGATGATGGGAGCCAGCCCATGGCCCGCCTCTAAGCGCCTTTCCCCCGGCCCCAGGCAGCCCCTCAACCCCTCACAATGAGAGCATGCTTTATATTTTGTCAAAGCTTCTCGGCATGCATGATCTCATTTGATTCTTGTAAGGGCCTTGAAAATTATTAAACAAGTATCAGACGGAGGAAGGGGCCCCGAGTGATCAGCCAGTGCAACTCCCCTCGTTTTAGGGAAACTCAGGCCGTTTAAGGGGCTGGCCTGTGGCAGAGCTGTCCTAGCCTCTCAGAACTTGCCTTCTCACACACCAGGAGGGGCTGAAATCTATTAAATTGGGTCCCAAATATCCCCCTCCCAAGTGGTGTTCTCACCCACCATAGAAGCTTTTTAAAAATCAAGAATGCTTGCTTCATCCCCTATGATTAGGGAAAGAAGACACTATTAGTGTGTGTGAACTGCTCAAGGCTGAGGGTTAAGGGCAGAGTCTGGAGTCCACAAACCTCCTGCCTCCACCTCCACGCTCATCCTCAGAATTTTACCCCCAGAGATTCTAACTTCTGGTGACCCTGCAGGTTGGACTCTCAGCCTGGCCAGGAAATCTGTCTCCCCCACAGTCAGAGCCGCAGAGCCTGCCCAGAGCCCTCCTCAACTCTGCCCCTCCCTTCTTTTCCATCCCACTGCCCACTCTCCTCCTCCATGAAGCCCTCCTGACTTGAAACCCTTGGTTCTCCTCTGTTCCTCCCTGCAAAGAACAACCCCTTCCAGCTATTCCTAAATCAGGTCCTAGATGTGAGTCTCTTCTCTCATCAGACTAACGGACTGGGCCTGTGTGTCCTTCCTCTGAACTGCCATTTTCCAAGCCTCCCATCATCTTCCCCTCCCACACCCCCCCCAATCCATGCCCAAAACATGTGTACGGTAGACATGTATACAGATGTGTGTCCGGGGAACCCAGCAATCCTGTCTCCTTTTATATCAGTGGACATTTCCACAGAAGCCACAGGATGCCCACATCAGGTGTAAACTATCATGACTTCTGGGCTTCCCTGATCCTACAGGGCCATCCAGTCTGCTGTCCTCCCAGACCCCCCACTTCCCCCGAATCTCAAGGGAGGAGGGTCCTTGAGCTGAGACCAAGGAAAAGAGAAGCCACATCTGTCACATCCTCACTCTGCTTACCCATCTCTGAGTAAACCTGGGCCCAACCGATTCAGGCAGGGCCTCCCAAGGTCTAACCTCTAGGCCTCCTGCTTGAGCTCCTTGGACATCCTGACAAGTTTGCAGATGACCAGGTCCCTCTCCCGGGCCCTGACATCCTGCATGCACCACCCAACCCACATCTGTGCCCTGTGCACCCACACTTCCCTCTGCCACAGTGAAATTGAGTGGGAGCAAGGTCAGTGAGGGCTTTGGAGTCTTCAGGAAGAATGTCTTGTCTAGGTCAGGAAAGAAAACATGTGCAGGGGAGCAAGAAGGCCAGCTTGGGAGGCTTAGGTGCCCCTGCAGAGAGCCTGGGTTGGGTTCCTGTGCCATGCTTGGCGTGGCACTGTAGCACTGCCTGGGCCGGGTAGTCCTGGGTGTTACCATAGGTTTTGGGATGTTAGTTTAGATTCTGGATGCTGATGTAAGGTTTAGGGTATTAATGGAGATTATGGTGGGTTTTCTGGTAGGGTTTCTCTGGGATTTCTGTAGGGTTAATCTAAAAGGCCAAGAGCCCATTCTTCTTCCTGGGCCTGGACAGGGGAGAGAGCCAAGGCCGTAAAAGAAGCAGGGGGTGAGGTAGCCCAGGTTTCCAGAAGAGGGGGATAATCTGAGGTTGCAGGCATCGAGGCTCTGCTCCCCCTCATCTTGGCGTTCAGCTCCCAATCCCTGGCCAACAGCCTCATTTATTGACAGAGAGGGGCTGGGAGTGATTGCTGGCCAGAGACTAGGCATGCTCCTGGCTTTCTGCAGGGAGGAAGGACCAGGGAGAGGGGCCTAGGCAGCAGGATGGTCTTCCTGGTTGTGTGTCCCTAACATCAACCAGGATCTGGGATCCCACCTCAGTCTGAGAGCCACGCTTGGGTGTTGCTGAGGCAGGGGGAAATCTGGAGGAAAAAGGTATAGATGCTTCTCCCTGGAGACCCCAGTTTTCCAGGGCTGATAGACCTTCAGCTTGGACCCAGGCAAATAAATGGAGAATTGTCCTTGTAGCTTAACGATGGGAAACTTCCTGAGAGATGGGGGTGTGGGGCAAGGATTGGGCAGAGAGGTGGGAAGGGAAGGGGTCCCAAGCAGGAACAGGCGGAGGGCCATTTCAGAGGAGAGCAAGGATGAGGGGGAGCTCTAGCCCCAGAGACTTAGGGAGGGGAGAGAAGAGCCATCACTCTGTATCCATCATTCACACAGCAAACATTCAGGCATGGCACCAGGACACACAGAGATGAATTAGGGAGACAGGGGCAGCAACTGGAGAGGTTCCAAGAAGCTCGGTTCCTCCCCTCAACCTTGCCGAGTTCTCCAGGTCCATGTTAGCTAAGCTTCTACCTCCATGCCTCTCTAACCCTAAAGATGTCCATTATCCCTAATTCTAGCTTCCTTCTTCCCCAGGGTCCCACCCCTGCCCCAGCCCTTGCCATAGTCCCTGCCACTCAAATATGCCAGTCTGGGCAGACTTTGGAGCGTCTTCTGGGCCACAGTGTCAGCAGGAGGGATTGGGGTTAGACATTCTAAGCACCTTCCCAAGCAGCAGGGAGGAGGAGATCTAAGGACCTGAGCGGGAGGCCAAGGAACTGGGCCTGAGATCCTCAGGCCGACTCTGCATTGCGCTGGGAGAGGCATCATTCATCCGCCCAGGGGCAGAGATGGGGCAGGGGGAGGGGAATGAAAAACACCCACAGCCCATTAACCTACTTTTGCAACTTCATTAAAACAGAGTGTCCGACACATAACCATAAACTGTCTTCCGAGGAGGAAGCCAGATCCAACATCCAGCTCTAGCGGTGCAGCCTCTGAGAAGAGGCTGGAATAACCAGGGTGGAAGGGACACTAGTTATGGGGAGGGGGCATGGGTCACTGAGTGGCTTTGCAGGCTGGGCCAGTTGGGCTCCCTACTGCAGGATCTCCTAGGTGGGCAGGCCACTGGGTGAGGGGCAAGGAGGGGATTTTCTATAATATTATACAGCTGCTGCCCTGATCAAGAACCCTCATAGCAACAAAAAAGGATTTACTGTATAGCACAGGGAACTATATTCAGTATCTTATAATAAACAATAATGGAAAAGAATTTTTCAAAAGCATATAGATATGTACACATATATAACTGAATCACATTGCTGTACACCTGAAACGAACACAATATCGTAAATCAACTATACTTCAATTAAAATAAAAAAGAACCCTCATAGCTTCCTGGAGTCCCTCGTAACAAATCTAAAAGGTCCTCTCAGCTTTTCAAAGCCTCATTCAAGAAGCCCCGTTCTGCGCCGAAGCCCCCTTCTCCGAGGCGTGCGCTGAGCGTTACACCGACAGCCTGAGTACAGCAGCCTCCACACAGTGTGAGGCTGTCACCACCCTGGCTAAACAGGTGGCCAGGTCCAGCAGAATGAACACCCGCCCAGGGGTCAGTGAGGCTGGGCTCCCACTCCCCGGCTGACTGATCTGGATCTAGTCCTCATGGGAGCAGTGACTGAGTGCCCAGGCCCCGGAGAGGGACTGCCAGCGGTCCAATCCGACTTTGCCATTGCAGGACCTCGGCCAAGTTATTTAACCTCGCTGTCCCTTAGTGATCTCACGGGAATGATGACATCTCATAAAATTATTGAGTCTTAAATGGGATGACCCATGGAAAACACACAGCACTTAGGACCTGGCACATCCTAGTACATTATTATGTATTTATTTATCTAGGGCTTCACAGGCCTGAAAAGGACCTTGGAGTTCATGGAATCTGATCATTGAGTTTTACAGATGAGGAAACCGAGGCCCAGAGAGGGGAAGTGACTTGGGTCAGAATCAGAACCCAGATTTCCTTTTCCCCAGTCCAAGGATCTTCTGCAAAATGTCCTCTCTGGGCCTCAGTGTCTTCGTTTATGTAATGAAGGTATTAGAGTAGACCAGCGGTTTCCTTCTTTTACAATTATTTATTATTATTATATTATCGCTATTATTATTATTGCCTTAGAACCACTTTTCAAACACTATGCCTCATATGCAAAGGTGGACTAGGTCTGGAGAAAATAGTGCAAGAGCAGGAGGTAGTCTGGAGCCTGAGTGCTGGTCCCTCCTTCTGCCCTAGCAGCAGCCCCAGAGGCCCGCCAGAGAAACCAGGGGGTCACAGACCCCAAGTCAAGCCCCTGGTTGGATGACCTTAGGGCTTCTGCCACTGGCACTCTGGGAGGCTGGTGCCCCAGAAAGAGCAAGAACCCTTTAAAGCCCCACTGGGAGAAGAAGATGGGCCTGAAAAGAGACTGTGGTGATAAGGTTGTTTCTACATCATCTCTGCACAGAAAAAGCGTGGAGGGAGGGAGGGATGCAGAGAGCGGACCAGAGGCCCAGGTATACACCACCCCTAGTACCTCCACCCTCTCCACGCCTCCCAGCTCTGAGCCGCCCGCACTCCCACAATAGCGGCAGCCCAAGAAAACATGGTCATAAAACAGACATTTGCTTTAATTTTCACTTGAAGGGGCAATTTAGCACAGGCTGTTTGCAAGCTGTCGGAATTCTTTATGAGGCTCTATCATGTTTTCCCAAAATGGTCCCCCCAAGCGGCTTCCTGGGGTCAAAGTTCATAAATAACTATTTAGGGGGAAAAGGGGTTGGAGAGAGCATGGGAAATTGTGAAGAGTGGAGAATATATATTTTTAAAATCAGATCAAGCGTGGCCGGGAGGGACTTCCCTGGTGGCGCAGTGGTTAAGAATCCGCCTGCCAATGCACGGGTTCGATCCCTGGTCCGGGAAGATCTCATATGCTGCGGAGCAACCAAGCCCATGTGCCAAAACTACTGAGCCGGCGCGCCACAACTACTGAAGCCCACGTGCCCTAGGGCCCACGTGCCGCAACTACTGAGCCCGCGTGCTGCAACTACTGGAGCCCGCGCTCCACAACAAGAGTAGCCCCCGCTCACTGCAACTAGAGAAAGCCCACGCACAGCAACAAAGACCCAAAGCAGCCAAAAATAAATAAAATTTAAAAAAAAAAAAAAAAAAAAAAGAGTGGCTGGGAAACTAAGAGCAAGAGAAAGCCAGGCCAGGACAGCCGCTGATTGGAGGCGAGTGCTGTGTGACTTTGCCCAGCCCTCTGCCCTCTCTGGGCCTCCCACAAGCAGAGGCCAGTCCTGGTCATAAAAATGAAACACTGTGACTCAGCCCCTACATCGAGGGCCCTCACACACTCATTCATAATGACCTGGATACTCGATTCACAACCAAACCAATCTCGCTGTGACCTGATTGGCATTTCTGCTTCGGGCTCTCTCCAGCTCTCACTCCCAGAAACTTCAGCCCCACAAACTGCTGACCTTACTCTTTCCTCAGTGTCCCCCTCTTGGTCCCATCCCCCACTGGTTTTCTAGGTCCTTTTTCCCAAGGAGAAAGTGCTAGATTTTACTAGAGCCTCCCAGCTGCCCCAAGGAGGCGAAAAGTCACTAACCCAACTCCTCTCAAAGCTGGACTTGGTTCCTCTTCCTCAATTTTCCCACAGTCCGTCCCCTCAAGAGCCCTGAGCTGAGGCGTCAGTAGGAATAAACCTCCCACATCATAAACAGAGCAGCTGCTCCCGGGTCTGGATGCACGGAGGCCCTTGGAGATCACAGAGTGGGGAGGGGCTGGGAAGCTGGACCCTGGGGTCCCCTGAACATACTCCAGGTCCCCTTCAGCTCCCTGTGACGAAAGCTTCCTGCCTCTAAGGTCTTGTGGAGGCTGGGGCACAGGGGTTTGGGGGGCGAACTCTGGGGCCTTCATCCAACCCTCTCCCAGGGGTGACATGGGAAGCGAAGGGGAGACAGAGGCCATAACGTAGGGCGGGGGTCTCTCCTCACTCAAGACCCCTCCCCCTTCCTCACACTTCTGAGGAATTTTCCTGGCCACTGTAGACAACTCCAGCCTCAGTATTCCCAGGGAAGGGTGATGAGGCAACAGGGACGTGTCTCAGGCTGGGAGCGATCCCAGAGATCAGGTCAGATGCGGGGCAGGATGGCTGGAGACTATGGGAACTTGGGGTGTGGGAAATCCTGCCATCCCTGCATAGCGGCATTTGCATAGGAGACTCCCCCGAGGAGCTAACTGGAAGCTCACCCAGCATTCTGCAGCCCAGACCACCCAGTAGGGCCCCCATTAAAGCCTGTTGCCAAGCGGCCCCAGCTGATTGCAGGAGAGGTGAGCATGGGTTCTCCCAGGCAATAATCAAGGAGAGAAGAAACAGAGCAGAACCCTCACGAGAGGACCTGAGAAGGGAAGAGGACCCAGACACACCACTCCCCAGATAACTGAGTCCCTAGATGTACTGTGGGCACGAATTAAGCTTCCACATACTTAATCTTCTCTAATGCCCAAAAGAAGCCTGAAACATCAATCCTATTTTTCATATAAATAAGTTGAGGGTGCAAGAGGTAGAGGATGTAGTCCAAAATCACACAGATCTGTCTAGACCTGACACCAACCTGCCTTCTTCCCGGGTCAGGGAGTCTCTGGACCCTTGAGTTTAATTGCCATTGAGTTAGTTACCACCCTCAGCCTCCTTACCATCTATACTGGAAAGGGCTGTATGTGCATCTACCTGAGGATGTTTGTCTCCATCCTCACCACAGCAGAAATACAGAATCTTACAGTAGGGAGGTCTAACCTCCTCATGGTACAATTGGGAAACTGATGTCCAGAGAGGATAAGCTGCTTGCTCAGGGTCACAAAGTCAGGAAGAGCCAAAGCAGGAGCTTGATCCAATTTGGATGGATGCTCTTCCCCGGAGCCAGGTTCTCAGCTGTTTACACATACAGATTCCAGGTACCATGTTGGCACCAGGGAAGTAAAGGTGAATAAATACAGGCCCTGCCTGGAGAGGCTCAGAAGCGGGGAGAAAGGGCCCTCCCCCCAGCCTGTAGAAAGACTTATCCTCCAAATGTCAAGGACATGCTAAGGAAGAAGTTGCTGTAAGCTGAGGCCTGGAGTCAAGAAGGCCTCCCGGAGGAGGTGGATCTACCCCAGCAGAGATGTGAGTGGGAAGAGGGCACGTCCCCCGGTGATCCTGGAGGAAATGTAAGTGCATAAGACCTTTCTTTCGGAAAATACTCCTGTTGGAGGATTATGGGAGACTGGGCTGGGAAGTCAGGTTGGGACCAGATCAGAGAAGACCTTGAATGCTAGGACAGAGAGTCTAAGCCTCACCCATGGGCACCGGGGAGTCATGGAAGGTTTTCACCTGGGTTAGGAGTGGGGGACCCATGCAAAGGAGTTTCTTAGTGAATTTACCCTGGAAGCAGCTCACAGGGCAGACTACCGGAGAAAATGTGTCAGTGTATCTGTGTGTTGTCTCTTGGGGTGAGTGTGTGTGTGCCTGTGTGCACATGTTAGTGTGATGCTAAGATGAGGAAAACCTAGTTTCAAAAACCGCCCTGGTCTGCTTTTGGGGAGATGATGGAACACCAGCTCCCCGCCCCTTCCGTCTCCCTCGTAAGCCGCCCTGAAAGGGCAAAAGCCTTGCCACCTCCTCCAGACACTCCTCGAGCCTGCACCCAGCAGGCCCAGGAAGAAACCCTCTGAGAAGCAGAGACACACACTCGGGAACAGAGTAAGCATTTCCTCGCCTGAGACTTCCCCCAAATCTCACAGCAGTAGTGAAGGACACCCAGGACACTAGGAAAGGGCAGGGGAGGGCGAGGGCTGACCATTCAGCAGCCCATGAGCTCAGAAGGGCAGCGAGAGTCAAGTGGTGGGGGACAGTTCAGCCAACAGGGACCCATGTAAACACAGAGAGGAGGGGAAATGCTCTGGAGAGAGAGAAGTAGAGACCCCTCAGAAGAGGGGTCACTGGAGGCATTGGGAGCCCACCTGCCCCTCGCCCTCCTGCTCACTCTCCCCCTCACTGCAGGCACTGACTGAAGTAAGAGGAAGAGATGTCTCACCAGGACAGCTGTTCTATTTTGTCCTCCTCTGGGACCCAGTGTGCCAGCGGCTCAGGCTACCTCTTCCCCCTGTTCCCTTAGCTGAGAGACCCCCAATGGTGTGGAGACTGTGACTAATGAATCCCAGTGGGGCTGTCATTACTGAGACCTGCAGTTTCCATCAATAGTGATCAGTGATTATCACAGCCACACCAGCATAGCCACTGCCCCCAAGGGGAGGGGGCTGGTAGCCAGGATTCCTGGTGCTATTCACCAGCTCTGCTCACCCTTCCCAGGTTTCCCTTCTTGAATCCCATGGAGAATCCTAATTTGGGGATTCATAGGATCTCGGAGTCAGGGCAAATCTTGGAGAGGGCCCATTCCCTCTGTAACCACCTGTTTGCCCACCTCTAGCCCAGGCGCTCGAGCCCACCAGGCATCCCCCGCACTGGTGATCTGTTAAAATGTGCATCTGCCCCCTAAGACCTTGGTGCCGCTGTGGAGAAGCCTGATGGAGCTCTGCCATCTTTACAATCCTGAGGTCTTCCCCATGCCTCCCCAAGCAGGCCCAGACACAGAGCCTCCCACATTGATCTATGATAAGCTCCTCAAATGCCAAGTCCAGGGTCACCCAATCCCACCCCTCCGAGAAGCCCTTCCAAATTCTATCTCCAGCCCTGCTACTCTAACACCAGCCTCCTTCTTCTGCAGCTGTTTGCTGTGAGCCTCCCACCGGGCAGAAAAAGGATGATCTCATTCGCCTTCTAAGAAGTCTTCCAAACCTCTGTCTCCACATTTCTGACTTTTGCGCAAGTGTTTCTTGTCCCTGACTGCCAGAAAGTTCTCCTCGATATTTAACTTGAACCTTGCCCTCAGTGAGACAGACTTGGAGAAAGGTCATTTATTCAAAGTATCCCAGCTGCCCAGGTCACTGATGTTATAGCTGTGATGCGCTTTCGTTCCCTCTATCAGCCTTCCAGAAGCTCCCTGCCACTCCACACCCCCACCCAGTACTCCCCGCACGCCCATCACCCCAGAGCAGCTCAGGGACTGCCTGCCTCCAGGCCTGGCTCTAGCTCAGGTGGTCAGCCCCAGCCCCAGTGGAGCGAGCGAGCGGGGAGCCGCGGGGAGCCCTCGTACAGCCCAGCCCTGCCCCCAGCCCAGGCTCAAGAAGGAGGTAATTAGGAGCTGTGCAGTCCCTGTCCCCCAACAGGTACAGCTGAGCAGCTGCATCCATCATCGGGGGCAGCTGCCAGAGAAGGGGAAGGTCACGTGGCTCAGCAGGACCAACAGGAGGGCGGGGGAGGGCGTGGGGGCCAGGGATTGGCTGGTCTGCAGCGGGGGAGTCAGGGCTGTCGGGGATAACCTGAGAATGACCTTGTGGGGACTTTAGCTCCCAGTCTCTTCTCCTCCCTAGACACCCCCACCTTCCCCCAGTTCCTAACCTACAGCCCTCCCAGCTGCCCTTGCCCTGGCATTTTCTCTCCTCCTTCAGTACCACCTATCTAGGGTACAAGGGCCCCTCTTACTCTTTTTTTTTAAGGAAAATGGCCTCTTGTGTGCTTAATAGATCTGAGAAAGCATGTGGGAGTGGGAGGGGGTAGTTTTCTGGCCTGAAGAGGGGCTGGTGACTCTATGAGAAACACTGTGGATAGGGTTCGAAGGGAGCAAGGAAAGAAGGGGGAAAGGAGAGAGGGGCCCCTGCTTGGATGGAGGAAGTGTTGGTACAGGTGCATTTTTCTCTAATTGCCTGTGTTGATGCCGGGGCGTGAGTGGGCAGGCGCATCGCGTGGGTGCAGCCTGGAACGTGTCTTGCATACTTGTGCTGAGCCGGCTACCTTACCATGTGCTGCAGTGCACTCGGGCAGAGATGGGCGGGTTGACCTTGACCTTCTCTCTGTGCACGTGCCCAGGCTCCTGTTCACACGTGTTCACAAGTAGCTGGGTCCCTTCGAGCACACTGCCACAATGGGCTTTCACCTTGCCTGTTTCTGACCCAGAGAGGGCAACCCCCTGCAATTTGCCTGTGCCTGGGACCCCTCAGCACATCCCCCAGCCAAGTGGGCAGGGACCCTCACGCCCACCCCCAGAGCTACAGGTCAGGGTGGCAGCTGGTGGGAGAGAAGAAAGGGAAAGAGAGGAGGGGCAGCTTCCCCAACACCTGTGAAGGTTCTTCGTTATATATGCAAATGTCCTCATTAGAGATGCAGAGCGCTTCCCTGAGCTAATGGCTGCTGCAGCCATTTCTGTGTGGAAGTGCTGAGCAGGGGTCTGCGGCTGGGGGAGAGGAGGAGGGGCAGGACCACTGTCCTCCGGCTGAGCAGGGCCAAGGCTCTCATTCCGCAAGCCTGGTCCTGGGCAGTCCTGGGGGCGCGGGGGGAGCCCGTGGGAGGGGCAGGTGGAGCAGTATCAGAAAGCACAGCTCTGGCACTTGGCACTGCCTGGTCCCCTACCCCCACCCTGAGACAGGACTTGCCGGCAGGGTCCTTTGAGGAGGGCGGTAGCCCAAAGCCCCAAAGCCAGGGTCCCTGTAGGTCTGGGAGCAGGTGACCCTGGCTCCTGCTCCATAGGACACCAGACGCCTCCTCCCTCCTACTGGCCCAGGCTGACACACACACAGACTTATGCCCAGCCTGCTTCCTAGGCCTCACTTCCTGCCCCCTGTGCCACTGAACCCTGGAGAAAACAGTCTCATTGTCGTCTTTTTCTGTCACCCAACCGTAGAGAAAGGAGCCTGATTCTAGTCCAGAGCTGCTGCCTCTCAGCCCCATTGGACATCCATTTATAGACTAGCCACTCTTCGGGGCTGTCTTGTGCTTATTCACCTCACTGCCACCAACGTGGCACGAGAGACAAACACAAACACACAGCTCACACATGCCCTCGGAAACACGCAGTCACCCTCATCCCAGGGGCACACGCTGTGTGACTTAGGTGAACTTGCCCTCAGACACACACCCACACTTAAACCATCCCGCCAGCCTCCGCCGTCCTTGGGCACACGCGTCACCCCATCTTGGGGACAGAGTCCACAGAGACGTCCCATGCCCTACCCCCCACCTCTCCTCTCCTTGCTTCTCCCTCCCCCTCCTGCCCTCCTCCCTGGGCACCCGTTTGCCAGGGTTATTTATAGAAGCAAGCGATAAATTCAGTGTGTTTCTCGGCGCTCAAAGCTATAAATAATGGCACAGATCATTAAACCCCGAGAGCAGGCCCAGCCGCCCCGCAAACAAGATGAAGTGCAAACCACCACGTGAGAGGGAGAGAGGGAGGCACAAGGCAGAGCCCCAGACCCAGGGCCATGGGCCCCAGGCAGCACCCCGCAGCTTGGTCCCCATGAACGTGGGCCTCCAAGGGGCCTGCCTGGGTGGGCACGAGGGGAGGGGAGAGCGGAGCTGGGGCCTGGGCTTGCAGGCTGGCGGGCAGGCTCACCCCCACCTTATTTCCACACCCTCCCTCTCTCCTCCCTCTCTCCCTCTTTCCCATCGCCCTGCCCTCTGCTTCTCTCTCCACTTCCCTCACTGTTCTTTCATCTTTCCAGTGTTTTCTTCTTCTAGTCTCTCCTCTTTCCCACCTCTCCTCTATCCATCCTCCTTCCTCTCTCCTTACCTTGTGCCCTTCACCTCTCCCTCTCCATCCACTTGTTCTCCGCCCCGGCCCTTTCTTCCCCCCATCCGGAATCTCCAGGCCCCAGGAGGGGCCCTGATCCCACCACAGAGCCCTCAGAGGCAGAAAGTCCCCTGTCAGCAGAACGCTGGAGCTGGCTGCTGATTCAGTGTCTGTAATCTCCCAGGCGGAGGCGGCCATGGCAGGGGGGCAGGAAGGGGGGACGGGGAAGATGGATGAGGAGTAGAAGAACAAAATGGCATGGACACCAGGGACGGGCTCCAGGCTGAGGGAGGTTCTGGGGAGCGGAACCAGAGCCCCGAGCTTCAGACCAACCCCACCACCGCCGGCTGGTCAGTGGGGTGAAAGATGTGCTTTCTGGTACGAGAGACGGCACCATGGGAAAGATAAGGCAAACGGACAGGAGCAGAGGGGAGCAGGCAGGGGCGGCCGGGAGGTGTTGCAGAAACCAGAGAAAGAGGGGTCAGAGGAAGCCAGAAAAACAAGGGGCATTGATAGAGGCACTGACAGAGGGTTGACCCCGTCCAGGCCCAGCCAGCCCCAGTTCCAGCGCGGACCCTGGGCAGCCATCCTGAGTCGGAGCCACCGTGTGGAAGGTTTCAGGGTCCTGACCATGGCTACCACAAGCCTCCCTCCTTCACTTTTAGGAAGTGCCTCTATCCTTTGGGGCTCACCCAACTTGACTCGGACTTACTTTGGGGAGGTCTCCCTCAGCCCCCGCTCTAGGTCACCTACCTCCTAGAGTCTTTCACCCCATCCCACTGGAAAGTTCTTACCACTTCCTGCTTCAGTTTGAGCCTCCTTCTGGAGGGCAGAACATAAGTCCAATATGTGCCATATGGTGCCCCAGAAAACCAAGCAATGCCTGACTCTTTGAAGCCTAATCAAACCCAGGAATGGTAGTCAGCTCTCTCCTTCCCGAGCGAAATCAGGCAAATAGACTTCAGATGGGGCAAGAGGGCCAAGATTAGACATCAACCAGAACCTGCGGGTGCTGGGGGTTGGGAGATGCCTCTGAAAGTTAAGGAGGACCCATGGGCCTGAGGACGGCACAGCCTGGCCTTGTGGCCAGGGGTGGACGAGAAAGCCTCAGAGCATTCCCCGCCTGCCCCTGTCCTCCGCACCCCATGGCCAAAGCGGCCATCTGCTCCCGCTTGCTCCCCTGTTGGCCGCTTTGATGCAGAGCTCCGTTATTTGCCCGGGAATTTATAGTAGGAGCCAGGACAGCAGCTAAATCCCCCAGCCACAGAGGTAAATCAGCTGCTGCGATGGGCCGGAACACGGGAGCTGTCGGGCTGGGAGGAGGCACAGCAGGGCTGGAGAGGAAAACACTTGTCCCTGCTCCCTGGGGGCGGCAGCCAATAAATCCCCTCAGGCACCGATTAGGGCTGGTGGCCTGACCAGATCTTGAGGGCTGTCAGTGCTGGTGGCAGAGATTACACCACTGCAGGCACTGCCCACAGAAATAGGCTGCAGCCCAGGGCTGGGCCACAAGGGCTTCTCAGAGCAGCTGGGTGAGTAACAGTGGTTGGGAAACCAAAACCGGGTTTCCCAGGAGCTGAGTGGAGTAGTGTCACCACCTAGGAGGGCAGGTTCTCTAAAGCCCAATTGCCTGGGCTCAAATCCTGGCTCTGCCACTGATTACCTGTGTGACCTGGGCAAGTTACTCACTTCCTTGTGCCTCAGTTTTTCCATCTGTAAAATGGGGCTGATTAAATGAGGAGATAGGCATACAGTGCTTGGAGCAGTGCCTGACAGTGTAGCATTAGTTGTACCGTCACACAGAACAAGCTGTCCAGGGTGGGTTAGATCTGGTCTTGTGCAGAGAAAGGAGAAGGGACCAAATGACCTTTGGAAGAACCTGGGGGTGCCAAGATGATGTTTAAAGAGAGAGGGCTCTCTTAACCCCACCAGGGAGAAAGTGAGAACAGCTTCTCCCAGTGGATTCCTGTGGGTAGGGGCACAGGCTCCTGGGTCACACAGGCTGGCCTTCGAGTTCTGACACCTATTAACTATGAGAATTTCAGCAAGATATTTCACTTCTCTGTACCTGACTGTCCCCATCTGTAAAATGGGGCTGATAATACCACTCACCTCACAGGGTTATTGAGAGGATTACATGAGATCAGACATAATTGAAGTGTTTAGTGGTGTGTTGTCCATAGTAAGTGCTCAGTAAATTTTTGTTTTGTTATTACTGTTATTTCATCAAGGGAATGACGGCTACACAGTGGATCCTAAACCCAAGCAGTGAAGCCGACAGGGAGAGAAAGGAGGAGAGGGGTTGAAGGCTGGGGGTGGGGGCAGAGGGGTCAGTAAGGAGAATGGGGGCCAGACAATGGAAAGGGAAGATAAAAGCAGGCAGGTAAAGATGTAGACTTGGAGGCGGAAAGAGAAAAGGGAATGGCACAGAGATGAAAGACAAGGAGAGATGGGGGGGAGTTGGAGGGAGAGAGAGGAGAACCCTGGGGGTGGGGGGCACCAGATCAGGAGGACGAATGGACGGGGCCTCAGAGCAGGGGTCAGGGAAGTGGGAGGGGGAGAAGAAGCCTGTGGGGAGTATTGAGGGGCAAGGGAAGTGAGGAGAGAAGAAAGAAGAAAAGCAATGGGAGTACAGGCCGAGAGACAAAGGAGGAAGAGCAGTATCTGGAAAAACAGCAAGCCGAGCTGGTGCAGCTCATTACGCAAACATGATTCCAGGCGCTGCTCAGCTGCCCCCTCCTCGGCTTTCATTTTCAGCTTGGCTTCCCCCTGGCTTCCCTCCTGCACCCTCCTGCCAGCCTCTACCTTCTCAGCACGTCACCCGGGGGCAGATGCGGCAGCAGAGGGGTGAGGGGCTTGGACTCTGCTCCCCAGGGGGTGAGGAGGAGCGGAAGGAAACAGTCCCCAAAGCAGAACAGAACCTGGGGGTCCTCCCCTCCTTCTGGCAGCTTCCCCCTTCATCAGCATAAATACAAGACAGCGGCAGAAAGAAATGCAAGAATGGAATAATAATAATAATAGCAGCTAAAGCATTAGCAGTCTGCAGTTTACAAAGTGTTTTACAAGCCCCGAGTCTCCCAACACCCCTTGTGATGTAGGTAATATTACCCCCATTTATTACTATCATTATCATCAAGGATTCTATAATGCTTACAACCTGCTAAGCACTTTATTCTCTTACTCCTGACAACAACTCTATTATCCCCATTTTACAGATGACAAGCTGGGGCCTAGATCCTATGCCCCTACCCCTTTGCCTCATCTCTGATCTCTCCCGTCTTTGCTCAACCCTCTTTTCTATTCTCTCATCTCCTCTTGTCCTCCCTTGATTCCCCTCTTCCAATCATGCTGCCTCATTAAACTTCAACTTGGCATTTTGTTCACTCTCCAGGCACTTCCCCCCCAACAGTGACCTGCAGGACCTGGTGTGATTACAGATGACTGGCAGCCCCTTCATTGGGAGGGGCCACCTGACAGGGAGGGACCAAAAAGAAATCACATGGCAGTGGAAGTGAACTATGACAATGTCTTCAGAGATGCTGTTTTTTCCCCACATTCTTCTCCAAAAGACCTGAGATGATCTAGCATGTAAGACACATAAAACCGAACCATTAAAACACACATGAAAGGGCTTCCCTGGTGGCACAGTGGTTAAGAATCTGCCTGCCAGTGCAGGGGACACGGGTTCAAGCCCTGGTCCAGGAAGATCCCACATGCCACGGAGCAACTAAGCCCATGTGCCACAACTACTGAGCCTGCGCTCCAGAGCCCGTGAGCCACAACTACTGAAGCCCGCGAGGCACAACGACTGAGCCCATGTGCCACAACTACTGAAGCCTGCGTGCCTAGAGCCCGTGCTCCGCAACAAGAGAAGCCACCGCAAGGAAAAGCCCACGCACTGCAACGAAGAGTAGCCTCCGCTCGCCACAACTAGAGAAAGCCCACGTGCAGCAACGAAGACCCAACGCAGCCAAAAATAAAATAAATAAATTTTTAAAAACTGTTTAAAAAAAACACACATGAAAGAGTAAGACAAGATCAACAAGTCACGGTGAGAGAATGTCGCCCAAAAAGGAAACCTACGGTTGGAGAATTACCACAGAGGAAACCAAAACTTAGCCCTCAGCTCTCAAACACTGAAAATAAATGAAACCAGGGAGTAGCTACAATCCTCCTCACCTCCACCAGAACCCCTTCACCTGTTCATTGGTCATGAACTCAGCACCCACTGTGTGCCACAGATCAAAGACGTGATCAACGCCAAGGACACAGACTTTTCACTCTACAAGTTCAAGGAGGTTTTACCTGAGATGCGCTGGGCGCAGTTGCTGTAGAAGAACTGACAGGACTCTGGGCTGAATGAGGTGGAGAGCAGTGAGGACTGCAACGGTCAGAGGCCGTGGGACGCAGGGAGAGGAAGGGCCCACACAACGTTGTCCCAGAACTGAGAAACCGAGGCTGGGGTGTGTCAGCGGCAGCCCTTGGTTTCCTGCCCCTGAGCCCTTTCCTGAGTGGCCTATTTGGGACGAGGTCCCTGCTGGCCCATTAATCCATCCACCTTGCACACCATGCTGGTGACGGCTGCTCCTGGCTACTTCTGCTCGTTGGCACATTAGCATGGGGATCATCAGGAACGAAAATAAATCAGATGAAAATAATATCCCATGCTCTCCCACAGAAAGAAAATCTGCCCTCCATGTTGGCACAACTTCCAGCCTGCGGGAAGGGTGAGCACAAGTGAGCGTGACAGAGGACAGGGGCATGCAGGGAGGAAAGACATGGACCCCTATCAGGGAAAACCCCAGATCTGTGCGGGGGGGCACCCTTCCACAATCACAAAGATGCTACCCCTTCCCCAGCAGCCAGCAAAACAGGGCCTACACCCACACGTGTCTGTGGATGAAATACATACGTGTTAAACTTAAAAGCTGGTTCTTAGGAAGGCTGACACCTGGCCTGGCCAGCGCTGGAGGTACCTAAGTATATGGCACTGGTGATACGCCCGGGGCACCCACTCCAATGTCTTAAAACGCTTCAAGGGGTTGTGAGTGGCTGGTGTGGCTTAAGAGTGAAGCACAGGGGCTTCCCTGGTGGCACAGTGGTTAAGAATCCGCCTGCCAATGCAGGGGACACGGGTTTGAGCCCTGGTCCGGGAAGATCCCACATGCCACAGAGCAACTAAGCCTGTGCACCACAACTACTGAGCCTGCGCTCTAGAGCCCAAGAGCCACAACTACTGAGCCCGCATGCCTAGAGCCCATGCTCTGCAACAAGAGAAGCCACCCCAATGAGAAGCCCGTGCACTGCAGCAAGAGTAGACCCCGCTCACCACAACTAGAGAAAGCCCACGCACAGCAACGAAGACCCAACGCAACCAAAAATAAATAAATAAAATAAATAAATTTGTTTAAAAAAAAAAAAAGACTGAAGCACAGTCCTGGGCAGGTAGGTGGGTCCGAGCATTCACCAGCCCGGAGCACGCACGCTTCACCTGCTCAGCCATCATGGAAAACTGGCCTCCTTTTTCCCCTCCTGCTCCCTTTCCTGAAGCATAGTTTGTTCTCATCAGGGACTCCTGGGTAAGATAATCTGGAGTTAGGACAGAAGTTCATTAAACTTCCCAGAGAGCAAAATTAGCTCTTTCCCACAGTGGGGGAGAAAAAACACCACCACCCCCAGCTCCTCCCAAACCAGGCACCACAGTTGCACCTTCAGAGCCTGACCAAGCCTCCAGTGAGTAACAGAGACGAACAAGACAACTCACAGAGCAGAGTCCCTCCCTGGTAGGCCAGGTAAACCAAGAGATGGCAAAGCCTTTCCTCCAAGCACCTCTTCCAATACACGGACCTCCCTTCCACGGCTCCCTAATGCATGCAGAGTAAACCTGCCTTCACGCCACAGCGCTGATTCCTCAGACCAACATTCAGAGCCCTCCTTAATACAGACCCATACTGAGCTGCTACAATTTCTCCTTCCTCCATCACCTCCCCTCCCCCAGCTGCTGATCCCCATACGCTTCAAGGAACATGCCCTGAACCATCCTGCTGCCAGCCCGTGTTGCCAGGAATGCCCTCTCCACTACTTCCTGGAGCTCCCATACGCTCATCAAAGCTCTCCCCATCCTCCGCCAGGGCAAATGCAAATCCCACCTTCTTTCACTCATGCAAGTTGTCTCCCTGCCCACTAGACGGGCCTCCTGGCTCTTGTTCACCCGTGTGCCTGGTACTGAGAGGCAGTCTGGGGAATGTGCATGGAATTGAGTGAAAACTCCAAACCTGTTCCCAGCCAAGCTTTCTTTCCTGGGACTCACAGTGGTCTCAGAAATAAGGAGGCCAATCAGGGATGCAGAGGTGGCAGATGTCTCTAGAGCCCCATTACCCCGAGTCAGGGTAGGACCCTGGGGAGACGGAGGC
This sequence comes from Balaenoptera borealis, assembly GCF_965194805.1. Lineage (NCBI taxonomy): Eukaryota > Metazoa > Chordata > Mammalia > Artiodactyla > Balaenopteridae > Balaenoptera > Balaenoptera borealis. The sequence goes on from NC_138870.1 coordinate 45,892,933, forward strand.
TGCTGCGGGAGACGTTACAGGTGCTTCTAGGCTTCCTGAGACTGTTGGGACGGGCACTGCTGAGGGGCTCTAGGGGCCGTTAGACCAGCGGTGGAGGGTTTCCTTTCTTCCTCTGGCTCCTCTCTCTGTCACTCTCTCTCAGTCCCTCGCAATTGTCATCATTCTCTCTTTCAATTAGACAGGGGCTTCCTTCTGCCTAGAGACACCTCCCCTTAGAGCTTTGCTACTCAGAACGTGATCTCAGAAGCAGCAGCAACAGCATCGCTGAAAATGTGCTAGAAACGCCAACTCTCAGGCCCCAGCCCAGACTGGTCAACCCAATCCTTCAGTTTAGCAAGATCCCCAGGTGGTTTGTGTATACATTCAAGTTTGAAAGAACTCATTTAAAGAATCAGAAAAGCTAGGCCCAGGGCCCAACAGGGAAGCTGAATGCTTCAGCTGTTCATTCATTCATTCATTTATCCTTTCAATAAATATTTAATAAGCACCTACTGGGTGCAAAGTGCAGTGCTAGGCATTGGGGAGGAGATGGTGAATGATTCAGCCCCGGGTGCACAGGCCAGAGGGGGTGAGATCAGCCTTCCCCATCTGGTTGTCCCAGCTCCCCAGAGTTGGGGGGCTTAGATCAGGAACAGGGGTGCATTTGACTGGAGACTCTCTCAAGACCCTGAGGCTGGTGACGGATCCCTCTCACTCCCCAATACAAAGACAGAGAATCAGTCAGTGAGATGGAAGGGAAAGAGTGATGAGAATGAGGGAGAATGCTGAGCGGGAAGAAACGGAAGACGGAAATGAGGAAAAGTGAGTCTACAACAGACTCTCTGAACCACCCCCCGGCCACTCCAGAGACACACTCGGTTTTACTTCCCAAGCTCCCTGTTGAGTGCCCCCTCCAGGACATGCCCCATTCCAACTCCAAGCAGATGGCCTCCCACAACAGGGGTCCTCAGTGGTCCATGAACGAAGGACAGCTCCAGCCCTCCAGCACCCTCCACCCCAGGGGCTGAGAGGGGAGAAGACAGGTCACACCCGGAGGAGAAGTATTCACGGCAGGGGGACTGGTTGGAAGGGCGTAGGGATAGTAAGAAGCACACAGACTCAGGAGATGGGGGGGGGCTCCAGGTGAAAGGGACTGTGGTGTGGAGAATGAACTATAGGGAGGCCCATCGGGGGCCCCTTGTGCTCAGCAGTGCAGGCAAGCCAGTGTCTTGGCTAGAATTGTACAAGTGGAGATTGTGAGATGTGGTCAGATCTGGGATCTCCTTGGATGATAAGGCTGATAGAACTTGCATATGGATTGAGTATGAGAAGCGAGGGAAAGAGAGTTAACGAAGATGACTGACCCCTGCGTCTTGGGCCTGAGCTACCTGTCAGATTAGGGTAATCCAAGGTGATCTGGGAAGGGTTCAAGAAGAAAGGGTTGGGGCAAGGTTTGGAGGGAAGGAAAGACCTAGGGCATAAAGTAGGGAAGAAGAGAGTCCATGTTGGGCAGTCATAAGGAATGAGAGTGAAGAGATGGGAAAAGAAGGGAACAACTATTCAGGGGACGTTAGTTCAAACTTCTCGAGGGCAAGAATTGCATCATCTGTTTCCACTGGATGCCTTAGGGTGTTCCATTGATATTCTGCACATGGCGAGTTTAATCAAGTACTCAGTAAACATTTGTTGCTTGTTGAAAAGTGACCCAAAAGGCAGGGTAGGGTGGTATAAAGAGAACTCAACTATGTCTTGGGAGCCCTGACCACCTACTGGCAGAGGGACCTTGAGCAAGTCACTGTCTCTCAGGGTCTCAGATCTTCAGTCCTTTCTCACCCCAATCCTCTTTCCTTGGCTCTAAGACCAGAATGCTGAGCCTTGGGAGCTACTGTAGGTCCTTGAGCAGAGGTGGCATGAGGTGGGCAGTCTGGAGGGGAATGAAGCCGAGACCCAGAGAGTGGGTCGGAACCATCTAGATATGGGTCAATGAGAGTTCGCCCACCAGGGTAGCTGGGAATGAAGAAAAATGATCAAGCCAAGAGCCCCACACATGCCATGCCCAAATTTTCCTTGCTGTGATGTCTCAGCATTTTGGGGGAGTTTTTGCAACTCCACAACTTCTAAATATTGAAATGCTTGGACTCAGTCACTGGATGCCCTTTATCTTCTATCTGTTCTCACTCCTTAGGGGATCTCATTCAATGACACTGATGACCCCAAATTTATATCTCCAGCCTGGACGTCACCATGAAACCCAGACCTGTACATCCCTCTGCCTACCAGACCCCTCTACTTGGTTGCTTAACAGGCATCTCAAACCTAACATGTCCAAACTGACTCCCCCCAGACCAGCTCCTCCTGCAGTATTCCCCAAATCTCCATGGTTCTGGTCACTCAGGCTAAATCCCTTGGTCTCATGCTGACTCCACTCTTTCTCTCACACCCTCCATCCAGCCCATCAGCAAATCCCTGGGCTCTCTGAAAAGTACATCCAGAATTTGACCACTCGTCACCGCCTTCACTGCCACCTCCCTGGTCCCGGCCACCATCATCTCTTACCTGGTACTGCAATAGGCTCCTGCCTGGTCCCCCCGCCCCTGCCCTTGTTTTCTCAATCGAGTCTCAATAGAACAGTAAGAATTTTCTATACAAATACAAGGCAGATCATGTCAAACCTTCTGCCCTGCTCCAAACCTTCCAGTGACTCTCCATCTTACTCAGAGCTAAAGCTAAAGCCTCACGGTGGTTATCAGTCCCCACGTGATCTGGTTCCCATTACCTCTCAGCCCCACCATTCACGCTCCCCCTTATTCTCTCTGCTCCAGCTGTATCAGCCTCATCACTGTTCTCCAACAGTAGACACACTCGCATCAGGGCCTTTGCCCTTGCTGTTCTTTGTCAGGAATGCTCTTCCCCCAGAAATCTGCATGGGCCCATAGCATCTGGTAAATGGCAGGCTCCATATGTTGGGGGCCTGAGCAGGGATAAGAAAGGGAATGAGGAGGAAAAGGAGATGATAATGGAGTCTGGTCCCACACAAGAAACGAAATGGTTCATCTTGCTTTCTCTGTCTTCCTCCATATAGGGAACTTGCTCCACCCTGGTTCCTCAGGAAGCACCCCACTCTCCATCCCACCCTCAGGAGAGCCTCAAGCTCCAACGGCATCACATCCCTCCAGGACTCGTGGACCTCCTGAAAAGGAAACACCTCACTCCCCTGACGCTGAATGGGACAACCCTCTCTGCTCTGCTCCCAGAGGATGTGGGGAAGAATGGTCTCATCCAATCATTCACGCAGACACACTTATCTCCACCACAGTCCTGCTGGGCCTGAGCCCATCAAGTCCATCACCGCTCCCCCCTCTTAACCTCTGCTTACTTTCCCTCCTCGGCCCTGCCTTGCTGCTCCCAATCATCAGACCCCCATTAGCACACACTGGAGGCAGGCTGAGGCTTGAAGGCTGGTGTGATGAGGCCAGAACAGCCCGGCCACGGGCCTCCGAGTCGTGGGGGAAGGCAAGTAGACTTGAGGGGAAGGCTTTGGGGGTGGGAGGCTGCAGAGGCCAGAGAGACAAGGAAACAAGCAAAGAGAATCAGAAGCTGTGATGAGATGGTGATCCAGAGGGACGCCGAGAGGGCATCGGCCAGAAAATGGGGGTCACACTCAGAAGCAGAAATGGTGAGAGAAGCAAGAGCCGACAGACGTCAAGAGCTGGAGACAGGAGGTGCGACAGAGAGTCTGACCCCCAGAGACAGACAGACGGACAGACAGAGACAGACCAGAGGAAAGAGACAGAGAGACGCAGGAGCAAGACCGCTAGGCGGGGAGGGACGGCGGCAGAGGCTACCCAAAGAGATGGAGAGATGCACGGACAGACCAGAAGGCTGCAAAGAAGGCGAGAGAGAAAAAAGAGCGGAGGCGGGAGTGGCGGGAAGCGGCGGGCGCGGGGCGGGCGCAGCGGAGCGGGCGCGGGCGCCGGGAGCCGGCTCGTAAAAGCCGCGCCGAGCGGGGAAATTGCCGCCAGAATCGCTGAGCTCCACAAAACGCTGCCCGCGCGGCCCGCCGCCGCACCCGCTCCAATCTCCAGCCTCATCGCCGCGCGGGCTGGTTATGCATTTAAATGTTATTTAATTGGATTGCGGAGGACCTGGGGGCCAGAGCGGCCCCCGCCCCCGCCATCCCCACCCCGCACACGCCGCGCGCCGGGGCTGCTGCCTCCAACACAAATCTGTTTTCCGAGTCACAGATTGCAGCGCACCCCCTCCCTACCTCCTCCCCCAGCCCGACGGCTCCCCTCCGCGTTTGGGCGCCTTCTTCTGTTCCCTCCTCCCAAACGGAGCCAGAGGACACTCAGAAAGACACAAGTCCCCGGAAGATGCGTGAAAAGGCAGAGGCTACACAAAAATACTCCAGACGCGCAGAGCCCCAATGGCAGCAAAAATGGGTCACACTGAATTCCACGAGTGTCCATCTGGGAGATTTTTCAAAATGCAGAGACAAGATCCCCAGGGATCACAAAAGTACGCAAGTGCATGTAATACACTGGAGATCCACGCTCTGTAGGGAACACATCACTGTATCCCTTGGAATGGTTCTTACAAAGTGACACGACCACACAGGGGGGCAAGATCTTGCTAACTCAGTGACCTTCATAGACCTTCCTAAAGCTAGGTAAGGAGTAGAACGCACATTCACTCTCACACTCAGAGCAACCATCACACCCCAATCGCTCAACTGCGGTGCCTTTCCACGGTTGGAAGGCAAACCCTTTCTTCAAAGACTTGTTCCTCTCCCAGTGCGCAGCAGAAAGCATCATCGGACGAGGTTCTGAGAGGCAACTGCATCAGTCATCAAGTTTCTTAAAACTGAACAAAGAAACAAAACTGAGCCAAAATCACAACAGGTAGGCTTGAGGGTAGACACCGGGAAGGCCTTCCTCAGAAGACAGAAAGTTTGAGATCCCAAAGGGTGAGACTGGGCTTCTCCCCTATCAACTGCAATGAGACCCATTTCTGCAGCCTAGACTAGGAGTCAGCACCATCAAGGTAGATGGAAGGACAAAATGACCTGCTGAGGCACGTCCCCCACATACTCCCAACCAGCCGACAGGAAATTGCTGGCCTGAAATTATCAGGGTCAAGATGCTTCAATTAATGAAAATGGAAATGGCAACCCGGCTTGGCGCAGGCCACCACGGAGGACTGTTCTGGGCTCTCGGCCACCCCCTCTGCCAGCTGGGCATAGAGACTGACATCAGGCTGAGATCCTTGAGGAGGAGTTAGGGGCAGAAGAACAGGCAAGAAGATGTGCAGGAAAATTCTATTGCAGTTGTTTTGTTTGTTTTGTTTCTGACAGAATGAGGGCCAAAACAAGGAGAGAGAAAAGAAAAAGGGAGAGAAAGTTTCCCCAAATACATAATTCAACCTTGACTGGTAAGCTTGGGCTGGGGCCAGGCTGGCATAAAGACCTCTGAAGAAGAAAGCAATTCAGCCTCCCCCAAAGCAATTTATTTCTGTATCACCTGATGGTCATAGCTGGGACGTTTATCCATGTGTCTAACCTCAATGTCTTATGCTCCAACTGAAATTATTTCCTTCTTTGGGGCATTAGGAAAAAATAGAAAACAGCTGGCCTACATCCTACCAAACAGGAATATTTGGAGAATTGAGACCTAGCCTGGGCTGGGCCACAATCTCTATTCCCTCCCCCCATTCCACTCATCTTCTCTGCCCAGCAATGCCCAGGCTGAGTTTCTGGCCTTTTTTGCTTCAGCACCTGGACACCCCCTGACACACCTATTGCTGTTTTCCATCCCAGAGGTTCACAGAACAAGAGATCAGAAAGGAAGCCCCATTTCCCATCTCCCATAGAGCCACGCCCAATGCCTGGTTCCGGCCAATCCTGGCCCCTGAGCCCCTCCCCTCAACCTTGCCGTTGGGGCTGAGAAATTCTTGGGGCAATCTGACACCGTTGGGTGTTCTCCTTTTTCGAACACCCACGCCATGGAGGTGGCAAGATTGAGCAAGTGATGAGAGAAGAACTTTCCAATCATTGCCCTCTCTCAGTGGCACACAGCCTCCTATCCACACTGAGGGCTAATCCCCTCCTCAGTCAGTGTGCCCAGAGCACTGTGTTTAGAACTTGCTCACAGCACGTTTTCCGTTTGATTTATACTATAATTATATGCTTGTATCTCCCAGCACCAGACAGTGAGCAACATGAGGGCAAGGAATCATCTAATTCACCTCTGTCACTCCGTACAGCGTCTAGGGTGGGGAATGGCACATAGCAGACATCAATAAATGTTTGTCAAACTGGGAAAGGGAAGTCAAGGACCACACAGTGGTCAAACTCAAGACTCAGTCTTGGGACTTCCCTGGTGGCACAGTGGTTGAGAATCCGCCTGCCAGTGCAGGGGACATGGGTTCGATCCCTGGTCCAGGAAGATCCCACATGCCGCCGAGCAACTAAGCCCATGCACCACAACTACTGAGCCTGCGCTGTAGAGCCCGCGAGCCACAACTACTGAAGCCCACGCACCTAGAGCCGGTGCTCCGCAAGCCACCACAACGAGAAGCCCGTGCACCACAATGAAGAGTAGCCCCCACTCACCGCAACTAGAGAAAGCCCGCGCGCAGCAATGAAGACCCAACACAGCCAAAAATAAATAAATAATTAATTTTTTTTAAAAAAGACTCAATCTTGCATTAGGCCATCCTGTTTCAGTAAGAAAAAAAAACAGGAAGAGCCCCTTTCCTCCCCAACACACTCCATCCTGCAGAGTCTCAGAAGCACTCCCACCCCAAGCACAGCTTGGTTTCTATCAAGTTGAGTGTGTGTAATTGTGTGCATGTGTTTGCGCATGCATACATGTTGGAGTGGGACCTTGAAGACCCCATCACTCCTCTGAACCGGAATTCGCGTCACCATCACTGGGCAAACACAACAAACTCTGGAGATACTCATGTTACTGGATGGGCACCCTGGGGTAGATCTCCAAACCCAGATGCGAGCACCCAGATGTGCATTCATCCTGGACACCTACTTTGTGCCAGGTGTGGGGTTACATACGGGGAAAGGAATATGAGGCCCTCTCCTTGCCTTCAAGGCATCCTGTCTTCACCTTGGCTGCATATCCACAGCACAAAGAGAAAAATAGATGCGAGGCTATACTTCAGACCTCCCTAATCAACATCTCTTAAAGTGGAGCTGGGACGCTTGGCTTTTTTAAAACCTCTACAGGTGAACTGATTCACAGTTCTATCCAATAGAACTTTCCACGATGATAGAATGTTCTGTATCTGCATCATCCAATCAGTAGCCACTAGCCATGTGTGGCTATTGAGCACTTGAAATATGGCAAGTAACTAAAGAGTTGAATTTTTTATTTTGCTTAATTTTAATTAAACAGCCACACATGGCTAGTGGCCAACATATTAGACTGCAAAACTCTTGATCTCAAATCACTTCAATTTGGCTTTAAAATACTTTTCACAACATTGGTGGTGGGGGCGGTTTGCTGCACCGTGCGGCTTGCAGGATCTTAGTTCCCTGATAAGGGATCGAACCCCGGCCCGGGCAGTGAAAGCACCTGAGTCCTGACCACTGGACTGCCAGGGAATTCCCTTACAATATTGTTTTGTAGCAGCTGACATCACCATTCCCTTTGGCCCAGGAGAAAACAATGAGCTTCCCCTCCCTAAGGACACTCTCATTTGTACTGAAGAAACTGTTCTAAAATGGACTGGGGGGTAGGGGCCAGTCTGGTATATTAAGGCCTATTAGCCAGCTAAGCCACCACACCAGCCTCCATGCCCAGACTGGAGGAAAGGCACTGAGTACCCATTTGTTAGAGGCTGACATTGGTCAGGGAAGAAGAAGCGGTGACATGATTTTAGGTGCCTGTTATGGACTGAATTGTGACTCCCCCAAATTCCTATTGAAGCCAAGTTAAACGAGGTCATAAGGGTGGGTGGCACCTTAATCCAATATGACTGGTGTCCTTCTAAGAAGAGAGATACCAGGGAGGTACACACAGAGAAAAGGCCATGGGAGGACACAGCGAGAAGGCAGGCAGCCATCTGCACACCCAGGAGGGAGGCCTCAGGGGAAACCAAACCTGCTGACATCTGCATCTTGGACTTCCAGCCTCCAGCACTGTGAGAAAATAAATTGTTCAAGCCCCCCAGTCTGTGGCATTTTGTTATGGAAGCCCTAGCAGACTAACATGCTGCCCTTGGGAAAAGGCAGGCCCAGGACCCTATTCAGCCTCTCCCTGAAAAGATGCACCCCAAGAATTGAGGGCAACAACCCTCTAGAAGCCAGATCCAGCAGTGACTCTGCCACATCTAAGTCTTCAAATCATCATCTTGGTCACTACTATTCAAGAACCTCTACGCACTGCCCAACCCTACCTCCACGACCCCATGATTCTCACCCCAATGCTAGGCTTTCACCCCAACCAACTCTATCCCCCTGAGACATCTTCCCTACACACTAATCCCCTCCCTTCCCATTCCTGACCCCACTGCACCTACTCTGCCTCCTATATGGCTTGCCCCTCCATCCCCCATCTGTTGGGTGTTTTAAGTGTGTGTTCTGTGCATCTGATTTCCTTCACTGGACTGCAAATTCTCAAAGATTAGTCTAGCATTTAAGACCTTTCACAAGCTGGCCCCAACTTAGCTCTCCACCTTGTTCTCCCAACTGGGCCAAGTCAACATTAATCTACTCGCCAGCCCTTGAACAGAACAATGCTCTTCTCTAAGCTCTCTGAAACTTTCCCAGTCTCTAAAGCCACCTGAAGTGCCACCTCCTCCAGAAAGCTCTCCCTGACTACCTTAGCTAAATACATAAGAGAACAATGGCTCCTATCTCTGTGCAATTATTCCAGTGCCCAGTTCTAGTGCTCTAACTGGGGCAATAACTACTTAGAGAGGAAAGGAGTCTAAGGAACATGGGGGTGCAAAACTGTAATGTAATTCTGATGCCAACCACCCGGAGTTAGCACAGACCCCTCAGGTTTAAGGGCAGAGCCCCCAACAAGACTGCCTTCACTGTAGATGCCAACTTCAAGTTTGGAGGTCCCCAGGCCACCTGCACTGCTGACTAACTGGCTACAAATTCAAGGGTTCCCACACCCTCCTCAGGCTCGATAACTTGCTAGAATGACACAGAACTCAGGAAAGCACTCCACTTATAATTACAGTTTTATTATAAAGGATACAAATCAGGACCAGCCAAATGAAGAGACACATAATGCAAGATCTGGGAGGCTCCAAAAGTTTCCACGTCCTTTCTCCCCCAGAGTCAGGACACATCACCCTCCTGACACATCCATGTGTTCACCAACCAGGAAGCTCACCCGAAGCTTCCATGTCCAGAGTCTTTATTAGGGTTTCATTATGCAGGCACAAGTGATTGAAATCATTGACCATGTACGTGGCTGAGCTCAGCCTCCAGCCCCGCCTCCCCTCTCTGGAGGGCAGGCTGATATCACCTGGCTTGAAGCCCCAGCCCTCTAATCACACACACTGTTGGTCTTTCGGGCATGGTCGGCCCTCCTGAGTCAAATTTCAGCATAACCTCAAGTGTGGTCTGAGGGTCCCACCATGGATGACAAACTCCCAGCACTTGGGAAATTCTGAGGATCTAGAGGCTCCCTCTCAAGAACCAAGAATGGAGGCCACTCAAATTACTTATTATACAATGGGGGGGACACATATTAAAATCTTACTAATTTTGAGGGCTTCCCTGGTGGCACAGTGGTTGAGAATCTGCCTGCCAACGCAGGGGACACGGGTTCGAGCCCTGGTCTGGGAAGATCTCACATGCCACGGAGCGACTAGGCCCATGAGCCACAGCTACTGAGCCTGCGCGTCTGGAGCCTGTGCTCCGCAACAAGGGAGGCCACGACAGCGAGAGGCCCGCGCAACGCGATGAAGAGTGGCCCCCGCTTGCCGCAACTAGAGAAAGCCCTCGCACAGAAACGAAGACCCAACACAGCCATAAATAAATTAAAAAAAAAAAATCTTATTAATTTTGAGAGCTGGAGATGACCTGTCCTAGAAGCTAGAGTCCAACCATGTGTTCCTTATTAAGCTGGTCTCTGCCCCCAACTGAATTCACTCTCCCAGCCCTCACTAAAGGGGCAGCCATTCAGCAGACGTAAGAAATGAGTCAGCTGGAGATACCAGGCTCCCATCCACCCATCACAGTGCCCCAAGTAGCAGACAAACCACTGGACAGGCCCCTAACAGAGACCCTGCAGCTTTGGTAAGGCAATTAGAGACTGTTCATACCACCCCCAGCTACCCAAGAGAACCCTTTGCAAACAGGAAGAGGTAAGAGGTGGGAAAATATAAACTACCACCTTCTACCCCTGACCTGCAGGAGGGAAAAAGAGCCAACACAAAAGGGTTTAGGAGCTTTTAATGCTTAGACGGGAAAATCACAGGCTGGGTTTGTCATAAAGTCATTAGTCCATCTCTGGTGGGGCAAGAGTCTGCCCGTCACTCAGGCTACAGGTGGAGGCCCAGACCCCTACCCGCACCCGGGTCTTTGGGTCAGCGGGGCTTCCTGTGTAGTGCAGTGCCGTGCCTCCCCATCCTGGGGGCAAGAAAGCTAGAAAAGGTGTAATGAGCACCCACGTGCCAGGCACTACGCAAGCTACTCCCCACACCAGCCCCACGAGGCAGGGACCCCATCTTATAGATGAGGATCCTGAGGCTTGGAGAGGTCAAGCAACTTGTCCGAAGTCATAAAGTTCACAAGTCTCAAAGCTGGGAGATGGAAATCCAGGTCTTCTGGCCGTTCCCACGCTGCCACACCGAATTGTCTCTCTCTGACGCAGCCTGTCTCCCGTCAGAAGTTCACTCTCAGCAGCCATGACGCACGCTTTGTCCTGGTCCCTGTGAGGCAAGGGGTGAGCTGAAGGAAGCCGTTCTAGGACGACGGGTGGGGATCCTGGTAGGATCTTTTCTCTAAAACAGCAAATGTGACCTCGGAAGTCACTGTTCAGGTCACTCTCCGCCAAAGAGAGGCTCCAGGGAAAGACTGAGGTAGAGCAGTTTGCAGGTGCTGGCTCTCTGTGGAGCTGGGTACCACAGACCAAAGAAGCAATGCTCAAAGGAAGGTGAGGTGGGCAGGAATCGGGAGGGCAAGCAGGAGTAGTGTCCAAACTGCCGCGGCAGATCCCAGCAACCAGGGAGCCGAGGGGGACCTTGTCGCTCCAGTCCAGGAGGCGCGTGGCCATCTGCTTGTCCCGAAGGACCCAGGGGACCTTGAACACGTCCTGTGCCTGTGCCGGCCACAGGGGCGCTCACTTCGTTAACAGCGGCAGCAGCCCCAGCTCGTTCAGTCTCTCCTTGGCCACCACCTCCCAGCCCTTGTTGGCCTGCGGGTTGCGAGGGGAGGGGTGCAGGAGCCCCTCCACCTGGACCTCGGGCATCAGGCCGGCCAGAGCTCGCCGCGCCCGCTGCTCGGCCAGGCGGCCCACGCCCACCACCAGCCGCACCCCCAGCAGCTGCACCTGCCGGCACAGGGCCGCGTCACAGACCCCAAGGAGCTGCTCTCGCTGCTTGGCCGGCAGCTCGGCGGGGGTGAGGTTGCGCCCGCTGGGAGCCAGGAGGAGCAGAGGACACAGGTTGTGGACGAAACAGTGACGGAAGAAGACCTCGGGCTGTCCACAGAGGTTCCGGAAAAAGCCCCAGAACCGGGCACCACTCACCTCGGACTGAGGGCACGCCAGTCCCAGCACTGGTCGCTTGGGGTGCTCTTGGGGAGGGGTCTGCACAGGCCCCCCAATGCCCAACCAGTCCCGGACTACACTCACTTCCCCAAAGGGCACCTGTGGGGAAGGAGAGACACACCAGGGCTTCAGACTGGAGACCTGACGCCTGGGCTCTGAACCAACCAGCCCCTCTCCACCCTCCAAGAGGATCTAGCTGCGCCCCACTCACCCCCCACTCCAACCACCTTCACCCAAGGGCCTGGGACAAGGATTCCTGGCCCTTGGTTTGAGCCTGTCCCTCTTTCTCCAATTGTTCATGTGGCTTGCGGTCCAGGAGGAGTTATTTGTTTGCCTCTACTCCACGAGCCTTTGGGACCAGGTACAGGAAGCGCATGGGGGATATGTGGTCCCACACAGGGCGTGACGGGTGGCAGGGGGGACAGACAGATGGCCCGAGACAGAAAGGCGGCCAGAGCTAGAGGAGGCACAAGGACAGGGCTGACCACTGCTCTCTGGGTGCCCTCTCAGCCCCAAGCCTCAAGCTGTCGTTTCCATCGATCATCATGGATCACCTTTCAGTCCCCAGTTGGGATCAATAAAAGCGATTGAGCCTCCTGCCCTGAAGCCTCTTCCCCTCCCCCACCCGCCGAGCACCGCACTGAGGGGCAGTCACTCATCTGCAGGTCCGAAAGGGAAGCACGCAGGCTCTGGAGTCTGCTCTGTTCCGAAGCTCTCCTCAAGCTAAGAAGCAGAACCCGGGTTGCCGGAAAGTCCTGCATCTCTGCCCTACCCACCCCGGTCAACCAGTCTCCCCACGGACCCCATAAGTCCTGCTCCCTCTCCTGACCCCAAGCACGCTCTAGGGAGAGGGGAGATCCGGCAGGGTAAGGAAAGGACGGGGCTGGCGGAAGGAAGGGCTCTCAGAGGCAATTAGTGCACAGCTCACAGGGGAAATGGAACTACCATTAATGTGCTTGGTTAACTAGGGGCAGCGAGGCCGGGAGAGTGTCTGAGACCAGAGGAGCCAGTGTATGGCGGGGGGGGGGGGGGCCCACACACGTCCACAGCCGTGCACAGGCTCCCCACAGCACGTGCAGCCAAGCATCCACCCTGAAGCCTCCCCCTCCACCCAACAGGAGAAGCCGACCTCTTTACCCCAGTCTGGGCCATGCCAAAGGGTCCTGGGTTCATGCCCAAGAAGAGCACTTGCTTGGGCCCCTGGCAGTAGCGGGTCACGTAGCTGCGATGCGGCTCCCACGCATACTCCACCGGATTGTAGATGATGCCCACAGGCTCAGAAAACTGCAGCTGCTTCAGCTCAGCGTTAAGCCGGAGCTCCTCCTCCAAGAAGCCCTCGGCCAAGCTTCGAGGGGAGGGCTGGGGCTCCACCAGGGCAGCCCCCTCATGGAGGGGCCCCGGCAGGAAAGCCTGGGGCACAGCCATGCCACTGTTACCTGGAAAAGAGATGGACGGAGGCCCCAACAGCCCCAGTCATAGCGTGGGAGGGATCCAGGCTGGCCAGGGCCCCTACTACCACCTCCTGGGCTCAGAAGAGACTGTCAGTCACCCCCAACGTCCAGGCAAGCCCTCACTCATCTCAGCTCCTGGTAATGAAGGGCCCTTCCTCTCCTGGATTCAAGCATCCTCCCTCTTCATATATTACCTGGTGAGCATAACCTATAACCACCAATCATCCCCCACTCCAAACTTCCTTTCCATCAGGCACAGGTTTTGAGTCACTAGTTCCTAGGCCATGCCTAGGTTTTCAATAAATATTTACATGGCAAACTTTCAGCACCTAAAACAAGCCCAGCCAGGAGAGGCTGTGTCCTGGAAACCAGTGTGCTGAAGGATGGGATGCAGGTGCACAGCCACAGCCCAGAGACTAATTACAGAGCTGATTACAACAGCTTCCAGGTGGTGAGCAACTGCTCTGTACCAGGTACCCCTCACTGCTGTGCACAACCACCCCACGAGGTGGGTATTACTGTTCCCAGGTTACAGGTGAGAGAACTGAGGCTTAGCAAGATCAAGCAACTTGCCCAGGGCCACACACTTAGCAAATAATGAAGCTGGGGTTTGAACCCAAACCATCTGACTCAAGGCTGTGCGCATCTTGCCTTAGACGGTTCGATCGGCCACCCTGCTAATCCTACAACCCCCCCAACCCCAGCCCAGCTTCTTGCCCACGTTCAAGAATCCTCAGTGGTGAGTGAGACGATTACCAGACTCACACTAGACTCCTACAAGCTACGTAACCATGGCCAGAGCCTCAGGTCTCCTCCCCCAAATACTAAGAAAAACAATATCCACTTAAAAATATTGATATAAGAAATGGAATGAGATATTGTGTGTAAAGCGTGGCCCGGGGGAGGTAGAAGGGGAAGGGAAGAGGATGAGAAAGAGGGAGGGGGGGAAGGAGGAAGAGGGAGCACCCCAGCGAACTCTGTAACCCACAGAGGCCATTCCTTCCAATCTTCCTTCTAATCACTCCCGTGCAAACCCAGTGGTCCACCCTGACCTTTCCATTAACACTTTCAAAACGCCCTTCCTACCTCAACTCCCAAAACCTTGCACATGCTATTTCTACAAACCCAATTTTTCACAGACCCCTTGAGTGAAGCAGGACTGTGAGTCCCCTAGCCCTCCACACATCCAAATCATACCTCCCCTTCCAGATGCAGCTCGAACTGTCCCTTTGGTAAAGCCGTCCCTCTTCGGGACGCTGCAGCATTTGCTGTACCTTCCCAGCCTCGCCCAACCCAAGTAGGGCTGGCGTGAGGCCTGGGAATCTGTATTTTAAACAGGCTTCCTCAAGTGATGCTGATTGTTGGTGACGGCTGAGAACCACTGCACGTCACCATGGTTAGTTGCTTCTTCATGAATTCACACCTGGCCTCCCGGACTAGACTTGAGGCAGATCAGAGAGGAGACCCTGTTTAATTTTCCTCCATAGCTCCAAGGTCCTAGATTTTATTAGGCAGTCAACAAACACCTGCTCAGCTGTATCCATACCATCTTTTTTCAATCCTGTTTACAACTACCTTCCGGGAGTTCCCTGGTGGCCTAGTGGTTAGGATTCCAGGCTTTCATTGCCATGGACCAGGTTCAATCCCTGACTGGGGAACTGAGATCCTGCAAGCTGTGCAACACGGCCAAAATAAATTTAAAAAATAAATAAAACTACCTTCTACCAAGGAGCCTTTCCTGATGGACTCCTCTCCACTTCTACATCCTGAATTCACTCAAGGCTCAGCTGCCTGCTTTGCCCTCTGCTTGCTTCTGAGGGCTTGCCAGGCTCTGGCATGTTTCCATCACATCTGGGCCTCCCACAGGGCAGGGACCATGGTTCTTCTCCCTCTCAACCCCTTGCCCAGGTGAAGAGTAACCTCTTCCCCCAGATGGGACCTCAAGGTTGACACAACAGCTTGATCCATCAACCTGTTCTCTGACCCTAGCCTAGGGAAAGTGGGAGAGAGAGAGAGAAAAAAAAATCTTAAATCAACTATACCCCAATATAAAATAAAAATTAAAAAAAAAAATCAGGGCCAAACTTAGGAAATCCTTCCCTAGACTGATCTCAGAAGTCTTTAACTGATCTGTCTGGGTGGCTACCCACGGCCAATTGAACTCAAACAAAAGCTGAGAAGGGAGCTGCGGAGAACTCAATTGTCTCAGGGGCCCTTGCTTTGCCATCTCCCCACACAGTGCCAACATTAGTAGATTGGCTGCTCCAAGTCTGGGATCTCTCTCAGGCCTTAGGTTGAGCCTACCTTTGATCTTTAGGGACCCATGCTGAAGACAGCAAGGCTGGGGGTACACAAAAGAGTGACAAGGTCTTATTTTCAGTGTTCCAGAATTTCAAAGCCTGACCGGATGGCAAGAGCTGCAGGCTATGTGTCAACTGACTCAAATTCTAGTCCTGGTTTTATCTCTAAGGTTCTCTTAAGTCATTTAACTCTCTTCTCTATGAAATAAAAATCACAAATTCCATCCAACCTACCACCAGCTGTTAACTCATTTATACTTTTCAATATTTATGAGTCTCTTACATGGTAAGCACTGTGGTAAGTCTCCTGGTGGGGAAGAAGTCCAAAATGAATAAAATGTAAGCCAGGCTCATAAATGACTGTGACAAGACACATAAACAATTGTTATACACTGTGATACACTGTGATTCCAGCTTTAATGTCCTGAACAAAACACCATGAAAGCCCAAAGGAAAAACTTGGATGTCCTATCTGAAGTCACCCAGGGCCAGAGACTTCAGAAAGGCAGATACTTTCTAAATGACAGTGTCATATTACATTAAGTACGAAGGAAATGGAGGGTGACCCACCGATAAGTCTGGCCACCCAGGCTCTCTGACACTAAACCCAGCAAGTGCAGAAGGAATCCAACACACTATCCACTCCCCTGTCCCTTGGGGGCACTCCAGGAATCCACAGGGACAATCAGCAAATCCTTAAACCAATAATGATAACAATAATAATAATGGAGCATGGACACAGAAACAACATTTCATCTCTCCTCCTAGTTCCGAGGGGGCTGACGGCTAAGCTCCACAAGAAATCTCGACCTCCGCCCGCGGGCTCCGCCCGACGGGAAAGCCTCGTCTCCGCAGGCCCCCCGGGCGGCTCCATGGGCTCGGCTCTCCCTGCGCCGGGCGAGCCCCTGACGGAGCGAGGGGCCCCGAAACACAGACATCCCGACTCCCCGCCTGCCACCCACGGGGAGCCCGGGGAGCTGCCAGTCCGCCCCCAGAGCCCCAAGTTCCCAGACTCCCACTCCCTCACCTGGTCCGGCGCCCCATCCGGTTTCCGGTTCCTTTCCCCCGCCCCTGGGCGCGGAGGGCTGTGGGAGTTGTAGTCTACTTTGTTTAGGGAAGGAGATTGGCGTAGCTGAGGCCACTTCCGCCGGAAATACTCAAATTCCCGGAAGGTGTGCTAAATTAGCCCTAAGTGACGCTGGGGATTGTAGTTTATTCTTTACAGCGGGGCTAAATCCTGAAGACTTGAGAAGTGAGAAGCCAAGCTCTGTAAGGATCTTGGAGATCCTGGATTCTAGCCGTAAAGGGCATCACCTTTCCAAAAGTTCATCCACAACACTTTTCCCAAAGGGATTGTCAATCAAGGAGCTTCAACTATCTGCAATCTCTCAACTCACCTGAGTATTAACAATGGCTACAGACCATTTCTAGCCCTCCTTCTGCCCCAGGTATGAGACCTCTCCTTTGCAGCTCTCCAAGGACTGTATATAGAACATCCACGGAGGCACTTCTGGCATCTCTAACAACTCCTTAGTAATGACTTTGAGACTCTTGCATCCCCCATTACTGTCCAAGCCCCTGTCTCCATGGCTTTACCATTTCAGTTCTCTCCCGACTCTGCTCTGCTGTCTACCCAGCTCTATGACCTCCCATCCTTCCCAATCCTCCCCCTCGAATACTCTGTCCAGCACACCTTCCTAGACCAATTTCATGGCCTCATCTAACAGTTCATCCCCTCCCACCTCCCCAACCCAATACTAATATCCAAAGCTGTCCCACTCCTAGCTTTGTTCTTGTCCTGTCTCTGGATCTGTTTCTGTGTCTTGACTATAATATTTTCATTAGACTGTAAACACCATAAGTCCTGTTATCTTGTAGATTCCTCTCATCCCCCTGCCCTGAATACTCCAGCACAGCCATGACTGAGACCAGGGAAAAGCAGTCTCCCTGCAGGTGGAGACCAATGAATCCCAGAACAGGAAGAGGTGAGAGAACAAGGATGCTACCCCCTTCCCTAGCCTCCCCTGCTCTCCTACCAGCAGACAAAAACTTAAAGGATGGAGGAGGAGCTTCAGGAAACTGTGAGCAGTGACCCTCTGAACCACAGGTGAGAAACCACCCCTACCCTTGCAAGACTTTGGAAACTGAATTAATCATCCACCTCAACAAATTCCATTATTTCCTGAGCTTTCATTTGTGCCAGATTCTCTCCCTCTCTGTGTCTTTGACTCTCTCTGCCTATGTAAATGTATCTCTATCCCTAGTCTCTTGTATAGCTGTGTATCTGTGTGTCTCTCTCTCCCTCTGTGTACATCTACCTCCCTATCTCTGCTTTTTTCTCTGGAATGAGTGAAATAAGAATATCCTGGGGACTTCCCTGGTGGTGCAGTGGTTAAGAATCTGCCTGCCAATGCAAGGGAGACAGGTTCGATCCCTGGTCCGGGAAGATCCCACATGCTGCGGAGCAGCCAAGCCCATGCGCCACAACTACTGGAGCCTGCGCTCTAGAGCTCACACGCCACAACTACTGAGCCCGTGTGCTGCAACTACTGAAGCCCGTGCACCTAGAGCGTGTGCTCTGCAACAAGAGAAGCCACCGCAATGAGAAGCCCACGCACCGCAACGAAGAGTAGCCCCCGCTCGCTCGCCGCAACTAGAGGAAGCCCGTGCGCAGCAATGAAGACCCAATGCAGAAAAAAAAAAAAGAATATCCTGAACTTCTAGACAGGTCCCTGCTCAGGCTCGTCTATCTCCGTAGATCTATGCATTTGTGTGTTTCTAAACAAAAATTAGGAGGGAAGGGGAACTACACCGGTGGTGTTATCTCATTGCTTAGGAATTCTAGGAGGGAATTCCCTGGTAGTCCACTGGTTAGGACTCGGGGCTTTCACTGCTGTGGTCCCAGGTTAAATCCCTGGTCAGGAAACTAAGATCTCTCAAGCTGCATGGTGCAGCCAAAAAAAAAAAAAAAATTTCTAGGAACCTCACCAACCCTTTGACAACCCTCCTGCCACCCCATCCTTGGCCCCTTGCTGCCAAGCACTACCAGGTTATCATCATGGCAGCCCCTCCACACTCCAAGTCTGTTGACAGGACAGTAATGAGTGAAGTGAGCGACAGGCAAGCAGAGATCCCCAGGCCCCCCACCCCCAATTCCAACTTCCTGGAAGTGTTGGATAACTGTTTCTGTCCCTGTAAGCCCACTCACCCCAGGGAACCCAGAGGTAGGGAGTCCAACATGGGAGAAACTGAATCTTGGGCAACCCCCAGTGAGTGCCTGTAGCTGATCCCACAGTGGCCTGGGGGCCTTCTCTGTCTCTAGTCCGAGCTACTCCTCCCCACTTGGTGAGTCCCTCTCAGGGAAGATGGAGGTGAGGAGCTCTCCCGAAGTGGAGGTTATTAGAAAGAGATCCATATGCTTTCAAGAGATGGAGCCTGAGAGATGAAACTTTGGCTGCGGTGGAGCCTCCCTGCCTTGTCCATGTCTTAGTGTCCTAGCCCTCTGGGAAGTCTCCAGGGGGCTGGCTGACTGGGATTTACAGATAAAGCTTGTGGGGAAGCAGCAGAAGCAGACCCAGGCTGTGGCCTGGACAGAGCCTAGAGAGTTGGGTCACTCCCTAGGGGCCAGCCAGGCCTGGGGCAGCGCCCTCAGCTGCCCACCAGCCTGCTTCTGGGGCTGGAGCCAGGCGGGAAGGGGTTAACCTGCTGGCTGTTTTCCTTTGGTTTCCTTGGGCTGCCTGGGCTGTATTGGGCCACGAGCGCCATCTATCGGCCTCTGGAAGTCCTAGCTCAGACTCCCAGATCACTTGGGCTTCTAGGCTGATCTTTCAGCCCTTCCCCTGCCTCCAGGCTCCTAGGGGAGGGAAGGGGAGCTGTCTAGCACAGGGCTCCAGTGCAGAAAATAGATATGGGGATTGGAGAAGGTGAGGGCCATGTTTCTCCCTCCCCAAGTAACAGGTATCACCCTGTTGGCTCCTGCCACTTGCATCCTTGGGAACCCCGAAGGGCTTCAGGTGTTTGTCAGTGTAGCCGTGTCCCTCTACCCCACTACAGTGGGCGCTGTCTCACTTGTCCTCTCTAAGTCAGCCCAATAAACATTCAAAGAGCATTGGAGAGGAGAGGCGATGTAGCAGAGGCCTTTAGAGTGTGATCTCTGGACTCTGACCGCCTGCATTTGAATCCCAGCTCTGCCATTTACTAGTGACCTGAGGCAAGTTATTTAACTTCTCTGTGCCTCAGTTAACTCAACTGTAAAATGGGATTGTAATCCAAGTCTTCTTTTGTGATAATTAAGTGACTTAATTGCATAAGGTGCTTAGTACAGTGGGTAGCACAGGATTGGTGCTCCATAAAGGTTAGTTGTGTTGCTGTTATGGCCATGTGCCAGGGTCTCAGGCAGATGCTAGTCTGAGGACCCCAGATCCAGGCCATAGAGCCACATCAGACACACAAGCATGAGGACAAGGCTGGGCAACTCGTCCCTGGAGATTTCCACAAAAACAGTGACCCATATGAGCTAGGTTTGGGGGCTGGAAGCTCAGGATTGCGAGGAAAGTGGTTTCAGGTCTCCAAGATCAGCAGGAGATGGGATGAGGGGAAGCTGTAGGAGGAAGGGCATTAAGGAAGAGGCATTAACAAGCCCTTAAAAGGACGTTGAATTAGGGAAGTGGCGAGGAGTCCCTGATGCGTGCGGCAAGCAAGAACCACTGCATCCCAAAGACATGTCCTCCTTGGTAAAGGCTCAGAAGTCTCAGGATTTGATCAGGCTCCCCACGCCTCCAAAGATACGTCATATCACAGCCGCAGCCCAGAGCTCCGTGGGGACTTAACCCTCGATGTCTCTCCCCCAGGCTGGTGGGGAGGGGATTCATAAATGGAGAAAGCTATCTGTAGGTCCTGCAGGTCCCGCTCCCACCTCCTTCCTATACCTGGAGAACCAGGGGAGGTAGGCTGTGAATTCATCCATTTGTTTTTTTTTTTTTATCTATTTTTGGCTGCATTGGGTCTTCATTACTGCGTGCAGGCTTTTCTCTAGTTGTGGCGAGCGGGGGCTACTCTTTGTTGCGGTGCGCAGGCTTCTCATTGCGGTGGCTTCTCTTGTTGTGGAGCACGGGCTCTAGGCGTGCGGGCTTCAGTAGTTGCGGCTCGCAGGCTCTAGAGTGCAGGCTCAGTAGTTGTGGCGCACGGGCTTAGTTGCTCCGCAGCATGTGGGATCTTCCCAGACCAGGGCTCGAACCCGTGTCCCCTGCATTGGCAGGCGGATTCTCAACCACTGCGCCACCAGGGAAGCCCCATTCCATTTATTTCTTAACAGGTTCAGGCATCTCACTGTCTCTGTCTTCTGTATCTCTGCCTTCATCTACCTTACCGGGAAATGGGTATGTAGGATTCTTCTCCAAGGGGCGAGAGCGAGGTGCAGAATGACGCCCTCTCAGTTAAGGCAGAAATGCAGAGCCAGAGGGGCCCCTGTCCCAGCCTTACCACCCCACTGCCCCCTCCTCAGCCCAGAGGCAGCACAGACCAGCTTTATGGATTGGTGGCCTTTACTTAGCTGGAGGCAGGCGACAGTTTCCAAAGTCTCTCCAACTCTGGTGTTCTCCCTCTCCTGGGGCCTGGACGCCTGGGTCCCCAGGAGAGGAGCAGGGACTGGCTGGAGGGGTGATTTGCATCGCTTACTTGGGAAGCAATTATCGGAGGAGCTGTCAGCTCAGCGCAGCGCTCTCCTCGCTAATCGGATTTCACCAGAGCCTGGGGCTTGGGGGGGCTGAGTAATTTGGCTTGATGCAGTGGTGGGAGATGTCGGGGCCAGGAGGCCGGACAATCTGTCTGAGTGGTGTTAGAGTTGTCCAGAGCAATTATCCTGAAGGGACCACACAGATATCAGACAGACAGACAGCCAAGTGGACTCGTCTGATCGCTAGGTCCTGCAGCAGGAGGATTAAAGTTACACTTCGGGCAGAGTGGGAGGTGCATCTCCCACAGATTGAGCCAAATTAAGCAACTGAGAAGTCAAGATGAGTCTGGAAGAGGGTCCCAGTAGCCAAGTGGGAAGAGGACCCAAGAACCCCAGCTTCCAGCCTACCAACCACCCAGGCCCTCCCCTTTCCTGCCCTGCTCTGCCAGCAAACCAGCCACAGAGCAGGGACCTGACCAAGGCTGAGTCTTCCCAGCCCAGCTCCTCCCCCTACAGTGTTTCCAGACCACACTTTCCCTGCCCCTGCCTCTGGCTCTGTCACTTGTCTCCTCTGGTCCCTGCAGCCTTCTACCTGCCCCCTCCTTCCCACCCACACTGCCACACTCCATCTCTCCCCACGTTTTGCAATGGACTGCTGACCCCTTTCCCTGCCTCTGTCCTCCATCCCATACCTTTCAGAGTAGTGATGAGAATGATTACAAGAACCAGCCTATACTGAGTGCTCCTTCTAGATGAGACAGCACCCTAAGAACTTTATGTGGATTCTCCCATCTAATCCTCACACTAACACCATGAGGGACATGCTGTCATATCTGCACGTACTGATGAGGACGCTGCCGCTGACCCAACTTCCTAAAGGAGGGACCTCACCTGAGCTTGGCGTCCCAAGCTACCAGGGCAGCCCTGGCATGTGGTTCATGTACAATAAATCTCTATTTACTGAATTCATGACTGAATGAATGCTTTACCCTCTCCTCTACTTCCGGCTGACCTCCAGCCGGGTAACATCCACATCCCGGGCGTGGCTTCCCAGCTGTCTTGTGTCCTGATCCCCCCTTTCCCTCACCATCACAGCTTAACCTCCCTCACACCTCTCCACACATTCTGTGCTCCCACACATCAGAGAGCTTGACTCCCTCATCCTCTTCTGCCTTTGCGCCATGGCCCATCTTGCCCCCCTCACCTGGAACATTCTTCCCTCCCCATCTCTGTCACTGAATACATTCTACCCACTCCCCAAGGCTCACATCAAATGCCACCTCCCCCTGCAAGCATTCCCTGATCCTCCCTTTGCTTGTACCTCCCTGGTGACCCTTGTCACCAACTGTTCAGTTTCACTTATTGCTAAAATGCTTATGAACCTTGTTAGACTGTATATTTTGAGAGATCAACCCTTAGTCTTCTCCTGAGCACGGGCCCACTGCCTTGTACCTACTAAGTACTCAATAAATACCTGCTGAAAAGATGAATATCTGTTCTCTATTTTTATCTCATTCAGAGATGCTCTTATGGTGGCTTGAAAGCACCACTAAACTTTCAAGGAATCTCGGAGTTGAGGGTCTGGCACTTACCAGCAGTGTGACCTTAGGAAGTTCATCACCTCTCTGAACCTTGGGCCGGCCATTTCGTTCTTCACCTAGAAGAGAGGATGACAATGCTTTACCTCGCAGGACATGTGAGGCGTCCTCATCTTATCCGCGTATCTGTCTCTGAGCTGTGGGGATCTGTCTCTTTCCATCTTTCTGCCTCACTGCTGAGCCTCTGCCTCTCAGACTCCCATCAATTCAGGTGCATAGCCCAGAAGTCCTACCACTCAGCTCCTTCACTGTCACTCAGGCGTGTCAATTTTCCTGATGCTACCACTCCCAACGGGGAGAGGGGGTGGTCTCGCCCTTTCCCAGGGAGCCCAGAGGGACCAGCCTCACCTTGGCTCCCTCTCCCGCTTAGCAAGTGAGACCTTGTGTCCTCCCTCTGAAAATATTAATAATAAAGAAACAAGGCACTGGACATGGACCTGGATGCAAATTGGCCCCAATTCTCAGTCCAAGGAAGAGAATGCCTGAGCTATGGACTCAGAGAAATCCTGTGCTCATTTGCATGTCATTTGCATTGTATTTACATGTGATCAATTTCACGTTCAAATGCACAATCCTCCCTCCCCAGTTTTTCCCCCCCAGGGTCCCCTCAGCCGCTGCCCCCATCACTCCCCCCAGCCCCTGGCCCTCTTCCCCTGGCCCCTACCACAACCCTCTCCATCCTTTTCCTCCTTCCTACCAGGGTCCCCAGCTCCCCCACCTTTACCCTCAAGGACCCACTTGCCCAACACCCAAGATAGATTCCTAGGGTCTTATCCCTCAGTTCAGGAGGGGCATCCCTGCCTATCCCCTCCCGCCCTGAGCCGGGCGGGCACAGCAGACAGCAAGCGCGCCTCTCAGCAAATCCCAGCCCCATTCAGCCTCGTGATTAATGGTGCTGCCCTCCCCATGAACCTGCCTTTAATACTGAGGAAGTTATGAAACCGCTATACATCAGCAGCTCCGGCCCCACTGCCCCCGCCCGCCTCCTCCTCTCCTCCACACCCCACCCTCCAGCTCCCTCTTCAAAATCTCATTTGGGCTCCTGCCGCCTGGGCCCACCCCTCCTCCGGCCTTTGCTGGGAGGAGGGGGTGTCTGCTCCTGCCGCCATCCTGGTGAGGACCCACATCTCATTTTCCCTTCCTCTGTCCCCCCTGCTCCGCCCTCTCTCCCTCCCCGTCCCCCACACCCCCACCCCATGGCTGCATCTCCGGACCCATTTAGAATTGCTGACATTTTATCTGCATTACATACATCACTCCATCCCCAGCAGCCATCTCTCATGGATTGTCGAGGGGTGGGGGAGGGCGGGGTGGTCCTGAGCTTGGGAAGATGGTGGGGAAACAGGGTAGAGGTGGGGAGATAGATAGATAGATAAATAGCACTTCCTCTACGCCACTTTCCCCTCGGGCCCTCTCCCCCGGCCACCTGGGAAGTTGTGCAGGTGGGACCCTAGGGTAAGCTGGTACCCTAGCCTCCTCATGTGAGTCCCTGCTACGTCACAACAGCAAAAGACCTTTTCTTAGACTGCACAGACTAGGGAAGGCCATGTTGCCCAACACCCCCCTCCCATGGGGCTCCTCCACAGGAGATTATGAAGGTGCTTGTTTAATCTCTTTTAGCTGACCTGTCATAATATTTCCCATACCTGTCTATTGGGAAGTCCCTCTGAATGTCTAACCACTGTGCCTCATGCTGCAATCATTATTTTCTTCTTGCTTTGTCCTTAGAAGTTTGAAAAGCAATATTACGTCTCAAGTGAATTAAACCTTTTGTTCCAATGCCTGAGCAATCATAAATACAGTCACTGGCCCACACCTCTGAGTCTTATAAGCACAATAAGAGGCAGAGGGTGGGGCCACCCTAGAAAGGAGGAAATTGAAACCCAAATTCAAGAAGAGGAAAGGCGAGAACCTGTCTGAGACCAGGAGGCAAGGACCCAGGGGTCCCACAGTCCCAGTAAGCAGTTTTCTCTCCATAGAGAGATGGACAAGGCAGAGGGCAGCAACAGAAAGAGAGGTCTGGACCAACAGACAGACAGCAGAGGGGAAAAAAGTAGGAGCTGGGAGAGAGACAGGCAAACAAAGAGACAAACAAACAAAGAGCTAGACAGACAAAGGGACCATCAGCCTGGGACAGGCAGACAGGTGAGAGGAAGCCAACAGAGGCACTGGTGCAGCGTGTCCCAGGCTGGACACATGAGAAGGGCTGTCTCCGTCTGTCTCTGTCAGTCAGGGTCTCTGGGGCTTTTCGCCCACTGGGTCCGCATCTATCCATTTTCCTGGGAATGTGTGTTCTCCTCAGGCCTCTCCACGCCCTGTCCCTTACCCTTCAGTCTCCCCAGCCGTGCCCCATCCCTGTCGCTCCTTCTGTCCCAGGTCATCTTTCTGACCTGCCCTTCACTCGCCGTCTCAGAGAGATTCAGACACTTCCTGTGGGCTTTGGGAGGCTCCCACAGGAACCAGGCCAAT
Organism: Balaenoptera borealis; assembly: GCF_965194805.1. Classification (NCBI taxonomy): domain Eukaryota; kingdom Metazoa; phylum Chordata; class Mammalia; order Artiodactyla; family Balaenopteridae; genus Balaenoptera; species Balaenoptera borealis. The sequence continues at coordinate 45,918,151 of NC_138870.1, forward strand.
CCTCCAGGGATGGACAGGATAGGCAAGGGCTCCAGCTTGGTGGGGGACAGCTCCCAGGCCTGCAGAAGGGAAAGAGCAGCATAGCATGTGTCCCCATGTCTGGCCAGGCTTAGCCAATGAGGCAGGAGGAGCCCTGGCAGGGAAGGTGAAAAGACCCTCTGCCCCCACCTCCTCCCGTGACTCAACCTCAGACCAGACAGACCTCAGGCAGTGGGTCTAGGGGAGAGTGGCTGATTTACATGCTGTTTGCATCGCATTTGCGTGTCCCTGATTCCCAGTCATCCCACAGACCCTGTCTCTCCAATTCAAGGCTGTCTCCAGCTCAGTCTGGTCCCTAGAAGGGTTGGGGGCAGAGAGAGTGTGGGCAGGAGTGAGGGTGGGGCTCACACGCTGGTGCCCGTGAGTCTTTCTCCCACACCCCCTGCCAGCACAAGTCACATTCCTGCCCTGCCAACAGGCGACTTCCCTCCTACCTTAGAGCCAGCCTCTCAACCCCATTCGCCAGCCACACATTTTCTTCCAGACATGACTTTCACTGTCCTGCCTCTGACCTTTGTCCCCACATTTCCCCCAGGCTTCCCACCCCTGTCTGTTTAGCTCAATATTAGCATCCTTTAAGGCCAGGCACTAAGCCCTCCTCTTCCATGAAGATCTCCCTGGTCACACAGCCCAGAGTGATCATAATACTACAGTTCTCAGTACTGGAAGGCACCTCAAGAAACCCCACTGTTTGTCTTACCCGTCTTCAAGTAGATGATGCATCACTATCCCCATTTTATAGATGAGGCAACTGAGGCCCAGAATCAGTTAAGTAATTTCCCCAGGGTAGTATAGGCAGCAAGTAGGGAGGAAGTTCAAGCCCAGGGCACTCTTCTCAATGTCCCTTGTCCTACCCTCTCCTTGTCGTTCATTTATCAGGGAGCAACGCCCTGTTCTGGAACCCTCTTGTCTGGCCGGTGAGCAAACCATTAGATCTTGTTGCTTAACTTCTCCTGGATTGGGATTTTAGTCTTCCAAAAGCTCCCTGACAACTACTACAGCAGTTCCCTGAATTCTCCTTTCCCTTTCCTAGCAACATGTCTTTGCCCATGGTGGTTCCCCCTGAAAGGTCTGTCTTTCTTCCCACCCTCTTATGAAGCAGGAAGACTCCAGCTCATCCCTCAAAACCCAGCTCAACTATCACCTTCTCGGTGAAGCCTTCCCTGATTTTCCTCCATGGCTACCCAGCACCACATTTAAGCCTTCGAGGAAGCACTTGTCACCTGCTGCTGACGCCCCAGCCTCACTCCTTAACTGAGAGTCCTTCAAGGGCAGGGATCACCACATCCTGTTCAGCTCTTTCCCCAGAGCACACATTGTTTAACTGAACCAGATTTCATTACCACTTTCCTTCCCCAGCCCAACCCATGAACAGAAGCATCAACCTCTTGGGGAGGTCAAGAAAAAAGCCCAAGAAGTCAGAACCATATGCAAGAGAAGTCCCAGGAGATGGTCCAGGGGCACAGGGCACAGGATGTGCACTTCTTGGTTTTCTAAATAATCCCTTCCACCTAATTTAATGCTGCATGGCAAGATGAAGTTGGAAGAACAGAGGAATAGAGCTGAGGGGAAAAGGGGGAACAGGAAGAAAAGAGGTGGGGCAAGGGACAGAGGGAAGAAGAGTCAGAGAAGGGCAGTGAGGAAGGTGGGGAGGAGAAGCGGGGAGACCAAGACTTTGAGCCTCAGGCACATCCAGCAGAGACCCCGAGCTTTGGGCCCTAGTATCATTTTGGGTCCCTTTCTCCTGTCCGGGCACTTCTCTCCTTCTCCAAGAACAAGTGAGCCTGGAGTGGGGGTGGGGGTGGGGGATAGAAGCACCTGCTGTGCTGTGAGCCCTGAGGCCCTTTCACACACAGTCTCACAAATTTCGCCTGAGATGCAGGAGTGCTTATGCCCACCCTACAGATGGAGGCGCTGAGGCAGAGAGGTATGCCATTTGCCTCCATGTTGTGGGGTCAGACTCCAAAACTCTGCTTTCCCCACAACCCCAGGGCCCTCTTGGCATTGAAGACACACAAGAAAGAGGGGCAGGGCTTCTCTGGTGGCACAGTGGTTGAGAGTTTGCCTGCCAATACAGGGGACACAGGTTCGATCCCTGGTCCGGGAAGATCCCACATGCTGCAGAGCAACTAAGCCTGTGCTCTAGAGTCCGTGAGCCACAACAACTGAGCCCGCGTGCCACAACTGTTGAAGCTCACGCACCTAGAGCCCGTGCTCTGCAACAAGAGAAGCCACCGCAATGAGAAGCCTGCGCACTGCAACGAAGAGTAGCCCCCTCTCGCCACAACTAGAGAAAGCCTGTGCAGCAACGAAGACCCAACACAGCCAAAAATAAATAAATAAATAAATAAAATTTTTTAAAAATAAGAAAGAAAGAGGGGCAGACGACATTTCACACCCCATTTGGAAAGTCCAGGTGCTGAGGACAGAAGGGTATCAGTCACCTCCACACCCCACGGAGGAGTGTGAAGTGCGGGCCATCTCCCACTCCAGGAAGGGCCCCCCCACCCCGCATCAATGGAGTCTTTGCCTAGTCGGTTGATGACGTTCAATCTGCCCTGGCATTTTATCCTTCCCTCTGCCAGTGATCACCAGCCAGTGGAAGGAGTGATTCAGGTGTTTTCCTTTGAATGACCCCTCACAGGTCTCGTCCCATCCCCAAAGCCCAAGGATCCGGCAACATCCACGGTTCTCTGAGGCTCGGAGATGCCCAGGGGCAAGCAATTGTACCCAGCGCTCCTCTCTAACCCACACTAGGGAAGTAGGGGTGGGAACGTTGGATCACAGAGGACTCTCCCCAGCCCCACAGAACCAGAGCCTCACCCCAGATGAATAGGCAACTCCCCTGTGTTTAACCTCCCTCAGATACCAAGCCCAGTGGCTCATGCCCCTCTTGGTCGGGAAGTCCCTCCTGATGTCTAGCTTACGTCTTTCCTGCTGCTGCCTATCCTGTCCTTGGCTGTGACAGAGCAGAATCTGCACTCTAATGGTCAGGGGGTGTGGAAGAAAATAAGTTCTTTACTTTAAGTCTGGCAAAGGGAAGAGTGGTAATGCAAAAAAAAAGAAAAGGAGAAGGGGAAGGGTAGCTCACTCAGCCCCATCTCTTCTCCCTAGTAGCAATACAAATGGAGGGTAGACAGCTGAAGACTTCCTGACAGAATAGGATTATGAAGGGCAAAGGCAGTGTCACCCTCCGGTGGCCTCCCAGCCTGGCAGAGACCCTTTAGTGGCAGCTGCAGGAGGATGGCCTGCACTCCCAGAAAAGCTCAGGGCGCCTGCCCTGCTGGGAATCGCTGCAGCTCCAGAGGAAAGGAGGAAAACTTGGTCCCAGAGCCCCCTTGTGGCCACATGCAGGCAGGACAGGCAGCTCTGCCTCCCGCTACCCCAAAGGAGGGCGGGGTTGGAGACCCCGGAGCCCTGATCAGGGAAGCAGCCCCCAGTGCCCCACCTTTGGAGAGAGGCCCAATCTGCCGCCCTGAGCTCATCACACCCACCAGCTAACCCCAGGGACAAGGTGGGGACAGAGACCAAAGGGTCGCCACAGCTCTGATGCAAAACCACAGGGGGGGCTTCCCTGGTGGCGCAGTGGTTAAGAATCTGCCTGCCAATGCAGGGGACACGGGTTCGAGCCCTGGTCTGGGAAGATCCCACATGCCGCGGAGCAACTGGGCCCGTGAGCCACAGTTACTGAGCCTGCGCGTCTGGAGCCTGTGCTCCGCAACAAGAGAGGCCGCGACGGTGAGAGGCCCGCGCACCGCGATGAAGAGTGGCCCCCGCTCGCCGCAACTAGAGAAAGCCCTCGCACAGAAACGAAGACCCAACACAGCCATAAATAAATATAAATAAATAAATAAAAAACAAAATAAAACACCACAGGGGGACCGCCAGGCATGCACACACATCCACGCACAGCCATACACACCCCTGGCTCCACAGACGTAACAACACACACACACAGACCTCCTGAGAGGCAGCTCCTGCAGGCTCTCCGTTGCTCCCATCCTGAGAAGGTGAGGGAGGTTGGAGTGGGTGGTGAGAGCACAGGTCCCAGAGCAAGGACAATGGCCAAGGCCAGGGTGGAAGTGTGCCCCAGCCCATCCTTCAGCATCAGTGGGGCCCTGAGGAGCCCATGACCACTTACCCCCCGACACACACCAGTGTCCATGAAGAGGTCAGAGGATGGGTACGCAGTCACCCTAACAGGGGCTTCGGGGGTGTGAAGAAGAGGGAGTGGGGAGAGGGAGAGGGTCATAAGCCCAGATAGAGACCAGGCTTCCCCCATGGATCCACGGCCTCCTTTCAGGACTGTTCCCTTTGGCTAGTTGGAAGTTCTTCCAAGCATCTAACCTCGATCCTTCCTTCTGGGATCAGAGAGGATTTCTTTCTGAGGATTACTCTGGCTTTTTGCCTCTGTTATGAACCAAACAAACACTTCTGAAACCTGAAGAGGAAGCGGGGCGGGGGGTGCGGGGGGGACTGGCAATGGATGAGAGGGAGGGAGCAGGAGGCAAGGGGGAGTCAGGTGGGGCAGGTGACGGTCAGAAAGGTGATGTTTATGACTCTCTCTCCTCCCCATCCGTGAGGAAGGAATGGGGATTATGAACTCCCCTTGGAGGAGGGACTCGGGGCGGATGACAGGGAGGACTTCCCAGAAAAGGATTGATGAGTCTGAAGTTATTTTAGATTATTACAAACTGGAGATGACAGGGAGAGAGAGGAAAGATAGAGGAAGGGAAGAGGTCAGGAGATGGAAAAGGGAAGCGTCTCTTCTGTTAAAAAGAAGAGAAACCAACACGGAGTGGAGACAAATGCCCCAGACCTGCAGTGATGAGGACCTACGATAGGACTATTGCCCTTAACCACTCTGGGCTTCCGTCTACTCCCCTCTCACCAAGATGGGAGTAACAGTACCTGCCTGTGCTCTAAATGAACACAGCCCAGTGCCTGGCACGGTGGCTTCCTCCCAAGTGCAGGCCAGTGACCAGATCAGAGCAGGAGACAGGAGGGGCCCTGGGAGGCCCCGCCACCTTCCAGCTCCACCCCCATCACCTGGCCATCAAACCATGGCGAGCTCAGCGGAACAACGTAGGTCCTGACCCAGAGCTCCTGGGTCAGAGGGACTCAGGAATGTGAATTCTAACCAGCCCACAGGTGATTCTGAGTTGGCACCTGAGAACCATTGACTTAGCCTCACGCCGTCATTTTTCAGGGGAGGGAAATGATGCCCGGAGAGGCCGAGCAACCTGTCCAGGTCACCATCTGCACACCGGTCTCCACACGTGCAGGCAGGGAGAGCTTCTCTCTTCTGTTCAGGCTGCAGACTCCAGGAAAGGTCCTCCTGGCCTTGCCTCTCAGTCCTGATGCATGGGGGCCTCCGTCCCTCTCTCTGGTCCGTGTCCAGGGCCTCTTGCTTCACCAGGACCTGAGTTGGGCTGGAGTCTCTGATGTCCATCCCAGCACCTAACACATGGGAAGTGTTCAGTAGGCATCTGTAGAATGAATGACTCCATCAGTTAATCCCTCCCGGCCTCCACCTGGGGGTCAGGAACTTCCTTGGAGTCCCTGGGAAAAGGCCAGGAAGAAAGCTGGAATCCAGATTCGTACAAGCCTCTTCTTCTTCTCAGATGGGGACACTGAGGCCCAGAGAAAGTCCATCATGCCAGGACCGGGCCTAGCCATAGACCCTCAGTGATCGACGTATGATCTGTGCACCACTGTAAGGCGCTTATAGAAATGCAGCTTCTCAGGCCTGGCCCCGAACCGACTGGACCAGAATCTGCAATTTTTTTTTTTTTTTTTTTTTTTTGGCCATGCCGAGTGGCTTGTGGGATCTTTAGTTCCCCTACCAGGGATTGAACCTGAGCCCTCGGCAGTGAAAGCGTGGAGTCCTAACCACTGGACCGCCAGGGAATTCCCGAGAATCTGCATTTTAACAAGATCCCCAGGTGATATAAAGTTTGAGGGCACCGCACCAGCGGATGGCCAAGTGCATGGGTTTCACATGGAGCCACACAGGCCTGGCTCCTCTGCTTACTGACTGAGCTTCCATTCCCTCCTCCGCAAGGTGATGATAAAACCTACTTCGCAGGGTCATCATGAGGATTGGAGCCCACTTGGAATGAGAAGTGTTTGGCACAGTGCTTGGCCCATGGTGAGCCCTCAGTAAGCAGTCAGGTTACTGGAACTTGGGCTCGCACCATCATATGATACATTATCCTTAGCACTTGGAGCTTCCTTGGGACAGCCTGGTTACCTGCTGGCTGTGTCATCTCAGGCAAGGCACTCAACCTTTCTGTGCCTCCGTTGCCTCACGTGTAGATTGAAAGCAGTCAGAGTGCTTCCCTTGTAAAGTTATTGAAGGATTAAGTAATTGAATGATCTGATGCATGTGGCAATAACTACTCGACAATTTTTTTTCATTTTTTTATTCGACAATTTTTTTTTTTGGCCACCGTACGGCATGCAGGATCTTAGTTCCCCAACCAGGAATCGAACCCGTGGCCCCTGCATTGAGAGCGCAATGTCTTAACCACTGGACCGCTAGGAAAGTCCCTTGACAAATATTTTTACTGTTATTATTGCGAGAGCTCTGATGTCCAGAAACCTAGCTTTCTTCGCCCAGCTGGGTCATGAGGAAGAGGCTGGGGCAGAACCTCTTGGAAGGGGAGCCAGGAAGGGGAGGGCAGGACCACTTCCAGCAAGCAACCACCGTGCCTGGGGACCGAGCAGGCACTTGTTCTGAAGCCCCGTTTCTGAATGAGACTGTATGTGCACCTAGATCACGCTGGTACACCCACTAGTAATAGCAATGGGGTAAGAGTCTGAAAGCTCTGCCACAAACTTGCTGCGCAAGCCTTAACAAACAGCTTGCTCTCTCTGTGCCTTAAGCCTCCTCATCTGAAGAAGAGGATTGGACCATTACACAATCTCTGAGTCCCTTTTGATTGTAACATTCTGATTCGGTGGTTCTGGTACATTGAAAAACATACACCTGCCCCCGTGCAATGTCACAACATGTGTAACCACAGAGCAGGACACTGCCCTCCCCACCTCACTCTCACACACACACACACAGAGGACCAGGGGCACGAAGGAGGCACTCTGGAATCAGCCTGGCGGTGCCACAGACACACAACCCCTGGGCTCTCTTCATGGCCCTCCTTGGCCCCTGCCCTCAGCAGGGCCAGGTGAGCTGGGCACACCCCTTCCCAGGCAGCACAGTCAAGCGTCTGCTGCCCCCTGCTGGCTAGAGAAGGGATGGCTGCCTGGCCCGCAGAGCTGCCCTGGGGGCCTGCAGGAAGGGGAGATAGAATGTCCAGCAGGCACCCTTTCTTTAGAGTCAACTCCCCCTCAGTTGCTTCCATTCCAGGATCCAGGTGAAGGAGGTGAGAAAAGATGAGGACAAGAAAACCCACTGGCTAATTTGGATCCCTCGACAGGGAACAGAAATAGGAAACAGAAATAAATACCAGACATACTAATATTTATTATATTAACAGACAATTAGATAACACTTCATATGAGCCAGGCACTGTCCTAAGTGCTTTACAAATATTATCTCATCTAGTTTCTGAGATAGGCACGCGTGATTCCCCATTTTACAGATGGGGGAACAAGTCAAAGAAGTCACATGGTTACACAGCCAACAGGCTCACATAGAGGTTGAACCACCCCTCACAGGAAGGAGCTGAGAAGGACCAAGTAGAGGTAAAGACACATGGACACAGCTACAGAAACGTGGGAGAGGAGGGGGTGGGGAGGGGACAGGAAAGAGCAGCAGGATGGCCTGGAGAGGGAGGGGAGGGAGGCGGCCTCCCCTTTGACCCCAGGGCCCCAAAGATGCTATCAGGTCAGACCAGGCCGGAAAATCCTTCCTGGATCCCTCCACATTCCAGCCTCTGCCGGGCTGGTTTTACAGCCTTGAGGTGCTGCCGGACACTGTTTATGGCAGCCCCATTCTCCAGCCCTTGTCTCCAGGCCCCAAAGGCATCTGGCCAGGCTGAGAGAGGCTTGTGGGGGCAGGGGTCCCCCCCCCACCCGCCCAGCCTCCCAACCCCTCCTTTGAACCCTGCTGGGCGCCGGAAGGAGGGGGCTGGGTGGGCGCCACAAGGGCCCCTTCCAGGCCCCTTCCAAGCTCCTTACTGAGTGTCTGGGGGGAGGATGCAGACTCCCAAGCATGGGCCACCCCACAGGGACCGAATCCCAGGACCAAATCCCAGCTCTGCCACTTCCTCCCTGTGTGACCTTGGGCACGTGGTGATTTAACATGATTTAACCTTCCCCAGCCTCAGTTTACCATTATGTAAAATGAAAATAATAGTACCTCATGGTTATTTTGAGAATTTGACACGTTATATATAAAGTGTCTGCCCCAAATTGTAGCTGATATTATTGGCTATTACAGAATTTGTAAATAAGGCAAAGAACTAGAGATTCCCACCCCATTTAGTGGTCCTAGAAATTTTCCGCTAATTCTACCCTCAAGCCCCAGTCCCTATGCTACAAGCTGCCTCTGTCCCACCTCTCACCGCGGTGGGCCCCACCCCAGACCCTTCAGCCTCCACGCCCTCTGCCTGGGCTTGGGTGTGTTGCCCTTGCCCTCTGCTGGCAATGGGCAGAACTGCAGCTCCTCTCCCCTCTGGGGCCTAGAAACCTGAGGCTTAGGAAGGAAAGAAGAGCCAGGGAGGTGGAGAGGTCCTCCTCGGTACTCCAAGTATCAGGGAAAACCTCTGTGGAACCCAGAAAAGGACCAAGAGCAATAGGGCTCACAGAGGTTTCGCAGTAGGAGTCAAGGACTAGAACGTCTGTGTTCTAGGGAAAAGTTTGGGCAGATGAAACTGAATGGAAGAGGAGGGATGAAGGAAAGCCTTCTAGAAGGGCTTCCCAGTGATGCAGGGAGAGAGAGTTTAGGGGAAGGGAATGAGAGAAAATGTAAGACAGCTCCTTTCCAGCGATATGCCCACCTGACAGAGACAGGGCCGGGGTGGGGGGGGACATGGATTAGGAGGGATGTAGGATGCCCCCAGAGACGCTCGGAAAGGGGGGCACTAGGGTTGGGAGGAGGACGCCCTCGCTCACTCTCCAAGGATGGGAAGAGGTTAATTGAGTCTGTCTGCAGACAAGATAAAGACACCGGCAGAGCTGGAGCTGGTTCCCTGGAGTGTCTTCCAGATAACGCTCAGAATCTGGCTGAAGATGAACAACTCCCAGGGAGGGTTGGGAGGGAAGAGCCAGGAACTTGGCCTCCTCCACTCTCCCTCCCCCCTCGCCACGCCCCCAGTCCCTTACCGAGGGAAGCGTGGAAGTCGGACAAGAGGAAAAACTTGTAACCTCGTTTGAGATTGTGCTGCATTTCCCTTCCTGGCCCCCAGGCACTTCGAATCCACGGATCTCCCCATCCTCTGCTCACCCACCTGTGCCCACCACTGGGCAATTTCATAAGAAGGGAGGTCAACCTTCGGGGACTCTAGATGCTAGACCTTTCCTCAAAGTCATCAGCAATGAATCCTTGAGCAATGTCAAGGGCTGCAGGGCCGCAGTCCCTTTTGTCTGCATCCCCAGACCCTCCAGGAGGTCTGCTCTCCCCTCTCCAATTCCTTTCCCGCCAACTAGCCCCTCCCCACCCCACCACCATCCCAGCTGTCAAGAATTCCAAACAAGAGGCTGGGTTCCAGGCCCTGTGTTTGTGTTTATCTCAGGACAGGCTCTGTCTTGTCAGAAGCTGCCCCTGCGCCTGACCTCCTGCCCTGCCCCCACGGCTCTGCTAAGAGGATACACTGAGCAGGGATGCCCCACAGGCAGGCCCTCCCCAGTGGCCGGGGCCTCAAGAGTGTGGGGTTCATATCCTCACAGCAGCCTGAGCCCCAAACAGGTGGAACTGGGCCTGCGAGAGCCCCCGCCCTGCCCCTTTCAGAGGAGGGTCTTGAGGAAGGGCCTACAAAGAGGGCGTCAAGAGCAGGAATAAGCACAGTGCATGGGAGAGAAACTGGAGAAACAGAACCGAAACTGACCCTAAGCAGGTCCTAAACAAAGCAGGACTATGGCAAATAAAGAGTGAAATTCACCATAAACAGAAGGTGAATCGGACCATGACAGAGGGGCCCCAGGTAGTTCAAAACATGATCACTGACCCCTTCCCAAGTGAGCCATGAAGGGAAGGGGACCCAGGAGCACCTGGCCCAGGGAGAAGGAGGCCCAGAGAAGGGACAGCATGAGGGACAAGAGCTTACTGCCACCTGACGGGGCACCACACAAGGATGCGAGTTGATGGAGCAAGAGGGATGGAGGTGAGACTTACAGAATGATTTCTTGGTGTCAAGGGCAAGAGTCATCTGCCACCACTTCACATTTTCTGTTTGTCCTCCCATCTCCCCTCCCTCCAACCCCACAGGGCAGTGGGCAGAGTCCCAGGAAATAGCCAAGGGGAAAGATTCAGATGCTGAGGTCTACTCCAAACCTCAGGAGAGAGAAGGTCCTGAGTAGAGTGGGTGGTATGGAAAAGAAGGTACAAAAGGAATCATCAGACACCCCAGCAAGAACAAAATACGGACTACTGGAGTTCCAGTAGAGTTCCAAAGCCAGAGGTAAAGAACCAGCCATTCATCCTCCCTTCCTCCCTCCTCCCTTCTCCTGACTGTCTCACCTTCCCTTCCTACCTCCTCTGGTCTCTACCTCCTCTACTTCTCCTCCTCTCCGGTGGCATCCACCCCGTTCCAAAGCATCAGGTTCAAAGGCAAAACTCTGAGTCCATCCCAGCATCGTTCTTCTATATCAACTGACCCGTCAGACTGAGATTGTGGGGACATCTGGCACATTTAGGACTTGCCTCTGTCTCTCTGTCTCTCCACACCAGGTCCCTCTCTTCACCCTGTTTCCCCTACATACACACACACACACACACACACACACACACACACACTCACACACACTCACACACACTCATAAGTGCAAGTTGTCTTCATTTTCCTTTCACCTCTGTGTGCATATCCCCAGCTGCCAAGTCCTGCATCCATCTGAACTCTGGAAATCAGGAAGAGAAGGATGAAGTTGGTACCTGCCCTTGGAAAGGGATCCAGGTAGACCCCATTCAGTTCCTAATCTCTAAGCATGAGTCTGAGGGTGGGGGGGAATGATGGGGCCTTATAAACCTTCCCTAATCTTCCTAGGACCAGTAGAAGGTCCAGACACTGCCAGACCTTAGAGCCATAACCTGCTCTGCTGCTGCTCCCACCACCACCGCACAATTACTATTCATAGTGCACAGTTGGGTGATTAATGACCTGATTAATAATTACTCAGGCTAATAAAATAATTAATTAATTTGGCAAGCCATTATTTATCTGTTCATCCTCAACCTGAAACTCTGCAACTAGGAGTTTGGGAATCTCCCCTCCAGGCTCTTTCAGAAATGTGATAATTAATGTGAGTAAGGAAGGATGGGGGATGGGACGTCTCCATCCTGAGACCCTCCCAAGGTAGAAGAGAAGAGAGCCTGAGGGCTTTCTGAGAATGCAGATGGGAAGGGCTGAAACAAACTGACCAGGCAACTTCAAGCCCTGGAAGGAGCTGATGGTGGCGGGGTGGGTGTCGGGGGGGAGTACATTTTTTGCGGGGAGGAGAGCAAACCATAACCAGGAATTGGGGGTGGGTAGCTGAACACCCAGGTTTGGGGAAATCTTGGATGTGTTCTCTCCAGCACATGACTGATGACACCATTTTCAACAAATGATCTTTATCTCGCCTCTTGTCTCCCAAATTTATGACTTTGCCCCCAAGCCCCAGGCTAAACAAGCAAGGACCAGGTGAGTCCTGGGGTGGGGAGGGGGCTGACTTGGGGTGGGGTCCAAGAATCAGTGGGGTGTCTTCAGGACTCTGCAGAGGGGAGAAGCCTCCCCCTATCATCTGTTTCTGGGCTCTTGAGAAATAAATCTCTGCATAGGACTTAGAATTGAGTGTCTAGAACCTACAGGGTCTGGACCACCCCCCTCCCAATAGGGAGGTGAGCAAATAACAGAGAGAAAAGGGGGACAGTTTATCTCCTAGGGGCTGGGAAGGGAGGCAGAATCCAGCCCCAGGGCTGAGGGAGGGAGATGATTGGCATATCCAGCCAGTCTTTAAACAGGCGGGGTATCTCTGCTACGTTCAAGCAGAGGGGCAGACACAAGACATGGATTCTCCATGTCTGGGGCTGAGCTATGGGTCAGCCGTTCATGGTAAGTTCAGACCTATATTAGACTGCCAGTATGTGCAAGGACAAATAACCAAACCTTGCCCTAGAGGAGCTCAAGTTCCTGTTGGGAGGAAAACAGGCTTTTAAGTAGATAATTGCCCCCCCCATAAGTGCCATAAAAAAGAGGTGTATATATAATCCACAGGAGCACAGAAACTTCCTGCCTGGGGGTATCAGAGAAAAACAATCCAAAGGGGGACATTTGAACTGGGCCTTAAGGAATGAGTAGGAATTTGCCAAGTGTAGACGGAAAGTATGTGCAAAGACATGGAAGACCAATATGTGCTTGGAGAGTTTTGAGTAGGTAGGCAAGGAGGCAACCTGATGAGACTGGAGGCCAGATCTTCAAGGATGGAGGTGGCTTGAGCAGGAGTCTGGACCTTTTCTTGCAGGCAGTGGGGAGCTACTAGAGTTTAGGAGAGTGACCTGCCCTGATTTCTATTTTGGAAAGAGAAGATGGAAGGTGCAGAGGAGAGACGGTAGGCAGGCGGGTCCAGTTAGAAGGCTGAAGCATGTCCCGGCTGAGAGATCCCGAAGGTCTGGCCGGTTAGGACCAGGCAGTGGCCTGGGAGCTGGGAGCAGGCAGGTTAGATTTCAAGCCTCCGTGAGTCTGGATATAGATACTCTTAAGCCTCGAGCTGCGGCGATTTTCCTCACCACCCACAGCCATCGGACCAACGTGGGAGCGGAGATGGGCAGGAAACCTGGGCTGAGGAGCGGGGATGAGCCAGACCCTCCTCCACAGAGCTAAGGAACAGGGGGATTTAGAGCCAGGCCTGGCTGGAGAGTCGGACTTCTGAGTTCAGTCCGGCTTCAGCAGGGGGCGTGGCCATGAGAACAGAGATAAGCAGAAACCCGCCCAATGGGTGGGCACAGGGGAGGGGCCGCGCAGCTGTGCCCCCCGTCGCCAGCAGAGGGCGCGCGGGAAGCAGGCCGGATCTGGAGAGGACAGTATCGAGGTGGCCTCCCGGGCCGGGGCGCCCTCTGCTGGGGGCCGGTCCCGGAGGCCCGGACTCACGGCTCCTACAGTGGGGTCTCCCACCTCTGGTTTCTGGGGTCGCGCCCGCTGGGTTACGCCCAGAATCCCTCAGGGAACTGGGGTCCTGCCCTAGAATATTGGATCCTAGTTCTGAGACAGCCAGTTCTGGCTTGAACTCCCATAGCTCACAATTAACGTAAAATAATACTTTCTCATCCATTCTTCTTTCCAACCGCCTGGAAAGTGAACAAGAGAGGGAAATAGAGATGGGGAAGCACCGATGGGGAAATAGAGGCTTCAAACCGAGGTCACACTGTTAGTAAGTACAAGATTTTAAAACCAGGCCTCCACCCCAAGGCTATATTTGATGTCCCTACTATGTGCTAATCAAGGTGTGGTCACTGTTCGCAGATGAAGGGTCACCAGGGAAACAAACTAGCGTGCCAAGCGGAATACCGGCCCGGCTGGCGCTAGCAGGGCAAGCTTCCCGAAGGAGCCCTTTCCCAAGGGTACAGAGAAGAAGGGTACAGAGAAGCACTTTAAGGAAGTGCTCTGAACGCGCCAAAGGAGGGGGCGCGGGGGGCCGAGGTGCAGCGGGAGCCAGTGTGCAGACCTTCGTGGAGATCTGTGCGGCCAGCGTGCGGTCCGAGACTCGAAACCTGAGCTCATCCAGACACAGCTCGCTGCATCTGGCTGGGGATGGGCCCCCAGCAAGCCCCAGGTTGGGGGCGGGTCGCAGGACCACCCTGAGTCTGTCCCAGTGGGCGGTCAGAGTGAGAGCACCTGGTCGGACGCCGCCTACCCTTTGGGTCCTGCAGCCTCTTCCGTCGGGAAAGGTTGGCAGCCTCTTCCGTCGGGAAAGGTTGGCCGCCTCCACCTAGGCTTCTGCCAACTGTGTCTCTTAAACTATATTACCTCTCTCATGCCAACCACCCCTGACGGGCTTCCATGATTTCGGGTAACTCGCCTCCAGCCCCTGGGTATGGGGTATCATCATCCCCTTACACCGTACAGCGCAGGTCTGACTCCAACGGGGAAGTCCTTCCTGGTGTCTGACCACCATTCCTCCTGCTGCAGCTAAACCTAACAAGTGAAAGTGGGTGCTTTAACTTTCCTTCTTTTAGCTAAACAATCCAAGCCTCCAGCCCCTTTTCCACATCCTATTTCCCCATCCTGACAAGGCCTCCCTTTAGCGGTCGTCGGGATCTTCGTTTCTCCTGCCTTTCGTGGTCAAAGTAATCCAAGGTGTTTTCTGATTGGCTGTCCCCTCCCTTCCAATATCCCCTCTCAGTACAGGACCTCCCCAGCTGTACTGATATCCAAGTCCCACTCGCCAAGGTCCATAGATGGTCTCAGTTTCCCCGGTAGGGAGTTGCGCTGCCTCTGTGGCGCCCTCCTGTTTTGTGAGGGTCCCTCCCCCAGCTTCTGAACAGGACACCGCCACGTTCTTTCATTCATCTCGAAAACATTTATTGAGCGCCTACTCTGTGTCCGGCCCGAGTTCCTCGCCTCGACTCACTTGCAGCCCTCCGCTGCTCCCTAGGCTTAGAGGAAGGAGCGGGAGATCCAAGAGTGCCGATCTCCAGTCTGGAGCTCGAGGTGAGAGAGCTGAAGGTTATCTGCAGCCGAGTGAAGCCACCGGGGTAGGGCGGGGCTGGTCGGAAGCCTGCGGGTCTGAGTGCTCTGGGACCTCAGAGAAGACACTGCGCCAGGCGCCCCAGCCTCCCAGCGCTCTGGCCTTGCGCTGGATTTCCCATTCTTAGCGCAAGGAAGACCCCATGTGGCTGCTGTGGGAAGAGCAGCTGTTCCCAGCAATCCTTCATCCCACTTCCACACCCGAAAAACTCAACAACTGGGACTTCGGGAATAGTCTTCTTACCAAATCACAGGAAAAATAAGACAGAAACAGTAGCACTTGTGACCGTGGTTAGACTTCTGGAACGACTTCTCTAGAAGCGGTTGGGAGGACATCGCAATGAAAGGATGAAAGGAAACATGCCTTCCGACCCTCCCCTTCCCAGGCGGTGAGGACAGAGACATTTAGGAGGCTGGGGCGGGTGTGGGATTATCAGCCCCTGCCCCGCGGCTGCTTCCGCACTAAGGAAGCTCTCTCCAGCAGGGATGCTCTGGTAGCGTCGCCGCCGGGGACGGTCCCTCTGCCCACACCCTAGGGGTGGGGGGTGCACAAGGTCGTCGGGGACAGGGAGGGGACTCCACGTTCGTCACAATAGATTGTCACGGTCCTGAGGGGGGAAGATGCACCCCGCACACACCCTCTCTGAATTCCTTTGTAGAGCGGAAGAGCACTCACAAGGCTGCGCCCCTCCCCCCCCCCCCCCATGGACGCTGCTGGCGACCAAACCCGGGTCCGGGCAGTGTAAATTTGCATACATTTGCATACCCAGCTGCGCACAGCTGCATCCGGTTTTGGGCCATAAATTCGTGGCGGGTGGCTCCGGGCGAGCGGGCCCCACGCTGGGCGGGGGCTCTCTCCGTGCGTCTCGGCTGTGCCTGTTCACGCCTCGGGCGCTAGCGGGTTCTCACGCCTCCCTGAGCCATCTCCCCCAGTTCGCGCCACCTTCCGGGCATCTGTCTGCCTCCGCCAGCCGCAGGCCAGGCCTAAAACCCCAGATCCCCGTTCTCCGTCTCTCTGGGACGCGACCCGGTCAAGCGACGAATTCACGTTGCTCTGATACCTCGGGCCAGGGGCTTCTGGGCGGATATTCCTGCCAGGACTAGTGCGTAGCCTCCTAGGTGGTAGTCCGGCCTCCTGAGGCACCTTGCCAAAAAACAGGTCTAATCATGGTCAGCAGCTTAAAACTCTGTGGACTCCCTAGGCCTGCAGAATAAAGCTTATATTGTTTACTCTCACCAAGGAAAGCCCCTCACATCCTACCGGCATCTCTCTTCTTTACCTTTAGCCTTGTCTCCTGCATCGTAGCCAGACCCAGGCACACAACAGCGTGTGCTTCAGTTACACAAAACTGCAGGGGAGTCATTAAACTCCTCAGGAGCTCTCCTCCTCTGCCTGGCCTTTACCTGCTCCTCGTTTCCACCTAGACTGCCCCTCCCTCGTCTGCTTGACTAACACATCCTTAAATCGGTGCTAAAACGTTCCCTCCTCTGGGAGAAATTAGTTCCCTTCCTAATTTGTCTCACCTTTGGCAATTTGTAATGACATCTGTTAATACTTACAGTATAAACGTTTGGTCAGTTGCACCCACCAGATTGCTAAGACAGGGGACTATGCTCGTTGCAGTGTCCCAGTTCCCAAGTTCCTGGCCCTCCTGCCCAGGAGATGTTCAGAAATACTGAATGAATGAATGAATGAATGAATGAAGCTGCAATTCCCCCAGGCACTCGGAGTAGGACACAGCTGAGACACTGTGCTGGTCCCAAGCATCCTTTACATGACATCTGTGAGCCCACAGGAGAGTTCCTGCTCCCACCCCATTCCCTTTTGGTCCAAGCACCTCTTCAAGCAACAGAAAGATTGTGAGGAGTGAGAAACCAGGATTATGAGAGGAGAGCCAGTGCAGTGAAAGAGCAGTGGACTCAGTCATGGGGCTGAGGGTCAAACTCTAGGGCTGCAGGACCTCAGCAAAGTAACTTCCTCCCACTGAGGCTGTTTCCTTAACTGGGAATAATAGGAATAATATTGACCACTTAATAGAGACTTCATAATGATTGAATGAAATAGTTCATGAAATGCTTACTCTGTGTTAAAAAGTGTTGGATTCCTTGATATTCCAGGCAGATGACGCGAGGATCCGTCTTGCCCCCTTCCCTGGGGAAGAGAGCACCTCCACTAACAATCCAAGCCAAGAAGCTTAAGGGATTGAGGTTTCCAGAGCCTCTGATTTCACCAGTGTGCATTCTGCAGGAACGTTTGGGACAGCAAGACATTCAGCGAAGTAGGATAGAGGTCATACCAGCCTGTCCGATGAGGGCCGTCCTCACTGCTGTTCCCCTAATGGCTACCAGGGGGCAGCACAAACCCCCAAATCACCTCAGGCTGCCTGACCGCTAGAGGCAAGTACCCTCCTGGGCCATCCTCAGAACTGAGTCCTGGTCCCTGACTCTCTTGTCTGTTCTTACCATCCCCTCCCAGGCAAGTCTTGGTGTCCTGTCCATCCTGTCTCCCCCCACCCCTCTCCCGGTGCCTCCTGTCTTTTCTGGTGGTTTCATGCTCTCTTGGTCAACTTACAGCAGACTCCCAGGCCCCCTAATTGCCCAGCCTCCCCTTGATCATGGCCAATCTTGCCCTAAGTAGGCATCCCAGGATTGGAGAGGGCACAACTAAAAGCTCTGGGAACAAAACACAGCATGAAGTTCTGGGGAAGACAGACCTGGGTTCCAGGCCTGACTCTATCACTAATCAACTGCGACACCTCAGGCAATTCACAAAGGGCTTGGTCTCCTCTCAGAGTTGTGAGGTGTCAGTGCGTTCATTGCATGGAAAGCTCTACTTTGCTCTGTGGGTATCTCGTTCAACATTGATCCTTCTGACTCTTCCCAGGGTTCACCCTACCCCTGCTCAGGCCAGAGCCTCCCTCATACCAGCCCTATTTCCTGTCTGGTCTCAACTTCCTTGAACTGGTGACAAGACCCATCATCTTTCTGACACCTTCTTGGATACACATACCCTTCCCCCGCCCCATTCCACAGACAGGACACTTGGTGAAGTTGTCCCCATCAAGACTCTCATCAACTTTCTTTTATGGCGATGGTGTCCAGGAGGTGCTGGACACAACTCATGTGCCCCTCCCTCATGTGGTGCCTTTTCCTTCACTCTCCACCATACCTCATCCTTCTCACCGTTCTTTTTACCCTTTTCTTTTCCTCTCCTTTTATACACCCACCTTTCTATTTCCTCTCTCCTCTTTCTTCTGGGACTTAGTTTCCTTCCATCCTCTCATCCTCTAGAAAGCCTATCCTCTCTCCATCCCAGTGTTTCCCCTGCTCTCCTAGGGGAGCTCTCCATCGTCTCCCTCCAATACCCACCTCTGTCCTCTGTGCTTCCCTCCCAGGCCTGAGACACCACCAGGGCACTAAGGATTTATGAGCCATTTTTGGAGATCCCAAACTCAGAAACCAACATCTTCTGGTGCTTCAAGGGACATAATGTGCAACCTCACTGCTGGGACAGCCTCACTGATAAGGGTAGTGAGACCGAGACAGTCCTGCTGCAAAAAGCAGCAGGGCAGGAAGGAGGACTGGGGCTGGGGCCAGACAGTCCAGGCAGTGAAGGTCTTGCAAACCACGCTGGTGTTCTTGGTGAGTTTCACGCTTGCTGGTGAGGATGGAGACAAATCCAACCCACCTCGATGTCATATCATGTCATTCATTAAGTTATGTTCACATCCTGTTCACTGTCTATCTTTCAGCAAGTCAGTGTGTGATGACCATCCTCCAGCACCGGCTGTGTCCTGGACTGTGAAGTCAGGAGGCAGGGACGACATGTACTCCATCCGTAAAGCTCTTTGCTTTGAGAAGCCTCCAGGATACTCAGGAGGAGGCAGCAGAAGGCACGTGGACACAGAGGGGACAGAGAAACAGTTGAGGCCCAGACTTATAGGTCTGGGGTTCACGAGCCTTACCATAAGTAATGGTTGAAATTATGAGAGTGCTTGAGCTATTTCAGGAGGAGGAAACAGATGAGAACAAGCGTTGAGGGTGGAACACTGGAACCACCACTAGTTCGAAGGTACGAAGCTGAGTTGAAGCAGCCAGAGAGGTAGAAGGGGGCCTTCCAGACCCCAGGTCCTGATAGAATTCATATGTAGCACATTCATAATCATTTTATTTTTATTTATTTATTTTTTATTTATTTATTTATTTATTTATTTATTTATTTATTTATTTTTGGCTGAGTTGGGTCTTCGTTGCTTCATGTGGGCTCTCCCTAGTTGCGGCGAGCGGGGGCTACTCTTTGTTGTGGTGCGCGGGCTTCTCATTGCGTTGGTTTCTCTTGTTGCAGAGCACGGGCTCTAGGCGTGCAGGCTTCAGTAGTTGCGGCACGTGGGCTTCAGTAGTTGTGGCTCGCAGGCTCAGTAGTTGTGGCGCACGGGCTTAGTTTCTCTCATAATAATTTTAAACAATAATTGTTAAGAATACATAGTGCTGGGGCTTCCCTGGTGGTGCAGTGGTTGGGAGTCTGCTTGCCGGTGCAGGGGACATGGGTTCGAGCCCTGGTCTGGGAGGATCCCACGTGCCGCGGAGCACCTAGGCCCGTGAGCCACAATTGCTGAGCCTGCGCGTCTGGAGCCTGTGCTCCGCAGCAAGAGAGGCCGCGATGGTGAGGGGCCCGCGCACCGCGATGGGGAGTGGCCCCCGCTTGCCACAGCTGGAGAGGGCCCTCGCACAGAGGCGAGGACCCAACACAGCCATAAATAAAAATAAATTAAAAAAAAAAAAAAAGAATACATAGTGCTATTTGTATCCCACCAGGGCTACCAAAAACAAAAAAGAAAGAATACACAGTGCTATGGAACTATTTTATGATAAGTGAAAACATACAAAATGGTACACAATGTAAAAATAGGAATTTGTCTCCTATGGACAAATATCTGATCAAGTGCATAAACATAAAAATATGTATTGTATTAACGTGATAGGATTATGCTTTTTCCACTTTTTTCTTTTATCAACTTTCTGTTATGATTATAAGAAAAGATAAACTATTTTGTGAAAAATGAAATAATTATTCAACATTTCAGCTGACTCTTCTCAGGAAACTGACACCCAGAAGGGAAAATTAACTTAACCAATATCACACAGACTGTGAAAGACAAAGCCTGATAGAACTCTCACCTAATGATTTTTTCTCCAGTGCCCGGGCTGTTCTAGGCTGGTGCTTTGGCTCCAGAGCAAGGTCAGTTGTGAGCTTCTATTGCTTCCTAAACTCTCTCAGTCCACAATTTATCCTGCCACTCTCTGTGCCCTTGATCTTCCCACATGCTTACTAGCCTTGCACTAGCATGCTGCCCCTGAGGCCCTTTCTGGCCTCCCTGCCTTTCCACCTGAACAGACTCAGTGCCTGCCATTTTCTGCCTCTGATCTGTATGGCTGTCCTGGTGCAGAGCTAAGAGCAGCTTTCCTTTGCCGCGATTAATGACGTCCTCCTCTTGGCCCACAAGGCACCTTCCAAAGCCCGTCCCTAGCACAGTCCAAAGCACATTTCAGTCATATTCATAAATGGTCTGGGGGTTATCTGCTGCCTGGAATTACCTAGGCCATTGCTTCCCCACCGTTAGAGTGACTGAAGTTGGACGCCATGGAATTTAACACCTTCAGATGAGCAAAAACATATATTCAGAGAGTTATACTCAAATTAACACATTCCTCCAACTCTCATACACATACAAACCTGCCATTTCCTTGGGGGCAAAATTGGAGCTGTTTGCCCCATTCCTTCTTTGGAGATAGCAATAGCTATTCAGTTCTGAATCTCTAATGAACATTAGTGCACCCCTATCTGCAGCCAGTGGGGCCCCTGTATGGTCAAACCCCCCCCCCCCAAACCCCGCCACCAGCGCACTCTCCTCTCAGACCCTTCCTGGGACCGCCTGAAGCAGGATCAGGGATTGAAGGGAGAAATATCAGGATTGCAGGCCCTCCACCTCCCATGCCAGTGTGGAAACAGAAGTCATTCAGGGTGCAGAAGGGCCTTCCGAAGTAACTGAAAACATTTCTTAGATTTTCAGGGTGGTCATCCAGTCTAGAGCAAAGACTCTTCTAACTCAGAACACATGAGGGTAAACACTACGTTGATTCATTGCCCAGAGCTCTTCAGAAGTGAAGTTCCAGCCAGCTGTGTCAGAGTGAAGAAGACATTATGCCTGGACACAGGAGATGCAGCTTCGGAGGGCCTTGCAGACCCCTCCGTGAGCATCCACATTCCTCGCATCTGTTTTGGCACATGCGCACATGCACATGCGCCCCCTGCGCATCATGTTTTTCCAAGCCTCTCATCTCCCATCCTTCCTCATTTCGTTCCAGTCTCCCAGTTTTTCACGAGGACAGCCTTGTACCCGTTTCTCTCCCTCCCTCTCTCTCCCACCTCCTCCATCCAAGCTTGCAACTTCACCCCCAATCATGCCTCCTAACCCAGCTCCTTAATCCAAACCAGAAACCCTCTTCTCTGATCCAAACCCTCAAACTCTCAATGACTGAAAAGAAGCGTGGGGTGAAGTAAAGGGAGGGGATGAGAGATCAGATCACTGTTCCTCACCTCCCTCTACAGGCAGACTGGGCTGGCCTTTTAGGGTGAGGAAGGGAATCAGGGAACCAATCTGGGTTTGACCTGCCCCATGATCCCCTAGGCTGAGGAATGGGGCAACGAGAGTCCCCCAAGAAGAAAGTTTTTACTCCCATGCTGAAAGGCTGCAACAAATTCACACAGAAATAAGGATCCAATTGGCTTAGCTGGACATTAAAAATCAGTGATTTCCTGCCTTGTTACAACACCCCAGACTCCAATCATCTCAAGGAGGGTTATGAAATTCTCAAAAGTGATCATCTTAAACATTCTAACGGAAAAATATCACACAGTGAACCGACTTTGTAGGGATGGCAAGGTTTTCTCTCATCTACAAAATCATAAAGAAACCAATAAAAATAGAAACTGTTTTTCAAGGTTAGGAATCCCTGTTTTAGACATCATTGCTGAGAAAATCAGAAGGGCTGAGGGTGGAGAGATGCTTCAATCCCCAGAAAGAGAAAAATGGGCGATATTCCTCATCCCCACACCTCCAAAGGGGAAGTGGAAAAAAAAACCTGTGTACTTTTCTTTCCCTCTCAATCCCTTTCCTCAAGCCCCCTTACTTACTTCTACTCTTAGTAACATGGAAGTAAAAAACAGGGAGCGAAAAAAGGGAAAAGGAACTGAAATGATGATAAAAAAGGGAAAAACAGGAACAGAGAAAGGATGAACAGGAGAAAAAGTCAGAGAGAGGCAGGTAGTTGGGGAGAGGAGAGAAGGGTAGAGAACACGTGGAAAGACAGAGCATCCTGTGTCCTGGTCTAGGAGCCGATGTGCCTGCACCCTCCCCATACCCTCTGAGGAACAGGTAGCCCCAGCCCTGTTCTCTCCCAGGGATCAAAGAAGCAGCTCCATCCCCTCTACCACCCAGCTTCTCCTGCAGACAGGTCTGGAGTGGTAAGGCAGGAACTAGAGAAAGGGGGTGTGTGACAGAGGACAAAGGAGCAGTCAGGCTCAGGTCTCTGAGAGCTGGCTCTCCAGGCTTCTGCCCGGAAGAGTTGAAACAGAAAGGAGCAGAGGGTTACAGCAGGGGTGAGAAGTTATGGCAGAAACAGGCTGCATAGAGAGGTGCTGAATGTTATTGGAAGTAGCAGGAAGGAATGGTCCATGCCGTTCCCACACAGCACAGGCAAGGGGTTTAGCGCCCCTGCCCTCCTCCCCTTCCCTGCAGAGCTCACCTGCCCCCACTCCCACCCTTGCTGCAGATGTAGAAGCAGAATTTCATAAGCTGCAGCAGCTGTGGCCAATACCTCGGCTCGCCACCAGCTTCCCTCCCCAGAAGACAGCAGCAGCAGGAAGGGGGAGGGAGAGGAAAGGGTGCAATAATAACCCCAAACCTTTTCATCTCAGCAGCCCCCATATTTACCAGCAAGCTCAATTCTCGGCAGCTCTTTCTCTCTCCTTGGCTCATAACCAAATGATCGCACAAGGCTCTGCTGAGAAGGGGCACGAGGCCTCTGAGCCGACCTCACCTCCCCCAGTCTGGGAGGCGGCATCACGTTATATGGAGAAAAAGATGCACCTGTTTCCAGAGGCGGTGTGGGGTAGAAAGAGCTCGTAAAGAGTCTCAGGTTGTTGCAAGAAAGATAATAATTTGATGGGGTTGAAATTAAATGTCCAAATTGAGGCTGCTTATGGACTTTGAAGGGGGGTGGAGAGAACATGGGGTGCGGAGACCAGAAATGAGAAGAAATAAAAGACAAAGAGAAAAACACACACGATGGAGCAGACAAAGGGGAGGAACCGTAAAAAAATACAGACGCACAAATAAAGACAGAAGCTGAGAGAGGAGGGAGCTGGCACCTGGAAAGCAAGATGTTACAGCTGCAGAGGGGGTGGGGGAAGCAGGAGAGCAAGGGGAGGATAAAACAAAGGCTGAGGAGCCCCGGAGCTGAGAACCAGACCCTTCCATTCACGTGTCTTCACCGTGTGCACGACTTTATGCAGGGGAGTCACTGAGGGCTCTCACTCTTCCTTTACCCCCCGCTCTGCGGGAGTACCAGAGGGCACCGTACCCGTGTGGCACGCTCGCACACCCGTTGGCCCAGCTTTGCTTTGTTTGTCCCCCATCCACCCCCCAGGTCACACGGCGGGCTCGGGGATCAGGGGATCAGCTCAGCGTACCCACAGGCTGTAATGGGCTCCCCTCTGTGTAGCCACTCTCCTTCCAAAGGGCGGAGGCTGCCTGGGGGGCTGCTTCCTCCTAACAGAGCGATTTCAAGCTGTGCGCTCAGCCATCCGACTAAGCGCAGACTCCCACACTGCAACCCTCCATTTTCCCCAGGCTGTCGGGCCTGCCTGGACTTCCGTGAGCTCTGCGGCCCTTTGGCGGAGACAAAAGGGAGGGCACCACCGGCCGGCGGGGGCCTAGCCCAGCACACAGAGGCAGGGCTCCCGGGAGAAGAGTGCGGAGCGGTGAGGAGCTCATCTGAGTGACGGCCAGGCAGGCACATCCCCTGACACGTCAGAGGGAAACAGAGATCAAGACACAGTTGTTTAGGAGTGGGAGTGGGTGTCAAAACCCCAGAGTCGTGCTTTCTGATGAGCCCAAGGCAGAGACAGAGTGGCACAATGGTGAGAGAGCTAGAAAAAGATGGGAAGGGGGTGAGCAGTCCCAGGCTTCAGAGGTAGGAAATAAATAATGTCCAGAAAGGTCTGGCTCTGAAGTGGACCAAATGGCTCTCCTGTCCCATGTTTATGGGGTCATGGACCATTAAACTAGCCAACCTACAGATGTCTTCATAAGACTTTACGAGATTAGACTGGGGAGACCCTATAACTCAGCAGCAAGAAGGGAAAACAAGAGGGAGAATTGCAGATAAGAGATGGTGGAAAACGAGAGGAGGCGCCTCTCTGGGAGGCTGTCTGGGTTCTGGGATCCCTCCGTCTTCACTTCTCACTCCTCTGTGAGTTTTTGCCCACGTATCCATTAGATTCAGAACGGCATCAGGCTTGTATCACCCAATAAATGCTTGATTATCCACACACTCTTTTTCCTTCCTAATCCAACCTCCAACTGCCCCCACCATGACCCATAATCATTAGATCTTCAGTTTCTTTGGTATTTGTGAAATCAAAATCAAAACAGCTCATAAATATAATTCACATGTATTGGGATTTTCAAACCTGATTCAGATTGTTTGTCAATGTGGTTTTCCACAAATTCTAATAACCAGGGGCTGACTTTTCTAGTGGTCCCCTGGGTTCCTAACGGTTAATGTTTATTCTCGGAGCCATTTCGAGGAGACACCAGCTCCAAGACCAGGAAGGCATACAGTCTGAAGGGGTTAAGGGAAGGAGCGGGTAACAGGATACACGTTCTCTTATTCCCTCAGGCTTGCGCCACCCTGTGGCTATCTGCACAAAGTCAGAGACCAACAATCCTTAGAAAAAAGCCCTTGTTCTCCAAGTCTCTCAGCTCTTTCACAAACGCATGTGCAGCCACTGGATGACATTCGGGGCCCAAATTAACGAAGGAGTGTTAAGACCCAGATTTTTGAAACCACCACTCAGGATCCGTATTTGAAAAGCAACCATTTATTAGAACCAATACAAGAGTATGAAAAGAGGGAAAAGAGGAGAGTGGAAGAGGGGGAGAGAATGAGGTCTGCATCAGATGTCAGTTGTGGAAACACATAAATTGCCTACTTTTAAACATTTACATTTAAAAGGCGAACATATATATATATATCACTTATCCTAAAAAAAAAAAAAAAAGAAAAGCAGACATGTTTGGCTGAAATAAAACCAAGAAACACAACCAAAACTCCCCCACAAACCAAAAAGGTCCATAGAGAATTCAATTTCCCATTTTTCCATTCAGAAATCTGGCTACAAAGTGTGACTTGTTTTGCTACTCAGGATGGTACCGAGTGCTGAAGGAAACCCAGCCTCTGGAGTCTCTCAGATCCCATCCTGTGGGAAGGGGTGAGAAGGCCCGTGGCCGTGGGCAAATCAACTCCTGGCTACTTGGCAGGATGGCCGACTGTGCTCTCTCCATCCTCCAGGACTCCACAGAACCGCCTGGTGCCGCCAGCGCAGTGAACAGAGGGGCAGAGTCCGCTAAACACTGAGAACCAGAATGTGACCGCAGCAAGGGGCCAGGACCTTGTGCTTTTTCAGGGGTTACACATCTAGGGCCAAGGAGAGGGAAAGGAGAAAGAGCCCTATTGGGAGGAGGAGCCAGCCGAGCCCCTAAACTGAGATGGAGAGCAAGGCTCTTGGGCCCACACCTGGGCAAATACAAAGTGTCCAAAGCTTTCCCAAACCAGAGGGAAAAAAGGTCAAAGTCAGGTTCAGGCGGTGGACACCGAGAAAGAGATGACAGATGCTGAATACAGTAAACTGGATGAAGCTTTCAGGAGCATCAATGCCCAATTCTGAGTGTTAAGCTTATCTCTAGAAAAACAATTTTCCAATGTGGCTCTTTTTTGGTGGGGGATGGAGGAAGTGGTTATGTTTATTGAACCAGCTGGTTCCTATGGGGAGGCAAAGGCTCGGGTACAGATACCACGAAGGGGTGAAGTGACCCAGCTGTCCTGGGATCAGTTCAGGGAGCAGCAAGCCAAGATATAAATCAAACCCACTGTGTGTGCTTTGCTCCTGAGACAACCCAAGTCTGTTCCAAGCCCACGGGGTATGGGACCTTAACTCCCAACCAGCAGAGAAAGCAGCAGCATCCCTGATTCCCTAATGCAATGCTCTTGGGTCTCAAACAGCCTCTTTGTGGATGCAAGACATAAAATATACTAAGTGCCTTCCCCCGTAACATCCTAAGTTAAGTCTGGACTATTAAGACTTCAACATTCATGGAAACACTGTCAACATCTGAACTAGCAGCTTTGATGAGGGGTGGGGGGGCAGAGAATTTGCCAAGGTCACTAAGTAGTTCCAACCTTGGGACAGCTCAGTGAGGACAAAAGCCTATGGCAGGCCTAGACACCAGCTCAGGGCATCCTCCGTCGAGGACCCTCAAGTATTCTATCAGCTTTGATTTACAATGCCTCACAACACCCCTGTGAGGTAGGTCAGTATTATTACCCCCATTTGACAGATGGGGAACTGAGGCATTGAAAGGAGTGACTTGCCCAAGGTCAGCCATTATGAATCAGTTGAGGAGGTTGGCACCATAGTCAGCATCCACTCAATTCCTGTCCACTCCCCGGAGCATTTTACATCTTAGAGCGCACCGGGGAGCAAAAGGAAGCCGGTAGCACACCTCACCCTGCAAACCAGATGAACTCAATCAACCCACAAGTATTAACTGATGGCCCATTATTTATCTAGCATGACGCAAGGAACCTTGGAGAAGAAACAAGCTGCTTCTGAAAGTCATGTGTTAATGGGTGTCTTGAAAATAAAATTACATTTTAAACATTAAGGGCATGAATTCTTTTGTAAAGAAATACTCACTTTACCCTAAGAGGTGAAGGACTAAGTCACACCAATTTCTCAAAGTTCTATACTGAGTAACCCAAATTCCTAAAATTCAGAGTGAAGCAAGACCACACTCAAGCAGAAAGCTAAGAACAACTCCCTCAGTGGTGGTCTGGGTAGTGCTCTGAGCTCCCAGGTTGGTGGGGAAAGGCCAGCAACTGCGGTGGCAGCAGCAACACTCTCTACAGGCTAAGCTAGGAACCCCAGCACCACCAAACACCCCCTGCTGCCACTCATCCCTCCCCACAATACCCAAGGCCAGCATCTTTCCACCCCTTCTGCCTCAGCTCAACCTCAGGAGTTGCAGTATCTTCAAAAACAGTTAAGGATACAGACGGTGACACTTACTTTTCCATTCAGGGAGAGGGTATAAAGTGATCTCTATAACTAGTCAGAAGACACTTGTAATATTCTTACCTCCTGCCAGAGGCATAAATCTTTAACAAAAGAAAGGCAAAAGAAAAAACATTTTCCCCCCTCCTTTGGATTTACACTGGATTCTGGTAGAAATCACTATGACCCTTACCCTAAAACTAAGGGGAAAAAAACTAAACCCACAGCCAGTCCTGGTTTAGAATCAAATACTAAAGCTCCTGGAAACTGCAAAACAGTGACTTGAGCCTTAAAAGGGCCGTGACATGATGAAACTCTATCTTCTAAGGTCTTCTGGAAGGATCTCCAGGCAGGAAGCCCCTCCTTTCCTCCATATCTACTTGCAGTAGCCAGAGCAACAGGACCCTACGTACCTCAGAAGCTCGAAGAATGATTTATCAACACACACAGTATAATGTTCACCAGGGATGCTCTAGTTCCAGGAAGGACCAACCATTCCAAGACCTAAATATAAACCTTTTTTCATTGATGGCTGATCACACTGGGTAAGACCAGGTGATGAGAAAGTTCAAGACTGATTAAAACAGCAGTGACAGTTCAGGTTCAGTCTGTGTTGGAATTTCTCAAAAAGCATGACAAACTGGCCACTGGGGCCTGAGTCAACTGAGGGTCACACCTGCCAATGCCAGGGGACATCGCCAAATTAAAAAAAAAGAAAAGAGAAAAAAAGGAGAGGAGAGAGAATGGCAAGAAGTTCATTGCATTCAATTTGGCCTAATTTCTTGATAATAGTTTCCTATTAGATTTTCTGATTAATACTGATGGCTCTTACCTAGGCAGTGATAATTAGGTTTTGATCTATTGTGACATTAATGATCACAATCAGTTGACTTTGAAATTGTTTTAATTAATGGCTCTTCCCCTGTCGGCTGCCTCCAGTGCAGGTTCTGTCCCTTCCCCCACCACCTTGTTTTAACTCCTTCTCTCACTGACCTCAGAGACAAATATAGCATTGGAGGGTCACTTTCTTCCCATGAACCAAGATTTTAAACTATCTTAAAATATTTCTCTGACAGAGGAGCAAAATGAGATGATGTTAGGTGAAATGCAGATCAGGATAAAAGGCAAGAAAACATGCTCTCAACGAATAGGAAACATTCCATCTTAGAAAACCACCACAGTCAAGCATGATGTTCAAGTGGCAACGACAAGCTGAAGTAACTCGAAAAAGACGAGATGAGGTAGTTTAAAATCCAAGAAATCCAGCGCAAGCAAAAAGAAACTAGAATTTTTATGAAGGTATCCAAAGAACCTTCACACTTCAGTAAGCTTTCAATTATCCAACTCTCAATTATGCAGGCAGAGAAAAGTAGCATTTTTCCTGTGGTCACATGGTCAGAACTAGGACATTTCTTAAGGTCAGACTGTTTCTTAACAGGGTTAGGCCTCACCCTGGACCTCCCTAGCCTGATTAAATCCGAAACTCTGGGTCATGTGTATTTCTGGGAGAGGTTTCCACATAATTGACACAAGTCTCTGCTTAGAAATCACCATCTTGAGGTATTAAATAAAACTACACTGCCCAGAATAGATGCCCAGGTGTTACGTGTCCCAAGCCTTTTTTTTTTTTTTTTTTTTTGCGAATCTTGTCATTGGAAAGTATGTCCCTGTTTTAGGCTTCAAGCCAGCCTCATGTTAATTCCTTCAAAAGGGATGAGAAACTGAAAAAAAAGGTGTGAGCAACACTGATAAAATATCCACAAGGAATACATTTTACAGAACCCACAATAAAGTAACAACACATAACTGGATCTGCAACATAGTTAATACTTTCCACAAGCAGGGATTAACTACCGTTAAATACTGTGGCAAAGAGCCTCAAATAGGGACTGAAGCCAGGGGTTCTCAACCTCCACTCACCTTTCTGTCGTAGTAGCATCTCTAACCAAACCTGTTATCTTTATTTTCTAGAATAAAACAGCCCCTTGTTGTGGTCCATCTGTGGCCAGTTAGTTCAATTCATCCAAGGTCATGTCTTTTCTACACACGAACCAGTTGTCACCCTCCTACTTTAGGGCCACAAACTATACTAACCAGTTAGTTGTCTCTGAGCTCTAATATAAAATGTGTGCCTATTTGTAGCATTTATTACAATGAACTATTAATAGTTCATCCCACACCTGTATGAAAATTCTTTGAGGTCAGGGACTGCATCTTTTTGAACTTGGTATCCCCAGGGTCAAAAAATGTCCGTTGAATGAAATGCATGTTGATTTACACTAAGGTGGCTGGAATGTGGATGGCTCAATACAAATCCACCATGATTAGTTGGGGGTGGGGGGGTGGCAATTCTGAGCATGTGCTCTTGGGGGCAAGGCTGGTAACATCTCTATTTTTGAAAACGTAACTTTTATGATTAGTGGTAAAGCCAAAATGAAACTGAAATACACTGGGTCCAGACCTTTCCCCTCTCTGCCCTGACACAGGTATGCTTGCTTGGTGGTCTAATTACAAAGGTACAGATCTCAACACTCTAAAAACCTAAACCAAAAGGATGGAGTCATGGGTGCAAAATGAGCTTTTCCTTTGACCTAATTTGTGAGAAACCATTTCCACATTTCAAATCTAATGATAGAACCCTTCCTGAAGTTCTCAGGTCACTGCAAACTTATCTTAGGCCCTCAAATTTGAACCCTAAGGGCAAAAACAATCACTCCCCAGCCCAAACACGGATCCCTCTGATCCCTCACTGTACCTTAGGTAAGTTGGGCTACACACAGATCAGACAAAACCACAAGATGAAAATCACAGGCACCTTCCCTGAGGCCAAAGGATTTGGCCTAAAGATAAGGAAATTGGATTGCGGGGAGGCTACAGCATAAGTACGAAGAGTTAAGTTAAGAAGAATCTAAAACTGCAGGAACTACAGGAACAAGACCAACTTTTCTTCAACAAAAAAAAGTAGTACGGATATATGGCTGGGGGCCAGCCAAGGACCATAGACTTTCAAGCACTAAGGAACACCACAGGTCCAAATGCTCCCTTGAGCAGATGAAAACTGGACTGCAGGAGGAAAAATGATATAGCTCTCTCCAGGTTAAAAATGGGTGCTTCCATCAGGGTTGATGTTCTCTAACAGCTGATCTTAATGTGAGGGGATCCGCCCAGCCCAGGGCTCAGAAAAGCAGCTATGCTGACCTTGGTAGACTCTGCTGGTCAAAGCTCTGCTACATTCTCAGGAAAGATAAATCCTTGAATGTTGATTACAAGAAAACATTCAGCATTAGAAAGATGTTTTGAAAGAGGACTTAACATAGGAAAAATATACTTTGAGCATCTGAGACCTAGATGTTTAAGAGTGCTTAGCCCAGGGCCACTAACTCTTCTGAGAAGAGAAAGCCCCATGAATGCAGGTTTCTCTTTGAGGCTGCAATCCTCCAAGGGCCTGGACAGCTACTCAGCACTAACAAATGTCAAAGGAACAGGCAGGCATCCGTCTCCTTTCTGCTGAGGGCTGAGATCAGTATTGGCCTCTGGCTCCCTCCGTTCCTACAGAAGTAGCAGTGGGTAGGCAGGGAGAGAACAAGTTGTTTGGGCAGCACTCAGTACAAGACCATGATTCAGTAAACTGTGGAAAGAAAAAGATGAATGGAGCGAAGACTGAAGTATTAAAGGGGTGATGAGTAGTAGATGATACTGGGGGTTTTTTTGTTAAAAGAAATCAGATTTTGATGAATGCCTTACGTATTACCTATAACCCTGGCAACCATGTGTCCCACGTTTCTCAAGACCAATCTTAGTACCAAATACTTCGATCGTGTTCTTTGTCCACAGGCTAGATTTGGGCTCTAAAAATATGGTCACTGTACTTTGCTTACATACCCACTGCTCCTGGGAGACACACACTGGCTACATGGATAAGCTGTCATTTTCTCCACCTGCAAACTTAGAGACCCGGATCACTTCCTCAGTGGCTCTGGCCTACTTCTGTCCTATTCTAGTATACCCTAATGGATATCCTTAGTTACTTGTATGAAAAATCTCTTTTCTGACTATCCTTTCTTTCAGATGCCCATCAGATTAAGTACTAACAACTGTCAACTATCCAGCACTTGATCTAGGCCTTTAATTCCTTCAGAGAGTTAAGGAAGATGGAGATAAAACCCCTACCCACTTGAGTATGGGTTATGAGTTCTCACCCAATCACATTACCATTCAGAAGGATTTTCCTGGATGGCTGAAACCAAAAGCTTCATTGTTCCAGTCTGTCATGTCACCGCAGCAACAGCTGTCTTCTCAACCGTGCAGTACAATTTTTGACATAATTTATACAACCACACAGAATTCAATCAGCAGCTGAGCAGGGAAGCAATGTTAACAAATGCTATGAATGGGTATATGATTTGCATATTATTCGGCTCATCTGTGGACTGGAGCAATCTCTCCATTCCCCTTGTTACTCTGAATAATCTAGAAATGGTTGAATGCTCCTGGCCAGACAGCTATATGTTTTAAAAATCAAAAGCAACCACAAAAACCTCAATGGCTGGTGAACTCTAGAGTTAAGGCTATTTCAAGCATTTATTCTTATCTCCTCAGCTTTGGGCTGGGACAAGGATGCTCAAAACCCTGTTATTTCCTTACTTTTAGTCTTGATTCTCTAGCTCCCTTCAACTACAAGAAAAAAAGGGTAACGAGAAGTAGGGCGTTTCTTGGGGAACAAAGGCAGAGAATATAATCAGAAAAATAATCTCTCAATATAATGGTAAAGCAGGAAGAAGCCAAAAGGGAAGTATTTTGCTGAGTAGGGAGAGGTCGTGTCAACATGCTACTGCCGGGGCCTGTCACTCTCTGAGGTTGATAGTCTTCCATGGAAATGCATTAAAAAAAAAAAAGATACAACTAAGAGTTTGAGGGTGGAGAAAGGGAAGAGCATTAATACTTTGGGGACTCTTGGTGGCAAATCCAGGAGTCATTAAAGCAGGAAATTTATGATTATAAACACTATGAATATTTAAAATTGATGCTGTGGCCAATGGTTCCCCTCTAAGAATTCCCCACTGAAAATAATGGCATGGAGGGAAACTTGGGTCCACTGAGAAGTGAGGGTCAGGTTTGAAGCCTCTTTGGTAACAGGAATGCTTTGGGAGGCCACAAAAGTTGGCAGGGCTGGAGGGTGCCTAGCACCTTGGCACAAGCAAGCACCAGGCAGTCACTCACACCTACATAAATAGATAATCCAAATGGGAGGGATGGAAGGAAATAATACATATATACCATATGTGATAATAAAGACAATTGTATCCTACCCCGTCATCCTCATGTACTAATAGCTACAAATCTCCACAGTCAATAATCTTGTCATTTTATGACAGACTACACCAACTTGCAGGAGCAGAACCAGGGATTGCTAAGAAACAAGGCCAAAAGTCCTGGGGCTAAAAGGAGTGCCTTGACAAATCTGAATGTAAAATTTCAAGCCCTCCAAAGGATGGAGCTATTCTGGGAGGATGGGTGAGGATGAACAACAGAGGGTGGCCCAGAAGACCACACGAGGAACCCTGTATTCTCCTGGGTAGAGCTGAATGAGGTTGGGAAAGCCCCAACAGGTAGGCAGTTGCTATTGGCTTTTTAAAAAGCCAATCTTTTCCAACCCAACATCTCAAAACAAAGCCTAGCTGGTCATCAACATGTTCTAAGAGCCAAAGAAAGAAACCAAAATTCAGCATCATTATAACAAAATCCCCCACTAAAAAGCGACCAACCCTGAAAAGATCAAGACTCTAAGGTGATTAAAAAGTTAAAACT
Source organism: Balaenoptera borealis (assembly GCF_965194805.1). Lineage (NCBI taxonomy): Eukaryota > Metazoa > Chordata > Mammalia > Artiodactyla > Balaenopteridae > Balaenoptera > Balaenoptera borealis. The sequence goes on from NC_138870.1 coordinate 45,951,238, forward strand.
CATCTTGAGGTCACAGGGGAGCAGAAGGAAGAGAGCAGGGCAAAGGAAAAAATGGTGAGAATTACACACAGTATGTAAATGCCTGGTCTTCACAGAGAGACACTTATCATGAATCAGACCATCAGTTATGTTACAAGAGAACCAATACCAACATTTCTCCTGTGGAGCACAGTGATAAGCACATTTTTTATGGATGTGTTTAGGATAGAAGGGGGTGGGTAGAGGGAGAGGAGGCAGGGAGGTGAATGTATTATGTACAAAGAGAAATGGCAGAGACCACCCCCTCCTTTAGCTCTTTGCTGTTTCTTTCTCTTTGTTTTCCGCATCCTCAGGATATGCATGCCACGTCAGTCTCTCTTCATAAAATGCTATCACAATTTGTGGACATTTAACATTAGCTTCTTTTGCAAGAACCAGGTCTGCTTCATCTGTGTCTTTCCTGGAGAGAAAGAATATGAGACTTAGAACGAGAGGAAGAGCGAGAGTCTGTCCAAACATAGATTTATGTTATTAAATTATGATTTAGCTGACTTGATTTCCTCTCCATCTTGATTTCAAAGGGAAAAGGATCCTAACAGTTCCACACTTTCAAGGAGAAATTTAAGTAAATGAATCAAATTGTTAGTAAATATCATTTAACCACTACATCAGAAAGAAACAGAAGTCTGCAGCTAGAATAGATCGAAAACAGCAGGCTTAATCAAAAGGCTGAAAATTAAACTACTATATAAATTCTGCTCCCATAATTTTTATTTGTGTGTATGAGCATGTGAGTGCACACACAGTCAAACCTACATTCAGCCCTATTGATTATGCATAAATTGCTCAATCCAGTTTCTGGATCATCTGGATCATGAAAAGGTCCTAACCCTCCTCATCTTGTGGCCTTTTTAAACACTCATCCTTTTGGTCAGAACTGTGGATTGGAATAATAAGAAAACAGAAATTTAAGTCATCAATGAATGTAAAATCTAGTCACTAAAATGAAATGTAGGAATTAGCTGCAAATTTCAAGTACCCAAGTTACACACGCTCTACTATCCAGTATAACAAAAAAATCTAGCAAGTTCCTTAACTAACCAGGATTCCAAATCAAGAAAAAAAAATTTTTTAATTAAAATTCCACTGAGATGTGAGCAAAGACAACTAACTCCTTCTCTAGAAAACGGAGATGTTGAATTCATAGAGGTGAGCATTATGGATGAGAAGAGGAGGGGGAAAACACACAGCTTAGAGCAGCTACCCAAATTTGGACTGTGGTCGAAAAAGCTAGTTAATATGTGAATGTAAATCATAAGTCCCATATATGGCTGAGTGAGAAAAGCAGTCAATACAGCTCCTTACTTCAGAGTATAGTGATTCTTCAAATATAGACTTCTGGGTAATTTACCAGCAAAATTTCGATCAGATAAAATATTAAACCTCTTGACTACAACTTTTAATGTAATTAGCTTACTTTGTGGCACTGTAGCATGAACCCTCTATTTAGAGACCAAACTTAAATCACAAGCCCACAACACTTGGAAACAGAGAGGTAGTGAGGGCCACACCATAAATCACTTCGTCTTTAAGAAACCAAATTGAAGGGAAGTAACCACACTTTCCTTTAAGAGCCATTCCCTCTACCGGATGAAATAACTTGTGCTTTGGCTAGTGTTATTCTTAATGCTTTTTGTTAACATTATTTTTCTCTTTTAGACATTATTCAGTGGTCTTTGTCTTCAGCGATGGCAGAAAGCCTCACTCAACTCCTATTCCTTGGCCACAGGCTCATGGTGTGACGGTAAATGATTCAGAACTGTGTAAATAAACGGTTAGGTCACGTTTATATGCTTCCTACCTCAATTCTACCATCCTCTGGTATGTGGGCTAATATAATTTGGCTTAATACCAAAGCTTTACAATGTCTTAAATCCATTCTGAACCATAATTCCCATTTAATACTGACAGGTGGTATCAGTTAACAATTTAGATCAGTGACGATCAAAATTCTTAGTTGGGGAATACTCAGTCTTCCCTCCCTATCCTCCATACGAATGCAAGCCACTGGCAAAGAAACACAATCGCAGAGTGAGGCCCAATCTCTCTCACCATTTCATTAGGAACATTAAATCGCCACAGGAATCTGTTGCCCCAATGATCTTTTCTGGTTCCAATCCTCTCTCAAAGCCCCGAGCGATATCATTGCTCTGCTATAAACAGAAGATGAAGAAAGGTTACAGCTTGGAGATAAGAGTAAAAAACCTCCCCATTTCTCAGCTCAACAAAGCACAACCTAAGTTAATATCACCGGATACCATTTTTGTCACCCAATTCATAAAGTTCTTAGAACTTAAGTACAATACTGGGTCAGCCAGTGACAATAATGCTAAGAGATAATTCGGCAGGAAGATGCAGTTGTCCTTCAAGTATTCCTTCAAAGGATTAGGAGTGGTCCTTAAAACTTCGTAATATCCCTTAAAATATTCTGGAGTCATCATCTAGGAACTTCTCTAATCCCCTAATCTAATCTCCTTGATATGATAAATGGACTACCCCTAAACTGTTGCTTCTCAGATGATAAACAAGCCCACCTGAACTAAATCCTTTTTCATTTTATAAACTTCAAATATACCACCTCTCAATCTTTATTCTCTAGACTTTTAGTTCACCTAACACTGACCAATATTTTTAATACTTCTTTTCACATAGTCATCTATATTTATGAAAGAAAAGAGATAAGAATGATTCAAGGCACTACCATAAAATAGCAAATTTCTTTCAGCGCTCACATACTGTAATACCCACACACTTGGGGAAGAGGCCCTGATCTGTGCCTATCCCCTCCTGATGGAGATAAGTCATTAGCTTTAGAGAGCAGAACTGGACAGTGATTTAAAACAAACTGATAATTCCGTAGGGGATTATTCAAACTTGGTCAAACTGCAATCTAGATAAGGAGCATAGGGTCTGATTCAGGTGTGATGGCACTGGTGAGAGCAAAATAGTGAAATTTTATACAAACCAGGTAATTTTAAAAACCTCATTATGGAGGCTAATGCCACTTATCTAGTGGCAACACAAAAAAAGATTCAGAAGGACTGCCCAAGTGAACTAAATCACTGTCTGATTTTCATGATAAAATCTCTTTGATCTGACATTCACCTTGCTTTCTTCTGAGAAATACATTCAGCGTCCAGGTGGTCCCCAAAGATACCAGAACCCACACTGGGAAGGAAATTCCATGCATGAATCAGGGGACATACAGACTCAAAAGCATAGCCTCTTTTGGGGGGGTGCTTAAAGGGAGGAGGTTCCCAGATGTGCACACAGCTGCTCACAGCTGGAATGCTGGTGCACAAACTAAGTTGTAAATCATAGCTGGCGGCTGAAAACAGTTTGCCACATAGGGAGGGAAGGGAAGAAAATTGTTCACGCTGCTGAAAAGGAGCCGAGGTGAGGAAAATGCTAAAATCATTACACAGGCGGTAATCTTAAATCAGGCATAATGCCGACTAACAAATTTCTTCTGCAGTGGTCTAAAGAAAGAAACGAAATCCCCTCCTGCACCTTTAAGATATACAATCACCTATCTTCCCAGCTGCCTACCTGACAGCCGCCAGCACTGCTGAGAATGCTGTCGGGGCCCCAGATGAACATTACAATGTAAGGGACACGTGGGGTGGTTCTGAAGGTCAGCAGCATCAGAACCTGGCCTAGGAACAAAACTCTCTGCACTGGCCAGCGTCTCAAAGCCAGGTCGCTCCTTTTGAAAAGGACAGAAGCCTGAGGTTGAGGCAATACACACTATATGTCACAAATAGCTACAGAAGTCTTATGCTGTGTTGTTTTTTGGTCTTTTTACTTAGCTAGAAAATGAATCAAATGACAAGAGCCAGAATACAAAGGGCTAAAAAAAAAAAGGAAAAAAGAAAGAAACAAGTCTTAGCTCCTTAGAGAAGGGAAGGCATTCTCAAATTATTTACCAGTAGACTGTATCACAATGATATATACACCTCACCAGAATAGGGTAGTTTAAAAAATGAGATTGTAAAACGTAAAATTAACTAGGGAAACAAATAAGGAGACAAACAAAAACCTAGAGTCCACTTTCACTGGCAGCCTCCAATCTTTCACTCTTATTTCAATTCTTTTTGGAAAGCTGGTCTCCCATTTTCTTTCCTCAGGAGACCAGGAATCACTTGTGTTAAGTCTCTAGAAAATACTGATGCCTAGGTCCGACCCACAGAAATCTGAATTTAATTGGTCTGGGGTGCATCTTGGGCACTGGAGGTTTTTGAAGCAACCCCCCAGTCCCCTGCCATGATCCTAATGTGCAGCAAGGGCTGAGAACTGATGCTCTAGAAAGATGGGTATCCAAGGAGAATGAAGATAAATAAGGATGCTTATGGCAGTGATGCTAGAAGATTCAGAAGCAGACTTACGCTTTTATTTTATTAAACTTTAAGGGTACAGTACATCCTTCACCACAAAAGGCTTCAAAACCTTGAAATAAATGAAAGGAGTGGAAGCTGAGGGGTGGGGTATGTGTATATGTGTGCCCAGATGGAAAAGATATATATGAAAAAAGGAGAGAGGCAATAACTGCTTATGGCTAGTTACTTGAGAGCTAAAATTCAGAAGAATTAAGGCAACTGAATCAAACCAAAATTTCATAAACACATTTTTCCAAACTGAACAATAAGAAGATTCAAAAGGAAGATGAAAATTAATTTATTTAGAGTATATAAAAATATAATAGGATCAAAAGAGAATATACATGCCACTGAACTGTTCACTTTAAAATGGTTAATTGTATTTTATGTGTATTTCACCTTAATTAAAAAAAGAAAGACTATAAAGGGTTGAAATTAAGTGCTACCTTTGGAACAAAAGAAAAGTGAAGCTTTTAAAAAGCTCCTTTATATCCTTAAAAAATTCACCAAAGACTCTCCCTCTCTAAGATAATTAGCCACTTATTCATGGATAAGGCACAGAGTGGCTGAATGTTTTACGGGATTTATTTTTGCCACCCTAACGCAATTCAGAGAACACATATTACGTTTCTCACTCATCCAGGAGGGGGCGCTGTGGTCGATCAACATGTCTTCCTGGAAGCTCTTTTGTTCAACAATTTACTTTGCAGGCCATCCTTAGAACAGAAATAACCAAAATAATGCCCTTGTTTTGGGAGGAGGGGTATTGGGGGAGGCAGAATAATAGTTTGCGGGGGGAAAAAGGAGAAATAAAGCTTACCTCTCTCTTTTTTTTGGATTTGATATCATCAGCACTGTTTGAGAAATTGGATTTCCTCTTGTTACCTTCTGACTTCTCCCTGGGTTTGTTATTTTCACCCTCCTTCATCTTCTTATACTTTTTCATAAACTCAGAAATTAGTTCAGGGCAATCCAAGTTTTTCTCAGGTTCCCAAGTATTGTGCTCCCTGGGCAAGAAGAATGGAGAAAAAAGGAAAGAAATGAGGGGGGCGGGGAGGAGCGGGAATCCAATGCCTTTATTTTAAAGACAAGTAGGCAAAAAGGAAAGAAACTCTATGCTTAAAGGAGATAACAAATTTGATCCTAGGAATCTAACCAAGAGAAAAAATATATCCACAAAAAAAACTTGCACACAATTACTTATAGCAGCAGTTTAACAGCCAAAGACAGAAAACAATTCAAATGTCTATCAATTGGTGAATAGATAAACAAAATGTGGTATATCCATACAATGGAATACTATTTAGCAACACAAAGGAACACAATATTAATATATGCTACAACATGGAAGAACCTCAAGAACATGCTAAGTGGGCTTCCCTGGTGGCGCAGTGGTTAGGAATATGCCTGCCAATGCAGGGGACACAGGTTCGAGCCCTGGTCTGGGAAGATCCCACATACAGTGGAGCAACTAAGCCCATGTGCCACAACTACTGAGCCTGCGCTCTAGAGCCTGTGAGCCACAACTACTGAGCCCGCGTGCCACAACTACTGAAGCCCACACGCCTAGAGCCCGTGCTCCGCAACAAGAGAAGCCACCGCAATGAGAGGCCTGAGCACTGCAAGGAAGTGTAACCCCCCCCTCACTGCAACTAGAGAAAGCCCGCGCGTAGGAACGAAGATCCAACGCAGCCAAAAATAAATAAATTGATATATATATATGTATAAAAAAAGAACATGCTAAGTGAAAGAAAACAGATGCAAAAGACTATACATTGTCTGATTCCATTTACATGAAACCTCTAGGAAAAAGACAAATTTAAAAACAGAAAGCAGATCAGGGGTTCCCTGTGGCTAGGGCTTGGGATTAAATACAAATATTTAGGTTCAAGGGAATTCTGGGAGGTTACAGAAATGTTCTAAAACTTGAGCATGCTGATGGTTGCATACTCTGTAAATTTACTAAAAATCACTGAATTTTATACTTTCAATAAATAAATTCTATGGTATGTAACTTATACCTCAATAAAGCTGTTAAAACACTCAAATATAAGTTCTGCTTTGTAAGTGGCAAAATAATGTGATTTCATACATATAATCATCTATGCAAATGCTGAAGAGAAGACAATCTAATTCTAAATGCACTCCAGTTTATACTAACTTAAATATGTTACTTATATTTTGAAGAAATGCCAACAAGTTATTGGAAGATTAAAATAATTAGAAAAGAGGCAGTAAGGGCTTAAATCATTAGAATATAGACAAACCATAAAAAGGAAAAGACTCAAAACTGGAATTCGGAGTGCATTAATTCAACGCTCTGGATTCAACTTATGGATACTAGGTAGTCAAAATACATTTGTATATTAATAAGCAAAAACAATCCAAATTAAAAAATTGTGTCTAATTAAACTTGGATCACGGGAGTCCTACTATGAGGAAAACAAATAGTTGGTATTCACAAAGTTGTTCTCTGTATCCCCAGCATGGGTTTTAGAAAACCAAACCACCAACTACCATCCGCAGTTTATGGAATCAAAGCAAGAAATGTCTCTACACGGGAAAAACTAGACCAGGCATCCTCTTCACTCCTAGCCAGTGGCAGAGGTTCTTTTGGTTATATAGTAAGAATTAGGTACATTAAGATATATTTGTAAATATATCATAGCAGTTTCTATAATCCCTTCATCGACTGAGGAAAAATTTTTTACATTTATGCACCATTCATTTTAGATCCTTTATTGTTTTTGTTTTTTGAATAAGGTATCTTTAAATTGGAATGGTTTGAACACATGCCATAATGACTCAACTAAGTAGCACAATGATGGGAAAATCTGAGATATTTACTCTAGACTTCAACTTTCTGCAAAAAGAGCTTAAGAATGAAACAAAATTTATTTCTAAATCATTTGAGCCAAAACCGGAAAAGCCTCTCCCTCATAGCTCTTCTTTCAGCAAAAAAACAAAAAAAACAAAAAAATTTCGTCATACAATAACTTTCTCCTAAACCCACAGAATATATATGTAAGTTTACTATCCCAGAAGAAATTAAGGCACGAAAATCAAGAGACGTGCCAACACTGTAGCATAATAAGCAAGCAGATGCAGAGGTAGGAGAGAATCTCTGTTGCTAGCAAGGAAAGCCAGTCTTCTAATGAGATTATTTATCCCTTTTCCTACCATATTGGTATTGTTATTTCTACATCAATCAATTTTCACCCAAAAGATAGCACGGTATAATTTATAAAGAATCTGGGTTTTAGCGCCAAAGAAATCTGATGCTGGGTCCTTGTTTCAGCACATACCAGTGCTGTTATCTTTGGCAAACAACTAATTTCCTCATATGTAAACTGAAAATACCTCTAAAGGCTGTTATGAGAATTAAAGAGAGAGAACACATGAGGTAGAATATGACCACTGCCTAGTAAACAGTAGGTACTTAGTTGTAGACAATGCTGAAGGGGCACAATCTGTTCCAGTCTTTAATAATAAACTCTGGATATTTCTGACAAAGTAAGGACAAATGTTTAATCTGGGACTTCCTTGGTGGTCCAGCGGTGAAGAATCCGCCTTCCAATGCAGGGACGTGTGTTCGATCCGTGGTCGGGGAACTAAGATCCCACATGCTGCGGGGCAACCAAGCCCGTGCGCCACAACTACTGAGCTCGCACGCCTCAACGAGAGAGCCCGTGTGCCACAAACTACAGAGCCCACATGCTCTGGAGCCCACGCACCACAGCTAGAGAGAAGCCCACGCACCCCAATGAAAGACCCGCGTGCCACAACTAAGACCCGACGCAGCCAAAAAAAATAAAATAAAATAAGTAAATACTAAAAAAAAAAGGTTTAATCCATCTACCCTAAACCTTTTCTTTCCCTCTTTTATGTATGTAAGGTACCAGTAGCTCAATTATATAGTCTTGAAATTCTTCAAAATGCCCAACAATTTCCAGTGGTGATTCAATGGGCCAAATAAATACCCTCAAAGTCTTTAGGTGTATTTTAATTCCTTTCTCATGGTGCTCTAGGTCTCTCAAATTCATAGCTCACATCTCTAGAAGATGTTGTGATACCACTACTCTTTAGAAGTATGGAGGGCACATTCCGATTGCTGTGCTACCCACATTTAGTGCCGTGTGTGTGTGTGTGTGTGTGCTACAGATGCTAAGCATCGTGCAGTGCATAAACTGCCCCACCTAAAACACCAACAGTGCTCCACATGAGAAACTTGATTCCCATAGTAACATAACCTTAAATATATTCTGAAGGCTCCTGATCATAACTTTGTCCAAAGGTACTGGCAAAACATTCAATCTTTTATTATATTTAAGTCTCACACTTCAAAGTTGTGATGTTCAGTATTGTTAACTACTAGCCACATGTGGCTAATGAGCATTTGAAATGTGGCTACTATGAACTGAGACGTGCTACAAAATGTAAAATATACATCAGATTTTGAATTCTTAAGCATGAAAAAATAATGTAAAATTTTATCAATAATTTTTGTATTATTTTTGAAATAGCGTTTTGATGTAGTGTGCTTAATAAAATATATTATTAACATTAATTCCACTTTTCCTTAATGTAGCCACCATAAAATTTGAAATTACATATGTGGCTTGCATTACATTTTTATTGGACAGCACCACTCTAAGGAGCCTAAACCAGTTCCTAAAAGCTCACTGGAGTTCAGAGAAACCCATTCTTTGTTATCAGGCATCCTGGGAAGAGAATTAATGAGAAATTGAGGCAAAATGCCTAATGATCACACAGCTTCATGTATTTCACTTTTCAAGCTACCTCTCCTATGCTTGTGTGTCTAGTTCTACTTATTCCAAAGGAAAGAATAACCTACTTTAGCACTTCAACATAAAGTCAGTTACTGCCTAATTCTGAATAGTCAACACTTCAGTACCATTCTTAAAGCTCATTGACCTAAAAAGAGGGGTTTTATAATAATAAAAGATAAATTGAGAGATAAAGGGATAGATTATATTAAAATGTTAACTGTAGAAACTAGGTGGTGTGTATCTGAGTGTTCACTCAATTTCTTTTGCCTCAGCTGTATGTATATTTGAAATTTTTAAAAATAAATATTGGGGGAAAAATGTGGTCTCAGATTTAAGTCTCTCATTAAGATGAGTGTTTCATCCTAGGACAATCTTGAGGTCCAAGGATCATTATCGAAAGCTATGGGCTATGGGATCAACTACGACTTCTTCTGCTTAAATGTATGTTTTCGCTTAGTTACATCCAAAAGAATAGTAACAGTAGCAGTTTATACTTACACTGAGCTTATGTGTCAGGCTCTACACATCTCCCCAATGTCTCTATGATATATACTATTTCTTATCCCTATTTTATTGAGGAAGAAAAAAGATTAAGGAACTTCACCAAGGTCACCCAGCTCATATCATAAGTGGTAGAGCAAGAATCTGGACCCAGGCAATCTGGCCCCCAGTCTATGCTCCTAACCAGTTCATTATACTGCCTCTCAAAAGCATTCTCATTAGAACATCAGCTCCAAGAAGGGGGAGATTTTGCTTAGTTTATTGCTGTGTCTTCTGACTCTTAGAAAGGAGTGCAGGTGGTGAAAGAAAAAGATGGTGATGGTTCACAGGGAAATGTCTGTGTCTGTCTACCTGCGCAGAGTCCCAAAGCCTGAGAGAAGGCACTTACTCGGAAAAGCCTTTCCACTTCAGTAGATATTCCACTTGCCCCTTAACCACACGCCTGTCTAGCACCTTCTCCACGACGTACTCCTCCTCATCCTCTGAAGAAGAACTGTCAGCTGTCCGCTTGGTTTTCTTTCCCATGTCTCACGCTGTTCCACCTGAAAGACTAAGGCCACCGGGTTCCTGCAAATGGGAAGGACAAAAATGGTCAGAATCCACGTGAGCAGTTAAAACTCTGTCTCTTCTTGATGGGATGCAGGGGGTATAACACAAAGTTGCCATGTACCTTTTTCTTGTGTCTTAAAGCATCCTACAGATGAGTCCTAAGAGTTTAATCAAAAATGGGCAGATCCCCACTTTCTCAATTACAACTTTCTCTTCAGCTAACAAGATCAAAATTATTAGGTGGCACAATTATCTAACTCCTCTAATTTCAGATTCCATAAGACAAGTAATGTATGGGATTTTACTCCTAGCTAATTCTGTAACTGTTTACAAGTCATAAACTCAAAGACAAGTATGGAAAATCTTCACTTAAAAGAACCGTGATAGAATTAACACATTTCCCTCCAAAGTTAATAAGGTTTTTTATAAAAATGGAAAAAAAAAAAAAAAGAAAATAAGAAAAGCCACCAAAATCTAACTTTCCTCTGCTCTGAGCATCCTGAACAGTCTCTTAGCAGCACAAAAAAAGTCCTGCTCAGGCACCTTTCACCACATTTTCAGTGACTCAGTACATTTCCCTTAAACAAACTGAGCTTGTCCCTTCTGAGCATCCATCAGCTCACAAAAGCAAGGCTGACATCTCAAACACATTAAGCTTCCCCTTTCATTTGGGGATGGGAGGGAGGCAGGAAGGAGAAAAAGATTTTTTAGTCCTAAAAATCAAAATTAGTCATTGAGTTGTTCAATAATTCTTAAGGCTCAACTAATCCAATTATTAAGGAGGTACCTCTCCTCTTAACTGGAGTTGACTTTGGGCCAAAGGAAGAGGAGGAGGAAAAAGAAGTCTGGTCCCAGACTCACATCAACATGAAGCCTCAAAACACAGAGGAACCATTCATAGGCCCAAGGAAAGCTGAAGCAAGGCAACACAAATGGAAATTGAGTTAAGCTCAGAAATATGCACAACCAGGGGTACTCAACAGAGAATCTAGTTTTTTAAATTCCCACGTTGTTGTTACCATAATCATTTTTAAGAATTCTTCCTTAACCATGTTAAATGGTGCCTAGAGTCTGGATTACAGAGTAGCAGGAACTGTTTTCTTAGCTGAACTCTTATTTTTATTTTGCTGTAACCTTTAAAGCTTTTTTTCAGCACTAAAAATATTTCCATCCGGATCAGAAGACCACCCCAGCAATAGGGAAGGTCACTACTGATCTCCGAATTTTGTTCGAGTAGCATAAAAAGTTGCATTTATCAATTTACTTCAAATTAGCAAATTTTAGGGAATTATTCCCAGAATATACAGTTGGAAACCATACCTCCAGAACTTACTAGCAATAGGTCTGCCCACCCAAAAAACCGTACCCATTACTGCCTCGTAATAAAACTATGTCTTCATTAACATACTTTATTTGGAAGACGGGGTGGGAGGATGGGGTAATGTAGGTGAGGGGTTTCAAAATAATTTTTCCATGAATTCAGGGGACAGTCCTAAGCTTCAAGAAAAAAAATCTTATTTGATTTATTTAAAATAAAAGCAGCCTCCAACCTCACCAGAGACAGGAAATGTCATATTCCAGGGAGAGTAACCCACCCCCGCCCCCACTCACCTTGGAATTTCCGGGAGCTGAGCAGCTTAGGTCAGAGCGCCAGGGTTAAAACCAGCCCCGGGTTAGATGCATGCAGTGAAGCATTGTGGCTATGGCCTCCCCTGCCTCACAAGGAAAAACAAGGATTTACATATGTGCTCTTCAGTTTGAGGGAGGAAAGAGGAAAATCTACCTTTACACCTTCATGCAGAAGAGGAGCCCCAGAGGCAGCAGATGAATGGGGGTTCCCTCCTTTACCTACCGGATCGCCCCAGTTCTTTCTTTCCCTCTGGGCTAACAGAAGGGGCCTCCCCTCCCAGGTCTGGGGCTTGGCGGGCTGGCAGCTCCCCCGCCCCCACCCAGCTGCCTAGGCGCCACTGCGCAGCTGTCCCAGTCCGTTGCCATGGCAACTGGCAGCCGTACTAGACTAAGGGAGCGGGGGGAGAGGCAAACGGAAAAGTTAAAAGGCTTAACTTTTCTTTTCAGTGAAGACTGGGTGGAGAAGTTGGAAGGTACCTCCCTTGGCCTCAAGGCTAAGGCATTCAGAGCTCTAGGGAATTGGCGCTTGGATTTTCAACCCAAAACTTGTGCTTATTCCTCTAAGAGCACTGGGAATTAATCAATAGCATTTTAAGATATAACAGGATTATAGCTCAACTGGGGGGGGGGCGGGGGGCGGGGAAAGGCTAGCTCCTTCTACAACAAGATCAGTACAAACTACCCACCCCCTAATCCAGCCCACCAGAAGCACTTTAGACAAGGCCTTTTCTACCATCTGTCACTGAACAGTTAATTAAGATTGCTGGGGTGGGGGTGGGGTGCAGGGACTAACCGGAGAGGGGGAAGGGAAGGATTTCAAAGATGCTATACAACTTTCCCTTTGGGGGGAATCACCGGATACAGAAACAGAATGTAGCGACTTGAAGCACTACCAAAGAACCTTTCAGCTGAAATTATAGATAGAAAAAAATTTAATTCTTAAGTAGTTTTAAAAAAGAGAAGGGAGGGAGCAGTCCAGTCACAACCATTACTATTAAAACCACTTCTCATTAGTTGTTCTTGTAATGTTATAAAACAAATTTTTAAATAATTACCCACCTGGAACATTAATTATACGGTATAGTAATTTAAAACTTTGTATATTAAGAATCCCTAATACTTGAGAAAAGGAAGACTGAAAGAAAAGAGAATTAAGACTTGCAGTCCCATGAATTCCTTTCTCCTGGCCCTAAGAACATTTTAGAGAGCTCCAAAACTCTGCTCTCTGCTTTACAGATATGGGTCTTTTAGAGATAGAGGCTGCTGCCATAGGAGATTAAGAAAAAGGGACAATCAAAAGCAAAGAACCCGACTGAGGAAAAAAAAGAATGGTGATTCTTTTACAGTTTAAGGGCTAGAGCCTGGACCAGATAAAGCATCGAGACTGGTTATTATTTTGGTTATCAAACAGAAGAAAGTGTAGGGTATGAGGGCAAAGTGGACAGTTTTCAACTACGAGGATTTCTTCAACCTTGAATAGACCCATCAGGAAATCTGAGTAAAAACTGCCTTTCTCGATTCTTCCTAACTTTTTAAAACTTTTTGTAGTTAAGGGATATGAAAACAATGCCAAAGGAATTAGATCAGGGTTGTGATTCTGTGATTAACTTGCCATGTGTGATCTTGAGTAAATAGATTTTAGCGCTAACCCCAGAATCACTAAAGTGGGCCAAATAAATCCCCACTGCCTACCACCTAGGGAAAGAGTGAGTTTATGTTGAAACCAAAGGGCTATTAAGTCCCCCAAAGAGAAGCTTTTGTAAAAATATTACAGAGCCTAATACAACAGCAGCAGGAAATATGTGACCTTCCAAATTCCTAAGCCATTAAACCATATCACATGCAGTAACTCCTGCAGTTCAACATGTTAGAGAGCAAGAAAGGAGGAACTGTGTCTCTGTTAACCAGGTGCTGGTAAACTAATAAACCTTCAGAGAAAAGGCAGGTAATCCTTTCTCTCCAGGGCAAAATTCTTACTCCTTAAAATTCAGGAAAGCATTGGAGATGGCAGAATGAAAAGACTAAGCAATTCTGTAAAGGGATAAAGGACAGGAAAGAAGGACAGCAATGCTAACATTTTAGTGAAACCTTTCAGGGGAAACAAGGGAATTCAACGAGTAAAGGGACAAAAACATTCAGGTGTCCATCCTTCTCCTTAAAACATCAGGAAATAAAGAGCCAGATGAATTCCCTCCTTCCCACTCTTAAGAACTGCCTAAAAGGCACATGGCTAAGATCCCTTTCTCTTTGGGAAATGGGTTTTGTAACAGCTGACAAATCAAATTGGGCCTTATGCCAGCAGTCAGAGTCCAACCATAATATTCTGTAAAGAATGGCATGCAATTGTCTTGTAAATCTCCTGGACAGTCACAGATCAGAAGCTGGCAAGGATGACGACATAGTTCTGATGGAATGTGTCTTATCTTAACCTTGAAGTTACAGATCTGCTCAGGAGCAGCAGTAAATGAGAAATGCACTCAGACACTGGAGGGGACGTAATTCTCTTTTAGACAGTGCGACCCAGTGTATTAGGGTCAAATGAAACACAGAGTCAGACGGACAATTTAAGGGCTAGAGTCTGGACCAGATAAAGCATCAAGACTGGTGGTTCACGCTGAGCTTGGAAGGAGGGAGCATTCCAGTGTGAGAAATGAGACATGGCTGGCAGGATGATGGCTTGATTAAGGTAGAATCCCAATACCATGACAGAGAAAGAGAGGCTGAGCCTCTGAGCACAACCTTATTATCCTTATGGAAATCTCCATGGGAAGGGGAGAGCTTCTCAAGTTTCTAGAGTCCTTCAGACATAACAGCTCTCAGCCTTTTCTTGAACATACACAGGAACTCTCTGGTAAAGGCATCAACAACCACAGAGTCCAGCAATTTAATGGCCCATCAGATGACAAGAAAGAGCAGGCCCACGAACCCTTCATATCAATGATACAAGGCAAATTCACCTTACAGGCCTCTGAGTGCTGGGGGAAAAACACCTAAACCAGGGATCTGGTGAAAATTCAGCCTTGGACAAACATCAAAGAGCTCTGCGGTCAGGCACAGTCAGAACCCACATTCCAAGTCGATGACAGGAAACTTCTTTAACACATGAATCTTCCAGAAAAAAAAAAGGGGGGGAAGAGGTGAGGAGGTGAAGCAGAAAGAGAGGGACAAAAAAAACCCCACACATTATACGGGTAAAAGAAAAAAAAAAATGGTAAAAACTGCCAGTGCCCAGAAATTACAGAGAGGGCATTACAGAAAACTGGAGCAATCCAGAAGAACAACAGATGTAATGATTAGCTGTTTGTATCAACCAATCAATCCCGGAAACAGAACCACCCACATGAGATCTCTGGTATCTGTCTGCTCTGTCTAGTTCAGGCTCTGCTCTAGTCCCTCCAGTTGACTTTTCAATGTCAACTGTCCTGGTGGCTTTTCTTAGATCTTGGTGTAGCACACTGTATTTTCATTACGACTTACGAGCAAAAGCATATATATGTATTATATATATTCTAAGTTTTTCTCTAAGTTTTCTTTGTATTGTTTAAAAGTAATGAAACCAACTGCTAAGCTGCCTCACTGAGCTACCTACTAAACTGACATTAGTCAGACCAAATGTCAAAATGCATAATCAATGAGCTCTTTATTTTAGAGTTTCAACATAAATTTTATAAGCCCACTAAAAAGGCAAAATCTTCTATAAAGAAAGTCATTCTAAAGAGTAGGAAAGGGCAAGGGCATATGCAAAGGTCCCTATCACATGTATTAATATGCCACTGATGGGTGACTTCAGTTGGTCTAGGCTTGAGAAACTCCCATTTCTCCCCTAAGGCCCTTGGGGAAAGCTGGTGGCTTACGCGAAGATTAAACTGTCAGCTACAGCATTGTCTTCAAGGCGTCATCTTTATAGCCGTATTGCAGCAAATAAAACAGATGAAAAGCAACCAAATTTACAGAACCATTTTTTAATCTGGTTTGTGTTCTTTGCTCTTTATAGATCTAGAAGTACCAATAGTTTTAGGTTTGTTAACACATACAGCATAAAACTAAAATACCCTTGATAAAGATGTTTTCTTCCACTAGATTTATGATTTCCAAAGTATTAGCCATGTGACATTTTAACAAAAACACAGCCTAGGGATGCACATTACAGCTGTCCTAGCTGTCTCAGGTTTTGTTAAATGGGCTGATAACTATCACTCTACCTCCACCAAAAGCCTATGAGCACCCAACTCAAGAGGAGTTAAAAGCTTTTCAAATGTCTATTTAAGAGACCGGATTAGGAAAGAGTTGAGGAGGAAGATTAACTGTGGTCGTTAACACCCCTGTCATTAACAAGCCACATACAGAGAACACAAACTTTATTAATAGAGAGGAGTGTGGAAAGAGGAAATGCTCTCTCCCTTGGCTAGCACAAGCTCCAGTTCATGATCCTTCAAAAATCAGGCCAAGGCACTGCTTCAACCAGTCACAGAATTATTCTGGGGGCAAAGTATCCTATTTGTTGATTATCTAAGCCTCCTGCTCCAGCGAGCAAGGCAGTAAAGAGCCTTTTGTTCTTTTAGATTAAAACATCTACATTATAAATGGAGATAAAGGGTGCCTTATAAATTTCATTTGACTGTACTGTCCTCCAAGCTCTGAATGCCATTAAAAAATATAAATGAATGTGTACTACAGCAATTCTCAGAACTGCTCAAAGCGTGAAGTCTGGTTCATTGGTATATTTAGCACTAACACACAAATTCTTGATAACTCATTACCAGATCACAATTCCACAAAATAGTAATTTTACATGAGATTTGTCTCTTTCCTTTATTCAAATCTACCGAGTGTCCATCTTCTCTAAATTTAGTTAGGGCACACCTAAACCCATCGCTGGGCAAGAGGTTAGTCAATTGTTCCAAGATTCATGAGAAAGTAGAATTTGTATCACTATGGGCAAATGTCTTCCAGATGGTGCTTCCAACAACTCTATCCTTGGAATGTGCTGAATTCATCTCAAAGCACCACAGTCTCTAGTGAGTGTTAATCTCACACCCACTCCTCTCTATTAATTAAATGTGATGAAGCATGAACTAGTAGATCTTGTCACCTTTCATGAAGAACCTAGCAATTTCATCATAAATCTTAAGAAAAATGAGTAAGAGCAACATTTGAGTAGATTACCACGAATCTTAGATTTTTACGTACCACTTTGGCAATTCATGTTCACAAAATATGGAAGGGTTAAAAGAGAACTGAAGTATCCACCACCAAATAAAATTATGGTCATAAAGCAGTTTCTAAACAGCCATAAAATTAAGACTCATGCTTATCTAGCTTGTACAGATTTTGGCTATCAGCAGCTTAAGGGTTACAAGGGCCCCTTCAGGTCATTTCAACAAATCCTCTATTTGAAGGAAGAGCTTCTACTATGCCAAACAATTTACATTCTAACATAGTCGTAGTTTTGCAAAGACATTCAAGAGTCATAAAAATTAATTTGCATATCCCAACTAAAATCTCTAACTGTTGAGATGGTATTAGACTTTAAGTCAATATGCTAAAACCTGATTAATACATCCTGACAAAAAAGGAGTTTTTATATAATTGGAATAAGAAAGATATCTCAGACTGTAAAACTTCAGGAGTAAAAGAGAGCATTCCTTCAACATATGGCATAGTTTTGTGCTCTGCCATTACCTTGGTGTATTAGCAACATGAATTATATTGAAGTCATAGCCTACAACTTAGATAAATAAAATCAAGCCAGTATTGAACTTTTCCCCATCCCATACAACGGTATCCTTGGCAGCTCCTTGGCCATCTATTATGATCCTGACCAATTTCTCTCTGTGGCAATTTAAAAGCTGTAAAAAAATATATAATGGGTGATGACAGGAGAAACAAACCTACACCAGAAATTATTGAACCTTGTACATCTCTGCAAGCGTCTCTATTGACATTTAAGTGTGAGTTACTATGCCACAATATCATAAAAGTGTGCTCTACACTTCAGATATCTTGATAGTTAAATGCAAAGAAAGGCCATCAGATAAACAGCGAAAGGGATGGGCCAATCTCAGACCACCCAGCTCTTCCACTGAGCACTCTGACACATTGCTTATGCCAGCCAAATAAGATGTTTCTGACTCTCTTTTTGTCCAGCTTCCAACCATCATCCCAATTCAGATCCTATGCCAAAAGGATGATACAGTAATACTGATCCTTGCTCTAAAATTGGTTATGGGACGTTTATTGAGGGCCAAGTAGGTATCAAGCATTGCATAAGCAGTGAGTCTAGCCCAGTCTTCAACTTAAGGACTAAGGATTTTAAGATTCTCCTTAGTTAAGTCAGGACTGGTTAGCACCATCCCCAAAGGTTATTACAGAAAAGCTACTAAAGGGGTAGCTAGTTAACAGTGGCAATATCAGGACTAGGAATAAGGAGATGTGGGTCCTATCCCAACTAGATCACTGAAAGGTTGAACTGGACAGTTCACTTAACCTTAAGGGTGTTAGCTATTTGCCCCACTTATCTCATAGGTCTGCTGTGGGGGTAAAAAAGCTAAACACTTTTAAAAATATACAGCAGGGGCTTCCCTGGTGGTGCAGTGGTTAAGAATCCGCCTGCCAATGCAGGGGACACAGGTTCGAGCCCTGCTCCGGGAAGATCCCACATGCCGCGGAGCAACTAAGCCCATGCACCGCAACTACTGAGCCTGCGCTCTAGAGCCCGCGAGCCACAACTACTGAAGCCCGTGCACCCTAGAACCCGTGCACCGCAACGAAGAGTAGCCCCCGCTCGCCGCAACTAGAGAGAAAGCCCGCGCGCAGCAACGAAGACCCAACACAGCCATAAATAAATAAATAAATTTATTTAAAAAAATATATATATATATATAAAGCAGGGAAGTTAATAGTAGATGAAGTTAAAAATAATGAACACGTAGGTGTTTCCTCCTCTTCTATTTTCTGGAACAGTCTGTGTAGAATTTGATATTATTTCTTCTGTAGAAGTTGGGAAAATTCACCTGTGAAGCCATCTAGACCTGGAGTTTTCTTTGTGGGGAGGCTGTTAACTACAAATTCCATTATCCTTGATACATATAGGGCTAGTGAGGTTCTGAATTTCTTCTGAAGTGAGCTCTGGTAGTTTGTCTTTCAAGGAAGCCATTCATTTTACCTTAGACATTGAATGTATTGGCATAGTTGTTCATAATACTCCCTTATTACCCTTTCACTGTCTGTAGGATCAGTAGTGATAGCCCTTCTCTTATTCCTGATATTAGTAATTTGTGACGTTTTCCCCCTGATCAGACTTGCTCGTTAATTTTATTTATCATCTCAAAAAACCAACTTTCAGTTTCATTGATTTTTCTCTACTGGTTTTGTCTTATACTTCATCAACTACTTACTGCTTTTACCTTCACTATTTCCTTTCTTCTGCTTACTTTGGGTTTAATTTGCTTTTTCTTTTTTTAATTGAATAAATTTGACACGTAACACTGTAAGTTTAAGGGGTACAGTGTGTTACTTTGATACATTTGTGTATTGTAATATGGTGGAGAATGTAGTGATATTTATGTTACATAATTGCAGTACAATATTATTGTCCATATTCACTATACCATGCATTAGGTCTTTAGGGTTATTTACTACTTGTTACAAGTTTGTACCCTTAAACACCATCACTCTTATCCCTTCTTTTTCTAGGTTCTTAAGATAGAAACAGACTCTAGATCTTTCTGCCTTTTTAATTAAAGCATTTAATATTATAAATTTTCCTCTAAGCACTGCCTTGGCTATATCCCATAAATTTTGATGTCATCATTTTTATTCAGTTCAAAATATTTTCTAATTTTCTGTGTGTGATCTCTTCTTTGATCCATGGGTTACTTAGAAGTGTGTTTAGTTTCAAATATTTGGGGATCTTCCAGATGTCTTTCAGTTACTGATTTCTAATTTAATTCCATTATGGCCAGAAAACATACTTTGTATGATCAAATCCTTTTAATTTTGAGATTTGTTTTATGACAGAAGATGGTCTGTCTTGATAAATGTTCCCGTGCACTTGAAAAAAATGTGTATTCTGCTACTGTTGGATGGAATATCCTATGAATGTCAATTACATCAGGCTGGTTGATAGTGTTGTTCAAGTCTATTCCGTACTGACTTTCTGTCTACTTGTTCTATTAATTACGGAAAAAGGGTGTTGAAATCTTCAATATAATTGCAGATATCTACTATTTCAGTTCTATTGTTTTTTTTAATTAAAAGAGGGTGTTGAAGTCTCCAGCATAATTGCAGATGTCTATTATTTAGTTCTATTGTTTTTTTCTTTCTTGTACTTTGACACTTACTATTAGTTGTGTAAAATTTAGAATTATTGTGTCCTCTTGATGAATTGATCCTTTTATCATCTAACCTAGTGTTAGCTATTTGCCCTACCTACCTCATGTCTGTTATGGAAAAAGAAGAAGAAAACACTTCGGAAAATATACAGGAAACAGAAGGTAAAATGTTGGATGTTAAAAATAACTTTAATGAATTTGTTGAACTATCTCTAAGTTTCATCTATGCTTGTCTCCAACTACACATATAAATGAGGGTTGCCTATGTTTCATCAGATTCCTAGATATAATTTATTGTTGTGAAACACTGAACAAATTAGCAGTATATTACCCTCCACAACTCCCTGTGAGGTAGTAAGTGAGTCTTAATGATTTAGGGATGAGAAACAAGGCACAAGGAGTTCAAGCATTTGCCTCAGAAACCAAACTTAAGATAGATTTCCCAGCCTATTGGCTGACCTCTTTAGCAGAGGGCATTTTATTCCAACATAATTATGCCTGCTGTCTCAGATATGAACTTGCTTTATTCTAAGAATTGTAGATTACAATCAGAGAAATACTTGAATTCAATTTGGTTCCTCCTCTCCATGGAAGAAATAAATAATGAGTGTGTTATGAAACTTGATCTTAAAGTAGTCCTTTCAATGACACCATCTCAATCCTATGCTTTCTGGTGTCCTTCCTAGCAATGAAACACAATGCAACAGGCACTTGGTAAGTCTGAAGAATAAGACTGCATGTTGGGACTTCCCTGGTGGTCCAGTGGTTAAGAATCCGCACTTCCACTGCAGGGGGCACGGGTTCAATCCCTGGTCAGGAAACTAAGATCCGGCATGCCAATTGGTTAAAAAAAAAAGACTGCATGTGAAAAATTTTAAAACTAGGTCCATGACCTATTTTCAGTTAGAAAAAATCTGTCAGTGCTATTTTTTTTTTTATATTCTGCTTACTCCCCTCTCTTTAAAAATAATTTTAAATTGAGGTATAATTGATTGTAAGTGTTTAAATTTGATGAACTATTCTTACTGGATAGGAAATCCAGACTACACAGTCCACAGCCTCATTAGAATGAGTGAAAAGTGGTCCAGCTAGTCCATTACATTCTTTTTAGAAAATCACACACAATTAACAAGTACAGTTTGTTATCCTGTGTTAACACCCTGAGAAGTTGACAAGCAGCCAACAAAGTCTTCTGTCCCTCAAGTCCTAGGCAAAACCACCAGTGGACTACACTGGCCCAAAATATAAGAATGAGTTCTTGATTTGCATTTAAAATTAACTTCAAAAATAAACTCCAAGACAATTTAGGAGTCACTTCATAAAAGTCTTAGGTCTAGAGGGCTATTAGTTCTCACCTATCCAATTTCTTCCATATAAGAAACTAAGGACTGGGATTTCCCTGGTGGCACAGTAGTTAAGAATCCGCCTGCCAATGCAGGGGACACGGGTTTGATCCCTGGTCCGGGAAGATCCCACATGTCACAGAGCGTCTAAGCCCATGCGCCACAACTACTGAGCCTGCGCTCTAGAGCCTGTGAGCCACAACTACTGAAGCCCACGCACTGGAACAAGAAGCCACCGCAATGAGAAGCCCACGCACCGCAACAAAGAGTAGCCCCCGCTTGCCACAACTAGAGAAAGCCCGTGTGCAGCAACAAAGACCCAACACAGCCAAAAAGAAAAAAGAAACTAAGGACTGAAGAGGGCAAATGGCTCACTTGGGTCTCCTGAGCCTTCCCCTGCCCCCAGCTGCCCCTCATTTTTAAAAATAACCTTTCCTTTTTTGAATTAGGTAAAATTTATTTGCATAGGGGTTAGAGAACCAGGGTATAACAGTCTGAATGATAGCCCTCCAAAAGTTATCCGTGACCTAATCCCTCAAACCTGTGAATATTACTTTACATGGCAAAAGATGTGATTTAAAGATGTGAAAGGAGAAATTTATCCTGGATTATCAGTGGGCCTTAAGTGCAATCACATGTATCTTTTTAAGAGAGGCAGGAGTTCTGAGACAGACACACAGAGAAGGCAACATGAAGACAGAGCAGGGAGAGATGAGGCCATAAGCCAAGGAAAACTGACAACCACCAGAAGCTGGAAAGGCAAGAAAGGGACTCTCCCATAGGACCTCCAGAATGGGCTCAACACCTTGATTGCAGACTTCTGGCCTCCAGAATTGCGAGAGAATAAATTCCTGTTGTTTGAAGCCACCAGGTTTGTGGTAATTGCAGCCACAAGAAACCAAGACACAGGGGAAATAAAATTTTAAAAATCATAAACCGGACATATATAAAACCAATTACTGATGCAAAAAGAACTGTACTTTAAATGACCCAAAGAATGCCTAAACCCTTTAATCTTTCATTTCAAAGCGTAAGTTGAGGCGATCACAGGATGCAATTTATCTAAAATTATGGCAGATCTGAGAAGATAAATTCAGAAAGATCTAATATTTACACAGCTTCTAACAAGAACAGTGTAGGTCTTCCCCCAAACATGCTAGCTGGTAGAGCTCCCGAACAGACTAAACATGGGCAACAGTTGTCACTGTGGGTGTTCTGCCAACACAAGTGTAAAGTTGTCATCAGAAATGAACACGTGGCTTCGAGTGGCTTACAGAAATCCAACAAATCTGCGTCCTGGACTCTGCACAAGCCAACTCTTCTCAGGATGACCTGGACTCCTTCCCATTAGTACGATGATCAGCTAAAGCCATCCTCTACAAGGAGGGAAGGAAAATCAAAGTTTATGTCAGGGAAAAAAGACAACTGCCCAGAGTCCAAGTTCATAGATAACAATGTGTAAATATCAGCCATACTAAGTCAGTTGTGATATCTCACACTGTAATTTATTGCTTTTTAAATCAACATCCAGAGCATTTAGGCCCAATTTCACGTAAGGTAAACGGAAATAAAAATAGACCAAGTAAAAAAAGGACAAGAAAAAATGCTTTACCAGGGGATGTTAAATGGGTTATTTCAATAAGATATATAAATCATGCTATGTGGTTAAATAAAATACCTTGATAAAAGCAAAAAATAGTAGTCTTCCTCAGAAACCTTTGTACCCTGGATACCTTTCTCTCTTTTCCAGAGGTACTGTCAAGGGCACTGAAAATCACCAGAACTTCCCTAGATAATATAAAAATCCAGTCACTTCAGAGGTATGTTCTTTCTTTCTCTTTCCCCAATTATCATCTTGCTCACCTCCTGCCCAGACAGAAGCTTTCTACTTACTGTATTTCAGACAGACCAGTGAAGATGTGTTATTTTCCCTTTTAGTGAATAATCATTTCATGTTTGGATGCAATAATATGCTTCTAAATTCTAAGTGCAAGTGCCTGAAATTTAATCTTTATAACAAAGGCTCAGCATTTTATATTGTTAACAGAGAGGAACAAATTAACAACCAAACCAGGTTCTCTAAAGGCAAGAAATAAAAGTCTAAACCTAGGATTTTCAATGTGATAGTCTCAGAATTTCAATGAAAAATTACCCACCAAAATTTCCCCACCAGAAAGAAATGTTTATCAGACCTATTAACTATGACACTGTAAGAGAATTTCCAATAAAACAAACAACTTTTATTTGCACACCACAGTAAACCAAAAAGTCTAGCTTCCAGTCCTGATATTTTTCAAATTAAAATATACCATTAAAAACATCAAATAGGGACTTCCCTGGTGGCGCAGTGGTTAAGAATCCGCCTGCCAAGTCAGGGGACATGGGTTGGAGCCCTGGTCCGGGAAGATCCCACATGCCGTGGAGCAACGAAGCCCATGTGCCACAACTACCGAGCCTGCGCTCTAGAGCCCGTGAGCCACAACTACTGAGCCCACGTGCCACAACTACTGAAGCCCGTGCGCCTAGAGCCTGTGCTCTGCAACAAGAGAAGCCACCACAATGAGAAGCCCGAGCACTACAATGAAGAGTAGCCCCTGCTCGCTGCAACTAGAGAAAGCCCGTGCCCAGCAACAAAGACCCAGTGCAGCCAAAAAATTAATTAATTAATTAAAAAATAGAAAAAAATTTTTAAAAAAACATCAAATAAGGGGTCACTGATTACAGCCAAGTAGGTGGGGCTGGAGATGAGATGAATCTATTCAGAGTAATCTAGGGTGGCATGATTTGGTTACCTATTTTTCAGTCAGTATTTCTTTTCTCCCAGTGTACGGGTCTCTACACAACTGAAAAATCAGATCAGCAGCAATCGACCTGTGCTTTTAAGAAAATGAAATAGAGTACTGTAGATAAGGAAATGTCAGAGAGGGGCTTCCCTGGTGGCGCAGTGGTTGAGAATCCGCCTGCCAATGCAGGGGACACGGGTTCGATCCCTGGTCCGGGAAGATCCCACATGCCCGGAGCAACTGAGCCCGTGCGCCACAACTACTGAGCCTGTGCTCTAGAGCCCGTAAGCCACAACTATTGAGCCTGCGTGCCGCAACTACTGAAGCCCGCGTGCCTAGAGCCCGTGCTCCGCAACAAGAGAAGCCACTGCAATGAGAAGCCCACACACTGCAACGAAGAGTAACCTCTGCTAGCCGCAACTAGAGAAAGCCCGCGTGCAGCAACAAAGACCCAACACAGCCAAAAATAAATAAATAAATTTATTAAAAAAAAAAGAAAATGTCAGAGTGCTTTGCACATTTATTTGCATAATGAAACTTTAAAGGAAACAGGATTAAGTCAAATGAGAATATAATAAGCATCTGAAGCAAAGTCTACCTTCTTCAAAAACATATTTGCCATTATTTTAGGAAGCCAAACACACACAAGATGCAATCAACGTTCAAATTGTAAGAAATGGTAAAAACCTTAATGAAATTTTTCTTTTATCCAATCAAACAATGATCACGCTATATCTGAAGAGATAATCATGAGGATTTAGTGATCCATTTACCAAAGGACACTTCCTAAACACTTCACCCATCTTCTCCCTCTAAATTCCAATTGGCAAAATAACAGATTTTGACAAGATAATCAACTCTACCATCTGTCATTTCAGATCAATGGTTTTCGAGTGGAGATTTTGCACCCCTCCCTCCCAGGACATTTGGTGACATTTTGATTGTCACAAGTGGGGGTGTGGGGGGAAGACTCAAAATATCAGGCTCAAAATATCAATAGTGCTAACCTTGAGAAACCCTGTAGTAGATCAAGATTGTATTCCTTTCAAACCTAAATAAATTAGGGACAGATACCCTTAATCTATTTCACTTTAGTTCTTATAAACTAAGTAGCTGCATTATTAGCATACCTACGAATAGTCCAGAAGCAAATACAAAATAGGTTTTCCTTTTCCAAGTGCCAGAGAACATGAAAATCTCTCCTCTGGTTCACGATAAGCTCATCTAAAATCATCTTCCTTTTGTACAATGTCAGAAAGGTCTCTACTCATAAGAAAACTTCATATGTATTTCAACTTATTACAGTATTTAAACATTTTTCTCTTGACACTAAATAAATCAGTAAATAATAGAACAGTATAGAGTCTGATACAGCCAATATGCAATGAAAATTTGTTTTACTAAAATACACTGGACTTATAAGAATTGGCATTACTAACAGGATATGAACTGCATATAAAATACTTTGAAGGAAATATAATCAAAAGGCAAAAAAATAACCCAGGTGATGGATGAGTCCTCCTTTCTCCAACACCCTAAGTATCATCCTCCTTAAGCAACCTCCTTTTTATCCAAATCCAGATATCCTCAATGGAACAGCAGAAAGGGCTTAGGAGATCTGTAATGGTGTAAAGAAAGAGATAATACATGGAGAGAAAAGTTCCACAGAGAAGAGCCTAAGATAAAGGCACTGGGGACATGGACAATGCTTGCAAAGCATTTAGCATAATGCCTAGCAGGTATCAATACTAAGTACTCAAAAAAAGCTACCTTTTTAAAATTTGTATTTTTAAACAGAGGATCACCTTAGTTCTTAATGGAAAAATAGAACTTTTTTGAGGTGTAAGGAGTAAGGAGGTGTTGAGAAGTACTTCCTTATAACTGAAAACACAAAAACAATTGGCTTTTAAATTTAACTTGAATCACAAATTATTATCCCTGCAAAGACTTAAACATTGGAGATCGGACCTGTCTCCATCCCACTGTATCCCTAGAGGTAACACGCTTTGGTATGTAGCTTTCCAAAACTTTTCCTGTGGATTTACAAATCTCTTTGTCCGTGAAAATATGATTACTATTATGTTGATTTTTCTTGCGTACCTTTCCACAACAATACAAAGATTTATCCTATTCGCTCTAACATTTCAAGTCAGTCTTTCTAAAGAAGCGAGTTCTCAAAGTCAAAAGACCTCCCTTGTTCCCCCCCCCCAAAACCTAAACATTGCTGGATGGTGGGATGTACCTAAATGGGGAAATAAAGCCAAACTCGAGAAATATAGTAGCAAACTTACAGGTTCCCTACCAGAGAAGTGTGTGGCCTAGAGACCCAACGGCTTCGTTCAAGTCATTGTGAATAAAATACCCACCCCCTCGCGCCATCGCAGGCAGTGACTCCCCATCCTTGCATCCCCAAATCTAAGACCTCCCTCTTTTGGAGCGCTGATTGGACGGTCAGCCCGAGCGCTCTCCGTAAGCTGTCCGCCTACTGGCTCCAGATTTGGTCCATCCATTTAACCGCCCAACTGCCGCATCCCCCATTGGAGTCAAACCGCTGCCTCTTGGAGGAGCCCAACCTACCGCGCGCTTCGTGCTCATTGGCTCAGTGAGCCGCTGCTCAGGACGAGAAAGCCCGCCTCCCACATACCGATGGCCCAAGGACCGGTCAGTCGGCAGCTAAAGGCGGACCCAATTGGCCTATTCACTCGCCAGTCAAACTCTTCGGCTGCAAAGCTCCACAGAAACTACGGGGATTAAAACATCCCGCCCCTGTTCTTCCATTGGTTGGGTGGACCTACCGCTCCCCCTTCACTAGCCCCCACCCCGCGGTCCATTCATTTCACACAATAACGGGGCCAACTGGAGTCGGTTCAAGACCTCGTATGCGTAGGCAAGACTGTCCGCCACTTACCCGGGATCGAGACCGATCACACACGCTAACGTCTCCCCTGTTCCTCGGTGGTGAGGCCGGACCACAGGCCGCCGCTGCCGCCGCGTTCTGCGCAACGCCAACCGCCCGCCAAAACGGATCCTTCCCTGCGCCTGCGCGACCAATCCTGGGACTGGACCCTTTCCCCGCCCATTACGCCTGCGCAAAAAGGGGCCCAACTCCCGCCACTACGCAGGCGCCTTAGGTTCGCCGCTGTCTCCTGCCCGCCATTTCACGTGTTCCAAGCGCCAGGCGGAACTTCTTAACGCGCCTGCGTAAACTCGCCATTTTACTACACATGCGCTCAGCAGGCAGTCGCTGCCAAAAACAAAAATTGTTACAGGCTAACTACTTTTCTGATACATAGTATTAATCATGGTTTGCCAGATGAGCTGAACATAAAATTAGTAGCATAGAGAATTAAAAAGTTATCTAGTTACCCTAAGTGCATTCAAACATGAATGATTGGTTGACTAGCCAATCAGACTAGTTAAGAATAATATTACTCGGGAACCCATAGACCCCCCTCCCGGGGGGTGGAGACTGCGTAGAACGCCCAAACGGATGACGTTACACAGCACTGCAGTACAAGAGACCAATAGTAGGGGGAAGCAATTTCAAATATCCAATCAGAGCTACTCAGGGGCGGAGTCTACCAATGCTGAAAGCGAGGAGGCGGGATAAAAGAGCGAGGCCGAAGGTAGGCTGGCAGATACGTTCGGTAGATTACTTCTTTCTGCCCGTGGACGCCGCCGAGTAAGCATCGTTGACGTCTCTCCCCCTCCACTGCCGTCATGTCTAAGTCAGAGGTGAGTAAGATGCTTTTTCTAGGTAAATTTTCTTTCTCGCGCCTTCCTGAGTTCAGTAGGGTTCGGCCTAGTTTGGCTGCTTGCCCCAGCCGGTTCAGCAGTTCTTCGGTCGCTGCCAGGGCCTACCCCTCCCTAAGTTGAGGTCGCCATTTTGTCCTCTTCGCCATGAGGTTGCCGTCCTGCAACCCTTAGCTATCACGCAGGCTCGGTCCACCTTGCAAAACTCTTAAGCACATTCAATCTGTTTTTTACCTTGTCTCAGTGGGCGACTTTCTTAAAGAGCATTTGTAGTCGATATTGGCGATGTACTCCTCCCTCCTAGTCCTTTTGTTGCGCGTGCGTCGAATGGAGTGAGGGACGCATGCGCTCGGCGCTTCTCGGCCCACCCAGCACCCAACATACCGCCTCCCCCAGTGCGGAGAAGCACGTGGCTTGCTGCGACCAGAAGGAACAATAAGTGTTTCGTACGTTGCTATCTAGTTTTAGTTTTGGTTTTTGTAACTGGAAGGTGTTTTGCGTTATAGCCCCACTTACCGCTTTTTTTCCCCCAACTCATAGTCACCCAAAGAGCCCGAACAGCTGCGGAAGCTCTTCATCGGAGGTTTGAGCTTTGAAACAACCGATGAGAGTCTAAGGAGCCATTTTGAGCAGTGGGGAACGCTCACAGATTGTGTGGTAAGACTTGAAAGAGACAAAGGACCGTAGAACTCCTTGATTTCTCTGGCTTAGCTTGCTGTAGTTACTGTGAATGCTAATGGGATTATGGTTTTAAGTAAGGTGTGGCTTTAGCTGATTAAAAATCTCCCAATTGGTAGATTAACTTTAGATGGTTAGTGGGAAATCGAAGGGCTTCAGACAAAGGGTTGGTAAAAAGTCTCCTGTTGCCTTACTTAAGGTAGAAAAGGCAGTAGCTTCTGGGGGCTTACCACGTATTAAACATTAAAGGTAATGAGGGATCCAAACACCAAACGCTCCAGAGGCTTCGGGTTTGTCACATATGCCACTGTGGAGGAGGTGGATGCGGCCATGAATGCAAGGCCACACAAGGTGGATGGAAGAGTGGTGGAACCAAAGAGGGCCGTCTCAAGAGAAGTAAGTGATCTTTTTTTTCCCCCTTCCTTTAGTCATTTGGAAGTGTGCCACCAGGGGGACTTAACATTTGGGGGTGTAACAAACTTAAAATTCTTAACTTGTGGATAGGTTTTGTTAATATAAGTTAACTTAATTTTTTTCATGTTAGGATTCTCAAAGACCTGGTGCCCACTTAACTGTGAAGAAGATTTTTGTTGGTGGCATTAAAGAAGACACTGAGGAACATCATCTAAGAGATTATTTTGAACAGTATGGGAAAATTGAAGTGATTGAAATCATGACTGATCGAGGCAGTGGCAAAAAGAGAGGCTTTGCTTTTGTAACCTTTGATGACCATGACTCTGTAGACAAGATTGTCAGTAAGTATCAGGTGGCTGGCATTTGCTAAGGGTTCTGAAATCCGTGCTGTATTCTAAATGCTGAGTTGGTGTTTTCTTTATCTTAAAATTTTTTCAGTTCAGAAATACCACACTGTGAATGGCCACAACTGTGAAGTAAGGAAAGCCCTATCTAAGCAAGAGATGGCTAGTGCCTCATCCAGCCAAAGAGGTGAGTTTGTTACTTAATTAAATCTTAAACATAATTTTGAGTAATTCCAATTTGTACAGCCTAACACTTAAAATTTGTCTCTTCAGGTCGAAGTGGTTCTGGAAACTTTGGTGGTGGTCGTGGAGGTGGTTTCGGTGGGAATGACAACTTTGGTCGTGGAGGAAACTTCAGTGGTCGAGGTATGTGTGGTTATGGTTTACTAATAAGAGTTAATGGTAAAATTATAATTACCCCCAGATGACTTATCCAAAGTTACATTTTAATCCAGATGTAGTTCCGGCTTCTCACTAACCGGTAGTTAGTCTTGCATACGGAAATAATACACTGATTTAATGCTGCCTAAAGTTTAGACTTAAAAGGGGGTGACTTGTATGCGATCCACATACTTCAAACCTGTTTTTTTTTTTTTTTTTAATTCTGCTTTTCTCCAGGTGGCTTTGGTGGCAGCCGCGGTGGTGGTGGATATGGTGGCAGTGGGGATGGCTATAACGGATTTGGTAATGATGGTAAGTTTTGTTGGTTTTATTTAAGGAACTACAGATAAAAAGTTTTGGCAACCTTTAGAATAGGCTAATAGAGACTAAAACTTTAGTGCATGATAAGCTCAATTTTGACCTAATAGCATGTTGTGAGCAGGTTTTTAGCTGTCATGCTAGCACAGAATTTGACTGTTGAATACTTTTGTCTTATTGAGAAGAATTGTATTCTTGTAGGTGGTTATGGAGGAGGCGGCCCTGGTTACTCTGGAGGAAGCAGAGGCTATGGAAGTGGTGGACAGGGTTATGGAAACCAGGGCAGTGGCTATGGCGGGAGTGACAGCTATAACAACGGAGGAGGCGGAGGCGGCTTTGGCGGTGGTAGTGGTAGGTATCCAGTGATCCAAGTACTGGTGCAATAGCTAGATTAGCCTTTTAGAGTTTATCCATATGGGGACTTGATGCTTGTGTGTTAACGCTGCATGGTACTTTTTTAACGGGCTTGCAATGCTACCTCCTCCTAGCTTTAAGCTGGGGCCGCCTCACTCCCAATAGATAGATGGATAAGTGGATAGTGGTGTCTTCAATTGGAATTAGATTAGATTCTAGCAGGATTTAGTGTCTTAACTCTTGGGGTCTCAGGCACTTAGTTGATGTATCCAGCATGTGTTTGCCGTGCCCCTGGATGGGTAAAGGTCTTCAAGGCAAGAGAATATATCATTTTGCTATACTGTGGTGAGTTTGGGTAAATTTTTTTTTAATTATTGGATTATTCAACTGAATGCCTTGCCCAGAAAGGATAAAATACAAAGATAAACATTGGAGCCACCAGTTTTGGGAGCAAGGCAGATCAAGGAACTTTTTTACTTTGAACACCAGAATTTTTCATTTTCCCCGAGTAACAGATAAAGGCCCTCTTTTCCATTCTTAGGAAGCAATTTTGGAGGTGGTGGAAGCTACAATGATTTTGGCAGTTACAACAATCAATCTTCAAATTTTGGACCCATGAAAGGAGGAAACTTTGGAGGCAGAAGTTCTGGCCCCTATGGTGGTGGAGGCCAATACTTTGCCAAACCCCGAAACCAAGGTATGGTGTATATGTGGTATTGGAGGGCTAAACTAGTACTGTTGAGGAAAATATTAGACCTTTAGGCAATGCAGGTGCAGGAAAAAAGCTGACAATTTAAAATCTTGAGGAAATTTTAAGTGGTTACTTGTAGTTCAGTTAGGAAAATCATGTGAGCCCAAACTTGTGAATTTGAACTTACACGATACAAATATGAAAGCCCCAAATATAAAAGCATTACCGTTATTATTCATACTTTTAAAGCTTAAGGGAACAAATTTGTTCTTAGGTGGCTATGGTGGTTCCAGCAGCAGCAGTAGCTATGGCAGTGGCAGAAGGTTTTGATTACTGCCAGGTAAGTGAACACCTTTTTTTGTTTCCACTTAATTTTCTTGTAATTGATAATGAACACAGTAACCCTAATGTAGCTGAGCAGTGAAACATAGTTAACATTATAATTACAATAAAATTGTGGATATTAAGTTAATATTCAGATCAGCAAAATTTGTGGGAAACAACTTGCTATTGGATTGTAGCCTTGAGTGTTAATATGTTTAGATTAACAACTTTATTCCATATTGTTCAACAGGAAACAAAGCTTAGCAGGAGAGGAGAGCCAGAGAAGTGACAGGGAAGCTACAGGTTACAACAGATTTGTGAACTCAGCCAAGCACAGTGGTGGCAGGGCCTAGCTGCTACAAAGAAGACATGTTTTAGACAATACTCATGTGTATGGGCAAAAAAACTCGAGGACTGTATTTGTGACTAATTGTATAACAGGTTATTTTAGTTTCTGTTCTGTGGAAAGTGTAAAGCATTCCAACAAAGGGTTTTAATGTAGATTTTTTTTTTTTTTTTTTTTTTTTTTTGCACCCATGCTGTTGATTGCTAAATGTAATAGTCTGATCATGACGCTGAATAAATGTGTCTTTTTTTTAAATGTGCTGTGTAAAGTTAGTCTACTCTGAAGCCATTTTGGTAAACTACCCCAACAGTGTGAAGTTAGTATTCCTTCAGGGTGATGCCAGGTTCCATTCAAAATTTATTTACAACCTGCTTTGGTGGAGAAGCTATTGTCTTCCGAAACCTTGGTGTAGTTGAACTGACAGTTACTGCGTTGTGACCTGGAGTTCACCGTGAAAAGGGTCACCCAAGCAAATTCATGGAGTTTTTTGATTATTAATATGATTGTTGGCACATTCTATGCAATATATCTAAATTGGATTATGGTACCAGATATAGATGGGAATGAAGCTTGTGTATCATCCATTATCATGTGTAATAAATAAACAATTTAATACCCTCTTGAATGGAATGACAACTGTATGGATTTGGGACTGGCAGAGCTTTGGACCTTCCCTACCCGCTACCCCTGATAATGTTGAATGCTTCTATCACAATTCAAGTTCAAAACTCTGCCAGAGAATAGAAACCAGATGCTGGCTAATGCCACCCCATAAATCCACAAATTAGAAGTTTTGGGGAGACCTTTTTAAACTGACCAGTACCAGTAAGGAACTTACTCTTAACACAAAAACAGGTTTACATTAAAGGAAAACTGCGGTTTTTGTTCTGGTTGGGTGGGTCTTTATATAGGTTTATGGATTGACACACTAGTAATTTTCTGTATGGAGATAAAAATTTGTTGATATGGTGAGCCATATTATCTACTTTAATTCACGCTAACTGCAGTTTTCCTTTAAATACGGCACAAGGTGACACAAACATTCTAAAATGTTGATTGTATAGAAAATGATTTCTAAACCTTTATAACAGTTTACTTAATATCTAATTGTTATTTGTACATAGCTTCCTTTGAGCCCTCCCTTTGGTACCCTCAATTTCAGTGCCATTGTACTTAGTAGAATAGAAATTTGTTTATCACTAGGACTTGTGTATTCCATCCCATGGGTGTGTTACTTGGAAGTTTGGGGAGGGGGTTGGGTGGGGTTGGGTGGGAGGTGGAGGTGGGTGGGAAAGCATGGATAATAGTTCCATGGGCTTGATACTGGCTGAGTTTGCAATGGCAGGTGGAACCTTAACTATTGAGGGAGTTTGCAGATACCTCAGGATTCGTGACAATGCCTTTAAAGATCCAGGAGAGATGTTCAGCTACTAGGAACTGCTAGCAAGTATAGCGCGAATGGCTCCGAGGTCAGACACTCTACAGCTGAGAGTAGACACTTGTGGTATGTGGAGTACAGATAAGCCAGGGGCAGGCCACGGCACGCTCCATGAAAGCTAGGAGGGAGTGAAGTTTCAGTGACCATCGCAAGGAAGGAGGGAGACAAGAGTAAGGCACACCTGACTCTTAGACCTAGCAGTCAGAACCAGGAGAAAAGGTTTTATTGCTATGCTGGTAGGTAAGAACAGATTTTACTTACATCCATATAGCTCTCTAAAATCTAGCTTTCTCTCATATTTTCTTTAATATATTGAGCCAAAACTAGTCCAGTTAAGCTGAACTTGGTTTTTCTGGAAATGAATTGCTTTAAGTTGACACCCTATTATTCTTGGTGGCTCCCAACTGAAGGAAGTGAGCACTTTAATTACTTGTATAGTGATATATTCTTACCCTTTAATTTCTATATTTCTTATCTTTTGACCTATTAACTTAAAACAATGGCTCAAAGTAATGTATTAGAATCTTCCCCAGAATGCTGGTGGGAGGGTGGGTGGACCATTAGTGGGAGGTGGGAGGGTTTAGCCTGAGATGGAACTTGGCTCTGAGAAAAGCTAGTTCTAAAGGCTGTTTACTTTTCTAGGGAGGAGTGTGCTACCACAGGCTTAGCAACTCTTAACAAACAAAATTCCAGTTCAAGCTCATGGCCAAAAGGTAGGTGTTTATATAGTAACAGTGCTTAGTATTCCTACAGTAAAACGGCAAGCTGTGCCTCAGAACTAAATTAAGATCTCGTAATTTGTTTTCTATTATCTGATCTGACAGACTGTAGCCAGCAAAAAGCTATTAAAACAATGGGATTCTCAGTAAAGAGAGTGGATATAATTGTAGCATCTTTCAGCTACTTATGTATATACTTTTTTCTTTTTTGCAGGACCATCCTTATGAGGACCTTTATCTGAGCCACTGTGCACTTCATTTTCACTGCCATGCAGTAGTCATTAGCTGCTGTGCAGCTTGAATCATTCAATTTTGTGAATGGATTTTTTAAAAATAAAATGCATTTAACTTGGTTTTGGTTCTTGTTTTCTATGTCTTCTTCATGATGTTCATGGCAAATAATTTGAGATAGTGCATGTTCTTTACTAGATCAAGTTTGAGAACGGGAAATGCAGGAGTTAATGGTAAACCAGAATTTAACCTCATTCCTTACCAGTGTTTTTCCCTGTAGTCACTGTAAGCTGTTGAAAGAAAACTGCGTTATAAATGCTTTAAGCACAGCCGTGTGTTAATTCAGATGGAGGAAGTACTGGGTTTGTTGGAAGTGATTCTAATACTATGTATTACTATTTTTTAAAGTTTGTCCCATCAGCATCCATGGTTTAGTGAAATCAGAAACTGGTTTTCTTTGGCTGCAGGAGTAAATCTCGACCCAGTTGGAAGTGAGCTGTTCGCTACTGCTCCTCTTGAATAGGTCCTTTTTGACAAAGCTCTCTTGGCAAGGGAAAATCAAGTTGTAGTAAAGGCTGGCAGATGCTGTTGAATTTGAGTCCCTTCTGGGAACTGCGCTTATCTGTTCAGTTCCTGAGGGGCATAGTGGATCTCATCTTGGGTGAATAAATATTTAATTGGTCAGTTATTTCAGGCTTCAAAAATATTGAGCCAAGGGTAGGAAGGTAAAGGAAGTTCTTTACCTTCTCAAAGGTAATGAACCTAAAAATATTTTAAAGCAATAGTTGAACTCTAGGAAATGTTTATATTTTTTCTACCATCCTCAGGAAAGGTCATTATCTAGCCTCAGTTTCCATCCTTGATAAAAGGGAATGAAGTGTGTGAATCCATAGGTCAGTTATCTTACTACCAGAATTACAAGTAAGAATCTCCATTTACTGAATGAGGCTTCTCTGATTATACAACAATGGTTTGGAGGGATAGGACAACTGAGGCTACCAGTTTGCTGAAAAGTAAATTCCCTAGTTTTTAAATGAGAACCTGTAGGAAGATAAATACCTTGTTCAAACTCTTGTGACCACCCTTCCCGTCTTTGGCCTTAGTTACTGTTAAATATGTGTATCTGAGGGTCTTCCCCGCTACGGTGTACTCCATGAGAAGTGTCTCCTGTTCACTACCTCCAATGCCTAGAACGATACCTAAGCTTATTGGGTGCCTAGTAAATATTGGTTGAATGAATGTTTAAATTTGCCTGTGAATTAACCATCTTTGTGAGTTTGGTTAGAATGAAAAACATTCTGATAGCCCTTAAGCAAACTAATCAAATTGAACAACTAATCTCACTACTTGACAACTAATCTCATTACTACTTGATCCCACATGTTCAGGTTTTTGAGAAAGTTGACAGGTTGGACTGTCTTCAGATCTATTAGGAATAGGAAGCTTTCATTCCCTAGAGACCACTTTTTTTCTGAATCTGTAGGCATGAAGATTCCACTTTGATCACTTCTGTCTGCTTTTTTGTCTCACGACTGTAATGAATATCAAAACTTGGAAGTATGGTTTCTGTATTGAAATGGAACTAGTAAAATTGAATAGAAGTGTAAAGAGAAACAAAATACACCAGAGGTAATTTATATAATTTACTGATTGGGAAGATTGGGAACCACCCCAATTCCAAGCAAGGAGATGAAGGTGTGTGGAGGTTTGACTGGACTTTGATCCGTGTGGCTAAGATTCTGAAACTTAGTTGTGTTCTAAGAAAAAATAAGGCCCTAGATCTTCAAGGATCTAGAAAGAGGGGCGGAGGCACCAAAACAAGAATTGGGTAACATCTGTCTAATGTAACCAGGGAGATGGAAGAGTTCACTGAAATGCATACTGTGCTCTGCTGTGGAGCAGACTTTACCCAGACCTGGGTGTGAAATCCCCTGAAACTTGGATGTCCAATCAAATTCTCTCATTCCAATCAAGAGCAGCTCACTCAGTCTTCTGAGAGAGCTCTGGCATATCAGGACCCAGGCTGAGGGAGTCCCGTAGAAGTAGGCATGAGGAGGGGAAAACGGCCTGTGGGCATTCTAGGATTTCCAGTGCCCCAGAGTTTGAGAAAGGAGTGGCCCAACACTCAGGGACCTCTCACAGAGGGTCTAGCCAGCTCTGGCAGCAATCAATCTCAGCTCTATAAGTAGGGGGCCACCCGAGAAGGTGCGGTTCCTCAAATCATCTATGGCCCCTGGCTCTGAGAAGGGGAGTGAAGGTGGTAGATATCACACTGCTCAGGCCCAAGTGTCGTCATGTGTCCCGTCCTCATACAGAGCCGTAGGGGAAAGAAGCAAGCTCAGCAGAACTACCTCCCTGCCACCAACAGGCAGTGAGCTCGGAGGAGCACCCCTTTCATTACCCTCCCTCGAGAAGGAAGACACAGCAGAAAGCTATTTCTGTGGAGTGCTTTATATACCAAAGCTCAAACAAGAGATTGGAGACCTGGGAAACTGAATCACGGAAGAGAGATTCCAGCCCTGCCCTCACATCCTTGCCTCCAGGCAAGCCTCACCAAACACACCTTGGACCTTCCAAATGCCAGGTTTCCCACTGTGGTCCCTCCTGGTCTACAGAACTCAGCTCCTTCTGGGCCTCACGGTTGGGGAGTACCTTTATCAGAAGAGAATGAAGGAAACCTCCATCATCAGTCCCACCCCTCCGGCCAGCTCAGTCTGTGGCCTCCATCTTGGTCCCCCGGGGCACCAGGAAGATGGCCCCATCAGCAGCCTGGTGCAGCGCATACTCTTCAGGGGAGTAGCTGTTGCCTGCCTCATCCCGCAGGTGCTGGAAAATGTCACGATACAGCTCCGTCAGCTGTTGGCGCATGACCTCCAGGGTCCGGTCGGCCTCGCCTCGGGCCCGGAGGAGCTGCTCCCGCTCACTGCCCAGCCGCTCCAGTTCCCGCTCCAGCTGCACGATGGTCTCCAGCTTTCTCTTGCGACAGTTCTGGGCGGCCACCTTGTTCTTGCCCCGCCTTCGGATGTCCCGGACTAGTGCCAGCTGGCTCTCCGTCAGCGGGTACCGCGCCAACAGCTCGTTGAAGTCATCTACTGGCAAGTTGACAATCTTGTCCGTAGGGAAGGGGATCTTCATGGCCAGGGCCCGACGCTCATCCCGACTCCCCGCCTCCCCCCGTGCAGTGGGCTTGGCCCGCACGGGGCCCGAGGAGGGCTCTAAGACTAAGGGGGTCTCGGCAGGTGGCAAGGCATAGTTGGGGTGGGCCAAGGAGCTGGGCATTAGTGAGTAGGGGTACTCCACTGGGTACATCTCTACGTACTCGCTGCGACGCCGACCAGCCTCCGTCCCCTCCAGCTCAAGAGATTCAGCGTCACTATAGTTGAGGGATAATCCTGAGTCGGATTCTGGGTCTTCTTGGGGCTTGGATGGCCCCGCTGACAACCCAATGTCCAGGAGGGCCAAGGGGTCTGGGAGGGGGTCACTGAGCAGGCCCGAGAGGGTCAGTGGCTTGGAGGCTGGTACGGTCATGTTGCCATAGGAGTATGGGGGGTCTGGGACATGAGATGTGGGTGCTGGGAGCTCATAAGGTGGTGAAGAAAGGGGAAAGCCAGCCTCCGGGTGGATTGAGCAGGGGCAGTAACTTGGAGGCGGCGGGGGCCCAGGGTATGGGGCTGGGGGCTCGAAGGATGGCTCACTTGGAGCGTTTAGGCCCTGCAAGAAAAGACACCAAAAGGTTTGGAGACAGGCTGAGGAAGAAAAGAAACCAGCTCTCTCTCAGAACCAAGCTGGGTCCCGCTGAAAGACCCAGTGAGATAATCACAAGGGAAGAGAACGGTGCTGAGTATCATTGAAAGCTTCTGGCAAAGTTGTGATACAGTTCGTTCACGAGGAAAGCGGCTTAAACAAGAAGTCACGCAACAATTATGGAATCCCCTCCTCTTCAGGAGAAGTTCTTACTGTATTGAAATGGCTCATGTCCCTTTATTTCCTTCAGGAAGACAAGGAGTGTCTCCAGGATGACCCTCTGAACCCTTTTCCTGCTGCCGCTATCTAGGGTCAAAGGGTCAAGTTCAGACCCTGGCCATGCCCTGGGTGTCCAGCAGAGGGAGCTGCTGTGTGGGAAGAGGGCTTAGGGCAGATCCTGAGGGCCCAGGCATGGTGGCAGGGAAGAGAAGCGGGTGGGCACAGAGCCAGGTCTGGGGCTGAGAGTTACCTTGGGGAGCCGGCACAAGCTCTGCCCTCTCCCCTTCAGTCCCTCTGTCCCTGCCCAGGTGCAGAGAAGAGGAGAGAACGTGCTGGAAAAGGGCCCCCAACCCACATCGGGGAGCCACCCTGCTCCAGCCCAGCTGGGGACAAAGGCATCATTGTTAGGCCAACAGACACCCCTTTGTCCAACTAGCAGGAGGAGAGGACCCCGGCATAGTCTGACCCCCCTTCCCAAGGTCAGAACTACAGCTCTGCTACCTGAGGGAAAGGGGCCCCCCGCTGCTGAGGGCAGGGGGAGGAAATGAGGGAAGAAGATGGGCAGGATTGGAGGAGGTCAGAACAGAAGAAGGTGAGGAAGGGAAGGCGGGACAGGAGGTGGGGCAGAGAGACGTAAGCAGAGTGAATGCCAAGAGAGCTTACACCCCCAATCAGATCCTTCCTTCCCCACCACTCCTATCTCCTGCTCATCCACACTCCCTCCCCCTCAACGCTCTGGTCTTCCAACCAGATCGCCCTCTGACTCCAGCCCTTCCTTTTACAGTGCCTGGAACATTTCCATCTTGAGACCCTGGGCTCTGCTTGCTCCAGCCCCCCGCCTCAGTCCCAGCCAGACTCCCTGTTTCTCTGCTTTTCCCTCCCCCCACCCCTGCCCCCTAACCCCACTCACCTGCAGCTCAGTGATGGACATGATCTCTTGCCAAGTCAATTCCATCTCACCCAGCTCCAGAGTGGGCAACTGTGTCACCCTGTTCCTGCTCTGCTGGGGAGGACACGGGGGCATCCTACTGGGCCAGGGCCTGGTCCAAGGTCCCGAAAGCCCAAATGGTCCCAGCAATCTGTGTGAAAGGAGAAACAGGATTTAGGGCCTCTCCTGCCACAGGTCAGCAATTTTGTCCTCCTCCAAGGAGAGGCTCCCTCCAGCTTCACCTGAGGGAAGGAGATGCCTCATTCCCCGCTCCACCCCACCCCCATTCATGCTGTACTCATCGGACAAACTCCTTCAGCTAGGAAGCCTTTTTCTGCCGTGTTGTCTCTATCTCACCTGCTATGGCTGTAGGCAGTTCCTTTGGGAGCACAGTAGGTTTTTATCTTCGTTTCAGACAAGATGCCTTCTCTTTCCCCTACTTCTTACTCCTCAAAACTGTATCACTGGCCAGGACAAAAGTCACATCATCCAGTGTTTTTTATTTTTCCTGTTTCCTGCAGCAACATCAAGGATCACTCCTGCTCTCCTCCTCTGCCCTCACTTTTAGGATCTCAGTCTTTTCTTTCCAAGATGAGAGCGAGTGCTTGGGGATCCCCAAGGAGTGTGTTGTGGGAAGAGCCAAGCAGACAGCCCCTCCCCTTCTCTAAGATATGGCCCAGGCCTGGTGACTGATAGCAGCCCTGCCCTCTCCTCCTATCCAGGCCCTGGGCTCCCCTGCCTGGGCCAGATAAGAGGTTTATCAGCAGCAGGCAGCAGAGGAGGAATGGTCTCTGGAGACACTGGACCTCTGCCCTGTGTCCCACAGGGTCATCTTGGCTATACACCACTCCACACAACCAGGGGTCTTTTCTCTCCTAAGGTCATATAATAACCACAGCAAAGACTTATTTGGCATTTGTGGAGAACCGAGCTGGTGGTGTATAAGCACTCGTTTATGAGATTGATTTCCACAGAGATCCTGTAAGTTCCATTCAGAAGTTGAGACTCAAGCTGATAAATAGCAGAGTCAGGTCTGGTAACTAGAGTTGCCGACTCTACTAGCCTATCCCACCTTCCAGGCGCCTTCCCAGTCCTGCTCCCATGTCTCCATACGCCGAGACTCTATTGGCGGTCGACATCAATCAACTCTTTCTGTGGAATCTCAGACTCTTTTTTTTTTTTTTAATTTATTTTTGGCTGCATTGGGTCTTCGTTGCTGCACATGGGCTTTCTTTAGTTGCGGCGAAGGGGGGCTACTCTTCGTTGCAGTGCGCGGGCTTCTCACTGCAGTGACTTCTCTTGTTGCGGAGCCCAGGCTCTAGGCGCACGGGCTTCAGTAGTTGTGGCTCACAGGATTAGTTGCTCCGCAGCATGTGGGATCTTCCCTGACCAGGGTTCGAACCCACGTCCCCTGCATTGGCAGGTGGATTCTTAACCACTGCGCCACCAGGGAAGTCCTGAATCTCAGTCTCTTTTCTCTTCTAAGGAATATTTCTTTAGAGGCTTGAATACACACTTCCCTCCAGCCCCTTTTCTTTGGATCTGGGCTCTAGCTGCAGCTCTGCCACAGAGCAGCAGCATGATGTTGGGCAAGCCATCACATTTCTCTGAGTCTCTGTTTCCTCATTTGTAAAACCAGGGAGTGAGACAAATTGAACTTGGAGGTCCCTCTCTGCTTGGATAGCTCGACATTCTCAGCAACCCCTCACCCCACCTTCATCTTCTCCTCTCTGTCAACCTCTCTCCTCATCCCACCTCCCTATTCCCTGACACCCATCTCACCCTCATCTGTTCTCCCTGCCTTCGGCAAGAGACTTCAAGTAGATGTGGCAGGGGCCTCCTGATCTCTTAGGGCCAGACACCACACCCTACCTTTGCCATGTAAGTGAAGGCAGGCAGTCTGGGTGGGTGAGGGAGACTTATAGAAGGACAGAGCATAGGACTGGATGACCTTAGATCACCACAAGGTTGGCCTATCACAGCTATTTAATATGGGATCCACTCTTTGACTCACCACAAAACTGGTGAGAACTTTAAATTGTCCTTTCGAAGGAGGATCTCCCCTAGCCCCTGCTCCCTAACCCTAACCCTTGTTATATTGCCATCCCTAGAGCTGGGAGTTGATATAGGCACAGGCCCTTGGCAAGTGGGCAGAGGGTGGGGTGTTTATGTCTGTCCAGGATGCCATTTCAACACCGGAACCCCACCTTCCCCCACCCAGGTTCTGGCGGAAATTGCCCAAAGGCAAAGTGAATGGAGAAGGGGTTTAGGGGGCAGGGACAATGACTCTTGCCTCACAGTCCTTCACACATACACA
Source organism: Balaenoptera borealis (assembly GCF_965194805.1). NCBI lineage: Eukaryota > Metazoa > Chordata > Mammalia > Artiodactyla > Balaenopteridae > Balaenoptera > Balaenoptera borealis. The sequence goes on from NC_138870.1 coordinate 45,992,780, forward strand.
CACACACACACACACACACACACACACATCCCGTTTTGTCTCTCATAGTTTCCCGGATCTGACTCTTAGGTGCAGTACAAAGATCCTGCCCTAGGAGGCAGGAGACCAGGTTCTCTGGCCTTCCAGATGCATGATTTGGGGCAAATCGCTTCTTATTCAGACTCTCCTATTAAATGGGGACAGACTTGGAGAACCTCCTTGCAGTAGATTGCATCTGCCTCAGGCAGTCACAAACTTTATTGTGGCCTGCATTCACCTGGGGTGCTTGTGAAAATACAGAATTCTGAAAGCCACCCTGGACCTATCGAATTGAATTCATAGGCGCAGGTACCCAGCAATCAGCATTTTAACAAGTGGCCTGGTGTTTTTGATGCCAGAGGCCCACCCTACTTTGAAAACTACTAAACTGGTCCAACCATATGGACTTAAAAGAATGCAAAGCCAGAAGAGCACCTGGCAAGTAATCTCCAGACTTCTCCTAGCTTCACACCCTTGATCCAGGCAAGGCTGGGTTCTAGGCTGCCCTAGTCTCTGAGACTAGATATCAGCCCCTCCTCATAAAGACCAGGAATTTAATCTTCCCCTCACCCTGGGACAGGGAAATGAGAATCCAGAAGGGCTGCTGGGGGAGGCGGGAGGTTAGGAAAGAGGCAGTTAAGGAGAACCTCAGGATCAAATCCAACCAGCTCTCTGGTGCAGTGGCAAGTTTGCACCAGGCCAAAAAGGCGTAGTCTGTTTTTTCCCTAGACACTCAGAGATGGGTGGTGGGAACAAGCAAGGTCTATACAACAAGCAAGGTCAAGAAGTCTACCTTCAACAGGTCTTAGGAGTCTACCTTCCTGAAGACGGGCCAGGGGGCTGGCAGCCAGAGGTATAGCTCAGGAAGGAGGGTATAGTCAGAATTGGATCAAATAGAACATCACAGAGGGTACAGAAGCTGGAGAGATACTGGGAAAGTGGAACATGCCTCCCTGTGTCCCTTTTCTTTTACAACAGACGGTTCCCACTTTCCAGTTTAGCCCACACTTTGAGGTCACACAGGCATCTTGCTCCCCAACATTGCACATCAGGTAGGACGGACACCACCTCCAGGGACTAAAACCCACCCTCTTTACTCTCATCCTGATGGGATTACCCAGAAAGAACTTATCACAATCCCTGAGCACACACAGAATGACATGGAGCTTTATGTTTCAGGACACAGAATGAGGACCATCTGGGGAGGGATGCTGGGGAAATGAAGGTATTTGGCCTCATCTGCAGCCCAGGGCTCTAACACCTTGACAAGGGGGAGAGACAGAGAAAGGGCTCACCTCTGGGACCCTGTTGTTGTTGTTTTTCTGGGACCGTGTTCTGAGGCTTATTAGACAACCCCTCCTCTCCAGGTGTCAATAGAGGCAGGGAAAGGATGGGGAGGGATCAATAAAACTTGGGGTGTGGTGTGGCAGATGAGCAGCCTATTTAGAAAGATTAGGAAGAATGCCCAAGGAGGGAGAGGCACACAGAAGTGAGAGAAAGAAATAGAATGGAGGGAAAAGGGGCTGGGGGGAGAGGTGGGGAGGGAGAGTGAGCAGGGTAGGGGGGGGAGATTTGATCACAGTAAGATTCAGTCTCCTGGGGGCATACATGACTCAAACAGGTGCATGGGAACAAGGGAGAGAGGGACAAGCTTCTGCCATCCTGTCACTTGGTCACTAGACCCCCAACTCCAGTCCTTCGGGGGCCAGTGACTAGAGAATCTCAGCCCCAGCAGATGTGATACCTGACCTCTTCTCTTCCACTGTTTCCCAGCCCTCTACCTCCCAAGCTGCCAAGATTTCCAGTCAGAAGAAACTATGCTGGGGTGGGATGCCTTCCTCTCCCTTCCAGTTCCAGCTGATCCCTACTGCCCTAGGCCCAGAGAAGAGAACGGGCAAAGGGAGGCAAGAACTCAGCACCCCCTACCCCTGGCAGCCCATCCTGCTGCAACGACACTACCCAGCGATCTAGGCATCCATTGTCTCGGATTCCTCAGCTTTCCCCAAACCTCCCAGATGGCTGGACAGGGCGGCGGGATAGAACGGAGTAGGGGAAAGGATGGTACCATATACCTGAGAGTCTATTGGCTGCCCCAGAGCAGCCAGCCTGCTGAAGGGTTACTCAGTGTCACTCCCCAGCCCCTCAGGCGTGCCTCAGGGGACCACTCTCTGGTCCCCATCCATAGCCTTTCACCCCAAGAATCCCAGAGGGCTCAAGAAGCCATCTAGGTCTTCTCCCAGAGAAATTCCCAAAGATGTCAAATTCCCAAACCAGGGGCAGCCTGGAAAGGTCTGAGATCTCCTAGGAATGCTCGGCAAGTTGCTTGTTTTCTCCCGCTGCCTCCTTCACCTCCCCAGCTTGCCCCTGGATTCCCCTGGAATCCTCCTCCCACCCTGCCCCTCAGGCACCTGTGGCAGGGTCCAAGCAGGGTGAGGAGAGAGATGTGGCTCCGGGTGCTGTCTCTGGGGAGGCTGGGCCTGGGCTGACACCTTCTGGGTGAGGATCCCTGCTACCTCTGAGAACTGGGGAGGGCCGTGCCCTGCCCCCAGGCCATCGCTGAGCGCCCAGAGTGTAGGCTCGGGGCCGAGTGAGGGGACCTCAGGGGCCGGCACACCAGCCTCCTCTCTGAAGCCCTCAGCCTGAGTTCTCCGTCCTGCCTCCAACCCTCCCCTTTCCCCGTGGCCCTCCTCTCCTCCTGCCCCTTCTGGCCAAGAGAGGAAACTTGAGCCCGGTGTGGTTTCTGCCCACACCCCGCCCCCACCTTGCTCCCAGCCAGCGGGGGCACACATGGCTCCAAGCCTCTCCCAGCCCTCCTTTTGAGCCCAGGAGTCCAGCCAGCTCTGTGTTTCTCCCATGCATCTGATGGATTCCAACCTGATGATCCGTGGCAGAGTGACCTCTAGACTTTATACAAGTTGTAACCTCCTTCCCTTTGCCCCCTTGACTCTCTTAGGGACAGGGAAACTGAGTCCTGGCAAGGTGGAGGGCAGCTGAAGAAAAGGGCCAGATGTCTAGCATCCCAGCTGTTAGGCAGGTGGGCATTCAGGGCGGTGCTTTTATTTCAGGAAAGCCTGGGTCCTGGGCAAGGGGTAGGGGAGCTTTTGGGGGGAGGAGGGGCCAGCTGCTTTGATGTGTCCTTTCACCTGTAGCCTTCTCCCCTCCCCCTGCAGCCTCAGATGTCCTAGGACAAAGGCCTCTTTCTTGGACAGGTTTGTTGTCAGTGTGTGAGGGGAGTTGGGGGTGGGGGAGGCTCCCGGCAGGGACATTATTCACCTCCCTTAAAGGGGACCCTAGATGCCCTCTGTCCTTTCTTCCAGGCAAGGCACCCCAGCCACATGGCAGCCACATACACTGGACAGACCAGGACACGTGTGTAGGATACCAGGTCCATCCCCCAGCACCTACGGCAGCTCTGGGGCAGGCCAGTAAGTACACCCCAGAAGTCACTCATTCATCCATTTGCCTCAAACTCACAACCCAAGTCCCAAGCCAAACAGATCTCTCTCCAGAGACTAGGAGAACAGTCTTGCTTCCTCCTAGCTTTTAGTGGTTTTCAGCTCTAAGGAAAGTCCTTCCTATGTCTAGCTTCACTCCTTATAGCTGCAGCTTACACCTTTTTTCTATTTTTTCTTCTTATGATGTTCAAGTTAAATTGGAAACAGTTAAAGACTGGGGAGGCAGGCAGGTGCCACCCTAAGGCAGAGCTGGCATTCAGCCAGCGTTCTCTTATAGGGTTGCGTTCACTATTAAAATAATGAAAATATTCTGTCCCCGTTGGTGAAGAATAGCTTCTGGGAGTCTTCCAAGTGTTCCCCACCTTTCCGCCACTATGTCAGCCACCCCGGTTCTCTCTCAGGACCACCCCACAACCCAATAACCCAACCAAGCAACTCAAGAGGCAATGGGATACCCGCCTCTTTGCAGCCTCCTTGCAGCCTGTGTGTGTGGGTTTGATCAACACCCATGCCAAACCCATGGTTCAATGTTTTGAATTCCATCCCCATCCCAGGAGATCATAATTCTACAGGGATGATCTGTGTAGGGCAGGAGGTGACCCCTGGCTTCATTACATGTTACAAGCAGGTTCAGAATCTCTTGATGACCTGGGTATGAATCTGGGTCACATACATGAGCATTCAGATAGCTTTCTCATTTATATACTTATTTGGGCCCCTCAGCGAGGATGAGGGGTGGAGATAGTCACACTTGTGACTGATTCAGTAATGATATCAGGCTACTGCTAGTGAACAAACATTTACTGAATGAAAGCTACCAGTTCAGGACGCTATTTGTGGCATTGCAGATACAACTATGGATAACACAAGTTGTCCAATGAATGAATGGATATTTACTGAGTGTCTACTCATTCATTCATTCATTCATTCATTCAACAAATATTTATTGTGTATCTACCACGTTTCCCACTCCAGGAACACAAAGATGAATAAGACAGAGTCTGTGTCCTCATTAACAGCCTAGGCAGGGAATTACAGTAATAAAGGTCTATATAATGTGCTATGGAGCTGAACTGCTGCTGGTGAAATTCAGAGCCGGCTTCACAGAGGAGACGACAATTGAGCTGGGCTGTGGAGAATGACTCAGGGTTTACTAGGAAAAGAAGGGGAGAAGGGTATTCCAAGCAAAGGTGTGAAGACATAGGGGCATCAAACACAGAGGAGTACTTTGGGTTTCCTAGGATGGGGTGTGGGGTAGGAAGTAGTAAAAGATAAGCCTGGGAAATTTGACTGGGGCTAGATAGTAAAGTCTTGAAAGTTAAACTAGGGAGGTTGTATTTCATCCCTTGTGCGGGTCATAGATGTGTTTGAAGCAGTTTACTTGTTTGCGGGGACAGACATGGTCGTGCAGGCTGAGCTAAGTGAACAGACAGCCTTCATTTAGGCGACGGGCCAGGGTGTCTCTCCCACCTCACCCCACTCCCCTCCCATAGGAAGAGTCTGTTACTGCGGTTCCCAGGCTCTGTCCTGCCTCCAGAACACTCTTTATAGCCCTCAGGGGTGCGGATGATTCCTTTAGCTCCCTCCTCTCAGATTCCTGAGGTCCAGAGTCAACCTCCTTCTATCTTAAATCTCTTTTGCTTGATGTAAGATTAGCAGGGGATTAGGAGCCTGAATGGGTTGGATAGTGTCTGTGGCTGGGCAAGCCAGGATACCTAAGATTTTCCTATCCCTAAGATAGGATACCTAAGATTCTCCTGCTTCAGCAAAGGCAGCAGAGACAGAATATGGAGAAAAACATGACCACATATCTTTACTGTTATGCCATTCTCCATCTATGCTGCTCACGCACCCCCAAAAGGCTGGCTTGTTGTCACCCCCCCGTCAATCCACCCCACCCTCACTCCAGCGCGTGTGCACACACCACCACCAGCATCAGGGCAAGCCACAAGCAATGTTGCCAAACACCCCACTGCGTTATGCAACCAGCTTCCCGAGTAGGGTGGGGTGGGTAGAGGTGGAACCTGGGGAGGGCCACAGGTCCCGGAGGAGCTGGTTGCCTAGCCTGCTTGCCTGCTGGGCTGACCGCAGTGGCCCCAGGGGGCGGGGGCAGGGCTGGCCCTTTTATCAGTGCCCTGCAGGGTTGCACCCGCCACCCCCTGGCTTCCTCTCTCAACAGACGGAAAGGGAGGCAGCCACAGGGTGCAAGGGAGGGCTGGGCGTTATCCTAGGCTGCAGAGCCTGGCGGTTACCCCGGATGGCTGGGGGAGGTGTTGGAGGGGGTCTGGGACCAGAGAATAGTGAGGCCCCTCTTACTAAAGTAAGAAAAGGGAGATATAAACTGAGGCCCAGATGGTGGAGACAGATCTCCTAAGCCATCCACTGGTTTTTCCTTGTGTTCTGGTTTGGGTGAGGATAGGATAAAAAAGTCTTTGAAGAGGTTCCTTTCCACAGATAAGAATTCTTAGAGGATTGACTCAGGAGTTGAGGACACTGAGCCCCACTCTCAGGCCAAAAGGGTCCAGAGAGTTGGGTAGGACTGAGGTTCCCAGACCTGGGCGACTATGAGTTATGCCCTGCTAGCAGAGCCCCGCACTGAATCCAAAACAGATGAAGGCTGATAAACGAGTCCAGAATAGTCCAGAAGAAATAACCCCTGGAGCTTAACTCTAAATCTAGAGAGAACAGTAGATTGCATGGTGTAGAGTAGAATGAGGGAGGATCAGATCTTGAACCTTAAACCCTGGACTTGAGTCCCTGCATTCACAGGTTACGTGGCTTTGGGCAACTCAACCTTTCTGAGCTTTGCTTCCTCACTGGGGAAAATGGAGATAATGGAGTTTTGGAGAAGATAAAAGGAGTTTTGGGGAAGATAAAAAGAGATCAATAAGAAAGTGAGTCTGTTATTATTAGGAGATAGAAGCTTAGAAAGCTGGACGCCAGAGTGCCTCAGGGGCTTGGGAACTGAGAACAGTCTATCTGGAAGCCAGACTCTGGTGGAGAGATACCTGGGACAGAACTGAAGCCAGTAGGCAGCCTGGTTCTGGGAGAGAACCAGGACCAGAATGCAGCGGTGTTTGGGGGGGAGGGGTGGTAGACTTCCAGGAACTAGCTCTGGGGCCATGGCTCTCCCACCCCAGCACTATTGGGCGGGGCCAGTTGTAGCCACACAATGGGCATAGTGCCAGCCTTATGGGCTTCAGTCACCTTCCAGGAACCCCAAAACCCCCACCCCCACCCCACCCTGTTGCAATCCTCTGCAGTGGGCGGAGCTGCCTAGGAAGTCCCACCCTCTGCTCCTTAGAGGATGGAAGGCTTGATGCCTGACTATTTATTTCCTCCTTTAAACAGGCATCCTGCTCATTCCAGCCTCCTATCTTTGCTCCTCCTGCTCCCTTGCACCAGAATGCTCTCCTTGGCCCTTTTTACCAACCAGGGGCAGTGTAGAGTGGAAAAGAGATCTGGGTTTGAGTCTCAGCTCACACTTAGCAGTGTGGACTTGGGCAAATTATATAGCTTCCTTGAGCCTCGGTTTCCCCGTGGTAACTGGGGAGAACAGAGCTTCTTGTTAGGGATCAGATGAGACAATGTACATATAGTGCTTATACACAAAGGACATTAATGTTGGATCCCTTCCTCTGATCTACTCTCCAAGACCCAGCTCAGTTCAAGTTCTGTCTCCACAACATTTTCTCTGGCTACCTCAACACTTACACATATTTCTCTTGTCTAACTCCTTTTGCAATTATTATATGTACCAGAGAATTAATAACCTCGTTTAAATATTTTCTTTTCTGGGACTTCCCTGGTGGCACAGTGGTTAAGAATCCGCCTGCCAGGGCTTCCCTGGTGGCGCAGTGGTTGAGAATCTGCCTGCCAATGCAGGGGACACGGGTTCGAGCCCTGGTCTGGGAAGATCCCACGTGCCGCGGAGCAACTAGACCCGTGAGCCACAACTACTGAGCCTGCGCGTCTGGAGCCTGTGCTCCGCAACAGGAGAGGCCGCGATAGTGAGAGGCCCGCGCACCGCGATGAAGAGTGGCCCCCGCTTGCCACAACTAGAGAAAGCCCTCGCACAGAAACGAAGACCCAACACAGCCATAAATAAATAAATAAACAAATACTTTAAAAAATAATGACTCCCTTCTTTATAAAACAAAAACAAAAACGAAAAAACCCTAAAGCCACTATTGGGAAAAAAAAAAAAAAAAAAGAATCCGCCTGCCAACGCAGGGGACATGGGTTTGAGCCCTGGTCCGGGAAGATCCCACATGCCCCAGAGCAACTAAGTCCGTGCACCACAACTACTGAGCCTGCGCTCTAGAGCCCGCGGGCCACAACTACTGAGCCCACATGCCACCACACCACAACGAAGAGTGGCTCTTGCTCACTGCAACTAGAGAAAGTCTGCACGCAGCAATGAATACCCAATGCAGCCAAATAAATAAAATAAAATATATAAATAAATTTATAAAAAAAATTTTTCTTTTCCAGTTGAACCATATGATTCTGTGTTTTGTTATATTATCTTGTAATAGTGATGACATAAACAGTATTATACAAAACTTTTCACGAGCATCGTAGTTTAATGGTGAAGAGCACAAGTTTTAGAATCAGAAATGCCTGCATTCAAATCTTGGCTCTGACAGTCACTTTGAGATCTCAAGCAAATTCTTTAATCTCTCTGAGCCTAATTGTACCCATCTGTAATTTAGGGATAATAACAATACTTACCTTACATGTTATTGTGAGAAGTTAACAACTGAGTATGTATGTTTAATTTAGTGATTCAGTGTCTGGGATATAGTAAGCACTATTAAATGGCACATATATGGTACATCTATTATTATCAAATAAATATTAAATATATTAAATTAACTTACTGTTAACTAATAGGTAAATTTCTTGTGAGGGGTTGCATTTTATGTTTTGTCTTTTTTATATATACCTCAAGGTGTCTAGTTCTGAGTACAATATACTGTCACTCACTCAACAAATATTTATAGAGTATTTAACAGATTGCTAAATTTGGAGGATACCAAGATGACTAAAGAGTGAGCTTTGGGACTCCCTGGTGGTCCAGTGGTTAAGAATCTGCCTTCCAATGCAAGGGACACGGGTTCGATCCCTGGTTGGGGAACTAAGATCCCACATGCCGGGGCGGGAGCAGCTAAGCCCGCGTGCCACAACTACCGAGCTTGCGCGCCTCATCGAGAGGGCCCACGCAGTTCAAAATACAGAGCCCGCGCACTCTGAAGCCCGCGCCACACCTAGGGAGAAACCCGAGCAGACCAGTTGCTGTAAGGAAAAGATCCCGCATGCCTCAAGAAAGATCCCCTATGCCGCAACTAAGACCCGACGCAGCCAAATAATAATAATAATGGGGAAAATAAATAAGTAAAATAAATGCCACACCAACTAAAATGAATAAAGTGCTAAATTGGTTCAAATAAATAATACTGAAAAAAAAAAGAGTGAGCCTTGCCTTTGGGCAGAGACACATGTATAAACATGTGATATGATATGAGAATGGATAAGTTACATTCGGGGAAACAGAGGAAAAGGAGCCACTAACTTTCTCAATGAAGGCCTCAGGGAGGAGGTAACCTTTCAACTAGTCTTGAAAAAAGAAGAATCTGAATTTTCTAGGGAGAAAAGTGGGGGACAGAATTCTGGGAAGAAGAAACAATATGTGTAAATACATAGCTGTGGGGGAAAAGTCTATAAAGGTTTGATCAGTTACAGAGTCTGGAAGTCCAGGGGTCTAAAAGGAGGTTTGGGTGGAGGGGAAGTTTTCCACACTTTCCTGGGACAGTAGGGTAGGTCATGGTGACCAGGTACAGGGCCCACTCCCTGCCAGGAGTCTAGTTGCCTATCAAAGTTCTCAGATAGTCCTCTCCTTCCGAGGACCCTGGGGCAGGTTGGTCTGGCCTCCCCTGGGAAGACTCAGAGGGCTTTCCTGAGGTGCTTCCAGTCTCTTGGAGTGACCATCTGGGCCAAACCAACAAGAAGGGAGCATCCTGGGGTTGTCTTCACTGTGTGAGCCCGGGTCCCTTTGATTCCCTAAGTCTCATGTATGGTGATGGAGAGCCAGGATGAGGGTTGTCTAATTTGCTCAGTGTGTCTGGGCCACTTCCCAGATTCTCTGGTGTTGCAAGTTCTTCCCATGAAGGCTGTCTCCACACCAGGGCCTCCCACTCTCCCTGGTTCTTGTCTGTGCTCTTTCTGGTTGCAGCTGAAACCACATTCCTAGCCTGGCTGCTGCTGTCTCTGGCCTTGTTTTCCCCAAAGAGATCATTTGCCAGAGAATGAGACACCCACGGGGAGGAAGGTCAAGGGCTCCTGGGCCACATCATCCCCCAAATATCAGCTTCCCTTTTCCAGAATGGAGAGAGAGAAAAAGAGAGATCCATCTGAGGACTGATGGAGAGCCAGCCTCTCAGTCATCCAGACAGGAAATGAAAAGCAGACTTCATTGCTTCTCCCTCTCTGGTGGGAGGAGAGATGGAAAGAAGGAAGAAGGGAAAACCAAGGGTTGGAAAAGAAGAGTGAGCTGGAGCAATTCAATCCAGATAAAATCCTCTGAAACTGAAAGTACCTATTCCCTTGTGGTCCAGTGTTTAGGACTCAGCACTTTCACTGCCGGGGTCTGGGTTTGAACTAAGATCCTGCAAGCTGTGAGGCATGGCCAAAAAAACCCATCCTCTGTTTACTATCTGCCTTTCCTTCTCATACCCTAACACCCCTCCTCCCATCCTAATACCCTCCTGCCTCAAGGACCTCTAAACCACTTGTACTATTTTTAATTTTATTTTTAAAATAATCCATCCACTCCCCTTCATATCCAGAACTATAAACTTGTAGACACTGTAAACTTCCTTGCCCCTCTCCGTCTCCACTGAACTTTCCTGGAAAGCAAAACGAAACATAACAAAACAAAACATTTCTGGTTAAGTCCAACAATTCAGCTTCTCCACATCTATACCTGGGCAGCTAAATATTGATGGAGGAAATCTCAGAATCTTGCTGACTAGTATACTTCAAATTTATGCCCCCCAAACTCAACATTGCCAAATAATTCTATAGTTCCCTAGTAAATTCTTTTTTCTACTCTGCTCAATAACTATTTCACACTTTCTCTCTTCTAAAATCTCCAACACCCCCTCCACTTCCCTCTCAGCAGATGACCTTGCCCATATTTCATTGATAAAATAGATGCAATTAGATGAGACTGCCCTATCTTTCCAATACCAAATCTACCAGCTTACTTGCATCTACATGCTTGACCTTCTACCTTATTAAGATGAAAGAAGTATCCCTGTTCCTAAGCCATCCCCTCTCAGCTCTGTGAAGAGTTGAGAAAAGTAGATTCTTCTGAGTTCATAACTTTCAATTCTGCACCACAGCAAAGTGCTGCCGACTGCATGGATTCCGTCATGAGGAAGAATGATAAAGTAATTCAGAGGTACGGCTGAATCACAAGGTGGCAGTCTTAAGAGTTCATCCAGGTAGAACTCCCCACCCATTCCCTTGGATGAAAACAGCAGCTATATAAACCCAGGAAGCTTCCTCTTTGCGTCTTAAGTTTCATCATAGCTGTATGTTGGGGAGACACTTCCTACACCTCTGAGACAAAGCCAGACTGTTATTAGGTCAGAAAGATGCTACCTTCTGTTGTCTCCTTAAGACCTGCTTCACTGTCAGGGAGTGCCCCACTGAGCACCCAAGACTTGAGGGAGGTGTCCTCACCAGTCATCCTGTAGAGGGCATGTGCCCACATCTCCAGGCCATAAGCTGTAGCTGCCAACACTGCTGTCTGTGGTTACCGCTGTTTGTGCTGTTTCCCATTCTGCAGCGGCTGGAGTAGAAGCAATCTATGATTGCTTTAGCAAGAGGCAGAGCAAGCCCTGGTCTAGGAGTTAGAGAGCTCAGCTAATAGAACTGCATTCATCTCCTTTGTTTTTTGTTTTTTTTTTTTGTTTTTGGCTGCACGAGGCTTGAGAGATCTTAGTTCCCCAACCAGGGATTGAACCCGGGCCATGGCAGTGAAAGCGCCGAGTCCTAACCACTGGACCACCAGGGAATTCCCTTATTTATTTATTTAAAAAATTTTAAAATTTATTTATTTTTATTGAGTACAGTTCCCTGTGCTATACAGGAGGTCCTTGTTGGTTATCTATTTTATATAGAGTAGTGTGTATATGCTAATCCCAAACTCCTAATTTATCCCTTCCCCCACTCCTTTCCGCTTTGGTAACCATAAGTTTGTTTTCTATGTCTCTCGGTCTATTTCTGTTTTGTACATAAGTTCATTTATATCGTTTTTTTTTAAGATTCCACCTATAAGCAATATCATATATTTGTCTTTCTTGGTCTGATTTACTTCACTTAGTATGATAATCTCTAGGTCCATCCATGTCGCTGCAATGGCATTATTTCATCCTTTTTTATGGCTGAGTAATATTGCATTGTATTTATATACCACATCTTTTATTATTATTATTATTATTATTATTATTATTATTTTGGTTGTGTTGGGTCTTTGTTGCTGCCCGTGGGCTTTCTCTAGTTGCAGTGAGCGGGGGCTACTCTGTTGCGGTGCACGGGCTTCTCATTGCAGTGGCTTCTCTTGTTGCGGAGCACGGGATCTAGGCATGCAGGCTTCAGTAGTTGTGGCGCACGGGCTTAATTGCTCCGCGGCATGTGGGATCTTCCCGGACCAGAGTTTGAACCCATGTCCCCTGCATTGGCAGGCGGATTCTTATCCACTGCGCCACCAGGGAAGCCCTATACCACATCTTTTTTATCCATTTATCTGTCGATGGACATTTAGCTTGCTCCCATGTCTTGGCTTTTATAAATAGTGCTTCAATGAACATTGGGGTGCATGTATCTTTTACTATTATTATTATTATATATTTATTTATTTTTGGCTGCGTTGGGTCTTAGTTGCAGCACTCGGGCTCTTCGTCGTAGTGCGTGGACTCCTCTCTAGTTGTGGCTCGCAGGCTCTAGAGCGCAGGCTCAGTAGTTGTGGTGCATGGGCTTAGTTGCTCCGCGGCATGTGGGATCTTCCCAGACCAGGGATCGAACCCGTGTCTCCTGCACTGGCAGGCGGATTTTTAACCACTGCGCCACTAGGGAAGTAGAGGAGGGGAATTCTATGCAGACTATCTCCTTCTATGAAGACAAAGTACAATTCAAATGATTAGGTTTCAGCTTCAGTCAATCCTGTGAACTGTGTATGGCCCTAGGCAATTTGAATCACTTTTCTGAGTCTCTGGTTCCATTCTAGAATGGAAAAACAGAACAACAAAAACTCCTCTCACTATCTCTCTCTGAGGACATGAAATATGGTTCCTTCCACACTTAGGTGTATGTTAGAGTGACAAGAGACAGAAACATTGTTTTGTTTTGTTTTTTTCTTTTTCTTTAAGAGGATCCGAACCTCAGCGTGAATTCCCAGAAGCTGATTTTGGTCAATTAATTCATCTTGGGAGAGCCCACTTATGATGACTAAACTTAAAAGAGCATGATATATAAGCCATACAGTTCATTTACATAGTTCGACATAAAACTTACAGTAGACTAGGCAATTCTATTGACTGATCGAAATAGTTGACTATTTTGGAAGTCAAATATTATAATGAGAAGGTCATTTAGTGAACAAGTGATTCAAATTAGCTGGATAATTTTCATGGCTAATAGAACTGCATCCCTCACCTTTGTAAATATATAAGATATTCACTTGGCCAAACGGAATGCTCTTCCCTAAACATCGCAGGAGAAATAGTGACAAAAAAAAAATTTTTTTTTTTTGGTTGGAGAGGGAGAATTCTATGCAGATTATCTCTCCCTTCTATGAAGACAAGGTTCAATTCAGTTGATTGGGTTTCAGCTCCAGCCAAGTTAATATAACTGATTCTGTTTATGTTCACTTCAGCCATTTTATTATAATTGATCGGGTTAGAGTCTGATTTTGTTAGGGCTTAAGCCATTTTACTTTAAGTGATTAGGCTGCTAGAGCTTTGGATATATTGATAGAATTATGCTTTCCTGAAACTACACCAGGTTATTTGCTCCTTAATAGGGCATTTTCCTACTGTTACTATTTTGCGTTCACTGCAAACTGAAGAAGTGCAATGGCTTCCTAGTCGGTCTTACTGCCTTTCATTTCTCCTCCAATCTTTCCCGCACACAGAGTTGTCAAATTAATCATCTTAAAATCTGTTCCATACAACCTACAAAATAGGAGAAAATACTTGCAACTCATATATCTGATAAGGGTCTAATATCCAGAATCTATAAAGAACTCTTAGAGCTCACCAACAAAAAGACAAACAATCCAATTAAAAAATGGGTAAATGTCTTGAATAGATATTTCTCTAAAGGTTATCCAAATGGCCAACAGGCACATGAAAATATGCTCAAATCATTAGTCATTAGGAAAACGCAAATCAAAACCACAATGAAACACCACTTCATGGACTTCCCTGGCAGTCCAGAGGTTAAGATTTCCAGCTTCCATTTCAGGGAGTGTGGGTTAGATCCCTGGTGGGGGGAACTAAGATCCTGCAAGCCTCGCGGTGCTGGCTCCCCCCACCCCCCAAAAAGTGGCCATAAAAAAAAGTGAGAGCACTTCTCCACAGTGTGAGTGGTAGCACTCCAAATTGTGCAACATAGTGGAATTGCCCCCAGCCTCCTTTTCAGTTTTCATTTTCTCCATGACACTTATCATTACCTAACCTCCTGTAGAGTTTACTTATTTCTTTGGTTATTGTCTGCTCCTGCTCCCCAACTAGAATGCAAGTTTCACCATACTTGTTTGTTTTGTATCCCAGAATGACAGGCTGGCCCACTGATGGCATTCAATAAACATTTGTTGAATGAGTGAATGAATAGAAAGAAACATTTACTCATGATTAGAGTCTTACTTTTTTAATGAATAAAATGGAATCATACCACATAAATTCCTCTGCAACTTTTGTTTTCTTTTTTTTTTGGACTCACTGCTCGGCATGTGGGATCCCCCAACCAGGGATCGAATCCGTGCCCCCTGTAGTGGAAGGGCAGGGTCTTAACCACTGGACCACCAGGGAAGTCTCCCTCTGCAACTTATTTTTGTCATTTAACATGCCATTGCCATTTCTCCAGGTAAATGCAACAGCTCTAACATACTTTTTTATAAACTGCATATTATTCTACAGTCCAGGTGTACAATAATTTATTCAGCTATTCCCCTATTGATAGACAATAATTTTTTTTTACCATTATAAACAATGTTGCAATAAGTGTTCTTATGTATGTATCATTATGTGCTGGCTGTGTTTTTAATTCTCTAGGAGAGGATGTGTCCACGTTTAATTTTAAAAGATATTGCCATAATACTTCCCAAGAGAGCATAACAGTCCCAACTCCCACAATCATCTGGTCGCACTATAGCAGCTACCTAAGTTTACACTCAAGTTGTTTCACAATCTGGCTACCTTTCCAGTTTCCTCTCCAGCCTCTTTCCTATATCTTTATTTGAATCTTCTGTCCCATGAAATCAATCCCTTAAAGATTTACACAACCGTGAAGACATTATATTAAGTGAAATAAGCCAGACACACAAGGACAAATATTATATGATTTCACTTACGTAAGGTACTAGAATAGTCAAATTCATAGAGACAGAAAGTAGAATAGTGGTTACCAAAGGCTGGGGAGGGGGAGGGAGAATGAAGAGTCATTGCTTATGGGTTCAGAGCTTCAGTTTGTGATAATAAAAAGTTCTGGAGATGGAGAGGTGGTTGTGTAACAATATGAATATACTTAATGCCACTGAACTTTACACTTAAAAATGGTTAAAATGGCAAATTTTATGTTATTAATAAAAATAAATGAAAATATTTTAATTTATTTTACAATTTAAAAAGTGAAAAAAATTTTCTTACACATCCCAGCCTCTATCCCTTTGTTCATATCAAACCCTACCTATCATTCCATCAATGCATGAATGAATCAAATCCTAACTCAACACCTCCTTTTCTCCTGAACTTTGACATCGCCACCCCCAAATCCCCAGGGACCACTTCCTTCTCAATAGCTGTGCCCCTTATTTGGCATTTAATCTAAACTCCCCTTTGATATTGCTAATTCTTCTTTATATTTTGCATTTTCACAAATATTCATTCCATTCAGTAAACACTGTTTGAGTATTTACGATTTGAGGGCTAGGTGCTAAGGAAATAAAATGAATGGGACAAAGCACTGCCCCAGATGGCAAGTCTGATGACTTAGATTGATGTATTACAACATGACTATGACCAGAGCCATGGATGGCAGCAAGGAGGAAGTGTCCAACTCCACCTGGGGATATCATGGAAGGCATCATGGGAGAGGATATTGATTGATTTTATCCTTTAAAAAATAGCTTATTTTTCTCCTTTTAAAATAACACCCACACATTTTTAAAAATTTATTTATTTATGTATTTATTTTTGGCTGCATTGGATCTTCATGTCTGCGCGCAGGCTTTCTCTAGTTGCGGCGAGTGGTGGCTACTCTTCATTGTGGTGCGAGGGCTTCCAGGGAATTCCCCAGCACCCACACATTTTAGGACACCTGGAAAACATGGAAAATTAGGCTTTCCTGGTGGCGCAGTGGTTAAGAGTCTGCCTGCCAGTGTAGGGAACATGGGTTCGAGCCCTGGTCCGCGAAGATCCCACATGCCGCGGAGCAGCTAAGTCCGTGCGCCACAGCTACTGAGGCTGCGCTCTAGAGTCTGTGAGCCACAACTACTGAGCCCACGCACCACAACTACTGAAGCCCGTGAGCCTAGACCCAGTGCTCCGCAACAAGAGAAGCCACCGCAATGAGAAGCCCTCGCACCTCAAGGAAGAGTAGCCCCCGCTTGCCGCAACTAGAGAAAGCCGCGCGTGGCAACGAAGACCCAACGCAGCCAAAAATAAATAAATAAATTAATTAATTAAAAAAAAAGAAAATATGGAAACATTGAAAAAAGTCCTAGCATTTCAAAACAGCCACTGGTTACATTTTGGTGTATTTACTTCCAGTCTTCTCCACAATTTTTTTTTTTTAAATTTTTATTAATTAATTAATTTATTTTTGGCTGTGTTGGGTCTTCGTTTCTGTGCGAGGACTTTCTCCAGTTGCGGCAAGCGGGGGCCACTCTTCATCTTAGTGCGTGGGCCTCTCACTATCGCGGCCTCTCTTGTTGCGGAGCACAGGCTCCAGGCGCGCAGGCTCAGCAGTTGTGGCTCACGGGTCTAGTTGCTCCGCGGCACGTGGGATCCTCCCAGACCAGGGCTCGAACCCGTGTCCCCTGCATTGGCAGGCAGATTCTCAACCACTGCGCCACCAGGGAAGCCCCCTCCACATATTTTTAATAAACTGTTTGTAACCATATATACATGATTTTATACTATGTGTGTATATAGAAAGAGTAAGGGGAGGGCAACATGCATTTTCCATTTGATTGGTTCTTAAAGGTTTTCCAGGTGAAGAGGAGAGGGAAGCAGGAAGAGCAATGACCATAGAGTTCTGTGGTTTTTTTTTTTTTTTTTTGTATTTATTTATTTATTTTTGGCTGTGTTGGGTCTTTGTTTCTGTGCAAGGGCTTTCTCTAGTTGCGGCAAGTGGGGGCCACTCTTCATCGCGGTGCGCGGGCCTCTCACTGTCGCGGCCTCTCTTGTTGCGGAGCACAGGCTCCAGACGCGCAGGCTCAGTAGTTGTGGCTCACGGGCCTAGTTGCTCTGCGGCATGTGGGATCTTCCCAGACCAGGGCTCGAACCCGTGTCCCCTGCATTGGCAGGCAGATTCTCAACCACTGCGACACCAAGGAAGCCCAACCATAGAGTTTTAACGCTAGGTAGGACCCAAAAAAACTCTGGTCTGAGCCTCCCCATTTTCCAAAATTGGCAGCTGTAGTCCAGAGAGGGTACAAGGACTTTATTAAGGCAAAGTCACGACAAGAACTAATGTCTCCTATCCAGCCAGTTGTCTTCCCTCCACAGCACAGTTACTCAAGAGGCTGGAGAGCTAAGAATCAGCCATCTTCTGGAACAATGTCTGACTGTTAAAATTTGTCAGTTACTCCACAAAGAAAGAGGAGCCAACCCCCTCCCCCAAACCAACCACATCACATATTTTTCCTCCTCGTGGTCCCTATAGAACATCTGGTATAGGGTACTTCAGGTAGGACTGGGATACAGGGAGGCTGTAACACAGATCAGAGGAGTGGATTGTGGGTAAGAACATGGTTTTAGAACCAGACCTCCTATGCCCAAATGTATAGCTGTCAATTAATAGTTGTATGGCCTAAGTAAATTATTTAACTGCTCTGAGCTCCACTTTTCTCATCTGTAAAATGGGAGTAATAACCATCTACTTCATAAGTTTTTAAAAAAATATATTAAATAATGTATTCAAAGATTTAGCATGTGCCTGGTACATAGAAAGTGGTCAATAAATGTTAGTATTATCATTAAACTGCCAAGCCAAGGACTATCTTGTGATTCCAGGCACAATGCTAAATGTTTGAATGACTCCTCATGGGAATAGATAAAGGATATACCCTTGCTTCTTCCAGATTTGGGGCTTGTCACCTGGGACTTTACCAGAAAATCATATATCTTCCTTCATAGCATATGTTAGCTCTGTAGTTTGTTTTGTATTGTTCTATACTTTTCTCTTAGGCACTCTGACTCTGCTCTGAAATTATTAGAAAAACTTCTGGGTTTGGATGCTCTTCTTGGAGAGTTCCTAAAGACATAATTTTTAGAGATGGAAGAAAAAAAAACCCCACAAAAACCTTTGGAGGACAGTATAATGCAATAGAAGGTGTCCCTGACCTAAGTGGGGGTCAGGGACCAAGGAACTGAGGGGTGGGGGAAAGCTAAACTTCATCAAAATTCTTCCCTATTGTGAAATCTCTGCATTCAGTAAACTTCTCTTTTCTCATTTTGCAACGGTTTGTCCCTACTGGAAAACCGCAGACCTTGTTCCCTATACCCTTCCTTATCCTGGACTCTTTATCCCTTTGTCCTTCCTACTCTCCCCTCTCTAGTCTCCAAAGCTCTAACATCCCGTTTCACGTCCGGCCAAAGAAAATCTGCTTTTAGAAACTCCCTGGGTCAAGCAAAGTCTAGGACTCCACCTCGGGAAGATTGTTACTGTTAGCAATCAACCTCTAGAGGCCTTGGTTTATCTAAATAACACGCTGGGCATCTTGTGCCTTTACTCTATGGCTGTGCAGACTTTCTGCGAATATGCTGGAGGGATCTGAGCGAGTCTGAAGGAAGAGCTAGCAGTGTTTCCCAAAGCAACCGTGGACATCAGGGACCTAATGGAGGCTCTGGATGGGGATTAGGGTAGGATTCTGTCGAGAGCTGACTGTGTTAAGGGCTAAAGAGACACAGCACTCCCTAAAGGGAGTGCGAATTAAAGTTGCTAAATCCCGCCGACGATATCATGTGCCCTCAGCCCTGCCAATTGAAAATTAATAATCGCTTCCTCTATTCCCCATGGAAACAACCCCGCCCCACTGACCCTCCCGCCCCATTCATTAGTGAGGCTTTGTTGTTTTATTGAGTGTTTAAACTGACAATCAAATATCTGCGCCTTCTGGCTGGACACCTTGCTTCCGCTAAGTAAGCTAGTACACTGATTGGTCAATGAAGTAATAGCTGACACCTGGGAGTCCAATAACCCTCATTCTGGGCGGGATCTAATGAGGACTTAGGGCCAATCAGCGGCGGCGTTGTCTCTGCGGCTCCACGTCGGCACCAGCTGCGGGGCAAGATGGAGGCGCTGATTTTGGTAGGAGCTGGAGGGGCGGCCGAGATGCTGCGATGTCCAGAGGGGCCGGGAGTCGGGGTTCAGCCTGAGTGGGAGGGGGTAGAAAGGGGAGTTCCGGGTAATCCTCGGGGTCCGAACGTTCTGCCGGTCCCTGGAATAGGCCTGTGGCCTAGTGCAGGAGCTAAAGCCTCGGTTTAGAGTAGGAAGCTCTGCCGGGGAGAGGGCAGAGTCAGTGGAAAGTTGAAGGGAGCACATGGAGCCGTTAGGACACATAGGATCATGAGCGTACTGGATTGGGGTCTTTCAGATTCCCTCTGATTATGATCATTGTGGATGATATCCTGATTTGAGTTTCCCCAAAACTCCAAACTCGCCTCAAATTGTCAGAATAGAGTGCAGGTGTTTGTCATCATAGGCTCCTCCTGATAGTTGTCACAGTGTGACTCTCCGTTGATAATTCCCCGTCATATTCCTTCAAAAAAAGCTATTTTCTTCTTCGGCTTCCTGCTATGTAGATTTGTCATCATGAGGAATCAGTATTCCATCAGAGTTCTGGAATACCTGATAGAGTCAGCATGGATTGTGGAATATTTTTCCTTATTCTGGACTCGTTATTCTGTTCTCCTTTTCTCTCTTCATTTAAACTTTGGGAATTCTTATTGTAGGATCTGGGATGCCAACTATTCCTCTGGTTATGTAAAACTTTTGGTGGCTAAAGGGCACCTTTTCGCTCCCCTGTCCATATGATCCTTTTCGCTTGTTCAAAAAAATAAAATACTATTACCCCTTCTTTAGAACTGAACCAGAGCGTTTCTCTCAAAAAAGCGCCCCCCCCCTTTCAATTTGGGGATTTTAACGTATATATATGTGGGTGTAGGGATTTAGCTCCCAGCTCCTTCCTTAATTGAGTTGAACTCTAGGCCTTTTTTTTTTCCCTTCAGCTCTTCACATGTACACATCCAGATCCTCATCAGGTAAAAGAGAATAACAGGTTTCAATTCCCCTCTTTCAAAATGGCAAAGATAGGGATAATTCCTTCCCATCATATGGATTGTTTAAGTCTAGGTAGAAAGCTTTAAAATCTGATTAAAGACATTTTCTGTACCAAGCAGTTAACCAGTATTCTTTTTTTTTTTTTTTGCACATGAATATTTATAGCAGCTTTATCACAATAGCTAAACAGTGGAAACAACTCAAATGTCCATCTCCTTGCGAATGGATAAACAAAATGTGACATATCCATACAATGGAATACAATTTGGCAATAAAAAGAAATAAAGCACTGATACACGCTACAAAATGGATAACCTTGAAAACATATGCTAAGTGAAAGAAGCCATTTACAAAAGACCTCATAGTATATGATTTCATTTATATCCAATGTCTAGAATAGGCAAATGTGTAGAGACAGAAAACAGATTAGTAATTGCCTAGTGCTAGTGGGAGGAGAAGAGTGATGGGGAGTGATTGCTAGTGGGTGTGGGGTTTCCTTGGGGTGATAAAAATGTTCTAAACTTAGATTATAGTGAGAGTTTCATAACTTTATGAATATACTAAATACAGTTGAATTGTACACTTTAAATGAGTAAATGGTATGTGAATTATATCTTTTTTTTAATTTTTTAATTTTATTTGATTTATTTTTTTATACAGCAGGTTCTTATTAGTTATTTATTTCATACATATTAGTGTATATATGTCAATCCCAATCTCCCAATTCATCCCCCCACCCCCCAGCCCCCCTCCCCCGCCATTAACCAGTATTCTTAACCAGTTAACAGACTGGGATAAATTCTAGGGAATTAGTTTCTTTGGAAGTTTAAGAAATTTTTAGACTGCCCCCTAGATCTGTTTAGAAGGGAGCCTGCCTAGAGGTAAAGGAGTGAGGGTGCTATTACTTGAGGAGCCCTTTTAACAAGGGATTTGTGTGTAGTGCTGAACTGAGGGAGTTACATGTGAAAGTCTCTCTCTCTCACATTTTCTCTTACCTCAATTCTTGTCTCTGCTTCCTCAGCGAAGTCTGTTTCAACCTGCTTCTTCCTTATATCCATTTTAATCTATACCTAAGATGCTGCATTCACAGATCCTTGCTGACCTGGTCAGGTACCTCTGAAGTTTGCTCTAGAAACCTTACTGATTCTTTGTCATGAAGAACCTGTTTGATGGGGTAAGGGGAAACGAAGGTTTAGGGCAAAGGGCTTCCTCAAGGAAGCACGATCAAGACTAGGATTAGTTTTTTTTTTTTTTTTTTTTTTTTTTAGGATTAGTTTTTGACTCCTAATCCTCCCAGACCAAGTGTCTCTCTGATGTTATCTCATCATGGGCTTTCCACATCTTCAATATGCCAAATTGTACTTTCAACTGTCAGTTATATAAAGCTTTTGTTGGGGACAAAGTACCAATAGGTATCAGTTCTTGTGCTGGTCACCAGAGTTCTTAGGATATTAAATTAGTATTTTCCTTCCTCTGTGTCAGCCCTTCCCAACATTTGTGTGTGTGTGTGTGTGTGTGTGTGTGTGTGTGTGTGTGTGTGTGTGCTGTTTACTATTTTCAATATATTTTGGGCCCCCAATTAAGAATTTATGTACCTTTCTCACCATTCCAGCCCTTCTCAACTGGAGTTCCAGGGGAGAATTAAGCCCTAATGCCCTAAGGTGTCATTGTATGTAATGGATCAGCTTCTCTGTTTACACAGTGACACTAGTTTTGTACTATCCTTGGGAGAAGTGACAAAATAGTATTTAAATAATTTTCAGTATTCAGTGGTTCAGATGAGGAACCGTGGTTGAGAATCAGGTGGTATTTCCTAAATTTTTATTTCTCTTCTCACTACCCTCACATACTGGCCCACGAAATTTAGCTCCGTCTGGTTCAGAATCACCCTTCCGTACTGTTCCTTTTTATCTCATCCGCTCTGTGTACTCAGCGGCATCCCCTAATTCTTAGGTCACCATCTTTGTTATGAAAAGTATAAGGAATTCCCTGGATTTTACCTTAGCTCTCTGCTGAGCTAAAGAGTTTACTGTGCCTGGATAGTATTTAACAAACCACTCCTTAGAGAGGGCAGGTACCTTCCAAAGTTCCTTTAGGCTTCCTCCTCTCACATTTCTGTTTCCTGGTTTGGCTGGCCCTCTGGGGAAACCTGATCAAAGCATATTCTTGTCTCCTCACCTCTACAAGACACATAGCCATAGGATATTTAGAAGAAGGGAAGAGTAAGCTAGAGGGGGGCAAGAAGAACCATCATTTGAAATTTGATCTGATTATGGGAATTTCTAAATACCAATAGGTTCCCTTCATTTAGGTACTTTACAGTGGGTGAGTTTCTTGAATTAAGTAATCCAGCCCTACCTTTCAAGCAGATTTGTCTGATCTTTCTCAGGTCTCTTTTCATCTCCTTCCATTCCCAGTGCTTGATAATAATGCCCCCAGCCCGCATCTTTGGACTCAGCTTCCTCTTTCCTGCTGTCTTCTGCTGGTCCTCTCTTAGTTGTGAATAGAGAGGGATCTCTGCAGGTCACCATTCTCCATTAATCACTTATGGAATCTTAAAGATAATGACTTATCCCCTTCCTCCTTCCCCTCTTTACCCTTTTTTCCTCAAAACTGAATTACTCTAGCAGTCTAGATCCTTAAATCTTTCCTCACAGGTTTCATTTTTCCTAATCCTCTCTGGATTCACTTTCTGAGTGCTTTTCCAGTGCTTTTTGGACTAGACTTCTTAATTTTATTCTTACTCTCCCCTTAATAAATTTCTATCCTAAAACAATGACCAGATCCTGAATTCTAAGCCTCATTCAAAAATCAGGGCATCCAGAGTGCACAAGAGTATGTGTATATATGGAGGAAGAAACTATGCAGAATACATCAGTGACTCTTAAAGGTTGATATTGCTCTGTGGCCTTTGCTTCCTGAATCATCTTAATGGGGCTTTTGTTAAATTCTCTTGGCACTAACAGTAGAGGTACTTGGCCTAAATGCCCCCTCCCCCTGCTCTGGGCAAAGGTATCAATTACATTAAGCCCCCAAAGCACTCCCATCTCATTCCTGGCAGTCCCCTGTGCCCCTCTCCCAGCTGCGTCCTTGCCGGTGCCTGGCCCGTCCATTTCGTTAGGAGAAGCAATCTCCTCGTTCCTGCACTGTGGAGATATATTTCTCAGCTAGGGCGCGAGCAGTGCCAGCACTGCCCCCGGTGAGGTCCCTGGCAACCATAAAAATTTTTATTGTGATTATGTTGGTGTCGGGTTGTCCATCTGGGTTATTGCACACCTAGTTTAATTGATTGAAGTTTAATTTATTGACACTTCAAATTAAATGATCAGAATAAACTGTGCTGTTACTCTGGCCGGCTTGTTTTAATGGTTGATTGCTGGAAGCAGACCTCGGCTTGAACTAAAACCCCTAAAGAGCAATTGACGCTGCTTCTAACTCTCCCCATGTCTTGCCCTCCAAGAAGACCTCGTTATAGATTTCCGACGTATTTATATATATTTTTTCCCTCTCCTTCACAGTGGTGGGAAAGAGTTGGTCCCCGGCAAGGTATAAATTATATCAGAGGTCTGGGGGAGCTGTCACATGGTCAAAAGAGGAGGAGGGGGCCTCCATGTGAAGAAAGCCAGACCCTTGAGAAGCCAGGTCTTCCCTGGGAGGCAGAGGATGAATGCAATTATCCAGATATTTGAGGGAGCCTAGTGGCAGATTTAGGGTCTTTTTCAGCTAGATACTTGCTACTGTTTTTTACTTTACTCCATCAACGTGACTTGGTTAGAGTCAGGATACTGACAAGAAAACTAGTTATGGAAAGGGGAGGTAGAGAAGCAAATAAAGGATGGAACAGGGGTAAAGAATTAGTGCCTACCTACCCACTTATGCTAGAGTAACTAGGAAGATGGAAGGCAGAGTGCCCATGGGCAGCTGATGAAGCTGGATTAGGAGGTTGGGTCCATGCACATTATAAGAGATCTGTACTGGCAAGGGCCTTCTTACATTCTGCCTCTGCTGATTCTGCACAGAATAGGCTTTCCCTCAGATCAGATTATTAGAGGAGTTCTCCTATCCTTAGATTCCCTAGCCTGTGTCACCTCTTCTGGTGTTTGACTACCCTCACCTCTTCAGGAAGTCTTTTCTGTTGTGTAACCTAAGTCTTACATGCTGCAGATGAAGCCTACATCTCCTTTTTTGGATTTTTAATATTCCCATTATTAAGGCAGATATCCCCATCCACAGCCAGTTGGCCTGGACAGCTCTGTCTACCAATTTTCTCCAACTCCTTTTCTACTATTTGTGTAGTGTTTAGAGGGAGGCTGAAACTAGGGGAGAGGATAGCAGTTCTGTCTCGGGGGTTGATTTGGGGGAGCAAGTAGACTGAAAGATGAACATAGAGGCTGTCAATTCAGTCTTTCAGAGACTACCTTTTCGTTTTCAGAAGCAGATGGAGGGTGGGGTGGGGAGTAAATTATGATACAAATCATGACCAAGGACTCATCAGAAATAGATCTAGCCCCATTTGATTTTTCCCTTTGCTGCATGATATTTCAATGAGAGCCCTTGGGTTATCAAACTGGGCAGGCAGGAAGTTCTCATGTTGCTCTCAGGCCTCAGGTGTGGAGTACTGTGATTTCTGCTTGTTCAGTTCATCTCTTCCCAGCAGTGCTCCTCGCTTTGTCCCTCATTTCTGTAATTCTTTCATTTCCAGAATAGTTGAAGAATTAGGGACTGTGTGACCCCCCTGGGCAAAAAATTCTCTAGCAGACAAGCTTCTGGAATTTTAAGAAAGGACCTGAGACTTTGCATTCCTGAAGAGCTTGGGGCCTGGTTATCTTTGTCCTGCCTGTCTCACGGCAGTGAAATTTAATACTGGAAGCTGGAGGCATGTGGTGCTGAGCTTAGCTCCCCCTGCTGGCTGTGTTAGTTTTCTCAATCATTTATTAATTTATGAAGGCCACACACATATTTATTGAAGTCATTATTCGGTGCCTGGCAGAGGAGAGGGGGTGATTTACAAAAGTATCACTCATTTCCCCCTTTTTTCCTCCCCTCCCTGCACCGTCTTTTTGTCTTCAGAGAGAATCTCATTTAATTCTAAACCTAGGTCTATGAACTCCTTGAAATCATAAAAATTTGTGAATGTGTATTTTTCTGGTAACAAGGTCCATAGATTTCGTCAGCTTATCAAAGGGGGTCTGCTGTAACTCAGCAAAGTTATTAACCTTAACTGATCTAGCTCAGGCCTCTCATTTCACTGATGAGAAAGCTGAGTCCCAGAGAAAGGTAGAACTTGAGTTAATGGCTGATGCAAACTATAATAAAGGATTTTAGGAGTTTAGAGACATTTTTTCCTGTAGTGGCAGACTTCTGGTGACCGTGCTTTCATGGTTTGTATCTGTCAGATAGGAAGATTCTTTCTAGGTGGCTCTTTCTGCCAACAGTTCTTCCTTCCTAAGACTTGTGTTCAGTTTCCTCTTAATAACCAATATTTGGTCTCAGGTCAGATGGGTAATGTTCCGTGGTACCTTGGCTCCTATTCTTTCCTGAGCTGTGCTGCCTGAATCTAAGCAAACCCCTGGGGAGTATGTGAAAACTGCCCTTCTCTGGCAAAACCTTTGCTAATTCTTCTTTTCTTTTCATCTGAAGTCCCCAGGCTTGTGGCTGGCAAATTGGAGCCCTCAATCCCAGAGGAGCTTTTCATTTTAAAGAAATTGGCACAGAATCAGGGAGCAAAATACCTGCTTAGCCATGTGGAGCTGGGAGTGGTATCTAGAAATTTCTCCTAGTTTTTACTGTCTTGGTTTTACTTTATAAATAGGGTTGAGGGAGGAGCATCTTGTTTCTAGTTGATGGAGACCCATTGCCAAGCCAGGGTACTACTTTTTGGCATGGCCATAAAGATTTCTTTACAAGTGGGGAATGAAGAACTTTCTAGGAATCTCAACCAGATTCTTACTTGTGTCCTTTCAGCTTTGTGGATAGCATCCTCTAACTCCACAAAGACTTCTTGGCTCCCTCCCTCCTCCTCCATCCCCCACAAAGGATCAAATAAAATAATTAGTCATAGGCCTCAAATATCCTGTCTACCTGCTCCAAACACTACCCTAGTCCTCTTCTGGTGGCGTATCACGATGTTACCCCAGAGTGTCCTCTTACTATATACATTGTGGATAGACTTAATTCAGTGCTTTTTCAGGGCCCATCTCTCCTAGTTTGACTTACAAGACACACAAATAGAGAGCTTTTCTCCAGAGCTGCCTTTTTAATATTTCTGCTAATGACTATAGTGCTGAGGAAGCTGCAGGTCATCCGAAGGCCCACAGGGGGCAGCACGAGGAACGACTCTTCCCTTCTAGTCCTCTGTGTGCTGGGGTAGGGTAGGGGATAATGGGAGATGGTGATGTTTTTCACCAGGCTTCAGAAGCCCCTGATTGAGATAAAAGACTTGTTTGCAGCAGGCTCGTTGCTTGTTCGGTGTTGTTTCAGCTCTCCTGAGGAGTCCAGTCTAGTTTTCTTGATAATAAAAATGGACATGAAAATCTATCTGAGCCACCCACCATCCCCAAAACCAATCTGCCTGCACATCATTTCCAGGCACCATTAGCATTTGAGGTGAAGTTCTGTTATACACTCAGGCTGTGGCTCTCTGAAAGTCAGTGCATCACAGAACTTTGTCTCGAAAGCTTTCTAGCAGCTACCCATTTGGGAATGGGAGGGAAGAATAGACCTTTAAAATCCTTTGAACATGGCCCTGAGCTTGTAGTGTCTTTCTCAGTAATCAGCATTTAATGTGTTACAAGGTCAAGCCTAGTCCATTGTCCAGGAAGCCCATTTCTCAAGAGCTGGGAGTTATTTATAAACTTGCCCTTTGCAAAAAACTTAAAATGAAATTACATTATCAGTAATGGCTTCTGGGCCCTTTAAACTGGCTGGTTTTATGATATGAGAGGAGCTCCAGGCCCTCCCCACTCCTGAGAGGTAAAGGCCCCAGGCTGAAGTGGAACCAGCTGCAGTCAGGAGGTGGCAGGAGAAGTAAAGGAGAAGCTGCCAGTTCTGGCTGTAGCAGAGTGGAGAATTAAAGCAGCATTTAAGCTCTTGCCTAAGTTCTCAGCTTTATTTAGTGTGGTCATTTCTTTGGAAGTTTAAAATGACCAGCCTTTTCTCTAGTGCCATCGTACCCTTTTCATACTTAGGGTCCCTTCTGGTCTTCTCCTTGCCTGCCTTTGCCTGTATTTTATCCTTCCCAGGAAGATCCATGTTTCTATTTTGGGGGTTTCCTTGATTGCGTCTTCTAGGAAGCCAGTGAAAAGAGCCAGGAGCAGGACCCAGGAATCTGTCTCTCTCTTTGCCGGCTGTTTTAGGCACTCTCTCACCCTGTTGGCCACAGAGGACTGTCTGACTGTCCTAGTTGGCTGGTGGCCATAAGGGTTTTTTTTGTTGTTTTTTGTTTTTTTAATTTTTTGGCTGTGTTGGGTCTTAGTTGCTGCGCACTGGCTTTCTCTAGCTGTGGTGAGCAGGGGCTACTCTTCATTGCGGTGCGTGGGCTTCTCATTGCGGTGGCTTCTCTTGTTGCGGAGCACGGGCTCTAGGCACACGGGCTTCTGCAATTGTGGCACACGGGCTCAGTAGTTCTGGCTCGCGGGCTCTGGAGCACAGGCTCAGTAGTTGTGGCGCACAGGCTTATAAGTTGCTCCGCGGCATGTGGGATCTTCCTGGACCAGGGATCGAACCCATGTCCCCTGCATTGGCAGGCGGATTCTTAACCACTGCACCACCAGGGAAGTCCTGCCATCAGGGTTTTTCTTTGCTTTGGGATCCCATTCTTTCTAGAGATGCCAGACTTTGTGGCTGCAGGCACGAGTTAACCTGCGCCAGATCAATGCCCGGTTTCAACCATTGGGAAACTCTCTAAGGTTGCTGTGAATGCGGATAGAGAAACAGAGCCAAAGATTTCCAGGGAAAATGTTGTGGGAAAAATGATTTCTTCTAAATTTCCTTCCTTACGGACTTCTTTTCCTCTATTAAGAAAACTCATTCCCATGACTGTCTCCCTGTTGGTGAATCGAGGATCCAAGTTGCTATAGAACTGAGCCTGCTTTATGGGAAGATCTTTCTGTGGGGAATTAGGAGTTAGGAAAGCTGCTTTATTTGTGACTTTTTAGATGAGACTCTAGAGGAGGTCCTTCTGCTAGACAGAGTCCCTTAGTTTGAGAGAGTGTTCCGGAGAGTAATGTGTATAGCATGGGCATCTTTAAGGAATGTCTGTCAGAGGAGGATGACTTGGTGGTAGTAATATCACCCAAAATGACCACACCAAAAAATCTACCTGTACGTGGATGTCTAATTATAAGAGAATCCCCTAGATGCTTACCGCAGCAATAAATTTCTACTTTACTCTCAAACTTCATTTATTCTCATAATCATTCAATAAATATTGAGAGTTTAGTATATGTCAGGCATTGTTCTGGACACTTGTAATAAATCAGTGAAAGAAACAAAAATTTCTGTCCTCAAGAATCCAAGTGGGGAAAGCTTACATTCTTTATCACCCTGTTCTCAAAAGACTGGGTTCCCTTTACTCTCATTCTTTTTTTTTTTTTTTTTTTTTTTTTTAAAATAAGGTTTAATTTATTTATTTATGGCTGTGTTGGGTCTTCGTTTCTGTGCGAGGGCTTTCTCTAGTTGTGGCAAGTGGGGGCCACTCTTCATCACGGTGCGCGGGCCTCTCACTATCGCAGCCTCTCTTGTTGCGAAGCACAGGCTCCAGACGCGCAGGCTCAGTAATTGTGGCTCACGAGCCCAGTTGCGCGGGCCTCTCACTATCGCAGCCTCTCTTGTTGCGAAGCACAGGCTCCAGACGCGCAGGCTCAGTAATTGTGGCTCACGAGCCCAGTTGCTCCGCGGCATGTGGGATCTTCCCAGACCAGGGCTCGAACCCGTGTCCCCTGCATTGGCAGGCCGACTCTCAACCACTGCGCCACCAGGGAAGCCCTACTCTCATTCTTAACTCCTTGAGCTAAGGTTGGTTCTTTGCATGGAACCATAAACCCCCTGGAGCCTTATGGGATAGTTTACCTTTGTAGAGGCTGCAGATCCTTGGCAGTGAATCTTTCCTCATCACCTTTGGGCCTTTGTTAAACATATGCTCGGAGAATATGTTTGGCCCTGTGAAGGCTGTGGGTTTCCTAAGTAGGGCCAGGAAACGGAGGTAGCAAAGCAACAGCCTTGTCTCAAAGCACGGGAGAAGGATATCCACGGTAAGTAACGCTGATTAGAAAGTCAAGGAATGTGAGCCTGCAGACACCTTCCGTACACATCCCATGGCCTCCCTTCCTTTCCTCTTCTTCCTTTCCTGTTAGCTGGTTCCCTGGAAGTTGCAGGAGTGGAGGAGCTTTTGCAAAGTGATATGCTTAGAGTTTTAGTGTAACTGTTAAGGCTGAGACTCTGATTTCTTTTTCTTTTGTTTTCTTTTTCTTTTTCTTTTTTTTTTTTTTTTGTGGCTATGCCATGCAGCATGCAGAGTCTTAGTCCCCCGACCAGGGATCAAACCCGGGGCCCCTGCAGTGGAAGCGCGGAGTCTTAGTCACTGGACTGCCAGGGAAGCCCCTGATTTCTTTGGGAGCCAGTTTCCTCAAAGGTTGCTTTTTGGTAGTGAAAGAACACTCCACTCCTGCTCCTTGTCTCCAGGCTCCAGAGTGTTTCTTAGACGGAGCCTCTTCTTAACTGCTTCTTAACTACCACAAATTCAGATTGCTTTTTGTCTTGGCAAGTTAAGTGGTGGTCGTCAGGGTATAGTAGAGGAGTTGAGATCCTAGGGGAAGTCTTGGAAGATGGATGTCTCACTGGGCTGCATTCAGAACTGGTGTGTCTGTGTGTGAGTATGTGCGTGCATGCGTGCTTGTTTCCATCTGCTCAGTATGTGGGTGGTTTAGGGAAGCCTTTCTTTATGCCTCTGCATTGCTACTGCATCGGGACTGCAGGAACTTCCAAGTACACTAGGGCAGTCCACGCTATTTTCAGAGAGCCTGGTGCAGTGCCTGTTAATTAATCTGGTTACATTCCACATTCCATACCCACCTGTGCGTGGGAGACCAGGGAGGGAGAGTAATTTGGAAACTAACTGTAGCATAATATTTGGAAATAAGAAATATTAAGCCCTCTGTGAGTCTGGCTCATAGAAATTGTTTCTCTGGTGCTGCTTTGGGTCCTTTGTTGAAATGTCCCCTCCCTCAATTCAGTTCATTTA
The DNA here is from genome assembly GCF_965194805.1 of Balaenoptera borealis. NCBI lineage: Eukaryota > Metazoa > Chordata > Mammalia > Artiodactyla > Balaenopteridae > Balaenoptera > Balaenoptera borealis. Next base: position 46,023,287 of record NC_138870.1, read on the forward strand.
CCACTTGGTCATTGTCAGTGGGAAATGTCAAAATCTAACCAAGTTGGGATAGGGGACCTACAGAGGCACCTCTGTATCCCCTTGCAGCCCCAGTGGGACCAGGGGAAGGTATCTGGTTTGCTAATGGTGGCAAGAGCCTTCAGGACTGAAGGTATGTTCATATCTCTTCAGGAACCCTCCCTGTATACTGTCAAAGCCATCCTGATTCTGGACAATGATGGAGATCGACTTTTTGCCAAGGTGAGATTCCCTTTCAGATTAGTTTAGGAGCAAAGACAGACTTTTTCTGAGCTTTGGATCTTGGGACTGGCCCTATTAACTCATATTCATCCACACATAATTTTGAGAATTCTTCCATCTACCTCTGACTACTCCAGATAAAACCTAAACTGCTCCTGTCTCTTAGTTGCCCTGCTTCCCTACTTGCCATCCTTAGACTTTGTCATCAACATCAGAACAGGAAAAAGCTTTGGAACCTTGGTTTCTGAACAAAGCAATGTCTAGATGTGAGAAGCAGCCTGCCTATGCCCATCACTCCTGTCCCTTTCTCTTCTACCTCATCATCCTGCCTGGGTTTTTCCAGGGAATTCTCTTGCAGCTCCAGGGTTCCAGTCCTAGGTCTCCAGTCACCACCAAGCTTGTTACCTCCTGAGTTCCCCAGTGGGATGTTTCTAACTTTGGATCTATTGAAAGAGAGGAGAAAGGACACCCCTCTCCTCTCCCTCCATATTCTCCCCCTCCTGGAGAAATTTTTTCCGTCCCTGGTGGATTAACTCTGGGCGAGCATAGCATAAATCAATCAGCAGGTAGAGATTAGTTTAGAATTCACCAGCTGTTCCTCCCTGTAATTGGATGTAACTATGCAGGACACCTTTTGAAACAGCTATCCAGTTACTAAATGCCAGGCCTGTTATAGGTCTTCAGCTGACTGCAGCGGATTAGCCCCTGAAGAGCAGAGCGATTTAGCAGCCTGCATCGCCACCCCCTTGCCGGGGAGAGCTTGGGAGTGGGCTCCACAGTGTGGTAGCTTGCCTCCCGCTTCTTCCAGTTTGCTGGAAAGGAAGCTAAGATACAGGAGATCAGAGAGCACAGGCGGGGCTTGCCCTTCTGTAGAGGAGGTGTTTGCAGCCCTTCCCCATTCCTCAGCCCTGCATAGTGAGGGCCTGGTGCCTTTCGTGTTCTCTAGCAGTGCGCCCTGACCTGGGGTGGCGCCTGGGAATGGCCTCAGGGTTGCTGCCCTAGAATGCAGACGGGGCAGAGCCTCATCACAGGGCTTCTAGGCCTCTTGCCCTTCCAGTCTGAGAACTGTGAGGCGGGGTGGCTTGTAGCAGGGTCCTGAGAAACCTCGTTTTGTATCCGATTACTCACTGCCCATTCCCTGCCTCTGTAGTTCTCCCTTCTTCGTGTCAGTATTTCTCCCTCACCCCACGCCTTGAAGGAGAGAAATCCAAGATCCAGGGCAAAACAGTCACTAGTCATTCTGGGCTCCCAGGTCTAATGACCCAACTCATCTTCTTTCCCTCTGACCAGTACTATGACGACACCTACCCCAGTGTCAAGGAGCAAAAGGCCTTTGAGAAGAACATTTTCAACAAGACCCACCGGACTGACAGTAGGTCGTCTTCCTTTCACTACTCCCTGCAGTGGGAGAGCCACAGCGGGAAGGGGGTGGCGGCGGGGGAGCGGCGGAGAAAGGGCAAAATGACTCTGCCTCCTTCTTCTCTTTCTTCCTCCTCCCCTCATATAATAAACTCTTCAGAAATGTAATGGAGAGGTGAGTGTACCTCACGCGGGAATACCGTGCTAGAAGGTTGGCTGTTAGCTACCTGTCTAGTCCCCGGATTTATGAGCCTCACTTGACAAATTTAACTGCAGCTCTGCTTATTGTACCGCATCCATTAGGGCAGGTAAATGGAAGTCTGTAAAGGTGACCGCTCTGCATTTTCACCTCCGAAGGATTGACTAGTATCCTGTCTCGTATACAAGGAGGGAAAGAAGGCTACTGGTGGCTGGGGGGGCAGGAGCAGTTACAGGAGAAGATACTTAGACTCCCCCAAGTTTACACTTGCCGCCCTCTGCTACCACCCGAAAAGAAAAAGCAGGTCCACTTCAGTCTTTGGGGGTCATTAAGACCTGCCTCACCTCAGCCCCACACAGCTGGATACCAGGAGTTCATGGTAACTCCCTCTTTCCTACTTCTTTGTCTCAGGCCACCCACCGTTTCCACCTTTGTTCCCCCGCACAGGTGAAATTGCCCTCTTGGAAGGCCTGACAGTGGTATACAAAAGCAGCATCGATCTCTATTTCTATGTGATCGGCAGCTCCTATGAAAATGAGGTGAGGAGCCCCACCCCTCTTTGCTGTCTCTGCTGTCCCCTCCTGAACCACCGGCAGGACCTCGTGACTGGTTCTGGGCCCTAGGACTGCCACGTCCCTGTGTCCCTCTGGCGTCTGGCTGGCTAACGAAGTTGTCGGAGATCCCTGTCAGCCTCACAGACACGGCCGAGCAACTGAATCAACCTAGAATGGAAGCTTTCCCAGATTTCTGTGTCCGCATAGGACACACCATCTATGTTTTGATACATACTGTCTATGTTTTGGTACATACTAATGTGTAATACCAATGGCCTTCCCTGGATGGTGTTTTTAAGATGGATTTCTGAGGTGTGGTCAGGGTTCAGGGGATGCTTGCTCCTGCTGTGCAGGGTCCACACCTGACTGAGTTCGGGTCACTTAGGCAACATTGTGGGTCACGTCGAAGCCATACCTTCTGAGTGGCTCTCTGAAGACTGTGGGTGTAGTCCTAACCTGCTTCCTAAACTCAGGAAAAGCTATTTACCTTAGGTCACAACTTCTAGGAGAGTAGGTAGGTAAAAATAAGCCCCTACATAATTTGAGGCAAAAGTCAAAGTTTGAGAGAACCAACTCTTCCTGAGTTCTTATTGCTGCAAGTGCTTTGTAGAATACATTGTTATTTAAACCTTACAGCACCTCTATGAGTTTTGGGCATTAGTGCCCTTGTTTTATAGGTGAGGAAACTAAACCTTGAGGAACCATATGAAATTACTTATATTTGACCACTGTCGGACTACAAAAGTGGCAGTTTCATGTGGTTCAAACTGATAACTTTCCCAGGGTCACACATCTAGAAATGGCTCGGCTGGGATTTAAGCCCAGATCTGTCTGACTCCAAAGTCCATTCTCTTTTGACAACAGTCTGACCTCAGCTATTGCTTGGTTAATGATTTTTCTACCGAAGACATAGGGTAACACATATACAGTTGGTAAAGACATGAAGAAGACTGTGACAGGAAAGTTCTGTTTGAACAGTCTGGTCAAAGAGAGACCTAAAATCATGGGGTCATGAAGCAGAATTTGTTTCTGTGGGGAGCCACGGGTCCTCTTCCTGTTTTACTTTCACTTCCACCTTATGCTGTTGGTTCTTTGTGAAAGCCTGTGTCTTTTGATGCTTAATGAGTTAGAGGGCTTTGTCTTCAGGTAGCAGCTTTCAGGGCCTTGAACCTTATCCTTCTGCTTCTTCTGTCTCCAAACAGCTGATGCTCATGGCTGTTCTGAATTGCCTCTTCGACTCATTGAGCCAGATGCTGAGGTGAGCAGGCCATTCTTGACATCTGTTTGCGAGGGACAGTCACTGTTCTTCAGGTCCAGGGATTTGTGGGGGATGAGCAGAGGCTCTGGGGAGTTGATTTACCTGGAGAAGTCGGGCTTATTATTTCAGAGTAATTTGCACTGATGGGGCGGACTGGATGGGAGAGTGTGTTACTCCTGTGGAGTAGTTCTCCTGAGAAAAGGGACCGGGAGGGAGCAGAATCTTTGCCTCTGTGTCTGCTCTCGCATCCCCCAGTGGCTCTGTCAGAGTTCCAAGCACCCTCAAGGTGCTTTCCCGGGCTTCATTCTTTACATTCATGGTAGAGAAAGGGCAAGCATTGGGAAATGTCCCAGATGCAACAGCAGCACCCTGGGAATGGAGGCAGCACTCACAATTTTTCACGTCCGGCCCTTAGTTTTTCCTTCTAGAGCGCAGGAAGAATGTGCCTTTTACCCTCTCCTCCCCGTCCACCTCCCCGCCAGCCCTCTGTTCCCCATGCAGATGGGCAATAGAAGAGATACAAGATACTTTTCCTGAAAACACCCAGGGCTCCCAAGTGAAGCCAGTACAGACAGCCATCCGGACAGAGCAGAATCAGCAGGTGCTCTCAGCCCCGCAGAATCAGCGGGGTGAACGGCTCAGATTTCCTCAGGAAGGGGATGATTTATTTCTTAGCCAGGTGATTGAATAGACTTCATTTCGGTGATCTAGTGAAAGAGTCAGACTGACGGATGTGACTGGCCATATGCACCAACCACCAGACCTGAGGCTGGTGGATGCCGGGCCCTGGCAGTTCCCAGCCCCCTAGCTGGGCTTCTTTTCAAGGCCTGAGCAGAGCTGGGGGAGCTGGTGGTGGGAGCAGAGAGAAGCTTGGAAGCCTTGTCAGAGCTTGAGTGCAAACAGAGTTTGCACTCAGCCCCTCCTCACCTCCCGCCACCTCCAGATTGAGTTTTAGCTCTGTGTGCTCCCTCTTTTCCACCCACTGATGTCAGTGCTCATGAGCAATGTTGTGAGCAGCAGCGTGGCAGGTAGGAAAGAAACAATAGCTCTGGAAATCAGCCCTTGACTAGTCAGAAGTTGACTGTGTGTGTATTTTGAATCTCTTTCCTGGCATCCCTGGTCGTTACTCAGCAAATAAGAGTAGGAAGGGGGTTAGAATGGGTTAGCCAGAAAGTGCTTATTTACTTCTTTGTGTGGTTCGTGGAGACATATATTGGTCTAGTTTAGGCTCCCCAGCTCAGACAATGTCCTAGGATCCCTTTCACACTCAGGTGGGTTTTCTCTTCTCTCGGGGACTCAGGAAAAATGTAGAAAAGCGAGCTCTGCTGGAGAACATGGAGGGGCTCTTCTTGGCTGTGGATGAAATTGTAGACGGAGGGTGAGTGCTCGGACCTCCCTGGACCTCCCTGGATCTGGGGTGAGGGGTGGGGCCACTGCCCCTGTCCGAAGGCAAGGGGGCCGAGTGACCAGTTTCCCCACAGTAAGTTGGTTCTTCAGGACAGAGTGAACAATGGTCTCTTCTTTGTCTTTTCAGGGTGATCCTGGAGAGCGATCCCCAGCAAGTGGTACACCGGGTGGCGTTAAGGGTAAGCAGAACTATCTCCCCTCTACATCCCCCATCTACTCACCCTCCAGGGCCAGACCTGCTAAATGATCTAAGGGTTGGGGCTTGTAAAATACGTACTTGTGGAATACTGTCTCCTTCCCTTTCAAATTCTCATTGTCTCAAAGAAGGGAAGCAGGAGGAATATATTTCTGCCCCTCACCTGGTACCTAGCATCTCATACAGTCTGCACAGAGTGGACATTTAATACATACTTATTAATCAAAGATGAAATAAAGGGAACTTTAATATTGATGGTTCTGAAATGATAAAGGAATTTGAGGTTGGCTTCTTCTTCCTGTGGGGATGAATCCCAATTATCTGAGGCAGAGGAATGTCTTCCTTGTCTTTTAAAGTCTTTTAGGACTGAGAACAGTACCTCTCCGTCAGGAAGTACTTATTTGCCAGAACCTCTGTCCTCTTTGGTGCTAGTGATAGCAGAAAGAGGCCTCTGAGTTAACCAGAGAAAGCTCCAAGTCTGCTGGGTGCAGAGAGAGCCTGCCAGCAAATTGTAGGGGTGCAGAGATGCCTGAGCAGAGCCAGTCTCTCCATTCACAGAATGTCCCGGCTCTGACCTCCACAGAGTGAAGGCTGACAGTGCCGGGTAATGGGAAATCTTCTCCCTTAACTGCCGTGGGCTCCATTTGCATAGTTTAATCTTCTCCTCTAACATATGTCTCTATGTGGCAAGAGAGAAGGTCCCCCCCCACCCCACGCCTTCACCAGCTCCCTCCTTCCCCTTCTCAGGCTGCTGTTGCAGCAGTTTATTTCTTCAAATTAACATGCTGTCGTTACCCATCAGGCCTTGCGGGATCCATTAAACTACCCTGGGCTCCCCCTTATCCTCTCCCTAGCGATACTGATATTCGGGGAAGGTCTTCTCTGACTAGGGAATCTGGTCTCCCATCCTCAAGTTGAGGATCAGATAACCTGCTGATTACCTGGAATGGAATAAATCTTTTAAGAAGTCCTCCTGCCTTAAAACAGAAGATGGATGAAATGACCCTTTTTTGCTCAGCAGTCCCTCTGGCCAAGTAAAACTGTGGCTGTACTAACTAGTCCCTAGGAGGGACTGAGAAGGTTAGGCCATGTGCCCTTTGCTTCAGTTTAAAGGACCACCTCTTCCTTCTCCATTGTCCCACCTCAGTCAGGTCTTACTCCAGCTTTCTTCCACGCTGAATGCTTGTCTCTCTGTGCCGTAGGGAGAAGATGTCCCCCTTACGGAGCAGACCGTGTCTCAGGTATGACTGTCTTCCTTCGTCCTCTCCAGATGGACTGGGTCACTAAAGAGGCTAGCATAGTATTCCACCCCAACCCACCAAGCCTGAATTCAGGAGACTAGAGACTGAAGACATATCTTCTTGGGCTCCCTCCTAGTCCAGAAAACGGGCTCATATAGCCCGCCGCTCCCTACCCCGCTCCAACTCCTATCCCAGTTTCCTATGAGCAGTAGGCTGTCAGCCTTGCTCTGTACCCTTCAAACCCTCCCTGCCTGATGCCTCATTCAGTGATTTATTCCCCAGCAGAAGCTTGCCTTAAGCAGATGATCTGTGTGCGTGCACACACACACACTCTCTGTCTTTCTCTTATTATTCAAATGAGGGCTAAGCTGGAAATGCATATTCTAGAATTTGCAGGTTTTGCAGGTCGATCTTGCTACTTTGCAGAGAGATTGTCTACCTGATGCGGAGGGGGGCCAGGGAGGGATTCTGTTTTCTACCCACTTGGAGTTCTTACCAAGAAGTCCATCTGGATGTGGTAAAACTCTCCCCCCGCCACCCCGCTTTAACATATGTCCGGTAACCCCCAGTTTTTTTCTTTCCTCCCAGGTATACCTCTTCTCTCTTCATCCCCCCAGTGGACTTGAATTTTTTTGGAATTTCCCAAACTGATAGTCCTCTAGGGCCTTAGAGAGCTTCTTCCCATCCCTCTACCCTTGGGAATTTTCTATTTGCCAATCTTCTAAGGACAGGGATGGCAAGTGAGGGGAAGGAGAGACCCATCCCCCCACCCCCACCCCCCAGCAAGCCCCTCAATGCCACCCTTGTCCCTGCAGGTGCTGCAGTCAGCCAAAGAACAGATCAAGTGGTCACTCCTTCGGTGAAGACCCCACTGTTCCTGGCTCCTCACCCCCTCAAAAAATCCACATGTCTGCTGTGACTTCTCATCCAGCCCCCCAACTGATGCTCTCAGGGTCATCTCGGGGATAACAGGGATCCTTAAGTCTCCATCCTGTCTGTGGTTGCCCCCTCGCAAACCCGTATACGCCTCCCGTTCCTTCTCACTCTTTTTTGCAGTCCTGGGAGTAAAGCTGTCAGCAGATTTGGACACAGGGCAGGGGAAGCACCCTCTTCCTCAACTGGATTATGCTCCCGTGCTCTCCTATCCCCCATATTTTCTCCTCCACTTCTGTGCCCTTTGCTGCAGCTACACTTCAGATCAAAGCAGGAGAAAGAATGTGCTGAGTGTTTTCCTCCCTTTGCCTTTACCCTGCCTTCATCCCAACAGCCCATATGTCCAGCAAGGGGAGAGAGAGAGAATTCTTTTCTGTAGAAGGAGTGCGGGTGGGGAGAGGCATATGAAGTCTCAGCCACAGCCCTGCTTTCTGGCCTCGGTATTTTCTCCCATTCCTTCTTACTGCCCAGGCCTCCAACCTTGGAAAAAAGATTGGGAACAGCTCATAGGCAGGGGACAGAGTGGAAGGAGCAGTGATTTAAATTTTATTGGAGAGGGCTTATAAAATTCCGTATTTCAGACACAGCTGCATTTTTTACCCTGATCCTGGCTTATAGCTTCCAAACTGCTGTGGTCTGTGAGTGTTCGTTGTGGGCGTGTCTGTCTCTCGGTCTGATACCTTAACTTTCCCCCTTCGCTACCCGTGCGAGCTCTGCCTGGCTTGCCCTGTCTGTGCTCTGGAGCCAAGCCAGTCCCTGATCTAAAACTCCATTCTAGTCTTGGGAAGAAGAGTTTCTGCTCAGAACTGGGGATGGGGTGGAATTTATGACTTGGGCCTCTGGGCTCTCTCAGTCCCCTTCTCTCTCCCACATGCACCTCACTCCTCTGCCTTGGGTCTGCGATCTCTGCTGCCTAACCCTGTCCTCTCTCTGCCTCAGCCTTACATCCGGGCGGTAGGTCTGGGCGCCTCCCTTCCCTAGGTCGCTGAGAGAGGTGCCTTTCTTCAGAAGACCTTTGGGATTTGGATTTCCCCAGGAAGACGGAGGATGGGACACCCACTGTTGGGTCATCTCTCCCCTTGACCCAAAACTTCCCACAAAAATGTCTCAAGAAACCTTCCTGAGACTTAGCGTTCTGCCCCCACCCACTAACTGCCAGTTCTGCAAGTGGGGCGGATAAGTGGGCATCCTGGAGGGGGCGTTTTTGTGTAAGAGATGTACGGAGTCAGGATGCTAGCCAGCTTCATATACTGCTCTGCGCAAAGAGGAATAAAACATTTCTTTTTCCAAACTGCCTTTGTGTGATGTTTCCATTCCTCTTCCTCTCTTCTTGGCAGCTGCTCCTATTCCTCTAAACACCCCCCCCCCCGACAACGCCCGCTCCCCCTCTTATAATATTTCTTCTCTCCCGCCTCAGAGAATCCCCAGCATTCTGCCCCCCACCCCCCATCCCTAATTTACGGGGCTCTTTGCCTCCTTGGCATCTCCCCGGCCACTCGCCTGGAAATTGGCGCCAGGGGTGGGGTAGGGATGGTATTTTCTCAGTGGGAGTCCCAGGGAACTGAGTGCTACCCCACCACCCCCGAAGCCAGCTGCCTGCTCCTGCCTCAGCCATTAGTAACCTGGAGACGCGCACCTGCGTGGGGGCCGCCTGCAGCCCCGGCTCCCTCCCTGCACCTCCCTCTCCCGCTCCGAAATGGCGCTGAGTGGGTTATTTATCGGAGCCAGTGCTGCTCCAGAAGGTCAGGACAGTGGTGTAAATAACCTCTCCTCGCCATTTCCCCGTCCCTCCAGAGCCTGCTCCCCTCCCCCTCCTCCACCTTTCTTCGCACAAATGAATGTGGCTGGGCTGGCGCAGAGCCTGGCCCTGCATCTTAATGGGGCGGTGAGCTCACAAGATGGATTTAGCTGGGGGTTTTATGGTTGCCGCGGCGACAGGAGAATGCTTTGGTTTTCTTTACCCCTTCCCCTGCAGGATTTGAAGGAGAGGGGGAGTGTGGGGAGCCGTTGTCTGCACTGCAATCTGAAGGGTCTCTGTCACCTCTACTGCTCGTGAGATAGGCCTGTAATTCTGGGGTTAGGCAAGAGAGACTGCATTGGGACCTTAGATAGGAAAGGATGAGGGAAGAAAGGTAACCAGAGGGGGAAGCCTCTCCAGCACCAAGGCATGAAACCTACAGTTGTCCAGTCTTGCCTGCTCTTTGAGAACGTAGCAATTCAGTTCAGCAACTGTGGGGCAACTGGGCCCAGGGTCACCCTCAGCAGATAGAAAAAGAAAAATGCTTGGGTACAGCACCCTGCAGTCCTGCACTGAGAGTTAGGGTACAGGGGGCTGGATGAGGGCTAGGGATTTTTGTCTTTGCCCCCCTGAGGTGGGGGAAAAGCAGTGTTCAGTAATTAAGATCGCTGTCCTAAGCTTCCTACTCATCAGCCAGCATTGACCCTGCTGGGGGGTGGGCCGTGTCAGTCTGAGAGGTGAGGGCTGCAGATCAGTGACGGGTGTGGAGAATGGTGTTCTATCCAGTTCTCAGACTTGGAATTCTCTGAGCTTGTTTCCCCAGCCTGGCCTGGTTTGAACTTTCCCTGCCTTCTCTGTTTCCCACTAGGAATGGAACTGTAGTTCCCCGGCCTACCCAGCCCTCTGGCCAACAATTTCCTTTCAGGACTCTGAGCAAACCCATTCCCAGCCCGGACTGAAGCAGAGACTGGGGAGTAGGGTCTGACTGTCTCCCTCCCTTGGTCTCTTTCTATCTGATTCTGGGCCTCTGTCTCTGTTTGTGAGCCTTTCCCTCTTCCCCAGGGGATCCTGGGAACCCCTCCTCCCCCATGCCCCTTCCTCCCCTTTGGCTGGGAAAGTGACTACAGCCTGAATAGCGCCAGACACCTGCCTGCCAGATGTGGCGATTTCCCATTCTTCTCTCCCTCCTCCCCAAACGTCTATCCTCTCCCCACCCCACTGAGCAGAGGGAGCCCCCTCAACAGAGTGATTTAGTGCTGCAGCCCCTCTTCCTCAGTACCCCTCTCCAGTTCCTCTCCCTCCCCCTGGTGCCCATGCCCCCCCTTTTTTCCTGGTACAGCCTCCTCCCACTCCCACCCCAGGGTGCTGGCTTGTGTAAGCCCCAGCTCCTGGACTGGAGAACGAATGGGTGGGGCAGAGGTGATTGGCCTCTGTTTCACCCATGGGAGAGTACATCAGCAGGGCTGAGGACAGTGGCAGCCAGAGCTGATGTCATTCTCACTGGTGGGGCAGGAGTGGGTAGGGGAGGAGGAGGTGAGTGGAGAGGGAACTGGCTCTCCAGGACTATCTGCAGAGGAGAAAGAGGTCTGTGAGACCTTCCCAGGTAGGCGAGAGAGCTCGAATTGTTTGGCTGCCTGGTGGACATCGCATCTGTGTTTCTCTGGCTGGGTCTCCAGATCTTGTCTCTGGATCTGTGTCTCAGTATGACTCAGTAGATGGCCCTCAGCTCGTCACCTTCAGACTGACCCAAAACACACACTTAAAGGGAACCCTTAGTCCTTACCCATCTCTCTTTAGTGTTTGCCCTTCTGTGTCTTCTCTCTACCAATCTCTCTTCCCTCCCATTTCACCCTCCTCAATTTGTCGAACTTGTCTCGCAGTCACCTGGCCTCCCCCACCTCCATCCATCCCATGTAATAACACAGTATGATCCCAGACCTCCCATCAAAGCAGAGACTCATTCAGAGTCACTCATTTCTCCTTGCCATCCCTCTTTGCAATCTGACTGTCCCCCCGGGCCAGACAGAGGGCTCTGGGGTGGCAGTGGGCTAGAGGATGGCTGGGCTGAAGAGCAGCAGAGGCCGGACAGGCCGATGGAGAGTCCAAGGAAGTAGGAGAGGTGGGAGGAGTGGGACAGGAAGATGGAAAGAGAAAAAGTGACTGAGAGACAAGGAGGGCAGCGGCTGAGGGTTAGCAGAAAGCCAGCATAGCAAACTGGAAGAGTGAGAGAAACCCACACAAAGAGAGCAAGGCTGGGAGCAGAGAGAAAGAATGGAGAGGTGGAGACAGGAAAGTCAAAGCAAGAGAAGGCAGTTGGAGAGGGGCCAGGCAAGGGGCAGGCTGGCCCTCCTGGGCCCCCTCACACTGCTGGGCCAGAAATCTTGCGTGTACGCGCATGTGTGTGTGTGTGTGTGTGTGTGTGTGTGTCAGTCGGTCCATCTGTGCACGTGCATGCAGGGCACAGGCGTGGAGGGGTGTCTGGTGGGGATAGAGGTGATCCCCACAATATTCTCATTCTCCCATTTCTTTCAGCAGCCTCCTTCCTTGAGGCACCCCATGCCAACCCCCCCACCCCTAGTATTCCTGATGCTCCAGGGGCCATCCCCAAGGTATTTCCAGGATTCCAAGGAATCCTGGCTTTTTCACTTGGAATGCAGGCCTGCTGGAATGTGCAGTCAGGATCTGCAGCATCAAGAGGCCCCATCCCCTCACTGCCCACCCCCATGCCTGCTCACCAGCTGCTCCTGTCCGTCTTCTCCTCCCACTCTCCTTGTATCTCTCCCTCCTCCACACTGACCCCTCCCCCAGCCTCTGACCCCCAGCCGCCTGGGGCCTGGGTTGGAGGGAAGACAAAGACAGGATTTATCACCGGGATAGAGAAGCATCCCCAAGACCAGGGCTGAGGGCAATGGCTGACCTCCCTGGATGGGAGTGCTTGGCCAGATGCTGGGAGGCAGGAAGCCTGGGTTCCAATGGCTCCTGCTCACAACCCTCACCCCCCGCCCCTTCCCACTATAACCTTGCTCTCTCCTTTGTCCCTGAAGACTGAGGAAACAGAGACGATGGCCTCGAGGTGGCTTTAGGCCTCTGAAGGAAAACCTGGGCGGAGGGAAGAGATGAGATTGGTGTCTTAGGGTCGTTCTCTTATGGATACTGGGGAGGATTTGGAAACCAGGTAGAATCAGTTATTTCCAGGACTAGAAAGGAGTTCAGGTTTAGCCCTGCAACAGGCGAAACGAGATGAACTTCCCCTAATCTAGAAGGACTTCTCCAGAACAGGCCCTGATTGCCAATAAAGAGGGAGATAAAGGTGATTATGGGTCCTGAAATATGGAAGATACCGTCTCACCTGGAAGCAGAGAAAGAAATGGAATTCCCCAAGGGTTATTAGCTCCAGCCACTGTGAGAAGGCCTTCCTCGGGCTTCCCTGGTGGCGCAGTGGTTAAGAATCCGCCTGCCAACGCAGGAGACCCGGGTTCGAGCCCTGCTCCGGGAAGATCCCACATGCCGTGGAGCAACTAAGCCCGTGCGCCACAACTACTGAGCCTGCGCTCCTATAGCCCACGAGCCACAACTACGGAGGCCAAGTGCCACAGATACTGAAGCCTGCGCGCCTATAGCCCGTGCTCCACAACAAGAGAAGCCACGACAATGAGAAGCCTGCGCACAGCGACGAAAAGTAGCCCCCGCTCATCACAACTAGAGAAAGCCTGCGCACAGCAACGAAGACCTAATAGAGCCATAAAGAAATAAATACATTTATTTATGTATTAAAAAAAAAAAAACACTTCAGATTGGATTAAAAAAAAAAAAGTAGGTCTTCCTCCCTGAGACCTCCAACTGCCTCCTGAGAAGTTGAGGAGCAGCTGGACCCTGCCTTTACAGTAAATAGATTATTGGCCCGAAACTGTCTCCACTCAGCAGGCAGGGTGTGTGCTCAAGGAGAGGGAACGGTATGATCCAGGAGTTTCCGAGAAACCAGACCATATATCTTTCAGTGGACAGCTCCTGCGGCTTCCCGAGCCACCCCTGGAGGCCCACTAGCCCCTCCAGAATCTCAGTGTGTCAGGGGCCTCCGCAAACCCAACTCTGAAGCTGTACCCCTTCCAGCTCCTGGCACCCAACATCCTGCTTGCCGCCTTCACCCTACTGTCCCAGGAGAAGGCTGCTCAAGTTACCTCCAAGTGAAAAGAGGATGGAGGGAAGAGAAACCGAGGCAACTGGGAGCTTCCCGTCTATCAGCCTCTCACCACAATCCCACCAACCCATTCCCACCCAGGGGCTGATGAGGGAGACCTTCTCGTGGTTTCCTTTTAAACTCTTCTGCAAGCTGAAACCATTCCCTCAATTCTTGATGGAAAGCCAAAAATTGGAAATTTCAGTGGGAAGCGTTCATGGGTTGGGAGGAGAGACTGGGAGAGGACAAAAGAACTGGGGGGTGGGGTGGGGATTTGCACAGGGTAAGGAAAAAAACAGGAAAAGGGAGAAGTGAGCATCTCGTTTTTCCTCGCTCCCTCTTCCCCCAATTGAGAAGGCAGATTTACAGCCCTGGTTTGGGGAGGGGGGTGAGCGTGAGGAAGACAGATCTGCAGTTCTGCCCTCTGCGTTTCTGGGTACTTAGCTTTAACTCCCCCATTAGCATCAATCCCCATCTTGCTGCCCATCCGTCTTCTGACATCAGCTCCTTCCCCTCTCTGTAGCCCAGGCTCTCTGACCCTAAGTGGCTCTTAAAGGGCCAGTCTAGACCTTTCTCTCCCTCCCTTCTCCCACTCCAGGCAGCACAGTCCGGCGTGTGAGCTGTGGCCGTCCTTGCTAAGGCCACAGTGGATGGGAGGCACAGTGTGCGTGTGGACGGAGGGGGCAGCTCTTCCCCACCTCTCTTTGTTCTCTTTAGGTCCCCCTATATCATGGACCCCCTCTTTGTTCACTACCTCCCCAAGCCAGAGCAAGCCCTCTGGTTGGGCTGGGAGTCACAGACACGGCTCCTGGAGCTGAGGGCTGGAGAAGTCATGTGGATCCACAGGACAGATCCTCTCTCCCTCCCTCATTTCCTGGAGGCCCAGGGGTATCGTGAACTACTGGCTGTTTTTAATTCCCAGCCAGCAGTGGGGGTGGACAGGTTGGGGGCTTAGACTCCTAGGAGATGCCCTGAGCCCTGCATTCCCAGCCTCCTTTCCCAGGGACCAAGGCTGTAGTCTGTGGGGCGGTGGAGGATTTCAAATCTTCCTCTCCCAGTGAGCGAGGGGACAAGCCAGAGAAACCTGCCTCTGAATTTCCTGGCTCCTCTCCCTTATTCCCCAGCAACTGAGTTTAGGGGGGCAGAGGGGAAACTGGCTTCTCCCCATTTCCCTCCGTCTTCTGCAGAAATGCTGTAACTGCACTCGAGGAGGGGTGATAAGAATGCCAGGATGATTGGAAAGTTCCTCCCCCATCTGCCTGCAATCCTTCCTGCTGCAAAGCTCTGCAGTCCTCTGAGGGGCTCTCCAGGATAGTCAAAGGCCCTTTCTGGTATCTGAAAGCCATTCCCCACCTCACTCAGTGCTCCTTTCTCTGGCTCAGGATGAGAGGGAACTGGTGGGTGGGGGCCTTGGGAAAGCATCCGTGCTAAAAATAGGAGCCCAGCGCTGCAGCCCCTCCATGGCCCCTTATTTATATCACCTTCCAAACCTCACTCTCAAAGAAGCATAAATATTCCTAATTCCTGAAGGCCAGCCCTGAACTCATAAATTTAACTGGGGAGGTGGGCAAGCGGGAGGAGCGAGGTGTAGGGAAGGGGAGCCTACTGAACCCTTGAGGAAGTAGGACATCTCCTGGGGGCGGTGTCTGACTTGCCCCCGGGCAGACGCCTATGGGTCTTCACTGAGAGGAGGAGGAGGCGGAGTTGTGGCTCTCCATCGTTCCTCTAGGGATTAGCCTTTTCTCACGCCCCCAAATAAAAACCAAACTTAGTTCTGTCTTCTCCATTAGTTTCCCATCCTTCTCCTTCTCTCTTTTCTTGCTATTACCTTCTAGTTCTTTCCTGCGCCCCTCTCCCCTCTCTGCGGCGCTTTTCTCTACGTGTTTGCTCCTCGAAGTCTCCCCCTTTTCAGAACCGTTGTCTGAAGAGGAAATTTCCGTCTCTTATTCGGTCTGGATAGTGAGGTTTGAAAAGAAAAGTCTCTCTCCGTGCCCGGAGCTCCCCGCTTCTGCCCATTTGTCCCCCTCATACACGCCCTTTCTTTTCAGTCTCTCCCGTCTTCTCCTCAGAGCCCCCCCCCCACCTTCTCTCCCTCAGTCTTCCTTTCCTCCTCAGCCTTCCTATTCCTCGGTCACCCCCTTCGCCCCCTCAGTTTCCCCTTCGCTCTTCAGCTCAGGATTCTCTCTCCCTCTCCAATCTCCTCTTCTCTCCCTACTCTACCCCATCCTACCCCTCAGATTCCTCAGCTCCTGTTTACCCCTTCAGACCTCCTCGTCTGCTTCAGTTCCTACCACCACCACGCCCCATTTTCCCCTCCCAATGTATGAAAGAGGAGGAGAGGGCTTGAGGAACAGGTAGAGGGAGTGCGGTTCCTTGAAGGGAGGGAGAGCAAGGGGAGAAAAAGCAGGGGATAGGAAGACGGAAGCGGTGCAGAGGGGAGGGGCAACCTCATTCCCCAGCGGCGCCCCCCTCTCTCCTCCGCCACCGAGCCATAAATCAGGGCCAAGGCATTTTGGCCAATGGCAGAGTGACTCGTAAATCGGCCTGTCAAGCTCAGCCAATGAGAGGCGGCGTTAAATCAAGTCCTGTCAGCGCTTGGCCAATGAGAGGCCCTGGGCTGACCATAAATCTGCCTGTAAGAGACAGCGAAAGAGAGAGAGAGTGTGCGGACGAGCGATAGTCGCCGGGGTGGGGGACTGGGGAGGGGGCGCGGGGAGAGCTGGCGGGAGGCAGGCGGGAGAGAACAAGCTCGGGAGAAGAAAGGCGATAACGGAGGTACAAACGATGAAGACAGCCTACAGGAGAGACGGACAGATGGAGAGAGACAAAGAGAAGCCTTGAGAGATAGCGTCAGAAAGTCCGCGATAGAGCCCGAGACTGACAGAGATAAAGAGAAAAGAGAGACAGACACTGACACCCTCAGGAGGGCCCCCGTGACTCACTTCCCCAAGACAAATGCATACACTTCCCCGAGACACGCGTGAGCTCCGCACCACGAGGGACACGCGCGCGCCGTGCACACCCGCAAAAGAGAAAAAGCCTGAGAGATAATCTTCCTCTTTTCCCTCACTCAGCGCCTATCGAGATTAGGGGTGGGGTATGGGTGTGTGGGCTGTGGAGGGTGAGAGAGGAGGGCGTTTCTTTCTCGCTATGATCTGTCCTCTCTGGTTTCAGACTCCAGGGTTTCCTTCCGTGTTCCCTGAGTCATTTTTTCCCAGCGACTGATGATTGGGAAGTCCCTCCAGAAGTCTAACCTCAATCCCTATTGCTTCTCCTTTCTACTTGCCAAAGCTTTTGAATCGCCTTCAAGGAATATGAAAAGTGAAGCCCTTCACTTTACAACCCTTCAGAGAACTCTCAACTTTCAGAATCTTAGAACGTCTGAGCAGGAAGGATTTTTAGGGATCATCTGGTCACTTGATTCTAGTTATAAAAAAAGGCTGCTGTCCTATAGTGGTTAGACATGTGGGCTGGTACTACAGTCAGACTTTCGGCCCTCAAATCATGATCATATCACTTACTAGCCCTTGGACTTCAGACAAATTGCTTACCCTATTTGTGCTTCATTTTTTTTCATTTGTAAGCAAGAGATTATAATAGACACCTTTTGGTAAATTTTGTAAGGATTACACAAAATAATATATTTACAGGGGCTTCCCTGGTGGCGCAGTGGTTGGGAATCTGCCTGCCAATGCAGGGGACACGGGTTCGAGCCCTGGTCTGGGAGGATCCCACATGCCGCGGAGCAACTAGACCCGTGAGCCACAACTACTGAGCCTGCGCGACTGGAGCCTGTGCTCCGCAACAAGAGAGGCCACGATGGTGAGAGGCCCGCGCACCGCGATGAAGAGTGGCTCCCGCTTGCCACAGCTGGAGAAAGCCCTCGCACAGAAGCGAAGACCCAACACAGCCAAAAATAAATAAATTAATTAATTTAAAAATATATATATTTACAGGATTTAGGACAGCACAAAGCACATAAGAGTGCACCCCACCCCCATCTTTGTACAGATGATAAAACCTGAGGTCCAGAATGATCCAGGGTCCTCCTCCAGTTCACTGAACTAATTATCAGAGAGCCTTGATTGGAGCCCTGGTCCCTACACTCCCAGGCTGATGTTCTTTATTGGTTCTGCCGTTCACCCCACCTGTCTGGACCCCTGCCTTAGTCACCTGAATTTGACTCAGTATAGGCTGCTGTGATTTTTGCGGGAGGAGGACACTCCGAAGCACATGTTCCTCATTAGGAGGCAGGATTCCTGGGCCCTGGAAGTGTGTTGAAAATGAAGGTATCAATATGTCCACCCTGACTATGGTTCTTTCTGCCCTTGTCTTAATCTCTCTGGACTTTGTTCTCTCAAACCATGGACTTGGGGGCAGGGAAGGGACGGCACACAGCCAGAGCGGTGTCACCATCAGCGTGACTCTCACATTCTATCCCCAGTGCCCACCCTGCTCCCCCCAGTCCAACCAGGTAGACAATAAATATCTCATGAAAAATAAGTGTCTAATTCTTCACTTTTCTTCCTAAGCTTTGGGGAAAAGGGAGGGGTGCGGATTCCTGGGTCTCCACCCCTGCTGGCCAGGAGGGTGGTGATATCTCTGGACTCCCAATCTTGCTGACACCTTCTGTCCTCAACAGGGAAGCCAGAAAGGAAACACAGAGAACCAGCGTCACCTGGTGGCCACAGGTGCTTTAAATTCGTGCATGTGCATTCGCGAGCACATGGGTGACAGGATGCCAGTTACACTGGAGGAAGGGAATGATATGCTCTCCCCTCAGCTTGGCTCCTGAGCCTTCTTTTCTTTTTTTTTTTTTAATTAATTAATTTATTATTTATTTTTGGCTGCATTGGGTCTTTGTTGCTGCGCACAGCTTTCTCTAGTTGCGGTGAGCGAGGGCTACTCTTCGTTGCGGTGCGCGGGCTTCTTATCGTGGTGGCTTCTCTTGTTGTGGAGCACAGGCTCTAGGCGCGCGAGCTTCAGTAGTTGTGGCACACGGGCTCAGTAGTTGTGGCTCGCGGGCTCTAGAGCGCAGGCTCAGTAGTTGTGGCGCACAGGCTTAGTTGCTCCACAGCATGTGGGATCTTCCCGGACCAGGGCTTGAACCCGTGTCCCCTGCACTGGAAGGTGGATTCTTAACCACTGCACCACCACGGAATCCCCCTGAGCCTTCTTAACTAGAGTCTCTGTTCGGCTTTCGTAATCCAGGACGACAAGAGCAAGTCTGGGGGAAGGGAGGGGCCAGGACCCAGGTGAATTAGCTCCAACAAGCATGACCTTGCTAGGGCAGCTAGAACACCCTTCTGCCATTGCCTCAGCTAAGCTCAGCTCCATTTCCACAGAGCGAGAAGTTCTTCCCTGTGACCATTCTCTTTGGATAGGGCAAGGGCCAGGAGGCTGGACTCACTGGAGGGGCTATCAAAGCTGGATTTCAAAACTTTTTTGAGCTGAAAAAACCTGTTTGCAGTGATGGGGGATCCTGGCAGCAGGTGGGGGCCGTTTCTGGGAAGTTAAACAAAAGGCAGGCTAATCCTCTTAAACCAACTCACATGTTTTATACCTGGAAACCCCTCAGCTGAAGGCTGTGTCCCAGACCTTCTGCTTCCTGCCCCTCCCTGCTCTGACCTAGGTCCCCCCAAACCCTCAACTATTAAGTTCCAGCTGCAAACCAACCCTGGCCTATTTCCTTCTTCCCCAAAGATCACACCTGAATGTGAAAAGGATGGATTTTGTTTATTAATAATTAATAATGCACCTTGAGCAGCCTAGGGCTGAAATGTTGAGCGAGGGATGGAGAGGCCTGGTTTGGGGGTTGGGGAGAGGTTGTCTGTGGAAATTCCCAAAGGTCTTTCATCTACTCTTATACCAGCTGGCCACCTTAGTTCTGGAGGAGACATTTCCAGATTCTGGTGACTGGGGACATAGTTCTAATGGAACCTACAAAAACTCTGGGGCCCTCGTTTTAGGAGGGCGCCATAGGCTTGGCGGAATTGGCGGTTCATGGCTGCATAGAGCACAGGGTTGATGCAACCATTTAGCCAGGTGAGGTTGGCAGCAAGCATGTGGACAACCCGGGGAGCCCGGACCTTGGCGTCCAGGATGTTGAGCAGCAGGAAAGGGATGTAGCTCAGGGAGAAGCAGAGGAACACAGCAAAACACATCCGAGTCACCTTCCCAAACTCTGACGGAGAGCCCTGAGCTCCCTGGTCTCTCTTAGTTGTCCTGGCTTTGGCAGGCTCTCCTGGAGGGCTTTTCTCTGCCATTTGCTTAGCTGCCTTGCTGTTGCTCTGGTCCCCCACTGCTGATGAGTCCCCTTCCAGGGTCTGGGTGGTGGCGGCACTGACTGGCTCAGATGAAATCCCCTCGCTGTGCCCTCCTGATGCCAGCCCACTGTCCAGCTCCTGGAAACGACTCGGCATGGCCTCATCTGTCCCAGCCACGTGGTTGGAGTGGATGCTCGCCTGGCGCAGCTTGTACTGATCCAGCGCCTGTGCTGCTCGCTTCACCTGGCGGTGGATGAGGTAATAGAAGACGCCGACACTGCTGAGCCCAACCACAAAGTAGATGCCCATGAGGATGGTGGTATGGGGCCGGCCTCGAATGCGATCAAAGCTGCAGGTGCAGACTACGGGCACCAAGACATAGATTGGCCAGAGGGGAGCAAAGCTGGCCACACCCACCGCCCAGGTGCTCACCAGTGCAAGCACGATGCCCTTGGCACTGAAAATATGGGGAAAGAGCTTCGGGTGGGCAATGAGGAGGTAGCGTCCCAGGGCGATGAGGCAGAGGGTGAGGATGGAGACAGAGTTGGACGCAAAAAGGAGGAGCCCAAAGACCCTGCAGAAGGTGGCACCAGTGCGCCAGTGCAGGTGGAGGTAGGTGTCCACAGAGAAGGGCTGGAGAAGGGTGCAGTAGAGCAGATCGGCCACTGTGAGGTTGGCGATGAGCAGGTTGAAGCGGGTACGGAGCTTGGGCTGGATGGCCAAGGCCAGCAGGGTCAGCACGTTGCCCACAGTGCCTGTCACGGTCACCACCACGCCCCAGCTAACTGCCACGTAACGATAGCCCAGCACAGACTCATGGTAGCAGGAGAAATTGGCATCAGAGGTGTTCCACATGATGGAGGCTGAAAGGGGTGGGGTAGGGGGAAGAGGAAGAGGGAGTTAGAACCTGACCTTGAACTTAGATCTTTCTCTTTTTTTTAAAAAAAAAAATTTTATTTATTTATTTATTTGGCTGCTCTGGGTCTTAGTTGAGGCACGCAGGAAACTTTGTTGTGGCGTGCGGGATCTTTAGTTGCGGTATGCAAGATTTTACTCGCAGCATGTGGGATCTAGTTCCCTGACCAGGGATTGAACCTGGGCCCACTGCATTGGGAGCATGGAGTCTTAGCCACTGGACCACCAGGGAAGTCCCTAGATCTCTTGGATAACTCTGGGCTCCTGAACACCTGAACCACTCCAGGATCTCACCAGCCTCCTGAGCCATTCCCAGGCCTCTTCATCCCAAGATCCCCAACCCCTTCCTTTCCCATTTTCAAAGATTTTCCCAAATTTTTATCTAACTTTAATTTCTGTCCACTCCAAACTCCCGGCCTTTTCAATATCCATCCAGATACTCTCAGTAACCCCAGCACCTTCCGACCTTTCTAACTCTTTCCCTGTCCCTTAAGACCACCCAGGAGTCCCCTCTCCTCTGTATTCAGGAGAATAGTCCCCTCTGTCTGTAGTCCCAGGCCTCAGTTTTTTCTGTTTTTACCACCTGGGAGATGAGGAGACAGAGAATGTAAAAGTACTCCCACCACCAAAGTACTCACCTGAGTCTCCCAGCCTTCAAATCTCTCTCTGGTGGAAGACGTCCAACTCACTCAAAGAGCAGTCCTTTCTGGTGGGCAGTCAGGCTTCAGACAGGAGGTGCTCTGCTCTCCTGTCTCCTATTATACTAGACTGGAACAACAAGAAGCTCCCCAGTTATACAACCTCAGCCACTTCCTCCCTTGCTTCCTCCCTTGCTTCTGGTCCTACTCACTTTGCTTTAGCTAGTGAAATCTGGGCTTCTCTGTTGAAATTTCCCTGCTACTTACTCCAAAGTCTTATCACTCCTTCAGTTCTCCTTCCTGAAACCCAAGCTCTGTTTCCTTCCTCTCTTTGCATGGCAGGACACCTATAAGATCATTGCCGAGAATTGTTGGGACAGGGAGGCAGAGCATCAGAGTATCTGGGCCACTTCTCAAGGGGCCAAAGGACAAGACCAAGTTCTAGGAGCAACTCTAAGCACCCCAGAAGCCTTGGGTTTGTTTTGGGAGAACACTGCCTTCCCTCTCTCCAGAACTTGGAGATGGTTCACATCTGAAAAAGGATTCAGACGAAGAAAGGTGGGAAATGAAGCATCTAGGATTCTGGCTTCCCGCCTCACAGGGGCTCAGGCTCCCAATCATTGGTTCATTCATCCATTCACTCACCAAAAACGTACTGAGTGTCTACTATGCACTGGACTCTGAGCTAGACCCTGGGGATGCTGCATGGCCTTGTGAGTAGTCTAGGGGAGGAGACAGATATGTAAATATATAAGGGCCTAATTGGTCCTCTGAAGCAGGGGTCAGCAAAGTTTGGCCTTTGGGCCAAATCTGGCCCACTATGTATTTTCATATGGGTCATGGGCCAAGAATGTTTTCTTTCATTTTAAAATGGTTACCTATGTAGGTACCTACATAATACCCTCAATTTTACCTCTTGGCCAATACAACCTGAAATATTTGCTATCTGGCCCTTTAAGAAAAAGTTTGCCGACCCTTCTGTGAAGTACATCAGAGACTTAGAGAAAAGGAGCGAACTGCCGAGGAGGGGACCAGGAAAGGGTTCACAGAGAGACACCTGAACTGGATTGGGAGTGATGAACAGGAGTTTTTTGGGCGGATAAGTAGAAGGACATTCTAGATAAAGGGAACAGGATGCACAGAGTCACAGAGGTTTAGGTAGAGGCGAACAAAGCCTGTGCAGGAGGGGGCAAGGGGGACGATCCTGGAGAGGTGAGTGGGGTCAGAATCAAGGAAGGCCTTGTGTGCCGTGCTGAGGAGTTGCGGTTATATCCTGGAGGAGATTTACACTTGGAGAGCTGTGGGTAAGGAGTGAAAGCCTGCAGGCCAGAGGGAGAGAGACCAGTAAAGAGGCACCAGTTCGGACAAGGGGGGGTGGGCAGGGCCTGAGTTAGGGCCAGGGCTGGTTTGGTGGGCGTGCCACCTGCGCGTGTAATCGCACAGGGCCTTGTGCTGAGAAGGGTCCAGTGCTTGATTTAATGCTCTGCAGTCAGCCTTGAGATCCTTTTTGAACACTTTGCTTTTTCATTTTGCACTGGGCCCCACAAATGATGTAGCCGGTCCTGGTTAGAGCAGCGGTTGTGGGAATAGAGAACAATGATCGAGATCCATAGGTCCTTAAGAGGTCAAATAGGATTTATTTAATGACTCATTAGATAAAGGGTTAGGAAGAGGGAAGACTAGGAGGACTCCCAGTTTTCCAGGTGGATGGTGGTTCTCTTAATCAATGAGATAGGGAATGTGGGAAGCATAGCAGGCTTAGGGAAGGGGGTAAATAATGAATTCAGTTTTATACCAGATTTGAAGTACCTGTGGGACATGCTAATATCTCAGCCCCTCTAACCCCGATTTCTTCCAGCCCCCCTCTCTCTCCCCACATGTGATCCAGCCCCGGCTTTTCTCATTCCACTCTCCTATTCAGCCACTCCTGCCCCTCAGACTTCTAGATCTCCAGTCTCTGTCTTTTTTTGAGCTAGATCGACCTGAAACAAAACGAAACAAAACACACACACAAAAAAACCCCCAAAACTCCTTGTTGGGTTCCGTTTCTGAGCCTACAGCAAACTCCCACCCCCAACTTCACAATTGACTAACTCAGGAGGCCCCTCTTCCCCCTCTCCTTCCTCTTTAACAGTCGTCATCCCACCTTCCCTCCCCCTTTCTTCTGCAAGACAGGGAAGTGGGTAGAGAGGTGGAAGTGAGCAAAGAAAATGCAACTCAGGAGGGGCCCGTGTAGAGGCTGGGTTCTGGTCTGGCCTTTCTTGTTGACCTTCTGCTGCCCAGCTGGACTAGAGCGAGGGGGGGTGGGTCACAGAATCACTGGCTGCTCTTGTGAGCGTGTGGTTGAGTCGAATTCTGAAGACAGAGAAGAGACCCCTTCCCCCAGCATCATGTGGGAGGCAGTGAGCGATGTGTGCCCTCTTGTCCCATAGACCATTTAGGGAACCAGATGAGAAGGCATTCTAGCATATCTGTAAATGGCACGGTCCCAGCACTTTAGTCGTGGATCCATGAAGTCTCAATGAACTTTTAAGAGACTCAAACCTGCTCATTTTGCAGATGGGGAAGTTGAGGTCTCGAGAGGGTAAGGACTAACCCCATGGTCACTGCTTATATGGGGCCGAGTAGAGCCTACAGCTCAGTTTCCCAAGTCCCTGCCCCCACTTATTCCCATGCCTTGAGTGTTGCTGGTGTGCGTTTCCCACCAGAGGTACAAAAACTTGGATTCTTCCTTTGTCTGAGACCGGGTCTAGACCTGTCTGCCTAGAATCTAGAGACATGCACTGGAGCCTAGCGGTCTCCTTTTCCATGTCGTTGGCGCCGCCTGGTGGAGTTGCGGCGAATTCTCAACAGCCATGGCTGCAATCCGAGACCTGGACTCGAAATGATTCCCCAGGGCCAAGTTGACACTTGAGCTGGGCCGGAGTAGGCGTGAGTGGGATGGGGAGCTCTGCTCACTTTGAGCAAGCCTCGGATCTTGCCTCCTCCCAGCCCCGTTTCCCCATCCCCCTCCTTCTTCTGGCCCTCTTTCCTGTGTGCCGGCCCCCCCGTCACCATACACATACACTCCCTGATGGAATTGCTCCCAAATCAGCGGGCAAAGAGAGAGAGTCTGAGTCTCAGGGACGGAGGGCAACGAATCCAGATTTTATTGTCAGGGAGGGGGAAAAGGGAAAGACGTGGGTTGGGGGCCGGGGTTGCTACATCGTCAAGCAGAAAGAGTTGATGGGGAGGGGAAGGCCAGTGGGGGCCTCTCCCCCTCCCGGGTCTGTGCTGGAAGGACTGACGATACGGAAACCACAAGGGGGGGAGGGAGGTCACGACCCCGCCCGAGTTGTGCAGTGGAGGTGTCTGGTGGGAGGGGACAGCCATGAGGTCTAGGAGCTGGGATGGGGTAGGCTACAGACTCTGCAAATCCTGCGGAAAGGGGCGGGGCGGGGGCGAGGCTTCTATTGCTTTTTGCTCACAGTTTTGCGGAAGGCGAGGCGGGGGTGGGCTTGGACTGGACACCCCTTGCCCCCCTTGGTACCCCTTGGGCGATGGGTGCTGGTGAAAAGAATGGAATCCGGACTGGGAAGGAAGAAGGTGAGGGAAGGGTCTATAGGGGCATCTACTTGGTCCCACCCAAGTGCCAGAGATGCCACCAAGTGCTGCCCATGGGCCCAGCTAGACCTGGGCTGGGGCCTGATGCGGGGCGGGCACAGTGAGGTTGCAGGCGGTAAAACCAAAGTGCTTATGAGGGACCCAGGATCCCGCCTGCTCCCCTCCCCCTGCGGAGGACGGGGGTGTTCACGGAAGCGCTTCAGTTTGGGGGTAGGGGGCCGGAGTCCCAGAGTCCGCTTATTGCCAAGAAAATCCATTTCTGCCCCCTGGACCCCGATCATGGCTTGTGAACCCCGTTTTGTGCTAGGTTTGGGGGGGAAGGGCTGGATGCACATGGCTTTTGGGAGGGGGGTGTCTCCAAGGGGGCTCGGGGGTGAGACAGCCCCCCCTTTTCTAGGGGAGAGGGAAGGGCAGGGGGCGGGGTTCCCTGAGATCTGGGGTGTTCCCCCCCTTCTGAAGCCCCCCTCCCCCGCTACCCCTCCCCTTTCCTGGAACCCCGTACCTCGGGGTGGGGGGGAAGGAGAGAGATCATTCAGGGAGTGCCGGGAGGAGGGACGGACTGGGAGCCCGGAGGCCTGGGTCCCGGCTGGAGGTGGGGGGGTTGAATGGGAGGGGGTTCAGGGTTCAGGTCAGTAGGGGGAGAAGAGGATGGGTCCGTGCGCAGTTCGGATGGGCCCGGGGGCCGGGTGGAGCAGGGGGTGGGTGATCGGCGGTCCCTGGAGAAGAGGTGCGGCGGGAGCCGGGCGCAGAGACAGCGGGGAGCCTGCTGCCGCTGCCATCACCGCAGCCACCGCGAGGGGGCTGGGGAGCAGGCCTCCGGCCAAGGACTTGGGCAGCTCCTTGGAGAAAGTCAGAGTGCCCTGCAGGGGGGAGAGGGGCGGGGAGAGGGAAAAGTCATTCTGTGGCGCCGCAAACTCCACCTCTCCCAGGGCCGGCCGGCATCCCCTCTCCTCCCCGCTCCGGTCCCCACCCCTTGGACGAATTCTCCATCGCCCAGGCCTCACCGCCAGCTCCCCGGCGCCCCTGGGCTTCTTGTGACGGCTCAGTAGGGGGTTGGGCTTCCCGGCCACGCCATCTCGGTGCCGCCGGCTGGAAATGTGCTGCAGGGACCAGTGGGTGGGGGGCTGTGAACCACGGGGAAAGGAGCAACCGCCAGGGAGCAGGGTGATCGCACCTCAGCACCGGGCCCCGCCCCTTCTGTGGCACCAAAGGATGACCCTGAAGAAGAGTCTCACCCAAGCTCCCTGTCCTCCCTCCTCTCTCAGCAGGTACACTCTCCAGAATTCTCAGAAAGGGCCTTGGACCCACCTGTTTCAGTTGGACCTCCGAGTTGACCTTGACATTGCAGATCTCACAGTGGAAGGTTCGGTCCTGGGCAGGGGCCTCTGGTTCCCCGGGAGTGGGAGGCCCCAGCCGAGGGTAAGCTTTGATGGGGCCCAGTCCACTTCGGGCCTCCAGAATTGTCTTGTGCTTAGTACCTGGAGCCCGCAGAGGGCAGGAGGTAAGAGGTGGAAAAAAATTCTCCAGGCCTACTACACCTCAAATACCCACATTTCCAGTTACTATATTGGGGGGGGGGTGCATCAAGCGTGGGGGCTTTCCAAGGCCCTTGGGACCCTTCCAGACACAAGGTGGGTCAGGGGAGAGTCACAGTTACCAGAAATAGGGCGGGGGTGGGGAGGGAACTGAGGAGGTAAGGGGCTGAGGAATGAGGGAGATGATTAGGGAGGGAGATAGGCTGGTGAGTCTTAGAGGGTCCAGGGATGCTGGAAGCAGGAGAGTTAGGATATAGGAAGCAGGAGGGGATGAGGACAGGGGAGTGGGTGTGGGGGAGGGGAGCCCATACCTTTGTTATGTGCCTCAAGCTGGGACAGGGAGTTCACTGCCACCTTGCACAGAGCACAGTAGAGCAGCCGCTTGGCCTTCTCCTCCTCTTCCTTGCTACCCCCAGGCAGGGAAGCTGGGGCTGGAGTCCCCCCTTCACCCTTGGTTACACCCTGACCAGTCTCCGGAACACTGGGAGGGGATGGGGAGCCAGGTTGTTTCTCTGGGGATCCTGGGGCTGGACCCAGTCCATTTTCCATGGAAACTGTCACTGGGGGAGAAACATAGGGATCATCCCAGATGGCTTTCGGAGAAGATTCTTTATGTGGAGGAGACCTAGCCCCGTTTCCTGGAGGGCAAGGGCCCAGGAGTCCCCACCCTGTGACAACATGCATGCTCTCATGCCCTGGACCACAGCCAGATGTGGTCCAGCTGCCGCAGGCTGGGTGTGAGACTCCAGTGCCTGGCTCATTCTCCATAAGCTGGGAATGGCTGAGGGGTCCAGCCCCACCAGCCTCTCCTTCAGCCAGGGTGAAGCTGGCAGCCAGCCTGGTGAGGGGGAGAGGGGCATGGAACAAGGGACCTCCCCTCCAAGGCCTGCCAGCCGGCCTGGGCTTCCCGCCCGGCCAGCCCCTTCTCAGAGGCCTGCCCAGTCCCCAGGGAGGCATGCCAAAGAACCCTAGGAAGGGGCAGAAGCGAGGTGAGGAGAGGTTGGGAGAGACAGACACAGACATGGCAAAAGGGAAACAGAAACAGCAGAACCAGAGAGGGAAGAAACAGGGATGTGGGCTGCTCTATAATTCATGGCTTGATTAAAGATGCACAGGCCCCAGGCTTCAGCGCTGGGTTCTGGCCTCTGCACAGGGGAAACTCTAGCGCTCCCATTCTTGCTCCAGCAGCTGATCCAGTTTCCGGGTCAGGGGGAGGCCGGGGGTGGGGCTGGGGAGCTGGTGGGAGGGGACCTCCTGAGCCCTGCAGGTGTCCATTTGCTGGTCTGTCCTGTGATCTTTCCTTTTTTTCTCTCTTTCTCATTTCTGACATCATTTATCTCCATCCCAATCCAGACAGCACACTCACATCTCTATCTGGACAGAACCTCCTGGCTTTCAAAAGCAGGGCAGGTATCCTTACCTCCTTAGGGAGATTGCCCTAGGAACTAAGTGAGGTAATATGTATCAAGAACCTAGAACAGTGCTAGACAGGAAACGTTAGCTACACCGCCACCATCATCATCCCCCTTTGACAGAGACATTACCAAGTTAACCCAAGATGTTCAGGCTAAGAAGCAGCCAGAACACAATTAGAACTCAGCTCACCCATTCACCCTATTTGTGCATCCCTGAGGGACGGTGTGTGTGTTTGTGTGTGTATGTGTGGTGAGAGTGGGGCCTGCTTCCCAAGCTGGTGGTGCAGCTCCTTGGTTTTCATTCTCCTTAGGGTAGGGCAGGAAGGACAGGCAAGGACAAGGAGGACATGGGGATGTCAGGTCTCTCTGGAGTTGCCATGACTGACATCTGATGTGGTAATCCCAGGATGGGGGTGGCTCAGATCGTCCTGTCTTGATATTCCTTCTTTCCAGTTTCTTGGCTGGGAGTAAGGTTGAGGATGGCCACCAGCCACGAGGGAGAAAGAATCTCAGAGTTGCTTTTTGTAAACCCGGAAAAGACCTCACAGATCTTCAAGTCTCACTCCCTCGTTTCCGAGGGACAAAAAACTCTGGCCCAGAGAGGTCGAAAGATCTACCCAAGATCACCCAGGGAGTTGCCTGGGTTTCCTGGGCTCAGTCCTCCCTGGGGGGCGCTCCCGTGGGCAGGCCCTCAGATATCCTGATTCTCTGCCCTGCCCCTCTCCCCAAGATGAAATGGTCTCTCCCTGGATTTGGTGGTTCCGTTTTTCTTGAGGAAGTTTGCCAGGTAGCCTCACCCTGGCCCCTGTCTGAGTCACTGGGCAGTGGGGAGGACAGACAGTGGGGACTCTGCTGAGAGGAGCTGGGGCGGCAGTGGGGGTGACAGGATGGAAATTTTGCGTCACTGGGTTTGGCTGCAGGACTCTTCTTGGGTGGGGCTGGGGTGGGAGCTGAGGAAGAGAGAGATGAAAGCAGAGGAGAGTTCTGGGAAGTGGGGACAGAATGGAGGAGACAAGATCAGTTGAAGGATGCTGGGGGGGAGTCAGACATACCTGGACGGGGGGCTACACCCTCTCCATTTGGGGGTGTGCCGCCTGGGGGAGCTGGATCTCCTGTTTCCCGGATGCTGGGCTCCCTGCCTCGAGTCTTGGCAGCCTCGATGCCTTTGACTCTTCGGGCATGGCGATTACCCTTGTAGTGTGCCTCAGCCTGGCTCTTTAGGGATGGAGGAAGAAAAGGGAATCTGAGATCGTCTTTCATCTGAACATTCTCCCCATGGAGCTCCTTCAGGTCCTGGGGTGGCCTCAGCAGGCTGCACTTAATCTCTCCCTACACCAGGGCGAGGTAAAGCCCCGTGTCGAGGAGCCCTGGTTACTCAGTCGCTGGGAACCTGGGTCCCCACCTAGCCCAGGCTCTACCGCACCACCACACCCAGGGCCTGCCTGCTGACTCAGGCTTCCCACCTTGTCCAGGGGTGAGGGAAGGGGACCTCACACCTATAGGAGAACCCTAAATGGGAGGGGCCGAGCAATCTAGCCAGTCCGCATCCTCTTCGACCCTGGGCCTTCTGTGCCTGTGTCCCCTGGCCCCAGGATCCAGCCTTTGCTGCTCCTGGGGCTCCCACCCTCAAGCTGGGAGTCCCAGGAGCTCTGAAGCCTGGGCTGTACCCTGACTACTCCCCTCTGGGTCTCATTTTCCCTGAAGCCTCTGCAGACACCCTGGAGGACCCTGGCCCCAGGCCCCAAGCCCAGCTCTGGAGACAGAGAGAGCAGCAGAGACAGCTGTCAAAACAGAGGCGCTAAAAAAAAAAACAACAAAAAAAAACCAGAGGCGCTTGATGGGGGAGGGGAGGGCAAAAAGAGGGTGGGGCAGGGGTGTGCAGAGCCTGGCGGCATGGTGTGGCGTGTGTGTGTGTGTGTGTGTGTGTGTGTGTGTGTGTGTGTGTGTGTGTGTGTGTGTGTGTGTGTGTGTACTGGGTAGAGAAACAGAACATGCTTTCTTTTCCCTACTCAGCAGAACGAGGCTCTGCTGTTTTTCTCCAAAAGTTCTCAGAACCTGCATGCCACAAAGCCCCCTCTAGACCCACACAGAAGTCCCAAGGGAACCTCCGAGGGAGAAAATCTGGACACCAAGGTTCTGAGTTTGGGGTGGCTTCTCCCATGGGAGAGACTTTCCCTTGGGAGAGCAGTGGGGGCCAGGCCTTGTTTGTAATGTGGAGGGAGGACGGTGGAGAGAGGAGGAAGCCAGGAGGTTAGCGGGAAATGGATGAGCCGGGGAGGAGTTTAGCAGAGGCCAAGGAGGGCACAGGCTCTGCAGGGGGCCAATGACGTAACTCAGCCCTGTACCCAAGACCAGAGGGCCAGAGGCCACACTCCCACCCAGACACAGATGGCCACCTGTGTTCCAAGAAGTTCTGAGCCAGGGATGCCTCAGTCCCCAAGGGAGGGATACATACAGCCATCTCTTGTCCCTCCCGAGTGCTTTCCATCAGCCCTGCCTCTCCTGCAGTATCCCCTCATATCCCCTTAATCCCTGACCCTCAACCCAGAGCTCCCAGACCCTTCTCTCCCCTAAGATCCCCTGGTCGTCCCTGCCCCAGCCAGTGGATGGGTGAGCAGCTGGGTTTCTTACCTGAGAATTGAAGCGGATCTGACAGACATTACAGGAAATGATGGGCCGCTTGGTCTTGAGTAAGGGTCCCCCAAAAGTGTGGGAGAGTACAGCCTTCTGCACAGGGTCCATCTGTGGAGGCAGGCTGGGGTGAGCCAGGAACCCCAGCACAAGCTCATGTCCATCACAACCCCACTGGCAGCAGCTGGGTTGAACCAAAGTCCCTGGAGCCTCCTCCCAATCCCCCAGCATGCCAGAGGGCTCTGAGCCTCAGTTCCCTGATTCCCTCCTAGCCCAATCTTCATAGCACTGGAAGGGACCTGAGAGATCCCCTGGCCCAGTGCTCCCATTTGACAGAAAGTAGAAGTGGTTTGCCCAAGGTCAGAGCATGACTTAATAGCAGAGCTGGGACTTGAACCTGGACTCGTCTCCATCCGTTATACCATGAAGATCAAGCTCTGTCACCTTGACCTTTCTCCTGGGCTGATCCACCAGAGGCCCACTCAGGAAGTCCCAAAGCATCCCAGATCCTAGGGCCCTCAGCTGAAGCCTTTTTTGGCCTCTGCTCTGGGGCACGACCATCAACCAAGCCAAGCTTCTGGTCCCAGGAGACAGATGTTCCCAGCTTCCCATCTCTGGGCCCCAGGTTGCCCTAACACACTCATTCCCTGGACCTCTTAAAGCAGTAGCTTCTAGAGGGAGTAAAAGAACTCAGGAGAGAGTAGGTGGCTCCAGCAGGAATAAGTAAGAGAACGTAAGAAGCTGGGCTGGCCTGAGGCAGCCCGGGGATCTTCTGAACTCCCTCCCCTTGGTCACAGGGCTTCTGGGGCAGGGCTATGGGCTGGGAGGGATTAGGAACGGCCTCTGCCCCCACCCTGGGTCAGCAGATGTCTTTGCAGTCTCCTGCCAAGAGTTCACATGAGGCGGGAAGAGGATGGGAGTTTCTCTCTGAGGCTTTCTGCTATGGGGATAAAGCCAGGGGCCTAGAGGCATGAAAGCTGCCTCCCTGCCCTGTCCTCCTCCCTTCTGGCCCCCAGGCGGCCAGGGAGAGGCGAGCCTGGAATGCAGCTGAGGCTGAGCAGAACTGGGTGATGGCTGGGATCTCTCATAAGCATGGAACCAGATTAGAGCTGAAACCTTATCTTCTAGGTGGAAGGATCAAGTGAAAAAAAAGTTGCTGGAGACTCGGGGGTCCTTAGCTCCTCAGCTGAGGCCCTCCCTGTGCCCAGGTCTTCATGATTCCCCATGAGACACTGGTGAGAGACAGGAACATGGAGCAGGGGGAAGAAGGCGGTCTGGAAAGCCCACACATCCTGTCTCCCCTCTGCTCCCCAAAGTTGTCTCACTGGCTGCTTGGGGTTGATGTCAGGAAAGGGGCTTTAGCATCCCTGTGAAATGTGCCATCCCATTTGGCAGCGGCAGAGGCAGGAACCAGGTTCAGATAACCAGTCTGACAGACCAGTGTCAATTTCCTGCCCTGCCGTTGGCTGGAAGCAACCCCTCTCAGTGGCTTACTCTTCTCCTCCTGGAAGCCCAGGTCCTTTTCAGGGAAAAGCCAAACAGGGGAAGACTGGGTGTGTCTGTGTGTGTCTAGGCAGTCTATGATCAATCTGTGCAGGGGTGGAGTGTGAAGGCGTGTCACGTGCTGTGTGTACATCATTTCTGTATCAACAGTTCTGTGCCGGGGGCTCTGCCGAAGCCATGAATGGTCAGGTTGTGCAATCTTCAGCTGTGTGTTTATCGGTGTGAATGTATGACGTGTCTAGCAGGAAGACAGACCAAGTTGGAGACAGGCTTTAATCAGAAAGGGGAGACAGATGTTGTACTCAGCTCCCAGCCTCCAGGCGACAGTCCTCCCTAACCAGGGACCCCCAACTCTGCCCCAGGGTTCTCCATAGCCCCTGGACGTCCTCACATGCTGGGTAGGGAATGGAATTCAGCCTAAACAGAAACCCAATCTGGGCCAGAAACCTAAGTCGATGAAAATGGTAGGGAGAGAGGAGTGGGATGGAGAGGGGAAAGCAGAGGTCCCTGGCTCTGTCTGTGCCCCACCCCAGGACCCCAGCCTGCTCCCCAGAGTGGCTGAGGACCCAGTGCCCTGAGGATGACCTGTGAGCTGACTGTCCCAGCATCCATCCCCTGCAAATGGTCACTGTCCCGCTTGGGTCCTTCCTCCAGGGTGAGAGCCTTTTCCTTTGCACAGCCCTCTCCTCAGGTTTAAGTCCATAAACACCAACTAGGGGTGGGAGGTGGGCAGAGAGGAGGGCAGCAACCCAGTCTGGTGGGTCCTTCCCACCCTCTCCTCCAGGAACGGAGGAGACACCAGGCTGAAGGTGAGGGTTCCTGGGCCCAATCCCTGCGCAGGTGGAATATGAGCCACTGAAGTGCTGCTCCAGGCCAAGGTCAAGAGGCCCTGGTGACCTAGATGAGGGCTCTCTGGGGAGGGGTGAAGGCCAGCATCTCCCAGAGCCCCTTCCCTAGGATTTTGGCCTAGACACTGTCTGGAAAGGTCCACAAAACAGCCGCCTCCCACCTGCCCTCCAATAGCAGACATGAAAGGGAATCGCTCCCCTAAGCTGGGGCAAAATGAATCAGGAAGGGCAAGGGGGAGGGAAGGGGGAAACCAGATCAGGAACACCAGGAGGGGCTATGATTATATTTCCTTCCATTGCCCTTTATCTGATGGCACCGCTGCCCCTGTTTGACCACCCCCCCCACCCCAAATAAAGGCAAAAAGGGAAGGGGGATGGAATCTCAGGGATGGGAAGACCTGAGGGACAGGAAGGATTGAAACAGGAAAGAGAGGGAGCTAGAGGGTGTCTAAAGAGCAGGTGGAAGCTGGTGGGGGAGGGACGCTAGGAAGGGGACTAAGGCTGAGATGGGGTCAGGGCTGCATAAGGGATCTGACCGGCGGCGTGGCAATTTGAGGGTAGGTGTAGGACCTGATGGGAAGTCTGAAAATTTGGGGGACTTCAAGGATCTGAGAAACAGAGGCCGGGGTATCCAGTATGGTGGCAGCAGTCTGGGGGGCGCCAGATGGGATCCGGAGATTGGTTGGGGCCGCGCCGGTCGTGGGGGATGGGCTGGATAACCCGAGGACCAGGCGAAGGGAGAGGTAGGGAGCCGGGCAGGGGCGGGCGGGGATGGGGTGGGGGGGCGCTGCGGCAGCGGCGGGAGCCAGGGAGAGAGGAGGGGCCGGGTGGCTTACCCTGCGGGACCCCGGGGGACGCGGCTCCATGGCCCGGGGTGGCGGACCCGGGCGGGGAGGCCGAGCCTGGCCGGGCCGGGCAGGCCGGGGACGCGGCGCTCGTTGCCCGGGTGGCTCGGGGCTGTGCGGCCGGGCCGGCCCGGAGAAGGGGAGGCGGCGCCGGCCCGGCCCGGAGCCCGCCCCAGAGGCGGGGCCGAGGACGGGGGCGGAGATAGGGAGCTCGGGAGGCATGAAGGGGCGCTAGAGCGAAAAGAAGAGAGGACGGGGTGTCCATGTCCAGACACTCGTTCCAGAAAGACCTGGTCCTGGCGAAGGGCCGCTCGGCCTGGCGACGGGGCATTGACCAGATGCTCCACTGGGCTTCCTCCACTGGGGACCCTTGCTGGGTCCAGTATCCCTACCAATGGCCGACCCTGTTTCTCCAGCTTGGACCTTTCTCCTTTCTTTCACCCTTTCTACCCTCGCTCTTCTGCTGACAGCTTCTCTTTCGAGTCCGCAGACGACCCCTTCCCCTGCTCCCTCTGCACACGACCCCTGTGCCCCTTATACATGTCACTTCCCCTACTAGGGATGCCAAGACCGAGCCCAGGTACCCAGGTGTCAGGCACTGCTCTCTTGGTGACTCCTCTGAACGGTGGAGCTGGGGTCGCCCAGGGCAGAAGCGACCTCAAACTGGGGACATCATCCTTAACCTCTTCCCACCTCCTCCTCTTGCCCGCCACCTGCTGGAGAACCAGGGTCCCGAAGGGCTTATGCTTCGTGCACTTGCTGCCCTCTGGCGGTAGAGTGGGGGCAGCACTGGGGGACGAGGGACAGGAGGACAGAACAGCCCACTGCCCCAAACACTTCCTTATCTTCTCTGGATAGGTCCTAGGATTCCGGCTCTCTCATCTCTGGATCTCATCCCCTCCGTTCCACCTAGGGCCGAGAGATGAGCGAAGCAGGGGCCTGGATGTAGAGAGAGGCTGTCTTTGGGAGACAGCGAGGGATGTCCAAGGGCAGAGGGACGCATAATGCAGGGAGGGGTCTAAGGGGTAGGAACTACCCGAGTAGGAGAGATCTGGAAGTATTAGTGCAGGGATGGAGAGACTCTTCCGTGAATAATAATACCATCACCACCACCTAATGTTGATTGAGCCCTTGGAATGTGCCAGCGTCTGGACTGAGCTCTTTGCATGGATTATCTAATTCAATCTTTACAACCACTATTGTAATAGTAAGTACTATTATTATCTTCATTTTATAGATGAGGGAACTGAGGTTTAGAGAGGCTAAATAATTTGCCCAAGGTCATAAGCTAGTAAGTGGCTGAACTGGGATTTGAATTTAAACCCGGGCATCCTGACTCCAAAGCCCTGTACTTAACTGCTGCACAGTACTGCCAAGGCATGTCTGCAGCTTTTCTGCAGTCCTCATTCCCTGCAGAATTTGGCACTATTGATGCAGCCTGCCACACTCTCTCCCTTGGCTTCTCCAACTCTTTAGGAACCTGGTTCTGTCCCCACCCCCTCCTGTGGCTCCTTCATTTCCTTTGCAGGGGCCTCCTCCTGTTCCCACTGCCTAATGCTGCTTATTCCCCAAGGCTTGGGCCTTGGTAACTACCTTTCTCTCTCTGATCCTCTATTAAATAAAAACAATGAAATAACGTAATAATCATAGCAGCTTACACTGACTGAAAACTTACTTTGTGCTAGGTGCTAGGCTTTATGATTATGTAATACGATTCTCACAACAACCTTGTGAGTTGGTACTATTACTGTCTTCTTTTACAGCTGATAAAATTGAGGTTCAGAGTGGTTAAGGAATTTGCCTAAAGTCACACAGCCAGTACTTTTGGAACATCAATTCAAATCCTGCTAGTCTGATGCCAAAGCTGGTATCACTCAACACCTGGCCACACTCTTTCCAAGCTTATCCACTCTCATGGCTTTAAATAGCTTGTCCCCACTAGAGGCCATGGAGCCATGAACCTGGGGAGTCAGAAACTTGGGATTATCCACGTGAATGAACTAAGTAGCTTTGTGATCTTGGGAAAGTCACTTAACCTCTCTGGGTCAGTGTTTCCTCATCTATAAAATGGGGACAAAGATAGGAGACCCAAGGTTAAGTGTAAATCAGGTATGTAGACTGGGGGGAAACTATTCCCAGCACCTTCTGCTCCAGTCACACCCAGTCAATTGCAGTTTCTCAAGTGCTCTTTTTTAGCCCTTGTTTCAGTCTGGAGTGTTCTCTGAAATCCCTTTTAAAATCCTACTAATAGTTCTTCAAAGCCCAACTCATAACGTCACCTGCTCCAGCTTCAATCCCTTTTTCCTCTGCTGTTTCTTTTTTTTTTTCCTGCTCAGCTCTGGTTGGTCCCTCACCACATCCAATAAGTCTTTCCTGACGCCCCCTTGGGCTCCCCTACAAGCTACATGCCTCCAGCACAGCTCTTCTCACACTATAGGGTATATGCTAACTTGCTGTCTTTCCTACTACACCGTGAGCTCTCCAAGCACAGACTGAGTCCTGTGTCCCTGATACCAGTGCCTAGCACATAGTAGGTGCTCAAAAATTTTTTTGTTCAATTGAATTTTTGTTAGTGTCTCTGTCACAATATTTATAACCCTTCCTCTGTTTTGCATTGTAGATCACTGCATACACATCTATACTTCTTTCCTGAATATAGCACCTTTAGCATGGGAGCATGTCATATTTACCCTCATGTCTCCATTTTATCTAGGACAGCGCCTTCCTGATAGTCATTACTCAATTTTCTCATCTGTAAAACGAGGATAAAACGACAGCTACCCCATAGAGTTGCTATAAAACCTGAGATATGAAAAATGCTTTGTAAACCTCAAAGCGCAATGCAAATGCTGGTTTGGATTCTCTGGGAGGAGTTTGGAGGAAGCAGCAGGTATAAAGAGAACTGTATTTGGAGTCAGATGCTCTGGGTTCAAATCATACCTTAGGCACGTACTGCATCAACTTAGATAAATTCCTAAACCCTTCTGGGCCTTAGTTTTTGTCTTCCAGTATGTCAAACTGGAATAATAATGTCTACTTTGTTGGGTTGTGGTGAGGATTAAATGAGATCAAGTATAGAAACATCTACTGCAGGGAATTCCCTGGCAGTCCAGTGATTAGGACTCCACATTTTCACTGCTGAGGGCCTAGGTTCAATTTCTTGGTTGGGGAACTAAGATCCCACAAGTCACACGGTGCAGGCAAACAAACAAACAAACAAAACCCACACACACACACACAAAAACACATCTACTGCAGTGCCTGGTGCATAGCTGATGCTCAGTACGTGTTTGTAACTGAATATGGTTTGATGGTGGGTTACTTGAATTGAATAAAGCTGACTTCCCCCAAACCTTTAGCTCCAGCCCACTCTCCAGGACCCAAATTCCAACTGTCTGTTGGACATTTTTGGCTCAACGTCCCACTGGTCCACCAACTCGCCATGTCCTAAAGTGAGTTCAGCAGCCTCACCCCAGGCCAGCCTCCTCCTCTAACCCCCTGCCCCTGGCAAGGTGATTTCTTTCTCCCAGTCGCAGAGGCCTGAACCCTGGAGTCACCCCTGACTCATCTTCTCTCCCCCACCCCCAAACCCTGGTTGGTCACCGTGGCCTGTCAATATTTCCTTGGAAACACCTCACCCACCCCCCTTCCTTCACTCACTCTGCCGATGCGATGGGCCCGGTCTGGCTCTCCAGGTTCCCCTGCAGGCCCTTATTGCTGGGACAGCCTCCTAACTGGCCACCATCCTCCAGTCTCTGCTCCCTTCCATCCAGCTGCCCCACTCACCTGCCTCAAACACTGCTCCTTCCAACTCACTCTCCTGCTCAAGAATGGATAATGGCTCCCTATTTCATAGTGATTAAATCTAGACAACTTTGCCCGCCCTCCAAGCCCTACCCCACTGATCCTACCCTACCCACCCAACGGTGGGCTCCAGAGAGCTGGAGCTTACAAACAGGCTGCTTATGCCCTTGAAGAGTCTCTCTTTCCACCTCCCTGTACTCACTACCACCCGTCTAGGTCTTGTGACTTCTCTCGATGGTGGACTGAATGAGATGATTCACATAAAACACCTAGCACAGTGTCTGGCCCATAGCCGGATTTCAGTGAATATTAGTTATTATTGTTATTGTTGTCAATAGTATACCAGAGAGCCAACGACACTTGTAACTGACTAGAAGTAAAGGAGATGGGGCCCTAAGAAGACATAAGGAATTAGATACAAGAGGAGAAGAGGGCAGAAGGAGAAGGAGCCGGGGTGGCAGAAGGGTGGGGCAGGCAGGCAGGCTGCTACTCACAGTGCTGTAGTTGCTGAAGAGGCCCAGGGTGGGTGCCGGCTCCAGTGGGAAGGGCAGGATCTGCTTGAGGTCCAGTGGGGGCTGCATGATGGGGGGCTGCCGTAGCAGAGGGAGGGGCCCTGCCCGGCTCAAGCTGCCTAAAGACCAGAGAAAACATTATGTGGGGCAGGAAGCCTGAAGCTCGGGAGCCCAACCCAAGCCTGGCAGTCCCGCTCCGCAGCTGGGGGCCCACACTCAGAAGTGTGACCCCCATCACACACACTTCCCCTGCAGGCTGGCTCCGGAGCAATGGAGCACGGTGCCCTGTGGGCCTGGGGGAGGGCACAGACCTGTTGTTCTTCCCTTCTGGGTGATTTTCACTTCCCCCTTCTCCAGCCTCCCTCCCCCAAGACCTTTAGGCATTTTACAGACCCAGGAAGATCACAGGCCTTCTCTGCAGGCCGCCTGCTGGACCACAAGGACTCGGAGTCCCACGCCCCTGGCTACTCCCTTCTTCTGGTTTTGCTTTCCCCCAGGGAATCCCAAAGGCTAAGTCTTACCCCAGGGAGAATGGTCAGGTGAGTGATTCATCCCACTGCTTAGACAGGAATATTGAGGCCTGTATTTGGAGGAGGGCTGCTGGATCTTTCAGGCTCCCCAGAGAGTTATGATTTTGTCCCAATCGTAATTCTTAATTAACTGTCGATGTCTCGGGGTAGGAAAGTGGCATTCGATCTGGGAGGTGGACTGCCTGTGGCCATTCTCAGAGCCCCTTCTCCCAACCTTCCCGTCCTCCCCAGGTCCCTCTGTCAGCTGCGGGAATGTTCAGCTCAGGCTCTGCGGGAGGAACTGCGACCAGCCGCTGGGAGGGGAACGCCTGGGTCTGACCCCAAGGGGAAATGAAACTCCAGGCTAGCCACTCCACTACCGTCCCTGAAACCTTCTCCTCCTACCCCAGAGCCATGGGAGGAGCCCTGCCAGGCTCCACAGGGCTGGCCCAGAGGCCCTCAGGACCCCTCTGGGCTTCTGCTGGCCCAGCTCCCTTCTGCGACTTCTCTTGTCAACCAGTCAGGAACTCTGGCTGCCCTTCATGGCTCTAGCAACTCCCTGACAGCAACAGGGGTTCCCAGGAACAAAGGCAAACCCAGGAGGCTGCAAGCTTAGCCCCGTCCTCCCATGACCTTACTGGGGCAGAGGGTCCCCCTGGGATCCTTTCCTACTCCCTCCAGAGAGGGCCCCTTTTCATACCTTCAGTGTCTGGTGCCTGCTGCCCCCAGGCAGTGGCCTGGCCCTGGCCCCCCAGGGGCCTGGGCCTGACAGCGTCCCCTTCCCTTGGTTCTGCCCCCTGCCCCCTCCCTTGCCAGCCTCCCCCCCAGTCCAGTCAGTAGAATCAGCCAATCAGAGTCCTGGAAAAGTGGGGCAGAGGGGAGGGCGGGGGAGCAGGGATTAGGGGAATCGGATGCGAGAGGGTGGGGGCAGGGAGGGCTCAGGCACAGCTGGGGGCAGGGAGCTGGTCCAGGAAGGTCTGGAGGGGTCTGTCTTTTCCACCCACTGCTACGACTGGGTGGCCAGGGTGCCTGAGGCAGAGAGGGGTCAAGGCTGCTGGGAGCTTGGGCTGCAGACATCTAAGGGTTGAAGGAGAAGGGCAGGATGCTTGGCTTTGGCCCTTGGACAGCTAGGGGTCCATATGTCATGTCCGTTCCCTCCTCTGCCACCTCGGGGTTGAGATGGGGTAGGGGGGAGAGGAGAGAGACAGACAGACAGACAGACAAAAGTGAGTGAGATAGAATGGGAAAGACTGACAGAAGCAGGAATAGGCGACTGAGAAAAGGGACATAGACACTGAGAGAGAAGAGGACAGGGGACAATGGAGAGATGAAGAGAGTGAAATGAGAGAGAAACAGAGACACTGCTGAGAAGCTGGACACAGAGCTAGAGACAAGGGCAGAAAGACCAGAGGACAGAGAACAGAGAGAACGAGAGAGGGAGAGAGGAGAGAGAGGGACCGACAGACTGATGGGGCAGGGCGACCGTCTCCCCTTCCCCTCTGTCCCCCCATGGCTTCTCCCCTCTGTGCCCACCTCCTCCTGCCTGGCACACAAGGCCAGGGCAGCCTTAACGAGTCCCAGGCGGAATCAGGAATGGTGAGAGAAACCTGAGCGCTCCCAGAGTCCCCGGCAACCAGCACCCACCCCAGGCAGCTGGTCCGGGGCTGGCACTTGCTCCGGCCCCAGAGAGGGAGGCAGCTCAGCTCCTTGACCCTTTCCTGGCTCTGAACTCTCCAGGCCCCCACCCCTCAAACAACCACCTCAGAGGAGAGAGATGAGTTCCACAAAAGGCAACAGAAAAAAAGAATGTTTTCAGGTAAAGCACTCTGAGTAGTAGCACATTTAATCTCTGAGGTAACTGTTCTATGGGGTAGCTGATACTAGTTTTTAACCATCTGACACTTGAAGAAACTGAGGCTCAGAGAACTTAAAAAGACTTGGCTGATGTTACACAGCCTGTAAATATCAGAGCTGGGATTTCCATCAAGATCTGTCACCCTCTTTCTCTGCTACACAACCCCAAAGGGCTCCAATTTAACTCTGAATTCAGCAGAGATCTGAGAAAGGCTTCCATCTTGTCCAAGGAGAGGAAGGGGAGAACAAGTTCATGTCCTTCCTGGAGTTGGAGGAAAACAGGTAGCAGCCAGCCAGTTCCCTCTAGCCAGCAACTCATCTTTTCCACTGACAGGAGCCCTGAGGTCGGGGGAGGGAAGAGGAAGGGGGAGGAAGGAAGGAAGGATGGAGTGAGGCAAGGAACCAAAGTGGGCAACTGGAGATTCATGTGTCTCTTTCCCAGATTCCTGGGTCCACTCCACTGAGATCTGAGGTGGGAGGGGGCAGATGGCAACTTACGGACCAAGTGGGGAGAAGCTGGGCCCTTGGTGTCAGGTAGCCCACGCCTCAGTCCCCTCTCCGCCATCCTGAGAATAATAAGGGCCCACTGTATGCCAGGCACTTTACATATACGCCCCCCCGCGGATGGCTCTACTGCTCACTAGCTGGGTGACTAGCTCGTTTCCGAACCCTCTCTGTCTCATTTCTCCTTTGTCAAATGAGAGCAACGGTACCTGCGTTGTGGAGTTGTTGAAAGGATTGAACAAATCCATGTAAAGTGCTGGCCTGCCACAAAGAAAGCTCAATAAATGTTTGGTAAATAAACCAATCCTCAATCTTATAGATGACCATCAGCTCAGAGAGGGCGAGTTAATTGACCAAAGTCACACAGCTAGTGAGGGATCTGAACCTGTCTGGCTGGCTCCAGACAGGGCTTTCAGGCACCACACTTTCCTAGGGTTGGAGGGGGGAAAAGGCAGGAATATAATAAGGGCTGTGAAGGAGGAAATGAAGTAGTAAATCCAGGGCTTCTTATGGCTGGTTAGGTGAGGGCTTCAGGTGGGTTTGGAGGAGGAGGTGGAGAGCAAACTGGAGTGTGTGTGTGTGTGTGTGTGTGTGTGTGCGCGTGCATGCGTGTGGGTCTGCACACCGTGTCAAGCATGGCAGGGAGGAGCTGAGGCCTGGCTGGGACAGGCCGCTCCAGAGGGAAGCTCATTAGCTCGAGCAGATAGAGCCCCACCCAGCTTCATGGGGAGCTGCCAAATGCTTTATTAAAGACACTTCCCAACCCCTTTAGGGGGGGTGAAGTCTCAGTCCCTTGGATGGACGGCCATCTGTCCATTTCTGCACCCTACCTGGACCTAGGCCCTTTGATCCTGCTCAGGTATCCCCCCAGCACCAGGCCACAACCAAGCCAGGTCTGACTCCTTACTCATTCCATCCCACTCAGAGCTGGTCTTTTCCTTCCTCTCTTGCCCAGAAATTCTGGCCAGGTGGGAGTCCCAGTGCCTCGGCTATCTCAGGTCAGGCCTAGGGCCTGAAGCCCCTGTGGCAAAGAATGGGAGTGTCTGCTGTGAGCTGGCTCTGGGAGTGGCAGCGTCTGGGTAGGAACAGGAGCCAGGAAGGATGTTAGGGTAAGGCTGCAGGTTAATGTTGGTCTGGAGATTGGGCCAAGATGAGATTCAGATCACAGAGAGGTATTGGGGATAGGGTTGCAAGTAGCGTTAGGGCCCAAGGTGGTGAAAAACATAGGGTCAGCACTGGGTTAAAATGGGAATTAGGCTCTGGGGCCCAAGGAGAAATGAGATTGGCGCCTGGACTGGAATCTCATCTCTAATCCATCCCCTTTTCACTTCAGGCCTTTTGGCCTCTTCTAACCCCAGAAATGCCTAAAACTGGGGGATTAATGGGAGAGCCTGGAACCCCTAGATCTTGCCTTCTTGACCAAGTCTCAGGTATTTGAGGTATTTGTCCCCTTCTGCTTCAATTTCCCCCTTCTTGGCAGGAGGCAGGCTGAGTGCTGGAAAGGCTTTGAAGTCAAAGATGAAAGCAACAAGAGGATGATTATGAACAACTACTCAAAACATCATGCCTAATAACCCCGGGGGAGATGTGGGCGGGGGCAGGGCCTAAAGCAGGGAGGTGGCTAGGAAAGGCAGAAGGAAGACCCCTGGGGAATTTTCCCCAGCCTGATGGGGAAAGCCTCCCTCAATGCCCCCGCCCCGCACACCACACCAAGGGCCCAGTTGGAGAGGAGGGTAAGCAAAGCTCAGAACGGTGAACCGGAGCCCAGAACCACCACCTTAAACCTGGGCCCACAGTCTGGCTCTTGAGCAGGCAGGCTGGGCCTCACCTGCCGGGCAGAGCACCTGCACACAGATTCAGTGGACCTCAGCGTTCAGAACCTGAAAACCTTAGAATGGGCCTCAGGCCTGGCCCGCAGCTGCCTCCCTCTTGCCTTCCTTCGTCAAAGAGGGTTAAGGTATGTGGCCCGCCAGGCTTCCCACCCCTCTGTGGGCTGGGCACAAGGAGGGAGTTAATTGCAGTGTCCTCAGGGAGGTGTGGTGGGCGTCCAGTTGGTGGCCCCTGGCATTCCTCCTGTGGTGGGATCTTGGGTTGGTTCGAGCAGGTTCCCGAGGTCCTCTCCAAGGCCTACTGACCAGGAGAAGCATGGCTCAAACTGGCCTGTCCTGGACAAGCGTGATGTTGCCTCTGGGGCCCGTGCCCAGGCTGGGGCCAGGGTGCAGGGATTGCACAGGTTGGAGGAATATGGAGCCTGTGCTCTGGGGACCTGAGTCCAAGTGTGCTGGTGGGGGTCACGCTAGGGTCGGGACAGTCTTCATAGATGGGCCTGGAGTCTCTTTCCTGCTAGAGACACTCTTGGGAAGGAGGCAGGCAACCAGTCATTCGTGCCTCTGTTGGCTCATTCATTTAATGGATTTGATGGGGTGCCAGGTGGAGGGGGGCAGACGTAGAGTGGTGAGAGTGAGGCGCTACGGGGGTGGGGGGGGGGAGAAAGAGATGGAGGAAGGAGGGCAGAAGGGGAGAGAGCCACCTAGTGGGAGTC
This sequence comes from Balaenoptera borealis, assembly GCF_965194805.1. Classification (NCBI taxonomy): domain Eukaryota; kingdom Metazoa; phylum Chordata; class Mammalia; order Artiodactyla; family Balaenopteridae; genus Balaenoptera; species Balaenoptera borealis. Next base: position 46,066,513 of record NC_138870.1, read on the forward strand.
AATAGGGGTCAAACGAAAGAAGAAAAGCAAAAGAGCCAAGGGGGCCCCAGCAGAGGGCTGAGGTGGGAGCCAGGCGAGCCCTGGGGTGCCAGCATGCAGCCAGGTGTCCCCCGTGGGGGGCAGGGAGACCACAGGTGTCTGGGCCTGGTGGGGGGTCTCCCACCACAAACAGGGCCCAGGAACCGGCCTAGCCAGGACAGAGGGCAGAGGTCAGAGGTCAGAGGACAGAGCAGGCCTGTGGACTATTGTGGAGGCAGGGGCTTGGAGCCCGACTGATGAGGAGTCCTTTCCTCCCCCTCCCGGGGCTCCTTCCCATGTAGGTCATGAGGCTGGGGTGGCTGTGGCTGAAGGGATGTCAGAGCCCCGCGGGAGCCTCCCTCCGCCATCCTTGTGCTCCCCGGGGCCCCTTCCTCTGCTGGTGCCCCCGGCCCAAGGCAGCGGTGGGGGTGGGGTGGGGGAGGAAGGAAGAAGAAGGCAGCCGGGGAAGGAAGGGCCCAGGCAGCCAGAGCAGGGAGAGAGAGGGGCAGGTCCCGGCGTGTTGGGGCAGGATGGCTGCGGAGACAGGATCCGTGCCGCAGGGGCCCTGGGATGGACAGTTTCCCACCCCTTTTTCTCCCAGACCCCTTATCTTCAGCCCTCAGGTTCCCACCTCCCACCACACACCTCGAAGCTACACCCACCATCTTCTCCCCCCGCCCGCCCCTCACTTCCTCCTTTCCCTCTTATCCTGGGCCCAGAAGGATGTCGGAGTGTTTGAGCTAAGGGTGGGGGAAGGCCCCGGGGAGGGGGAGGGGAAGGGGGGGACGGGTCAGAACCTTTCGCTCAACTCTACCAGGCCAGGATCAGCCCCTCCCCCAGCCTCTCGTAGACTGTCATATAATATTCATGAGCCTCATGAATACGCAATGTTCTCATTATGGGGCGGGGGTCTCACTCGGCTCTGTCTCCCCCTTTACCACTCCCTGGATTACCGGGAGAAGAAGCGGCAGTTTGGGGAAGAGGGAAAGAGGGGGCCCCAGATGTGGAGCCAGATGAAGGGGGAGGGGGAACCGGTGGCTGACGGGCGGCCGCAGTCACCGCGGTGCGGGAGGTGGGGGGGTGACCTACTGAGAGGGACCCAGGAGCCTGGAGCCGCGGAGCCGCAGAGCCCACTCACCGAGGATCATGCTGGGGACCCAGGCGCCCGCGGTTCCGCGTCGCTCTGTCCCGGGGGCCGTTCTGGCCGGGCTGGGGGTACGGGGGGTGGAGTCGGGGGAGGAGCAGAGGCCGGCCGAGGCGGAGTGGGGGCGGAGCCCGCAGCAGGTGAAGACGGGAGGAGGGGGGACCCGGGCACACAGGGCTCCAGGAGAGGGCGTCCTGACGGCTCCTTGTTCCCTCCCGCTTTCTCTTCTACTTGCTGCCTGGGTCTCCTGGATTTACGGTGTCACTGCAGCCAGGGCTGGGGGAACAAGGCATCTAGAGGACGGTGTGTGTTGACACAGGAAGCTGGAAACTAAGATGCCTGGGATCCCGGGAAGGGCTGAGTCTGAGGGCGGGAAGTCTGGTCACAGGCTTATATGGCGTGGGGAATGCCTAAGTACTCTGGGGAGGGATGGGAGCTGGCTGGATGGGACACCTGAGTCCTCTCCAGAGTGATGGGCTGGGCCGGAGCGGAGGGTGGGGCAGAGAATGTTTGGGTACTAGTTTGTTTCCCTGGCTCTGGAGCAGGATGCCTGGGGGCTGGGTCTCAGAGGTGAAATGTGGGGTTGAAGATGGACCCCAGGTTGATCTCTGGCTGGGGTCTGAATGCCTAGGTCCTTAGGGAAGGTCTGAGGGAAGTGATTGCAATCAGTGGACCCAAAGAGGTGGAAATAGAAGCTTGCAACTGAGATCATTAGGGCAACCAGAGATGACAGAAGATCAAGAACTGAGGCTCAACCTTGTAGAGATGACCTGGATTGGTGTGGGGATGGGAGCATCTATCCAGGGCATTCCCCATTAAGGTGAACTTGGACTGAAGAGGCCTGGTAGGGTGTCTTTGATGAGGTGGAGGGGAGGATGGAGGATAGGACAGAATGTATGGGCTGGGGAGAACGTCAGGGGAGAGGCGGAGTACAGGACACCGGATGTATTCTAAGGACCAACAGGATGTATTCTAAGGCAGGCAACTGGGACCGCAGCACGAGGCTGGAGTCTGGGAGTCTACGAGGTGTCTGGGGAAGATGCAGCTGCTGCAGCCTGGACCTGTCTGTACCTGCCCGAAGAGGGAGGGCAGCAGGAGGATTTCCCAGAATGCCAAGCAGCCAGCTTCAGGCCAACCCCAGCCAGAGGGAAAGGAGGTGTGAGTAGGAACTAGAACACTTGGGATTTAGGGACAGTGGAGGCAGGGAGGAAGAGGTCGGTAGAAGGGTGGGGGGACTGGAGTCTTGGAACAGTCTAGGAAAGAGGAAGGGGACTGAAGACTGGCATTCCTGGGTTCTGCAGGGAATTTAGGACCATATGGCTAATTAAAGTACAGGAAGTTCAAGTTCCTGTTTCTGGGTCTCAGCAGTCTCTTGTCCTCACCCCACTGATCTGGTTTGAAAAAAAGATCTGTTTCTGCACCTGCCAAGATGCTCCAGCTCAAGGGCAAGTGAATTCCGGGGGTGCTAATGCCTTGGTCTTGTTCTGATCCAGAGACCCAGAGATCTCAGGGGACTGTGGCCTTGCTGCCTGAATCTGGCCTTGGGGGAGAAGGTAGGGTCTCCGAGCCCATCAGAGGAGGTTCTCTTGCTCCAGATCCGACCTACCACCATGCTGTTCGAGCCTAGTATCACAAAGCCTGCTTCTCCCAGACCTTGTTATCTACCCCCCTTGCCTCTTCCCATTCTTTCTCCTGGGTGGACTCAGAGAACAAACCAGAGTCAGCATTAGGCGTGGTTGATCAGTGATAGAGACCCCTTTGCCCTCAGCCTTGTCCATCCTCCCACTCTACCCCCAGGGACCCTGAGTTAGGGAGGTCTTAGAAGAGGGGTTCCTTAGCTCACCAAGGGGAGGCAGCTGGTTGGAGGGCGGGGTGACCTTGCAGGCAGCTGGAGGGGGACAATGTGTGGGATGAATTCATTATTGATGAGCCCTGCACCCTGGGCTACTAATGAGCCCAGGCCGGCTGCTCTAATTGATGTCAAGAAACTTGAGACCCCCAGATCAGCTTCCCGCCTGCCAGCTGCCTCTCTTGAGCCCCCTCCCCCTTCTGTGCCCCCAGCTGCTCTGTTCCCTTCCCAGGGCCTCCCTTCCATCTCCACTGACACAGACGAGGCTAGGACTCAGGCCTTCCCCTTCCACTCTTGTCCCTTCGCATCACTCAAGTCTCAAGATGGGAGGCAGACTTGCTCTGGAGGGGCTGGGAGATTGGGAAGGGGAAACAGACCAGAGCCTGAGAATTACAGTTCAGGGACAGAGAGGCTGGTGCTGGGTTACATCTGCAGCATTGCTGAGCCCAAGGAATTCTTATCTTGTTTTGTGCATCCTTGGGAGAGACCTTGTCACTCTCTGAGACTCAAAGGTACAGGCACTATACAGACATGCCCATGATACTAGCCCAGTACTCGCAGCCCACTTCCCCTCCTCATTTCCTCCTCATAATAGTATAAGAAATCTCAGATTTGGCTCCTGGAGTTTGGCTGATGCCATTCCCACCCATCCCCCGAGAGGGCAAGTATGGGATTTCCTTCCTGGAGAATTCCCAGTGCCTTGTTATGCCACAGCTGTCATCCTTGGAAATACTGCGTGGCTCTTTGCCTCATCAGGTCTCACCCTGCCTGTCAGTCCCTCTTCATTTATGGGTTCTGGGAAGAAGTTCCCAAGTTACGGAATTATCAAGAAGTCATAGATTGGAGCAGGCTTGGCCTCCTAGGAGAGATAATTTTGAGACCACGCGGGTACTGATAGGCAGGAACCTAAGTTAATAAGAATAGCCCTGTTGATGGGGGAAGAAAGGTGAGGAGGACCTCATTTCCTCCCCTCCCCAAATTCCCATGAATTTGTGGCTCTGCTGCCCTCTGGTGGCTGAACTCTGGTTTAGCAGGACATGAACATCTTTGCCTCTAACAATCCCGCTAGCATTTCAGCACTCCTCTCCGTCCTCTTCCTGGATATTAGGACAGTCCTAGAGGAGACAGAGGATCCTGAGGGGTTCCCTCACTCTGATTTCTCTTCAAAGACCTCAAAGCCATGTTGGTTAAGAATGAGGGCTTTCACAGTCAGGAAAGGCTGAATTTGAGTCTGTGACCTTGGGCAAGTTACATAACTTCTCGGGACCTCAATTTCCCCTTGTGTAAATGGGGTTAATTGTACCTACTTCACACATTTAATTTCTATCAAATTAAATGAGATACTGTATGTAAACTATTTAACACTCCCTCTACGCACCAGAATACAATGGGCAATGAAAACAAAACAAAAACCCAACTGGCTTTCTTCTGATTTAGTTCTGTGGCCTTTTCTCGCAGCCCATTTCATTATTCTGATTTAGGAAAGCCCAGGTGAGTCTTCTGGACCATCCTCCCCCACCTTCAACTTGGACCTCTCCCTTTGTATTCTTCCCTAACCCTCAAACCCAAAGAGAAGGGATTCCGCTCCCTTCTCTCCTGGAGGTGTTGGGACCAGATCTGGCGGGGCTGGGTGATAAGCACAGGAGTCAAGCCCTTCTTTCACCCCTTCCATCATCTCTTTCACTTAAGAAAAGGGAACCCCAAAACTAGTTCCACAGTTGCTGAGGGTCATACTCTTGGCTCCCAGTGGAAAGAAGTTGCAAGAAACACGAACATTTCCTACCCACCAAGCGGTCTGGTTCCAGGAAAGTTCTGGAAAGAGTGGGGATAGGACAGATTCCAGCTCTGGTCAGTGGGGGCACCGGGCCGGGTTTATTGCACTTGCAACAGAGTTTAAATAATTCCCAGGTGTCCGGAGCCAAGGTGAGGGGAGGGTTGGGCAGGGAGAGGAGGGGCAGCGTCAGTGCAGCTGGCGGGCCGAACACAGATCCTGCAGGCCGGGGACAGCGGGCTCCCCCTTTCTCCAGGGGACTGGTAGGGCCTGTGTCCGGCCAGTGTTAAGGTTCCAGATCTGTTGCCATCATGGCCCCTTCAGGGTCCTGGGCAATTCCTGACTTCTCCTGAGTCAGAGGTGGATTGGGCCTCCAGGCCCAGGTCTGGAGCAGGCTCAAATGTAGTCCTGGATCTGCCTAGTTAGGTTACCAATGTCTGAGTCTGGGTCCCAGATCAACCCCAGGCCCCAGGTTCGATCTGGCCCTGTTCGAGTTCTGATTCCCCTTGCAGCTGGTTCTGGGCCAGCGTGGATCCTGGTGTGGGATCTGTCCTGAGCGGGGCCTGGGGCACCATCCACGGTTATTGTTCCTTGTTGGCCCACCGGGGTGGGGGCTGTCCAGAGCTGCCATGTCTCGCTCCCCAGGTCCCAGGTTCTTAACTGGGGGCTTCTGGCAGGGCTGAGGACAGATCTTTGCAGGCTGGAGCTGGACAGGAAGTCCTGGTGGCACGTCTGAGCCGGAGAACTGGGATTGGATCCCCCAGTTCTGGTTCCAAGTTGTTTTCAGGAAACTCTCCAAAATGCAAAGGCTGCAGGGAGGCTGGGGCCTCTGTCCCTGGATCTGAGTTCCCCCATCCATGAGGAGGGCATGTGTAAACGAGGGTCCTTCACAGTGCATGGGGGGAGGGGATCCCCAGCTCCGCACCTCCCGGCTCTGGCCCTTCAAGTATGTCTCTGGGCTGGGGAGAGGAGCTTCTCCCTGGCCCTCAGCACCTTCAGGAAGCGCCCAGCCCCCTCCCTGTCAGTAGACTGAGGGTGGGGGGACTGGACCTTCAGGATTGGGAGTCTGGGAGATCGGGAAGAGTCAGGCATCAGAGGTGGCTGGAGGCTTGAGCTGAGCTTTTTCCATGGCGGTGCCGTATGGGAGGGAGCGTTTGAAGAATCCGAGCTAATGAGGGGAAAAGAAGGGAGAGTTGAGTTACTCTGGTTCCCATTTCTCCGCAGATCTTATCCCAAGGGGGGATGAAGATAACTCTAGTGCTTCCAATCTCCCCATCTTGCAAAAGTGGCCCAAATTCAGGCTGTTAAGATTACCTCTCCAAGAGGTCCAGTGGGTTAAGAGGGCTAAGGTTGGGGGTGCTTTGGTGCCATAAAAATGCCCCCAGTTCAGCCAGAGATGGCAAATAGGTTTGAAGTCAAGTTCTAAGTCTCATTGCGTAGTAATGGCTGCCTCTTGAGAAGGATTCTGAGGCTACTTCTAGGGTATGAACCATTAGTGCTGGCTGCCATGGGTTTCTGGAGGAAGTGACAGCACAAATGCCACATACTGGCCACTTGTGAGTAACACTGATTTTGAAAGTATAAATAAACTTATCAGCTTGAGTCAAGAGAACTTTTTCTAAGCTAGGGGCTGTGGAATGAAGGAAAGGATCCTATAGGCCGTGTCCAGATGGGATGCATGTGGCCAGGGAGAGGTGGGGACATGTGGCTGGAGAATTGGTCTGGAGGCAGATGCTTGGGACTGTGCTGCATCAAGGGCAGAACCTGGTGAGAGAGAGGCCAAGTCAGGTAGGGTGTGGCTGACCTTGTAGAGGATATAGATGAGCAGACCTAGGAGCAGGAGGCCAATGAGGACGGCTAGGATAATGATCCACAGTGGGACGTTGTGGCTGCCCTCTGCCTTGATCCACTGCACGGCTGTGGCCACCTGGGGAGCAAGTCGGGAGAGGTCACTGAAAAGCCGTTAGTTCTTCCCACCCTACACTTGGCTCCCACTTGCCACTGGACCTAGACCCACGTTTCCCCTTCCATCTTGGGCGAACAGAATTCTGATCTTCAAAATTCAAATTCCTAAAATGTGCATTATTGTCTCTTACTTTTGGGCTTTCACACCTGCTAATTCCCTCTCCCCAGAGAATATTCCTTTCCTGACTGGTTAGCCTGGTAGATCTTATTTATCCTTCAGGTTTTGCTTAAACATCACTTCTTCCAGGAAGCCTTTCCCGACTCTGCAAGCCTGTGTTCAAGTGTCCTTATGATGTGTTCCCATAAACATGCTGGCGCTTGTCACACTGTCTTCTCACTGCCCTGTCCATCTTGCTTATCATTGTATTCCCACGACCTAGCACAGTGCCTGGCACACAGTAGATGCTCACTCAATATTTGTTACCATAATCAGGCCAGCCTCCGTCGCATCCCAGTGCTAGTGCCAGGCCCAGCACTCTATCTTCCTTGGCCCAGACCTCTGGCCCGGGACTCACCTGCAGTTCCTTTCGGGGAAGCTGCCGGGGCAGGATTCGGTAGGGCATCTTCAGGGCTTCATACACAGCTTCACACTGCAGACTAAATGGCTGGTGTTCCCTCTGTGGGTGGTGGAAAGGTGTTCAGGGTGGCCTCTTATGGTATCTAGGAGGTCATTGGGCTCCCCATGGTCTGGCTCTGGTTAGGATCTTTCCCTATTTTGGACTCATTCTCTTCTGAATCTCTCTCTGTGTTCCTTATATGAGGTAATAAATGTGTAACTGAATAGTTATAATAATTAGATGACAGCATGTTCAATAGAAAAAGCATTGTCTTGCAATCATGAATATGGGTGAAGCACCCAGGATGATGCCTGGCCTATAGGATGCACTCAGTAAATGACTGCTCTTCACTGTTCCTACATCTGCTTGCCTCTCCGTGATGGATATGTCTTCCGTCTCTGTTTTCTATCATTCTCTGCCACTGGTCTCCCTCCAGCCCTCCCTCCTCTGAATGGGCCAGGAAAGGGAAGCTGTCGGTCCCAGTGTGGCCACTAGGTGGCGCCAAGGATACACAGCCCTGTCCAAACAAGGGTGAGGGAGGGGAGCGCGGCTGCCTGGGTCCCAGTCACCAAAGCGGGTGGCTAGGGCAGTGCGGAAAGCGAGCGTCAGTCCAGGCAGGCCCGAAGGTCGGGGGTCAGGACTGAGGTGAGGCTCCCTCACCTGGAGGAAGGTCTTGGCCCAGACGCGGAAATGCAGTAGCAGACTTCGGCTCTCTTGCCGGTGCAGTGGCCCCAGCTCGCAGCGCAGCCTGAAACACTCGGCCTCCGGGCATTTCTGGGAAGAAAGCGGAGGCTTGAATGCGGCGTTCCGCCCTGCTGGTGGCTCTGAGGATGCAAATAGATACTCAACGCTTCGGCCCAGACCTCATTGCCAGGAGGACTTACCAGGATCTGAGGCCCTGAGGAGCCAGGGCTCCGGCCCGGAGCATCCCGTCTTTGCAGCCGGTGGTGCTGGGAACCCTCGGGATCCAACTGGAAGAGGAAAGGGACCATTAGCTGCCTCTCTCACCTCATTACAGCCTCTAAGTCAGCCTGCATCTGGGGTCCAGAGCAGCTTCGACCTGGTCTTCCATCCACACAACTGACCACCTCCTGTGGCAAGGTACCGACCTCAGCACTGAAATACCGAAACGGGTGAGACTTGATCCTTGGAGTTTACAGGGAGGAGATGTCAATAAATAATTAGGGCCCCGTGCCTGCCTTGGGGCCTTTGCACTGGCTGTCCCCTCTGCTTGGAATGCTCTTTCTCGAGTCTTCACACACAGGTTCACCCTTGTCTTTCATGCCTCAATTCACCTGTTCCCTCCTCAAGAGGTTTTCCCTGATGACTCAAACAGGCTCCCAGCCCTGCCCTGCCCTAGCATTTTAGCACTGCACTCTCAACACTTCTCAATACCTGTTTCTCTCTCTCTCTCTTTTTAATTTTTATTGTCTATTACCCTCCACTAAAACATAAACTCCATGAGAGTGGGGACCTTGTGAGTTTTGTTTGGTGCGATCTTTCCTGAGCCTGTAACATGGTTCAGTGCATTGTTGTTTATGTGTAAACGAACTTTAAAACAGGCACTGGGGCCCAGGGGAGCGGCTCTGAGGAAGGCTTTCCAGAGGTGATGGTGCTGAGCTGGGCCCTAGGAGTACGCCAGGGCAAGAAGTCAGGGAAGGACACTTCAGGCAGAAAGACAGAAGTGTAGTACATAAAACAGTCTTTTTCCCTCCCGGGGTCTCAAGGTGTCTGTGGGCCTTCGGACCCCCTTCCAGTGGCCTAAGTCCTAGCTCCGGCACATCCTACTTGGCTCTTCCAGTTTCCCGGCGACCTTCCCCAACCACCCTCGACTTGGTCCCCTCACCCCCAGGCCAGTCTCCAGGCCCCTCACCTCCAGGCCCTGTGGGTTGGGGGGGTGACTGGTGGTGCAGTTGCTGAGTCCTGTGACCCGGGTCACGTAGAGGAGCTGCTGACCTTCCAGAGCCTGGGGACAGCTGAGCTCCAGCACGCCCCGGCTAATGGAGCTGGGGCCCAGGTTGATGAGCTGGGGAGAGGAGGGCACAGTGATCGTGGGAAGGGAGGGAGTGATTCTGCCCTGTTGAAACCCAGGTCCTGGTGGCCCGCTCTTCCCTGCTGCGAGTCTCCCATCTCAGGAGTGAGGGAGGAAATCAATGGGCAGAGGCGAAATCCTCACCAGCCAACCCTCCTGGAGGAGGTAGCTCCATCCTCCCCCCCCCCCATTTTTTTTCTTTTTTTGCGGGAACTTAGTTCCCCAACTAGGGATTGAACCCGTGCCCCCTGCAGTGGAAGCGCGGAGTCCTAACCACTGGACCGCCAGGGAAGTCCCCATCCTTCCCTTCTAAGTTGCTCAACTGGCCAGTCTCTCACACTGATCCTGCCCAGGCCTTTACCTCTCACTCCCCACTCCCCCTCTCTTCCTCTCAATCCCTCAGGCTGGTCCCAGCCATCTGTCGCTCATACAGTTCCTCCTTCCCTGTCATTCATTCTAGTCCGGCCTTCCACTCCCAGTAGCCCACCTGGGGACCAGGGCCTCCCTGCCTCTGTCCCTCCTCACCTCATAGACGTGGTGGACAGCAGGGCCCACGTCCCCCTCTTCCTGCGGCTGGTCTCGGGGATGCCAGTCGCTCACCGGGAATAGCACTGCCTCGGGCTTGGAGACACTAAAGAGGAGGGTGGTTTAGAGGACAGCGGAAGGTACCCCATCCCATATGCATCCTTTCCTAGAAGTCCATCTTGCCTCCCAGAGAGGCTCCATTTTGCCCGGGCACTGACCCGTTAAGGGAGACCTGGGCCTGAGCTTCCACGGACAGCCAGAAGGAAACCACTTCACTTTGCGAGTTGTTGAGATTCTTGCTGTGGGATGGAGGAGAGACTCAGGTGGTGCTGGAGCCCAGCCAGGAAGAATTTCACCTGCACCAGACTCCGCCCCTGCCCCACCCTGCTCGGCCCCGCCCCCAACTCAGCCTCAGCCTGGCCCCAACCACTCCCTACCTGAGGATCTGGAAGTCAAACTGGATGGTTTTCTTCGTGTCCCTGAGGTGCGGGACTGTGAACCGAAGGCCACCCCAGAGCTGTAGGACAGGGAGGGAGGACAAGGGGGCTGTTAGATTGCGCGTCTGCCAAATCCCAATTGCAGCCCTCCTTCCCTATCCCACAGCTCTGCTCAGGATGGGCCGGTCGCTTTCCCTTGGGTCCTCTCTCCTGTCCCAGACTTACACTGGCTCCCGCCTTCATGGGGTTGCCCAGATCACACACCAGCAGGCGGCTCTGGTTCACAGCAAAGTAGTCACAGCTCAGGCTGGAGAAGTTCTGGAGGTGGGGTGGGTGCAGGTAAGGCTCTGGTGTCCCTCTAGCAGGATCTCCTCCCAAGCCCTGCCTAAGAGTCCCCTCTCACCCCTGGGTGTCTGACGAGTCCTGAGTACTCAGCCTCCGGAGGGGCCGTGACGCGAAGCTCTGCCTCGTAGGCGCCGCCCTCACCCACATTCTGGGCATGGAAAGTGAGGTTCAGAGAGTTCTTGTCGCCCAGGTACACGTGGTTCTGCTCCCTGGAGGGGACACACAGGGTCAGGGACACTGGGGAATTAATCTGCAAACCAAGACAATGGGCCATAACAATAACGATATAATAATAATAGACACCGTTTACTGAGTTCCAACTCTATGGCAGGCACTAGGCTAGATGCTTTATGTAGATTATTTCATTTAATCCTTCCCCAAAGCCAGAGAAATAGATGCTCTTATTCCCACTATACAGATGAGGAAGTTACATAATTTCCCAGGGTCACACAGCCAGCTAATATGTTCCTATTCTACTTTTTCACATGCCAGGTGCTTCCAAGCTCCACATGTTCTCCTAGGAGACCTTGGCATCTGGAACCCCCCAGCTTGACGTCAGCCTTCACTTACCCAAACACTTCCAGCTGTAGGTCTGGCACACAGATATTGTCTTCTCCACAGTCCAGCAAGATCTGAGCCTGGGGAGCAGGGCAGCCTTGAGAGGGGGAGTTGCGACCCCCTCCTAAGCTGTCGGCTCCCCCCTCCAGGGCCCCACCCCTGGCGGCCCAGGCCCCTCTCCTCCCAGCCCGTCTCCCCACCCTGCCCTCACCTTGTCCTCTATGCGGCTCTTGCTCTGGTAGTGTAGGACGGGCCGAAGGCCGTGGCTGTCCACAGGGGCTTGGGGGTCCAGGGAGAAGTTGAGAGCGATGTGAATCGGGGAGAGTTTGTCTCGAAACTCTGACTCGTTCTGGGGCCAGGGGAGAGGGTTCACAAATTCAGGGGACACAGGGGACTTGGTGGCCCTGCTCCTCATCCTCTCACATCTCCCTGTGTCCACTCAGGACCCTCAAGAATTCAGGTGTCCAAACTCGACCATGCTCATTGCTTCAGAGGCAGCCTGGTCCCCAGCTCCTCCAACAGAAGGGCCCCCTTCCCCAGCCCCCCAAAGTCCCAGGCCCTTCACTGGAATCTCCCTGTCTCTTTCCCTTCATGAGGGGCCTCCAGTTCTACGTGGCCACTCTTCCCAGGCCAGTCCATACCCTGCCCTCGGGCCCATACCCTGAGGTAGATCTTCATCTCTCTGCAATCCTCCCGAGCCCCGTTCTGGATGAGCAGGGTCTGGGTCAGGGTGGCCTGTCGGGAGGCCAGGAACAGTGCCCGCCGCGCTCCGCCCTTCTGCTTCTGCCAGTCCAACTGGAGCTCCACCGTGAAGCCTGCAGCCGGGCAAGTATGTTAAGGAGCATCTGCCCCTCCCTCCTAATCTATCCAGAGAGATAAGAGGTCCCCAAGTCCCCAGCCCCTCCATCCCCATCCCAGTCCCTGGAAGGTTCAGGCAGTCTCTCCCTCACCGATGGAGTCAGGAACGTGTTTTCCAGAAGCATTGAGGCAGAAGCTGAGATTGATGCTGGGGGAAGACCAAAGGGAAAGCTGGTGTATCCAACTGGAACAGGCATCCTATTCCCTACCTGCCTCCCAGACAGACCCAGACTGGGACAGTCCCATTTGTCCACTTCCAAAGACCTGGTCTCCCTCCCCACTTCCAGGCACAGATGAAGCACCTCCAGACTCCATCCCCCACAGTCTCCTGGGCACCGCACTCACCAAGCCACAGGGTTCCCCTCCAAGCTGCAGCTATGCTCCTCTGGGTTGAACATGGCGGGAAAGATGGTGAGGGAGGCACTGGCAGACACGATGGGGCGACCCCTGCCAAGAGTGGATGTGGGGTCAAAGAACTAAGACTCCTCAGGAAACTGGGCACAGGAAGCTGATGCCCAAGCCCCAGGATCCCAGTCTGTACACTTCCCCAAACTCAGCCCTGTTGAGAAATCCCCCAGTTCCCACGTCTCCCAGGCTGCCCCCTGCCCAAGTTCATACCTGTACACCACAGCCTTGTCTACACCAAAGGACCCCACAATCAGATCTGCAAGAAGTCAAGAAACTACCCCTTACAGCAAGCCCCAAATCAGAATCCTTCCCAACCCCTTCTAGTTGCATTGTTCGAGGCCGAAGTGAGGGGACACCGCCATCTGGTGGCATCATCCTAGAACTGCACCCAGGAGCTTAGGAAAGTGCATTAGAGGGGCTGGGGTTCTGTGACCAGGGAATTCTAAGGTGAAAGGGGCCCCTGGCACAACTCACCAGGGTATCCGTTGCCATCCAGGTCTCGGCCTCCTCGAAGGGCGGAGCCAAAGAAGTCCGGCGTGTGGCCAGCTGCCCACAGGGGCAGCAGAACCTGGGAAGGCTTAGAGGCCAGGCCCCCTGGGCCCCCAGGGAATACAAACACCACTCCCTGCTGGTTCTCCCCACCAAAGGCAGCCCCAATGGCTACATCTGCAAGACACACAACACACAGCAGTCAGCAGGCCAGGAATCCAGGAGTTCAAATCTCTACCATCAGACCCCAGGACCCAGGATCCTATTTTCCCCATCTGTCATTCCCAGTATTCTAATCTCTTCAAGCCCCGAGGTCCAGACATTGGGATTAAGATCTACACACCTCCTGGAGAAGTCACTGGGGGTCTTGGGTATCTTATCTGACAGCCATCTCTCCCCAAATCCCCTCTGACTCAGGCCCCCACTCCTCCTCAGCAACTTGAGCCCATGGTGCTTACCATTGTAGCCATCCTGGTCCAGGTCCCCCAGGGGGGTCAGGGAACTGCCGAATCGACCAAACTCATCATGGCCAGTGAGGGTAAGGGTGGGCATGGGCTCCATGCCGGCCGGGCGCTGCAGGTAGATGTAGACCCTGCCCACCTCCTGCGGCCGCCCGTCGGCTGTCCGCTCCATGAGCAGGGGCGCCCCTACCAGCAAGTCGTCCAGCCTGAGGGTAGGGGAAACCCAGCCATCCTGAGACCCTGCCTTGCCACGTCCCCTCCTCAATCCCAGTGCCAGGAAATCCCAGGCATCTTGGATCCTGGGCTCCTTCCCACTCAAGAGAGAGACCTGAGGTCTTCTGGTCTTTGGCTCTCAGCTCTCTCTTTGCCCCTGAGCCTAGGGAATGCAGGCAGGAGGAGGAGAATCCAGAGAAAAACTCTCCTTGCATTTTTCTGTCCCACCCCTACTCCTCGTCCTGTGCTGTGCCCCTTTCCCACTACTCACCCGTCCCCATTGACGTCTGTGGCAGCCACTGCATAGCCAAAGTAGGAGGCCATCTGGGAGGGACAGAAGGGCAGCAGTGGGTCAGAACTAGGGGGTCAATCAACAAGGGCTATGGGGGGAAATCAGGGACTCCAGGGAGCCTGAGAAGTTGGGCTGAGCTTATTGGCTCAGGGCGGGGGCTTGGTTGGCAGAGGGCCAAGCTGGGTTGTGTGTGTGTGTGTGTGTGTGTGGGGGGGTGTCCTCACCTGTTCCCCTGAGAAGTTGTAGAGGGACCGGATGTCTGAGCCATTAAGGATGGTGACCTGGGGACGAGGAGATACATCCATTGGTCCCAGACTCCCAGACCATCCCATGGATAGAGGACAAGGATATGCCCAGGATACCCAGGATACCCATCCCAAGGATATGCCCAGGATATACCCAGGTATATGCCCAGGATACCCAGGGGCAGGCATTCCTTGGAGACATAGACCACTTGTCTCCTAATTCCCTCCTTTGCTTTGCCTCACATTCCCATCTCTATATTGGGTAGCTCCATCCCAGGGCGACTTCATTATTTTCCTCCATGTCACTTATCAACTACTACTGACAGATTTCGTACTTATCTGTCTGTTGTGCCTGTCTACCTACTAGAATGTCAGATAAGTGAGGGCAGGAGCTTTGTTTTGTTTTTTGCTTTCTCCCCAGAGCCTAAAGTAGTCCTTGGTGAGCAGTTGACACTCAATAATTATTAGCTGAATGACTGAGGCCTCATCCACCAGCCCTCCCAAATCACAAACACTCACGTCTCCCCCCATATGCGCCCTTAGTGATGGGCCCTTCCGGTCCCCTGAGTCTCTCGACTCCCTGTTCTCTTCCCCAGTCTTGCTGCTGTTCCTCTGGTGTGAGTCCTCCCCCAGGACTGCTGGAGAGCCCCCTGGCCTCCCCCTGCCTCGGGCTCTCCCTTCCCCTCAGCACCCTTCCTCCATGGCAGCGGGACCGATCGCCCTAGAGCCGGTCTAGGAGGGACACGGCTGGCTTGGAAATCCGTGGTGGTTCCCTGAAGCCATGGCCCAGTCTCAGCTTCTTGGCTGGTCCTCTGAGGCCCTGGAGAATCTGGCCCCAACCTATCTGTTTTTGCCCA
Source organism: Balaenoptera borealis (assembly GCF_965194805.1). Taxonomy (NCBI): domain Eukaryota; kingdom Metazoa; phylum Chordata; class Mammalia; order Artiodactyla; family Balaenopteridae; genus Balaenoptera; species Balaenoptera borealis. Next base: position 46,081,537 of record NC_138870.1, read on the forward strand.
ACCTCTCTTTAGTCTCCTCGTCCCCAATCAGCCCATGCTGAACTGACCTGAATTTTTTTCCTTTCCTTCTATGCCTTTTCTCATGCTCCCGCCTAGGATGCTCTCTTTCCTCATCTCCACTGATCTTTCATAGGACCTTTTCTGATCCATCCCTGCCCTAGAAAAGAGGTTATTCTTCCCTCTAAACTGCTATATCATCTTAACCACTTTTCTGAAATTTATCCTAGTGCAGAGAGAATGCTGACTTTGGAATAAGACAGGTCTGGTTTTAAATCTCTATCCAGCCACTTACTAACTGGGTGATCTTAAACAACTTACTTGGTCTCTTTGAGCCTCAGCTTTCTCATGTGTAAAATATGAATGGTAATATCTCCCCTGATAAGCTTGTTGCGAAGAATAGAAATCACGAGTGGACAGTGCCCGATGCACTGAGGGGCTCGTGAATAGGAGCTGCACCTTAGATTACAATCACATGTGTGTCTTATCTTACATACTTGATTAGAAGCACCTTACAAGATGGGGTATGATGTCTTATTCATCTTCTTATCTCTTACCTTGCCCTAATAAATGTTGGTAATTGAATGGACTCCTATAGCCTTCTTATCTATATCCTTTTTAAAGCACTCGCCATGGTCTAATAATAACAGCTACAGTTGTACACTGCCTCACAGTTCACTAAGTACTTTCACGTGCATTATCTCACTTCATCCTTACAAGAGCCTTGTGAGGTCAGAACTATTATTATCCCATTATAAAGAGAAGAACGAGGCTCAGAGAGGTTAAGCAGACTCAAGGTTTTTATGGAATGAAATGGGGTAGGAATAAATCACAGATTGGTTCATCCAGAGTGAGTGCCAGAACTCAAACACTGGTCTGACCCAAGAGCCCGTGTTCTGATCCACTCTTTTCACCCTCCCAAACTGCCATGCATGGTTCTTTGTGATTAGCCAGGGGACGGGAGAGCAGAGGAGCGAGGGAGAGTCAGGCTGGGCCTTACGTAACCATAGGTGAGGTTCCCTTTGGGCACGCCAGCAACGAAGTCTGTAGAGGGAAGAGAAAGTTGTAGGCTAAGGGCAGGGAAAGGGGAGTCAGACAAAAATGGTAAGTGTCTCAGTCCCTGTGGCTCCGGGTCCTGGGTCTCCATCTGCCCCCTCCCTTGGCCCCAGCCTGGGGACACACTCACCTTCTGTGTCATCACCACTGAATTCACCTACAGCCACAGAGTATCCTAGGAGACAGGGTGGGCGGATATTAGGATTCCTGCTTTGGGGACCCCTCTGCCCTGGCCCATCCTCAATCCCTTCCCTCCCCTACTGGGCCTTCATAGTCAGCCTGCACATGATACATAGGGCAGGAGGCTGGGGATGCCTGGGTGGGAGAAGGGAGGCGGGGTGGGGGGGTGTGTGTGAGCGAGGACAGGGGCCCCTGATGTTCTCCCCCTGCAGCTCCCACCCCGTTTGCTTGCTCACCCAGGTAGCTGTCATCGTAAATGGAACTGGCCTGGCGAGTCTGCAGCTGCCCCCGAACTGGGTTGATCAGGTACCCGGGGTAATAGGATTCTGCAATCTGCTCCTGGGTGGCGGACAGGATCTGGCCTGGGGAAGGGGATGAGGAGGGGATGGCTGGAGGAGGAGGTGGCAGGGATGGGGGCGCTGGGGGCTAACTGGGTAGGATTTCAGAAGTCTGGTTCAAGGAGGGGAAGCTTGTGGAGGGTGGTGGGAGAGGATGGGTAAGTTTCAGGAAAGGGAGAGGAGAATTGGGACGGGGGCAGAGGAAGGAAGGATGGTGATCTCGGGCTGGGAGAGGGATGAGAGGCCAGGTGCGGGAGACGGACGCAGGGATAGAGGAGGAAGGGCTTACCTTGCCAGAAATAGCTCCCTGGTCCGCCCAGGACCACACGCCCAGTCTGTGGGGGGAAGGAGGTGAGTCCACATCTGGTCCTGATTCCCCTGCATCCAGCACCCACAGCCACTCTCCTCCCAGATCCCCCCTCACCTTGGTGAACTCGGCACTGAAGCCCCCTTGGCAGTAACCCTGCCCTGCTGCCCGGCTGAAATCTGCAAAGGGAGAAGGTGGTGGGAAGGAGCTCCACACAGATGGGTCAGGCAGGAAAGAGCAGAGAGCTTGGGGAAGGAGAGGGGAGAGGGGGCCAGAGAAAGGACCTCTCTGGACCAGACAGTGAGCATCAAGGCTGATGGGGGGTGGGGGACCGTGGGGGATTCACAGAGAAGGCAGACTCAGGGCTCGCGCCCCCCTCTTGCCCTACCTGAGCGGCAGGGCGCATACTCCAGAATCCGGGTGAAGTTGTCTGTGGAGAGGTAGCAGGTGCCCACGGGATCGCTCAGCGGCTCCTTCTCGGTGCGCCAGCTGTAGAGGGGAGCACAGGCCTGGGAGGGCCCAGGAGGAGGGGGTTCCAGGTTTAGTCCAACAGGACCCCTCTTCCCCGCCTCCCCCACTGTGCTCCGCTAACCGCAACCATTGCCCCTCCTGCCCACCACGCCACTCAGCCTGCTGGCCCTCACCAAGATGGAGGAGCCATGGGCTCGCACCGTTGCTCCGAACCACTGCAGGGACTTGTACTCTACAGGCTCCTCTCCCTCGAGGCTGGACGGCGGCGAGGACTCCAGGATCCGAGAGCCTTGGGGAAGTGAGAAAGGGGAGTCATGCCAGCTGCGGGCAGCTGAGCCCTAGAGCAGCCGTGCCCTCAGCCTGGGGGCACCCAAGCACTTGCAAGCTCTGAGCCCATGACTCATGGAAGGGGGAGTGGGGAAGGTCCTTACAGTCTGCTTGTTGTAGCCTGACTCACCTTCCCCTGCACGCGTGCACACAAGCCCATGTGCACACATGTGCACACGCACACACACACACAGAACCTGGGCTTTCTAGAGTTGCACTCCCCTGGTCCGCCTGCCTCCTCACCCAGCTGGGACAAGGATGCTTGTGGTGAGGTGGGGAAGAACGGCTATTTCCTGAGAGGGCTACCCTCTGGCTGCACTTCTCTGTCTGTACCTGGGCCTGTGTCTCTAGCAGCAGGTGTTCTATGTCCTTGACCGTTCTCACATCACTGAATCTCTGCCCCTTGTGTCTGCGTGTGTGCGTGCTGTCTCTCTCCTTCCAAACCCTCTCTGCCTCTATGGGACAGCTTTTTTTATTCCTCTGCTTCTCATCTGTCTTCCAGGTTTAAAAAAAAAATCGGTCAGTTTTGTGCTCTTACACCACCCCTCCCCCACTGTCTCCATCTTTTGATGCTCTCCTCTTTTGTCCCCTCATCCCAGTTTATCTCGAGCCACACTGCTCAAGTTCATGTCCTCGCTCCACCTTTTACTAGCCGTGTGACCTTAGTCAAGTTACTTAACCCATTTCCTCACCTATAAAATGGGGATAATAACACCTCGCGCCATCGTTGAAAGGATTAAGTGCGTTAATATATGTAAAGTGCTTACAACAGTGCCCAGTATATAGCAAGTGCTCTTGAAGCGTTAGCTGTTATTATTGTTTCCAGCCTGTCTCCTTCCATCCCTCTCTGCATCTACTCCGGACCTTAAGCTCCTTGAGGGCGGGGGCTTAATCATGTTTCAATCCCCTGCAGTACCAGCACAGAGCCTGGCACGCATTATCACTTAGTCAGTGCTTAGTTAAATGAATCGAATAGGCTCTGTGACTCTCCCTGTCTTTGTCTGTGTTACTGCCCTGGCCTCCCTGAGTTGTGGGTGATTCAAGGAAAATGAGAGCCACATGTTTCTGAATCATGCCCGCCCTCCTTGGGCTGGGCTGGATTGGGAACGTGGTGTGAGTGCCACGGGGAGCCGCTGCACCGCTGCACGGAGCTGGAGCCCCAGAGCCTCAGAGCACGTGGCCCTGGAACTGGTCAGGCTCCGCCTCTCGCTCCAGACCCCGCCCGGGCCCCGCCCCCTAGCCTCAGCCCCACCCCTTAGTCCCTCCCTGAACCTCCCCGACCTACGAAGGGGGTTTACCTTTGCTGTCAAATTCAATGGGGGTGCACTGTGCCGGGCTGGTGCCCCAGGGACAGAGGTAGACGGCACCGCCCTGCAGCACTCCCGGCTGGCTGGTGTTAGCCTTGGGCGCTCCCACCAGCACGCTGACCCTGCGGAGGGGAAAGGAGAGGCAGCTCAGGGGGGGCTCCTAGCTCTTCTCCAGTCTCCCCAGGCGGGAAGGACCCAGGCCTCTGGGCCAGGGTCTGGGTGGGCGTGGCACAGATGCCCCCCGGGTTGTATTTATATCTCAGAAGATGCCACGGATGCCAGAGGCACAGGCCGGAGTCAGGCGGTCCCCATGTGCCGCTGTCACTAACACAGCCTCTCCCGCCTCCCCCCACTCTCTCCCCTCCTACCTTCCCCTGTCATTAGAAGGAGGAACCAGAGTCAGTTCTGGGAAGAGGCCGGGGCCAGAGCTTCTCTATCTCCCCTATGGACCTGCCAAGACTGGAGGTGCAGCCCCTAGAACCCCAGGGTCCTCTTACCTAGCCTATACCCTCTCCTCCCAAGCCAAAGCCCTTCTCTGGGCAAAACCCAGGCGTCCAGCTGCCCAGCTGCCCAGCCCTGGGGCGTGTAGGAGGAAAATGTGAGTCTTGGAAACCAGGCAGTAGAAGTGGAGAGAGGAGCTGGAGAATGGTGAAAGCAGATTGTTCCCTGGGGCCTGGGCCTGGACCTGCCCTCACCCTGGGCTCTGGTGGGACCTCCCCAGCCTGGCTGGGTCTCTGTCTCAGCCTCTGAACCCCTTTCCCATACACCATTGCTCGGAGTCTGAATTCAGATCCTGCTCTACTGGGTCTTAGTTTTGGACACAGTGCCTCGTTCCCCCTGAGACGACGAGAAGGTTGCCTTTGCTGGGGGTCCTATGTAATGGGGTGGTGACAGCTAAGGTCCTGGACAATTTTCCTGCCTCTGGCTCTGCCTCTGTCATTCCTGGGTCCCTTGCCTCCAAGACCTCTGCGCAGCTGTCAGCCTTCTGGGCTTTCTCCTCCAGAGTCTCCCATGAGGACTGCATCTGGCAGCCGGGGCAACCGAACCAGTGTCCCTGCCAGCCGCCAGCCTTGGCCTCTGCTCACCTCCCATATCTGACTCTGGCACTGCTTCTCCATCTGTCCCTCTGCCCCTATGACTGCTTGCTCTCTGGGTTTTGGTTTTAGGGACCTCTCTCTCTCTCTCTCTCTCTCTGATCTCAGATCTTGGGCTTCTCTATCTCTGTTGGTTTCTGGCCCCTTTCAGCTTTCAGCACTCCCAACACCCACCCTTTTCCCGATATTTGGATCCCTTCATTAGCCTTTCTTACCAGGAGTCCCCAGGTCGGGGATTATGGTAGAGGTCACAAAAGCGGGGGTGTGTGTGACGGGATGGGAGACAGGGCGGGTGACAAGAGATACATCGAGTAGGGGAGGGGTGAGGGGGGTGGTCCAAGAGGAATAGGAATGGGAACACCAGAGGGAGCAGCTCCAAGGGACTGAAGCAGAGTGAGGGTGGTCTAGCAGGGCCAGAGGATGAGGATGGGAGAAGAAAGGGTCAAGACGGATAGAGGGGAGGCCTGGAGTGAGAGTTCCTGGAGTGATGGGGGGTGGGGTGCCAGCCTCGGTTACCCTGGGGACAGGAAATGTTTACTGCCTGTGGCTTCCTGTCTGTTTCCAACCTCTCACTTCGCCGTTTGTCTCCCACCCGCCCGCCTGCTGGGCCCCACCCCTCTCACTCAGGCAGTACATTCAGTAGGGGGGTGGGAGCTGGCTACTCGGAGGCACAGTGACCTGGTTGGCTGCCAGGCCTAGTAGGTGAGGTTGGTGGTGGGGAGAGATTGCATTGCCCCAGGGCGGGGGGAGGAGAGAGGGGTGCAACCCTCTGTAGCAGAGGCAGCCGCAGAAAACAGCAGTGGTACAGGGGTTCTGGGTCAGGCACTAGCTCAGTGTGGACTTGGGAATACCCTCTCCCTCTTCCTCTGGGTGAAGAGGTTGAACAGGTTATCTCAAAGTCTTCCGGAGCTCCGATACTCTTCCAGGAGGGCATAGGGGCTTGGCCAAGGGACCCTGCTCCCACCCCCAATTTTCCCACCACTCCGTGGCGGGGAGCTGAGCCTGAGTGCTCCTGGAATGGCCTGAGGAAGAAGCTTGGAGTCTGGCAGGGCGGGAAGGTGAGAGAGAGGCCTTACAAGGCTTAGAAAGTCCACAAACTTGTGGGCCAGGGGCATATGCTGTGGCTGCGTGAAGGTTCAGGAGATCTGGGGTACAGGCAAGGGACACAGATCCCGACCCAGACTTGCCCCGTGCCGCCCATGGCTTATACCTGAGGATGCAGTGGCCCTTCCTTCCCAGCTCCTCCAAGTCAGTCCAGTAAATAGTGCCCTCCCCCATGTGCCAAGAGAGGCGCCCAGTGTCAGGGGTGGCACGTCACATAGCTTATCCTTATTCTCCCACTCCTAGTTCCTGCTTCCTAAATCCTGCAGCAGTTGGGTCCTACTAGGGGTCCAAGAAGGTAACAATGGAGGGTCCTTGGGCTCTTTTCAATATTTCGGAGAGCCTAACGGAAATCATGCGTTTACCTGATAAGGCAGCCCAGGCTAATTAAAACCTCAAGTGTATTTGCTTTGGGCCGGAATTATACCAACTCCTGTGGGGAACCTAGTTATCTCATATTGGTCAGAAGCTCTGATTGGCAGCTACAAATGTCTTCTTGTTCTAATTTTTGGTTGATAAAAAAAAAAAACAGGAAAAAGGAATTAATTATTCCTTCCTAAATGCAGCTTGGCAGATAAACTCTTCCAAAATATAGAGACCAAGGGAAGAAATAATTGCCATAATTTATTTTGAAGCCTCAGAACGCTGATGTTCTAGAGCTGCTTCTTGGAGACACAGGCTGCCTCAGCACCATGGTTTGAAGACTTTCTTGTAGATGCCTCAGGGCTGCCACACGGAGTAAGCAGAGGCCAGTTTGGTCCTGACACTCCTCTCCATCTTCTTTCAGAGCAACCTCTTTTCTCTGTTTTATATAGAATGCCCTGGTAAGATATCATTTGAATTGAAAGAAAGAAAGGAAGGAAGGAAGGAAGAAAGAAGGAAAGGAAGGAAGAAAGAAAGGAAGAAGGGAAGGAAGAAAATAAAAAACGGTAACAAAAAATACTGCTGACCTAGTCCCATGTCCTCATTGTACAGATGGGGAAACTAAGTCCCAAAGAAATTAAGTCACATGTCCTGGGTCACTCAGAATCCTTCTCAACCTAAGAACCAGAAGCCAGGAATCCCGATACCTAGGCCACTGTTCTGGTCTACCCCGTTGCCAATTTGTTCCCTCCTCTCCTCGCCACTATCTCCCCAGCCAGGCTTCTGATTAACCAAGTTCCTGTTCAATACATGGTTACTGTTTGACTCTGTTGGCCTGACAAGGTCGGGGGTGGAGAGTAGCAAGTGGACCGGACCCAGCTCCTGCAGGTTCTACGGCAGCCCTGGCCAGGCCAGAGGAGACACCTGGTTCTGGGTCCCCCAGTGTAGTCTCGAGGGAAATGCCTGGCTGTCTGGGAAGGAAGAGTTGCCTCCACTTGTGGCAGCTCCACAAGGGGAAGGAGCTGGGCTAAGGCTGGTGTACCTTTCAAGCGCATGTCTTGGGTCAAGTCACCTCCCCTCTCCAAGACTTGAATTCTCTACACATAAAATGATGGGTTGCCCTTGAATGGTCCCTAAACAAACTTCTAGTTCTAAACTTCTATGATTCCTGAAGCTTCAGTTCATATACACGCATAAAATGGGAGCAATAATGCTTCGTCTGTCTAAGGCAAGGATTTTTGTAATGATCCAACAGAAGAATTGATATGAAAGTGCTAAGGAATGTGAGGCACTATTATTACTATCACTGCCATAAGCAAATATTAAAAGCAAGTAAGAAATAGTGAAAATCTTAGACAAAGAACTAGGTGGTGTCCAGGGAAGAGAGAACCAGAAACAGAAAATAGCTACCTCATAAAGGTCACGCCTCCATGTATTCATCACCCTCCAAGGACCAGGTGCTTTATATATATATTGTCTGGTTTAGTCCTCAGAACAACCTTATAAGTTAGGTGTCTGATTTTCATGAGAAGACCAGGCTCCAGGATTTAAGTCTTAAGTAACTCAGCCCAGGTCACACAAAGAACAAGTAAGTGGTGGGGCCAGGACGCACACCCAGCTTGGCCTGACTTAAAGCCTGCCCCTTTCCTACCGTGTAACCTCTCTAGTGCTTACCCTGCCCTCTGATGCTGTTTCAGTTTCCACAGTGAGAGGTGATGAAGGGGGGCCAAGAACACTGAGGCCCTCCCTCTCCAGCAAAGGCCCCAGGTGAGGGGCTATGTTTGTCCCCCGCAGGTAGGAGGGGTTGAAGTCCCAGCTCTGGTGGGGAGGGAGGTCACTGGGGAGGTGGAATGTTCCGAGTCCTATTCTAAGAGTGCTTTGTAGAGAGAAAATGAGAGGGGGAGGTGCGCAAGCTGGACACCTGGGTTCTCTTGGGAGAAGAGATGAGCAGAAGGGGAGGGGGAGGGGATGAGACTGCTAGGTCCTGCTTTAGAAAAGGGCTTTTGGGACTTTAGGATCAGGCCAGGGGCCAGACAGACAGATACCTAGGGAACCAACTGGGAGTGTGTGAAAGTCCAGATGTTTCGGAGGAGTGTTTTAAAAGGGAGATGACACTCTTGTTGGGGGGGAGTAGGGGTGGGATAAGAGGAAGGTTAAGAGCCAGATAACTGGATACCCTATTGTGGGGGAGGATCCCCTCCCCTCCCTCCCTCCCCCTTCTCTACCCCGTTAGGTTTGTGGTAAGCAGTCGCAAGGGGCCTGGGGGAGGCCGGGCCTGGCAGAAGCTCCAGGCCAGGGTGATGCAATGGGGTTTGGGCAGGAGGCCAGGGGGGTGGGGTGGGGGCTGGGTGGGGACCTTGAATAGCCCAGAACCAACAGCTGGGGCCTAACCATCCTCCAGACAAAGGAGAAATCTGCCCCATACCCCAAGTGAATTACCTAGATTAACCCCTTTTCTCCAGAAACTAAAGGAAATGAGTAGAGATCAGTTAACTGTGTCGTGTGTAGGGACAGCCCACCTCTGACAGAGGTCCGATCAAAGCTGGAGACTAGGGGTTGTTGTGCTGGTGGCGATGGTGGGGAGCAGTGGCAATCTCAGAGCCCAGAGGTGTAGAAAGAGGATTCTTCCAGACATCGTGGAGTCAGGCATCTGGCACCTGGGAGTCTCCGTCCCACCCCAGGAGCAGCTTCCTTCCCCTCTTACTCCCCCCATCACATTTAAACAAACACCCTTGTTCTAATGTTGCCTAGCTCGTTTCCCCAAGCCTGTGGGCTCCCCATTTTCCTGGCACACAGGGTCCGCTCTGCTTGTCACCCTGCTGAGCTGGGAATGGGGATCCTCCTTTGAGACTTCCCCGGTCTCTGAGGTCCTGTGTTCTGACGCTCTTGGGCCCTGCGAGCCCGCGTCTCCCCAGCTTCCGACCCCGACCCCAGAAGTCCCGGTCTCAGTTCAGCTCTAGCCGACAAGCTACAGGAAATCAGTTTTTCTCTTCCTCCCAAGAGCTAGAGGAAGAGGGAAACCGCCCACCCCCCTTCACGGGCGCACACACACCCCTCCCGACACATCCGAGCCCCCGCCCTTGGCTGAGCCAGCCCCCAGCCCCGGCGCCCCCCAGGACCAGGGTCCCGGGACTCTCCCCAACTTCCCGGATCCCCTCTTCTGAACAGAGATTGGGGGTGGCGGGCGGAGTAGGAGACCGAGGAGAAAGGGGAGGGAGCCGCCGTCCCCCTCCCAAGTCTTTCCCAGTCTGAGGTGAGGGGGGAGGGGAGGATGAGGCTGGCCCCCATTTAACCTCCGGACCCCTTCAGCCTCCGACTCCCTTCTTACTACACACAGCTCATTCTGCTTCGACCCGTTCTCTCTCCGCACAATGGCCCTCAGGGGTCCCGGGGTTCCCCAGTGCTCCAAAAAGCCCACCCTGGCCTCCGCGCCCCCTCTCCGTCCCCATCCGCCTCCGGTCCCGGCAGCTCTCGGATCTCAACCAGAGACCCTCTGCTCCCCATTCCCGCGCCCTCCTCTCTCTTGGCCCCAAGACCCCGGCCCAGACTTCTCCAGCTTGCAGCTTCGTGTCCTCTCCCCACCCCACACGTCTTCCTGCTGATCGCTCTCAAACTCCTGGCCACCCTCCACGCCGGCCACTGTCCCCTCCCTACTCCAGCGCGGGCCCCCAACTCCGGCGAGGGCCCCCAACTCCAACCCTAGTCCTTCCAAACTCCGCCTCCCAAACTCAAGTCTTGGTCCCCTCCAGACTCCAGCCGCGCCCCCTGTCTCCAGGCGCGCACCCCCGACCCGCCAGCCCGCCGCCAACCCTCCTCAAACTCACCCGTCTGTCCCCGGCCGGTAAAACTCCACCGAGAAGCCGAAGAAGGAGCCCGGGGGCCCAGAGAGCACTGCTGGGGCCTCCGCGTCTAAGTTGAAGCCCCCGACCCTGGGCGGCGGCGGCAACAGCAGCAGCAGCAGCAGCGGCAGCAGCCGGGATCGGCGCCGGGGGCCCCAGCGCAGCTGCACGGCGAGGAGAGGGGACCCTGGCGTCCGGCTCCCCATAGCACCCGCTCTTCCCTGTCCTGGGGCCACCGACCCGGAGCCGCTTCCTAAACCTCCCAGAGGCGAATGACTCAACGCGGGGAGGAGTTTGCCAAACTCCCGGCTGAGCCCTCCCCCCGCCTGCCGGGGGGGCGGGCGGGGGGGCATTCCTGGGTCCCTGGAACGCTGAGCCCGCGCCCCCCACCCCGAAGGGGCGTGGGGGGGGGGACGCACCTCTCCACTTCCCTCACCCCAGCCCCAGCTGGAGGCCAGTTGTCTGGACTGGGTCAGACTGGGCTGGTTTGGGCTCTTCCCCCTCCTTCTCTCTGCTTCCCCCTACTTCCTCCCGCCTCCTTTCCAGATGTACAACGTAAACGCTCGGAAAAGGAGTCGGAAAAAGGGAGCGGAGAATTTCCTAATGAGGAAAGGAATCACCTCCGGAGGGCGGAGGGAGTCTGAATATGTGTGTGGGGTCTCCCTCACCAATTCAGGGAGGAGGCTTTGGGGTCTAAAGGCAGAGGAGACACCTCTGGCATCTGGCCAACTGGGATTCCCCCTCGCCTTCCGGGGCCATGGGGTGCCTGGGTTCCAGCCAGCTGGATTTGGGACTCAGGAGTTGAGGTACAGAGTGCTCCCAGTCAGCCTAATCCGATGGAGGACCGGCACCGGCTCTCCGCTCCCTGCCCCCTCCCCCCAACCAAGTTGCTAGAATTGAAAACCCGGGAGTCCAGAAATTTGGGGTTACTTCACCAGGAGGATTCCGGTCCAGGCCTCCCCCTTTCTTGGTTGTAGGATATGGAAACCTCTGGTGAGTCCCGTCCTAGAATCTGGCAGTTGACCAAGAGCCTGGTAGTTGGGGGGAAAGGGTTGCTTTGGCCCCTCAGTGTCTTCTTGATCAAACTGGCCTGATTCCTACAAACCTGGAGAATTGTAGGATGGGGTGGGGTGGTGTCTTGCAAAGGGGCCCAACCTTTAGCTTCTATTGTCTTTAGGCTCTGGGAGCTGGAACCCAGGACCCCACTCTCCCAAGATGCCCTGTGAATGTAGGGGAAGGGACTGTAGCAGGAGAAGGCAGTGACCCCCTGCCCATCCCTTCCCCCAGCCCTGGCTCTGTGTGATGAGATCACCTTTCAGGATTCTAGTCTTTATCTTAGTCTGGGGGAGGGGGACCAAGGGGCCTAGGTTCTCTCCTAACCTCCTCTCCTTTCCAGCCCTCTTCCTGTCTTTTTCCTCCAGGACTCCTCCCCTTCCAGAATAATAATCCCCCGAATCAGAACCCTGCCCCTTCTCTTCTCCAGTCCCCTGCCCCACTCTGGCTTGGGGGACTCAGAATCAATGCTTTTTCCTTCGCCACGAGTCTCCTCCTCATTCTACTACTCTACTTCCTGTCCCAAATCACCCAGCTGTTTTTTTAAAAGCCCCTCTCCAGAGCCAGCTGCAGCCCAAGGGAGAAGGCAGCTGGTCAGACTGTGGAGTGATGCTGGCTCCCATCCCACTCTTACATCTGCAGGTCCTGACCCCCTCTTAGGCGAGGAACCCAAAGAATCTCTGGGTCAGGATCTTAAGCACAGCACTGCCGTGAAGGTAACCTCTAGGTGAAAACTACTCAAGCCAAGGGCTGAGACCCTCTCTGGGAGGAAAGAGGTTGAGGGCTGACTGCTGTATAACCCAGCAGAGCATGTGTGTGTGAACCCAAATCTCTCCTTTTTCAGCCCAGGCACAAGCTCTTTAGATTTTCCCAGGATTTGGGAGCTTGGGGTGGGGGTGGGGAGGGATACAGGGAGGGAGGTGTGTGATTCAGCTCCTCCCAGGAGCCTTGGTGAGGGACAGGGGACATAGTGTCCTGCCCCAGTTCTCCTCCCCACTCCACCCCCCCGTGCTTGGCCAAGTCAAACAGGCCCCCTCCCTGTCCATTCCCTGCTCCTGTTTACACCGGGAGCCCCTTAGTCATTCTCTGGCTGGCTTTTCTACTCCCCCCAATATCCCTCCTCTCTTGGCTCTCTCTGCCCTTATAAGTCCTCTCCCAGTGGCCCCAACACCTCCTGCCTTCCGTCTCACCATGCCTGCCTCTGCCTGGCCCTCCCTTCCTCTGCTCTGGGCCAGGCCTACGCTTGGGGTTCCCTCCTAGTTGGAGCTGCTTCAGGCAGCCCTCCAGGTCTGGAAGCTGGCCTAGAAAGGTCAGCCAGGAGGGGGTTCCTAGGGATCATCAGCCCAACCCTCTCCTTCAGAAGAGGAAATGGGTGTAGAGAGGTGAATTGACTTGTCCAAGGTCACATGGCTGCCAGTTAGTGGTGAGTCTGGAACCTAAGTGTTTTGACTCTAAACCCAATACTCTCTCCTCTCAGCCCACTGCCCACTAAATGCTCTGTCTCCTGTCAGCTTTTTCTCTGTGTATCTCTCAGCTTGTCTCTGGCCAGTCTGTGTGTCTCCAAGTGTCTCTGTTTTCTCTCTCGGCTCTGACCTCTCTGCTACCCTCTGTCCCTTCATTGCTCAGTAAGAATGATTTGCTGTGATGACTGATTATTATTAATCACGGTCTGCTTGACAGAGGGGCAGAAGGGGTGAAGGGCAAGGGCAGGACACTCACCAGACTCCTGCTGTCACCAGCCTGCCTGCCCTGAAGGCTGGAGCTTAGAACTAGGAGACTGAATTTCCTCAGAGGAGTTCAGGGTAGAGGTGCAAGTTTTAAAGCCAGGAGCCACGCTGAGTGTCAGTGGCGTGGGAGAGGGGTGAGGAATATTAATAATAGTTTATTTAGCATATGCTATATACCTGGCCTTGGGCTTGACCATTAACCTGCCTTTATCCCATTTCATCTTCTGAATATCTCCAGCACTGCAGGTATTATGATTCTCATTTTACTGTCAGGAAACTGAGGTCCAGAGAGTGAAGTGACTAAGACAAGATCAGCAGAAAGAAAGGGGCAGAGGTAGAATCCAAATTTCCTCCCAACTGATCCCAAAGTCCTTGCTTTTCCCACTGCACTGTTAGTTTAGTCCTCTAAACTGGGCTGGGTTTCTACAGGGGGAAGATTCTGGAGCAGAGATATTTAACATAGGACCATTGTTCCTAGGGTGGGGGTGGGGAAGATTGGGTGCACAATTCATTAATCCTCGGAAACAGGATGGAAGTGTGTGTGTGTGTGTGTGTGTGTGTGTGTGTGACTTCTCTGGGGTTGCTTCTTCCAGATTCTCAAAAGCCTGGAAATTCTGAGAGCACTGAGGCTGGATATCCTGTTTTCGGGGAATAGACTTGAGCCTTGTGGGGCCTGTAAGAAGCCTGGTGGGGTGGCATAGGCTGGGTGAGGTCTTCCTGAAATAAAACTTCCCAACTGGTGTGTGTTAACACACACAGATGGGCTGTAGGTGTGCTGAGGCAGGTATCAATCCCCTCAACCCTCGCAGCCTGGTAAGACCTGGGAGCACCAGAGACCCCAGGCTAGTGGCTTCTGGCCAGAGCGACTTCTCTCACTACCTCTGGGGATGGTCCAAATCTAATGTTCTCAATGTGATATGATGCAAAAAAGAGTGGGAAGACTTCGCTGGGCAAAGGGATCAGAGGAGCTTATTGGTTTGTGGCTTCTGGGCCCCTCTCCTCCTGCCCTGTGGTGGGGTGATGAGTGGGAGCTGGGTGTCCCAGAGGGAAGGAAGGAGGGATAGGTATACAGATTATGGAGCTGCAAGGGTTGGGGGTTGGGGGAGGATTCTGGAAGTAGAGTAGGATCCTGGTTATCCCAGGAGTCTGGGTCTGGAGCCTGCTAAAGACGGAGAGTTGAAATGTATGTGTGTCCAAGAGAGAGAAATCGGAAAGTACAGGAGTGGGCCATATGAACCCTAAAGCTCTGTCGCCACCCTGACTCAGGTCTCTGCTTAGGGGAACTGATGGCTCCATCATCTGTGAGTCACCCATCACCATCCCCACTTCCTGTCTGACCCTGGGAAAAACCCCTCCCCCATGTCCTGACCTAAAATAAATGCAGACTTCCCTCCCCTTTCTACCCCCACTTTGCTCAGAGCACAGGAGGGGTGGATGAAGGATGTTTGCTAGATATCATGGGGACAAGACCAGTCCTGGGAGATGGGATGCTTTGGTTCTCTTGCTCTAGGGCTCTGAACCTAAGGCTTGAGACTGTGCTCATGTATCTCTGCAGGGACGAAACTGGGAGTTTTTCCAGGCTGGACTAGGTTTGGGAGGGGCAGAGGGACAGGGATTAGGGGAAGGGCACTGGTGGGAGGGGGGCAGGGCTAAGGGAACACTAGGGGAAAAAAATACAAGGCCCAGGGCTCCAGAACAATCCGATTAATGGGAAGGAATTTCCACCATCCAAGCTAGTGTCTTCTTTTCCAAACCCTCTTCAGTTTTTCTATTCTACCTTCTGGCATTTTTTTGAGGCAACAGAATTCTGCAGGAAAATGTAACAACTTCACATAGGAAGTTAAAAGGGAAATAAGATTCTCTGGGGTGTCCTAAACATTAACCTCATTTTATTTGCTCACCCACCCTACCTCCATTACTTTCCATCCTTTTTCTCTCCTTTGTTGCCATGTACCTACCTCTGGAGAAGAAAGGAGTGCCTGAAGCTTCTGGGCTCAAGGGCCTGGAAGCTGAAGGAGAGATCCATCCGGGGTGGGAGCTGTGGGCGGGAGCGTCGTTTCCTGGGATGGCCTTCCCAGATGTAAGCACATCTGGAGCCCATCAGGGAGGGACCTGGAGCACCAGGATTGCCACTGCACACCCAACTGGGGCTGTGAGGAGCTGAGGATGAGCCAGGCGTTCCCTCCCACCCCCACGATGCTTGCCATTTCTAGCCCGCTCTTGGGAAGGATTACCAATCCCAGACGGAAAGTTAGGGCATTGGAAGGGGCCGGGAGGAGGGCAAGAGGGCCAGAGATTGCACCCAAAACACAGACATACTATTTCACTAGCTTCAGCTTTTTCTGGCTCTACAAAGATGACAGCGGGAATTCCCTGGTGGTCCAGTGGTTAGGACTCCTCGCTTTCACTGCTGAGGGCCCGGGTTGGGGAGCTAAGATCCCACAGGCCATTTGGTGCAGCCAAAATAAATAAATAAATAAAAAAAGACAGCATCTCTGATCAGTTTGGAATCAGGATGTGCGTGTGCGTGTGCACGTGTGCGTGCATGCGTGTGTGTGTGTACAGCATAGGTATGCCACTTGTCCTTAAACACACAATACATTGGCTTTGGCATCAGGTTGGGGATGGGGGCTAGCATGTTCCCCTTCTTGCTTTTTGTGAAAAGGTATAAGTCTTCCCATGAGTTCTCTGGACTTCTGGCACTTCTCACCCCTCCACCCCCAAACAAACACACACTCCTTCCTTGGCTGCCAGTTCCTTCCTGTCCATCGTCACCTCGTAATGAGCACATTTGTTTGCCAGGCATCATGTACAGGGCTAAGAATAGGTCCCTCCCCTTGCCCTTCCCTTCAGGGAGATATAACATGTAGGGGTAATGAGTTAGGGGGTAAATGGGGTATACGGTGATCCCTGCGAGGGATCCAGGTGTTCCCAGCAGCCAACCCCAAGGGTAAAATGAGAAGTCTCTGGGGCTGAGATTCAGGAGCGCAGTGATAGGGAGAGCTCCTCTCCACAGCCCTCTCTTCCATAGCTATAGCTGGAGGGGGAACCGAGCCCTAAAAGATTTTTAAACAACCTCTGGACTTCAAGCTTGTGGCTTTACTGAGTTGAGATATTAATATAATAGAAGGTAGTGGTGGATACAATTTACAAGTCTGATGTATAAAAATATATTGGGCTTCCTGTCCTACCTGCAGCAAAGGTCGAATGGACTATGCCCTTTCAGCCTCCATCTCTTCTCACCTCTGGCCTCAACCCTAGATTGGACTTCAAAGCCCCAGGGGAGAAGCCAAGGAGAAGAGCTCCCTGACCTTTTGGCTTAGATCTCTTTCAATAGCTGTCCAGCAGTTCAGAGGCTGGGCACTGGGATACCTCTCTGATCTAGGTTTGACTAGAGGGTCCCAGATGATGGAATTGTGGGGTTAGGGGTAGGGCTAGGGCCTTCAGGTCTCAGAGGTAGAGGAGGGGTGTGTGGTAGAGATTGATAGGGTAAGAAGGAAAGTTTGGTGTTTGGGTGGAGAGCCGAGTGGCTGGGGGAGGGGAAGGTGGGATGGAGCTCTAAGCTTTCACCTCCTAGAGATCAGCCCTTCCTTTAGGCCACACCCTCCACAGCTGGCTGGGAAGAGCTCTCAACCCTACCCCCCCTCCACAAGCCGATTGCTTACAGATGTTCTAGGAAAGGGGGTGGTTGAGAGAAGGGAGGGTGGAAAGGGGGTGCAGAGAAGGAAAGCTGAAGGAAGGAGAGGGAGATCCATTGAAGGGAGAGAGGGAGAAGCTGTGGTCAGGTGGGGAAGCCTGTGAAGATGAGGAGGAGCCAGAGGGAAACAGCTGGAGAGAGAGAGAAAGGACATGAAAAAGGGTCTCATCTCCCTGCAACTCGCCCTACTCACTGCAGGCAGACAAATTAATCTTCTTCACCAAGGCTCTAAGGATGTTCCTTGTCAGCTCAAAACCTTCCCTGGCTTCAACTTTTTAATCAGTAAAGATCTGTCTACTCTAAAGTGTCTAGAACTGAGACTTCCCTGGTGGCGCAGTGGTTAAGAATCCACCGGCCAATGCAGGGGACACGGGTTCGAGCCCTGGTCCGCGAAAACCCCACATGCCGCGGAGCAACTAAGCTCGTGCGCCACAACTAGCCCTCGCACTGCAACGAAGAGTAGCCCCCGCTCGCTGCAACTAGAGAAAGCCAGCGTGCGGCAACAAAGACCCAATGCAGCCAAAAATAAATAAATAAAATAAATAAATTTATAAAAAAGAAAATAAAGTGTCTAGAACTGTGCAAGTCACATAGTAAGTGTAGTGATCCAATTCAATATACGTCTTTGGGTGCTAATTATGTGCAAAGCTCAGTGGGCCTTGTTGGGCCCAAAGCTCATGTTGGGAGGCATAAAGAGGGAGAAGAAGAAGGGGAATTGGGCTGAGGTGGAGACACAAATAAGAGCAAAGAGGTAGAGAGAGGTTTCCAAAGAGACAAAAGGCAGAGTGACCACGGAGCGCGAGCCAGGAGTGATGAGTGGGGAGTGAAATGAAGGTGGTGGAGGAAGTAGGAAGGAGGGCCCCCGAAAGATGGTAGGAGGGAGGGAAGGGGAAAGGAAAGGAGAAGGAAAGAAGAGGGAGGGGAATGGAGGGAGAGGACCGGCAGAGAGAGAGAGGCTGGGTGCGGAGCCATGGGGAGTGAGAGATGGGTAGAAAAGGGGGACACTCCCCTCTGGCCTCTTGTTGGCAGTTTGGATGCTCAGACAGCCTGCAGGCCACCTGTCTGCTCCCCACCCCCTTCCCATTTAGGACTTTCTATGTCCTTTGTCATCTTGGGGTCCTTGAACTGACTCTTCCTCCTCTGGTTCCCTTCCCTCCCCACCCTCATCTCTTGGGCACAGATTTCTGAAGTCAACATCCTTCCCACACATCACATTGCGGGGCAGTCTCCCGTGGCCCTCTTTTCTGGGTTTCTGTCTTTGAAGTGGCTGGGCAGGGATGAAACAGACCAGAGGTGCATCCAGGTCTGGTCTAGTCTGCACTCAGTGGTCCCCCTCCTTCTCCAAACCAGTGCAGGGCTGAGAATGTGTATCAGAAGTCCCTCTGGCCCCCTTCCTGCTCCTGAGTCCCTGGGGTGGTATTTGCGGGTGGGGGGAGGGGAAACGTCTGAGGTGGAAAGTCTGACGCTGAGTCCAGGCCCCCAGCCCCACTCAGACTGGCTGAGCTCATCTCTCCAAGCAACCACAGCTGGACATTTTCCATGTGATCACCTCAGGGAGGGGGGCTGGGTTCCAGAAACCCAGCCAGTGCTGACCGAGTCTCACAAGCGTGCTCGGGGATGGGGCACCCTCAGGTGCCCCCAGCCCACCTCTGCTGTGCTCAGCGGGGAAAGCCCTGGGGGAGGAGCAAGGGCGCAGGAGAAACTGGCCTTGAGAAGAGCCAAAGCTAGGATAGATTTTGGGCCCAAGTTGGCCCAGGTTTCTTTATCCCTACACGTGAATGTTCACCATTTGCGCTGGCAGGACTGGGAAGATGCTGTGTGATGTGAATGTTTATGTGAGGTGAAAACCTGTGTGTGTGTGTGTGTGTGTGTGTGTGTGTGTGCGTGTGTGTGTGTGCGTGTGTGAGACCACCCTGCTCCCTTCCCAGTGCAGTGGGAGGTGAGACAGCTGCCTGCCCTCCGCGTCACCCCATCCCTTCCCTAACCCAGGGCCTTCTCTTTCAACCACAGACAAGGGGAAGGCTAGAGAAAGTAAGCCAGAGGACAGAGAGAGGAATGGGTCACTCTCGTCCCCAGTGGAAGAAACTGGGGCAAGGGGTTTCCGAGCTGGCTGAGGTGGGGATGATCACCCAGCAGCGGGGGCAGGGGCTGCTGTGAGAGTAGCCCCTGGCACCCTGCCGTGAAGGCTATTGAGCTGGAAGCATCACTGGGTGTCCGGTGTGGGTCTCTGCACCCCTTTTCTCCCTCTCCGCAGCCCCAAGATGCTGGGATAGGCTGAAGGAGGTTGGTGGGGCATGTGAGGGGGAGGCAGGGATGAGGGTGGGCAGGAAGCCTTTGGCTGTTTGTTCCCTCTCTTTCCTGACTCCTCTGTGGCGGCAGACTGGCTTCCTTCCTCCCCACGGCACCTTGGCTCCCAGCTCATTTCCGCTCTTATGCCCTTAGCGCAGCCCTCGACCTGGCACCGTAGAGCTTTTCCAAGCTGGGTTTCTGGGCATGGGGACCCCTAGATGAGTGGGAATGGGGGCTGAGGTATGCGAATGAGATGCCAGTGAGCCCCTCCCTCAACCCATTCAAGGTCTGTAAGCTGACTTGAGCGATCGCTGGAGGGGCTCATTGGCCAGCAAATGGGAAGCTCTCTGAGCAAAGCAGAGGCCCAGGTGTTTGGTTACCTGGGGCCTGCCTCTCCTTCAGCCTGGGGTGTGGAGAGATCAGGGCTGGAGAGACACCCCACCCCCACCCCAGCCTGGCTTCCATCTCTGTGTCCCTACTTGGTTGTCCTTGCCTCAGTCTGCCCCTGCCCCACCTCCCACCTCCATCCACTGCCCTACAAGTCAAGGAATGTAAGTTTCCTCCCTCACTCTCCCATTGATTAGTCATGGGCGCCCCGATCCCCACGGGAACTGTTACTCACCCTTGGGCTCCCCCCTCACCGGCAGTTGTCTCCCCAGAACTGGCTGAATTCCTGTAGGAGGAGCTCCCGGTGTTGGACGTGGAGGGGAGGTAGCAGTAGCGGGGGTTGTGTCTGGTGGGCAGTGTCCCAGAGAGAACCAAAGCAGGAGCCCCCCTGCTCCCAACACGCACACACACACAGGGAGGTGGTACGCCTGAGTCCAGCCATCCTAACAGCCACGGAGGTTTAGGCAGAAGGGGTGGGGTTGGCGTAGGGGACTGTGCAGTGACTGTGCGGAGAAGGGCCCAAAGCAACCGAGCATCTAGTCCCTTCACCGGTGCTGCCTTCGGGGCCAGGATGAGGGCCTGGGGCCCGCTCTTTGCACTTGGCTGAGTGCCCAGGCCTGGCCTCTGTCTCACAGAATCAGACAGGGGCCTTTCCCAATAAGGAGCCTCGAACTCCGGGTCCGCTCCCCTGCTACTCCCAGTCCCTCTCCCCTCTAACGGCTTCTCTGCCCTAAAATGGCCACGTTTTCTCTCCTTTCCTCCTTCCCTCCCCAACACCCCGGTTTGGGCCCCAGGGGAGAGAAGGGGGCTGGATAAGGGTAAGACTGCACAGGGGCCAGATGGGCAGGTTTGGAGAAGGGTAATGGGATCCCGGGAAGAAAAGGGAACTGGGCCGCATGACCCAGGTATTTATGGGGGCGGGGGTGAGGGCACAGCTTCCTGGAGTTATTGTCTTTCCTACAATAATAATAATAGCATAAGCTATCATTATACATACTATATAATATATACTATTACAAATATTATCATACATATTATAACACATGCTATGTATTCTAAGAGCTTTACATGTATTAACTCATTTCATTGGCACTGCCGCTCTATGAGGGAGGTACCGTTGACCTATCTGGTAAGATGAGGGCACCGAGGAACAGAGAGGTTAAGTAACTTGCCCGGAGTAAGTGGAAGAGCTGGGATTCAAACCCAAGCAATCAGGCTTCTCTTTACGAGAAACGAACCCACTGGCTTTGCCTGTGGAATACTTGAGACTCACTGGCGGAGGCATAAAGAATGTCCAAGTGGCTTGTGGGGTGGTGATACTTCGCAGAAGCTGCCGGTCACATGGGCCCTACTATGGCCCCTTGGGTGTTTGCATGGATTCAGATTATATACTCCCAGAGAGCCATTGATGCATTGAAAAAAAAAAAACAAAAAACTAAAAACAAAATCTATTGTTAAGTGACAGGCAAAGGATATGCAGGTTAGCACAGAAGCTAAATAAATGTGACTGGGGAGCAGGGAGGAGATGGGGGAGTGGGGGAATGCAAGAAGGGACGAGAAATGAGAGCTAGGGCCAAGCTGAGAGAATGAAGGAGAAGCCACAGGGAGTGTGTGGAGGGACTTCCTTGAGCCCTTCCCCAGCCTTTGCTTATGTTCTAGGCAGTTAAAAATAGTGATTTATTCTCCCCACTGAGGGGGAAAAAGGAAGAAAGGGATGAGAATTCTTCTAGCCCTGACAGCAGACAGGAACCCCCTGGGATGGATCCAGGTATTTGACTTGGAAGTACCAGTTTAAGCAAGACTCTCCCCTTTTCTGGCTCTCCATTTTGTCTTTCATAAGCCAAAGGAATTGAACTAGATGATCCCTGAGGTTCCATCCCCAACACATTCAGATTCCTCTATGGGAACTCAGCGGGGAAAACCAGCGTGGAGGCTGGAGTCCTTGTGTGGCACTAGGACTAAACAAACATTTGGTAACTAGGATGAGCTCAGGGCTCTGGGGGAAAGGCTCTGCAGTGGGCGATGGGAAGAAAGCCAGGCCAGGCAAGGCCAGACCCCAGAACAGTGAATGGAGGATGGACTCATTCATTCACTCAACTGTGTCCCTTCAGAAATTAAAACCTAGAGAGCTAAGCTTCTCATCTGAGGAGGCTATATGAGAGTATGAGCTCTAGATGTCTAGGAAGGGCAAACTCTCAGGTCCCTCCTCAATTTTTGAGGTATTATGGGAAAAATTAGCTAATAGTTACCAAGTACCAGGTACACATCTAAGCATTTTACATGTATTACCTCATTTAACCTCAAAAAAAAAATCCTGTGAGGCAGCATTTTATATCTTTCAAATCGATGTCCCTATTTCATCTTCCTAACAACCCTCTAAAGTTAACAAGGCCATTTGGTTGATGAGGGATCTGAAAAAGCCGGAAAAAGGGAAATTAGATTTCTAGTAGGATTTTCTAACTGGTAAAGGTGGGAGACCCTGGAGTTAGGGGACTCTCACTTCCCAGGAAGATCTTTGCTGGCTCTGGATTTCTAAATTGGTTTAGCTGGAGGGAGGGTGGGGTGTGTGCTTTCCAGCCCTTGACAAATAGGGAGATGAAGATACGCACCAAGGTCACATGACATTTTACTGATTAGGAGGGGGAAAATGACACTGATATCTTGGAGAATGCTCCTTAGAAGTCTTTAGCGATAGAAACACCCGTAGGGTTGGGGATTACCTTAAATCTGCAAAAGGAGCTTGAGAAGCTAGAGGGAGAATTCTGAGTGAGCTAGCTGCTCTTTGTTTTCACTAACTACGGGCCCAACAGCAGGAGAGAAGGCAATTAGATATATAGAAGGACTTCCCTATTGTTTGGCTGATAGGGGAATCTCGCCTCCTACGGTGATTGTAAAGTCAATGCATTCCTCCATTACCAGTCTGTGGGAGGTAGAGGGGTAGTGGTAGTGGTGGTAGAGAAGGGGAATGATAGAGAGGGGGATGGTAGTGGACACGGGGTGGTTGGCCCGCATGACCTCTGACCAGCTAGATGAGCCTGAGATTTCTAGGAGGAGGAGGAGGAAATTTGCCAAAAGGGCACTTTAGGGGAGGGTCCATATGTTTGGGCTCCAGCCTGGGGTGAAGTCAGAGACATAAATCACACCTCCCAACTGCCCGTTTCCGCTTTGAGCTCAGTTCTCAGCCAAGAGCCAGCTCTCCTGCCAGAGCAGTGAGTGTGGCGATGGGGGAGGGACCAAGGAGCTGGAAGCCGGTGGTTGGGAATGGGAATCAGCTGGGACCGGGAATCTGGTCTCATCAGGGTCATGAAATGGGCTCAGGGTCAGGGCTGGTAGGACAGGGAGGCTGGAGATCTTAACTGAGTAATGATGAGAAATGGCTGCAAGGGTTGTCACCCTCATCCCATTCAGGACACACCCACTGCCACACCCAGTCTGCCGTATTCTCTCCCACAGATAAAACCACTGTGACATGCCTAGAGGCACAGATACCTACATAGACACAACCCCCATCCACCTCTTCCCCCATCCAGCTGTTGCTCACTTTTGCCAGAAATCCCCAGATCTTCCTGTGAGCTGCACGAGAAGAAAGGAGTGGGGTTGAAAGAGATAAGAGTATCCTGGATCTCCTTTAAGATCTGGAAACAGCCTCCTTTCGTGATCTCAAAGGCCTGCACTATGTCATGTCTTTTGCCCCTCCCCACTGGGGACAGGTCTGGATGATGTTCCCTCTCACTGTAGGAGAACCTTGGTGGTCTGTTGTCCTCTTGGTCTGTGGTACCCGGGAACCACAGTGATGGAGCCGGAGGCCTGAGATGGAGTATGCACGTTGGGAGGGGGGCAGGAAGTTGAGAAAGCAACTCAGACAATGGTGGCTTCCGCTGGCTTGGGTCCAGGTTGCTGGGTCTTGTCTGACCCTCACAGCACCTCCTACCTCTTCCTTTGGTCAGCTTCCTACTCAATGCTCATTTCGGGGGGAGAGAGAGGAGAGGCAGGGTTCCTTTAGAGGAAAGGTACCCCTTCTGTCAGCCCCTTTCCAGGTGACTGTTCTGGATTAATCGCAGGGATTTGGGGGCATAAGTAACCTCATCCAGCCTGGAACCATCCCACCCCTGCCTAGTATTCTCTTCCATGTGAAGAAATTTGTCATGGCCCCTCTGTGGTGTAGCTATAAGCACTTTGACATTTAAGGGGAATCATGATGCTCTTATTTTGGACTAAGTTTACCCCATTCTTTTCTCTGAATTGTCTGTTTGTGGCCCCATTAGTCTGGAAACTTTAATGGAACAAAGATTGTGTGTCTGTCAGTTGGTACAGGCCCCAGACCAGCATTAGGAAAATAATATACTATACTTCTTGATACGCAAAGTGACAATATGATAATAGTGGAGCAGAGGAGATCTTGGGAATGCTGGAATATATTTTTTCCTAGAAAAGGGGAGGGGTTAGGGCCACAGCTACCAGGACCACTTAAATGAGGGTAAACTGACATCGAGGCCTCACTCTTCCCCCACCTGTGAGGACCATAAAAAGCCTCTTTCCAGTACAACCTCTCTTCCAGTCACTTGAGTCTCTGTGTTTCCATATTGTCTCACTATTGTGCCCAGTTTATCTTTAGTTTTGCTCCTGTGATTCCCACGTCTGGAATGCACTGACCTCTGTATCATTCATCAAGGCCCACCCAAGCCCTGCATAAGTTTCTCCAGCTCATTATAATTCTCAGTAATGTCCCACTCTTCTGAATTCCTGCACTCATAGTCTGGACTGCAGAGTCCAGCACTTAATTATGCAGGGTATTTACAAAATGCTGTGCAGTTTAGAAATGGGATACATTTGGATGTACATATGATAGAAGCAACTATAAATATTTTATGAAAGCATATTCCATAGAATTTTTAATGCTAACGTTTGCTTTTTATTGATGTACTTTTAATCTGCAAAGGAAAGGTGTATACTATACTGGAAAGAAGACCTGGGTTTGAATGCTTCCTCCCACACTTAATAGATATGTGACCTTGGGAAGCTACTTAACTTTCCTGGGTCTCAGTGTCTTCCTCTGTAAAATGGAGATAACAACTTCCTCATAGATTTATTGGGATAATTAAACTAATATACTATATGTAAAATTACCTACCACAGTGCTTGACTGCGCAGATTAAAGCCTCATTCAGTTTGTCTGAGGAATCTGAAAACTATTCAAAGTCTGATGTGCTCTCTGAATAGAATGGAACGTATTTTATAGGTCAGTTCTCAGCACAGATATTACTTCCCCCAAGAAGCCTTCGTTAATCCCCTACCCAGTACCCCAGATTTCACTAGTCATAGCCCTTACCCCACTGTATTGCATCTCATTGTGTAATTGCGTCCCCCACTAGACTCAATTCTGTGAGGATCTTGTTTACTTCTGTTTTCCCATCATTGCCTAACACTTTGCCTAGATCAGTAAACATTATGTGAATAAACTGAGTCTTTTTAAAAAAAGTAACGGTAAACATAAGTGATATTATAAAACTAATTTCTGAACTCTATGACAAAAAAGTTAAGTTATTTACTTATTTATTTTAACAAGATAGTCTTCTAGGGACTTCCCTGGTTAAGGCTCTGCGCTACCACTGCAGGGTGTGTGGGTTCCATCCTTGGTCAGGGAACTAAGATCCCACATGCTGTGCGGTGTGGCCAAAAAAACACAAAATCCAAAAAACCAAGAAAGTCTTCCAGCAAGATAGCACTTCTTCTTTTTTTTTTTTTTTAAATTTATTTATTTATTTTTGGCTGCGTTGGGTCTTCGTTGCTGCACACGGGCTTTCTCTAGTTGCGGCTAGCGGGGGCTACTCTTCGTTGCGGTGTGCAGGCTTCTCATTGCGGTGGCTTCTCTTGTTGCGGAGCACGGGCTCTAGGCGCTCGGGCTTCAGTAGTTGTGGCTCGCGGGCTCTAGAGCGCAGGCTCAGTAGTTGTGGCACACGGGCTTAGCTGCCCCACGACATGTGGGATCTTAGTTCCCTGACCAGGGATGGAACACATGTTCCCTGAATTGGCAGACAGATTCTTAGCCAGTGTGCCACCAGGGAAGTCCCAAGAT
Organism: Balaenoptera borealis; assembly: GCF_965194805.1. Classification (NCBI taxonomy): domain Eukaryota; kingdom Metazoa; phylum Chordata; class Mammalia; order Artiodactyla; family Balaenopteridae; genus Balaenoptera; species Balaenoptera borealis. The sequence goes on from NC_138870.1 coordinate 46,107,146, forward strand.
AGCACTTCTTGCTATCGTGTTTTAATGTACATCCAATTCTTGAAATGTATCTGGAGGGACTTCCCTGCTGGTCCAGTGGCTAAGACTCCCCGCTCCCAATGCAGGGGGCCCGGGGTTCGATCCCTTGTCAGGAAACAAGAGCCCGCTTGCCACAACTAAAGATCCTGCGTGCCACAACTAAAGATCCTGCGTGCCACAACGAAGATCTGGTGCAGCCAAATTAATTAATTAATATTAATATTAAAAAATATTTTAAATTAATATTAAAAGAAATGTAGCTGGAGATGTGATCCAATTACTTGTTAACCTTAGTCACCTGACCTATGCCCCAAGAACGAAATTTTGTAGGTGTAGCAGAGAGCACTGTAGCCCAGGATCTAGTCCCCTCTTCCTTTTAGTAATATGACCCTCCACCTGGCCACCCACACACTGAGTTTAGCAGGGTGTGTGGCTGCCAGCTAGGGTACTCTGCCCAGCCTCTCCAACAGTCAGGGGGTGGACACACAACTAAGTGCTGGTCAATGGAATGTGAGTAAAGCAACGTGTGTCACTTCTCAGTCATGTTCTTAAAAAGGAAAGCTGATCATCTTCTACTTCCTCTTTCTTCCTTCTGCTTGCTGGGACATGGTGACAAACTAAGCAGCCACCTTGGATCAGCATTGCAAGCTTTCTTCACCAGTCAAGTACTATCTACCTCATCTACCTCTGGACTATTACTTTATCTGAACCCCTATATTTGCCGGTCTCTTGGTTATAGCAGCATGGCTTACATTCTTCGAATAAAGATTAAGATCACAATGCAATCATGAAATCTCTTAGCCTACTCTGAAGAATGTTCTCAAGGAGTTTAAAGGTAAAACTGAAGCAAGTTTCAATGAAAACAGAATCTGCTGAAGTCGTTTATTTAATGGCATTTTGTGAAAAACTATGAAATTTGCCCTATCATGGCATATTCAAATTTCTTGCAGGTTTATAAATATTCTACCTCTTTTGTTTAGCATAATGTATTATTATTATTTTAATTAATTAATTAAACATTTTGCAATTAATTTCAATTCTGTATGGTCAATTTTTTAAAATTAATTAATTAATTTATTTATTTTTGGCTGTGTTGAGTCTTCGTTTCTGTGCGAGGGCTTTCTCTAGCTGCGGCAAGCGGGGGCCACTCTTCATTGCGGTGCGCGGGCCTTTCACTGTCGTGGCCTCTCTTGTTGCAGGGCACAGGCTCCAGACGCGCAGGCTCAGTAGTTGTGGCTCACGGGCCTAGTTGCTCCGCGGCATGTGGGATCTTTCCAGACCAGGGCTTGAACACGTGTCCCCTGCATTGGCAGGCAGACTCTCAACCACTGCGCCACCAGGGAAGCCCCCAGAATGTATTATTTATGATAACATTGAGATCCCAGATGGTTTATATGGTAGCCAGACTCCAAGATGGCCCAACAAACCTCATCTCCTGGTATTCATGCCCTCTCTGTGTTCCCTTCCTACACTGAATCATGGCTGGCCTGTGTGATCAGCACAATACTGTGGTAGTGTCATGTGTAGCTCCCAAGGCTGTCATAAAAGACACGGCAGTTTCTACCTTGGTCTCTCTCTTGGATTACCTGCCCTGAGGAAAGCCAGCTGCCATGTCAGGGGGGGCACTTAAGCAGGCCTATGGAGAGACCCCTGTGGAGAGGAATTGAGGCCTTCCACCAAAAGCCAGCACCAACTTGCTAAAAATCAAGTTCACTCACGTGGGTTTTCTTGCAGTACGTGGTGGCCAACCCCAGTTCAGCTTTCAAATAACTACGGCCCCAGTTGACATGTTGACTGCAGCCTCATGAGAGACATCAAGCCAGAGCCACCCAGCTAAGCGGATTCTGAGTTCCTGACCCACAGAAACTGTGTGAGAGAATAAATGTTTTTTTAAAATATTTAATATTTAATTTTTTTTTTTAGAATAAATGTTTATTGTTGTTTTAAGTCACTACATTTTGGGGGTAATTTTGTTATGTGTTAATAGATAAATAATATAAGCTATAAATTCCTTGAAAGTGGGATTCATGTTTTATACCTATTTTACTTCAAGTTATTGCATCTCCCTGCCCCTTCCCGCCTTGAAGATTATAGCATATTCAAATACATGGTGGAGTATGAGCGGTGAAATTAACTTCCCTTTGAAATTCAGCGCAATGCAACATGATGTTAATCTGTCCGACTATTCCAACCATTTTTTCCTCCCTGAGGGTATTACTTAAGATTCCCCAGGGTGGAGGGGAGGACAAGGGAGTAGAACTCAGGTCTCAGGTGAGTATTATTATTTGTCATTTTGGAATCTCCCCAAACTCCCTGTTCTCCGTTCTGAAGTGGAATGTTTTCTTAAGCCTGGGTATATAGGGAAGCTTTGGTAAATGAGGAGTTTCAAATATCCTATGGAAACTCACCTGGGCAAAGAAGTGAGACAATGCTTGGAGGGGAAGTAAAGGGATACCTCTCTTCGCAGGATAAATTCAGGCACAGGTCCTATTCTAGGGACCAGGTGAACCCTGCACAGGCAGCCAGAACCAACACTCAGCCCACTGTGAATCTGAATGGGCAGGAAGGAATCTGAGTGAGGAAGGGCAGCTCTGGGGGCAATGGAGCAGAGATCGGAGACAGATCTGCATTAGATCCAAACTCAGTAGATAGGAATTCAATGGATGTTACCCAGATGAGTATCACTTTCTTTCTGACACAGGAGTTTTGGATTCTCTTAGTTACAAGGCTGACAACAAGAACCTCCAGCCTTCTCAGTATACAGAAGATTAGGAGGTCTGGACCTTTGAACGTCAAGGCTCTGTGGTGGTGGGAAATCCCTGTGGTGTAGTGTGGGAATAGAGATAGTGAGTCTGGAGGGACATTGGGAACCCAGAACTTTCACTTCCCCACTCCTCTAGTACTTGCTTCCCTTAGCTTAGACATAGCTTATGCCTAGTCACATGGGGGTCTGTGGTGCTAGACTAGTCACCCTCAACAAGGGAAAGTCAATCATTTCTCAAAATTGAATAGCACATGGCGGAGAAGGCAGATATTCTAGATACCATCCAGCCCAATGTCCTCATTTTACAGACAAGGAAACTGAAGCCCAGAGAAAATAAGTGACTTGCCCAAGGTCATGCAGCTAATGTGGGATAGAATCCAGGTGTGCACATCCGAAATTTGCTCCTTCCACGATGCCACACTGCCTTCACTCTACTTCCATCATACATTGTTTTATCCTACTAACTTGTAACTTCAAGTTCTGGGTCATATTCAGAAAGGTCCATTTCCAGACTCTTCTTTTCCAGTGGAGGAGTGAAGAGCCTCTGCTACTGTCTTTAGGTTAAGTAGAGCGTTACCGCCTTTCCCTGCCTCCCTTTCTCCTGCTGTTCTCAAGGAGGAACTGAGTCTATGGAGGAGGGCTCTCGTAAGTTTCGGGCTCCATTCAGTTTGTGGCAGGGGAAGCTGATGGGCACAACATCCTGGGATGCCCTTCACCTTGGCAGGCTGATTGTACCCAACTGGTGGTCATGGCCTAGTGCCCAATGGCAGGGAGGGCGCCCACGGGAGGGCGCCCACCCATACCTTTACCTGATGCCTGACATCCACAGATGCCAGAAGTTTAGTTAGATACTTATGCTGAATCCTGCCTGGTCTCCTGGTCCTGGCTGGTGTCACTTTGAGATTTGTTATGTGTCACCATTTGTTTATTTGAGTTTTAGGGGGGTGGTCCCTCCATGGATTTAAGATACTGGCATTTCCAGATTGGCAGGAATGACACCTCACTGCCAACACAGAATCTGTGCTAAACAGCACAGATCCTGGACTTCAGGAAAGTTCTTCAAATGTCTCTATGATCCCCCTCTTCCCATCTCTCCTCCACCGTAGAGTTCTTTATATCACCCCTTCCTATCCTGATACCAAAAGCTGACAGGTCATAGTCTCAGGCTAAAGTTTCTGTGAAAGGGAAGGAAGAGAAATATGCAGGTTAGGATGACTGGGGACTGATAAGCAGCAAAGGCACCCTGCTTACTCTCTGCCACAGGCTTCAGAAGACTCTGGAAGGTACCTATTGCCCAGGAATTTCCACTGCAGTGCCGGGCAGCCTTAGACTGTATCTCCACCTGCTGGACACCAAGGAGATCGACGACTCTGTGTCAACTCATCAGACATAGAATTAAATAAAACTTCACAATTACTCCACCTTCATTCCAAGGTTAAATTATTCCTTCTCAGAATCTGTTGAAGTTACAGTTTTCTCTCGGAAGACTGTCTTTTTCGGATTCAAGGGAGACCTGGGTACAGTTTCCCCCATATGCTGTCCTTTATCGAAAACTCAGAGGCTGAATATAGAGCCCTGTCTCCTTGTTCAGCTGCCAGAGGTGTAGGGAGGTTGAAATCTATGCCCCTCCTCACACAGGTTAACTATGTCCACAAACAGAAAGCAGCAGGCAGGTGGGCTTATGCTTGGGCATAGATCACAATGTACTTGTTAGCCTTAGAGGCCAGGAGAAGGAAAGCCTAGATAAAGAATTGCCCTTATTTGTCTATCCCCTGCCTGACCCAGGTATGGGAGAAAGTGGGGGCATCCTCTCCTGTTCTCTTTATACTCACTGGCTGTTCTCCTCTTCCTATGCTCCTAGCAGAGACAACACCACTAGAACCCATTAGTATCATTCAGTCCATGTTGAAACCATGGGCTAACCCCTAGAGTCCTCAGGCTATATCTTCAGAGGTGAAGGTCATTTATAAGTAGTGATAGCTCTCAAATGAATCTTTTATTGGTGAAATGGGACAATGTCAATAAATACCCTCAGAATTGATCAGGACATACAATAATATCAATCTGTGGAGGTTATAGGGCTAGGCAAACAAATGACAGCAGATCTAGAAATCTACTCTCCTTTCCCAGCTGATATTGTGATTTACCCAGGTTAAGTAAAAAGCAGCCATTTCTTTATTTTTTGGTTGCCTGACCTTGACTGAGAGGATGTCCTTTAATGTCTTTCACATTTTTGTTTTAGAAGGAAGAAATCGAGGAGTCAAGACAGTGTATGGGGATAATCTTGTGCTCCATGTACGTCACGTCATTTGTGTATTAGGTGCCCTCAGTTTATTCATTACGGCTAAAATGTATTGAGTGCTTACTGTGAACACTCTTAAAAACTTTAATGCATTTTCCCCCATTTATACCTTTAAATGATCTTATGAATCGGGTACTGCACTTAATTATACTCCTGTTCTTTTTTTTTTTTTTAATAAATTTATTTATTTATTTTTGGCTCTGTTGGGTCTTCGTTTCTGTGCAAGGGCTGTCTCTAGTTGCGGAGAGCGGGGGCCACTCTTCATTGTGGTGCGCGGGCCTCTCATTATCGCGGCCTCTCTCGTTGCGGAGCACAGGCTCCAGACGCGCAGGCTCAGCAATTGTGGCTCACGGGCCCAGCTGCTCCGCGGCATGTGGGATCTTCCCAGACCAGGGCTCAAACCCGTGTCCCCTGCATTGGCAGGCAGATTCTCAACCACTGCGCCACCAGGGAAGCCCTATGCTATACTCTTTACTTTGTGATTAATGTGCAGATTTTTTAAGGACCTGGGGCCTTAAAACTCAAAATAGTATAATTATCTTCCTTGTAAATTCCTAAAAAGCCTTTGTTCAAAGTAATATGTGGTTTCAGAAACTTTACTGTACCTAAGAATTATGTGAGGTGTATTGTGAAAAATAGATTCCTATGTGCTGCTTCCAGATATTCTGATTCAGGAAATCTGGATGAAAGCTCAGGAATCTGCATTTTAAAATAAGCACCCAAGTAATTATGATGTAGGTTGTATTTGGATTATGCTTTGAGAAACACTGCCTTTGACTATAAATGGCTTGAGGGTAGGGCTGTAACTATAACAAATCTTCATGTGTACATCCCGTTTAATTTGGCTGTATGTAGCAATAGATGTATCATTGGGTTTGTATCATCTGTGGCTAAGAACTAAACCCTGCTTATTCACTCTTATCTCTCTCTTTTTTTTTTTTGTGCACCGAGGAGAGGCAGCCCTGGAGCCTCCCTGTCTGTTAGAGGCCCTTGTGCTATATGTGAAGTGGCTTTTTCTTTTACTAACCTGAAATATCTCTGGGCAAAGGTTTGGTGAAGGCTGTACAATTTGACATATTGGCCCTGGTAATTCTGCTGTCTTCACTGGAGAGGGCTGAGAAGAGGCTGTTATTTTTCTCTACCTTTTGAAATGCACAATGCAGGGGGCAGGGTGAAGGGAGGAGAGTCCAGGGACTAAGCTAGAGTTGGTAAACAGGCTTTGAAGCAAACTAAGGAAGCATATTAGCAGGGGAGAAATGAAGGGCTGCGCAAGGCTCTCGTCATGCCATAGCATTCTCTGAAGACAACACCAGTCTCTTATTTTGAAGGAAATAACAACAACAAAAAACAGTATTGGCAAACTGACCCTCCACTAACACTTGAAGGTTTGTCTGGGAACGGTGTTCTGAAAAGCCGTTTACATCAGAGAAGCAAGAAGATGAAGGACAAGTCTTGCAGAAAAAAAAAAAAAAAAAAATTAGGCCAAAAAATACAGCAAGCACCTCAAATAGCCCAAAGGAGGCTGCAGGGACCTGGGGAAAGCTCCATTTAATCTCTGGCCTAGCTAACATAGCCTAGAGGATGCTTCTTAATGCACTTTTTATAACAAGCTTGGCTTCTGAGGTTGTGAAGAGCCTTTCTAGCTCCTAGAATCTTTGAAGAATTTCTTTCCCCCTTAACTCAGGGGACAGGTTAACCAAAACTCCAAATTGGGAAATTAGGGAATTCCGAAGCTGCTCTGTGTGTTTTAAAAGACTGTATTTGATTCAATATGGTGAAGGCAAAATCCCCTCCACTTTCTAGGTTCCTTTCTTCCCCACTGCTTCTCTCACCTCATCTGGATGGCCTCAGAGAATGTTTTGAGGTTGACAGGGAAATTTTACAGAATGATCAAAAGTACAGAGAGCCCTAGAGATGGTTGCATAATCTTCCTCCTCTTTACTTTAAAAATGTTTTTTTCAATTGAATAACTAACAAACCAAAAATTTAGGGTTGGATTGAAGGTCAGAGAAAAGAAGAATGAAGCACAGACAGTTTAAATGATGTTTCCAAGGTCACAGGGCTGGTCTTAGATTCAAAGTAAGTTTGTACTGACTCCTAGTTTAACATTACCTCCCTTAATTGCTTTCATAACTACTTTTCTCAAGTGGTTTTGCCTGCCCACTTAGTACTCAAGTACTGTAGCTACAGAATTTTTGGCTTTTTTTTTTTGGAGTGGGGAGGTTGGCATATGGTTATCTTTTCCTGTGGACTTTGAAAATAACTATTCCCTTAAAAAAAAAAAAGTCTTACCTCAATCTTACTTTTTGAAAGCAAACATTCAAAAACCCCAACCCACCCTAGAACAAACCCTCAGTGCTCCAGGTTCTGATTATCCAGTTTCCTTTTTCCTCCCTCTGCTGACTACGCATTTGGATGTTTACACTGGTTAGTAGCTCTGCAAGAAGTCTGACATTATATATGTCTTGGGATTGTTTGTCAGCAGCTTTCTGATCCCTGGGTGGTATTAGAGTGTTATGTTCTCACACTCGGTATCCCCATGGCCATCAAGGCTGTAGCTCCGTTGGTGGGTTAGTTTGGTAGTGTTCTGTGAGTCATTCCTGGAGGCCTCAGCTACAGCCTGCTTCTCCAGCTATTCCAAGGATTTGGTAAGCACTTCATAATTCTCTGTATTAAATTTCTTTTCTGCTTAAAATATGGAGATATTGAGAGTGGTTTCTGTTTCCTATTCTAAACTGGCTGATACAGGCATTTAGAAGCTAATCACAATGCAACTCAAAATGAGTACTAACAGAACAGCGGGAGCCTAGACCAGAGAGCCTGGAGTTACCCAAATAGATAACATTTGAGTTGGAAGTTGAAGGTGGAATATGCTAAGCAGAGAATCACTGGGAAAGCGAGGGAAACAAGATGCACCAAGGTGTAGTCATTAAAGAGCACGATGCGTTAGAGGGATGGGGAGTTCACTACGGCTGGGCTATGAACAGGGTCGGGACAGATGAGGCTGGAGCAACTGTAAAATGTGGCGGGAGTAAGAATACTGCCTTTGGGGGGTAGCAGACCTGACTCCAACTCCAGTTCCTCCATGGAGTAACTAATGGTCAAATCTTGTATATTCTATGATCCTCAGTTTCCTTATCTACCAAGTGGGGACCTAATAATATCTACTTCATGGGGAATTAAATGTGACAGTGCATATAAAGTGCTTTGTACAGTGCTTGGCACAGACCAAGTGCTCAAAAAGCCTTTGCTATTATCATTAGGTAAACTGGAAACCGATTATTAAATATCTTGAAGGCAGGTGGAGGATAAACTAAAATGGGAAAAACCTAGGGGTTGAAAGACTACTTAGGAGGTTGCTGTAATAATCCAGGCAGGGACGATGATCGGAAATAAGGCAGTGGCAGTGGAGATACAATGAACTGGTTGGCTTCAGAAGTCATCATTGGTATTGAAATTCCAGAATCTGATGACTAATTGAATGTGAGGGATTCTGAAAAGACTAGGTGAACAAAAACATCATTAACCTAGTCATGTATGAGGGAGAGCAGGTCTAGATAGCAGCTGAAGCTCAAGGCTCTAAGTGCCTCCAAGTCCAAGGCCTGTTCCAGGAGAGTGGCCTTAAGTAACTCTTTTGTGCATCACATTGATATGGCTCTTACCACAAGCAACACAAGAAACAACCTGCTGCTCCTTGAATGTCCAAGGGAGTAGGACTAAAATAGACCACTGGTCCTGCAAATTAGTAGGTTGGGTGGAGACAGAACAGAGTGGGCAGACTGCAATGGATTAAGGGATAAGTGGGAACTGCAGACCAACTACATAGGCAATTCTTTCAAGAAATCGGGCACTGAAGGGAAGAAGCAAGCAAGCAATAGCTCGAGAGGGAGTGTGGAGGTTTCTATGTATTGGTTTGCTTAAAATGATACTCTTCTAGTGTACCGCTCTGGAAAGCTGGACTACATTTCCCATAATCCCTTGTAACTAGGGTTCAGCCGTGATTTCGGTTCTGCCAATCAGACGAACTATTGTATGATTCTAAAGCCAGCAGCGATTAAGAGAGGGTACAGGGCATCCACTTGGGAATGCTGGCAGTGGCAGAGGTAGTGTGCTTCCTGAACTGGCAGCTGCAGTGGCAGCTTCCTTACTGTAGTAGAAGCAGCAGCTTCCTGGGTGTTATTTCTGGAAGTCCAGTCTAGAGTTTGTTTCTTCAGTCTTCCCAATAATTCTGTGATCCATTTAATGCCCTGTAACACGTCCCTTCCTGCTTAGACTAGCTCAAATAGATGTTTTCTGCAACCGAACCCTGATTAATACGGGGGAGAGGGTATGTGTTTTTTTAAAGAATGAAATGTAACATTAGCATTATTGTAGTTTAAAGAGTTAAAGATTAAAGAAGACAACCTATTTATTACTGAAAAATATAACATATAAAGAAAAAGAAATAGAATTAAGGTAAAGAGAAAAGAGGGAATAACTTACGGAAGATATTGGAAGACAGAAAAAGTGTCTGAGAGCCAGCCTTCAAGATGGCTCAATGATTCTTGCCTCCTGGTATTCATGCTCCTTCGACTTCTCCTCCTACAATGAAAAGGGCTCACCAGTGTACCCAAAAGCATGTTATGGAAATGATGGAGTGTGACTTCTAAAGTCAGGTCACAAAAGAATTCACAGCTTCCTCCTTGCTCTTAACTTACTCACTCTGGGGGAAGGCAGCTGACATGTTGTGAGGGCACTCAAACAGGCTGTGCAGAGTCCCACATGGCGAGGAACTGAGGCCTTCTGCCAACAACCAACACTGACTTGCCAAATATGTGAGGGAGCCACCTTAGAAACAAACCCTCCAGCCTCAGTCAAGTCTTCAGAAAACTGTAGCCCTGACTGACATCTTTTTTTTTTTTTTTAATTTAAAAAAAAATTTATTTATTATTAATTTATTTTTATGTCTGTGTTGGTCTTCGTTTCTGTGCGAGGGCTTTCTCTAGTTGTGGCAAGTGGGGGCCACTCTTCATCGTGGTGCACAGGCCTCTCATTATCGCGGCCTCTCTTGTTGCGGAGCACAGGCTCCAGATGCGCACAGGCTCCAGACGCGCAGGCTCAACAATTGTGGCTCATGGGCCCAGTTGCTCTGCGGTATGTGGGATCTTCCCAGACCAGGGCTCGAACCCCTGTCTCCTGCATTGGCAGGCAGATTCTCAACCACTGCGCCACCAGGGAAGCCCCCTGACTGATGACTGACATCTTGACTGCAACCACATGAAAGATCCCAAGCCACGATTACCCAGCTAAGCCACACCTGAACTCCTCACCCATAGAAACTGGGAGGGTAATAACATTTAGTTTTGTTTTAATCCACTGTGCTTTGGGGAAATTTGTTAGGCATCAATAGCTGGGATATAGTACAGGGATGAAGTTAGCCTTGGAGAAGTATACCTCTGAGGTAAAGGAAAAGATGGATGTCACAAGAGTGCAAGTCTAGCGATGGGAAAAGAGGAAGTTAAGTTTGATGACCAGTATTTTCTCTAGAGAGTAAGAGGCAACGCCATCTGCTGAAAGTAGGGGTGGGAAGTAGGGACTATAAAGTTGAGGAGAACAATAAAAAGGGTGCAATAGTTACCAGGTAAAGCTGAAAAAAGCTAAACAGCAATGAGTGCTTAAGAAATCATGCATCTGCAGTGGAGTCAGTTGGCATATTTTTGTGATTTTTCTATCACTACGCTTGATAAGCTAGAGGAAATAAAGAGATGGCGGGTTTTGCTTGACTTGAGAATTGGTGAAGCGGAGACAGTAGAAGAACAACAGGGTCAAGGGAACTCAGGGTGTTGACTTAGGCCACTGAAGTGACTGACCATGGAGTCCAAACTAGTAGACATGGAAATGAGTTGAGGAGGAAACGCACAGCCTGAGAGAATGAGAGGTTGAGTGCAGAATCAACATTTAGAGAAGCAGAATGGTTATAGAAGCCCAAAGCAGCAACTTAGGAATCAGAAGTTGCAGGTTATGGTCACTATTAACAAGCTGTGTATCCTTGGTAAAGAGAAAATTTTCAAGGCCTGTTTTCCCCTCATCCTTGGTTAAAATATGTAAAATGCTAAGAACAGTGGCTTGCTTACAGTAAGCACTCTGCAATGATTTTAGCAATTATTCTTAGATGTTTTAAAATTATACACTATTTAATACACACATATGAAGCATAATAAGATAAACACTGGGAAACCCACCACCCAACCTACTAAACAGAATACTACTAATATACTGTGTTTTTTCCTGATCCCATCCTCCTGGCTTCTCCTCTAGAGAAAATAACTATCTTGAATTTTGTATTTATCATTCTTTTTCCTTAAAAAAATGTCATGTTCCACATTTGTACAGGGCCTGTTTCTTTATAGGTAAGATGAAGCTTTGGATTAGCGGCTCTCTAAACTCCCTTCTAGCTTTAAGAGTGTATGAGATATGATAGGTGGATAGGAAAGCTACATACCTAGCAGAACCATATCAATGTTTATTTTTCAAGGGTTTTATAAAGCTAAAACACTTGCTCTTCTGTTGAAATCTCCAATTCAACAAAAGGATATCTCAATGGAACTTTTTTTTTAAAAAGAGTCTGTGCTCTTTTAAAAAAAATTTATTTATTTATTTATTATCTTCAGCTGTGTTGGGTCTTTGTTGCTGTGCATGGGGTTTCTCTAGTTGCAGCGAGCGGGGGCTACTCTCTTCGTTGCAGTGCACGGGCTTCTCATTGTGGTGGCTTCTCTTGTTGTGGAGCACGGGCTCTAGGTGCGTGGGCTTCATTAGTTGCGGCACGCGGGCTCAGTAGTTGTGGCGCACGGGCTTAGTTGCTCCGCGGCATGTGGGATCTTCCTGGACCAGGACTCAAACCCGTGTCCCCTGCACTGGCAGGTGGATTCTTAACCACTGCGCCACCAGGGAAGCCCCCTCAACTGAACTTCTAATTTCAAGACCAAGACTTTCCATCACTTTCAATTTGCACCTCTGCTATAAAGTTCTACTCTAGAGAAAACCAACACAAGGAGCTAAATAATCTAAGCCCCGGACCCTGTCCAATGAAATCCTGAAACTCAAGCCTGAAGAAATAGGACTGAAACAGATGAACTGGGAAGGCATACTTTATTTCAGTGACAAGTATTTTAATAAAAATTAAGAGGCATGGCTGGGTTCATATGCAGTAGCTTTTAATACAACCTGGATTTATTTCTTCCACATACATGTGTATATATAAGTAGTATAAAGTAAAACAACTAACTTTGTCTTTTTAACTTTCATCAAAGGTGCTTAACACTATTTTAGTTTCATAAAAAACCATCTTTAAATACGGTAAACAAAAATGCAAATCTGCTGACCATATATGGTTTTCCTCTAGGGTGACTGTCTGGCCTAGGATGCTGTTCTCCCTATCTGTAAACAACCTGAGATTTTGTATCTGTCACATCAGTTACCAAGTTGATAAGAGTTAAGTGAGTTGGACCAGGCACTGGAATTGCTATGTCAAGGGCAAATAAATGCCCCGCTCATACACAGGTCTGCGTTTATCAGACTTCAGTATGGCTGGAATAGAAAGTCAGCTGAGACTGTTGGTACGAGGTAACCGGTTAATGTGTTTTCAGTGGCCTTTGAAGAGGCCATGACTGTAAAGTAGGATGTGAGTATGTTCTGAACCTTAACAGTATCAGGACAACAGTGGTCAAAAGAATGAGCATTCACTACAGTAATTTTTTCATGGAATTTCAGTAGTTTTCCTTATTCTACCCATTGAATTGGCACAAGAAAACATATTTTCTTAGAGGTATCTTCTTCCCAAGGCCAGTCTTGCTTCAATCATTTAAAATATAGCATACAAATCACCTTGATTTTTATAACCTGCCTCTTTAAATTTATTTATTTTATTTATTATTTTTGGCTGCGTTGGGTCTTCGTTGCTACTCTACGTTGTGCTGCATGGGCTTCTCACTGCAGTGCCTTCTCTTGTTGCGGAGCATGGGCTCTAGGCACACGGGCTTCAGTAGTTGTGGCACGCTGGCTCAGTAGTTGTGGAGCCCAGACTTAGTTGCTCCGCGGCATGTGGGATCTTCCCGGACCACGGCTCGAACCCGTGTCCCCTGCATTGGCAAGTGGATTCTTAACCACTGCGCCACCAGGGAAGCCCTAACCTGCCTCTTTAAAAATGGTAATAAGAAGTATAATGTCATCTCCTTGGTTTCTGTCTACTTTGGAGCTTAATACGAATTGTGAAAAGTACAACTAAAGGACTCTAAGAATGTCAGTATAGGTATTAAGAGACTAACACAAGCAGCTACTGTTCTCTCTCAACAATGAAAGGGTACTGCAGTGCACTATTTGAAACTGAATCTAAATACTAATACTCTCCTTGTTTAGCTCAGGTTCAGCTACCAGGAGAACTAAGTATCATTTATTACCTACATTTGTTTATTCCTGGTAAGAACATTTGCAAATCACAGTGGCACTTCCAGAATACCTACAGAGAAAGGTAATCTTCCAGAAAGCAAATCCTCTCCTTGGGGTAGAGTATGGAATCCCTGGATAAGATCAATATGCAGGATTCAAAGGCTCTCTAAGATAAGCGCAAAATTTTGAAACATGTCTGCATTTAACCTTTAACCATAACACTTGACCTTAACTGAAATTAAGGTAGAATATTCAACTGTTTACCTTCCACTGTTCACATTCCAAAGGGAAGAAGAAGGTCTCAAAAATAAGTAAGCTTCTTCTCCCAACTTCTGACAAGAGTTAAACAGTCACTTCTTTGTTCTAGTTTTTAGGAATGTCCAAAAACCTTCAGCAAACTAAATCCAGTCTAGTGAATCCTAGGCCCAATAAAAATCCTAAGCAGTCTCTGAAAGCTCCTGGACAAGACAAATTGGCTGCTTTAATCATTAGTTTACTAAAGAACAACTGGGTTATCTATTTTGTGAGCTAACAAAATTAACATAGGCAGGCATTCTCCCATAGTGAGTGTTACTCACACTGGCAAAGGTCAGATGTGTTGTGGTTAAGTTCTCATAGTGGTGAGCAAAGAGGTGTCCTCCTAAAATAACATAAGGTTTTTCATGAATAACAGATGCTAGCTTTTCTTGCCCCTTTAGATATTTAAAAAACACAAAGTAACTATTTTCTATTTAATTCCTTTGTTGAGTTGTACTCAAGTAGCTAATTCTTTGCAATATGACTCATACCCCTGTTTTTCCTAAACTAGGAAGCTCTGGGTTACAAGAGTAGTGTAGAACAGTTTGGGTTGTCATTACCCAAACAAATGAAATCAGAAGGGTTTTGTATTTTCTAGTTAAAATTATTTTTAAATAAAGTTAAATGTGAGTTGCTGACTGGTACTCAAACATAAGTAACCAGAATTAAGAGAATAATGGGTGTTTTTTTCCCCTCCTCAATACATTATACCACCCACTCCAGAAGAAATGGTCTACTTATTCACTTATTCATACAGCTAGAAGAAGAAATACTATTGTACTAGGGCTTATCTTGAATCTGCTTTTAGAGATTGCAACTAAATAAACAGATAGCTCTGCTTCATTAAAGAGAGAATCCTGTTTTGTGTGAAACTTGTGGAAGAGGCATTCCACAAGAGCCCACTCCCCCTACAAACAATGCTCAACACATCAGTTTTGGAATCATTGGTCAGTATGCTTCATCTGACTCTCTATCTATACCAGATCCCAAATCCCTTCCCATGCCAAATGGTTTTAAAACCAAACCACACCAAACCGGGAAAAAACCAACCAAACAAAAAACTGGTCTGGGAGATTATGAAGTCTCCTTGTGAGGGTCAACAAGATGCTAGGATAGCCAGAGCCTTGAGTTCAGAAATCTAACTTATTATACACACGTCCCAGGGTAGTCAGCAGGGCCTTCGCACATTTCAGCTTTGAAGCTTAATCAAATTTCACACACAGTTGAAAAGCCTATCTCTTCTCCACATGTACACTGGTTCCTCCTCTCCATTCCAATCTTCACTCCTACACAATCCACATCTGGTTTGACAGCTAGTACAATTTCTAGCTGGAATGTGGGAAAGAGAAAAGAAATAAAAGAAACCTACCCTAGGTTACAAATATTCAGGGAACAAGATGTCCTAAAGATTCTAAACAAGAATAGGGTATATTTCTATATATAAATGCTATCAACATCAAAGACTCAATAAACAAATGCACTAATCAGAAAAGGTCCATTCCTATAAATGTTAAAAGGAATTTGGTTCATGTGTGTCAGAGAACACAAATATATACACAGTTACTTTTTCCAACCCAATTTTCTTGCCTGCTTTAGCTGGCTCCTTTAAGATAACTTTAAATGATTTTGTTTCATTAATGTAGAATGAGATATGAGTTCTGATCTTAGGGCTGCAGGTACTTAACCAAACTATCAAGCTATTTACAATGATGGTTTATTTGAAACAGTTCTGAGCATGAGGGTTCTTTCTTGCATCAAATGAGTAAGGACTTAAAGGAGGGAGGAAAAGAAAGGTACTTATCAGTTTGAAAGTCACAGACAATTTATCTTTCTCTAATTAGATTAGGAGAAAAAAATGAAGAACCCACTGTAGCAGGAAGAAGCAAAGAGTCTTCTAGGGTCTGGCATCTGCAAGGAAATGAGAAAAAAAAAAAAGAGTTCTTAGTTCCTATCAATGACAAAAGCATCAACTATATCTGACGACGGGCCACACAACTACAGCCCAATTAAAGTCTCTTGGTCTGCTGGAAGAATCTGTTGTTGCTAATGGCAGAACACCAAGTACTTTCTGACCCTTAGCTCTTTAGTATCACTAAGCACACAGAAACTTGTTAATTGAATTAAAAACATTCTATACAGAGATCAACCTACACTCGTGTCAACAGTTTTCACCGGTGAGGAGAAAATCAGAATTGACCATCCAGGCAATTGACTTCTCCAGACAATTCTGGATTAATTCCAATTAACTTATATTGATCTTTTTCTCTTCTCATATACCCATCTACTCATTAATTCAATAATATTTTTAAGCTGTTACAATGTACATCAGGGGAAGAAAAATTAACATGGTATTACCTGCTTTTGAGGCACTTACCTAGTAAAAATTGGAGTTGTTGATAAAAACACAAATGGGATAAAGCATTTAAGTGCAAGGTGAACAAACCCTTTTCAGGCATGTGCATTAAAAAAAATTCTCCACCCACTCTTAAGTTCCTTAAGGGAATAAGTCATGTCTTACATTTTTTTTGTGTGTGTATCTATCCAAAGAAGAGAGTTCTGCAACAACAGGCATTCAAAAAATGATGCTTTATTTTTATTAAGGGGATAAGAAGGTCTTTGGCTGTTAAAGGATTCGTACCTATTTTTTTTTCCTTACTCCTCAGGGGTTACATAGAAAAAAAAACTATCAGTGTGTAAGGAGTTTATTAGCAAAGAGTTAAGTTCCAAAGCAGAAAAATGTTTAGTCTTAAGTGATAGAGAGAAGTTTCTCCTAGGCTTTCACCGTAGAGTAGCCATTTTTACTAGGTAACTATCCACACTCTATGAACACCAAGCTCTCATGAAGTGTGTCAGAGAAGGATTCAAAGTTCACCATTTACCCATGTCTGTGTATGCTTTCTTGACACACCCCAGTGCAGTTGTGTCTTTCCCTTCTGGGTTCAAATCCAATTTTCTGGCTTCCAGATATATTTAATAATTTGATGTCAGAACCTACCAAGAAAAATGGCCAGTACCTACAAGCAACTGATAAATATTATTGTTCATAGCTAAGGGGTGTTTGCTTTTAGAATCTCTTTTCTGCTTCTTACCAGAAGAAACATCAGTTCTGGTACTAAAATGAACCCTAACTCGCAGAAGATCCATCTACTTCACTGTCCAGAGAAAGTAAATGGACTAGAAGGCAACAGGCCAATTACTCATTCATTCACTAAATATTCACTGAAGGCCTACTACCTGCAAGACAGTGGGGATTATCACCCCATTCCCAGCCCAACAATATTCCTTCTGCCAGAAGCAGTGTGGCTGGGCAGCCTCAGCCAAGACAGCATTTGAAGCATCAAACCTGGCTCTGCTATGGGTACATAGTGTGACCTCAAAGAAAGGCTTCATCTGTGAAAACTAAAAGATTTTGGACTCTTTATATAGATTTTGTGAGGTTCTGCTAAATCAAATATTCAGATAAGATCAACAGTGAGAGACTCTTAGAGACCCAAAACTTTAAAGTTCTCGTTCAAAGGAGTATGAATTTTTTGATGAGCATTAAACTGTACTGCACAGGGAAAGAACTGCAGAGCAGTGAAGCACAGTTGTTTGATTAATCTCAGTCCATTAAAAAGGCATGATAGATCTAGAATGCAACTTTGATAAAAAAAAAAAAGAAAAAGGAAAGAGGCAGTTCGTACTAACATTAGGGAAAGCAACTTGGCATGTAACAGAATTCTAATTTAACTAAATGCCTATTCATTAGCGTGTAAAGCCATAACAGAGGCTATATACTTAAAAACACAGGCACATACAAAGCTTTAATTTGGTACCATAATCTGAAAGAAAATTGGACCCAATTTGCTTTATGTCCAGTTAAATCTTACTACCACCTGGAAAAAAAAATAGTGAAATAAAACTGAAATACTTACTTGAGATAGATACTCAGTTACTGTGCATTTCCATCTATGGAGTAGAAATATTTCAAAATAAATACGTCATGTCAATTGAAAATCACTCCATCTCCTATTCTTACTGAACACGAATGACTTATTCCTGGGGTATATGGAATTACAATATAAAAGTAGAAGAATTTAAAATTAGCAATTGGATTCCACTCAAGAGCATGGAAAAAGGAAACAGTCCTCTACCTATCAAGCCTTATGGCATATGATTTGGTGATCTCATTTTTGGAGTAATGCAAGTATCCAAAGGGAAATGTTTTAAAGGGGATCCTCTAGCCATCTAAAAATTAGCTCAAACAGTAACAAAAACTGAAATCAAGAGAATCTGAATTTGGGGGCAACATTAGGAAAAGAAAGTTTGTATTAAACAAAAATGACAGTATCTTGGGTGTACCATATGTAGGAATTTCTTTACTAGGGTGGTATGACATGAATTTCACACCTGTTTACTCAGCATGGTCTCTGAAGCCTAGGAAACACATCTGAATACCATTCTTATGCTGGTTCTTACGACTTATTACTTTCATTTTGTCTCTACCCATTACCTTTTAGGCCCCTGCAATCCAATTTCTAATCCCAATTCCCTATCAGTATTATGCCTTGAGAATTGGGGATGATTTCCTCCTAGCCAAAATCAATAGCCTTTTTACTGGTTCCCAAATTTACCCATGGTATTCGATGTCAGTGGTCACCCCATCTTGAAAATATTCTTTATGCTTCTGTGATCTTGTCCTTTCCTGCTACTAACCAGGAGTAGGGGGAAGTGAGTAAGGTGCTTGGGGTGCAAAATTTAAGGAGGCACTCACTCTCAGGGTCATGTGGGTACAAGGTGTTCAGACTGAACATGTCCTTGAATAATCAAGACCAACTGTATTTAGCACAACAAACAGAGTAAATGCATTTTGCCTCTATTTCACTTACTGTTTTTCCATGGCAGAACATATGGCAGAGACTTGGGAACACGCATGCCTGAAGCCAGGTTACTCTTATGTTCCATAACTATGTTGCTTGCGGGGCTTCAAAAAGAAAGATGAATTTGACTATGTCAGCATATCTGTATTCTTCAGGCAGGCACACACAAGATAATCAAAATGCGTTTTTTGTAATTTGGGGGAAAACAACAACCTACATTCTGAAATGTAAACACATTTCCATCAAAACATTCTCACAATGAGAATGATTACCAGCTTCTCTGGAAAGCTCACTCTTCTGTACAGGCATTAAGATGGGTCTAACCATTTTCATTTTCCAGAAATTGAGATAAACAGCAATGCCATCTACTGTTCAGTTGTATGACAGGCTCATGAACTCAATAGATAAAAGAGATAAAATAAAATGCCAAGACAACCAAACTAAAGGCAACAAATCTCACAGAACGGAGATAAAATTAAAATTGTACCAATGGAATTCATCTTTAAGTTTTTCTATCTCAGTGCATAGACAGACTAAGATACATTTATTATAACTAACTGACTTCAGGAGCTAAAAAATAAATATTGGTAAGTGTTCTATTTGAGGAAAAAAATGAAGTCTAGCATCTAATTCCTTCATTTTCTAATCCAGAAATAATCTCATTTGGGTTTGAAACATGATCTTTTTTTTTTGTGCCACGCTGTGCAGTTTATGGGATCTTAGTTCCCCAACCAGGGATTGAACCCGTGCCCTCGTCAGTGAAAGCACGGAGTCCTAACCACTGGACTGCCAGGGAATTTGAAACATGATCTTTTAAGGTTTGAAGATCAAGTAGTAATGAAAAATCTTAGAGATTTAAATTAGATACAAAATCAGTGGGAAGAAGAGATGCGTTTTCTTTCCTACCCATTTGGTATTATGGATTGCCCAATCCCAAATCAAGAACTTTTGGGCTTCCCTGGTGGCGCAGTGGTTAAGAATCCACCTGCCAATGCAGGGGACACGGGTTTGAGCCCTCGTCCAGGAAGATCCCACATGCCGCGGAGCAACTAAGCCTGTGCGCCACAGCTACTGAGCCTGCGCCCTAGAGCCTGCAAGCCACAACTACTGAGCCTGTGTGCCACAACTACTGAAGCCCGTGAGCCACAACTACTGAAGCCCACGCGCCTAGAGCCTGTGCTCTGCAACAAGAGAAGCCACTGCAATGAGAAGCCCGTGCACCGCAACAAAGAGTAGCCCCCACTTGCTGCAATTAGAGAAAGCCCACACACAGCAACGAAGACCCAACGCAGCCAAAAATAATAAATAAAAAAAATAAATTTATTAAAAAAAATAGAACTTTTAAGATTACTTTTTCCTTAGACACTAGTTACCCAGAGTAAAAATGATACATGTGGTATAGCTAGAGAATTTTTTCAAAGCATTAAAATAATGTGAACTTAGCAAAAACTCCAACTAAGACATAAGAATAGCTGGCGCCACTGTCTCCCTTTACTAGACTATAAGCTAGTATTTTTGTGTTCCCGCAGTAATTAACACAAAGCATGCGACCTTTTTATGAATCAAGGAATAAATAAGGAAAAAACCCCTCCAAAACTATACCTAGACTAAATTACCACCAAGTAACATCATCAAGGAAAGAGGTCAATACATGCTTTGGTGGCTTCTATTGGTAACAGAGCACTGTGATTCTGGGAGGAAGAGGTGGGAATGAGGCCCTTTCATTTACCTGTTGTTGCCACAGTAGGTGGCTGCGCCCCAGACAAATGGGGTGCTGGTCTGTTCCCACAAATCTGCCAAAGGAAGCAAAACATGGTTTGTGGTACTACTAGGTAAAACACCAATTCATGCTAGTTGAATTTGTAAGATGAGAAATAATAAACATAAGTTTAGAGAAGCAAGTAATAACTGATCAAGTACCCGGCTTAAGTGACAGAGTAGCAAGAATTTAATTGAAGGATATAAACACAAGTGACATAAATAATAATAAATGTGCCTAGCAGCAACCAAACACAGATGGTACAACACAATTTATGGAAAAAAACAGATGTAAAGAAGTGCTTTTTCCAATCAAGAGGGATAGGCTGTTCCACGTGTCTGCACAGAGAGACAAATGTGCTTGTATTGGGGCCCAGTAAAAATAACAAGTCATTCTGAACAACATGGTATGTTCATAAAAAAGGAAAATCTTCCTTCTATCTAAAGCAAATGACTTGAGATTTTGACATTGTGAAGAAAAAGATGTAGGAGCACTTCACCTTTATCCCAGTCTTCATCGCAAGGAGGGCACTGCCATGTGCTCTCAGTCAGAGTCTCTTGTCCGAGGTTCCTGGTTTGGCTGACTGCAAGACAATAGAGATTCTGACTTAACAAGGGAACACTGCCAAGTTATTATGTTTAAAGGGGTTAGTGGCTTAAAAGGTTGCAGGGTCTTTGTTTCTGAAAAATGGATGGGATGAAAGCTAATCAGAGGGGTCTTATCCCCTTGCCAACAGAAGACAAGAAAGAGAAGCAGAAACAAAGATGTTTGCCATATTTATGGTAATAAAAGAATTTTCATTTTTAGATGAATTATTAGTAAAATGAAATCAGGTTGTTCAGAAGAGAAAGCAGTCTGACAAACACCACCTGACAACCTTTTGCTGCTAAAATAAAAATCTCAAAGGCAGAAAACCACTGTTCTTCTGAAATGATGAAAGCCAAAATCAAGGTGATAACATAGCATCATATAAATTTGAAGGGGCTAACCTCCAACACAGAAACATTTAGCTAGTCAGTCTTACCTACATCCTGCTCAATACAGCTTTTGTCATCACAGCTTGAGATATGATGACTGATTTCAGCCCGAGGAACCTGATGGCGAGCATTGAAGGGACAAGTAGCCAGTTTGTCTGCGACATCAGGATGATTCTGTGAAAAAAAATTAAAGGGGTCCGTCAATAAACTTGTGGCTTAACTTGGTAGGTAAACTCATAGTAGAACATTAAGAGGGAATTATTTATCACTCATATGGACCACAGAGACATTACCTCAGAATCATCAAAAGCTAAGCCTCTTTGTTATGATTATAAAGACTGACAACACAGATACTGGGGTTAAAGTGGCTTATATGGAAGTAAACAGTGAATTTAGGATGGGGTATTTGAAACATATCTTCACCCCGTTTACTTCTCAGGGTCACAAGATTCAGGCGGCACAGCCTGTAATGGTAGAGCTCTCTGGACGTCTTTGAAAGCTGATATTCAGGATGAACGGCAACACTAAAACACACTTAGTCTGCATTGCAGTAGTGCCCCTGCTACTGCAGTACAATAGTGCAGGAAAACAGCTGTTGGAAGGGAGCTGCAGAAGAGGCAAACCCAATGATTTTTCAGATTAACACAGGAACGCTTATTTAAAGTAATGATGCCTGAAATGAGGCTCTGAACAATTTGACCTTTATTTCAGCTATTTCACTAAGGAAAAGCCCAAATGATAGAGAACTCTGCTGACCAAGTTCCTTATTTTAATACAAAACAAGAAAACAAAACAAAATGTTTAATATCACCCAAATCCTATGGTAAGTTTACCAGCAATTAAGAAATTTATCAGGAGAAGCAAAAGATATATCATAAATGATACTCAAAAAAGTAAAAATAATGTAAAGTGGGGAGAAGGGTGGAAAAAAATAGGGGATGGAGAAAATTGTGAGGGCAGGTATCTCCATGATTTTGTAAGGGATATCAGGCAATCGAATGCAAAGGTTTTGTAGCTGAAGATTAAGAGCATTAGAATAGGGGAGTTATGACAATGTCTTTTTACCACTTGGATCCCTTTCCCAACCTTTATCCTCGGAACATTTTTGAGGGCCTAGGGGAGGAAGTTGTGGTAGTATTTGCTAGTCCATATTGCTCAGGTTCAACCTTAAGGAATCCTTGCTCTAGAGATTAAAAGGAGCTGAGAAATAATCAACAATGGCATTATAATCATGTCTCCAGGACTGCAAGAGAAACATTCTTTGAAGAATGTTAATGCATACTTGAATTGTATGCAGATTTAGATTAAATACCAAAATTGTTTTCCAAGCATAAATCCTGGCAGAACTTTGGCCTCTGTATCTGACATCTATATTCTAACAATCCTTTCAAACTGCCTCAATTAATATATCAGCATTAAACTAGCTTACATCAGCTAAGTCTACAAAAGGGTGACCAGAGAAAAAAAAATCTTTGAGCTGTTTTTTTTTCCCCCAAAGATGCTTACTGTTGAAACTTGGAGAAATAGTTATTTTTAGGAATGATCTTTTCTTGGGTTAACCTCTAGCTGTTCAACTTCTCTAAAATTTCTAAACAAACAAACAAAAAAATCAGAAATAAGTGTATTACAATACTCAATCCTTATCAGGACAATGAACACATCAAATTCACAAGGCAAGAAGGATTTCTCACTGCTAGCAAAAATTAGTGTTTCCTCTGTTTTACAAAGGCTGCGAAGACTCTAGAGAAGCTGTCTATGAAGGGTGCTCTGTCACTAGTAGGGGGAAAAACCAAAACAAGAAAAAACTTACATATCCAAGAAATAAACAAATTCTTTTCTATAAATATTGGTATTTAACCCAAAGCAATTCTGGCATTCAGTTAAAACATTTATGTTAAAATTATTTGATATTTACAAAATTTGGCTTTTAAAAAGAACTCAGGAGGGCATCACAGGGCAAATTAAGAAAATAATACCCTACCTTTCTGCACTTGATAAGATGATAAGGAAACCTGCAGGCCCTGATCTGGTGGTTTTTATCATAGGGGCATTGTAACAGCTTTTCAGGGTCCAGGGTATCGACTGAAAGAGAGAATAATAGGGTAAGTATAAAGCTTAACAGGCCCTTGTAAAACTTCAGCATCCCCGGCACATTGGATTTTTTCAACAGAACCTGTAAGAGTTGAACAAGACAGTCTAACGACGGCTTGGAATTTTTTTTTTAAAAGGGTGACTAAACATCTGAAAATAAAAATGTAACTGTGAGAAGATAAAACTGCGTTATCATCGAATCTTCATTAAGTCCAGCAAAACCAGCAATCATGGGGTGGGGTCCTAGTTCAGATTTGGTTGTACATAAATATTGTTGTTTTCATTGTTGGTTATCCTTATTATAAACAAAAAAATTAAATGAAACATCTTTTCCTTTTCTAAAAGTGCTAATTCAGGGTCATAGGACTTCCGTGGTGGCGCAGTGGTTAAGAGTCTGTCTGCCGGTGCAGAGGACACGAGTTCGAGCCCTGGTCCGGGAAGATCCCATGTGCCACAGAGCAACTAAGCCCGTGCACCACAACTACCGAACCTGCGCTCTAGAGCCTGCGAGCCACAACTACTGAGCCCGCATGCCAAAACTACTGAAGCCCACGTGCTCTAGGGCCTGCGTGCCGCCACTACTGAGCCCGTGTGCTGCAATTACTGAAGCCCGTGTGCCTAGAGTCCGTGCTCCACAACGAGAAGCCACCGGAATGAGAGGCCCGCGCACCGCAACGAAGAGTAGCCCCTGCTCGCCGCAACTAGAGAAAGCCCACACGCAGCAATGAAGACCCAACGCAGCCAAAAAGAAAAAAAAGTGCTAATTCAGGGTCATTCTTATCTCTAGCTAGTTTGACCAGAGCTTCCCAGCCAGTATGTTGAAAGTTGGAATGGACAGTGTACTGATACACTGCTGTGGGGGTCCATTGCACACGTGTCCCCTATCCCCCAACCAGTCCTAGGTAAGTTGAGGGTAGTGAATCCCCTACACTAGCCTCCCTGTCTATTTACTAGTATGCTATGACATGAAAAAAGTTGGTAAGCATTGCTCTATATCAGTTATACATTCTATGGAAGCTTGAGAAATATTCATTGATAGATTTCTTTTTCGTCTGTCTGCTTTAATGTACTTCTATAAGTAGTTCCTGATCTCGGTTAATCTAGTTACCTCTCAAATGAAACCAATACCTTTACCAGATCGGTGGTTTTACATTTCATATTTTGGAACATAATGAGAAAAAGACAGAGAATTCTTTAACCTAGTGATTATCAAATTGGCCAGATAAAAAAGTAGAATAATCTGCAAAAAGAGAACCTTAAGTTAAGACAACTGCAGACACCTTAACGGGGCTGCTGTGTGAAAGAAAGCCCCTAACCTATATCACGCTATTTAAAAGTACCCTTAGAAGACTATACTTTTAGGGACCATTTCAATAGTGTGAATAGAAACTAGAGAAGTTTCTCTGAACGTGTAAAACTATCCTTACGTTCTGCAAAATGTCCAGACTGAGCCCCAAATTTTAAGAAGCCTGGTTAAAGAAGGGAAATTAAATGGTTAAGTACATTCTGAATATATTATGAGGACAAGAGGCAACCTAATAAAATGCTGTTGCCACCACACTGAAGGCAATAATAAAAGTGAAATAAGATAAACAATTCACATTTGATAAGAAGCTTATAAACCAGGAGACTGCTATGAAAATCAGAAGCTAGTGGGGAATTGAAACAGAGAGCTTCACTGGAAGAGTGGTAAACATGGGATAAAATTGCTAACCATGATGGTGATGCAAATGAGCCAGAAAGGTGACTTGAAGGACAGAATGAATAGGAACGAAAAGTCTTAAAGGACAAGCAGGCTTATTATGCCAGCCAGGCTCATCCTGACCAGCAATCTTTTCATATTTCTGAAGCTCCAGGAAGAGTTTACAGATGAAATTCTTGTTAGTTTTCCTTCATTTAATCCATTCCATCACTAGCAAATGATAGGCCATGTCAGCAGCTGACAGACTGGATGTACTTTATGATTCATACACATTTTACTGCCCATACAGTGGTATTCATCAGAGTTGATAATGATAGCTGCTTACCAAAATGCTTTACTTTTTGGTCTCTGATAACTTAGGTCAGCTCTAAACTGGTTTTTTAGATTAAAATTTTATTTTTAATTAAAAATTTTTAACGGTAATAAGATACACATAACGTAAAATTTATCTTAACCATTTTAAAGTATACAGTTCAGTGGTGTTAAGTATATTCACACTGTTGTGCAACCAACCTCCAGAAATTTTCATCTTGCAAAACTGAAACTCTATACCCATTAAATAACTCGCATTTCCTCCTCCCTGTAAACCCTGGCAACCACTATTCTACTTTTTGTTTCTATGAGTTTCACTATTCTAGACACTTCATATATGTGAAATCATATGGTATGTCTTTTTGTAACTGATTTGTTTCACTTCCCACAGTGTCCTCAAAGTTCATCCACAGTGTAGCCTGTGACAAGATTTCCTGTACCTATTTTGCCATTTGCTTTCTTTTAACTTAACATATCTTAGAGCTCCTTCTATGTCAGTATGTTAAGAAATGTTTCACTGCTGCATATGGATGTACCATAGATTCTTAATCAGTTCCCTTACAGATAGACATTTAAGTTGTTTCCAGTTTTTTACTATTATATACAATGCTGTGACTAGCAATCTAACATACACTTCTTTGTGCATTGTACGAGTATTTCCCTTGGGCAGATACCTAAGAGTGCTACACGAAGTATATATGCATTTAAAGTTGTAATGAATACTATCGAACTGCTCAGCAAAAATCTTGAGTGGCTTTCTGGGAATATAACTTAATTTGGAAAACAAAGCAGGCCCTCTGGACAACCTTCCTCCAAGAGCGTAAACTCAGATGTTCCTCACACTTGCATAGGGCCCAGAACCCATGGTGAGAAATGGAGGAAACTTCACGGAAATAAGGAACTAGACTTGACGAGAGTATCATCAGCTAAGAGCTACCGCCCAAAGACAGAAGAAGCTGGAGATCTTCAGGAATCTATCAGATTAACGTTAGAGTTTTAGGTCACTTTGGGAAAAAGGTCAAACATATTCTAAAGCACTGTTTCTCACTTTAACATGATTCCTGGTGTTAAATCACTTGGGGACTGTGTTAAAATACACATTCTGATTCAGCAGGTTTGAGATGAGGCCTGAGGTTGTGCATTTCTAACCTACTTCCAGGTGATATTTTTCTTTTTTTTCTTTTTTTTAAGTCTTAAAACACTGAAGCTTTATTAAGAAAGACATAGATAAACAGAAATGCTATAGACTTAAAGGAGTTGATTCTTCACAAGCCAACTTATTAAACTTAATCACAAAACTTAAATAAAATTGTAAACATACAGCAAAATTCACCATTTCCTTCTTTCTTTAACAAACATCTACTGATTATCACTATGTAAAAAAGTTTCCGTTATGTAGCAATACAGTAATTAAAAGAACCAGGTGATATTTTTCTAAGAAAAAAGAAAATCACCACTGACAAAAGTAATGAATAGAGATATAAAGGGGAGATGTTGCTTTCTAATTTAATAGAGTAGTAAGCTTCCAAGAATAAATAAATATAAATCTCTCATATCTATCTCACATGGAAATCTCAGATTTTAATTAACATATTTTTAGAAAAATTAAGGGGGTGAAGGAGGAAGCCCTACGGAAGATCAAGGAGGATGAGATCCATTATTCTCAAAGTACGGTCCTCAGATTAGCATCATCACCTGGGAACATGTTAGAAGTGCAAATTCTTGGGTCCCAGACCTTCTGAATCAAAAATTTTGGGGGTGGGGTCCAGCAACCTGTGTTTTAACAAGCCTCCCAGGTGATTCTGCTGCATGCTAAAGTTTAAGAATCTCTATTGTAGATATTTAATAAAGATTGTTTCCATGTAGTTTCTACATGTTGGTGATAAAGATTCTACTGGACTCTTCCTTGAAGGTAGAACGGGACTAAAATACCCTTTAGTTAGAACTTATTAATTATAGAGATTCTGAACAAGACAGAAAGTAGGAAACAAAGGAGGCCTTGTTGACGAGTTTCATCCACTCAGATGTTCCTCAAACTTGGTCAGGGTCTAGAAACCATGGTGCTTTGTAGCAGCAAGTAGGGCACTACATACAAACAACATATAAGACTCTGGTTCTGACTCTGTCCCCAACTAACTATGTAACTTTAGGACAAATCAATTAATCTAGGTTCTGTTTTCTCAGTTGTAAAATTCGAACGTTGAATGAAATGATTTTTCAGGTCTCTTTTGGTGCTACACTTGTATGATCCTAGGTCTCCTGGTTCCCATTTGATTTGTTGGGCCATCTAGATTCCTGGATCACTTGAGAAACAAGAATCCTCCCTAGGATTTCTTTAAGTCTAAAAACGCAGTGTACATCAACATTATGTATATCATATTATCCCACAAAATAGAAAGAAACCAGTTAGTTAGTTAATGACTATCCCTGTGTCATTAACAGGAGAAACTGAAGTCCTGAGGAATGAAAATGCTTCATTTAATAAAAATATAGTTTAACACTATGGTGTTAAACACTATGGTGTTAAACACACTATGGTGTGGTGTCCCAACCACAGCTTTCTCAAAGCTTGATGACTTCTCATACTTCTTTCTTTAAATTTCAAGTGTCGTATTTCAAATTTGGACATTTCTCTACATTACTAAAACGGTCTCTGGGGAGACCTTTTCTTCTCAGCAGTCTGGCGAGAAAAGTGAATCTTTCCCAACACAGTAAAAGTCTTGTCAGACAGAAAACTACATGTTAGTAATTTAACTTATTTTCTAAAAGCAACAAGAAGTACGTACTGTAAGTGTCTTCCATGTTGGAAATGAAGGAGCCAAATCCAAGTGCTGGGGGGGAAAAAAAAGCAGTGGATCAGGGAATCAGAAACGAAATGTATCAAAAGTAGCCCTAAGAAGTGGAGTCAAACTTGGATTCAAACTAGAATTGAAGTCACCCAAGTTCAATATAAAAAACCCTTATAGCACCTCCCTCCCCCTCAATAAGTTTCTCCCCTTGAAGGCATTCTTTACTACTTTGAACCATTTTAACATCATTGCCCAATTCACACTCTTGGAATAAATTCTAGGGCTCACAGTTAAGAAAAACCAAATATGACTACTAAAACTGTATTCAGGTGATAAGATGTCAGTCTATTTTAAGTGCCATTACAACACCTTGTCACTGTTTACCATCTATTAGGGTTTGATGCTATTTAACATTAGAGGGGGCAAGTCAAGCCCACAAGAATACTGTTATTTAAACTTCAGGATAAACAAAGGAAAAGGGTACTATTTTAAAGCTCTCCTCTCAAGTCCTCAAAAATACAGGATGGGCAGGCTGCCAGTCTTGCTTCTCCCCCGGGGACCTGGGGATGCTGGAAGCCTGTGTCAGACTATACACTCAATCCATCCAATATGTCCAGAGACGCTCTAGTTTACTATTTCTACGACTTTTCTTAAACATGATTAGGAAGTACCATACTTTTTCCAGTGATGCTTTACCCCCCTCCCCAAATCTCCTATGCTAAAATGGATAGACTTGGTAATTTAAATCTCTCCAGTTAATACTCATTCCCTCTATGCATTGAGGAAAAACTTCTGAATGTTAGGACTCGAGAACTGTCCATTTTATAGTTGACAGTCATAAAAGAACAAGTCTGTAACAGAAATGTGGAAGCTTAAAAGACAAATGTTTTTTTAGTTTCAGTCCTCTTCCACCTGAGATTCCCCGCTATTGAGCTCTGTGATTAAATAAACTTATCATTATGGAAAAGACTAAATTTATATAAAACCATCTCCATAGGAAACTTCTGAAAACTGGCTAGGTTTACATCTATTGCCTCTAGAGCCAGCTCTCCTTTGCCTCCTCATACAATTCCACACCCCTTCCCCCCATTCTATGACATAAGCAGCCTTGGAACCTATGATACGAAATACAAGTGATCAGCTGGAACTCGTTTAGTAATTTGCTGCAGAGTTCATTTGTAAATGACAATCATCGGTGAAACTGTCATAAAAAATATTTTTCATGTCTGGATTAAGAAATTCTGACATTCCTTTTGACATGTTACACATAGTAACTTTATACTTTTTCAACAAAAATAAAAGAGAATTGGAAGAAAGAATCAAGCAATATGTTTCTTGATTTCAAGTCCTTTAAAGGAGCGATCAGTGCCAGATTCAGCAACTTGTAGGGAGCCATCCTATCCTTTGGGGGCAAAAAGACTAAATTACACAAGATTAAGGGCACTGGAACCTATAGCCTCATCATTCAGCCCTGTCCATCTAAGTATCTTCCGTATTAAACTGTTAACAAGTGAGTCTTTTACGTTTTCCCTAGTACTAGACAGCGGTGTAATGGACAAATGACACTCAGCAGTCAAGCTTGGGGGCTGGTTGCAGCCTGAAGCAACTGGTTACACTCTTAACCGAGCTGGGGTCTCGGTAAAACCATCATTTTTCTTCCTTTAAACAAAACAGTCAGAGTCGATTTAAACAGTGGGACTAAACAGGAGAAGGTGGGGAAGATGGTTAACTTAAAAGAATGGAGACACAGGAGCCAGGGAGGACCTCGAGGGGACGAAGCAGCGGCAGCACCACCGGTTGCCAAAACAGCCGCGCTGAGAACCCACGAGGCCGAAAGCTCTGGGCAGAAAAGGGAAGATACTAGAAGGTGAAGGTATCCCAGCCCACTAAAGGTGAGGTCTTTGGAGGCCCCAAGCCGGGGCCCGCGCGTCATTCCTACCTTGGCCGAGACACACTCTGCTCACACCCGCCTTCACCCCACGCCCGCGCCCAGCAACGCTCACTTCCGGCCCCTGACGTTAGGGGGTGGGGCTTCCACTTCCTGTGACGGAGGTGGGGTTCTGACCGAGCGAGGCGCGGGCTCCGCAGAGGGTCTCCTCGGCCCTCCTTCCTCGGCTCTCCCACCCCTGCCCCCCACCTCGGGCCGTCGTTCTCTGGCCCCTGGAATTACCGTGGCCTTGCGTGGGTGGAACTCGCGCAGCCCTGCCGGGCTCTGGGGTGGCCATCTTAGAAAGGAGAACGAGTGCTGAGACCTGGGCGCTCGAGGAGGGCCGGGACTCGTTAGGGGTCGATGGATGGGTACTGGTGAGAACGAAGCCTTGTTTGTGGAAGTTGTCCAGAGAGAAAGATAATTTAGATTTTGACTGGAAGGAAGAGGAAAATTGAAAAGGAGATAAGCAGACACAACAGGCCCCCCTCCCCCCCCCACGCCAACCCCCCAAAACGAATCACCAAGGACGGGTCTTCGTTTCTGTGCGAGGGCTTCCTCTAGTTGCAGCAAGCGGGGGCCACTCTTCATCGCGGTGCGCGGGCCTCTCACTATCGTGGCCTCTCTTGTTGCGGAGCACAGGCTCCAGACGCTCAGGCTCAGTAGTTGTGGCTCACGGGCCTAGTTGCTCCGCGGCATGTGGGATCCTCCCAGACCAGGGCTCGAACCCGTGTCCCCTGCATTGGCAGGCAGATTCTCAACCACTGCGCCACCAGAGAAGCCCTAGTTGTTTTTGTTTAGCACTCGTTGTAGGTAGAATTTCAAAATTCAAAAGTTGATAATGGTTTTATCTGAGAATGCGTGGTAGGATGGATGCCCTAGTCAGATTAAAGCGAGTTTTAGAGTTGAGGAGAGAGCTCGAGGTAAAAAGGGCCAGAAAGTTATAATTTGATAGTGGAAAACGAAACATATATTGTGAGCCTTTGTTCTGGAAACTGTGAAACCACAAAAAAAAAAAAAGGTGCAAGCCGTGGTTCTTGTCTCCAAGGTGCTAGGAAAATAGGCCCCAAAGTGAAAGGTTAAATGGTAGTGTAACAGATGCCAAGAAAGTTGTTGAGACTGTAAATTAATATTAGGAGGAAATCAATGGGACCCAGAGTCACCTGGGGAAGGCTTTGAGAAAAAGGACGTGTGGCCTTTGAAGATTAGACAGAAAAAATGAAGAGATTGACACTACAGGTAGATCTGGTAATAATAGTTTTCAAAACCAAGAAGTAAAAGATGTGATATGACAAATTTTTGTATTGCCCAAGGTAGGCAGTCTGGGAGCTCAGTCTGGGTGCTGAAATATTGGGGGTTTTAGAACATTTCAGTGACTTCTGGAGCCTACATATGATTTAGGAGAACTTATCCTGACAGCACGAACTTAACGTGGCTTCAGTGAAAAGTGTCGTGGGACATTTTATCTTTACATGAATAATATGTAAACATTGTTATCGGGTTTTTTTTGTTTTTTTTTTTGTGCGCGCCACGCGGCTTGCAGGATCCTAGTTTCCTGTCCGGGGATGGAACCCAAGCACCCTGCACTGGAAACGCGGAGTCTTGACCACTGGACTGCCAGGGAAGTCCTGTTTTTTGTTTAATTATCATCCCTTGGGCTGAAGAGAGTGTGCTTCACAGCCTTTGGTTCATATTAAGACCCTAAAAAAGAAATGCGTTGATGCAAGCAGAGCACAAGCCATTCTTGTTGCAGGCTACTGGTTTTTTTTTTTTTAATAAATAAATTAATTAATTTATTTTTGGCTGCATTGGGTCTTCATTGCTGCACGCAGGGTTTAGTTGCGTCAAGCGGGGGATACTCTTCGTTGCGGTGCGTGGCCTTCTCATTGCGGTGGCTTCTCTTGTTGTGGAACACGGGCTCTGGGCACGCGGGTTTCAGTAGTTGTGGCACGTGGACTCTAGAGTACAGGCTCAGTATTTGTGGCGCACAGGCTTAGTTGCTCCGCGGCATGTGGGATCTTCCCGGACCAGGGCTGGAACCCACGTGCCTTGCGTTGGTAGGCGGATTCTTACCCACTGCGCCACCAGGGAAGCCCGGCTACTGGTTCTTAATCTTGCCTGCACATTAGAATCATCTGGGGAGATTTTAAAACATATTGTGCCACGTTCCCCTCCCAGACCAATTAAAAGGTTGGGCATAGTTATTTTTAAAAATCTACCCAGATGATCTAACGTGCAGTCAGGGTTAAGAACCACTGACCTAGGCACTGTTTTGAACTTACAAAAGCTGTTGTTCACCTGGGTGGCCTAGATGATTCTTGTGAAGGAGGAGCAAGCTGTTAAAGTGCTTCTTGAAAGATGATTGCTAAGAATGAAAGCTTCCTTACAAGCTTAGCACAAAGCATTTTAGAAAAAGCTGCTGTTTTGGCAAATCAGTTTCAGATTGTTAGGAGTATCTTAACGTAATCTTTACGAAATCCTAAACCTTAAACCTCTGGATTTATCACAGCATTATTCATGCAGAATTAGTGGGGCCACTGTGACTTGAAATGAAATGTGATTTTTCAGGCTTTATTTATTAGTTATTTTTTTTGGCTGTGTTGGGTCTTCATTGCCGCACACGGGCTTTCTCTAGTTGCGGCGAGTGGGGGGCTGCTCATTGTTGCAGTGCGAGGGCTTCTGATTGCAGTGGCTTCTCTTGTTGTGGAGCACAGGCTCTAGGTGCATGGGCTTCGGTAGTTGTGGCTCGCGGGCTCTAGGGTGCAGGCTCAGTAGTTGTGGTGCACAGGCTTAGTTGCTCTGCGGCATGTGGGATCTTCCTGGACCAGGGCTCGAACTCGTGTCCCCTGCACTGGCAGGCGGATTCTTAACCACTGTGCCACCAGGGAAGCTCGGTTTTTCAGACTTTAAATTGAGGTTTTAAAAAAAAAAAAAAAAAAAAAAAAAAAAAAAAAAAATTGAGGTAATCTGGTGAAATTGTTGACACTGTTTCTGTGACCCATCTGAACTTTTCATTCAGATACCTGCAGGTTGAAATTTCTGGGGAAGAAAGAGCTAAGAGCTTGAGAGGACGGGGAGTGGGTACCAAACCAGAATCCAAAGTCAGGCTTCAGTGCATTCAGTAATGCCTTGTCAGGGTGACAGGATCCTCAACTGATAAAGCTGTTCCATTTAGCACCAGTGAATGAGCCCACTGACTTTCAAACAAACAAACAAAAGAACCAAACCTGTCTTTCAGTGGTGGAGATATTAAAATAAAAATGCACCACACATCTATTCTTTCTATCCTTAAATGCTTTGTTCATTCCTTTCCAACCCAGAAAGTTCCTGCTTTATCTGATATCCCTGCTGAGCTTTCCTTCAGACTGATTTTCCAGCCAGGTTGAATGTATTTGAAAAGGAAAAAAAAAAAGAGAGACCAAGGCATTTACACAGGGTCATTCTAAGAGCTAGTTGGGATTAATACCCTAAACTGAATCTGATCTTTGCTGGTTCTATCTCTGGATATGCTTGCACATATGCATATCTCTAGATATGCTTGCATTTATCCCTAAATTATAAATTATATTTTTAGAGTTATTAGTTAAAAATAAAGACTGAACTAATGAGTTAAGCGACAGATCTGTATGCTAATGACTGAAAAAACAAACCCAACTTTGTTAGAAGATGAGTTTTCTCAGTTTTTAGGATTGAAGGAATCCCAGTAGTCTTTCAGATTCTTTAGAGATTTTCAGTGTTTCAGAAAGCCTGATAAAACTTAAACTTTTGCCCATCAGAAGACTAAAACATTAAATTTCTTTGTTTTTGTCTTAAATTTTATCAACTAAGTCCTGGTTCCCTCATCTAATTATGATTTCTGATTGGTTGTTAAGTGTATAATTTAAAATAGGAAAATTATTCAATAAATGCAGTTGCAAAATATTTCAAAAAGAGATCTATGGGGGAACATAATAGATGTTCTCATTGGTGAGGTTAGATTGGGAGGTATTGCTGTAGAGGAGGGTGAGAAGTTGGGGCTGGTTACAATTTTTCAGGCAAAGTAGCAGGGAGAGGTGTTCCCACCAGGGAGCCATTGAAAATAAATTTATGTTTAAAAAAGGGTCATTAATGAGAGTTTGCCAAGAATAGCCAGCAACCCCCTCCACAAACACAGGATGATACAGGATAAAAGAAAAACAAGTAGTGACTTTTTTATTTTTGTCTTTAAATTCATTCTGTGTCCTAATATGTAAATATTATATAGCTGTGTAATCCACGTTGCCTGTAATAGTTGCCAGTGTACTCGAGCAATCTGTTCTCTGTGTTTTTCCTTGACTTCTAGGTAATTTCTTTCCCTGGGACTCAGCAACAAATAGCCCCTCATGCCCTTTCTGGTGCTGGCATGTAAGATGTAAATTGTAAGTCCAAGTTTGCAAACCATGGTTAGTATTGTTTTGGCAAGGCTTAATGAATAGATAGGTAAGAAAATGGAAACTTCTTAAAAGTTTGTTGAAAAGATGGTAGAATGGCAGAATTACGCTAAGGAAATTTTACCTTCTAATAATTGCGTAAAGGGCTAGTCTTGTATGGAACAGTTCTAAAATTCCAATACTACTCTTCTTCTGATGTTATTTTAAGGAATGTCAAATGTTTAAACCCAAGGGTCATTTTCTTTTTGAAGCCTTCTCCTAAGCTCTGCCTGGGATTAAGTTCTTATGTTTTCTTATAACCTCCTTTCCTCCCAGCACTTAAACTGCGTGTCATACCAGTTGTTCTCAGAGTGTGATCTCCAGACCAGCAGCATCAGCGTCACTTGGGAACTTGAGAAAAATGCAGATTCTTGGGCCTTACTACTGAATCAGAAACTCAGGGGTGAGATGCCCTACAATTTTTTTTTTTTTTTTTAAACAACAGCTCCTGTTTATTTTTTTATTTTTATTTATTTATTTTATTTATGGCTGTGTTGGGTCTTCATTTCTGTGCGAGGGTTTTCTCTAGTTGCGGCAAGTGGGGGCCACTCTTCATCGCGGTGCGCGGGCCTCTCACTATCGCGGCCTCTCTTGTTGCGGAGCACAGGCTCCAGACGCGCAGGCTCAGCAATTGTGGCTCACGGGCCCAGTTGTTCCGCGGCATGTGGGATCTTCCCAGACCAGGGCTCGAACCCGTGTCCCCTGCATTAGCAGGCAGATTCTCAACCACTGCGCCACCAGGGAAGCCCGAGATGCCCTACAATCTTTGTTTTAATAAGCCCTCCAAGTGATTTTGATATCCACTGAAGTTTGAGAACTGTTGCCTTATATTAACTATAGTTGTCAACATTTTTCCCTCATAATGAACCAAGGCCACTACAGTTCTTTTTTTTTTTATAAATTTATTTATTTTTATTTATTTTTGGCTGCATTGGGTCTTTGTTGCTGCACGCAGGCTTTGTCTTTCCCCTGTTGTGGTGAGCAGGGGCTTCTCATTGTGGTGGCTTCTCTTGTTGCGGAGCACAGCCTCTAGGTGCGCAGGCTTCAGTAGTTGTGGCACGTGGGCTCAGTAGTTGTGACTCGCAGGCTCCGTAGTTGTGGCACACAGGCTTAGTTGCTCCGCGGCATGTGGGATCTTCCTGGACCAGGGCTCGAACCCGTGTCCCCTGCATTAGCAGGTGGATTCTTAACCACTGTGCCACCAGGGAAGCCCCTACTATAGTTCTTAACATACTGTCCCAAACTTAGTAGATACTTGATTATTTGACTTGAGAGCACAGGTATATTTTGTCAGGGGCTGCAGCAACTGTAAGACATCATCTGTCTTGTAAGAGAATACGTGGGAAGAAGAGACTAAAATATTTGAAGTTGTTTTCTTTCCCTTTTTTATACCACAGCTGCTTGGAAAGCCTGAACAAAAAGGCCCATAAAGTATGGACCAACAAAAAGATAAAAGATGCGGAACCAATGAGATATGTTTTGGTACGTATCTAGGACATGAGTAATGGTCCTTAGCAATTTTTTCCCCATAGTTCATACTGTGAAAGTAAGAGTAGAAACCCTAAAACCTGATTTTAGGGATGAAACTTTATAGCCAGAAAGTCTTATTACTGTTACACAAACATAATTTAAATCACCTTGATAGAACTTTTCTGTGAAGATGAGTGAACCTGGTTACCAAGGGTTTTGAAAGGTTGATTTTTTTTCAGTATAAATATTTAGCCCAGAGTACTGAATCTCTTTTACTACACCATGGGTATAAAGTATAGATTCTCCACATTCAGCAGCTTTGATTTTGTATGGGCATAGGACTAGTACATAGTAAGATCATGCCTCTCCTAAAGCATATTATAGTTTAATAGTAATAAATCAGAATGAAAGGAGGTTAAAAGGAGACATAAGCCACCTGTTATGGGAGCCTGGGGGAATAGTTAGGACTTTGGGGAATCTAGGCAAGCTTTGAGGCAATTATTTTTAAACTTTGCTTTTTTTAAAAAGTATTTTTCCATAAGTTAATTTGGTCTTTTTGAAGCTTTGACCAAATGTTATGTTAGAAACCAAAAGAAGTGATTCTATTGTGCCTTTTTCCAAGGGACTCAAAACCTCTTAAAGCAAGATTTGAGTAAATCTGGCACCCATGTTTTGAATGATACAACTGCCTAATAAGTGATGACTTATTAGGGTGGTTGACTCGGTTTGTCTGGTTGTTATCCCAGGATAATTATTGTCCCCTTTTCAAGCTCAAGAGAATCCTGGTTTGGAGGAAAAATTATATGGTCCCCCAGTTAAGACTGCATGCTCTTTTAGGGGAAGATTCCATATAGCTAAAATATGATAAAGGAAGACAGTTTTATCTTTTAGGGCCATTTTTCCTGGGAAACAACCTTTTGTTTTTATGTAGTCTGGTGTTAATATACCAAAGTATAATTTAAAAAATTCAAAATATGTGTAAGGTCTTAGTCAAGAGATAAAAGTAAATCTTGTTTATATTATGTAAAGCTAAGTGAGAAAGTCAGTAGTCCCCTACCCCCTCCACTTTGTACAAAATATACTGGAATGTGCTAGATGCTAAAAGTGTCTAGTGTTCTCCCTTCTATTTTAGCAGAAGAAAAAAAAAAGATTGTTTGAAAAGGATCTAGAAAATACTTAGGTAAGGATAGGACTCCTAAGGGCAGAAAATATTCATTTGACTAAAACTTCTTTAAGTCTAAATATACCTGAACTAGTCAGTCAACTAGCAAAACCCCAAACTCATTATTTTAAAAGGATTAGCTAGCTGCAATAAAAATTACAGCTTAAGAGGAACTAATTTTGGCCTGTTTTAAATTGGGTCTTGGTTCAGTTTAAGCACCAAGTATTTGAATTTCTCCTAGATGCACAGCACTAGTCTAATGAGGTAGCAAATATAAAGCAGTATGTGATTCTGCCTTCCTTCACGAAGGTTTGTGGTTTGGTTGAGGTCGGAGACAAGGAAGGTTTAAATGAGGTGAGGATTAAGAATTGGACTTAAAAAAAGCTAGAACAGGGATTTGAATAGTTGAAGGGCAAGGGGTGACATTTTTAAATGAACAGAGTGAAAAAGAATAAAACATATTTAACATGGGTGTAAACTGACTTCTGCAGAGTTAGGAAGGTAGATTTGGTAGATCTTCCCAGACCGGGGTACGAACCTGTGTCCCCTGCATTGGCAGGCAGACTCCCAACCACTGCGCCACCAGGGAAGCCCAAAACTATATCCTTTAAGCATGGAAGATTCGTATGGAGAATTGATTGAAGAAGGTTGATATGATGGTCATATAGTAAATGACTTGGAGGTAGGAGAAAAAAGTTGGGGGATAAAGAACCTAACTAAGGAATAGCATTATAGACCACATGGTGACTGTATTTCCCCTACAAAGAGAAATAGGCAAATCAGCCCTCCAGCCCTTTGGTTGAAAAATGATGATATGACAACAAGGAAGAATAAAAAACCAAATGAAGCTTGTCATAGGAAAAATACTCTTTATTTAAATAAATAAAAACATGTTAAGATGCCAACAGTGACAAGAGTTGTTACCTAAAACTTGACAGTAAAGAGTTCCCCAAAGTTTTAAAAAAAGACTTAATAAATCTTCCATCTGCTGGCTCTTTAATCTACAACTTCCCCGTCAGTTCTTCTGACCTAAGGATAGAAAGAGAACATTGAGGCAGTGTCATTTTGATAGCAAGCGTTTTTATGGAAGACCTAAGCTTGATGTGTGTTAATAGCATTTCAAATAGAGTTCTAGACAGCTCTTTCTCCAGTCTGATTTAAAGCCATCAGGACTTTCCCTGCATTCTATTGTGAGAGGAGGAGGACTTTGAATAGAAAACGTTTATTTTTATTTATTTGTTTTTTATGTTCTATTTTTTGAAAATGTTTAAAGAAGAAAAGCTTGTCTAAGAATCTTTGAAGATTTAGAATACGATGTTAGTGATATTAGTTAAAACTATGTTAATATAAAAATCTATGTTAATATATGTTAAAACTGTGATGTTAAAAAAGTTATTCTACCTTTTTTCCAGGACTTATGGTTGTTAGGATGTTTATCATCCATAGTCTCTTTTTTTATGTCTCTTGAGTTGCTGTAGAAGATGATCAAAGGAGGAAAGTTAGCTGGAAATCAGAACTAGAGAATTAGTCTAGATAACCAGTTCTAGGAGATTAAAGTTACTTTAACAAAAATAGTTGATGCTACTACATGTCAGGGTAGGAATTACTGGTTTTGTGCTAGCTTCTGTTTTATATAGTTCCTTTGCACCTTCCCTCCCCACTGTGTATCCAGGGGGTAACTCCACTGAGGGCTCCTCTAGCTCTTGGCTGTGCCCTTCAAGTTTGTGTGGTTGGGGACCTTGCCTATGTATAGTATACTAGCTCTTTCCCCTTTGTAGCTTTAGGAATTGGGGGTTTTTTTCCTTGAAAATCTTACACAGAATTGAGAACCTTGTGTAATCAAGTCCTTGATGGATTAAAGTCCTAAGTGGAGCCTTAGGAAAGGAATGGAAATACTCAGAGCCCATGAATACAGCTCTTTTAAAATTTGTAATTGAAGCTTAGGCATCTGCCATGTCTATGATCTAGTGGCCATTCTCCTAAGGTATTAAAGGTATCCCGCTCTCTATTCCAATAACTTCTATAGGATGATTTATCTTACCTTTCACAAACCAGCATTTTTGGAGCAAATGTCTTAAGGACAAATGAAGGAGAATGATGTGTGTTATCTAGAAAGAAAGAAATCAGGAGGAAGTAACACAAGTACTAAGCATTTTTACATTATTGCAGAGAAGGCTAGCTGGCAGGAGATTTGAGTCTCCCTTCCATAGCTGTTGCTGGGAAGTGACTGCTCTGCCTGGGCCTACATTCCTGCCTCCCTGACATAGGTATGGTCTTGTGACTAGTTTTTGCCAATGGGATGTGAGTAGAAATATTCTCTTCTGGGCTGAGGTGGTTAAGAGGTGCTGTACTTTCTCCATTCTCTTTTTGTGGCAGCTTGGGAAGCCAGGTGTGGGAGGTGACAGTCAAAAGTCGAAGAGCCTCTGTTCTTGAATCACCACTCCTACCGAATACTTGCACTGGATTGTATACAACGGAACTTCTGTTGTGTTAAATCATGACATTAACACAGTTTGGACTTTATCTGTTAAAGGGGCTTGCATTGCTCTAGCACATACATACATCTTTATTTAATATTAATCTACCTGATGAGGTAGATATTATTCCTTTTATGGATGAAGAAGATGTGTTTGAGAAGTAACTTTCCTTAAGGCCAGAGCAGATAGTTGAACCTAGATCTGACTGAAAAGCTAGTGAATTCTCCAATATAACATGCTGCATCTTAGAGAAAG
Source organism: Balaenoptera borealis (assembly GCF_965194805.1). NCBI lineage: Eukaryota > Metazoa > Chordata > Mammalia > Artiodactyla > Balaenopteridae > Balaenoptera > Balaenoptera borealis. The sequence continues at coordinate 46,147,179 of NC_138870.1, forward strand.
GATATCACTTGAGATAGGATAGATCCTAACCTTTCAGATTACAGGTAAAAAATTACTTCTATGGAAAGTGACTGGGTATTGGTAAGATAAGAACCTTTTAACTGTTATAAGTGAATTTAGATTTAATTAGACTCCTTTTTACTGGGTTGCCTCTCCAGAGAGAGATGAAATTCTCAGATTTACTTTTTTGATTGCTTTGGTGAAGGATTTTGTGGGAGGAGTATTAAGACTAATTACTGCAGGGCTTCCATACTTATTAGCTATAGAGGACTTAGGGTCCAAGCCTTCACTTAGGACTGTGTTCACTGTCTCACCCTTGCTTACCTACATTCCAGACATCAGGGTCAGGAATCTGATTGGCGGCGTCAGAAAATTTTTCACTTGGTTCCAAACTTGGAGAAGTAACCTTTGGAAGATTAAATGGCTCTGAAATAAAGCAGACCAGAAGTTATAGAAGCAGAGTGGAAACTTCTTTTTGTTTTTCATTCCTCATTTGGCTAAGGTGTCCATAGCTATGAAATATGGAGGGTGAGGGGGGGGCAATAGAACTCAACTCCACTTATCTGTCCCCCAAATGAAAAACTTACCGTTATCTATAGCAGTTCTATTGACACAGTTAGCCTCATGTTCTTTGAGCCTTTTGACTGGAACCACATGACAAGCATTATATTTGCAGTTAGCCATCTTTTAACTTTCTTTGGATTTTTCTAAAAGGAAGAAGTTCTTGTTAAATGGCTATTAGGTTTTGCCTGTATTCTACCCTCCATTCCTTTCTGGAAATGCTAAAGACACACCATGTTCCAACCTTAAGAACTTGCAGGTGCTATGTATACTCAGAAGTCGTTTTTTTTTTTTTAAATTTCTTTCTTTCTTTATTGATTTTTGGCTGCGTTGGGTCTTTGTTGCTGTGCCCGGACTTTCTCTAGTTGCGGTGAGCGGGGCTACTCTTCATTGTGGTGCACAGACTTCTCATTGCAGTGGCTTCTCTTGCTGCGGAGCATGGGCTCTAGGCATGCGGGCTTCAGTAGTTGTGACACGCAGGCTCAGTAGTTGTGGCTTGCGGGCTCTAGAGTTCAGGCTCAGTAGTTATAGCACACGGGCTTAGTTGCTCCGCGGCACGTGGGATCTTCCCGGACCAGGGCTCAAACCTGTGTCCCCTGCATTGGCAGGTGGATTCTTAACCACTGCACCACCAGGGAAGTCCTGTTCTTTTTTTTTTTAAAGGTCTTTAACCTTTTATATTCTGAGCTTAGTTTTCTCCCTCCAGTGACTTAAGAGTTATCAGGAAAGCTTACCTTTCTACATGATGCCAGGTGGTACTGTAACCTGCTGGCTGACATCCTGTGTTCTGGGTCATAAGGACATATTTCCAAGACTTCTAGCTCCATGAGGCCTAAATAGCAGGAGCCATTGGTTGGCAAAGAAAATACTGACGTTTAGGATCAAGTAATCTTGACATAGGTCTACTTTTTGTTCTCAGAGAAAGAATAGTGTGAAAGATGTTGGTGTCTCAAGTTTTACCTATGAAAGTTTTGGATAACTAAACAATAGCCTAGCCAGTTAGATAATAGGATAATAGGACAAATTCACTGCTTATCTGCCTCGGAAGGCCAAAACTTAGTATTTGTACATATTATATATCTTGTTTTAGATAGTTTTTTTTGCCCTTCATTAGCATGTTAAATAAACAGGATTCCTTGGAAAACTCACAGTACTGGGGTAAGGTGAAGTTTAACACCATAAGCTTGAGTGCTGGAGAAAGCAAGGGCTGGGGCAGCCGGTTCTTTTACTGTTCAGCACTGCCCCCTTCCATCTCTCTGCCAAACCTGTCTAAATTAAGCTCTTTTCCAGAGAAGGATGCTACTTGTCAGATAGGTCAGCATAGACACTTTTGGGGAGAGGGATTTGGAAGAATGAACATTACCATATTCAAGTTCAGGCTACTTTATAATTATCTGAGAATGCCCATCTGAAATCTCTAAAGTTGTAGGTATTAACATATGAAGACTCCTAGAAGTGAACTAAGAATACACAGTCTCAAATCTGCCTCATTTTACTACCAATCGGAGGCCTACACTCCCTTATGGCTAGCTGTCTTTAGCATTGCAGACATTCACTTCAGGGACTCCCAAGTTTCCAGGCAACAGCTACAGTTGAGATTTCTGCAAAGCAGAGACAGCACAGTCTGATAAGGGGGAAAAAGATCAAGGCAGACTGCCATAAGCAGTAGGGATAGAAAAGTGCCTAGAATAGCCCATTTCAATTCTACTTTACATCATGCCTAGGGCATAGACAAAGGGCACAGAGCTAGACTGTTAAATGTCAGATTTTCCTGAGGGCATTTAGGTGATTAAGTCTAGGGATTTAAACTCAGGTACCTTTCAGGAACACAAGCCAAGGTGTTTTTTTAAAGCTTACAATGCATATTAATGGTTATATTAGAGCCCGTGAACACTTACTCTGAAGTGAATTGGCTCCCTGAATATAAAGGCGCAGTATAATCCAATACTGCATAGCTATCTTTAGATTCATCTTCTTTTTTTCTTTTTATTATTATTGGGGTATAGTTGTTTTACAATGAAGATTCTTAAAGATAATGGAAAAAGAGCTTTAATACCTAAATGTAGTCTTTAGATAACCTCAAACCCTTATTTTTAGCCAGCAGCCTAGAAAAATTTGAAGTTTGATTGGACTGAAAGGCTGGTCTTAATAAACAAAGAGTGCTTCAGGAATAGGCCTCGAGAATTGGTGACCTGGGATCGTTCACCTAATTATTGATAGCTGAATATCCCATGTAGAGAGGCCAACACTATAATGGAGGCCGTTTGGTTTAATACTATTTGTTAGACTTGGCAAGAGTATTCCAACCTTGATGCTAGCTTGACACTTAAACCTAGTCTAATGGCTTTTTAGACCGAACTTATTCTTGAAGCAGTGACTCTCAAGAATCTGAAGGGCTGGGTCACTTGAACAGGAGAACAGTCCTTCTGTAAGGCAAAACAAGGCAAATAGCTGAAGTTTGACGGGAGGGAAAGCACAGTACCTTTCAGTCAAGTGATGTGAAGCAACTTTCTGTTCAAGTGGTGTGAAGCAACTTTCTACTCAATTCCTTTTCTCCTATCATATGTTCTTTGGTTTCTCAGAGGTTTGGAAGTTTTTGATGTCATAGTTAGGTCTTGAGAAATGGTTCTCAAGCCTGATTATGCATGAGAATCACTGAGTAGTTTTAAAGTGACAGAGCCTTTGGCCCCACTCCAGAACTGTTGGATTAGAATCTTCACGAATGGGGTCTGGCTAACTGTGGCTTTAAAAGAGTTCCACAGGGTATTCTGATTTGTAGCCAGGGTTACTAGACCCTGCTCTGGGGTAATTAAACTCCTCTTAGAAGGGTTCCTCCAGTTTCCAGCAGGACCTGCCACATAATGTTTCCAGTGAAGTTTCTCTAGAGATTACCTGTTGGCATGATTAGTCTCATCTTTAAACCTGGCCTTTTTCTTTATGGGGTGCCAAATAGAATTCCACAGAAAGCAACATAAGCTCACTACATGCTAAAAAAATCAAAAATTTATATTTGGCCTTCCTAATCCAGTGTACCAGGTCTTGAGCCAAATATTTACATACACCATGTCATATAATTACTTGCACAGTTGTATGAGGGATTACTGCCATTGTATAGATTAGGAAACCAACTCAGTGGTGGTAGATAGCTTCAAGTTACAAAGCTAGTAAGTGTTGATTTCATCAGGAACGTCTTTAAGTATTGGGAATCTGTCAGGCTCATAGTAGGGGATACAAGTTTTCCAAAATTGTCATTTCTGCTTGACAGTTTGTATTTTATCAGTGGCAGTAAATACTGTCAGTTGTTTTCTCTGAAAAAAAAAAAGCTAGCAAGTGTTTGAGTATCATTATTACTATTGTTTGATGTAATACATGTCAAGCACTTAAAGTACCTGGTACATAGTAAATAACCAGGTCATCACTTTACATGCAGTAACTTACTTAACACACACAGTACTCCCAAGAGATAGGAACTATTAATATCATCTCAATTTTACAGACAGGGACACTGGATCAAAGCTGCTAAGTGATAGAGTTCAGATGTGAACTCAAGCTATCTGGCTCTAGAACCTGGGATCCTAGCCTCTAAGTCATAAGGCTCAGTCCACTGTACTCAACTGTTGAACCCAGGATTCTGTCTGATTCCAAAATGTAGGCTTTTCCCATATGCCAAGTATAGGCAAATAAGTGTTTCTAGGCTCTAGCAATCTTACAGTTCAGCTGAGGTGGCAGTATAATATGAAATGGGCAATTAAAGGTGAAAACTAATTTAGGTGTAAAATATGTGCTATAGACCAAGTGCTGTAGGAGTTCAGCAAGGGCTGGACTTGGGATTGTTTGTGCTAGATCCAGAAGATTGACTGGGATTTGGGTCAGCAAGAGGGAAAGCATACATAAATGAGAAAGGCAGAAATGAAAAATGAACATAGGACACGGAGAACATGGTCCCCACTAAGCTGGTGAGTACATAATAGGGGACAGCAGAGCATAAGATTGGCTTGGCATGGAGTGTCTTTAACAAAATTTTTTGGATGAGGATAAGAAATGCAAATGAGAAAGATCCAATAGGAACTATACGAACCCATAAGGAGGCTGCTGCTATACTGCTGGTCAGCTCCGTAGATATTGGTGTCTTACTGCCTGCCCTTTATTCTCCTCCATCAAGGTGAAAGACCAATAGAAACCTCACAGATCTCTTTAGTAGAACCTGAGTTTCATTGGTAACAGCAGGTAATTCAAATATTTGGGGCCACTATCACCTTATGCTAGGCCCATAGCCTTCTAGGTACTCAATTGCAGTAAATAAGCTGGAAGGCAGATTCTGTTTTCCAAAAATGCAAAGTCTACCTTAGAGATATTTGAAATTTTATTCCATCTTCTTGTTTATTTGAAAAGGTATTGGAAAGGAGGTAGATATGAAGACAATTCTGTTTGATTTAGAATTTTCTGAGGACTTTCTGCTTTTTGCCTTGAATGAAACTTGAAAGGGAGCTGATTTTCTTGAGTTAGGGAGTTAAGGCCTAACTTGGAATGACAAAAATATTATAGTGCTAAAATTTATCTAGTCTTCTAAGATTTAAAGTCTGTCATTAATTTCCCCTTGTTAATCTCAGTTAATTTGGTTCTTCTTTATGGGGCCTATTTCCCAGTTTAGTCTTAATAATTCAACAAATAAATCAGCATATTTACAGAGTGGCTATTGTGTCTAAGAGGTGGTGTTCTAGATCATTGTTTCTCAATATGTGTCCAACGGAAAATTTGCACCAAAACCTCCCAGAGTACTTGTTAATGCAGACTTCTAGACCCCACTGCAGACCTGCCAATCCTGAATCTCAGGAGACAGGGATTGATCTCAGTTTCTTAAGCACCTTTAAGAATCACTGTACTTAAGTGGTGGTTCTCAAACCTGGGAGAGCATTGAATTTAACCTGGAGGGCTTGTTGAAACAGAGTGCTGGATACTACCCCAGAGTTTTGGATTCAGTAGGTTTGGGGTGGGACCTGAGAATTTGCATGTCTGATAAGTTTCCAGGTGATGCTAATGTGACCACACTTTGAGAATCATTGTGCTAGAGAGATATAAAGAAGTGTTAGATACAATTCCTGTCATTAAGGAGCTTATGATGTAGTTGGGGAGATAAGACATATACTTAAAAATATAACAAGGAATACAGTGTTATATAATGTTTGACATTGAATGGGGGTAGTTTGGAGGAGTTGGAATTTAATCTAGGCCCTAAAATGTGAATAGGCTTAAGGTTCAGGAGAGAATAACATAGGCATTCTTGATGGGGATATGAAAGAGGGAAAGTATAAAGGTGGATGGGCCTGGGGTGGTTGATACTTTTTGTCTGGTGTGGAGCTTTATATAGGGCACTAGTGGAAGGGTAAGGCCAGAAAGGTTGGTGGCAGACTGTGAAGAGCCTTGAAAGCCTGCCCCTCTCCCCCACTTCCACACATTTTACAGTCTTACCAAAAATGCTGCACAGCTAGAAAGAGGAAGTCTCCCCTGCTGAGTGTGCAAGAGGAAGCACAGAAGATGCGGAGGGCCTGTGAGGTGTAATGACTGCTTTCAGCCATGAGCCAATTGTAGAGGCAACAGGAAGACCAGCGCACCAACCAGGCTGGGTGCCTCCGCCCAGAGGGTGTCACCACCCCAGCTGAAAGTGTCTGGGGAGATCAGGCATTGCTGTGTGGATGCTCCTCTCTCTCCGTGGCCATCATGTCTTTGACTTCTGCCTACCAGCATAAATTAGCAGAGAAGCTCACTATCCTGAATGACCGAGGTCAGGGGGTTCTCATCCGAATGTATAACATCAAGAAGGTAAGCACAGGCAACTGGACTAGTACTAACTATTCCGGCAGTAGTAAGGCAGGGAACCCTGAGGCAGGTCCAGCCGTTAGGCTTGCTCCTCTTTCTCACTAGTTTAAGTGGCCTTCAGTCACTCGGATTATGTAGGACAGCCAGTGCTGGGAGGCAGAAGCGGAGGCATTTTTTCAGGGCTTCCCCCTTTCTTGGTATGATTCTCACCCCAACGAGGGTGTTTGCTTCCTGCTGGGGTTAGAGGTGGGATGGGAAATAACTGTGTTCCGGGATAAAAGTCTGGGTCTAGAATTCTGGTCCCCCACACTCTGTTTAGTGCTGGTCCCCCACACTCTGAAGACAGCCAAAGTTGGGTCTCTGGCAAAAACTTTTTTGTACAAGTACTTTCCCTACAAGGAAAAAATAGATATGATATTTGGATTAAAAAAAGAGTAGGTACCTTCTGAGGGATTTAGACTCTGAGACAGTTCTTGCTGTGGTTATATATATGTGTGTTTAGGATAGGAACTGTGGAATTGGGAGAAGCTGGTGGCAAGAGGTGGGCTAGGGGCTGGGCCTAGTGAAGTTAAGAGATAAAGACGGGTGGGAGTGGGGAATTTCTGGAAGAGAAAATAGGGGACTTGGGGGAGGGGACTTTGGTGCATTTCGTAATAAAACAAATCACTGGGGACATAGTTTCTCTGTCTCCATGCCCCCTATAAATGCCCTTTGGGATAAGATGCTTATATAATGGACATAATTGTGACACTGATTCTCCCACAGAGTCTAACTCCTGAGCAGCTGCTTTTCCCACTCCTTCCGGCTTCAGCTGAGGGGTGAGGAGAGAGCTTCCTCTTTGTGCCGGGCGAGCAGATGTTAAGCTTTACCCAGCAAGACGAAATGCCGAGGTTACTTAGCTCTTCTGATAGTTGGCTTAGTGTCCTGGAACTTGTTCCTGACCTACTCTTATGCTTTTATAATTAATTCCCAGATTCCATTTCCCTAAGAGAGATTGTGTGAAAATGCATGATGCAGGAAGAGGTATGTTTCCAAGGAGCGGGAGAAAGGGTTGAAATATAGTGTTATTTATTTGTGCAGACTTGTTCAGACCCCAAATCCAAGCCCCCTTTCTTACTGGAAAAGTCCATGGAATCATCTCTCAAGTACATCAACAAGAAATTTCCCAACATAGATGTCCGAAACAGCACGGTGAGAATGCTGTTCCTCTTCTTTCCTTTCTCTGAAATAACTCTGTGCTTGAATGGTTCAAACTCTCTTTTGACTGCCTCTCTTTGAACTTGGCAGGGGATGGAGTAGCCTTCTTTCAGTTTTCCTAAGCTCAACCACAGGGCTTCAGGTTGTTGTAGTCTTAAGAATTCTGAGATAAGATGGGATTCTCCTAGGGTAAACTGGAGCAAAGCATTGCCCCTTTCTCCATTGTAAGATTCACAAGAACACTTTGTTCTTACCAAGAAACACAGCTCTATCGATGAAGAAGTTGCATATATTTTATTGTTGTTCCTATTTCCCCCTCAGTGTTTTCTCGGTTATTGTCTTAGAGTTATGCATCTAGTGTCATACCCCTTACTTCTCCCTTATTAAATGTTAGCCCTAGATTTCTTACCATCTTACCTATAGCATCTTCTCATTCAGCTTCTTTTGACTTTGATATGAATAATAAACCTCTTTAGCTGAAAGAGACCTTGAAATTTCCTCTCATTTCACATTCTATATCCAGTCAGGATTGCATGCAACCATCCTGCCTAGATAGAGAATATTCTCTGTTTAAAAACCTTCAGAGTTCGAAGACTTTCCAACTTCCTCTGTCAGTGTATTTTAACCCTCTTTAAGAATGTTTTAGGTACAACCCCTGTTCTTCTTGGGTTACTTTGATCAATTGTCTTCTTAATTTGTGTTTTTTATTTTGTTTCTCTCAGCAACATTTAGGACCAGTACATCGGGAAAAATCTGAGATAATTAGATTCCTCACCAACTACTACCAGTCATTTGTGGACGTTATGGAATTTCGGGTGAGCTCTCTCTAGCCCAGGTCCCCAGTGTTTGGATATTCTTTTATGTTCCTTATTCCTGTTTCTTGAAAAAATAAGATGTATTGGTACATGGAGGGATATCTAAGTTGTATTGTTAAATGAAAGTGAGTTGCAGAATAGTGTATGATACAATTTTATTTTTGTTTTAAAAGATACATAAACTTATATACACACATAGTGTTAGTATATATATATAGGAAAGGTTTGGAATATTTCACATTAAACTGTTAAAAATACCTGCCTTTGGGGGTGGGTTATTATGATTGGCTTTAATTTATTACACTATACATTTTTGTATTATTTGAGTTAAAATTTTAAGTATTCTTACCCAATAGTTTTTTACAAATCTACTGAAAAATTTCAAGAATGGTACAATGAATATTGTTCTACTCTCCCCCTGGATCTCCTGATTTTTAGTATTTTGCCATGTTTGCTTACCTTTTTTTTTTCTTGAACCATTTGAGTTAGTTGCAGGCATCGTGACATTTCCCTCCCTGAATACTTTAGCATACATCTGCTAAGAGCAAGAATATTTTCTTACCTAACCTTAATACAATTATCGAACTCAGGAAATGTAAAATTGCTACAATGTTATAGTTAATATATAGCCATACTCATATTCCTCTAGTTGTCTCTAGGATCATACATTAAATTGATGTCATGTCTCTTAGTTGTCATGTCTCTTTAGTCTTTAATCTAGAATAGTTCTCAGCCTTATTTTGTCTTTCATGACACTGACCTTTTTGAAGCATCCAGACTAGTTATTTTTCAGAATTTCTCTCAATTTGGATTTGTCTAATTGTTAACAGTGTTTGGTAGCATAATACATGGATGATAAATTGAGTTTTAAACAATGAACATGTACTATTTTTGTAAACATAAACTGAAAAATTATTTAGTACAGTGTTTTTGAAGGGCAGATCAATATGGTGTTTCAAAAGTCTTAAAAATATATACTTTTTTTTTTTTGGAGTTTATTTATTTATTTATTTTTGGCTGTGTTGGGTCTTTGTTTCTGTGCGAGGGCTTTCTCTAGTTGCGGCAAGCTGGGGCCACTCTTCATCGCGGTGCGCGGGCCTCTCACTATGGTGGCCTCTCTTGTTGCGGAGCACAGGCTCCAGACGCGCAGGCTCAGTAGTTGTGGCTCACGGGCCTAGTTGCTCCGCGGCATGTGGGATCTTCCCAGACCAGGGCTCGAACCCGTGTCCCCTGCATCGGCAGGCGGATTCTCAACCGTTGCGCACCAGGGAAGCCCCCAAAATATATACTTTTAAATGTAACAATTCTATTCTAGAAATTTGTCTTAAGGAAACAATCAGAAGTGCAAAGGTATATGTACAAGAATGTACTCTGTTGCATTATTTATGATAGTGACAACTTGATAATTGATATATTCAAAAAAATAGAGGCTTAGTTAAAAGTTCAAAGTATATGTTCATAAATGAATATTATACAGCTGTTAAAGATAACACATATTTATATTAATCGGCATGGAAAAATGCTCTGCACATGTTCTTTAGTATAGAAGCAAATTACAATGTAGCTTACGACAGGAGATGTCCCTAAAATGTATATTTTACATAGATAAAAATGCATATAAATAAGGCTGGAACTTCTTTACATAGTGAGATTATGAGTGGCTTTAAAAATAAATTGAAATTATGTTTGTATTTTCTAATTTTTCTGCAATGAACACCTATTATTTATGTATTCAAGAAATAACACAAATTTTAGTCATCTGAGCCATTTAAGTTTGTGATGGTATTATAGTATTTCTTCAGATGGTACAAGAGTATGGGACCCTGCTTTGGGTGTCCTGTGTTTTCTCTAGGGAGCTAATCCAGGCTGTTCATTAGATCATGCAATGAAGAGAGAAGTTGGGACATGGAAGACCGTAAGGTCTGAAGGAGGGTCAGGTCAGAGGTTAATTCATCTGGAATTGAAAGTAGTGATTAGGAAGAAGGTAGGCACTGGTGGAGGTAGTAGAAGAATGCTGGAAGCATATAAAAAGTCTATTACTAGAAAATTTGTCCAAAGGAGATTTTAGGATACCTCTGGTTGCTGCAGTGGTAAAGTTCTGAGCCCAAGGAATCTAGTATGCCTCATTCAGGGCAGGAAGGGAAATAGAGACATGGAGGTATTGTGCATTGTAAAGTAGGTAGGCTCTGAATCAGACAGACCTGGTTTTAAATCTCAGCTTCATCACTTACAAACTGTATGGCTTTAGACAAGAAACTCTTTGACTCCCAGTTTCTTTATCTATAAAAGGGGAAATGAGATTTACTACATGGGGTATTTGTGAGAATTAAATGAGATAACACATTGAAAACATCTAGTACAGTGTTTAGCATATAATAAAGTAATAGGCCAAACAGATGTTAAATCCATTTCCTTCTGATTCTGTCTTTACAGTATAGTGACACTGGTTGTATGAGAGGCTGAAAGCAAACTTCAGTTATATCCCTTGGGAATTGGGTTGCAGGAAGGAGTTGTAGACAGGCCTTCCCAGCAAAGGAGGCAGCATAGACCTAGACAGAGGTCTTGAGATCATGTAGTATAGACAGAAGATCATGGCCTCTGGGTTCTAATTCTGATACTTTACCTTACTAGTTTTGTGATCTTTGGGGAGTTTCTTAACTGCTCTTAGCCCCAGTTTCCCCATATGTTACTTTAGATACAGCCTTTTGGGGAAGGTAACTTGGAAACATTTTTCCCCATACATTTAATAAGTTTGCAAATGTATACACCTGTGTAACAACCACCACAAAGTACAGAAAATTTCCATCAATCCAAAGCTTCCCTGCACCTTTTTTTCCTCAGTCAATTCCTACCTCCCTGACTCCTGGCCCCAGGCAACCACTGGTCTGCTTTCCAGATTAGGTTTTTCTTTTTCAGGGGTTCATATATATAATTAGAATCTATATAGCATGTTTTCTTTTGTGTCTGGCTTCCTTCACTCAGCATGTTTTTAAGGTTTGTTTATGTTTCATGATTCATTTCCCATTTTTGCTGAGCACTATTTCATTGTATGGATACAATCTGTTTATCCATTTACCTGTTGATGGACTTTTGGGTTGTGTCCAGTTTTTGGCCATTATGCACAAGTTGCCATAAACATTTGAGTACAAATCATTTTTCATTTCACTTGGGTAAATAATCTAGAAGTTGAATTGCTAAATCATATGGTATGTATGTGTTTAATTTTATAAGAAACTGCCAAACATTTTTTCCAAAGTCATGGTTCCATTTTCCCTTTCCATCAGCAATATATTAGTGTTCCAGTTGCTCCACATTCTCATCAACACTTGCTTTTAGTCATTCTTTTTTTTTTTTGTTTTTTGGCCACGCCAAACAGTTTTTGGGATCTTAGTTCCCTGAACAGGGATTGAACCTGGGCCACAGAAGTGAAAGTGCCAAGTCCTAACCTCTGGACCACCAGGGAACTCCCGAATTTTAGTCATTCTGATGGGTGTGTAGTGATATCTTCTTGTGATTTTAATTTGCATTTCCCTGATGACTAATATTATTGGGCGTCTTTTCATGTGCTTATTCGTCATTTTTATATTTTTAATTGTAAAGAGCCTGTTCAAATCTTTTGGCAACGTATTTTAAAAATAAAAATATATATACCCTTTGATCTAGCGGTTCCACTTTTGTAGAAATGAAAATACCAATGTGCAGTGGATAGGGCCAGGAATTGGAACAAAGCAAACACTCATCAGTGGGAAAAAGGCTGAATGAATTGGCCATACCATGGGCTATTATGCAGCCATTAATAAGAAGTACATTAGTGCTCTACCAGATGACTTGAGGACTTTTAGCAGGTAAGGTTGAATAAGAAAAGTAAAATGATAAGAACAGTGTAATATTATCTCAAATTTTTAACACAAATGATTTTCAAAAAGACTCCTCTCTCTCTTTTTCTCCCTATCTGAATAGGATTATATAAATAGGATGAAAATTAAGAAAGGACACACCAGGTTGTTAAACTGGTTTACCTGAGGGTTGGGCAGGATGGCGGTGGGTGCTGATGTTGCGGGGAGGAAAGTGTCCACAGTAAAACTGCATATTTATTTAGGTAAAATTATGTATGAAAAGAAAAAGAATCCCTCTCACACTGAAATGAGGGTGAAATGAAGTATTTGCAACTTACCTAGTAAGTACTTAGTATATAGTAGGTGATCAGTAAACAGAAACATGTAGAAAGTTGGGTAGTTTTCCCGTTTGTTAATGATTAACTTCTGAGAATAAGAGACAGAATCAAAAAACAGACTTTGGGATTTTGGGATTCATCAATAAAAATGGGTCTGATTTTTGGTATTTTAGAAACAGACTATCAGATGGTCTGCATCTTGTAACCTTTTTTTGTGGAGGAAGGGGGCACTGGGATGATAAGCTCAGGGAAAGTGTGCATAATGTAGTAGTGACTTGTGCCTGTGGAGACATGGGCATCCAGTAGGGTAGCCTGATAGGGGCCCACGGACAGCTTACGGAGGAGGAACTCCCTCTACTCAGCAAGCCTCTCTTATGTTATTCAGTGACTCTCTAGGACCTCCAAGGGAGAGAACCTTCCCCTCAAATTCTGGTAGTACATGTCATCTTCTCTTTATTCTTTATTCATTCTCATCTCCGATTCTACCCCCAGGATCATGTATATGAACTTCTCAACACGATTGATGCCTGCCAGTGCCATTTTGATATCGTAAGATTCTTGGCAATTCTCTTCTATCCTAGAGCCATGGAAACTGTCTCTGTTGGGACAGTGTGGGGTGAGATGGGACTGGAGGAATGGCTATTCCCCCAGGATTATAATATAATATATATAATATAATATATACTGTATAATGAATGAATGGCTATTAATTCCAGGACTATAATTCTTTTGTAAAAATGTTGAAGTTAAAGTGTATTTACATGTTAAGCAGATCAGCAATGTGATTTATTTAATCCAGAATTCACACAAAAATCTTCTTATTCTACCTCCTCCAACCTCTAAATGCTACCTTATTTCCTGGCCTCCTTATATCTTGAGCTCACTTTTAGCCCCTGAATTTTGTTAAAATTTTCTCCTTCTGAATTTGCAGTCTTGTCAGTTTCTCCTTCTAAATAGATCTTTCCAGAGTCTGTTTAGCACTGTCTGGAATGGTTGGGGAAATAGTGGTTAATAGGCCTTGCTGTTCTTGGGTTCCTATGTATTTTCCTTGTAGAATCTCAACTTTGACTTCACTCGGAGTTACCTGGACTTGATAGTGACTTATACCTCAGTTATTTTACTTCTGTCACGGATTGAGGATCGACGGGTACTCATTGGCGTGTACAACTGTGCCCATGAAATGCTGCATGGACATAGGTGAGTTGAGTTGAGGTGACAAGATGAAGAATCTCATACATGGTGTTATGAGGTAAAGGTGGATACAAGAGAAATAGATGGCATGCTTTCTCATGTGAGAATCTATAATCTATATGATAACCCAGGCAAAATAAAACAATTGCACTGTCTCTAACGAGTTTTTAATCCTGGGCTGGCTGCCATTCTACTTTTGAGGTTATTGCAAAAGGCAAAGAAAATTCTTTTTAATATTGGTAGGAATAATATTAGTAAAGTTAAAGCCATTAGAGGTAAGTAATGTATGAAAATACATTTGGAGCCAAATATAAATGGATTTTGGATTATCTGCAATTCTTTGCCTTTCCATTAGTGCAAATAAAAGTATTTAAGGGCTGAAAAAAATAAAGAACAGAGTGATCAGAGTGTGCCGTGGAACATTGTTCTATGTATGATGTGTATTCCCTTGTGCCTACATGAATACCTAGGCACATGACTTACCATTCGCTTTGAATGTATATATATTCTTTTGGGTTGTATACAGATTTGGGTCCAGCCATATTACTTGATTTGTGACTAATCAATATGAATTTATAGAATACCTGTCATGTGTCCAACCTTATTTCAGGTGCTTATAAGGAAGAAACTTTCATGGACCAGCCCCAAATCATGTGATTCTATCTTAGTTATACCTGGGCCTGGAGTGGGTTATCTGTATATGTAATTCACAGTTTAGTATCTTTGGAGGTGGTGGAGAATACCAGACTATGTACACATCGTTATCCTATATGCAAACATGAGAGTTTACGTCATGTTTAAGGGAGGGCTGTAACTCCTTTTTCCTATGCTTCCAGTGACCCCAGTTTTGCCCGTCTGGGTCAGATGGTCTTGGAGTATGACCACCCTCTGAAGAAGCTGACAGAGGAGTTTGGGCCTCACACAAAGGCAAGTTTCTTGAGAGAGTGGAGAACTCCTCAGGCAGAAGGATGTTGTCCCCATCATTGACATTGAAGATTCATTTGTTTTCCTCCACAGGCTGTGAGTGGAGCCCTGCTTTCTTTGCACTTTCTGTTTGTCCGAAGGAACCAGGGGGCTGAGCAGTGGCGCAGTGCCCAGCTTCTAAGTCTCATCAGCACCCCTGCAGCCATGATTAACCCTGCTAATTCAGACACAGTGAGTTCCCTTTTCCTCTTGTCAGTGGAAGCATTCTCTTTCCAAGGCCATCTCTTTAGAGGGTGCTTCTTTTCAGGAAATATCAGCCTAAGAGTGCTTTAGCACTCTTCTAGGATATGCCTCTGAGTTGATCACCTCTTGTGGCTAAAAAAAATCATAGTTGGGTTGGACCTTTTCTTTGGACCAGGATTAGTGTGTGCCTGCCCACAGAAGGAATTTAATAAATGTTCATAGAATGAATGAATGGATGAAACTGAGTCATTAGGCACCTATTCAGCCCAGCAGGAACTTGAGCATAGATGTCAATTAATTAACAAATGTTTTTATTCAACCACTATCGGCCCAAGGTCCTTGCTTCAAAGAATTTATAATCTAGTAGGAAGAAACGCCATGTAGTCATAAAAATACAACTGACGGTACAAGTGTATGAGAAGCACCAAACGAGTGATGTATACTTTACATAGTAAAAGAATCCAAGGGAGAGGGAAATCATGAGATTTTGAGTATTACTCTCTTGAATTGTTGAAGAGAAGTTATGTCAAACCATTTGTTTGTCCTCACTTCCAGTCCAAGTTCCTTTTTCTTTTCTCAACTATATTCCTTTTTCCTCACTCCACTTCTAGTGCCTCACCTCCATTATTGGCAGGTTTCCCAGATATTGGCTTATCAAAGTGCCCTTATCCAGTCTGGTAAAATAAAAGTTGGTTTTGATACTCAAATTCTAGCTTGACTGCCCTTGTCTTGACTGCCTTAGTCTTTAGCGTAGACCAGGTTAAATAACTGCTAGACCATCTCTGCCTCTCTTCTCATAGATGGCCTGTGAGTACCTGTCTGTGGAAGTGATGGAGCGCTGGATTGTCAGTAAGTTTTGTGGGATGAGGTGGGAACAGACATAGCATGCTATATGGAGATCAAATTCTAAAAGTCTTCCTCTGCACTGTTTTACCCACCCACAGTTGGGTTTCTTCTTTGTCACGGGTGCCTCAACTCCAATAGCCAGTGCCAGAAGCTGTGGAAGCTGTGTCTGCAGGGTTCCCTGTACATCACCCTCATACGGGAGGATGTGCTACAAGTGCACAAGGTCACCGAGGATCTGTTTAGCGGTTTCAAAGGGTGAGATATGAGATCCCAACTAATCTTCTTTAGGGATTTTTAGCCCCTCCTGACATCCTTTTCATTGCGGTGGCTTCTCTTGTTGCGGAGCATGGGCTCTAGGCGTGCGGGCTTCAGTTGTTGTGGCTTGCGGGCTCTAGAGCGCAGGCTCAGTAGTTGTGGCGCTTGGGCTTAGGTTCTCCGCGGCATGTGGGATCTTCCTGGACCAGGTCTCGAATCCGTGTCCCCTGCGTTGGCAAGCGGATTCTTAACCACTGTGCCACCAGGGAGGTCCCCATTGAGTGATTTTTAAACAGGGGAGTGACACAATCATATTTGCATTTTAGAAAAAGTCACTCTGGCTGCAGGGAAGAAAAGAAGTTAGGTGGAAAAAAACTAGAAGCAGGGGTTAATTAAGTAAATTAGGAGGAATTGAGGATCAAGTCAAGGTTTCTGGATTGGATACTTGGTATTCCTTAAGATAAAGAACATATGATAAAAGCTGGTTTGTGGGGGAAAGGTTGTGAATTCAGTTTTAAGCAGTTTGAATTTGAAGTATTTGTAGCACATTGAAGTTAGATGTAGACCTTTTACCTTGTGATTGTGGAACTTAGGAGCGAGATCTGGATTCAGATAAAGGTTGGCAAAATGGTAATCAAAGCCATGGGAGTAGGTGAGATTACTCACGGAGAATGTGTGGAGTGGGATGAGACTGGGATAGAACCTCTGAGAACGTTGAAATTTAAGGGCCAGCAGAGGCAGAGAAATCAGTGAGAGGTGCTGAGAAGAAGAATAACAGAGGCAAGGGAAGAAGACATGCTAAGAAGAAAGGACCAGTTATCTATAAATATGTTAGACGATGTTGAGAGGTCAGATAAAATGAGGACAGGAAAATGTTTGTTGAATTTGGCTGTAAAGATGGTCTTAGTCCCCTTCTTGTAGATAACTTCAGTTGAGTGCTGAGGTCAAAACCTGGATTGCAGTGGGTTTAGAACCAAATGGGAGATAAGGAATTTAGTAAGTAACTCTTTCATGAAGTTTGACCTTGAAGGGAAGAATAGAGACAGAGCTATAATGAGAAGGAGGTGTGGGATTAAGGAAGGGATCAAATACCTTTATTATCTTTGTAGTTGCAAAACTAACACCAGAAATGTGAAAAATACAAAGAGGAAGTTGACTACAGTCTCACTTCCCAGAATGGTTTGGTGCATGTCCTCCAGATGCTTGTGTATATATATGAACATGTAAACGTGTGCATATATTTTCAACCTTATATAAGCAATTGATAAAAAGCAATGGATCCACATTCTATATTATATTCTTTTTTTTTTTTTGGCTGCGTTGGGCCTTCGTTGCTGCGCGCGGGCTTTCTCTAGTTGCGGCAAGTGGGGGCTACTCCTTGTTGCGGTGCGCGTGCTTCTTATTGCGGTGGCTTCTCTTGTTGTAGAGCACGGGCTCTAGGCGCGGGCTCAGTAGTTGTGGCTCACAGGCTTAGTTGCTCCACGGCATGTGTGATCTTCCCGGACCAGGGCTCGAACCCGTGTCCCCTGCATTGGTAGGCGGATTCCTAACCACTGTGCTACCAGGGAAGCCCCTCTACATTATATTCTGAAGTTGTTTTTTTTTTTTTTTACTTACTGTATTTTGGATATCTTTGCATATCAGTCTATAGAGACTTATTCTTTTTAACAGTCAAACAGTATTTCATTATGTGGTTGTAACATAATACATTTACCGAATCCACTATTGATGGACATTTGAAGTGTTCCCTCTCTCCCTCCTTTTTTTTTTTTTAAAAAAAAAAACCTTTACAAACAATGTTGAAATGAACATCCTTAGACATATATCTTTGTGAACATTTCTATAGGGTAAATTCTTACAAGTGGAATTGCTGGGGTAAAGGATATGCATATTTCAAATTTTAATAGCTCTTCCCAAATTGTCCTCCAAACAGATGTATTATCTACCATCTATGAGAATACTTATTCCTCATACTCTCAACAACTGAGTATTATTAAAAATTCATTGCCAGATTTAAGAGAGAGTAAATCTAAGATGAATAATTAGAAGTTACAGGAGGTAAATAGATACAGATATACAGAAAAACTTTCTAATGATTACCGCTTCTGGGGAATGGAAGGGATGTTTGAAGCGTGTGTTGTTCCCCATCACTAAGAACAACACTAACATGTAAGATTTATAGTTTAGGGAGTTCTTTGACATAAATGATCTAATTTGATCTTCATGTTACTTATACTCAGGTATATGTTTAATATATTCTTTTTTTTTTTTTTTGGCTGCACCACGCGGCATGCGGGATCTTAGTTCCCTGACCAGGGATCAAACCCGTGCCCCCCTGCAGTGGAAGTGCCAAGTCCTAACCACTGGACCGCCAGGGAAGTCCCAATATCTTCTTTGATAAATGAGAAAATAGAGGCTCAGTCTCAGTGTCACTCAGTAAGAGATGGAATTAGGAAATCATTCCAGATTTTTTGACTCTTAATCCTCTCACTTTCCATCGTACCATGTAGAGGATGAAATAATTACCCACTAGGAATGCTGTGGAGTAGAATCCTGATTTGATTAAGATACTTTCCAACTCTAAATTTCTTTGATTCTGTGCTAAGCTCAATAAGGGGTGGTTTGGAGAAGAGAAACGAAAGGTTATAAATTTGACTAATGTGGTGGCAACAGATGCAGGACAAGAGAAGACAGATATAAGGGACATAGAGAGCACAGAGCCTAAAGTAGTGTGGGTCTTTTGAGCATGGGTCACTAGTTGAAAAAAAGAAATATGGTCAGGAGAGTCAAATGTTACGGATAAACAAAGAACAATGAAAAGGCCATCTAACTTGGTGATTCAGAAGTTGACGGTGACCTTAGAGAGAGCAGTTTGTTTAGTGTCTAAGGTCATATGGGCTTCAAGGGTCAGTGAAAGGTGAGGTGAAAAAGAGTAAAGGTGTCTCTCTGGAGGAGTTTGGTGGTGTGGGAGAATGAGCAAAGTTCAGTAGCTTGTCAGGGTCAAGCGAGTCTCCTTTTAGAATAAGGAAGGCTTATTGGGAGAAGAGAATAAACCAGTGGAGAGAGAGAGAGATTGAAGTGACAAAAAGGTAACTGATAAGGTTAAATTCTAAGAGAAGATGGGTGGGAATGGGACCCAGGGGAGAGCTGGAGTAACTACTTTTACTTGAGAGCAGGGCCTGTGTCATATTTATGCACTGCTGCTTTGTATTTCCCTCAAACCTGGAAGAGTACTTCAGCATGAAGGTGTCAAGGCAGGAGCACAGGACAAGAAATCTAGTCCCAGCTTTGCCATTAAAACCCTATGTGACCTTGGGCAAGTCAGTTTTCTTCCGCAGGTATTATTTTCTTTATCTGCAAAATAATGATGAGAACTAGATAATCTCTAAGCTCTATGAGTCTCTTGTTAATAGGTCAGGGTAAAAAGTAAGGTTTGGAAAGATCCTGATGGTGAGGGCTGCCCATGCTCCCTGCAGGCTGTAGTTTGGAATCTCTGAGGACTGGGAAGGTGGGACGAGGCCTTTAGCTGGTGGTATGGTCAATCCTTCTGTGCGTATGTCAATCCTCAGGTATGGCAAGCGAGTGGCGGACGTAAAGGAAAGCAAGGAACATGCAATTGCAAACAGGTAAAGACGGGGAATGAGCTCTTCCAGAGGGGATGGAATAGGAATCTCTCCTGAGATTGTTCTCTCCTCTCCTTGTTCTCACCCAAGTTTCTGTACAGCCTTATTGTCTCAACCCAAGAACTTGCTGCTGCCCCACAGATTCTTGTGTTTCCTTACCAGGTCTAACTGTGGCTTTGAACCTTCCTCCTAGCTAACACCCCTTCCTAAATGCAGCTGTCTTCTGCACTGCCTTTGGAAGATTTTTAAGGGTGGGAGAGGCAGTATTCTCTAGTTTCCACTTTCTTTCCTCAGTGGCCAGTTTCACTCTCAAAGGCGTCAGTTTCTGCGGATGGCTGTGAAGGAGCTGGAGACTGTGTTAACCGATGAACCAGGACTACTGGGTCCCAAGGCAAGAGAAAGAAACGTTGGGAGGGGGACGATGTTCAATGATAAAAGACTCCTATGTGGGGGATGACTTGGCATTCATGAGTTTTTGCATTTCTGAGTTTTTTGTTCTGTTTGTGTATGTATATGCTGATTCCCTTGAATCTTCTTAGAGTAACCTAAAACTTCTTGTATCTCTTTTTTGGGCACTATCATAGTATATCATATATTATAGCTATTTGTGTACTTGTCTTATCCTCTATTTGACTGTGAACTAATTGAAGACAGATAGTTTTTTGTGAGTCTCTGTGTTTAATATTGGATACCACTGTTGGTATGGTTACACAGTTGTATCCATATGCATATTTTCATGATAGTTTTCTCTGTGCTTTGAAATCCATTTTTAAAGTTGAAAATTCTCATAGTCCCTGCCCCCTCCTTAGGCCCTTTTTGCTTTCATGGCCCTGTCCTTCATTCGTGATGAGGTCACTTGGCTGGTTCGCCACGCAGAAAATGTCACCAAGACGAAGACCCCTGAGGACTACGCTGACTCGTTAGTACTTGGCATGGTTAAGAATCTTGACCTTAGATGGACTGGGAAAAGGGATGGGGGGACATCAAATGACCTCAGGAGGTCTCAGTTTCTGCCCTGTTGTCGCTGTCTTTGTTTCGGGTCACGTTTTCAGTCTCATACAGCTCTCTGTTCTCATCCTCAACTTTGTAGGAGCATCGCAGAACTGCTTTTCTTGTTGGAGGAGATTAGGGCTCTGGTCCGAAGACACATCAAGGTGATAGAGCAATACCACCTTCAGTACCTGGCCAGATTTGATGCTCTTGTGCTCAGTGACATCATTCAAGTATGTTTAATTGATGATACTTTGGAAATTTTGGGGTGATCCCTGGTCATTTTCCCCTGGGGGCCACCCTGGCTGAATCTCATGCTCTGTAGATTGTGTGTCAAAAAGCCTGATTTTCCCCTCTACGTTTGTTAAAATTTAAAAAAGGACTAATAATCTTAGCAATTTTTTTCCCCAAGTGAGGCTGCATAGAAATAGGAGAGAAAAGTAAAGGGCAGTTGGGTGTTAGCATGGCAGGGAACTCAGGGAGTTTCCTCCATGTCTTGTTTGGCTCTTTCTCTTTGTCTGTGGCACTTGGCAGCTCTTTCTACCTTCATACACTGACTGAGCCTTGTGGTCCTTGTTTCTCTCCTGGTGGAACTTATACCTCCTTGACGGTAACTCCACCTTCTCTTTTAGAACCTGTCTGTGTGTCCTGAGGAGGAGTCCATCATAATGTCCTCATTCGTCAATACTCTCTCCTCTCTGAATCTCAAACAAGGTAACTGGAGGGAATTGGAAGAGGAAGAGTGAGGGCAAACATCTTTTTGTCTAGAAATATTGATCTCTTGAGCCAGGGAATAGCCAAGATGACTTTGAAGAGGACCTATTATACCATTCCATGCAGTTGGATAGAGGTGCTGTTTTATTATTTCCTTTTAAACTTCTATTTTTCTTGCAGTTGATAATGGAGAAAAATTTGAATTTTCTGGATTGAGGCTGGACTGGTTCCGTCTACAGGTAGGTCTGTTTCTGTTAATGGTCCCCCATTCTCAAGGTTTTTTCTCCCTCACAATCCCTTCTCTTTCTAACTCCTAAGCTCTGCTGTATGGAATGATTCAACACTGAAAACTGCTGATTGGACAGGACAAATACCAGCCAAACTGTAGTCCCAAGCCTGGGAGTCTTTTTCATTTATCTTGTTTTTCTCCACCCTTTTCCGAACTCCAACCATAGGCGTATACCAGTGTGGCTAAGGCTCCCCTGCACCTGCACGAGAACCCTGACTTAGCCAAGGTGATGAACCTCATTGTCTTTCACTCTCAAATGCTGGACTCAGTAGAGAATATGCTGGTGGAAACTTCTGATTTATCTACTTTCTGGTATGTCCTGACTCAGAGCTCTTTATCAATTGACCCGATCTCTTGCCTGGCCTCTGTGGAGGACTCTAATTCCCCCAGATACACGGGAAAGGCTTGTTTTCTTTGAGATCTCTTTAAAGGCGGATGCTCAAACTCCACAGCTTCTTCTTTCCAGCTTTTATCAAGTGGTAGGAATTTGAAGTTGATTCCCTTTTGTGTTGGCTTTCTTTAGGAAAGCCAGTTGGACTTTACACAGCCTTCTCTTCTCTGGGATAATTCATTGATTGTCTTTTCCTCATGGTTATATGTGGAACCTCCTTCTTCTTTTTATTCTTGGGACATTGTGATTTAAAAGAGACATGGAAAACTTGGAAGTTTAGTGGAGAGGACTGAAAATAATTGGGAGGGCTGGGGAACAGGGTCTTTAGAGAATGCAAATGAGTTTGTCTTCCTTGGGTATCATTCGGCCTTTACTAAGTGACCACTTGTTCATAACTCTACCCTTTGAGGGATCAAACACACAACACAATATGTTGGCTCTGCTCTCTGCTTTCAACATGAGTGGGGAGGTATAATACCCACATGTGAAAAGGACATCTACATAATAATGGCAAATGTGCATAATGTTGCAAGAATACAGGGTTGAGGAAAGATCAGTCTCATGAAATTAATCAGAGAAAGTTTTCTGGAGCCTGAGTGTCAAATTTTGAGAGGGATGTGAATTAGTAATACTGAGGGACTTCTAAATCAGGGCCCAAATCATGCAGAGGTTCTGAGGGAGGAATAGAAAATTTTGTACAAGAAAAGGGAAGGAGGTATTATTGGGTTGGCCAAAAGGTTCCTTCGGTTTTTAATGTAAAAATGAAAGACACATTTTTCATTTTCACCAAGAACTTTATTGAACAACGTATTAACACTTTTGTTCCACTACCTTCTGCCATTCTTCAGGCAGCTTCATAATTCCATCTTCCCAAAACTTTTTATCTTTTTGAGCAAAGAACTGTTCTAGGTGCCTTTTACAGTCTTCCAGGGAATTGAAATTCTCTCCATGAAGAGAATTTTGTAAAGACCGAAATAAATGGAAATCTGGAGGTGCAATACGGCGGATGGATCAGAACTTCCCAGCCAAGCTGTAACAGTTTTTGCCTGGTCATCGAAGAAACATGTGGTCTTGCGTTATCCTGATGGAAGATTATGTGTTTTCTGTTGACTAATTCCGGACGCTTTTCGTTGAGTGCTGCTTTCAGTTGATCTAATTGGGAGCAGTACTTGTTGGAATTAATCATTTGGTTTTCCGGAAGGAGCTCATAATAGAGGACCCTCTTCCAGTCCCACCATATGCACAACATCACCTTCTTTCGATGAAGCCCGGCCTTTGTTGTGGTTGGTGGTGGTTCGTTTTGCTTGCCCCACGATCTCTTCCGTTCCACATTATTGTACAGTATCCACTTTTCATCGCTCTTCACAATTTGTTTTAAAAATGGAACTTTTTTTATGTTTAAGTAGAGAATCACATGTGGAAATATGGTCAAGGAGGTTTGTTTTTTGCTTAAGTTATGTGGAACCCAAACATCAAAGCGATTAATGTAACCAAGCTGGTGCAAATGATTTTCAGCACTTGATTTGGATATTTTGAGTATGTCAGCTACCTCCCGCGTGGTATAACATTGATTGTTCTCAATTAATGTCTCAATTTGATCGCTATCAACTTCAACTGGTCTACCTGACCATGGAGCATTGTCCAGCGAGAAATCTCCGGCACGAAACTTCGTAAATCACTTTTGACAACTTTGATCAGTCACAGCACCTTCTCAATACACTGCACAAATCTTTTTCTGTGTTTCAGTTGCGTTTTTACCTTTCTTGAAATAATAAAGCATAATATGCCAGAAATGTTGCTTTTTTTCTCTCATCTTCAATACTAAAATGGCTGCACAAAAATTCACCAATTTTGATAAGTTTTTTTTTAAAGGCATGCTGATAATGACAGCTGTCACAATACAATCTAACAAAAGTTGTTTCAAATGAAGTTAAAGACAACTAAGTGCTACTAGAGCCATCTTACAGAAAAAAACCAGACGAACTTTTTGGCCAACCCAATACTAACCTGTCCTGGGATCCAGTAAAAAAGTCTGAAAGGGTTGAGTTTCTTGGGTTCCCGTCTACCTTAAGGGTAGGGAAATTAAGGAGGGGGGGGGTGAATATCAATAAATATTTGTTGAAAGAATGAATATTCTCTCTATCTCAAAGGGACCAGCTCCTAAACCTTGGTTGTAAGTGTCCTTCCCCCTTTTCCTCAGCTTTCATCTTCGTACCTTTGAGAAGATGTTTGCTATGACCCTGGAGGAACCTGCCATGTTGCGTTATGCCATTGCTTTTCCCCTGATTTGTGCTCACTTTGTCCACTGCACTCATGAGATGTGCCCAGAGGAGGTGAGTACCCTGAACTCCAAACCCTGTCATCTCTTTAATCACATCTCATTCTTATTCCCCCAAAACGCAATTCCAAGGGTTGATTTTGGTCCCAGGAAGGGTACAAACATAGGTATCTGATGCAAGTCCCTAAATGTCTCAGCTTTATGTAGAATGTGTACTCTCTCTGGGTCTCATTTTCTTCTTCTGTAGGAGTGGGTGGCTCAGGCTGGGGTCAGAACAGTATTATGAGGAAGAAGTGGTTGTCCTGGTGATGATAGTTTCTTCCTTGGGTCCTCTTTCCCAAAGTACCCCCACCTGAAGAACCATGGTCTTCATCACTGCAACTCCTTCCTGGAAGAGTTGGCCAAGCAGACCAGCAACTGTGTCCTGGAGGTCTGTGCTGAACAGCGAAACCTGAGTGAGCAGGTAGGCTCAGCCCTCTCTCTGTTTCAGTCTGCCCTCTGCAGTCCCTTGGCGCCTTCCCCTCTATCTACCTTTATCTTCTTCTCAAGCACCAAGTTCTCTAACCCTTTCAGGTAGGGCTAGGGCTTTTGTGTACATGAGTTTATGGCAGGCTTCTTTTTTTAGTGTAGTCCCATCGTCAGTCTTAACTCCCTTGGGGCTCAATAGAGGTGTCTAAAAATACTCTAATTTGAACAGCTGCACTGCAACAAAATCTGTGCTTTCATTTGAAGTGTTCCAAGAGATGAGTTAACTTTCTAATTTACTTCCCCTCCTCTCTCAGCCCTGTGTACACATACTTAGAACAGTGGCCCCAGATCACCTGTCTTGTCTCACCTTTCTATCCATCTGCACCCTAATCTGTAGCTATCTGAACATTTTCAGGCACCTCCTCTGTGTTTATCCTCAGGGCTGCTTTTGTGTCTTTTTTTTTTTTTTTTTTTTTGAGGAGTCAACCTTCCTGATTTTATTTTATTTTATTTTATTTTATTTATTTATTTTTTTCTTTCCTGATTTTATTAGTATTTTGAATTATGTTAATGGATTTTAATATTGAATCACTAATTCAACATACTGCACCATCATAGTGTTATTCTTCACTTTGCTTCTGGATTCTGTTTGCTGATTTTCAGCTGGAAATTTCTGCTTTACTTTTGTGTCTTTGTCTGTTGTTTTCCCCTCCCCTCCGTTGACTGACTCATAGCACCCGGTCATGATTAGCTCAACCTAAGTTTATAGGAAATTTGAAAATGAAGAACTTGTTCCGCTGTTGCCCTGGATTCTTTCAGGTTTCCTAGACTACCCACCCTTCCTGGGTTTGAGTCAGGCTTTGTAGCAACTTTGGTAGGAGGGGAGTCAGGTTGTGTGCATGTGCATGTGTACGTGTGTGTGTGTGTACATATGCACAGTTATATTATTACTTAACCTTCCCATTTTCTCATATGTAAAATGGGGATAAAAATAGTTTCTTTTTATTTTTTTAAATTTTTGGCTGTGTTGGGTCTTCGTTGCTGCATGTGGGCTTTCTCTAGTTGTGGTGAGCGGGGGCTACTCTTCATTGTGGTTTGTGGGCTTCTCATTGTGGTGGCTTCTCTTGTTGCAGAGCACGGGCCCTAGAGTGCGCGGGCTTCAGTAGTTGTGGTGCACGGGCTCAGTAGTTGTGGCATGCAGGCTCAGTAGTTGTGGCGCACAGGTTTAGTTGCTTCGCGGCATGTGGGATCCTCCTGGACCAGGGATCGAACCCATGTCCTCTGCATTGTCAGGCGGATTCTTAACCACTGTGCCACCAGGGAAGTCCAAAAATAGTTTCTTAAAAGAAGTATCATAAAGGTGAAATGAAATAGCATATGTTAAATATTTGGTATGCAATTCTCAATAGATGTTAGCTGCTATATTATTTGGTATTTATTGGGCACTAAGCCCTGTGCTGGGTTTTTGGGATGGGGTCCCAGAAGGAAAGGTACACAATTCCTGCCCTTGGGGAACGTCCCAATTTAAGGGAGAAAAGTGTACAAATACATGTTTGAAAGAAATTTAATAATTAATGCAAGGAAGATATGTAAACAAGTACAATTATGGGTACATTCATTGCTCAACCTGAATACCTACTACATGCAAAGGACACGGTTAAAGATATTTGCTCAGTGCTGTATCAGGGTTGACTAAAACATTATGTATTATTTTCACACACACCAAAACTTTTGCAAATGAGTATTGGCACCTCCAAAGTTATCATTTTGAATAAATAGTGATGTTGCCATTACTAATGGAGTTGCGTTTTTTGGAACTACTTTCAGAATCTACCACAGACAGCTTTGCATAGTTTCAAGGTTGACGCACCTTTGCCCATCAAGGTAGACTTGATTTTTTGGAAACAGTAGAAGCTTGGATTTTAAAAAAAACAAGTGTGACTATTAAGTAAGAAAACCAGTTTTCTCATGGATGCTATCGTGCTCTAAGAGTAATTCCAAATGAAGAGATGCATGGAAGGAAAGAGAGAGAAAGGCAGAACGAGAAAAGAACAGACAATAAGGGAGGGACCTATTTATAACTGTTAGATGGATTACTCGGCAGTTTTAGGAATGAATCTCATTTCTCCATTCACTTGTGTTTGTTTCTAAAGCTTCTACCTAAGCACTGTGCCACTACCATCAGCAAGGCCAAAAACAAGAAAACCATGAAGCAGAGGCAGACTCCGAGAAAAGGAGAGCCTGAGAGGGACAAACCAGGAGCTGAGAGTCACCGGAAGAACCGCAGCATTGTCACCAAGTGAGGACCTAGGCCTTAGGGGGCCAGCAGGGCACTACCTCAAAGAAGGGAGAACAGGAAAGAGGGAAGGTGATGCAGCAAAAGAGTGCGGAAGTGGTGGTGGGGAATGACAGATATGGAAAAGCGCTTAAATATGAATTTTCTACTTTGCCTTTGAAGTCACCATCAATGTGTACTCTTCTAGGCTGAGTTTTTCCAGAAGATGAAAGGGGTCTGAGGGTCATGGGCCTGACAGATCCTCCCCAGATACTAGCAGGCAGTGCCAGACCTGTAATGGAGGCTCATTTTACTCTCTCAATTTTACCCAGCATGGACAAGCTACACCTAAACTTGACAGAATTGGCACTGACAATGAATCATGTACACAGCTTCTGTGTATTTGAACACACCATCTTCCCTTCTGAGTATCTCAGCAGCCATCTGGAGGCCAGACTCAACAGGTATCACTCTTTTGTTGTCTTCTGTTTGCTTAGTATGGTAGTTCTCAAAGTTGGGTTCCATTAGATCCATCTTGGTGGTCATTCTGATGCAGTCAATCTGGCATAGGTCCCAAGCATCTCTATTAAAAATAAATAAATGAAAAGAACCCAGACTTCCCTGGTGGCGCAGTGGTTAAGAATCTGCCTGCCAATGCAGGGCACACGGGTTTGATCCCTGGTCTAGGAAGATCCCACATGCTGTGGAGCAAATAAGCCCGTGTGCCACAACTACTGAGCCTGTGCTCTAGAGCCTGCGAGCCACAACTACTGAGCCCGCGTGCACAACTACTGAAGCCCGTGCGCCTAGAGCCCGTGCTCCACAACAAGAGAAGCCACCACAATGAGAAACCCGTGCACTGCAACGAAGAGTAGCCCCTGCTCGCCGCAACTAGAGAAAGCCCGCGCGCAGTAACGAAGACCCAACGCAACCAAAAATAAATAAATAAACAAACAAACAAACAAACAAATAAATAAAAGAACCCCAAACCTCTATAGGTTTCTTTTTTTTTTTTAAGATTTATTTTATTATTTATTTATTTATTTAATTTATTTTTGGCTGCGTTGGATCTTAGTTGCAGCATGCTGGATCTTCGCTGAGGCACGTGGGATCTTTTGTTGCAGCGCGTGAGCTTCTCTCTAGTTGTGGCGTGCAGGTTCTCTCTCTCTAGTTGTGGCGTGTGGGCTCCAGGGCACGTGGACTCTGTAGATGTGGCGTACGGGTTCCAGAGCGCGTAGGCTCTGTAGTTTGTGGCACACGGGCTCTCTAGTTGAGGCGCTCAAGCTCAGTAGTTGTGGTGCGTGGACTTAGTTGCCCCACGACATGTGGGATCTTAGTTCCCTGACCAGGGATCGAACCCATGTTCCCTGAATTGTAAGGCGGATTCCTTACCACTGGCCCACCAGGGAAGTCCCTCTATAGGTGGTTTTGATGAACAACCAGAACTGGTCATCACTGATTTAGTAGGGTGAGTGGGGCATTTGCAGTCAGCAGATCTGTGTTGATGCTGTTAGCTAAGACTTCAGAGCAGGTTATCTAACTTGTTTGAGCCTTAATTTCCTACCCTATAGAGTAAGGTTAATGATATTTACCTTATAATGAGAATTACCTGTAATTGAGAATTGGTAGAGAATTAAAGATAATAATGAGTGACATATATAGGCCTCAACAAAATAAATTCCCTTCCCTCCACTTTGCCTCTCATTCTGTTGCTCCCTGAAGCTGCAGGAACAGTCCTTATATTGAAATTGGGCACTATAGTAGGCAAATTAGGGGAGTGAGGGGAAAAATTTTTTATGAATAATCTCCTAGTCTTCTGTGTTTCATTTTGCAATACGTAGTATATTTATTCATTCACTTAACAAGTATTTATTGAACATCTATTGTGTGTCATCAGTGTTCTCGAAGCTGTTAATACAGCAGTATACAAAAGAAATGAAGATTCCTGGCCACATAAAGCTTACCTTCTAGCGGGAGAGACAAGCAAAATAAGAACGTAGGATATATAGTAGATTAGAAAATAAGTGCTAAGCAGAAAGTTAAAGCAGAAAAAAGAGATGGGAAGTGTGTAGCGGTGGTGGTGGTGAAATTATACATAGGGTGGCCAGGGAAGGCCTGCTTGAGAAAGTGACATTTGAGTGAACTCCTGAAGGAATTGAGGAAGCCAAGTGGGTGACTATCTGGGGAAAGGACATTCTGGGCGGAGGAAACAGCAAGTGTGAAGGCTCTGAGGTGGGAACATGCCTGGTATGTTCAGGGAACAAGGAGGAGACCAGTGTGAGCCCGGGGGAGACTGGTAGGACGTGAGGTCAGAGAGGCTGGAGGAGTGGCAGACTGACTGTTCAGGTGGCTCTATGCCATTGTAAGGATTTTGGCTTTGATTCTGAGTGAGACAGGGAACCTAGGCAGGGTTTGAGCAGAGCAGGAACATGATTTCACTCAACATTTCAGTAGGTTCACTCTGTCTGCACTAGGGGGGCCAAGGACAGGAGTAGGGAGAACAGTTAGGAGTCTGTGCCTTGACTGTCGGAGATGCAGGCTAATTTTTCAATTAGTTTTTTGCTTGGGTGACAGTAAAATTAGTTTGTTTTCATTCCATACACTTTAGCTATATGGAAGGAAGTGTCTCAGGTGCATATAAAATGTCAAGAAGATGACAATTTGATAATCATCCATGCGTAAACCTTCAGAAGCTGGCAATGGTTTCTAGACCCTGGAGCAGCATGTCACTGGCATCATTATTCCTAAAGCCTGGAAGTTGGCCTAAAGGTTTGGCCTCAATGAAAACTCTAAAATAGATTAGGCTTGCCTCCCGTCTGTCCCTTCCGTAGTATTTTTCCTCAAGTGGTACCTCTTCTCTTTTCCTTTTCATCTGGGGAGTAGGCCCTCCTGTTCCCTTCCCCTCCCCTGCCATAAACAGTTTTCCAAAAACACAGAACAAACAAAAAACTGCCAAACATCTATGGCTTTAGGGAGAACCTGATGGACTCTTTCATACTGATGTGCAGATGACTGACAAAAGTTGTGTTGGCAAAGTCTAATGTCCCTCTTTCCCCTACTGTTTACATTTTAACAAGGAAGAAAGCCTCAGGCAGAGGACTGACTCTAATTGTGAATTCTCAGGTTCCTGGGGAAGGTATTTTGGAAGGGGCTGGGAGTCCAGTGAGGAAGGGTGTTCCTGGTGTGCCCCTAAAATAATACAGTGTGGACAGTTATTCTGCCTTCTCTAAGGTTGGCTATAGATGTGTGCCAGCCAAGTGTACTCTCTCTCCACCTGGCATCCTGTGGCCACTTGGGATTGCACTGCACTTCTAAGGATTTCTGGGTGTGGTTTTCTATTTCTGACAGTGATTGGAACTAATTTTTTCCGAGGAGAAAAGACAAATGCTGGCCCTGAGAATGCAGGAGGTTGTAAGCAAGCATGTACAGTTAGATGGCATTTGGGAGCCCAGGTCTTTTACCACCTGATTTAATTTCTCCGTTGGAGGCAGAAGAGCATGGTGATTGAGAATCAAATGTTATTGGATTCAGGTCCCAGCTCTGCCACTTGCCAGCTGTGTGGTCTTCACAGATGGCAAGTGGCTTACTGTGTCTCAGTTTCTTCATCCGTAAAATGGGGATAATAATTGTACCTACCTTATTGGGTTGCCGTGAGATTTACATGAGATAATGCGTGTAGTTAAATCATAGTACAGCACCCAGAACACAGTATAAATGTGATAACTGTTACTATGTTTGTCATTATGATTGTGATTATGGTTTTTGTCACCTAGAGCCATTGTGTGGCTGGCTGGCTACAATGCCACAACCCAGGAGATCGCCAGGCCTTCTGAGCTCTTGGCAGGAGTCAAAGCGTACGTCGGTTTCATAAAGTCACTGGCCCAGTTTTTGGGTGCAGATGTGTCCAGAGTCATCCGCAACGCCCTCCTGCAGCAGACGCAACCACTGGACTCATGTGGGGAACAGACTATCACCACTCTCTACACAAATTGGTCAGTGTTGCTTATCCTCTCTCACTGCCTTACTTCTTTGTTAGCACTTTTTCCTTTATGCAGTAGGACCTCGGGACCAGGCATTTTAGCTCCTAGGGTCATAGACCCCCAAACAGAAGCTTGTTTCTGCCCAAGGACTGAAGCTGTAAGCTGGGGCAAACTCAGATCCCCTCTGTCCACCATGAGGTCTCTTTCTAAGCTTCCATGTAACATCCATTGATCTACTCTGTAGCAATTTGACCCTTTTCCTCTTAATCTGCTGTTCTTAACCTTCCTTTTCTGGATTCTTACTGTTTTCATTTCAAGTGATCTCTCTTCCTCTTTCTGAAGTTCTCTTATTTCTCTCTTTGTCCAGTTTCTCCCCCTGGAGACCATTCTGTCTCACACCATCTCTCCGGAGCACTGTCTCCTTACCTGCTCCTTACCTCCCGACATGACCGTGTCACGTCTAGTAGATTGTTCTTCATAGCGAAAGGGGCCTCCTCCCCCAGACTGGAGGAGACAGGGGTCAGCAGTATTTCCTTTGAGGGTTAAGGATGGAGAGGAGCTGGATTCCTACCTCCCTAAGCCACTGGGTGGCGTTCTTAATCCAGTATCAGCTCGGCAGGAGCCCGGCTGCAAAGAACCCCCTGAGGAGGGGGAAAGACTGAGACAAGGTTTACAATAAAATGCCAACAGGGGCCTGGCAGGTAAGGTAAATGGGTGTTGTGGGCTAGGTGGGGACTTTGAATAGCTGGAGAGGGCATGCCCCTCTAAAAGGCGGCAGCCGCCACTTAGCTCCATCTGATCGTTGCCCCACTAAATCCTTATTTTAGTGTAAAATCTCTCAGTTTCCAAAATTTGACAACTAATTCAAATTAAAAGGAAAAACCCTCACGTTTGAGTGCTGGTTTTGACCTACCCCTGGTTAGCTTGTGACTTCTGTAAGACCTAGGCCCGGAGCTAGTGCCTGGGTAAGTGGCAGGCGTTGCCACGCCCTCTGCTGACACTGGCTGGAGGCCTTCTCAGCTTGCCCAGAGGTCAGGAGGGCATATTTGGAGACTGGATGACAAGTGTTCACAGGGCCTCTCTCTGTCCAGGAGGTTTGACTTGAGACCTGCTTCCAGGGTCCTAGGCCCTTAGTCCAACACTCTCGTTGGAGAGGTTGAGGCTAAGTATATTTCAGAGGAGCCCAATTAGTAGGAATTTTTTGTCTTGTCAGCTTAGGCTTGTCTCACCTGACAGAGGAAGGCCAAGGGTGAGGGGTGTGCAGTAGCTGGAAAAGGTGGTAGGGCGTGCACACCATTACGTCTGACAGCACAGCCAAATGCCCTGCAGATTAGAGGCAAAGCGGAACCACGCTACTGCCAGTTGTTTCTGAGCCAACAGCTTGGGGTGTTAATTAGAGTGTGGTACTGTCTTCTTTGAGTCTCTTCTCCCCACCCCAGCCTTGGGTGGAGTTTCTCTTCCTGAGCCCAGTGGTGGTGGTAGGGAGAAAGGATTGAACACTAATCTTCTGTGCTTTCTTGTGAACCTTGTAGGTACCTAGAAAGTCTGCTTAGACAGGCGAGCAGTGGGACCATTATCCTCTCACCAGCCATGCAGGCCTTCATCAGCCTCCCCAGAGAAGGGGAGCAGAACTTCAGCGCAGAGGAGTTCTCTGACATCTCTGGTGAGCCCAGAGCCTGGTCTCCTGTCAGGGAGCCGAACCTTTCCCCTCAATACAATATCTTAACCTATGGATCCCATCTAAATTCTCCTACCTTCCCAGAGGCTCATTCTGTACTCTCCTAGATCTCTGCTAGATTCTACCTTAGGGACAGTAAAAAGAGATTTCAAGTGAGACCCAGAATTGAGGAGTGGCTTGGGGGTTGAAGGTGGAGAGGGAGGATGAGGGGAGTTAGGAGCTAGGCAGGGGCACTCAAGTCACTGAAAGGATTTAGTCTTCGAAGGGTAGTAAATGGTTATTTTCCATTTCCACAAAGAGTAAAGAGTAGGACATATAATGAGGGGTAAAGGATAAATGTAAGGAGGACATTCTGATGTTTGGAATTACTAAACAGTGGTCTGACGTCATGGCATCTTCTCCCTGAGGGATAAGTTTTAGAGCCTTAGCTAGTGCTTGGATTGCTGATGTTTAATAATGATGATGAGATAATGGATGACATTTAGTGTGGGCTTGGTTCTAAATGTTCACATGTATTTAACTCCTTTACTCCTCACAGCAGCCTTGAGGTAGGTACTCTTATTACCCCCATTTTACAGATGAGGACACTGAGACACAGAGAGGTTAAGGAGCTTGATTAAGGTCATACATCATTCA
Organism: Balaenoptera borealis; assembly: GCF_965194805.1. NCBI lineage: Eukaryota > Metazoa > Chordata > Mammalia > Artiodactyla > Balaenopteridae > Balaenoptera > Balaenoptera borealis. The sequence continues at coordinate 46,180,524 of NC_138870.1, forward strand.
TAGATAGTAGAACTGGGATTTCAACTCAAGGCAGTCAAATTCCAGAACCTGGGTGCTTAGTCACTCTGTCACGCTGCTTCCCAGTGTATAGAAGTGCTTTTGTGTCTCAAGGCAGGCAGATGAGTGTGTCGTGAATGAGTTGGGAAGTTATCCTCTTTTTAAAGAGGGCTTGAAGCCATGCAGATCCTTTTTAATAGATTTGTTTTACTGACTGACTGATTCATGAACTATCCCACTGCTTCCTGCTTCCTCTCACCTCCGTATAAATCATGGACCCCGCGTGGTATCTGAGACAGGCAGGAGATGTTTCAATGACCCTGCCCTCCCCATTCTTCCCCTTCCTTGGGGGGTGTTATGAAAGTCAGAGTATACAGTTCTGTTTTCCAGCTCTGCCTTCTTCTTATCCTCATACTGACTCCATCAGTGAGCTGACCCTACCCTTTACCTGCTGGAGGCTTCAGATGTCCCCTTCTTATCAACTCCTCCCACAGACTGTAGGCAGCATCTAAAATCAGCTTTAGGTCTCGCTGACAACTGACGAGCAGCAGGAGGTAATGCTGATTCCCCCTTTTACCACCCCCACCCCAATTTCCCTGGGTTACCATGGTGATGGGGCAATGCTGCTGCAAAAATAGATAGATGGATAGAGAAGGATGCCCTAGGGTTATAGCCTAGAGAGGACTAGAGTAAGGAGAGTTGGCCAATCCAAATCAGTAGATCAGTGTGTCTTCTCTCCAGAGAAGGCAGTTCAGCCCCTCTGCCTCTCTGTCAGCCATTTTAGAATTATCTAAGTTGGCCAGTTAGGAAATCCTTTTCTAGTTCTCAGCTCAGTTGTTCCTATCGTAAATAGGTGACTCTAAAAATGTTTAGTATTTATTCCACATGAGGCTCTGTGTCAGCTGCTGTGACCAGTTCCACTTCCTTTGTCAATGGTAGAGGTGGAGATCAACTGGTCCTGCCTTTAAACACTTGAGTGTGGAGCCTTGATTTCCTTTTCCCTCTGAACTCTTGTTAACTATGTTAAACTCACCTTTCCTCTACTGGTCTCTTGTTACTTCTGGTCTTTATGGTTTTCTCTGCTGGGACCGCCCATAGCCAAAGATCATAGCTGGAGCTCTTCCCTGTCTGAATTTGTCACTAGTGTTTCTAACGTGGGATTTCCTCAGCCAGGTTTTATTTAATTCACAAAGGGCCAGAAGCAGGCTGGGTAGGGAGGGATAAGGTAATGGGGCAGACTTGAGGGAAGAAGAATTTAGGGGAAAAGACAGCTGGGAGTCTGGGGATGTGTACTGATTATGCTATCATATCAACTCTGTGAGGTATTCAGAGTGGATATTAATTTCTTCATTTTACAGAGAAGTGAATTGAGGCTCAGAGAGGGGCTTAACATCTGATAAAGTTAGTGCAGCTAGTGCAGCAAGAGTAAAGCCCAGGTGCCATGTAAAGGGACTGGGAAAGTCTAGATTCTTATAGGAATGAAAAGTAAATAGTTATCATTTGTGGTACGTCATGGCATGAGTACCAGTGGGGAGAGGGTAAGTTGTCCCACAGGCAGGCCAGACCTGTCACCTGAATACAGGATTTCAGGCTACGTTTGCTCTCCAACTTCCCACTTCCTTTCCTTGCTGAAAAACACTTAAGGTGTTCACGTTACCCTATAGCTATTGTGCAAAAGCACCAGTGTCCTCTGAGTCCCACCTGGGACCTCTGTGACTCTATTCCAGAGTTGCGGGCTTTGGCTGAACTCCTGGGCCCCTATGGCATGAAGTTCCTGAGTGAAAACCTGATGTGGCATGTGACCTCTCAGATTGTGGAGCTGAAGGTACTGTGGAAGCAAGTCCCCGGGAAGAAGGTCCAGCCCCTGGGGGAAGAAGGGTAGGGGTAGGAGACCGGGGGGAAGATGTACCATGGGTCTCATCTTTTCGTGCTTAATGGCTCTGTGTCCTGGCTGCAGAAGCTCGTGGTGGAAAACATGGATGTACTTGTTCAGATCAGATCCAACTTTAGCAAGGCAGACTTGATGGCTTCTCTGCTTCCCCAGCTGATGGGTGAGCACGTCTCCTAAAGGGAGAAGGAACTGTGGGAAAAGCATTGTGGATGACGGGTTTTGGGGGCTCTGGGGCCTAGGCTGGGTCTGAAGAAGCAAAACCGTTGCCATTCTCCTAAGTTCTCTTCTTGAAAGCTCTTCTTTCTCCTCAGGGGCTGATAATGTGCTGAAGCGTATGACCATCATTGGAGTTATCCTCAGTTTTAGGGCCATGGCCCAAGAGGGACTTCGGGAGGTGAGCTGGGGGAGAGGGGGCTGCCACAGGATAAAGCCTTGGGTAGGGCTTGTGTGAGAAGTTGTGGAAAGGGTTGGTGAGCATTGAGGAGAACGGAGCTTAATTCGGTAGAGGTCCTGGAAGTTCTTTGAGGCTAGATGAGCTGAAGAAACCTAGACGCATGAGGAGAGAAGTAGCATGGGAAGCTGGCTAAGTTCTTATCTAAGCTGAGGCCCTTTTTTTGTTTCTTTGTTTCCACCTGTTTGAAGGCACCGGCCACTGTCCCTTGGACTCATTTGTACTCTCTTTCCTCCAGGTTTTCTCCTTCCACTGCCCATTTCTTATGGGTCCCATTGAGTGCCTGAAGGAGTTTGTCACCCCAGACACAGATATCAAGGTATGGGAGAGTGCAAAGTGGAATCTAATTAGGAGATTTTTGTTGTTGAAAAAGGATGGAGCTAGGATCTTGTAAGGGAGAGAGGGCTCTGAAGAATACTGCAGGGAGAAGAGCCAGAATTTGAATAGAAACACGTTGGGGAAGATTTTGTGGAGGGAGGGGCGTTGGTCAGACGAGAGGGTGCACAGCTGGGGAGCCCAGGGGAGATCCTGCGGGGGCTAGGGAAACGTTACTGGAGGGAGAGGAGTAAGGTCTAGGATAGTTCGTACAGCTTTTCTCCTAAGATGTGCAAATTAGATACCCAACTATATGCAGACAAGTCCCCTCTTTAGTCAGGAGCCTGGGTACTTTTTGTAAAATTTGTTTCTTCCATTCCTACCCACCCTGCCTGCCCTCAGATTTTCCTTTCTTTTTCTGGCCTTTTCTTCCTCCTAGTTCTGAAACTTTCTGGTTCCTCTGTGCGTGTGTCACCTGCCTTGGGCCTCATTTCCTCTAGAGATGGGGAAAGGCGGAGGGGACTCTGTAAGCACCCTAGTTAAACATCCATTCCCCCTCCCCCACCTCACGTCAGCTTGCCTTTTGAATCACCTAGAACAAACAAGTATGTTTTGCAGGAAATACAGCTGAAGGCTGGGAACAAGGACCTTCAAATGCACAGGGCAGGGCACTTCTCTTATAATTGATTCCGTTAACGGAGGGAGGTCTGTGAGAAGGGGAAACTGGTTAACAGGAAGTAGTCAGAAAAAAAAAAGAAAACTTAGAAAAAAAAACTTCCTTTACCTTGAGGTCAAAAGAGTTGTGAACATTTCCCCTCTCTCTGCCTGAAATCAGATGATGAGGGTCAAGGGGTCACGGGCCCTGAGGGGGTGACGTTTCACTGGGCGGGCTGCTCCTTCAGGCCAGGTCTTTGGTGTCATGGTGAGCCTGGGGTTCGGGCAGCTGTTGGTGGCGGGGCTGAACGCTCTGGCCTGTCAGGAGTGTGTCTAGCTGGCATCTTCCAAGCAGCTCCGAGCTTTAGGCTCTGCCTGCCTGGGAGAATAAGCAGGTCGGGTGGCGCGGGCGATGGCCTGTCCGTCAGAGATTCTGTTACTGCCTCAGGGGGGTGAGAAGATTAGGAGAAGAGAACAGAAGCTCCTCCAATGATCACTTTCTTCCTCCAGAAGACCACAGGTCATGGACCAGGTCCTTGATCTCCTAAGTCATGGGTGCCACAAGCAGGGTTATTTAGTTAGTAGGGAATTTAAATAAAGGGCAGAGCAGGATGTGGCTGAGGTTAACTTCCTGTGTCCAGCACCACAGGCAGTGTGTTTATTGTTATGTCTGTGGGGTTCTTTGCATAAGATACTCTACTTAGTTATCTACTGTTGAAACAGTTATCCTTGTTCTCTCAGAACATTTTCAAGTCCTTTTTTTTTTTTTTTTAACCTCAAAAGGGGTCTGAGTACTTTGTGGGTGGGTGGGTGGGTGGGTGGGTGTTTGGGGCTACATCTTGGGAACCTGATTCTAAGTACAGTGAGGGATTCAGGAATCAATCAATCAGTATTAACTGAATGCCTTCTATGTGCTTAGCATTGTGTTAAAACCTAGAGAGGATAAAAGAAATGCAGAGTTCCTGGCTTTGAGAGAAAGGAAGTAGAGCGAAAGGGATAATGGTTATTAGTCTCTTGGTGACTCTGTGAGTCACTAGGGTAGATGCTTTACACATGTGGTCTAATTTAATCTTCACAGCAACTCTGTGAGGTAGGTATCATTATCCCACTTTTACAGATGAGAAAATGGAGGCTCGAAGAAGTTAAGTAACTTTTAGCCAAGGTCACACATTTAGTAAGTGGTGGTGCTAGGATTTGAACCCAGATCTTCTCACTCCAAAGGCTTTTTCTCCCCTCTCTATTCCATGAGGTTAAAAAAAAAAAATTGTAATCTATTTGATGAGATAAGCCATACGTCTCACCTCCAATCTGAAAAGAAAACTGATGATACCAAGTGCTGCGTGTGATCACTGCGAAGTAAGCGGTGCCAGGTTAAGGAGGGAGAGATGAGCTTGGGCTGAAGTCAACAGGGAGGGCTCCATAGAGAATATGGGATTTGAGTTAGGCCTCAAGTGTGGGTGTCACTTAGATATAAGTAGAGGAGAGGTAAATAGGAAAAACTCTAGACTTTTTTCCTTCCTATGCAGGGAAAAACCCAGTTCTTACCTGTGTGTTTCTCTCCTGCGAGTCTTCTTTCCTCTCACACAGAACACTTCACTTCTGACACTTCTGGTCACCAAATGTGTGGAGGTTTTTCCCCCACACCAGTTCTCTGTGACACCAGTTGGGTGTCCTGAAACTTAATTCTGACACTATCTACCTGGAGATAGTGTCAGATCACACAGGTTAAGGGTTCACTCCCACAAGTCTGCACCTACCCCCCGCTTCAGAAGCCAGTTGCAAACCTAAGTTGTCAGCTGTGCTTCTGACCAACCGGCTGTAGGTCGGAGGTTCCAATATCCCCCTCCTTATTTTCCATTAATTTGCTAGAGTGGCTTACAGAACTCAGGGAAACACATCTACCAGTTTATTAAAGGATATAAGATAAACAGCCAGATGGAGAGATACATGGGGCGAGGTCTGGGAGGATCCTGAGGGCAGGAGCGTCTGTCCCCGTGGAGTTGGGCTGCATCACCCTCCTGGTCCGTGGATGTGTTCTCAACCTGGAGGCTCTCTGAACCCCGTACTGTTGGGATTTTATGGAGGCTTCCTCGCGTAGGCATGATCAATTATTAACTCCATTTCCAGGCCCGCTCCCCTCTCTGGAGAAGTGGGGGTGTGGTGCGGCTGAAAATTCCCAGCTTCTAACCAAGGTTGGTCTTTCTGGTGACCAGCCGCCATCCAGGAGCTGTTCGGGAGCACACCCAGAGTTGCCGCATAAGAACAAAAAAATGCTCCTGGTGTTTTTATCACTTAGGAAATTATACGGGTTTTAGGAGCCCTGTGTCAGGAACCAGGGGCAGGGACCAATATATATATTTTCTATCATCTCTCAAGAAGAAAGGACACTCTAGAAGAGGGAAGCACATGAACCGAAGCATGCAAGTAAGAAAGTAAGTTGTAGCTTGGAGACAGTGAATAAATTACCCTGGCTGCATTGACTGTAGGAAGCATTTGAGGAAATAAGGTTGAAAAAATAAATTTGTACTGTGGAGAATCTGAATGCCAAGCTAAAGCACTGGATTTTTTTTTTTTTTTTTCCTCTTTCCTGTGTAGGTTAGGGAGATCTATGAAAGGAATACCTAGAAAAGATGATAGGACACCAAAAGTTTAAAATCTGTGATCCAGGAGTCTTGACTGCCTGTAGCTTCTGTCAAGCACTTCTCTCCAGGGGATACCCTCCAGAATGTTGTTTTCTTCTCTACCAGGTGACCCTGAGTGTCTTTGAGCTGGCATCTGCTGCAGGGGTGGGCTGTGACATTGACCCAGCTCTGGTGGCTGCCATTGCCAATCTGAAAACTGGTAAGATTGGGGAAAGGGGGCAACGGAGGGCTTGGGCCCTATTTTGGGGTGGAAAAATGTCAATCTCAAAGAAGCCTTTATTTGGGATTGTGAATTCAGAGGTTATAAAATTGGAGCTAAGGAAAGACTTAAAGCATAGTCTCTAATCCCCAGAAAATACTTCCACAGGCAATTTAGATTTCTAGTCAGATTCTAACCAGTTGATCTGTCAATCAGCTAAAAAGTATTAAGTGAGAGTCTGGTACTCAGCAGGTGCTCAAAGGAACTTACAATCTGGTTGGGGAAATAAGAGTCATGCAAATGAAACGATGAGCGAACAATACACAGTAGACGTGAATTCATACTAAGTTGTGTGGTATAGCATCCAAGTTCCCCAGAATGATCTTGTGCTCTCCCCTCCCCTAAAATCACCTTGACACCATGCGCTTCCTCCCCTGGACTCACACTTGTCTCTTATATTTCCATTACACATTTCCTCGGATTAGCACATTCTTACTTGTACACACTCAGAATAGGATGGAATCAGGGGGCTGGTAGTAAGCCCTTTTAAAATTGCCAGACTGGCTCTCCCTCTTCTCTCTCGGTTTTGGTGAGACTCTTTCCTCTCCTTCCTGCCTCTGTACCCCATCAGGCAGCTGACAGAGTGCCCTCAGACTGCGTGTCAGCAGAGCCCTTTGCCAAGAGCTGTGCTCAGTCACCAGGGGAGGCCTCCAGGGCTCAGGCCTCTCGCCATCAGTGGAGGCTAGTACTGTCCCCTGCAGCAGTCATGACTTGCCTATAGTGCTCTGCAAGTAATTTTCACAGATATTTTCTCATGTGATCCTCCTAGTAATTCTGCGAAGGAGGACCCCATGGAAGAAAACTCCTGTTTGCTGACCTTACTCTCTTTTCCTTTTTCCTTCTTTCCAGATATGTCATCCCCTGAGGAAGAATATAAGGTGGCCTGCCTGCTCTTGATCTTTCTTGCCGTTTCCCTCCCCCTCCTTGCCATGGACCCAGCTTCCTTCTATAGCATTGAGAAGGATGGTAAGTAAGGAGTAGGTTTGTTTGTTTGTTTGTTTTAAAATAAATTTATTTATTTATTTATGGCTGTGTTGGGTCTTCGTTTCTGTGCGAGGGCTTTCTCTTGTTGCGGTGAGCGGGGGCCACTCTTCATCGCGGTGCGCGGGCCTCTCACTGTCGCGGCCTCTCCCGTTGCGGAGCACAGGCTCCAGACGCGCAGGCTCAGTAGTTGTGGCTCACGGGCCCAGTTGCTCCACGGCATGTGGGATCTTCCCAGACCAGGGCTCGAACCCGTGTGCCCTGCATTGGCAGGCAGATTCTCAACCACTGCGCCACCAGGGAAACCCAGGAGTAGGTTTGAGGGACCAGTGCAGTTTAGGTTAGTGTCCTGGGGTCGGGAGATGAGACGGAGACATTTATCTGGAAAACACAGACTTCTGACTCAGATGTAAAGTTCTGTTTCAAAAAGCACTCGAGAATGAACTATCCCTAAAATTCAATTCCAGTGAAATTACATAGGAATATCCTTCTCCTAATCCTCAAATGCCTTCCAGTCCTTTTGGTGTCAAATAGGGATGGCCCAGCCTGAAAAAACGAGAAGTTACCAGCTGGGGTCGCCTGGGGTGGCTCACTTTCCTTTCCTTTCTCTCCCTCTTTGTCAATAATAACCTAGGTTACAGCAACAATATTCACTGCTTGACCAAAGCCATCATCCAGGTGTCTGCTGCCCTCTTCACCCTCTACAACAAGAACATTGAAACTCACCTCAAGGAATTTCTGGTGGTGAGTGGATATACGTTATAAGGAATGGACGATTGCAAAGTCTGGTGGGAACTGGTTTGACTTAAATCCATAGACAGTTATTGTTGAGCAGGCCTTGGAGCCTAACCTCCCATCCTATTCATTAAGTAGTGAGAGGCCACTTTGTGAAAGGCAGGGGTTTCTTCTAGATTCTCTAACAGCTGGTATTTCAGCCTCTGCCCAAATACTTGGAAGGAGCATTGGACTAAGAGTTAGCAAACCTGAGTTCTAGTTTTGGATCTGCCACTAAGCAGTTGTGTGATCTCTGAAGACCCAAACTTTTGGGGCCTCAGTTTTCCCATTTATTAAATAGAAAGATTAAACTGAATCCATGATTCACTACCTTGGTGTGCATTACATTATCCTGAGGAATTTGTTAAAATACAGATTTCTGATCCTTACACCAGACCTACTGAATTAGAATATTCTAGGGTGAGTCCAGGCCTCTGTTTTTAACAAGGTCTCCAGGAGACCAGATGCACAGTGAAGTTGGAGAGACGCTGAGTTTTATAATCTATAAGGCCCTTTTCAACTCTAATACTGATAAAAAGTCAAGCTTTTTTCAAATTCTCAAACTTCATTGTAAGTCAGAATCACCTGGAGAATTTCTGATTCAGTAGATTAGAGGTGGGGCTGGAAAATTTGCATTTTCAACAAGTTCCCGGGTAATGTTGGTGCTGCCCATCCTGTGATCTTACTTTGAGAATCACTGGTCTAGATTTCTAGGGACTGGAACTTACAATCAAGCAGCTGATTTTACTATCGGTTATGTCCAATTTGTTTGAAAAAAATTGTTAAAATTTTTTTTAGCCAAAGTTTGACTCCCTGTAGCTATCATTATTGATCTAAGTTTTGCCTCTGGAAAATCACAGAATAAGTAATCTCTTTCCTTTGTTCAAAGAGGCCCCAGAGCTTCCCATTCTAAATACTCCATGGAGGAATCCCCTCCATACACTTCTGAAACATGGTCCAGTACCCACTGCCTGCTTGAGCATTCTCAGCAATAGGGAGCTTATTCTTTTGCAAAGCATGGTCCTGATTTAAAAACTAGGTCCTTATCTGTCTCCTTTTAGGAGGAAACAGTAGATCATATGCTCTAGGGAATCACACTCTTGACCTGAGAAGTACATGCCAGGGACTTGGAAGCTTAGTGAGAGGGTCTCTATTTAAACTGGGACAACAGGCACACAAATTGGGCTCTGAGCATCTTGGATAGAAAGAGGATTCATACCAGATCTCTAAGATGGAGTGAGAAGGGAATCACCCGACCCCCCCCGACTCCCCCCCTGCCACCCCTGCCGCCGCCACTTTTCCCCTTTTACCCTCTTTGTTTGCTAAATACAGGTAACCTGGGCCTGGGATGCAATTAGTGACATTTCTTTCTCCCTCTTTGATCTGTTGGGGGCCTGAAGGTGAATGAAGAGGACAGCCATTCGGGAGTTGACAGGAGGAGAATACCAAGAACACTGTGTCTGAATCAGAGGCCCAGCTCTGTCTCTGGTCGGGTGGGGAGTCAGCTGTAAACAGTCTGATGACAGTGGTGTCTGGAGGCCGCCTAGGAAAAGAGATTAATCTCCTGGCATACAGTATTACCTGCCTCTGCTGCAGGTTCTTTCTTCGCCCCTTGCAGCCTCTCCTCCAGCATCCCCAGCAACCTCCTGTTGTCTGCACTGGCTAGTTTAGAGGCAGTGTGCATCTCTGAAACCTGGGGGATTTGCTGCTTGCCCACCCTGAGCCTCCAGGAACATCCCAGCACTTCTTAACTCACCTCCTTGATCTCTTGTTGACTTCTGTAGTCTGAGGCTGTCCTACTCTGACCATAAAAATCTTCTTCCTTACAAATTCTTTCCTTACAGGTAGCTTCCGTCAGCCTCCTGCAGCTGGGCCAGGAGACTGACAAGCTTAAAACCAGAAATCGGGAATCCATTTCTCTGCTCATGCGCTTGGTATGTATCTGGTGTAAGTTGGTCTTAGAGGAAGGGCCAGAAGGAGGTTCCTCTTTAGGGTCCTTGGCTCCCAGCCATTGTTATCACCCAAAAGCATTAACTAAGAACTTAATTCTGCCTGAGGAGGTCTAGGCCTTACGTTCTGGCTAACATTCTAGACTTGTCCTGTAATCCCAAGGTAGTAGAGTCTTCGAGGACTTCTCTGCAGGACAGGGTCTTCCCAGCCCCTAGCTAACTGGGCCCCTTTCCCTGCAGTGTTCTTGAGTCTGACGTGGTGGGGCAACTGTGTCCCTCATCCATAACTATCTGTCCAGTACATGTTTGGTTTTACTTGACCACTTCCTACCGCTCTATTTCTTGTTCTTAAGAGTACCATGAAGAAGGTGCTGAGTAGCACACAGCTGAACTGGGGGAGGGGGAGGGGGGCTCAGAGGAGGGATGGGATTTTAGCTGAAAAGCTGTAAGGCAGGGAGCCAGGTGGGCCATGAATCAGACAGCTCCTGCTGTCTCTTCTGTCTTCCCAAGCTGTGGCCTTTCCCCTACTTTGGCAGAAAGTTCTGGGAACTCTGACCCAATTAACTTTTAAAAAATCTTTTCCTCTTGACCCTGTTTCCCTCTTCAACATGCTTACTCTTTTGCTCTAAAGTTTGATTCCCTTGGTTAGTGCTGCACTTAGACGTGGACAGCAGGGGCTCCTGTCTGGGGCCCTGGGTTTAAGTGGCCCCCCTCTGGCCTACAGGGAGAGGACATGCCCACCTGGAGCCTGTGCCCCACCTTGAAGCCCCCACTAAAGATTTCTAGGGCCTCAGAATTCTCTGCTAAGCAGCTCCAGCCCACCTGTAGGGCTTGTGCTGAGCTTCTTCAAGTCCATCCTACTGAGGCAGACTGTGCTCTAGAGCCCACGGAATGTATGGCTGGAGTTTAGATGTGCAGACAGGAAGTTTATGTGTGTATACAGATCCCCCACACTGGGGCTGGGAGGACAAGGGGGCCAGGCTGGAGGCTGATTCCCTCTCTTCCCCCTATTCTGGTGCAGAACTCTGGGGGGTCTAAGAATTCTTAATTCAAACCTGTCTTCCATGAAACTGTAAAGGTACACTCAGCCCTCCATATCCACAGGTTCTCAGCCATGGATTCAACCAACCGTGGATTGAAAATATTTAAAAAAAAATTCCAGGAAGTTCCATAAAGCAAAACTTCAGTTTGCCCACACCAGCAACTATTTAAGCATTTACATTGTATTAGGTATTATAAGTAATCTAGAGATGATTTAAGTATATGGGAAGATATTGTAGGTTATATGCAAGTACTATGCCATTTTATATAAGTAACTTGCGCATCTACAGATTCTGGTATCTGAATCCCCTGAATTAGTTCCAGGGGTGGTCCTAGAACAAATCCCCTGCCAGTACCCCATGAATATTGAAAGACGACTACATATTGCAAAGGTCACAAGGAAGAATAGTTTGTCTGATTTATTTAGTCATATGGTATATGGGCTTCCATTTGTACTCTTGGCCAGGCCGACAAATATTAGGGGCAGGCAAGCCTGGAACTCCCCCTGGGTCTCCTTCTTTAAATACACAGGCATTGAGTGGTATCTGTGTCTCAGTTTCTCCAGCTTGAAAAAGGCCTAGGTTGGGCTGATTAAGGATTATGATGGAGAAGAGAAGAGAATGGACCTGAGGGTGGGGGTGGGATGAGGTGAGGGGTGAGAAGGCACAGGAGGCAAAGGAGGGCAGAGGGAAGGCAAGTGTAGTATGCTAGATAGAGCACAGTCTTCAGAGCAGTGGGACCTAGGGCAAGTTAAGTAACCTTTCCGAGACTGATTCCTCAGCCATGAAAGTGGGCAATTATCTTTATGATAGAGGGGCAAGGATTCATGAGACAGTATGTATAAAAGTGCCTAGTACATAAGAGAGGCTAAATAAATGTTAGTCCCCTCTCTCCGCTGCTTAGTTTAGTTTCTGGATGATTTAGGCACGCCTGTTCATTCCCTTGGGCAGGTTTCACCTCTGTGAGGCTGGAGGTGATGCTGTATTGCCGCTCAGTGCTGTCTCCTCCCTCTGCTTTGAGTCCCCCCTCCCCCCGCCCCAAAGTGTGGGAAGCTGTCTGCCCCTTATGGCATCACAGGCCTGCGGAGTGGCTGGAACAGAGCTAGGACCAGGCACTTTTTGTAGGAGGGAAGAGACAGAGGGCCTAGCTGCTGCAAAGCAATTTAAATGCTAATGGTTCCACAGAGAAATTGGAAGTGTCTGAAGGGAAGGAGCTGTATTCTGAGTTAAGAGGCTACTCAGGTAGCCCCAAATCCTGGGCAGGCACTTCTCTCCGTGGGGTCGTTCTGTCTTGGCTGTCAAGCCTGGACAGTGCCCACCCCCACTATTGTCAGATTGCTCCTGGCTTGGGTGTCACGGGGGAAGGAATGACTCTCTCATAGAATCATGGAATCCTAGATGTCAGAACCAGATCAGATGCTGGCAGTTAATCCAGTCCTCACAATTCATAGGTGAGAGGGAGGCAAAGATGACATCCAAGGTCTCCCCCAGAATATATGGGCAGATCTGGGACTAGAACCCATTTCTTGGCCTTCACTCTAGGGCTGTTTCCACTACCATGAATTTCCTCCAGTTAGGAGCCCTGTGATTTTCTGTGCTTAATAGAGCGGAGATTAGAAGTCTTGGGCAAGTGGATTCTTCTTGAAGCCACCACTCATTTCCCCGTACCCAAGGGTCATGTCCTGGAAAAGAGATCGTATCTCTCTCCTGGCTTAAGGTTTGAAAGTCTTGTGTGTAGCAAGAAATTCTTTCTGTCATCCAGCCCAAGATCAGAGCTACAGTTTTACGGGCAGATTTCCTTTCCTTCAGCCTGTGGTGTCTGCTCTTCTGAGGCTGTTGTGTGTATTGTGTGTGCATGGTTTGAGAACTGCAGTATCTTACAAATTTTAAAACTTGAAAGGGCTTCAAGGAGAGAGACATGTTAGAGTAGAGACGGTAGATTCTCTTCCCTGAGTGAATTTTCAGGACTTGAAACACCAGACATATTGGGAAGGCCCATCTGTGTGAACTGCCAGAGGATATGGGACACTTCTCTCCAGAGTGTGTTTTTAGTCCCACATCCTCTTGGGTGAGGAGAGTACCGAAGGAAAGACACCCTGTTCCTTCCTTAGGGAAGGGGGCCCTCTGGGTGAGGAGAGTACCGAAGGAAAGACACCCTGTTCCTTCCTTAGGGAAGAGGGTCCTCTGGCCCAACGCTAGGCTGTGCTGCTCTTCGCTACTATCCCCCTGCCCCGCTTCCCTCCGTCTTACCCAGGTATCTCCATCTATCATTCCGCTTGGCTCTGCGGGCTGCAGGGATTACCGCAGCACACAGGCTTCTAATTAAACTAATTAATCATGCCTGCTCCTTTATGCAGCATCCTTGCTGTTCCCCAAGCACTGCACTAAGGGAGGGAGGAGACTGAGGCCCAGCACAAGAGGACCCGTGTGGATTCCAGACCCCTCTTTCTTGGCCTGTAGTGGCAACTGTTTCTTTCTCTGCAGAGCTTTGTCGTTAGCTCTTTTATCCATCCTTACCTGCATCTGTGCTGCTCACCCACGTATTTTAGCATCCAGAATGGGAGAGAATGGGAGCTTTTCCGTTGCTAGAGAAGTGATTCTTTCCTGCTTTCTGCTTCTGAGCTCTTTATATAACCCTGAGGAGGGGCACAGAGGCCATTATAATGGAGCTGAAGAGGCCACATTGCTTTCCTAGAGTGGAATGAAGTGTGGGAGGAACGGGGGGGAGAGTGCCTTGGGAACCCCATTCACTTGTAACTCTAAGCACCCCAGAGGGCCCAGGGAACTGAATGAAGAGGAACAGGGTGTCACTGAGGTATGCCCTACCTGGGGTCCTCATCTGTCTTGGCCCTTTCTCTTCCAGGTGGTGGAGGAATCCTCCTTCCTGACCCTGGACATGCTGGAGTCCTGTTTCCCATATGTCCTGCTTCGAAATGCCTATCGGGAGGTATCCCGGGCCTTCCACCTGAACCGAGTGTCGGCCAGTACCCACTGAAGGGCCCCTTGGACATACCTCAGCCCATGCTGCACTGGAAACTGTGGCTATTTTCTCAAAGGGTGGGAATGGGGTGGGGTCACTAGAGAGAGGATCAGCCAGAGTTGGTGAAGAGGAATATGGGGGAACAGCCCAGGGCTGAGATATCATAGAGAAGTGGGGCCCACTGGGGCGGGGAGTGGAGGATTTTTTAATGGAAAAAAGTTAGGGGATTGGGGCCACGGGTATGAATTTTTACAATGAAAAAATCTTGACACACAAGTATGTTTTCTGTCTTCTGGGGACTAGAGCTTGAGCTCTGACTGGCATGGGTCTCTTCGACCTTCATCACTATTATAGGATAAGCTGGCAGGCAGAGATGATCAATCATCATATTAAACCATAATGAGCCTATAATCCTCCCACTGGAGCTGCTTCTGTCTCCTGCACATTCATTAGGATGATTATCTCCTCTCTTCCTTTTCTAAATGTGTTCAGCAAGCGTTCGGCCTGCCCCTACTGCAAAGTAGTAGGAAAGGAACCCCTTTTTCCCTTGTGGGAGCTCTTGTAGGAGCCGTGAGTCTCTTGCTCTGCTTCCAGCTCTGCAGCCTGCAGGGGCAATGAGGAGGTGCTCTTGAGAGATTTTCACTGCCCCAAACCCCCCTCACCTGCCCTACCACACCTTGTAGGTAACCAGTTAAGTCCTCTCATCTGTTTAACTTTAACCCCTCCTGCTTTTCCTTGACATCGCCACAACCCAGAGCAGAGGGTCAGTCTAGATTAATTGTAGGTCACAGGACAACTAATTGGACCAGTGTCGTGTGAGTTTCTGTCACGTAGTATTTGGGGGTATTCTCCCCCCTGTTTGGAGGGACTAACTTAACCCAAATCCCCTTGTCATCCTGGGTACAGCTGTTGCTCCAGGCAGGGATTTCTCTTCTAGATCTTAAATTTCATAGACCTCATTAGGTTACAGGGCCCTGAGAGTAGGTATACTTGAGGGAGTACAAGCTGTTTCAGCTTAGCCCTTTTCTGCACTAATTAGAATTTAAGTGTCACAAAGCCCAGGGCATTCAAGATAGCACTAAACTAGGTTTAGTTAACTCCGTGGCAGGAAACAGTGGCCCCCATCCAGCACTTCTGTGCACCCAGTGCCAGGGAGGACTGGAGCAACAGATCATATATGTCACAAGTCTAGAGTGGTTGGAATGGGCAAATATAATTAACTAATTGATTAATTAGGGTCATGTCTATACTTCCATGATAAAAGGGAAGCGATTTTTGGTTTTCAGGAAATCCATGGGAGTTCATTAAAGCTATTTGTTAGCTATTTTTAGATATTTGTGTGTTTGATCTTTATTTCTCGAGACCCAGGCTTAGTCAATACGCATTAAACTTGGCAGCCATAATCAATACACAGGTTTTTCTTAGCAACAGTTGTCTACTCTTTAGGATAGAAACATCAGAGGGTCCTGCTTCGTGCGTCAGCGAATTGTCCTTCTGTGCTATGGAAAGGACATTATGTTCTAAGGAGTGATTCGGGGTCAGGCCTACTGAGACTGACGGCAAAGTTGATGAGGAAGAGAAAGCTCAGAAATATCTGAGCAACTACCCTTTCCCTCTTATATCTCTGCTGGGATCTTCTCGTTGAGGAGCTGGGAGATCCTTTTTCCATATACATGTGGAATCGCTAAGAGGAGCCTCTCAGAGGACAGCAAGACAAGTTGCTGCAGGGGAATAGAGGGTAGACATAATAACTTTTTTTTAATTAAAATATTTATTGAGATAGTTAATCCACATGCACTTGTAAGAAATAATACAGAGTGATCCTATGTACCTTTACCAGTTTTCCTCAAAGGTAACATCTTGCAAAACTATACTATGCCATCATAACCAGGATTTTTTTTTCATGTTTACATCTTTTTTTTAATCACAAGTTGCCAACAGCACTTTATCAATCCCAATACTCGTTTCATTGTGTGTATTTAGCTCTGTACAGCTTTATCACATGTAGGTTCACGCATCCGCCACCATGGTCAAGACACAGGACAGTTTTATCACTGCAAGAACCCCCTCGGACTTCGCTTGTGGCCCAGTGGTTAAGAATCTGCCCTCCAATGCAGGGGACGCGGGTTCGATCCTTGGTCGGGGAACTAAGATCCCACATGCCACGGGGCAACTAAGCCCATGCACTCTAGAGCCCTCACACCACAACTAGAGAGCCTGTGTGCCACAACTACTGAGCCCCACGTGCCAAGGCAAGAGAGAAGCCCACACACCGCAAAGAAGAGCCCACATGCCACATCTAAGACCCGATGCAACCAAATAAATAAATAAATAAATATTAAAAAAAGGAACCCCTCATATTGTTCTTTTATGTCCCTCCTGCAACCCCCTTCCCCTTCCCTAACCCCTGGCAACACAAATCTGTCCTCCTTTTCTAAAGGAGAACAGCAAGACAAGTTGCTGCAGGGGAATAGAGGGTAGACATAATATCTGTAATAATGACATAATATCTTTTTATAAACATATAATCACACACACACACTTCTCTACCACATAAAAATTTTCAAAGTGCTCTCACATCCTTAAGACAATTCTGCAAGGTAGCCAGGGAAGGCTTCCCTATTTCAGGCCAGTAAGCAGATTCAGAGATGTTAAATGACTTAATGAAGGTCACATGTTTAGCAGTACATCTGGAACTGGGACCCAAATATGACATTCAGTCCTAGACCTTTTCTACCTGCCCCGACTGCCTCTTCATCTGGGAAGACTTAGTTGTTAGAATCCAGAGACCTTAGGATGAGCAAAAACAGGAGAAGGTGAGGAGATATGGCCTTTACCACCTGAAATAAAAGGTGACTGTCTAGAGGTGGAGGACAGATGAGGTAACAGGACCCATAGGCATTTTAGGCAGTTTACTTCCTTGGCCAGGAGGGTCTCTGACCTCTTACAGTCTGGGGTGCAATCAACGATGAACTGCTTTCTGCTCTCAGATCCCCAGCTCGCTTTATGTAGGCCTAAAAGGAACTGCAGAATGAATTATCAAGGAGAAATTCTGACCCCGATTGTTTTGTCTCACAGGCAGAGAGTAGGTTCTAGCCTCAGCATTTTCATCAGTGCAGTGTTTTCATTAAAATCTCCATTAACTTGTTTGCGGCAATGAGATAGAATTATCCCTCCCACCAGACCCGGGGCGAGATGCTTGCAGAGGAGCTTCCGTTCCTTTGGGCAGTAAAAACAGTGCTTCCCCCACTACGCTGTTCAGTCCAGTGGGTGGGTGAGGGCAGCCTTCATGTGCAGGGGGTGCCGGGGCCTGGCCGAGGGGATCTCACCCTTTGGCACTTTGCCTGGGAGGAAAAGAACAAATGTGGTTTGCGCACGGGGACCCAGAAGGGAAGGAGGTCCCCGCTAGGGACAAGACTTCCCTCACCTTAGATCCTCTTGCCTAGATCAGTTCTCCTCCAACAAAGTTTGACTTTGAGAAGAAGCTGGCATCTGGGTGAAATGCACTCACGCGGTTGGGGGACGAGTGTTCTTCCAGTCTTCCACCCCACAGGGCCTCCTGCTCCTCCTAAGTACCTGTCATCAAAGGAGATGAGGATGAATCCCCCCTCAGCCCCCACACCTCGATGAGTTGTCAAGTGCTCTCCCTCCCACCTAACTAGGAAGCAGAAGCAGCAGGCCAGGGTGCAGGTTGAGGAAGTCAGAAGTTAACTTGAGCTGAGTTTGCAGCTCTGGAGAGATTGAGGAGCAGGCTTTTCTCTTGTCACTTTGGAGGGAGAGGATTGTGAGGCTGCCCCTTTAAATAGCATTCCTGTAGGAGGCAGATCACATCCAGCCATCACCGCCACCCGCTGCCAAAGCATCGTTGTTTTTTTTTTTTTTTTGGTCTCTATCAAACTCAAAGCTTGTCGGCTGGGGTTAGGGGAGTGAGGAGGCAGGGTCTCTGGGGCAGAGGCAGTTTGGAAGCTGAAAAAGAGAGGGATGAGGTTGGGCAGAAGGAGCCTGGGAAAGCTGGGGGTGGAGGACAAGGGGAAAAGACAGGGAGAGAAGAACGGTGGTGGTCTTTTGAGCCTATGAATGCCGCGGACATACCCTGTTCTTATCTCTCTAGAGGTAGGGTAAGGCAGAAATGGGATTGGATTGAAACAAGAGGGATGAGGTTGAGGTTAAATGCCAGAGCCGGGGATAAAGAAAGAGAAAGAGAGCCACAGAACAGAAAAGCACTAGAAACAGTTTAGGAGACTTGGCCCTGGCTTTGTCACCGACTCTGTGGGACCACATACTTTTTCCGGGCTTAGTTTCTCATTTGTTAAATGGATGGGATGAGACTAGATGGACTCTGAAGTATCTTTCATGAATAATTCGTGTGTGTGTGTGTGTGTGTGTGTGTGTGAGTGAGTGAATTTTCCTTTTCTTAAACTGGGTTAGGACCTGGGGGCCTGAGAGGGCAGGGATGGGATATGCCACTGTGTTGACAAGAAACGTTGAGAGACCCCTCGGGAAGTACATCTCCTGCCTCTTTCCCACCTCTTCTACTTGAAATACCTGCCTAATTTGGGGAGCTCCTTAGCTCTAATCCTACTTTCCTAATTAGAGCTCTTTAGCTGTAATCTTATTTTGCAGTTCTTCTAATACTTTTTTTTTTTAAAGAAATTCACGTTCTTTTATTTATTTATTTATGACTGTGTTGAGTCTTCGTTTCTGTGCGAGGGCTTTCTCTAGTTGCGGCAAGTGGGGACCACTCTTCATCGCGGTGCGCGGGCCTCTCACCATCGCGGCCTCTCTTGTTGCGGAGCACAGGCTCCAGACGCGCAGGCTCAGTAATTGTGGCTCACGGTTTCAGTTGCTCCGTGGCATGTGGGATCTTCCCAGACCAGGGCTCGAACCCGTGTCCCCTGCATAGGCAGGCAGATTCTCAACCACTGCGCCACCAGGGAAGCCCTGCAGTTCTTTTGAATTATAGTTTCCAGGACTTCCCTGGTGGCACAGTGGTTAAGAATCTGCCTGCCAATGCAAGGGACATGGGTTCGAGCCCTGGTCCGGGAAGATCCCACATGCCGCGGAGCAACTAAGCCCGTGCGCCACAACTACTGAGCCTGTGCTCTAGAGCCCGTGAGCCACAACTACTGAAGCCTGCACGCCTAGAGCCCATGCTCCGCAACAAGAGAAGCCACCTCAATGAGAAGCCAGCGCAACGCAACAAAGAGTAGCCCCCGCTTGCCACAACTAGAGAAAGCCGCGCGCAGCAACAAAGACCCCTAATGCAGCCAAAAAAAAAGAAAAAAAAAAAGAATTATGGTTTCCAGCCCATTCTTTTTCAGTTGATAAGGAAGGTGATTGCTCTCAAGTTTTGAGAGCTGGATTGTGTAGGAGTCAGATCTCAGAGGCATCTATGTCTTGGCTGGGACAGTTCCACTGGCCAGGAGGGGAAAACGGTGTGTGCTGAAGTTAGACGGCCAGAGAGGCTGAAGTCTCAGTATTCTTTCTGCTTTTTTCTGCATCTCTGACTTTGCTCTCTCCTTCTGCCTCTGTATTTCCTGGGAGCTGGTTCTGCTGATACTTCTCTGTCCTGTCAGGTCTGAAGGCCTGACCTAACCTAATTGCCTAGAAGGCAATCATTTTATGTTGGAACTCTTCACGCTGCCACTTCTGTTCTTTTCTCCTCCATTGCTTGGGAAGAGGGGAGCTTCCACCCGATATTTAGAATGGAGTACATATCTTTTCCTTATCACCCCTCCTTCCAACCTCCAGAGTTCTTGAAATTAGACTCACATTCTGGGATCATGGATTCGTTAGTGAATACATCTCCACTTTCTGTTTATATAGGATTTTCCCCCATGCCAAAGTAGGTGGTCATTAAGGAGGAGAAGTTTAAGGAATCCTAAGGTGGTTCCTGCCAGAGTTCCAGGTAGGACTCAATTTGATGGAAGAGGCTTTGCCCTGTTACAAGTCTTGAGTTCAAATTCCAGATCATACATTCTACAGATGCTTTAAGCAGCTAAACTGTTTTGTGTTGGGCCCTTAGCCATTAGATTTCTTTCACAGAAGACAGAATAAGAGGAAATAAACTGGAAAGCTACAGCAGGGGTTCAGATGAGATAGGAATGATTTCCTGGCTCTTATGGAGTTATCTATAGCCAAATGAAGATGGGGTGCGGCCTGCTCTTGTGATTTCTCTCTGGAAAGCTTTAAGCTTAGGAGAAACTCCCACCCGCCAGGTGGGTAGTGAGAGGCACCAGGGGGAAGGCCACATGATGGGTGCGTGTCAGGAAGACCGCGCTGAGGGAACGGGGGCAGAGGAGTGGGCTACCGTGGCCACTCAGAGCAGACGCTGGACTTCTCGCTTCAAAGGCAGGACCACACATGCCAGGGTCTGGTCTGGGGCTGGGTGCTGGTGGTGGGTGGCCTCACTCAGCGAGTGCACAGGACCCCAGGCAGAGAGCTGTGGACTCGTCCCCGACCCCTCCTTCACGCCTGGGACGCACCGGCGGCTCTGAAACGGCACGCACACACACAGAAACTCAAAACACACACCCAGGGAACCCACAGCACCGTCCAGAGCGAAGTCCTGCCGCCCGCCGCCTGCGCTGCGCTCCGTGAACACGCACTCACATCCACCCGCGTGGGGCACACGCAGCCTCCCGCACCCGGCGCCAGCGTGCGTGCACTCGCCTTTGGGCGCTGCCGGCTGTGTGTGCCCCAGGCTGCCAAGCGTTCCTCTGGGAGGGGGAGGAGAGGCTGCGAGGAGTGAGAGACGAGCGCGCAGGCAGAGGAGAAGGGAGGGGGGAAAGGGAGGGGAAGCCGGCCCGGGGAGGAGGAGAGAGGCGAGGAGGCGGCTCCGGCAGCGCGCGGCGGCGGCGGCGGCGCGGAGGGCTTGGACTGGGAGCCCAGAGCTCGGCTGGGCAGCGGGAGAGAAGGAGCCTCAGGAACTGCAGCTCTGCCAGCTTGGGCCGAGCCTAGAGACACCGGCCTGGCTGGTCCCCGCCAGCCGCAGGTGGGAAGGGGCTGGGATGGAGGGCGCGGGTCTCCCGGCTAGCGGCTGAGGCTGAGCCGCGGGGCTGTCTCCTCCCTCTGTTCCGTAGACAGAGGCTGAGCATGGAGCTGTCCCCCAGCAGCCCTCCCGAGATGCTGCAGTCGGACTGCCCGTCAGACCTGGAGCTGAAGTCAGCCCCCAGCAAGAAGATGTGGATTAAGCTTCGGTCTCTGTGAGTCCCCGGGGAGGGGAGTTGGGGGAAGGGATCTTAGGGAGCCTGGAAAGGCGGGGGATAGCCGGAGCCGGGCCGCTGGATTCTCTCGGGCACACATGTTGGCAGGTGAGAGGAAATAAGCTGCCCTGACACGCGTGGCCAGACCACATGTGCAAGGCATGTGCGGAGCAAGCCGGCCGGTTGGAGCGTGTTTAGGAGTTGCAGAGCTAACGATGTGCCTGCGGACCCCCCGGGTGACACATGCAGCGCAGAGAGGCGGCACAATATTTGCGGTGTGGCAGGGCCGCGGACAGGCAGCATTCGGGAGGTGCCAGGCTGACTCACACGTATCCATGTGCAGGGGTGTGCAGATGTGAGACACATCACATGTGTGTGCATGACTGTCCCAGGGTCACAGAGATGTGTGTAGAGTGATTGCACACAGTTGCAGATCTACTGCTTGGGGATACTTGTGCTAACCTGTGGGTCATATGTATCTCGACTGGGATTGGTGGTTTCCGCCTCCTGCATCCAACGGGGTGGGGGGCGGAGGGGATGGGCGGGGGCGGGGCACCCCATACCTGAGCTGCTCACCTCTCTGAATATTAATAATGGGGGACCCATCTGGGATCTAGAGAAGGGGTGGAACCCCGACCTGGGATCTGGAGGAGGAGGGGTGGAGCCCCTACCTGGGAGCTGGGGTGGTGGTGAAGAGAGATTTGTTGACAGGTGCAAGGTAACTGTCAAAACCTTTTTGTTGCTGTAGGGTCTCCCAAGGATCTCCAAGCACATTTAGGCATCTTATTGTTGCAGGAAGAGGGCATGTGGGGAGGAATAAATGGGAAAGGGGAGAACTCCGGTGTCCCATACTCCAGTTCCAGGGAAGGAAAGGAACTTTTCTTCCTGCTCATCAGAGAAGGAGAGGATTGGGTCAAAGACAAGCCATGCATCATGTTTATCTCCCTGTCAGCTGCCATCGGGTAATCTCCGCAGTCTGTTGATTCTTAACCAGAGCTAGGGAAGTGCTCCTCTCCCTGCTAAGACTTTCCATGGCCCTAGGAAAGAGGCTGCAGATGTTTGGTGAGGAAATACAGGAAACACAGCCTCCAAACCCAGTTCCTCCCCAGCATTCTCAATGGTGAGCACTTAAGTTTTCCATTTCTGGGCTCCGGCAGAGGGAGAGATGGGGGTAGAATATGGATAGATGTTTATGATTGTGTTTTTTTAAAAAGCATTCACCTGTGGTGATAAGATGACGCCTTTATATTGGGCCCGTGGGTCTGATTTACACATTAGCTGCTTAGAGAGGCCTTAGGGAGAATGGAGGCATAGTGGGCAACAAATGTGCCATAGTGGAATCCAAATGTGCTTCTCGGTCCCCTCCTTTGCTGTCTCTGACCAATGCAATTTGTGGGCTCCATGAACTGCAGCCTTGGAATGAGGTTCTGGGATGAAGAAATGGAAAACCGGATTGAACTGATTTTTGTTGGGAGGAGCCCCGGGTGATTCTTGACAGAAAACACTGCTCTGTTAACAGGAACTAAGCTGGGAAGAAGGGTAGGTAGGGAAGTGGTCAAAAGGCAAAGAAGGGCCCACAGGGTCTATAACCCAGTCTCACTTTTTCAAAGCAGAGGCAGATCTTGATATCAAGTTAGATCCCAAGTTGATAGCTTACTAGATTTGGCCCTGTTTGAATATTGAGGGTGTGTGTGTGTGTGTGTGTGTGTGTGTGTGTGTGCTTTGCCAATCAGATGAAGGGAAATAAAAGGATTTAGGACTTTTGCTGGGTAGGAGAGGGAAACAACTCTCAGGGTCGAGTGGTTTCTGAAGAGGTGAGCAAAGAGGGCATTTCCTCCTTTAAATGGAAATAGAACCCTCACCCTCACCCCCAGTCACCACTGTCCCCAAATAGGCCTGGGTGGGAAGGGGCTATTTAGTCTGGAAAGAGGTAGATGGACGTGATCATCTCAGGACTAGATGCTGAACAGAAATAAAGACAGATGGAATATATAGATTCCCATGCTCAGCATATCCTATCTCCCCCACCCCTACGACCCTTTTAATTTCTAATCTGGGACATCAAGATTCTCTTTAGGGAACCTGGGCCTGGTGTTTTTTCCTCTGGTTAAAAAAGCCCATAGGAATATAATTGTCCAGGGCAATTTCTTCTTGGGAAGGGCATCCAGGAATTCTGTTTCCCGTACTAGCACTCTGCCAAAGCTAAATTCAGAATCTGGAGCATATTAGCTGGAGAGTCTCTAAGTGTGGGATTTCACCTCTACCTAGCAGGAAGATTTCCCTACCTAAGCAGACTAATAGGCTGAGGCATGAGAGAGGCTGAGACAGGCAGTTCAGGGATGATGGGTTGGCCAGATGAGTTTCAGCATCTCTAACCTTAAGATGGAGGACTGGACTTGCCTGCCCACCCTTCTCTGAGACCAGAGGGCCTTGAGGAGTGTGGGGGAAGGGCCAGTAGAAGTTGAAAGGGTTTTTGGTGTCTTTTGTGAAACAAGAAAAGCTATGAGCAGAGATTGGTTTGCCATCCTTAGCTCATTCATTCATTTAACAACTATTAATTGAGTGCCCCCTGTGGGGCAGGTGATGTGCTGGATGCTGGGGATATAGTGGTGGACAAAATGGACTCAGTCCCTGATTCTGTGGAGCTTGTAATATGGACCAACTCCAACAGATGCAGTGGAGAGTAGAGAAGGCACCCTACTCCTCGTTTTTGCCACACCCATCCAAATGGTAAAATTCAACCATTCTGGTATCTGCCTCATATCTTCCTGTGGGGGGTTACCTACACAGGAAAAGCACATATATGATCTCTCTCTCTCTCTCTCCCAGGATAGTACAAGCATCACTCTCTTCTCTCTGCTCCAGTTCCTCCTGGAATTTTACAGACAGAACTTCCCTCTTCCTTGGGATAGTATAGACACAATCCCTTTCTCTTCTCCTTTCTCCACATGGTGTACACTCAGGCTCCCATGGTGTAGACCCAATGTCCTAAGCTGTGGTTCAAGGTCATTTCAGGGGACCTGGAGCAAGGACCCAGTTGGGGATTATTTTTGCCCATCTTTGTTTCATCAGAGTCTAGTGTGGGACCCAGAACATAATAGGCACTCAAAAATTGCTCTTAAATAAAGGAATGAACAAATGAATGAATGAATATACCTGTATATGTCAGAGAGCCCAGTTCTGTCTCTGATTCTGTGCTGCGTGTGTTCCTGTGTGTAGGGGGTGAGGGGAGTAGGCATGGGGATGGAAGAAAGGGAGAGGTTGTTTTTGTTGTTGCTTTTAGAGGGTGACGTACAAAAGGTGTGGTCCTCTCTTTTGAGGACCTCAGAACAAAGCCTGGAACTGAAGGAGTTACAGAGAGGATACAGAAACAATCTGGATATATGAACGAGATGTATCAGGATGAAATTGTGAATGCCTGACGTGTATACATATGAATCTGGGTAAAGGTTGATGTGCGTGACAAGGACATTTGGTGGAGTGTGAGCTCCATGACAATGTCTGTTTTTATGTTTATAAATGGCATGTGTGATAATAAATATGTTGGGATAATAAACACGCGCTTACCTGAATACCTGAAATTGTCCTATGTGTGAATGAGATGATGTACGTGTGTACGTGAGTGTGTGTATAGGTAATGGGATAATATGTATGTGTGATCTGGTGTATGTGTTTGTGACACACCCAAATTTTGGACAATCCTGGGGAGATCGAATGCACAGGAGGGAGAAGCCCAGGGACTGGGCTGGGTGCCTCACTGATTTATCCCACCTTTTGTCTTCATTTTGTATATGCCCCATGGACTGATCTTCTGTGGCTCTTACCAGTTTTGAAAACTGTGCTGCTGTCCTTTCTCTGCATATGGCTGTGGAGTTTCCATGAAGATTGCAGGATAAACTGGCTCCCTGGACCTCTGGAGAAAAAGGAGCATCATTTCTCCCAGGCCTCGGCGGGAATGATTTTTAGTGCCTTCCTCCCTGGATTGGCCCTTCTTCCTTTATATCCAACCATGGCAAAGGGAATCTCTCCTCCCTGGGTTTTATATCCCCCTCTATTGTCTTGAAGGAGGCAGCTATTGCCCCCACCAGCTTTGTCTTGAATGAGGCATCTCTCGATGGTAGAGGGTGGAAAACACCTGCAGTAAGGTGAGGGGGAGGTGCAGAGATACGGGAACTCAAATTTAGACCAAGGGGAGAACTTCACAAACTTCTGGTCAGAACAGGTGGCTGGAGGGGACCGGGGACCAGAGTGGTGGCAGTGGAAGAGCAGAGGGAATGCTGGGAGACTTGAGCCTGAGTTCTTGTTTCCACTCTGCCAAGTATTAGCTGCATGATCTTGAAGTCACATAATCTCTGCGTCTCTGTTCTTTATTTGGTAGCGTCCATATGAAAGTGGCTGTTAAATGATAAAGTCTGAAGTTCTTTCAGCATGGGAAAGCTTGCTGTGTGAAGAGGCAGCGGAATGGGAATAAATGGGTGGCCATTGGCTTGGATGGGGAGAAAATAAAGACTCAAGAGGCAGGAATATGAATGACTTAATAGGTTCGAGTCCTGGTGTCTGGGACCTGATTTGGAAGAGTCTTGCTGATGAGTGGTTGTCTGGAGGGGGTGAGGCAGGTGACTGAGCTTAGAGAATAGAAGGCTGGGTGGGGTGGGAAGAGGGCTGTCCCACAAAGGGTGTGGGCCCCTGAGGTCAAAAGAAAAGAGAGAAACTTACTCCTTGTCATCTCTTTCCGATTGGTCAAAGTAGAAGTGGATGGAGCAATTTTAAGTTTTGGTGGGTGTGGGGAGCCTAGGGACCGCATTGGTGAGTTCCGTGAGCATTGGAGGAATTCCCCTCTGGCATTTATCCTAAATCTCTAGGCCTGGGGGTGATATGACCAGGTATGACACATCCTATTCTAGAGAATCTCTAAAGTCCCTTAGAACCCAAAAGCACTCTGCTTGCCCGGGAGCCCCAGGAGGCCGGTTAAAAAAGACAGAGGAGATCCCACGTTTGAGGTTGCCACTTACCACTTTTGCCAGGAGGAGGGTGAAGTAGGTTGGGGATGACGCTATCGGACTGGAAGGCCAGGTGACAGACAGACTCAGGAAGCTTGGATGTCTCTAGATCCTTTCCACCCGCCCCCAGTCCAGGGAGCTCCTGAAGTCAATGCAGTGAGGGGTTGTGTCTCATTTTCTCCTCTTTATTTTTTTGGCTATTCCCATCAGACTGGGATGGAGGAGCTGGGAACCTTGAAACAGATCTTTCCCTCTTTGTTGAGTCTTTAAGGGGATCATCAAGGATTTGTTTGCAGCTTCTCTGCTCCCTCTGCTTTCCTCTTTTTTGATTCTTCCTGCAGCCTTTCCTCTGCCCCTTCCCTCCTTTGTTCCCATCTCTTTCTCATTTCTCTGTCTCTGCTGGGCTCTATTTTGCTCTCCTCTCTTGTCCCTCTTCCTCTCTCTCTTGGTCAGGAGCCAGGACCCCACCCCTCCCCCGCCAGCTTCCCCAAGCTCAGGCGTTGTTGCAGTGATGGTTCAGGGCAAGTTTGCTGCAGGCACCCTTTGGGGCCGCCTTATGAGCCCAGCCTCAACTCCTGTATTCTGCAAGGCCTTTCTTTCGCCTTCTCAGTGACCTCATCCTCCCAGCTCCTCTGGGGAGGAAGCCAGGTAATTGCCTTTGGATCTCAGGGGGCTGATTTTCGCAGGTATGGAAGTTGAGTAGCTATTTTCCAACTCTCTTCAGGATAGCAGCAGAGAAAGAGGGACAGAACCAGGGCAGCAGGTGGGCTGCAGGTGAGACCACTGGGAGACTGGTCTCCCAGTTGTTATATAATGAGATTGTCCCCTAAGGGAGGAAGACTTAATGGTCCCCGAGAACTGGGGGAGAATCCTGGGAATAGTGAGTGGGGCAAAGATGGGACTTGAAGGGGAAGAAGGACTACTGAGAAGGGAGAAGGAGAAAAGCGAGCTGTGATCCAGCTAGTGCCGGTGCTCTTGCCCCTCTGTCTCCCATGTCCCCAGCCCTGCAGCTGCTCCTCTCCCCTCAGTTCCAGCGGCATCTTCTCCC
Organism: Balaenoptera borealis; assembly: GCF_965194805.1. NCBI lineage: Eukaryota > Metazoa > Chordata > Mammalia > Artiodactyla > Balaenopteridae > Balaenoptera > Balaenoptera borealis. The sequence goes on from NC_138870.1 coordinate 46,207,710, forward strand.
TCTCTGGGAAGAAAACAGCAGGTTAGGATATGACTTCAGCATCCCAGACCTGGCAGAGGTCCACTGAGGGAGCTGGGATGGGGTTTTGGTGCAGAAGCAGGCTTGGGGGAGAAAGGGCATATCCAGGGAGAGGCCTGGGGGCTCAGGGCTGGGAGAAAAGCTAGAAAGGGGGTACTCAGGTGGTACTGTTGGATCCAGCCAGGCCCCCAGGTCAGTTGATTCCGCAGCTGCAATGAGAAGTCAGACTTGCAAATAATTACACTGGCTGCAGTGGGATTAGCCTGCCAGCTGGTGTTGGCACCATTTAGGTTGGGAAGGGAGCTTGGCTTCCAGGGGGCTTAATGATTCTCTGGCAGGCAGGACCTGGGGACTAGAGAAGCTTCTTTCCTTCCTATTCCTTGGCTTCTCCGCTCCCCTGTTTATCATCTCTTGATCATCTAACTTGGCACCATCTGCCTAGTTCTCTCCTCTGCGCCCACCTTGTTTGGAAACTTCTCGGGGCCTGGGTTGAGTGAGCACACATGCCAACAGTGTCATCAGGCTCCAACCGTCTCTCTACAAGCAGTAGCTTTAGAAATTCCAATCTGAAAGAAATATAATAAATCAAATTGCACCAGACTCACCCCAAAGACTTCTTCGTCCTGCCCATTCTCTTCCTTTCTGTTCTTCTCTGAAATGCCAAGAAAATGCTGTTGTTTTCATTGCAGCGAGATGGACTGAAGATAGATATGCAGGAGAACTTCCTGGAAAGTTCATGGAGGTTAGAATGTAACCTTCCTAAGGTAAAGAAGAAAGCCACCCTCCTCCTTTAAAGCATCAGGTTAGGGCTAAGTTGGGGGAAGCAGTGAACCAGTCAGAAAGATAAACTCCAACCAGGGACTTGAGACCCAGGCACCCTACTTCCCTAGTGCCTCCAACCCAGGCAGTGACTCTGAGAACCATAATGTGTTACAGAGGGGGAAACTGAGGCCCAGAAACAGTTGGTGAGGTGGGGGCAGGGCTGAGGCCAGACTCAAATCCTGCTGATTCACAATCTAGAGCTGCTCCCATCACACTGGCAGTCAGTACCTTGCCAAGCTTCCAACTCACTCTCCCATCCAAGGCCACCTGCAACATCTGTTAGGTCCCCTGGAAGCAGGGCATCTGCTGGCAACATCTGTTGGGATGTGGTTTGGAGGGCCGGTGGGGTGGTCCATGCGGAGGTGGTTAATGAGCAGAATTAAATAGTGCAGGGAGGGCGAGGAGGAGTGAGCAAGTGAACCAGAGACAGAGGTCTTCTGGGCTGGGTCCTGGGAGCCTCCTCTCTGGTTAGCCTTCCCCTGACCTTCTTGCCCACCCCTCCTATTTCCTCCCTCTTTCAAGGGCTGAAGCCTGAGGGAGAGGTGACTCACTTGTGTGCTGGGCAGGCAGCTGGGGTATCTGGGTCCTTATTAGTCTGGGCTAAGGCTCCAGCTGCTTAGATTACCCCCGCCTCAGCTGATCTGAGCTGTGCTGGGCCATTGCTAGGAACACGTGTTAGAAAGGGCGTCTGGTTAGGAGGCAGAGGGGGAGTTGCTTTCAGCCACACGCAGGATGTGAGCCGACTCGTCCCCCTCTTCTTCAGTGTTTCCCAGACCTTCTGCAGCAGCACTTTTCAAGTGTCCTGTCTTTCTTTCCCTGCACCCTTAATACCTCCTGCCCCTCTCCCTCATCTCCCTCCACTCTCCTGGCTCCTGTCCTTCCCCCACTACCCACCAGCCTTCCCCAGGCCCTGCCCAATTCTCCCTCGACCCTCCCTCCATCCAGCTCCTCTGTCCAGTACCTGGAGATCTCTCACCACCACTGCCATGTCAACCTGAGGCCTGCCGCCTCCCGGGATGGCACCCCAGCTCTGTCACCGGGGGGGAGGGGGGCTATTTTTATCTCTGGAGCCACCCCCGCCACTGTGCCCAGCCAGCTGCCAGAACTGGGGCTGCCTTTATAGCAGTGGGAAGCCAGGGGAGTGAGGGGAGCGGCAGTGCTTGGGTAAGGTGGGGATCTGCTTGTTCCTGGTTTCTGGAGCTCCATGCTCTGCAGGTCCCCAGCTTCCGCTTCCGCTGATTCCCTGGTCCCTGGAATAAGGAGCCAGGGAGGAGACCCAGACATCTGGAATGGTGGTGGCGGGGAGACTGGGCTTTTCCACATCAGGGGCCCTGGGTACAAGGGTGGGCACAGGGGACTTTGTTCATGGAGGACTTGTAATGAACTAGACTTTGTTCATGGAGGACTTGTAATGAACTAACTAAAATAAAAACTAAATAGTAATCTTTTGCATTTATGCATCACTTTATAGTTCCCAGGGTGCTCTCATATGATCTCGTTTGATCCTTGTGAGAATTCTATGAAGCGTGTATTTACCCATTTTACAGACAAGGAAACTGGAGCCCAGGGTGTCTTGTCCAAGGTCACACATAGTGCTAAAGTCCAGGCAAAAATCTCCTGATTTTAATTCATATCCTTTTTCTATTGGATTTAGATGATTTCCTTGATTTTTTTCAATTTCTGAGATTTTGGAGCCTTTAGATCAGCCAGGTAATCCCTTCCCCAGCACCCCTCCACCCACTCCCCCTTACACCCCTCTTCTCTGACCACAGGCAGAGTCTCCTATGCTTTGCTCATCCCCTATTCCAGCTCCTGTTCTTCAGTGCAGGTGGGGAATGGTGGGGATGGACCGGGGAGGGAGGCATTATAGTTGGGCTCCTTGCTATTTTAAAACTACATTTAAGGGCTGAAGGAAAATTCATGCTGGGATCATCACATCTATGCCCTGCCTCCCATCCGGGGAACAGTCTCCTTAGCTCAGACAGAGGTAGAGTGTGGCATGTGTGTATATGTGTGGGTGAGTGGATACGTGTGAAATTTTTTTTCCCAGGAAGGGATGGTGGTTGATCAATATCCTTTCTAATTAGGAACAGTTGATAATAGGCTGGGATGAGCATGTACGGGGTGCACGCTGGGATGATGCAGCATGTATGCACGTGGGGTGATGTGGTAAGCCGTTATTTGTACAACCATCTTTGGTTCTACTGGGCAAGAGAGCAGAGGGATGGACAAGACATCCTCTCTAGAGCTTTTCTAGTCTAAGAAATCTCTACCTTTCAGTAGGATGGTTGAGGTTAGTGCCTACTTGGCTCAGGGGGGCTGGGCCTGGAGTCAGGTGAGGGAGGGAAGCTGACTTGGGTTGGTGTTTGCTGGTGTACCACCTGGCCCCACTCCCACCCCATCTGTATCTCTCCAAGCGAGCTTGTCTACGGAGCAGGCTGAATAACTTGTCCCTCATCCCCTGGGTGGCAGTTCTAGGTCTCTGACTCTGGGTCTAGTCCTTTCTCTCTAAAAACACTACCTAGCGCAGCGGCCGCGCTGCATGGCTACCAGGAGTTTACTAGAACACGACTTTGTAGACATTTAACCTGCATTGCTGCTTCTTGTTGCTGCTGAAGCCCATTTCCGCTGGTCCCAGTAATTTCCCAAACTTCATTTGTTTATAAGCCTTCAAGGCTATGGCACAGTGACAAGGTATTTTAATTTCTCCCTCCTTCTGGTGGGGAGGGGTGCGAGGCGAGGTGTGTGCGGGGTTGGAGCAAGACTTCTCATCATAAAATCCTGGCTCTTGGCCCGTTTCTTTTCTTTTCTCTTTCTCCGGTCATACTCATCCCCTCTAGTCGCTTTTCCTCATCCCCACGTTACCCCCAGCCCTAGGCCGTAGATTAAGGAGACTGTAATCGAGCGGAACTCTCTTCCCCCGCTGCGTTTGGCTTCACTCCGGCTCTCCTCCTTAGCCCCGCCTCGCCCCTCCGCTGACCAATCGCGACCCCAATGCACTTTTATTGGTGACGTCACCCCACAGCCAATCCGGAGGCGGGCTGGAGCTGTATACGCACGTCCACTTCACGCCGCAGAGGCCGGGCTCTTTTCTTCCTAACCTGAGCGAGAGCAAAGCCAGGAGGAGGAAGAGGGGTCTTGGTTCCCAGACACTTTCTAGGCTATCCCATCACTTCTTTTCTCCCTCTGGGCTGGACTGACCTCTCTCCAGTTAATTCACGGTTATTCCCCAGTCCCCGTTTTACAGATGAGGAAACTGGGGCTGGGAGTATTAAAGAAACTTGCCCAGCCTCTCGGTTTCGATGAGCAAGTCCTTCTGACTTTCAGCCACTACTTGGGCGGGGGCTTCCCTCCCCGTTGAGCGGATCTCTGGGTAAGGATCCCCGGATCCCTAGCTTTAGCGAGCCCCTCTCCTGCAGTTTCTAGTTCTCTTCCGGTCTTGCTTCCATCCTTTCAGGTGGGTTAAAGCTCATTTTGAAGAATGGCCCCGGGGAAAAAGACCCTGGGAGGGAGCCGAATCTGCCTTAGCCTCGCTGAGGGGCCCTTGCAGAGCCCTTTCCCTTCACTACAGACTTCCTCTCATGGACAAATTCAGGATGGTTCCCTGTCCCTGCACCCTTAAGCCTCCTGCTAACCCTTTCCTTCTCCCCAAAGAGGAGCCCCACCTCCTCAGAGCAAGGGGCTGGCCTGTACTATTTCTGTCCTTTCTGGGATTCTTCTGAGAACAGATTCTTGTTTTCAGTCTGATTCAGATGTGAAACTTTTCCTGCGGCCTCTCACCCACTTGCTGTGGGCTGGGTCTCTGCCTCATCACTCCTTCCCCCAGCCAGGCTCCTCCTGTTCCCCTCCCCCAAATTCTCTCTGGTCAGTCACTTTTGCTGAGACCTGGAGGAGGAAGTCAGGGACCCAAGAGGGAGCCATTCCCCTCAGGGGCCCAGGGGGCCCGGGGGCAGCATTTTGATACTCTGAAGTAGGAAACTTTGATTCCCATGGCAAGCCCTGTTCCTGTGCCGAGGCGTCACCTCCAAGGCCCCATCCTCAGGTAGGCGCCAGGGATGAGGAAGGGAGATGGGGGGAGGAGGACAGGCTGCTGTGGGTCTACCAGTTGTAGTTTGGTGGAGGGGAGGGATCAAGACTTGACAGCCCCATATGCTATGTGTGTGTGTTAGCAGTGGCAGGTGACTTAGCAGTGTTTCCCCTCTTTCTCTCCTTCCTGACCCCCCAGCATCATTTAGGACCTCATATTCCTCCAATATCTCCTCATCTGGTCTTAAAACCTCCAGAGGGAAATAGGATTCTTCTCTCAATTCCCAGCCTCTTAGCTTGAGGCTGCCCTGTCCTAAGCCCCCTACTTACAGTGATCTTTCAGGGAGTGTGGGTGCTGGAAGTAGTGGCAGGGGATTTTGGAAATCATCAGATCATCCCATGGGGGCTGGGGAAGCTGCACTCTTCTGGGGCGTTGGGATTATTACTATTCAGAGCTGCCTTTTCCAGCTGGCTGCCTAGAGCTGGGAGAGACTGGGGCCTCCAGCAGTCAGGACCTGAGGCTTTCCCGTCGTGGTATGGGGACTGAAGATAAAGGAGAAAGAAGTGGTGGTGGTGAACCAGGGCTAGGAGTGGAGTGGAAGGGCTGTTGGGAAGCTTCCAGGTTTCCTTAGGTCTGGACGAGGACGGGACAGGAGTGAGCATCCTGCTCGTCCAAGCAGATGAATGCCAAGGTGTGGACTTTGGGTGGGTCTGTGGAGATCCTAACTCGGAAGGGCATTAGAATCAGAGAGGCTCCCCGCCAGGCCAGGAAGTGTCGTGGAGAGACACGTGGGGAGAGTTATGTAACTTCAGGAGGGAGAAGTTCAGCACCTGGATCCTTCCAGCTGCCCGAGTCCAGGTCCCTTCCTTGGCCTCCCCATTTGGCAAATTTATTCTTTAATCTTTCTTTTCCTCCCTCCCCCCCTCCTTCTGGTGTCTGGATCGTGTTGGGTTCAGATTTCAACAGGAGCTATAAAAGAGCTCCTGGACAACATCGAGAGGTGGAGATGGGAGGAACTTGGAGGGAGGGGTGTGTTGAAAGCCAGCCTACAACCGCACTCTGCTCCCCAAGCCCTGAGATCTCAACTGGGAGTGCTGGCAGATAGCCCCCGACCTGATTAATCTGCTCCCTTTCCCTTTTATTGTTTAATGAACATTTACCGAGCATGTACTATGTGCTCTGGGCGCAGCAGCCAGGATAGAAAAGTCACTGTCAGTGCCATCAAGACACCCCCAGTTTCCTGGGGGTCTGATGGTGTCTGCAGACACCATCACCCCAGGAAGGATGGACGACTGACCCTGAAGGAGCTGTGATGCAGTGGGGTCCAGCCTCGCTTTTGGTGTTTGGGACACAGTAAGGCTCCAGTAGAGTGAGTTGTAGGCTTGCCGACCTGAGTGAGATTGACAAGTTGTGTGACCTTGGACGAGTCTTATAACCTCCCCCATAAGGAGATTGTGAGGCTCAAGTCAGGTTTGTAATGATAAAGGAGAGGTCATGGTCATTATCATCCTCTCATTTCCTCTGTTAGGGGGCTTCCTAATTACCAGCCTCCATCCAAACTAGGCTCACTCTTCTCCATCTGGACTTGGGATCAAGAAGGCAGGCGCTTGTTGGACTTGAAGGGAGTGAGGCGTGAGCTGGACCAGCATGATGCTGGTCAGTTAATTCCAATTCAAATCATGTTTAAAGAGCCTCATTTTATATGCCAGGCCTTTCACATACATTCTTTCATTTAATCCTCTTATTAACAGGTGGTTTACTATTATCCTCACTATTTAACGGATGAAGGAATTGAAGCTTGAAAATAAAGTTTCTCAAACTTTAGTGTGAATGAGAATTATCTGAGATGTTTGTTAAAAATGCAGATCCCTGGACCCAAACTTCAGAAATTCTGGTTCAATAGGTGTGCAGTGAGGCCCAGAATCTAAAATTTTCACAAGTATCCCAGGTGATTCAGATGCAGTGGTCTACAGGCCACACTTTGATAGACACTGATGAAGAATTAGTGACTTGCCCAGGACTCAGAGCCAGGAAGTGAAAGGTCTGCATCCAGGAGTCCTGCCTCCCAGAGTTGTGCTGGGAGCCTGGGTTTCTGCATTGGAAATCGGGCAGCACTGCCTTCCCGCCTCCCTCTCTCCCTCCCTCTAGGCCCATTGTGAAGACAAAAGGAGATAATGTAGGAGAAAGCCCTTTTTAGAATGTAGAGCTGGCAGCATTGTCAGAGATTATGCAAATAAATGCAAAAGAGCACCCATGGGCTTGGCTGTTCACTTGGGAGCTTGTGCTGGAATGCGTGTTTCCCTAGGTGGCTCAAGAAAGAAGAACTTTGGTGGTGGGCATTGACCCCTAGTGGGCAGAGTTTTCCGCTGTAAAAGGGGCTGATCGAAATGGAAGACTGGGGCTGGGATTGGGAAGAGATGGGACCAGAGGCCTTTTTTTCTTCCTGGGTTGTGCGTCCCCGGAGTTGAGGGTCCCTGGCCATGGGGACTGACCAGGAGAGGGAAGCCATGTGCCCCAATGGCAGAGTGTATCTCTTTCCTCTGTGATCTCTGGTCAGCTCTCAGTTGCTCCTTTCCAGCCCATTGGCTGGAAAGCCTTTTTTTTTTTTTTTTTTAATTTAATTAATTAACTAATTAATTTATGGCTGCGTTGGGTCTTCATTGCTGCGCGCGGGCATTCTCTAGTTGCGGCGAGCGGGGGGGCTACTCTTCGTTGCGGTGCATGGGCTTCTCATTGCATTGGCTTCTCTTGTTGCAGAGCACGGGCCCTAGGCGTGTAGGCTTCAGTACTTGTGGCTCGCGGGCTCTAGAGTGCAGGCTCAGTAGTTGCGGTGCACGGGCTCTGCGGCATGTGGGATCTTCCCAGACCAGGGCTTGAACCCGTGTCCCCTGCATCGGCAGGCGGATTCTTAACCACTGCACCACCAGGGAAGCCCCCTGGAAAGCCTTTTATGTTGTCAGCCTCTATTCCTCCTCCCTAATGAAGCCTGAGCTGGGACTGAGCTTTACTGAACCCGGACTCTTCCTTATTGAACCACCTGCTCTTTCCACATGGAGATGGTGCAGCAGGAAGGCTGGAAGTGATATTTGAAGATAGCCCACCGAGGAGGCTGCAGCGTCACCCTCCAACTTCTTTCCCCACCCATTTTTCCCCTTTCCCTTCTGCCCCATTTGCATTCAGACCTGTCTTTGGCCAGGACTGCTGGTTCCTGAGGTGAGAGTTGGCCAGTGACGCTTCCTGGGGCTGGCTATTCTGGACGCCCCTATTCCAAAGCTGCTGAGACCCGGGGATTCTAGAGCTGCTTCTGTTCAGGAATGCCATTGTTCTCCCTCCCCCGGCATCCCTGGAATCGGTGCTAATTTCAGCCTCCAATCCCTGACTCATTCTCTTCTCCTCCCTGACTCATAGGGTGACCTTGGGTTTCTGAAGCCCCTCTCAGTGGGGAACTGTGCTGGCCACCATGTCACGCCACCTTGGTTTTAGGTGGGATGGGGTGGGGCAGGGCTGGGGGAAGGAGCCAGAGGGGAATATTTCATCACTTTCTTTAAAATCACCATCTAAAGTCAGAGAGCTCTGTTTGCTTTGTGACTGCCTGGGCTGGACTCAGGCAGTCACAAACCGGACTTTTAAGAAGCCTCCCTGTTAATCCCCCGGAATTCGTGAGTGCAAAATATGAGGGATTGTTCCTTCAGGCAAAGCATCCAGTAAGTGAGACCTCCAACCCCACCCTCCCCACTTTGGCTCTGTGGGAAGCTGCCACGGGGCAGAGGTAGGGGATGGGTACAGTCACCCTTGGCCAGAGGTTCTCTCTGGAGTGGCACTGGGGAGGCAGGGGTTAACCCTGCTTTGTCCTGGTTGATGGATTCTGGAATCATAATCGATTAGCTCTGCCAGGGTGGAGTGAGGCCAGGCGAAAGCATTCAGATTGGTCTTTGTTCTGTGTCTTCGCCATCCCTGCCAGGGACAGAGGGGCTGTGGACATGTACCCCCTCCCCGCCAAGACCAAAAGACATAATGAAAGAATGCTGGGGCTCTTTTGATGGCTGTTGATCCCAAAGCCCTCTCTTAGGGGGAAATGAGCAGTTTCAGCTCTTGGTTATTCAGACTATGAAACAGCGCATCCCCAAAACATCACCCTGGGAGCTTGTACCTGCCTAATTCTGCTGGGCCCCGGGCAATCTAAACAAGAGTTTTCAGGAAACACTGACTAAAAGGGGGCGTTGAGAGGTCAGAGGGGGATGGGGACCGTGGAAGAGCCCGAGGTTTAACTTTGGGGGCTAGGTAAACTTAGTACAGGCAGTGGCAATGGCCTGTGATGAAAAACATTAGCTGCTGTTCTTTTTTTAATTTTTTTAAAAAATTAATTAATTTGTTCATTTATTTTTGGCTGCGTTGGGTCTTTGTTGCGGCACGTGGGCTTTCTCTAGTTGCAGCGAGCGGGGGCTACTCTTCGTTGCGGTGCATGGGCTTCTCAGTGTGGTGGCTTCTCTTGTTGCGGAGCACGGGCTCTAGGTGCACGGGCTTCAGTAGTTGTGGCACGCGGGCTCAGTAGTTGTGGCGCATGGGCTTAGTTACTCCACAGCATGTGGGATCTTCGTGGACCAGGGATCGAACCCGTGTCCCCTGCATGGCAGGCGGATTCTTTTTCTTTTTTTTAAAAAATAAATTTATTTATTTATTTATTTTTGGCTCTGTTGGGTCTTCGTTGCGGTGCGCGGGCTTCTCATTGTCGTGGCTTCTTTTGTTGGGAAGCACGGGCTCTAGACGCGCAGGCTTCAGTAGTTGTGGCACGTGGGCTCAGTAGTTGTGGCTTGCAGGCTCTAGAGCACAGGCTCAGTAGTTGTGGCGCACAGGCTTAGCTACTCCGCGGCATGTGGGATCTTCCCAGACCAGGGATCGAACCTGTGTCCCCTGCATTGGCAGGCAGATTCTTAACCACTGTGCCACCAGGGAAGCCCAGCTGCTGTTATTCTATTAGAAAGATTAATGGGTTATGGAAGACTGAGGCTGTTTCTGTAAAATGCATCCTATTAGAGGTATCCTGTTCTCTTGACAAGGTGGCAGCGCCTAAGCAGGTTATCTGTACCCGGGCCCCTACAGGCTGCGCTACATGGTGAAGCAGTTGGAGAATGGGGAGGTAAACATTGAGGAGCTGAAGAAAAACCTGGAGTACACAGCTTCCCTGCTGGAGGCCGTCTACATAAATGAGACGCGGTGAGAGTGGTGACATGGGGCTGCGGGGAGAAACCCACACACAGAGGAGAAAGATACCAGACAGAGACAATGATTCAGGGAGGGCCGGGGAGTCAGACAGAAACCTGACCCAGCCAGAGCAGGGAGGAGGGGCGGGAGGGCAGATAGATCTATAAGTAGAAATATCGGCAGAGGTACAGGCATAGAGTTGCAGAGACAGAGACAAACACAGACATCAAGAAGAGAACACTGTTCCAGAGCCGGAAGGAACCTTGAAGCTCATCTAGTCCTAACCTTCTTCCCAGTGCGGAGGCCTTCCAGACCTGCGCGCCCAGGGTGGGAGCCACTGGTCACACATGGCTGTGGGGCTTGAAACCTGGCAAGTGTGAATTGAGATGTGTGTGTATGTAAAATACATGCTGGATTTCACAAGATTTTGAAAAGAGAATGTCAACGATCTCATTAATATTTTTATATTGATTCCACATTGGAATGATAGTACTTTGTGTGTATTAGGTTAAAGAAACGTTATCGTTAAAATGGATTTCACCTGTTTTTTTAACCTTTGAATGTGGCTACTAGACAATTTAAAGTAACTTATACGTGGCTTGCATTTTATTTCTGGAGGACAGTGCTGCTGGTCTGTAGCATCCTCGACGGGTGGTATCCATTCCACTGTCTGCTTGAATAATTCCAGAGTTGGGGTGCTCACTACCTCGCATAGTGACCTGTTTCATTATTGGAGACATCAGATAGAGAAACAGAAGTAAAAAGACTTAGCAAAAGAAAGGGAAGGGAGGGTCAGAGAAGGGAGAGAGCTGGTGTGAGAGTTTCCAAGGTGTGGCTGGGCCCGGGCCTCTAGGCTGCGGAAGCACCTGCCGTCTTTCCTCTGTGACTCCCCTTCTGGGGCCTCAGGCAAATCTTGGACACAGAGGATGAGCTGCAGGAGCTGCGGTCTGACGCGGTGCCTTCGGAGGTGCGGGACTGGCTGGCCTCCACCTTCACCCAGCAGGCCCGGGCCAAAGGCCGCCGAGCAGAGGAGAAGCCCAAGTTCCGGAGCATCGTGCACGCGGTGCAGGCTGGGATCTTCGTGGAACGGTGAGGCTCACCCACGCCCTGCCCGCTTCTACCCCTCGCTGTGTCCCTCGTTCCCAGCCACCCTCGTCTTCCAGGACCCCACTGTACCACCAGCCCCACATGCCCACGGCCTATCTGCACAGCCCCGCCTGATCCGACCCCACTCCCAGACCTCACACCTGGGCTCCTTTCTGTTCTTCTCCCTCAGGATGTTCCGGAGAACGTACACCTCTGTGGGCCCCACCTATTCCACTGCGGTCCTCAACTGTCTCAAGGTGATCCCCGGGGGTTTCAGGCAAGAGGAGAAGCTTGCGGAGGTGGAAGAGTCCTTGGGACTTTCAGACTCTTTACGGGATGATTTTTGCCTTCCCTTTTAACTGTTGTTTCCATATTCCTCAAAACAACTTTTCCCCGCTCAAGAGGCACACTCCTGACTTCTTGTCACTCCCATACTGCATGATATCTGGGAAGAAAGAGGCCTATTTACCACTGCTTTGTTTTCCTGCTTCCCAAGCCTCTGTAATCATTGGGAAGTCCTCCTTGAAGTCTACCTGCAGCCCTTGCTGCTGCAGGGGATGTCCCCCTTGGGAGTCTCCCTGCCTAGTTCCTTGTTTCTCCACAGAACCTGGGTCTCTGGTGCTTTGATGTCTTTTCCTTGAACCGGGCAGCTGATGACCACGCCCTGAGGACCATTGTTTTTGAGTTGCTGACTCGGCACAACCTCATCAGCCGCTTTAAGGTCGGGCAGCATCCTATCTCTGCCTCTGGGTAGGATTCTCCACTCCCACCACCCTGTTCTCAAAGAGTCCCAACAAGCAGCAGATTCCACAGGCTCCCTGGCTCCGTCTCACTGTCAGGGACGTCGCCCCGTGCACACCCCGGTCTAGCCTTTCCTTCACTTGCTGCAGTCCCAGCCTCTGGCTTCATGTATTGCTTTCTAGGGGAAGATTCTAGCCCTGCAACTGTCCAGCCTAGGATTCTGCACTCTTGCCCTTTGCTTTGTCCCCTAACTTGTCCTCTCCAGGCTGGCTGCAAGTTCAGCTCCCTGTTTCAGCCCTCCTGCCCCTGCCCATGGACGCTGGAGGCTTAGAGGCCAGATGCTCTCAGCTGGTGCCCTGCAGGACAAGCGTCTCTCCATTTGTTTCCGGGGAGGGGGGACCTCTCCCTCCCTCCCCCTCCAGCTCTAGTCTCTGTCCGAGGAATTTTAGGGAGAGGGTCAGCTCTTGGCAAGGCTAGGTGGGGCTGTAGGAGGGGAGGGAGGGTGTGAACTCCGTTTGCTCCATTCAGCTTGGCTGGCCAGGAAGTGTACAGGATTAACGTCCTCTTCAGATCCTGTGCCAGGAGGGAGCGTCTTTTGGGAACAGGGGCTGGTAAAAAATCACTTGCATGTGGAAAAACCACACTCGGAAGTGGAGGGTGAGGGGGGCTGAGGAGTCGCCATGGGGATATTTGGTGAGCACTCGGGTGGGGGTGACAATAGGCGTTAGGGTGGAGGAGAGCATATGTGTTCTGAGGGGGTCAAAAGGGTCCAGCCGGAGGGCCTCTCCCAGAGGGCTCTGGAAGGCCACCGGCCACCTGTGCCTCCACTCCACTATAACAGACTGTTGGTGTGTGAGAGCCTTTCCTTGACCCTTGACTCCTCCCTTTACAACTCCCAAGGGGTTTCCAGAACGTCCCTGAGATGCTCAGCTGAGAGTTTCTTCAGTGCCTCCCTGAGCCCTGTTCTTCTGCAGTTGCGTTTTCTTCTTCTTTCCAATCCTGCCCTCTCCAGGACGGAGAATAGCAGGCTCTTATTTTTCCTAAGACTTTTCCCAGCTCATGTTTCTCCAGACTGGTTCTCAGGCTTACTGCAGACACCAAGTTCTCCGGGTGCTTCCTCACCCGGCAGGACTGGTTCGGGGAACTCCGAGAGTAACTGCATCACGTTGGGTTTGGCCTAGCCCCAGCCCACCTTGCTCCAAGGCAGTTAGAGAGAGAGGAGCCTTCTTGCTCTAGTAGTAGAGAACCCCTTGGAGCCGCCCTTTTCAAGCTCCACCTTCCCTTCCTGGGCACCCAGCCCCTCCCATGCTCCTCCCCTTCCCTTCCCTTCCTCCAGGGACACCATGGCAACGCAAAAGCAAGGGCGGTTGTCATGGAAACAGTCCTTTAAAATTCCCTGAATTTGGGGCACAGCCCTCCAGGGGTTGGGGCGGGGGATGTTAGGGTCTGACTGACTAGTGGCACATCCTCTGTTGTCTCGTCACTACTGTGCATCTCTACAGAAGCTTCCTCAAGTCCTGAACCCTGCTCTCCTCGCAGCCTCAGAGATCTAGGGACAGGTACAGACACCAGCCCTGCCCTCTGGGAACCTTGGGCCTTTGAAGGAAGCAAACGTACCCCAGGGCATATGCAGAGACCGAGACAGAATTGAGTAGCCCGCGCCCGACAGAGCTCTGGCTCCTGGTGCTTGGGTGTGTGTGTGTGTGGTGGTCAAAGGGTGGGGAAAGGCTTCTCAGAGGAGGGGGTGATCCACATCTGGCTAGAGGGGCCTCCCCGGGTCATCTTATTCTTTCGTTTGCTTCTGAGCCCCTCTCCAGTGTATTGGCTTGGGGATGGGGTGAAGTGGTTGGAAGGTAGGAGGGAAACTTTCTTTCCTCTTCTTAAAAATCTCCAGGGAAATAATAATAATTATAGCTACTCTCTAGAGAACACTTACTAAGTGCCTTGTGCTTATCTCGTTAAATTCAAGGTAGGTGGTATTATCTTCATTCTGCAGTTAAGCATCTGAGGCACAGGAAGGCACGTGACTTGCGCAAGGTCACACAGCCAGCAGGTGGTAGAGCCAGGATGTGAACCCAGGTTCACCCGACTGCGGAGCCAGCGCTCTCCTATGCCCTGTTGCCTTCCAAAGAAAGGGCCTTGCTGACCTCCGTCTTTGGCCGCTGCCATTCCCGCACATCCTCCACAAATCTCAATTTCCTCCATCCTACTGCAGATTCCCACTGTGTTTTTGATGACTTTCCTGGATGCCTTGGAGACAGGCTATGGGAAGTACAAGAACCCTTACCATAACCAGATCCATGCAGCTGACGTTACCCAGACGGTCCATTGCTTCTTGCTCCGCACAGGGATGGTGGTAGGTGCCCTGGAAGTCACTCTTCTGTGACTTAGGGTCTTATGGCTGCAGAACCGGGAAGTCTAGACTTTACTCCCATTTCCTTTTTTCTCTCTTTGGTTCCTCTCCTTTGGCATCCCAAAGTCTTTACAGAGTCAGATTGGGCTTACTCACTCTAGAGTGTTCCTGGGTGGACCGTAACTTCATGGGCAGCGCTGGGGATGTGTGCCGGCATGTGATGGGAATGTTGCTGGTTGGGATGGAGGAAGGTCTTTGGCCATGCCGGGAGCTGAGAAACGTGGCTGCATTAGCCCAAAAGCTGGCCTCGGAGAATGGAAGGGCTGGGCTGAGCAGTCCTGCCTGTGTGTGGAGGTCTTTGGGCAGGGGCCGGCAGGGGGTCCGCCCCCTCTCATCGTCTGTGTCTTTCTCCCAGCACTGCCTGTCGGAGATCGAGGTCCTGGCCATCATCTTTGCTGCAGCCATCCACGACTATGAGCACACCGGCACTACCAACAGCTTCCACATCCAGACCAAGTGAGGGATGGGGACGTGGCAGGGGCAGGAGGGGCCAAGTGGAGGTGCAGAGGGCCGGACACGGTGACTTGGGCTTTGCAGGTCAGAATGCGCCATCCTGTACAATGATCGTTCCGTGCTGGAGAATCACCACATCAGCTCTGTTTTCCGAATGATGCAGGACGACGAGATGAACATATTCATCAACCTCACCAAGGATGAGTTCGTGTGAGCAGAAGCCAGGAGTGGGCATCCCTAGAGACCCCCTCACCCCAACACTCTTTTCCCACTTCCCGGAACTCCTGCGTAGCAGTGCTGATCAATACTTGGGTTCTGTCCTTTCAGAGAGCTGCGGGCCCTGGTCATTGAGATGGTGTTGGCCACAGACATGTCCTGCCATTTCCAGCAAGTGAAGTCCATGAAGACGGCCTTGCAGCAGCTGGAAAGGTGAGATATGGTGGGGTGTGGCTGGGCATAGGCCAGAGTGAGGGGTGTGTGAATTGGGGGGGGGCATCCACATGGGTAAAGGGTGTGACAAGTCTTTACCTGGATATAGAAACTCTCCTGGCTCCAGCTATCTGCGTGTATCTCGTGTATGTGATGTGTGTGCACGTGGCCCTGGGTTTGTGTACAGCCCAGGCAGCCAGTCTATTGGAGAGCGCTTGGGCTGGGGGTCTGAGATGGGCGTTCTCAGGGCAGCTTCAGGTCAGGCTTACTCTGGAATGTAATGGAAAAGCATTCAACTCTTTGGACTCATTTCTGTATCTGTGAAATGTGAAAATGTAATGCCTCCCTCCACAATAGCTTGCCACTAGTTCCTACTCTAATAGGGCTATTGGGAGAGTCATGTGAGGTTAAAAAAAAAAAAAGCACAGAAGAAATGCCATAATTACATCTAATGTTGCTTAAAAGTGGGTGGGAGTATATAAATGTAAGGGAGAACAGACTGTGTTTGTGTGTCCTGAAGGTGTGTGTTAATGTATGGTGTCTGTGTGTGGGAGAGTGTGCAGTGTCAGAGTGTGTCATTGTTGGGAAATAATAATAATAATTATAATAATAATAATTATAGATTACATCTACCGAGCACTTATTAGGTGCCAGACACTCTTCTAAATACTTATATGCTGTATGTCATTTAATTCTCAGAACAACTCTATGTGGCAGATTCTGTTATTATTTCCACTTAGAATTGAGGAAAATGAAATATGTAAATTTTAAGTAACCTGCTCTTCATCACACAGCTGGTGTGTGATAGGTATAGTGGGGATTCGAACCCAGGCCCTTTGATTCTGAGAGCCTGGGCTGCTTCCTATACATATGTAAATGTGTGTGTGTGTGTGTGTGTGTGTGTGTGTGTGTCTAGCCTCACAGGGTGTTTGAAGTTTGATCTGAGAGAGGGCATGTGATGGGAAGTTAGGAATGGTCCAGGCTTCCTTTTCCTAAAAGATCAGTCTCCCTCCCCTTGCCATCTGCCCCAACAGGATTGATAAGTCCAAGGCCCTGTCTCTACTGCTCCATACTGCTGACATCAGCCACCCAACCAAGCAGTGGTCGGTTCACAGCCGCTGGACCAAGGCCCTCATGGAGGAATTCTTCCGCCAGGTACGAGGCCTCTTTGCCCGCCCCCGCACCCCCCCACCAATGGGGCCTTCTCTCCCCTCTGTTCTCCAAGTTCCCTGTTCCTACTCCAGCTCCTCATTCAGTGGCCTGCCGCTGCCAACCTGATCCCAAACCCATGGGATACAATGTCATCTCCGAAAAGCTTAACAGTAATTGCTGGCAGTGGCATTTGCATGCCACTCATTTCCAGGTCAAAGGCACACAGATCCCTCTTCTCCCCCGGCAGCCCCTTCTACCCCCAGCTGCACCTCGATCTGGTAGACTGAGGTGCTTCCCCGCCCTGTCTGCTCCCCCAGGGTGACAAAGAGGCAGAGCTGGGCCTGCCCTTTTCTCCGCTCTGTGACCGCACTTCCACTCTCGTGGCACAGTCCCAGATTGGTGAGTGTCCCTTCCCGCAGGGAGGAGAGAGTTGCGAAGGCTAAAGGATGCTGGCTGGGCCGGGTCAGGACCTCTCCAAGTCCGCATCCTTCAAAGCCATTCTTCCCGTAGCGGCAAGCCCGCTGTGCTAGAGCATGGGGTCCTGGGGTGGAGTTCTCTGGGGTCGCGAAGACATCATCACAAAGGCTGCCCCCACCGGGAACTTTTCAGCCCCAGGTGACCCTTTTACATGCAGCCGGGGGCACAGCTGTGCTGGCAGTATCCTCTGCCCAGCCCCCCAGGTCAGATGGCTCCATTGTGTTACCCCTGCACTGCAGGTTTCATTGACTTCATCGTGGAACCCACGTTCTCTGTGCTGACTGATGTGGCCGAGAAGAGTGTCCAGCCCATGGGGGATGAAGACTCCAAGTCTAAAACCCAGCCCAGGTAAGGGTGGCCGCAGCAGCCGGGGACCCACAGAGAGCACCGACTCCCAGGGAGGAGGTACAGGCATGGCGGGCGTGGAGAAGTAGGCGACCCCAAAAGTGGGAGCCCCTCTACTGCGAGTCACACACAGGGGCGGAAGGATGGGGGGCAGGGAGTGTGGTCTGCACCTGTGTTCCCTCCGCCGTATTTATATCTCTCCCATTAGCTCTGTCTTTATTGCCTTTCTGCTAATCTGCTTTTATTTTCCTTCTAGTAGGAGGGAAGGTGTGGAGAGGGATGGGGACTGCGGGTGCCTAGCAGAGGGAAAAGAGAAGGATGAGGTTCCCTGAGCCTCCTGGTCTTCCATCCCCTCTACTCCGAGGGCTGTGAAGATGGCTCTGGGGTGGGCAGGGCCTGACCTCTGCAATGTTGGGGGTCCGGCTTTTAGCTTCCAGTGGCGCCAGCCTTCTCTGGATGTGGAAGTGGGAGACCCCAACCCCGACGTGGTCAGCTTCCGCTCTACCTGGACCAAATACATTCAGGAGAACAAGCAGAAATGGAAGGAACGGGCGGCAAGCGGTGGGTCCATTGGGAGGATGAGGCCTTGCGGGGAGGGCGGCTGATGCAGCAGTAGCGGGTCCCTTTTCCTTAAGCCCGTCAAGCAACCCTTTGTCTGACTCCCTCCCTGAATTGGGAAGGGAACTGACTAGGCTGCAGTAAGACCCCAGGAACGACTGACTGGCTGACTGGCCTGGACTGTTCTAGAATGCGGACTTGAGAGAAGATAGGGACAGCCACATGCCACGACCCGAGGGACCCCATGCACATTGCGGTCTGTCAGTGGTGCCCTGTGGATGTGGTAACCTGGTGGCCCTGGCTGGGACATCTCTTCCTTAACGTGGGAGCTGAGGGCTGTGCATTTTAGCAAGCTTGGAGAGGCTCTTCCCGGGTGGGCATGGGTTGAACATAGCTCAGCTCCAAGGAAGGGGGATGTGTGAGAATCCCTTACTTGTCTCCACATATTCCTTGGGTTTGGGGGAAATATACTGCTTGGTCTGGTCCCAGCTTCCCTCATGCCCCTTTGTAGGCGTCACCAACCAGATGTCCATTGACGAGCTGTCCCCCTGTGAGGAAGAGGCCCCAGCCTCCCCTGCCGACGATGAGCACAGCCAGAACGGGAATCTGGACTAGCCGGGGGCTGGCCCAGGTGAGCCTGTCGCGGTGCGTGGGGAGGGGCTTAAGGTTCTGCAGGGAGTCGGGCCAGCGGGATGTCCCACAGGCCTCTTTGAAGGGTCATCTCTGGGGTTCAGCGGATGCAAGGCCGTCCTTCCCTCTTTCCCAGCGGGGATATGGAGGAAGTGCACACACAGACCCGAGCCGGGGCCTGAGTGCAGAGCAGAGTCCGCCCACCTGCAGGAGGAGGGGAGCGGGGCTGAGCAGCTCCTTTGTGAGGGCTTGGGAAGAGGCAGCAGTCAGGGCCCGAGGCTCCGGGAGGTCAGCTGGGCATGACTTTCAATCCAGCCCCGCTCGCGCCCTGGCTGAGCTCCTTCTGCAGGGCATTTTTTGCTCAACTGTAAGCGGGACTGAGTGGGGATCCGGTGGGACCCGAGGAAGGTAGGTCAGGCTGGAGATGAAGGCGGAGATCAGAGCACCGAGGTGTCTCCTCTTCCTCCAGGTCCTCACCGGGTCCGAAGTGTTCGATGTCATCAGCACCATCCATCGGGACTGGCTCCCCCATCTGCTCCAAGGGAGCATGGACGTCGAGGAACAGACAACCCACCCGAAGGACAAATGCCAGAGATTGTGGGACTGGGGAAAGGGCCTGTCCCCGTCCGACACCCACTGGGGCGCACTTTAATCTCCCGGCGGCAAGACTGGGGAACTTCAGGCTCCCAGTGGTCACTGTGTCCATCCCCCCTGCCTCTGGACTCTCCCTATGACCAGATGATCGGCTGGAGGGGAGCTTCCTGGAGGCTTCCCAGGGCCTGAGGGGGAGGGTTGGAGATGCCAGCCCCCTGGGTCCTCCCCCATCCTTTTTGCCTCCAAGTTTCTAAGCAATACATTTTGGGGGTTTCCTCAGCCCCCACCCCAGATCTTAGCTGGCAGGTCTGGGTCCCCCTTTTCCTCCCCTGGGAAGGGCTGGAATAGGATAGGAAGCTGGGGGTTTTCAGAGCCCTATGTGAGGGTAGGGGAGTGGGCTCCTTCAGGGCATGGTACCTTTCTAGGGCCTGGGAATGGGGGGCATCCTCTTTACCCCAGACCTGCACTGCTTCAGTCCCATCCCCAGCCCAGACCCTGCAATCTTCCCTCTCTCCCATTCTGAAATGGTGACCGGGGGAAGAGGAGCCATTGCCACCAGGGGCTGAGAGGAGGCCTTTCCTGGGGTCCCCAAGGACTCGGGACTGGTCTAGGCCCCTGGGGCTTGTCACCTGCCCTGGCTGAGTCCTGAACCCTTTGCCTCCTTCCTCTCCCCTGGGGCTGGGAGGCTCCCATCCGACCAATGTCTGTAAAGTGCTTTGAAGTCTCCCCAGCAAAGCACCTTCAGGATACATCCTATGAGCACAGGCGGGAGAGCTGGGTTGGGGTCAAGGGTGCATGAGGAGGGTGAGGTGTAACCCAGTAATCCTGTGCTGCTGACAGAGAGGGTCCCTCCCCCTCCTAGCCCCGGCCCAAGAGGCCCCTCCCCAGGACAAGTGGGGAGTGGTGGGTGGAAGGCAGACAGGCAGGGGCTCAGGGCTGCTGCTCTCGTGTCCTCTGGAGAGAGCCCAGCCAGGCGCCTGCCCCTTCCTCTCCTCAGGCTCCTCTCACCCCGCTTTGTCCCAGGAAGGGCCCAAGTCCAGGTGACCGCCCTCCTCCTGTCTTGTACCAACCACACATTTGTACAGTGGGCCCTGTTCCTGTGAAGTCATATCCATGGTCTCTTAGACCTGCCACCTGCCACTTGTCCCTCCTACTCCACCCTGAGTGGGGCAGAGACGCATGTGACTCACCCGCGCCCTTGGTCTCCCAGAATCCTGCTATAGCCAGAGATCAATAAAGAAGGGAGACCTGGCCTGGCTGTGTGTGTTGTTTGCCGGGTGAAAGTGCACTGGGCATCTTCACGTGCACTGTCTCTTCAAGCTGATGAAACCCTGGTGTGGTGTTCATCCTGTTATATATGGAGGCCCAGAGAGGTGAGGTCTTGCCTGAGGTGCACAGCAAGGGTGGCAGAAGGGGACCTTACACTTCTGAAGTTCTTTTTTCTCTCCATCACACTACTTCTTCAGTAAAGAGGGGTGAATCTTGCCTTCCCTCCTCCCCTCTCCCCTCCACTGCCTGGAAAAATCAAAAGCAGTAGACAGGAGAGGCCTGGCTGTGGGGTCTGAGGAAGGTTCTTTACTTCTGCTCAGCTTTTGCCGTTTACCCGGGCCCCTCGGTGTCTTGGACGAGGGGGAGAGGTGACCTTTCCAGTTCCCAGCAAGGGCCTCTTCGTGAATAGCCACTGTGTCCTCAATCTAGCTTGGCTAACAGGTTGGAATCTGGGTGGTGGTCTCCGCACAGCTGGAGAGGGAACACATCCTGCAGCTTGGGACTCACTGAGGCTTGGAGGGCAGGCAGGGAGGCATCCACGCAACGCCCCGCCTCTTTCCCATGGGCCAAGTGCCGGGGTGCAGTTCCCGGCTTTGTTCAGCAGATGGCGCCCACAGCAGCGTCGCAGCCAGCCGGGCCTTAGGGCTCCAAGGCTTCAGGGCAGCCCTGCCAGGTGGTTGTATCTTTTCCTCAATATGAAGAGAGCCTGGGGCCATCCTTCTTTCTTGGTACCCCGGAAGTCAGTCCTCCTACCTATCTGACCCTCAGCTCTCTTCCCCTAGCAAGTCAGGGCAAGGCTGGGGAAAAAAATCCTCCCTTCTCAAGGCTCCTGCCCAGCTTCCGTATTTCCTCCTTCCTGGAGGCAGCTGGGCAAGAGGCAGGGGGGCTATAGAGAGGGCAGGACAAGACGGGAGGGAGAACAGATTCTCCAAGTTGGGAAAGAAGGAAAATACCAAGGACTTAACACTAAATTTATCACTTTTAAAAACAAGAGATTTTCCCCAAAAGTGAAGAAATAAGAAATAAATCCAGTGTCCGTGCATTCCCAACTGCAGTCTTGATTCCAAGATACCTCCTTCACTCTCAGACCTGTTGCGAGGGAAGCAGGTAGAAAGAGAAGGTGAGTGAGAGGCCTGAGGTCCTATTGTCCCCTCCCCTGCTGGTGTGCCCAACCATCCCGTTAGGCATCTAACTTCTAATGTCTGACACCAGTCCCTGGCCCCGTGTCCAGTCTACACAGGGGAGGGGAGACTGTAAAATCAGAGCTCACGGGGTTATTTCATCAGTGTCTCCACTCCAGGCAGGACCACTGCTCACCAGCCTGGACAGGTGAGGATCTTCCTTTGGGTTCCAAATGCCCTTTATCAGAAAATCCATGGTCTACTTCCATCACCCATTCCAGGAGCCAGAAATCCTCAGACAGAGTCTAACCTCAATCCCTCCTGCTGCACTTTTATCCCATTTCTCTTTGTTTGTCCTTCCGGGGAGATGCAAATCCTCTGGCCACAGAGGACAGCTTTTCAGTGACTGAAGCTGGTCCTTTGTCCCCCTTTTCCTTGACTCCAGATCTTAGCCCTCACCCTCTCCACACAGCCTGCTCTCCTGCAGACCGGGCAGCCCTGGGGTCTTACCGAACTGGCTCCCTGGGAATCCAGTGGTGGTCTACGGGTTGAGGGTTCCTCTGTGCTGGGTTTCTCACTGCCCCTCTCCTGAGTGTTAGGGATGGATTCTGCAGGCTCTGAGGGGGGAGAACAGGTGGTGGGAGGGACAGGTAGTACTCAGGAGGGCTTGGAGAGAGGGAGCTGTTTCTGCTCACCGTAGCCCATACTTCAACGACCCCTGAGAGGAGCCCAAGACCAAGCGGAGGGCAACGGGGCAAGACCAACAGGGTTTTCTCTGGTCACAATGAGTACTTAGGTTCACTATTTTTTAAAAATCTGCAATCGGAAATCGAAAAAAAAAAACCCTCTAAAAAAAAGCTTAAAATTTTGGGTATGATCTCAAAGTGTGGCTAAACCTGACCTGAACAGAGATGAGCTTTTGAGAGGCTATTTATCCCACTTAGCGTGACCATTCATGTCCCTGCAGAAATAGTCATGTGTCTGATTACAGGGGGCTCTGCTGGGGGTATTATGGAACATATGGTATATACACCGTGTCACCTTCATAAAACTGGAAAAATTCTGACTTCTGGCCCACATCTGGGATAAGGACTCATGGACATGCAGGTTCCATTTCTTGCATACTTTGTGTTCGCTGCTGGGCTAAGGACCAGTCTCATTGAATTTTCACAAACAGCCCAATGCAGTAGGCGCCATCATTGTCACTTTACGGATTGAGGTTAAGTTGCTCAAGACCTCTGGGCTGATAAAGTGGCAGAGCCAGGATCCCAGCCCGTGAAGGCTCCTCCCATTCCGGCGGGCTCCCCCGATACAATAGGGAGCTCTGCAGTCCAAGTTGGGAGGGGATGGTGTCATTCAGTAAAGAAAGATGAAGAGATGCAAACACACACCGTTCATGCAAAAAATCCATACTCTCAAGACAGTTTCTGGCTACTGCTAGGCCCCTCCCTACAACGGGTAAGGCTGGCCTCCCCTGGGGTTGGTCCCTCCCCAGCCTGAACGTACTGTGTGCTTTCCCAGAGGTGCCCAGCCGCGACTCCGCTGCTGTGTCTCTGATCCCAGGTGGGCAGGACTCCTGTGTCCCTGTGCTCTCAGCGGCTCCTTCAGGCTCCTCTCCCTGCTGCTGTTGCCCCAGGTGATGTTCAACCATCATCTGGAGCTCTGAGGGTGAAGAGAAAGGGAGGGAGCAATGGATGTGACTGCCCAGTCTCCCCCATGGACCCTCAGATTTGACAGCCCCCCCCAGAGGGCCAGCACACACTGCCCGTGTGGTTTGACTTTCCTGTCTGAGATTGAACAAGGAGGGACATCTGCTGGGCAATAAGGAGGGACTAAAGCTAGACAATAAAATGTACTTTTTTCAAAGGTAAGGGAGGGGAAAGGAAGAGCCTTTAAGATCAAAAGATCCTCCTGACTTGCTGGGATACCTGGTCTCCTTTGGGGGCAGGAGAAAAGACTCAATTTAGATTCAAGAAATATTTGAGTACCTCCTCTGTGCTGTGCACTATACCGGGTGAGTTCACATACTTTATTTAACTGCCAAAGTGAGGTAGTATTCAGGGCCCCTGTAGGTTAAGCAGGTTCTCCAAGGCCACCCAGCTAGTGGGTGGCAGAGCTGGAATGCAGCCCCGCGTGGTCCAGCAACAACTCTCCTTTAATAAAGGCAGATTTAATGACTTCCCAAGGACTCCTTCCAAAGGGGTCATCCCGGCCACTGCTCAGCATCAGGCATAGCGGGGAAGGGTCTTCCGAACCTTTCATTGTGGGTGTGGTCCTCGTCACCTTCTTCTGTTGCCGTGGAGACATGGACAAAGTGGACTGTGAAGGGCACAGAGCACAGGTGGGCGTCCGCCCTTCTCGCCCTCCTCCCTGCCGTGCCATGCTTTGGGACTGGAGACTGGGGGTAGGTGTGGGCTTCAGCAAGTGGGGGAAGAAAACCCCTGCTTCCTCGGCCCCCACCCCCATGATGGTGAGCAAGGAGACGGTGTGTGGGAGAACGTAGAGGACCATGTGTGTACATCCACTCAAGAACATGTGGGGGGGGGGGTACAAGAAAGAGGGAGACAAAAGGTCCTACAGATGGGGGCGTTGAGTAATAATTTTCTAATGAGTCTGGGGGTTCTCTGTGCTGGGCTGAGCGGGAGGG
Organism: Balaenoptera borealis; assembly: GCF_965194805.1. Classification (NCBI taxonomy): domain Eukaryota; kingdom Metazoa; phylum Chordata; class Mammalia; order Artiodactyla; family Balaenopteridae; genus Balaenoptera; species Balaenoptera borealis. The sequence goes on from NC_138870.1 coordinate 46,231,694, forward strand.
GCCAGCTCACCTTGAGATGCGGGTTGGGGACCCGGTCTTCATCCACCTCTGAGGGAAGGAGGGAAAGGAGAAAGTGTTGAGGATGGGAAATCCAGGGGGTCCCGCAGGCTGACTTCCCAAGGGGAGGAGTCTCTGCAATCACCTCCTTCCTGATCCGTCCCTCACATCTGCCCCTAGGAAGCTGGCCCTGATGGTGGCTGTCCCCAGCCTCTTCCCTCCAGCTCCTTCCTGCTCTGCTGGCTGGCTTTACCTCCTGCTTCTAGTCGTGTCCTTGCCTCTGTGGTCAGTCTGCATCTACATCCTTGCCTCAGACCTGGAGGTTCTCAAAGGCAGGATTTGTGGTCCTTTTGTTCTTTTCCTCCCTGTCTCCTTCCAATCAGTCCCCCACCCCCGATCCAGAACTGAAACATGCCTAGGAGGGAACACCGGATAGAGAACAGCAAACTTATCCTGTGCAGGGCCCAGGACAGTCCTTTTTAGTAGTTGGAGGAAAGTTGGAGACTCAGGTATCCTGAATTCCAGTCCGGCTCATTACCATCACTACCTCTCTTCCACTCTCTCGCCAGCGCCCCTGACATTCTCTGAGACCTTGTTCTCTCCCCAGACCTTGATGGAGACACTGGTGACCAGAATGCCAGCTGCTCCCTGAGCTGTTTCTAACCTTCCCCTTCCCCTCTGGGGGCCATGAGAATAGCTGATGGCGACGGTCCCTCCCCCTCACAGCTGTCACCGCCTCTGGCGGTAGGGGCAGCAGCCTCTCAGTTGCTGGAGAAACCTGGAAGGCTGTTGCCACAGCAACCAACACTCCGTTGACCACCCCAACTCCTGGGGGGCTTAGGAACCAGGTTGTCTCCTTCCTAGCACTGCTCTGTCTTTCCAAAGCAGAGGAAATCCTCCTGCTAACCCAGCCACCACTTCCCTGCCTCCAGGACTGAGGAGACCGCGGGCTCCTCAGATGTGCCCTCCTGTCTAGCACCCACCTTCTCTCACTGGGACCCAGCTGTCTTCAGCAGCCCCCACTCCCTTCAGCGACCCATCCTGGGGTTACCTGGGGATGACTGGTCACTGGTCAGCACGAGTGTGGCAGGGGTGGGGCGGCGCCTCCGGATCTGAGGGAAGAGGTCAAGTACACGTGGAAGCATCACAGCCCCGCGCACACTCAGCAACATAATCCAGGCCGCCCACTTAGCACCCTCAAAAAGTGCCACGTTACACTGAACCCACGGTCTCCAGGTGGATGTTCTTGGGCCCGTCCCTCTGCCCTGGGGACCCAGAAGACCACCTCCACTCCCTGCTTCCCCCAACCCCCTTTCTGTCTCCACATCTCCCTGGGTCCTGGCCCCAGCTCTCCATCTCAGCAGCTATATCTGTGCTAATGCATCAATCTCTGGCCTGCTGTCCTTCCGTCCATCCTGGATCAATGGTCAGAAATAACCCGAGAGGGCACAAAGCTTTCCCCTTAGTCTCCCAGCCCACTCCCCAAACGCACATGAACCTGTCATGGGCCAGCACCTGCGGAGAGCGCCCCTCGATCCCCACCCAGCCTGGGAGGACAGCACAGAGAAGGTAGGTCTGAACGTGCCTTCACCTGGCCCATGCCCCTCCCTCCCTCATCTCCTCCCTATCCTTGTACACACTGCCTTTCTGATTTGTCAGGAAATACGGTCTGGAGAAATCCTTGTCATGGTATATAACATGAGGAGAAGCGTGAGGCAGGACCCTGGTCAGGGACTAAAGCTAAGCTGAAAAATCTTATCCTGGGCTCTGGGGTCCCATTCTAAGGAAGTAACAGATAAGAGCGGATTGACTGCTGGGCCTCTGAGCCCCCTTTCCCCGCCTCTGTTCTTTTGTCTTGCTGCCAATAAAGTTGACTGTTGTTGAAGTCAGTCCAAGTACTCTTGGGACACGTAGTTTTTTCCGTTACTCTGGAGGCTTGAAAGTGAAGGGTACCGTGGGGTTGGAGTCCCTGCAGCTCCCTCCAGGGCAGAAAGTGGGTATCAGCCCTAGCTGGGGGCAGGGTTAATCTGAGAGAAGGACTCCTCAGAGAAGAAATGGGTACATAGAATGGGGGTAGGTTGGGGTAGGCACTGTGTTCTTAGGAGAATCCAGCAGTATCTGGTTTTGGTGGCATTTCAAGGTCCCTGGCAATGCCAGTTCAGTGTGTGTGTCTGTGTGTGCATACAAACATGCACTGCACAGACATTATTTGTGAGTCCGTCTCTGGCTATTCCTGGTGCAAACGTGCTGGGGGCCAGCAGGTGGGCAAGTGTGCTTCGTGCATGTGGGGTGAGGCCATCCTTCTCCTAAGAGAGAACTCCTCTCTATTTCTTTCCTGCCCTGGGGGAGGGGAGCTGAGACAGGGAGAGGGTGCGGTGGGGGTGGGGATTAATGGGGGTTGGGAGCCTGAGAAGGAGTCTGCAAGTTTGACAGAAAGGGCCTCTGAGAGGGCAGCTGGGCTCTGTGATCTTGGACAGGTCCCTTAACCAATTTCCTTGCCTTGGACAAGATTTCTAAGCACTCAGAGTCCTTGAGAATTTTGATGTCCTACAGCAGGAGGCAGTAAAGTTAGACTTCCTGAAGTACCTCCCAGGCACCTGAACTACTAGCAAATGAGTAGGCGGTCTCTTATTTTCCTTGCCCCGATCGCAAATCCTAGTTCTCAAGGACATTTGGTGCCTTTGCCTTTGATTTCTTTCCAAACCAGTTATGCCAAGGACCTGGTAGTTGTGGGCACCCCTCCATCGCCTGCCACTCTGTGCTCCATAACTCAGAGTTTCCAACCCCTGCCGCCCTCTCATGTCAGTCTGGGTTAGGTGTTCCTGCCAAGCCTGGAGCTTTTTGCCTACACACTTGGGTAACACAGCAAGGGGGGGCTGAAGTTAGACTGCAGGTAGAATTTCAGGCTGAGCAGTCACAGATTTCTGAAGATGAGAGAAAAGCAGGCTGAAGTCCCAGCTCTTTTTCCCTCTGGCTCTATAGCACTGCCTCATCCTCCTCCCCTGCTCCCCAGAGCCCTGGGCCAGCTGGACTGCCCTCCCCCAACACACACCTACACCTGCCACATCTAACACCAAACAGAGGCAGGCGTCAGGCAGTGAGCACTGGCTGTGCCAGTGGAAGGCATTTCTGCTTGGAACCTCACCCCTGAGCCCGTAGCTCACACTCCTGGGCCCTTTTCCCTGGGTCTGAGGTTATCTTAGCCAGCCCACTGCCTCTAGGCATAAGAGCCTTTTTCCTGACCCCAAGGGGACACTCCCCATGCTCCTGGCTCTCCACCCTCCTCATCCTCAGGAGGTTTGCAGTCTCACCACCCTCCCTCCTACTGTCACACCTTAGAGGTCTGGAGATCCGGCTCCCCCCCGCAGGCCAGGGAGAGGATGGAGACACAGGTCCCTAACCACTCCCCACACTTTGGGAAGCTAACGTTATAAGGAGAGCGTGTGTACCCAACCTTTCCCTTCACGTCAGACCTTATTCCACCAAACAGCTGGAACAGCAGAAAGAACACTCTCTCCAGCCCATCCCAAGAGGTCAGAGTTTTCTCAGGTGGGGAGGCCCAGCCAGAGACTTGGCAGCCGGTTGGGGGAAACAGAGAAGTGACCTTGCGGGAAATGGATAGTCTTTAGGAACAGGGATGTCTAGGCAAATGGATAGAGAACGCGAAAAGAGATGGAGCAATGAGCAAATGAGCAAATCTTTGGCAAATGGGCGGTAGTAGCGACCACGGGTGGTCACCGTCTCCACGCACATGCTCACTCTCCCTGATACACACACTTGCTCACACAGTCTCATACACTGCCGCCTCTGCCAGGCTGCTCGGAGCTAAAAATAGGCCAGGCCGGGAGGCTGGGCCAGGGCCCTGGACTCCCACCCCTTGAGCCCAGGCCAGCACAGTGCTTCTCCCTTGCCCACGCCCAGCTAGGACCCCAGCCCCGAGAAAGCCCTCGTTTCGCGCTCCCCAGGGCCATTCTCTCCATGCCCTCCCCTTCCCGCCCCCCCCCCTCCCATTACCGATCCAAAGGGCAGGAGATGGGAATAAGGACCCAGTGTCCAGACCTGCAGAGCGCGGCGGAGTCAGCCTTTAGACACGACCACTCCTCTCCCCCAAGCCCGGCCCTCGCAGTTTTCCTCAGCCCCTTCTTGTTCTCACCCTCTGGGGTCCGGCAGGGTCGCCCCCAATTAGGAGAGGGCTGGGGGGGCTCTTTCTCCTCTTTCAACTCCCTCCATTACCTGCCCTCTCCCTTAGGCCCTCCGACACCTTTGGGCGCCCCTACCGAGCTCAGAAACTCTTGGGGGGGGGGGTTGACTGGGTAGGGGATGAAAGACTGGCGAAGGGGGGAGGGGTCGTGTCCTCAGGCAAGCCCCCTCCCCCAGGGCTGGGGAGGCAGGGAGCGACTCTCGCGGGGACCGGCTTCGAGGGCAGGCGCTCGTCCTTCAGTCCGTCTCGAAGAAGCACAGACGGGGAGACGGGGCTTCCACGGTGGGGGAGGGGAGAGAAGACCCCCCCCAAACAGCGCGCCGGCGCTCGCAGGGGCGCACCGCTAAGGGAGGACTGAGCGGGGGTCTCGGATCGCACAGGCCGGGGGTCCCTCGTCCTCTGTGGGGCGAGTTCCCTGCCGCCCCGCCCCGCTCCGCACCTGCTCCGCCGCCTCAGGGTCAAGGTGCGGCTCTAGCAGCGGGACGGTGAACTGGATCTTCCGGGGGCTGTGGTCTTGCTCCATGGCTGGGGCGGCGGCCGCTGGGCCGGCGGCGGCGGCGGCGGCGGCGGCGGCGGGCGGGCTGGCGGCGGACTCGGGGCTGGGGCGGGAGCGCTCCCTCTTCGCTCCGCTCCGGCCCGGCCCCAGCCCGGCGCGCTTGGCTCTAGGCTCCCGGCTCAGCGCTCCCGGCTCGCGGCCCCGGGGACTCCGCGGCCGCCGATTGGCTCGGCACCCGCCCCTCCCGGCCCCCTCCCCTTCCCCACGCCCGGAGCCTTAACCCCGTGGTGGCTGCGCCGCCGGCTGGCGGGGGTCACCGCCCCGCTGGCGGGCGAACCTGGGTCCCGGTCGCAGTGGACACAACCCGGATGGGTATCCGGGGATCCTCAGAGTTCTGGGCGGGGAGTGGAGGTGGGGAGCGGCCACGAAGAACTTCTCCAGGCTGGGGCAGAATTGAGGAGTTGGGAATGTGGAAGGGCGCTGCCAGAGAGGAGACTGCAAACGCTAGAGGAAGATTTCCTTTCTGATCTTAAAGGGGTCGCCTCATGGAGAAAAGAAAGAAAGGGGATCTAGGCTTGCAGCAGGAGGGATTAAAGTTAGACCAGGAGAGGGACTTTCCACTGAGAGGAAACCGCTAGAGCGGAGGTGGAAACTTGGAGGGGAGGCGTGGGGTCTGGGCACAGGTCTGGGTTCACTGTGCAGCGAGAGGGGGAACCAAAGACCTTAGAGGGTATCCAGAGCCTCTGTCTTGAAGTGCTGATGGCAGTAGGTGGAGGGATCAGGGAGCAGGACCATCTGGGACTCAGCAGAAGGAGAAATGGGGGTGGGGAGCCAGTAATGCTTGTGAAATAGGTTTCTCTTCTTGCTTGCTAAATTCTGGGGGTGTAAAGCAGGTGAAAGGCCTGCCAGGGGAGAATGCTCCCCGGGGATGGAGGGGGAAACACCTGTGGTGGGGTGGCTTGTTTATAGATGGGGTTGGCTTCCAGTTCCACTATTGGCAGAATAATGAAAAGGATCTGCTGTAACTGAAGGGATGGAGGTGAGACTGTGTGAAGAACTTACTAGTTTGGTGTAGGACCAAGATGTCAATACTAGTGAGTGAGGGAGATAGGATATTCACCGGAGCTGGTGGGCACTCTGCCAGGGGCTGGGGGCCACTGGGTAGAGGGAGGAGAGGTGCTGGGCACTGAGGAGGAGCAGGACTGGATGCATCTTTGGGGGAGGAGAAGAAATGGGCACAGGGAGTTCTGAGGGAGGGGCTGGGCAGAGGCCAGGGCCAGAGATCTGTTTCTTTAGTCTTAAACTGAGCAACTGGCACATTCCGTACAGGTTGATGCCTGGCTCTCTGGGAACCCTGGGATCATCCTCTCCTCTAAGTGGTCAGCCTAAATCCTCAGTTGCCTCCTCTTCCAGGCAGCCCTTCCCTGGCCTGGATTTCACATTGCCCCTTTCCGTCTTACCTCCCAAAATAACCTCCCCTGCCCTTACCCCTAACCATATCCCTTTACACAAAACAGGCCTGGCTCACTTTTCTCAGGGCAAGGCTGGGGTTATAGGGACCCAGTGGGCCAGCCAGACCTCTATCTGCTGTTAATTCACCACTGTTTTGCTGTTACTTGGACTCCAGGAATGACCCCCTACACCCAGCCTACACGTGCATGGTCCCTTTGTGCTCTCTTTGAGGTAGCAGGGCCAGTCTGGATAACAGCTGGTTGGATCCTCAGATCCCTCCCTTCCAGTTGCTCCCCTCCTCCCAGGTGACATTGGAAGGAGGGTGTGTGAAGACACTGAAGCCAAGAGGATAAGGTTAGGGTGGGGGACAAGGGGGCCCAATAGGACCCAGGTGCTCTCTCTGGCTTTCCCTCCGCTCACCCATCTCCTAACTACACGTACACAGAGCAGGGTCCAAGGTGTCCTTTAAATAGGTGACTTGTCCCTCCCCTACCCCATTCCACCAGGACCCTGGAACCTGGAACTTGAACCCAGGATTCCCACACCCCTGTCTCTGGGGACTCAGATGCCCCTCGCTGAGGCTTGATTTCCGCATTTGTAAAATGGGCAGAATTGTCCCTAACTGATAAGGTTGAGTATCATAGGAGGTAAGGCACCTGGCACATAGAAGGCCCTCAATTAATTGATAGCTGCTGTTACTATTGTCGCGTTATCTCCTGGCAGGACAGCAGAGTTACGGGAGTCACCTTTCCAGGTTCTCAAAAGAAGACCCTCCACACCCACCCCGGTCACCCAGTTTGCCGTGTTCCCTTCAAACTTGGGTTTGGTCATGGAAATTCCTCCCAAAGCCTCACATCCACCCTTCCGTTTCCCTTCTCAAGCTCCAGATTCTCAGACTCCCTTCCGCTGAAAGCTCCAGGTCAGGAGAGGGCCCAGAGCGCTCAGGCTTTGGAGAGATGGCTGATGGGGGCTGTGTAGGACAAGGGTTCCTGGGAGCAGCCAGTGCTGCGGTAGAGGCAGAGGAGAGGAGAGAGCGGGGAGGGAGGACAGGCAGCTCCTGGTTCTGGCTTGGGAGGCGCCTGGGGGTGAGTGGGCAAAACGTTTATGGGTAGCGGGGAGAGCAGTGTGGCTGGTTGCAGCCTCTGGTCCTGGGGTTGCTGCACAAGCTGGAAGGGGTCTGTCTGTGAAGGCCTGTGATGTCGTTTTGACCTTTTTTATGCCCGGAGCTGGGTGGGTGACTGTGGTGTCTGTTGGGCTTGTGGGTGGAAGGAGACGTGGGTCGCTTGCACATGAGGCTGGGAGTTGCAGTGCCTGCTCTTGGAGCCCTTCCTAGAATGAGTAAGAGGGGAGCCTGCCCCGTCCCAGCCCTTCCCTGGCTTGCACGTGTCTGTGCAAGGTGTGCTTGTGTGTGTGCAAGCGTTCACGTCCCTGCCGCAGTCCTGGCCCCACCGGAGGAGCGGCAGCTGTTCCACGTGGTGTACTTCTGGGTCCATGAAATATTTAAGGTTACAGGGATGTGACTCGGTGATGCAATTGCTTCCCAGCTCGCACCCGCCCCTACTCTCCAAGCTGGACTCTGGCTTCATGTGGCTGCTCTTTGTGGCTCTCAGCATTTCTGCTTTTATTTGTCTGTCATCCTCACCCCCCACTAACCTTCTCCTGCATTAATTCACTAATCCCCACGCCCAACCAGGAAGGAGGGCAGGAATTATGACCAGAACCCAGGAGGCCAAGCCCTTACCTCTACTTTTGCGTCTCCCTGCTGGCCAGTGTGGCAGGGCTAAACTCCTGCCTGTTGAAAACATGATGTAAAATAAAATTCAAAAAAAAAAAAAAAAAAGAAAAGAAAACATGATGCATGAGCACTTTCCACGCATTCAGCTCTGAGGACTTTATACACCCAAAGGAGTAATGACCCTATCCAAGTGGTCCCCTGGGAAGCCATATGCTCCTACCAACTTGCTGCAGTTTCTCAAACATTTCTTGAAACTCTTTTAGAATCATCTCAGAACTGGTGGCATCTGCTCTGAAAAATCCTTACTGGGGAGCGAATCTTTGTCATTTGGGGTGGCTTTGCTCTTCTGGAAATGAGTGAGAGTCTTTAGGGGTTGTGCCTTGTGAAGAAGGAAGGAAACCAGGTGAGGAGCAGAACTGGATCTAGAACTGAGGTGTGGGTATCCTGCAGTGAGGCTGTCTGCCCTCTGGGGCTCCAAAGCCCATCTAGAAGCCATCTCTGCAAGAGAAGTTTCCAGAACTTCTTGTGAGCCCCAGCAGCACCGTTGGAGTAGGTGTGTGGCCTCTCAGGGGATGACTTGGAAGACCCAGCCTCCTCCAGCTGCATGAGTCCTGGTTTGCCTGCGAAAAAACCCATTGCTGAGATTCTGCCAGGCTTGGGTGCACACCCCCTTGCAGCTGGCACTGTTGGGAATGCGGCCAGAGCTGGTGATTCAAACCGAGGGGATGCTCATTTCCAAAATGCTTTGCCTCTTCTTGAACCACAAACTGGCAGAGGTGGAAGAGACGTAAAGATCAGTCAACCCAACCTCCTTGAGCTAGAGAGGGGAAACTGTGGCCAAGAGAGAGGAAGCAGCTCTCCCAAGGACTTGAACCCATGCCAATGTTCTCCCCAATAAGCCAGATTTGGAGGCAACGGCTGAACCTGAAGCAGGGGCATAGACCAGAGGACCTCTTGAAATGCATTTTAACCCTGTGATCATCACTAGTCGAGAAGACCCAATCCCTCGCCTTCCACCCCAGCTCTCTAACAGGTTGAATTTATACTTCCAACCAATCTTTATCAGGTATTTATATGTGCCAGGCATTGTGCTAAGCACTGGGGATACAGTGGAGCACAAAACAAGTACAGTCTCTGTCCGCTGGCATCTTACAGCCTAGCAGGGCTCTGGGTGGAGTAGGGTAACTAGGTAATTATAAATGACAAATACTGCAAAGTGAAAGTACAAGAATGAGGTGCATCAGGGAAGGAGGAAGGTCAATATGACCTCTGATTGCTCGGATAACCGTCTCCTGGGTTCAAATCTTAGCTCTGCCACTTTGGGCAAGATGTTTAACTTCTCTGAGCCTTGGTTTCTTTATCTGTAACTAACCAGTATCTCTACTATCCTAGTGAAGGTGGGATAAGGTGATGTCCACAGAGCACCTAGCTCAGTGCCTGGCACCCATCAAGCTCTTGTGAAAGGAACACGAGTAAAGAGGAGATCATCTTAGCTAATGTTTTCTCCTTTGACTCTGGAAAAGGCAGGGACGAAGAAATGGGGGCTTCAAAACTTTCAGCATTGGGAAGGGGTCTGCAGAACACCCCCTGCCCCTTTTTAGCCGGATTCTGCTCTTCCCACCCTTGTCTGGTCAGCCGTTCTTGATGGCCAGCTGTGTCCTCATCAGCATGGATGATCACCCTACCCTGCTAATTAACACCCGCCCTGTTAATGATTAAATCTACTGACTTTGACTTGGGGGTGGGATGGAAAATTCCCCAGCCACAGGACGGGACTGAGGTAGGTTACTGGGAGTCGGAGGGAAGGGCCCCCTGGGCTCTGGGTGCGTTGTTGACGGTAGGTGGCCGGGGAGCAGATGCCTGGTTTTCTCCCGGGGCTGCTCAGCAGGGGAGAGTGGATGGAGAAAGGTCATTTGAAAGTCACAGCCCATCCTCCTCCCCCACTCCTACCAAGCTTGGCAGAGGGCACTGGGCCCCAGCCCAAGCCTTGGCATTCCTCTTGCCGGGGGTTGGCCATTGAATACTGCTATAGCCGGAAGGACAGGGGGAGATGGTGTATTAGTTCCTAGGGCTGCTGTAACAAAGTACCACTAACTGGGTGGCTTAAAACGATAGGGGTTTATTCTCTTACAGCTCTGGAGGCTGGGAGTCTGAAATCAAGGTGTCCGCAGGGCCATGCTCCCTCTGAAGGCTCTAGGGGACAATCCTTCCTTCTCTCTCAGCTTCTGATGGCCCCAGGTGTTCCTGGGTTTGTGGCAGCATAACTCCAGTCTCTACCTCTGTCTTCACATGGATTTCTTCCCTCTTGTGTGCTCTCTGTGTCCTCTCTCCTCTTCCTGTAAAGACATCAGTCATTGGATTTAGCACCCACCCTAAATCCAGGATAATTTCATCTCAAGATCCTTAATTAATTACATCTGCAAAGACCCTATTTCCAAATAAGGTCACATTCTGAGGTTCTGGGTGGACGTGAATTTTTTTGAGACACTCTTCGGCCCGCTACAGAGAGTGAGATTGCCTGGCGGGTCAGCGAGGTGGTGAGTACTCTAGAAGGCTGTGCCAGGGCTGGTACAGGAGACCAAGGCTCTGGGTCCCTCCCCCTTCCCCAGAAGTAGAGGAAGTGCTCAGGACCCGTAGGTGGGGTTGGACTGGGTCTCAAGAGGCCTAGAAAGAAAGGCGGTGGTACAGAGGCAAAGGGATGGGAGTAGGCCTGTTCTAGATTGGAGTCAAGAAGGCTGAGGGGACTTTGAAGGGAAAATCCTGGGTCCCTGTAATTTAGTCCCGTTGGAAGGGAGAGTGTAACTCCCATTACATTACACATTGTATATCATACATACTCTGTATTGTATATTGTACATGTTATTGTGTCTATTATATACTATATATTATATGACAACCACAACTTTTCATGTAATAAAAGAATAAAGTTGCATTTTGATTACCTGATAAGTTTGATTTCATGATGCCATCCTTTATACTTTATTGGGCCAGTGGGCAGGGAGAATTTATTCTCTTGCTCCTGGGAGAAAACCCAGGAAAGCCTCTTAACTATTCTGCTCACTCTTAGATAAGAGACAGGCTCAATTCAGAAATTAGACTGACCAGGCCAAAGTATGAACCAAAACCCAAAACTGTTTTTTTTTTGGCTTGTTATTCTTAGTCTTTTTTTTTTTTTAATTGAAGTCTAGTTGATTTACAATGTTGCATTAGTTTCAGGCGTACAGCATAGTGATTCAGTTTTTGGGTTTTTTTTACAGATTACATTCTATTATAGGTTATTACAAGATACTGGACATAATTCCCTGTGCTATACAGTGCATCCTTGTTGCTTATCTATTTTATGTAGAGCAGTGTGTATCTGTTAATCCCATACTGCTAATTTGTCCCTCTCTCCCTTCCTCTCCCCTTTGGTAGCCATGAGTCTGTTCTCAATGTCTGAGTCTGTTTCTGTTTTGTATATAGGTTCATTTGTATCTTTTTTTTTTTTTTTTTTAAATTTTTATTTATTTATGGCTGTGTTGGGTCTTCATTTCTGTGCAAGGGCTTTCCCTAGTTGTGGCAAGCGGGGGCCACTCTTCATCGTGGTGCGCGGGCCTCTCACTATCGCGGCCTCTCCTGTTGCGGAGCACAGGCTCCAGACGCGCAGGCTCAGTAATTGTGGCTCACGGGCCCAGCCGCTCCGCGGCATGTGGGATCTTCCCAGACCAGGGCTCGAACCTGTGCCCCCTGCATTGGCAGGTGGATTCTCAACCACTGTGCCACCAGGGAAGCCCCATTTGTATCATTTTTAGATTCCAAATAGCAGTGATATCGTTTAGTATTTGTTGTCCTCTGACTTGTTTCACTAAGCATAATATTCTATTTAACATCACTTTTCTGTGGCCTGCTGGGCCCTCCTTCAGCTGGAGCCGGGAAAGGGGCGGGTGGCTGGCTTCTCTTTTCCCTCCCCACTCCCCACCCAGCCCTGCCCAGTGGGGCTGGTGCAGAGCAGGCAGGAAGGGGTAGGTGAGTTTTTACACCCTTTGGCACTCAGCCGCCTCCTCCCTCAGCTGGCAGTGTCCTCGCCCTTCCTCTCTGATGTTCTCTGGTGACCATTCTCCCATGGGTGCTCTCCTGGTTCCTCAGAGCTTTCCCATCTGCTCCGTTCACCTGTGTTTCCTTATCCCAGGAACTTGAGCCTCCTTCCTCAGCTGCTGGGGTCTCTTTGTCCCTTGAGGAAGCCCTATTGGACAGCACCCAAGATGAATGCATGGGGATACACCTGTTTCTCCCCCCAGGACCCGTAGTTGGTTCTCCCTTTGCCAGGCAAACTCTGGGAGCCCAGGCTGTCCCAGAGCGCCAGCTCAGCCAGCCTGCCTACAAGCGGTCCCCTGGTGCTTGTCTCTCCTAAACTTCTGGGAGGCATTCAGGCCCCAGGACATGCTGCTCCCCACTCTAGGGGCCACGTATTCAGCTCTTGGGGTAACCCGTGCCAGCATCCACTAGGTTTGCTGCAAGGGGGCAGGCCCCCTTCCCTTCCTTGGGAGAGAGGGGATGGGGCTCACAGCACAGCTTCCTCCACGCATTTCCTCCTTGCAAAACCCTCCCCTTGTTACTGGACGCAATGGGTCCATCGCTTGGGGTGCTTAGCCAATGAACACGCCAAGTACTTTTGATTAAAGCAGAAACATTTATTACTTGTGACAAGTAAGGAGACAGGGAGATAGCTCTCAAAGCCTTGTCTCCCAAAACATCAGGATCAGGGAAGTTTTAAGCTAAAGGTGTATGTGTATTCATGAACGGGCGAGTGTGACCTTCCACGTAGAGGTGGAGTTCCAGACGCGCTTGTGCAGTATGACACGTTCAAACATATGTTGTGCGTTCCAAAATAGTGGCAATCCCTGCCCTTGGAGTGGAGATTTTAGCATTGATATGAGGCAAAGGGCAATCTAGGCTGACAAAATCCAGGCACCTCGTTGAGTGAAGCCACAAGGGTCAGCAAAGGTCAGTATTGTCATTCCCTGGGCTCCAGTGAATCTGGTGGTTGAGTGGTTGAGGGGGTTTGGATCCTACAGAACAGCTCAAGAATGTGCTTCAGGCTGATCTTTACCTTTGAAAGAGAACTGGGTGTCTTTAAGATTGATTTATTATCTTTGCTATGGTTGCTTCATTTTCTGATAATAGTTTCTGCATTCTTTTTTCTTTTTAAAATCATTAATTATTGAGACCGATTCTTTCCACATGAAGACCTAGGAGGCCACAGTTCACCTTTCTCCGAATCATCAGTAAAGAGAACAGAGAGGGGTTCTGAAATGTGTGCTCTGGTTCTTAACGTAAGCTTGTCCAGGGCGTGTTACGCTTTCTCTTTTTGCCTGGTACTCTACTTCTGCAAGATATGACATACTCTGGTTTAATGCCATCCCTTCCTTGTTACTGTCTCGCTAACACCTTCTCTCTCTATAATGATGCCTTTCTGTCTCCTTGATCTGGCTGAGGGGGTCAGAAACTAGCTCTTAAACACTTCTTTTGAAATTCTTCCTATGATGATTTGGCGCCTCTCTTTGAAATTCCATCTATTGTATCTTGGTGCCCAGTTGAAATTCTAATTTTAATATTCTGTTACAAAAGCATCTGGGACAGTTACAATTGTGCCGGGAGAGAGAGGCATCAGGTTTTAAATTCATACCAGCACCTTCTCTGTGTGGAGGAGAGGACATCAAGTGAACGGACCTGAGGTGGAATGGCCACCAGAGGGCAGCAGATCCTCCTTCAAACCCTTTTTCCTTCCTTGGACTCATTGGAGCTGGATTGTTTTATTCAATTCCCAGAGACCAGGTGGCGCCCAGGTGCTGGGTCACGTGGGGGGGCTCAGCTCTCCCGGTATCTCAAGCGGCTCTTCAATGTTGATCCTGCTTTCTGATTTTCTGCAGTCTAACCACCATTCTTCCAGTTGAAGGATCAAAGATGTCAGCCTGCATTTGACAGTAACAGCCAGTTACCAAACACCTACACTGTAATGGGCTTGGACATTAAAGACACACTTTCTGGGCTTCCCTGGTGGCGCAGTGGTTAAGAATCCACCTGCCAATGCAGGGGACACGGGTTCGATCCCTGGTCCGGGAAGATCCCACATGCCGCGGAGCAACTAAGCCCGTGCGCCACAACTGCTGTCTGTCCTCTGGAGCCTGCGGGTCACAGCTACTGAGCCCGTGTGCCTAGGGCCCGTGCTCCACAGCAAGAGAAGCCACCGCAATGAGAAGCCCATGCACCGCAACGAAAAGTAGCCCCTGCTCACCGCAACTAGAGAAAGCCCGCGCGCAGCAACGAAGACCCAACACAGCCAAAAACAAACAAACAAATTAATTAATTAATAAATTAAAAAGCCACACTTTCTGCCCTGGAGAAGCCTAACCAGTGCTGTGAACAGATGTGATGGAATGCAAAATAGCAACTTCCACTGCAGAGGCAGAAAAAAGGGCTTTGTATCAAACCCCTAGAACCAGAGAGCAGGCTGATGGTTGCCGGAGTGGGGGTGGGGAAAATGGGTGAAGGGGGTCAAAAGGTGCAAACTTCCAGTTATAAGATAAATAAGTTCTGGGGATGTAACATACAGCATGGTGACTATAGTTAATACTGTATTGTATATTTGCAAGTTGCTAAGAGAGTTGATATTAGAAGTTATCACACACACACACAATTGTAACTATGTGAGGTGATGGACCTGCTAACTAAACTTATTGTGGTAATTACTTCACAAAATATACATATATCAAATCACTACATTGTACACCTTAAATTCATACAATGTTGTATGTCAGTTATATCTCAATAAAGCCACAAAAAGAAGAAATAAGGGCTTTGGGAGCACTGAGGAAGGAGCAGGAGCTGGAGAAGGCTTCATGGAGGAGGGGGAGTTGGAGTTGGGTTTGTTTAAGGATGAGTAGGATTTTGGGGAAGAAGAGGCGTGAGATAAGGGGGAGCCAGATGGACAAATCCTGGGGGACAAAGAAGTTGACAAGTGATAAGGGAGGTGAGGGTAGCAGAAACTGGTGGGCTGTCAGGGCTGTGTTTGAGGACTATGGGGAGACTGGGGCCCAGTGGGGGAACTTTGGGAAGACTCCATTTTCTGCTGTCCCAGAAGCAGAGCTTCCTTTTCCATTCTCCAGTCTCCAGGAAGAGGGTCTGAGCCTAGATGACACGAGGATTTTATTGATCTTGGAAGTTATCGGAGAAAATGGGGAGATGGGCGCCTTGAGCTTCTTAGAGAAGAAACGCTTGAAGGATTTGGTGTTGTCTAGCCAGGATTAAAGACGACTCTGTTAGGCATGGGTGATCTTGCATAACAGGAGAAGTGAGGGCATGGGCTTTGGATGGAGTCAGACGGGTCTTGGAACAAATCTTGATTCTTCCAATACCTGGGTGACCCTGGGCTGATGGCTTTACTTCTCAAGTTTATTTCCTAATCCCCAGAATGGGAATAATAATTCCTACATGCTAGGGATGCTGCAAGGATTGAATGAGATAATATACATAAAATGCTTAGCACAGTGCCTGGTAAGCATTCATCAAATGGCAGCATTTATTATTAGAATAATTGCCTTCATATGTTTCAAAGGTTGTCACATGGGAACAACCAGCTCATCCGTGCTGGTCCACCAGACTGAACTAGCAACGCTGGCGTGAAGGAGACAGATTTGGGCTGGCTGGGAGGAAGAACCTCTTATAATCAGAGCTGCCCAAGCCTGGAAAAGGCTGCATTATGTGTAAGGAGAGCTCGGTCTCTGAAGTACCCAGAGGCTGTCTGGGAGCTCCTTACATTAGGCCCAAAGCTGGACCTTTAATGACTCTTCCTAACTCAATTCTCTGGGATCCTGGGTTGTTCTGAAACTGTGCATCAGTGTCTATGAATGGAAGATTCTGTGATTTCCCTTGGAGGAGAAGGGCCCCTGGAACAGGGGAGATGGAACCAGCAGTGGAGAGAACCAGTGTCTGTCCTGGTCCAAGGCCAGAGGACCGGAGACCTTAGCTTTCCTGTCTCCTTGGGTGAGAGGGCGCAAGCAGGAAGCTCCGTGGAGGTTGTCCCGTCCCTCCTCTTCCCTCCACGTGATGGAGTTCCGTATTCTGTGTAGGAAGTCTGGGAGTGGTGGGGAATATTCTTTTTAAATACCCTTCTCTCACCCCCAATAAAAGAAATTCCCACTTCCGGGGCCCCCCTCCCTGTGCATGTGTTGAGAAGCCCTTTCCGAGACACAACCTCAGGCTTCTGCAGTGCAGTGCCTGAACCTCTGACGATGTACCTTGTTCTCTGGGAATGTGGTCTCCTCATCTCTGCGTAAACCTTGTAGAGGCTGGGGAAGAGAGCACGGGGCCTTTGAGCAAAGGCTTCTCAGCCCTTCCCAGGATCTTTTCTTCCCAACCACTCCGAGGAAGGGAGACCCCTTTCTGCTGCCCCCTCCCTGTGCCCCTTTCCATTAGAGGAGAGGACTTTGCTCCCTTCTTCCGCAGGGGGTGGGCATCTGAGTGAACCCTTCTTGTTTCTCTCTGTCCCTTACTTGCTCCTTCCTAGGAAAGGAGTAGCTAATTTCACCATTCATTCATTCCTTCATTCAATTCACTCATGAATTCAGTTCGGCTTCATTCATTGAACTCTGTTTGCCCAGTTATTATTGTTCAAGGCACCAGGGAGAAAATGGTGAATACTAATGATTGACAAGTTCCCAGGTTTCATGGAGCTCACATTTTTCTGAGGTAGAAAGCATATACACAAGTAAACAAGTGTATAAATAAGATAATTTCAGACCATGGTAAGTACAATGAGGGAATAAAGAGAGTGAGGTGACAGAAGTAACGGATGGGAAAGGAGGTGGGGCTAAGCACTGAATGGGGTGGCCAGGGAAGCTCTGTCTGAAAAGAGACATTTGAGCTGAGACCTGAAGGATGAGCGGGAGTCAGCTAAGCAAAGAGCAAGAGGAATGGGGTTCTAAGCAGAGGGAACAGCACTGAGGAGGAAAGCCCTGAGCTGGGAACGACGCTGTGTGTCCCAGGACCATGAAGGGTGCCAGCGTGGCCATGAGGTACTGAGCAGGAGAGTGGAGCATGAGAGGTTGGAGGGATATAGGCGGGAACCTGTAGGCCCTGGGAAAGGGGTTGGATTCTACATGATGTGCAACTGGAAAACACCTAAGGGTTTAAGCAGCAGACTGGCTGACGTGACATGATATACACCTTAAAAATATCACTTGTCTAAATGCTGAATGGAGGGTGGTTTGGAAGGGGTAGGAGTAGAGGCAGAGAGGTTAGTCAGGAGGTCACTGCAGACATCTGAGTGATGAATCATGGTGGTGGAACTAGGGAGACGGGAGAGAGGGAGGAAGTCAAGATATATTCTGGAGGTAGAGTTCAAGGCCTTATTAATGTGGGCATTGAGGGAAAAGCACAAATCAAGACTGACTCAGGTTTTTGGCTTGAATAATTGATTATATGGAGGTTATATTTAGTGAGCTAGCAAGATGAAGTGGACAAGTATATTAAGATACCAGTTCAGATGCAGTAATAAGGTCATAATACTGCAGCTTTAACAGAAGTTAAACAGGGGTACTATGGTGGCTCCACAATATTCAAGACTCAGGCTTTTTCTATTTTGCGACTTTTAAAAAATTAATTATTTTATTTATTTATTTTTGGCTGCGTTGGGTCTTCGTTGCCACTCACTGGCTTTCTCTAGTTGTGGCAAGAGGGGGTTACTCTTCATTGCGGGGCACGGGCTTCTCATTGCGGTGGCTTCTCTTGTTGTGGAACATGGGCTCCAGGCGTGGGAGTTCAGTATTTGTGGCACGTGGGCTCAGTAGTTGTGGCACACAGACTTAGTTGCTCCGCAGCATGTGGGACCTTTCAGACCAGGGATCAAACCTGTGTCCCCTGCATTGGCAGGTGGATTCTTAACCACTGTGCCACGAGGGAAGTCCCTCAACTTTTTTTTTAATATGTGGCTTCCATTTAGTGGCCTACGATGGCTGCTCCAGCTCCCACCTCTTCATCTCATTCCCATCAGTGGGAAGGGGAGCAAAGAGAAGGGGAGGACACACTCCTCTTCTATCAAGGATCTCACCCATAACTGCCCTTATCATATTTGCTCATATCCTACTGGCCACAGTCTAGTCACATGGCCACATCTAGCTGCAAGGAAGCCTGGGAAATGTAGTCATTAGTTACATGGAAACAATAGCAGAGTCAGTAGATTGGAGGTCCAGACAAGGTGAAAGAGTTGTTACAGCTGGACTTCTAGAGCAAAGGAGATGAAAGGTCCGGAGGTTGTAGACGGAGGATGGGATTCTTGAACTGGAGATTTAGGAGGTTACTGTAGCAAAGAGTAGCCTGAGGTACAAAAGTCAAGGGCTGAGAAGCCAGAGCGGATGAGAGGTCATCTGTGTGAATGTTGAACATCAGGAATGGGGAGAGGAGCAGGTGGGGAGAGGAAGACCAAGTGCTGAGGTTGTCAGTCAATGAGGGGCAGTGGGGCAGAAGCAGAGATGGGGAGCAAGGAGGACGTCCCTTCCCACCTTCTGGCTCTGAGGTTAATGGTGGTAAGGGAGACAGCGGCTTCCACTTGGGAGTCTTGTAGGTACCGTGGGATTCTTAGGAAATATTAAAATGTCACTTAAGATCAGGCAATTGAGAGAACATTCAAAACAAGACATTGGCAATTTCAAGGAGTTTGCTGATCACAGATCAGCAATTCTAGAGGGCACAGTAAAAGGGTTTGGGAGAGAGAGGCAGAGGACTGGGTTGGATTAGGGACAGACAGAGTCAAATGGAGATGGGCGTCTGGATAATAGGGTCCCAGAGGCTATGGTTTGGTTCCGGTGATGACTGAGGAAAACAGAACAGGCTTGACAAGAGGGACTCAGTTGACCATCTTCCTCTAAGAGCAGTTGGGATAGGATAAAGACCTGAGCATCTAGCTGGATGGTTGGGACCTCTGGTTGGGGTAACCAATTCCTGTGGTACCAAGAACTAGGGGGTGTGAGTGGTGGCCAATCCCATAGGAGCAGGAGATGTGTGGTAGCAGAGTAATGGCCCCCAAAGATGTCCATGTCAAAAAAACCCCCAAACAAACCCAAAAAACAACGCACGGGGCTTCCCTGGTGGTCTAGTGGTTAAGACTTCCACTGCAGGGAGGTGCGGGTTCAATTCCCCAGTCGGGGAAATAGCACATGCCATGCGGTGAGGCCAAACCCCCCCCACCCCAAAAAACAAAAAACAAAAAAACCTCAAAGATGTCCATGTCCTAATCCTCAGAGCCTGTGAATATATTAGATTATGTGGCAAAGGGGAAATAAGGATTTGGATGGAATTAACGTTGCTGATCAACTGGTTTAAAATAGGGAGATTACCCTAGATTATCTGGTTTGGTCCAATGAAATCTCAAGGATCCTTAAGTGTGGAAGAGGGATTCAGAAGAGAGAAACAGATTGATAGCAAAGTGAGAACCTGGCTGGATGTTGCTGGGTTTGAAAGTGAGAGAATGGGGCCATGAGCCTAGGAATGTGGGTGACCTCTAGAAGCTGAAAAGGTCACAAAAATGGATTCTCCCCTAGAGCCTTCAGAAAGGACTGTGTTCCTGCTGACATCTTGGTTTTAGCCTAAGTGAGACCCATCTTAGACTTCTGAACTCCAGAACTACAAGATAATAAATTTGTGTTGTTTTAAGCCAGTACATTTGTGGTAATTTGTAATTAGAAATTGTAATTAGAAAACTAATACAACTCCCTCACACCATACACAAAAATAAACTCAAAATGGCTTAAAGACTTAAAATATAAGACATGACACCATAAAACTCCTAGAAGAGAACATAGGCAAAACACCCTCTGACATAAATCGTAGCAATGTTTTCTCAGGTCAGTCTCCCAAGGCCATAGAAATAAAAGCAAAATACAAACAAACAAACAAACAAGAAAACCCAAACCAAATGGGACCTAATCAAACGTATAAACTTTTCCATAACAAAGGGAACTGTAAATAAAATGAAAGGACAACCTATGGAATGGGAGAAAATATTTGCAAATGATGCGACCGACAAGGGCTTAATTTCCAAAATATACAAACAGTCCATACAACTCAATAACAAAAAAAACTAACAACCCAGTCAAAAAATGGGCAGAAGACCTAAATAGACATTTCTCCAAAGAAGACATACAGATGGCCAGTAGGCACATGAAAAGATGTTCAACATCACTAATTATTAGAGAAATGCAAATCAAAACTACAATGAGGTATCACCTTACACCGCTCAGAATGGCCATCATCAAAAAGTCTATAAATAACAAATGCTGGAGAAGGTGTGAAGAAAAGGGAACCCTCCTACACTGTTGGTGGGAATGTACAATAAGTTGGTGCAGCCACTATGGAAAACGGTATGGCGATTCCTTAAAAGATTAAAAATAGAGCTACCATACGATCTGGCAATCCCACTCCTGGGCATACATCCAGAGAAAATTCTAATTCAAAAAGATACATGCACCCCACTGTTTATAGCAACACTATTTACAATAGCCAAGACAAGGAAGCAACCTAAATGTCCACGGCCAGATGAAGGGATAAAGAAGATGTGGTATATATATACACAATGGGATATTAGCCATAAAAAAGAATGAAATAATGCCATTTGCAGCAACATGGATGGACCTAGTGAAGTCAGAAAGAGAAAGACAAATACCATATGGTATCTCTTATATGTGGAATCTAAAATATGATACAAATGAACTTATTTACAAAACAGAAGCAGATTCACAGACACAGAAAACAAATTTATGGTTACTAAAGCGGAAAGCGGATGGGGGAGGGGTAAATTAGGAGTTTGGGATTAGCAGATACAAACTACTATATATAAAATAGATAAACAAGGTCCTACTGTATAGCACACGGAACTATACTCAACATCCTGTGAAAAACCATAATGGTTTGCTGTACGCCAGAAACTGAAACTAGTACAACATTGTAAATCAACTATACTTCAATTACAAAAAAAGAAAAGTAATACAAGATGAAAGGGTCTCCTATTCTGGGTGACTGCTGGGCGAGATGCTATGGCAGCTGGTGAGGCAGAACATTTCTTGGACCATGTTTCACCAGGAAGCGGAGCTAATGCACGAACGGGAATGTTCCCAAATAACATCCTCCTCCTCTGCTACCCTCTCCTGATGCAAACATACACACTTGGACAGGCTTCCCCTCGCCTCCTCTCCACTGGGGGATGTCTGCTGTTTCCCTCTCTGTTTAGTGGCAGGCAGGCAGGAAAGAGAGGAGGCCCCTTCTGGACTCGGGTCTCAATTGTTTTCTCCAGCTCAGCTTGCCAGGGAGGTCAGAGTGCTGTGGCTTGTCTGGAGCTGATCCGGTCATTAATGAAACTGATACTTTGTCTCCTTTTTGCCCTCTGTTCTCTGGGCGCTTTCTCCATTGGCCGGATTCAGAGGTGGGGAGGCTCCCTTCTGGAGCCTTGATGATAAAATCAAGGACTAGCCTTGCGAGACACAGTACAGTGGATTTTAAAAGGTAAAATGCTCTGAAGTTACCTCTGACCTGCAGCCTTATAGGTACAGTTGAAGCCGGAATGAAATTACCCCAGTTCCACGTGGGTACAGAGCACAAGACTTAAATTTTGGCTTCAGATTATTTGTGCTAATCTTTAGTAAGTGAGGCTAGGTTGGCTGTCCCAGATCCTGATTGTCTACTTTGTTATGAACTTCACTGAGGGTCACAGAAGGAACCATGGAGGGATTTTATTTATGGACTGTCCATAGATTCCTAGAATTATTTCCTGCTACACAGTCTCAAGTTGGCTTCGGGTTGTACCTTTATAAAGCAAGCCCTGCCTATTTCAGAAGTTGTATATTTCAGACGCCTGCTGTGGGATTAACCACAGAGGTGTGGTGGACTTCATACCAATAAAAAGGACCAGGACCCCTTAAATGGAGGAAATGCCAATGTGCGTGAAAGTGGAGAAAACTCAATTTGGAATTATCGCAAACCTGAAAGATAAGAGAGAAACGAACAAGTCTTGTACCTGGAACATTCTGTCTCTAGAAAGCAGACTTACTCAGGCTGTCAAGGAGGCATGGGGTCCATGAGAGATACAAGTCTTGGTCTTGTGGTGAGAAAAGTCATCAAGAATGGGAAAGAGAAAAAGAAGGAAGTTCTGTTGTTCAAGCTGGGGGAAAAGGTAAGATTTTCTTGGGAAATAGTTTGAGTTTTTAGAGGGCGTGCTTGAGATGTTTGAAGAGAAAAAGGAAGTTTCCACACCTAAATGCTTTTAAGGACAGAACTAGAAAAGAGCAAAATATTTATTCATTTCAAGATCAGGGAGGATGAATGGGCAGATTTAACAACGATGCAAAGAGGAGAGAGGCCGCTAGAGGGAGTGTGGACCCGGGAAACTAGTGTAGACAGTTGCTTGCCCAGCATGAGGGAAGAAAGGACCAGGTGGAGCACTGTGAGTGTTGTTATATAAGTTTCAAAGGGTCACAGTTATTTGGGCGTGTGTGCGTGTGCGTGCGTGTGTGTGTGTGTGTGTATTGCTCACATCCTGAGGGGCCAAGCCCAGGAATTTGTTGAGTCAGGACTGACCCTCCACATAGTTACTGAGAAGATGAAACGCACACTAAGGGGAATTCATACAGGAAAGAAATAGCTCTAGTCCCACCTGAGTTAAATTAGTACTATTGGCAACATTATTTTAAATTTCTACGTATCGCAAGATGACAGAAGTGTCTTTTTAAAAAATAATTAATTTATTTATTTATTTATTTATTTTTGGCTGCGTTGGGTCTTCGTTGCTGTGCGCGGGCTTTCTTTTTTCTAGTTGCAGCGAGCGGGGGCTACTCTTCCTTGCGGTGCGCAGGCCTCTCATTGCGGTGGCTTCTCTTGTTGCGGAGCACAGGCTCTAGGTGCGCGGGCTTCAGTAGTTGTGGCATGTAGACTCAGTATATGTGGCTCATGGGCTCTAGAGCGCAGGCTCAGTAGTTGTGACGCACGAGCTTAGTTGCTCCGCGGCATGTGGGATCTTGGCGGACCAGGGCTCAAACCCGTGTCCCCTGCATTGGCAGGCGGATTCTTAACCACTGCGCCACCAGGGAAGCCCCAGAAGTGTCTTAAAGGCCCCTCTTTGAGAGAAGAGATAGTAGGCATGCCCCGGCCCTCACCCCATGGTAAACAATGCCCAAATCAACCTCTCCGAGGGAGGTTTCTCCCAGTTGAGGTTTAAGTTCACATGTTGGGAAAAAGCTGGCACTGACTGAGAGCATCCTGGCGAGGTGCTCTTCTCTTGGGTACCACTGAGTTTCCGCTATGGCACGGTGCTGGCACTGGCAACTTGATTGGCTGAGTTCAGTGCCCCCACGTGTCAGGAGGAGACTGTCATGGAGATGCCTGGCCATCACCTCTTGTGTTTCAACTGCATTCTGCCCTGGCTGAGCGAGCCACCTTCCAGCCCCTGTGCTGCCATGAGCTGCCCACTGAAGATCACATTCAAGGGGAGCATGGATGAGACAGGCTCTTCCCCAAGCAGCAGCTGAAGCAGCACTGGAGACCCTCCATGAAGTATGCACTCATGAGGCATCTCCACAACATCTTTCTCTTGCACCTTGAACCCCCATTAAGCGTTTCTTGGCCCCCATCCTCCCCTGGCAAAAGAACCCCAGAAAAAGCCATGCACTAGGTTCTGGGCACATAATTGCCCTGGAGCCTGAGAAAATGCTTGTGCTTCTAAGTTTTGTGATGTGGAGCTGGTGCCATAGTATTCTGTGCCCCAGTTACGCTGGCTTTGAAAAAGCAGAACCCAGGAGCTACTTGGGGGTGGACTAAGTCAGCGTTGGAGGTGCTGGAGGAACTGCTCACATTTCATGGGGGGAAAAGACCAGGATGCAGCTGGCCCCCTGCCTCTAGGCATAAGAGCCTTTTTCCTGACCCCAAGGGGACACTCCCCATGCTCCTGGCTCTCCACCCTCCTCATCCTCAGGAGGTTTGCAGTCTCACCACCCTCCCTCCTACTGTCACACCTTAGAGGTCTGGAGATGTGGCTCCCCCCAGGCCAGGGAGAGGATGGAGACACAGGTCCCTAACCACTCCCCACACTTTGGGAAGCTAACGTTATAGGGAGAGCGTGTGTACCCAACCTTTCCCTTCACATCAGACCTTATTCCACCAAACAGCTGGAACAGCAGAAAGAACACTCTCTCCAGCCCATCCCAAGAGGTCAGAGTTTTCTCAGGTGGGGAGGCCCAGCCAGAGACTTGGCAGCCGGTTGGGGGAAACAGAGAAGTGACCTTGCGGGAAATGGATAATCTTCTTCTTTTTTTTTTTTTTAATTTATTTCTTTATTTTTGGCTGCGTTGGGTCTTCGTTGCTGTGTGCTGGCTTTTCTCTGGTTGCGGCGAGCGGGGGCTACTCTTCATTGCGGTGCATGGGCTTCTCAATGTGGTGGCTTCTCTTGTTGCAGAGTACGGGCTCTAGGCACGTGGGCTTCAGTAGTTGTGGCTCACGGGCTCAGTAGTTGTGGCTCACAGGCTCAGTAGTTGTGCATGGGCTTAGTTGCTCCGCGGCATGTGGGATCTTCCTGGACTAGGGCTTGAACCCGTGTCCCCTGCATTGGCAGGCGGCTTCTTAACCACTGTGCCACCAGGGAAGCCTGGAAATGGATAATCTTTAGGAACAGGTATGTCTAGGCAAATGGACAAAACCAGATTCCTTTGGAGTGAGACCTCCTGGAGCAGAATAAGAAATTGGAAAGAGAAGAATTTTGGACTTTCATTTCCTTGTATTTTACTTTAAAAGAAAGTGTATTTAAATTTTGTTCTTTGTTACTTTTGAAATTAGGAGGGGGTTTATGTTCAAACGTCCTAGGCCTGCTTCTGGGCCTAGGACTGAACTAGTTGACTTCCTGTGCCCTCCTCTCTGGAGGTTTCGAAGATCTCTCCGGAACCTGTTTTTTGGATCATCTCCAGGAAGGTGAGGGCTGCTACCCGCCCCGTGATGGAATCTCCTGTCCTCAGCAGGGAGCACGACTTGCTGGGCATGTGGGGTTCCCACGGAGGGTAAAATCCCACCTGTAGATCACAGAGAGCTCTGGGCTGTGCCAGCCAAGCTGGGGCATTCTCCTCCCTCTGCAAGCAAGAGGGAAGAGCCCGGGGGTTGGCCAGAATCCTGTGATGGCTCGGGTGCTGCTCTCTCCTTAGGCGAGGCTGTGAAGTGAAGGAAGCTTGTCTTGGGCTGCCTCCTACCTCCCCTTCCTCCCCGGTTTCCCCCACGACTGGCCACCACCCCTCTTGCAGCCCGGGGCACTTAGGAACAGGGCATGGACAGGGGAGGGCATTCACAGCGTGAATGAGGACACGGCTGCAGCCCTATAGGCTTATTTCCTAATATCCCTAATAATCCGCAAGTTTGGGCCTCCACCGTTTCCAGTCTAGACTATTTCTCACTGCCCTTCTGGCCTGAATTCTGTCTCCACTCTAGTCCATCTTCTGTGCTGCTGCTGGAGGAATCCCTGAAGTTCAGGCCACTTCCCTACTCAAAAGTCTCTAATGACCATCATTATCCATTGGATAAAGTCCACACTCCTTGGCCATGTGTTTGAGGCTCTCCACTTTTCTGACTTCATCTCTCAGCCCTTTGAATTATTCCCTGCTCACTGAAGTGTTATTCCTGTTCAAGCTGTTCCTCTGTCAGGAATGTTCTTTCTTCTCCATCTGCCAGCTGTGTTCCTACCTCATAATCCACTTCAAATAATACCTCCTCCCTGGAGTGAACCCCACCTTCTCACCATGACCAATCTCTTGGTTAATTGCGCACCTCTGTGGTCCCATGATACGTTGTTCATATCTTCGCCTTTTTGTGATTCCATCCCACTACTATTTATTGAGTGCCTGCCATGTTGCAAGTTTTGGAGATATGGTGGTGAGCAAAATTTCCTGGCCCTGGCCTGATGGCCTTTGTTGTTTAGCATTTATCACACTCGATTGTAATTCTCTGTTTAGATCGATTGCTCCTACTGGTCAATTACCATTTTGAGGACAAGAGCCATGGTTTATCTCTGAATCTCAATTTAGTTAGCACAGATCCTGACACTTGCTAAGTGCTCCAGTCTGGTAAACTGAATGAGTCAATTTGTCCATTCAAAGCTGGCCCCTGGGGGATATGTTTACCATTAATGGGGAGGGAGGGACCTCTGAGAGGCCTTCTTCAATAATTGAATATTTCAACAAGAATTGTATGAGTGTCTGCTATATACCAGGCATATTATGTGTATCTGAGATTCAACACTGAGCAAAACAGACTGGATCCCTGCTCTCCCAGGTAGGATTGCCGGATAAAATGCGAGTCACTCAGTTAAGTGTGAAATTCAGATAAGCAGTGAATAATTTTTTTTTAGTATAAGTGTGTCTCAAATATGCATGGGACATACTTAAACTAAAAAGTTGTTTATTATTTTCCTGAAATTCACATTTAACTGGGTGTTCTGTATTTTGCTGGCCAAGCTTGGCAATCCTACCCCAAGGCTCCAGACCAGCCTCCACCCTCCGCCATCTATCCCTTCAAGACGGAGACTTGTCCTTTGTACTTAAGGGTTCAGGAGTAGACAGAAGATGGACAGGAGTGGAACCCGGCTGCCAGGCCTGTAGCTCCCTTCTGAGAAAAGAGGTCACAGTGGTTCTTTACACACAAGTTCCCAACTTTGTGTCAGTTGACCCTGTTCCTCTGGCCACTCCTATTTGGTGAGGAAGTCTGGGTCTTATCCAGAGGCACCCATCACCAGGCTGGACATAGGGAAGACCAGTGGCTTCTGAGGAGGCCAGGGTGAGAGACATGTCCATTTCCGGGCTCCATACTGGATGGTCCCTAACCAAGTCAACGAGATCCCTCTCAGTGAATTCGGAATGTGAGACGGAGAGAACGAAAACTCAACGGGATGTAAAAGCAGTAGATGGAGAGGAGGAGAGGAGAGGCAGAGAGACGCCAGCGAGGCAGAGAGAGGTCATTATGTGTGCAGTACTTGGCCTGGGCTGATATTTAGGGCAAGGTGACTGTCACCAGAGCCGCCGGAGGGGCTCACGGCCCAGCCCCGGTTGTACCCTGCACAGCACTCCACTAGGCCTCCTGAGATGCTTTCCTGGTCGTCCTTCCTCCCAATGTCACTTGACATAACCTGAGCGAGCCTTATAAACTTGAAAAAGCCTATTTTGTTTTTAAAAAAATTAGCTTTTAGTTGGGACACCTACATCCAAGGGTCAATCTGCCATTACTTCACTGTGTGGCTCTTGGCCAGCCGTTCCCCCTCTCTGGGCCTCATTTTCCTCCTCAGCAAGGAGAGGAAGGGTCCAGAGGGATCTCCAAGGACCTCTAGGATTCCTGTTCCAGGATCAATTTCTTGCATATTTTCCTAGAAAACAATCCATCTTATTCAGGTTTAAAAATTTATTTGCACATATAGAAGCAAAATAATCTTTCACTTTAAAAATAATTAATTAATTAATTAATTAAATTTTTTGGCTGCATTGGGTCTTCGTTGCTGCGTGCGGGCTTTCTCTAGTTGCAGCGAGTAGGGGTTACTCTTCGTTGTGGTGCACGGGCTTCTCATTGCAGTGGCTTCTCTTGTTGTGGAGCACAGGCTCTAGGCGCGCGGGTTTCTGTAGTTGTGGCACGTGGGCTCAGTAGTTGTGGCGCACGGGCTTTGTTGCTCCATGGCATGTGGGATCTTCCTGGACCAGGGCTCGAAACTGTGTCCCCTGCACTGGCAGGCGGATTCCCAAGCACTTCGCCACCAGGGAAGCCCTCCACTCTTTTTTAGATTCTTTTCCCATATAGGCAATTACAGAGTATTTTTATTTTCCCCTTTAAATCAACAGTTGTTTAAGAAGATTATAAATTCCTATTTGGATAAGAATTTTTTAGGGGGGGATTATCTAGTTCTAGTTTTATTGTTTTATGATTAGAGAATGTCCATTTGCATTTCTTCCACATTTTAGAGTTTATTAAAGTATTGGCTAAGAGTGTGGACTCTGGAGTCAGACTGACTCAGTTCAAATCCTGGTTTACCCTGTATCAGCTACGTGACCTTATTCAAATTTTCTGTTTCAAGTTTCATCATAGAATTGTTATGAGGACTAAAAAAATTGAAATCTGTAAAGTGCTTAGAACAGTGCCTGACATGTCTTTAAGTTCTATAGAAGTGTTAGTCATAATTATTGTTGTGGTTATTTACCATGATATAATTTTTTATGCTTTTTTTTTTTTTTTAGGTTTTGAAATGAAGGAATATTCTCTCTTTTCAAGAGTATTAAATTAGCTCTATCTTACTATTTAAGTTACTTACATACACCATAGCCATGCTTTTCTGCTCTACTTGACCTTTGGGGACTGAGACAGGTAATTAGAGCCTCTCCAACTACTCATCTTGCCTGTCTTCAAGTTTTGGTGCTCTTTTAGAAGGTGCAGAAATATTTGTGTCTGTTAAATTTTTTTATTGTGGATTGCAAACCTTATTCATATAAATACTCTTCATTGTCTCATTTAATGTCTTTGTACTGACATAAATATTATCTGATATTAAGATCAATATTCTCCTTTAAAAAATTTGCCTATGTGCTTTTGCCCATCCTTTGACTTTCAATATTTCTGACTTCTTTTCTATTGAATTTTGTGTAATTTTGACAAACAAGGACAGCCTCATCATAACTTCAATACCAGCACTAAAATCGGAAAATTAACACTTAAAAAATTTTTTTTATTTTATATTGGAGTATAGTTGATTTGCAATGTTGTGTTAGTTTCAGGTGTACAGCAAAGTGATTTAGTTATACAGATACATATATCCATTCTTTTTCAGATTCTTTTCCCATATAGGTTATTACAGAGTATTGAGTAGAGTTCCCTGGGCTATACAGTAGGTCCGTGTTGATTATCTATATTATATAAAGTAGTGTGTGTATGTTAATCTCACCCTCCTAATTTATCCCTTCCTCTTACCTTTCCCCTTTGACAACCAGAAGTTTGTTTTCTAAGTCTGTGAGTCTGTTTCTGTTTTGTAAGTTCATTTGTATCATTTTTTAGCTTACACATATAAGTGATACCATATGGTATTTGTCTTTGACTTACTTCACTTAGTATGATAATTTCTAAGTCCATCCATGTTGCTGCAAATGACATTGTTTCATTCTTTTTTTTATGGCTGAGTAATATGCCATTGTATATATGTACCACATCTTTATCCATTCATCTGTTGATGGACATTTAGGTTGCTTCCATGTCCTGGCTATTGTACATAGTGCTGCTATGAACACGGGGGGGCATGTATCTTTTCCAAGTATGGTTTTCTCTGGATATATGCCTAGGATTGGGATTGCTAGATCATATGGTAGCTCTATTTTTCGTTTTTTAAGGAAACTCCATACTGATCTTCATTGTGACTGAACCAATTTACATTCCCACCAACAGTGTAGGAGGGTTGCCTAGAAAATTTACATTTTATATACTATTAATACCTTATTACTGTCTAAACCACAGGTCCCATTTATTCTATTTCATTGATCTCTTTTTTAATTTTTAAAAGTTTTTATACAATTTTAAAGGTTACTTTCCATTTACAGTTATAAAATATCAGCTATATTCCCCGAGTTGTACAATACATCCTTGAGCCTATCTTACACCCAATAGTTTGCACCTCCCATTCCCCCACCCCAATATTGCCCCTCCACCCTGTAAATATTAGTTTGTTCTCTGTATCTGTGAGTCCCACAGGCCCCATTTAAATGTTGCCAGTTGTCCCAGTAATGTCCTCTATGACAAAAGGATCTAATCCAAGATTCTGCAGAACATTTAGTTGTCACAGTTCCTCAGTCTTTCCTTGATTTTCATGGCATTTTCACTTTTGAAGATTACAGGTCAGTTGTGTAAAATGTTCCCCAATTTGGGCTCATCTGATTTTTCCTCATAATTAGATTCAGGTTCTGCATTTTTTTGTCAGGAGTGTCAAGAAGTGACACTGTATTCTTCACATTCACGTTTTATCAGGTGGGACATAATTTCGATTTGTCCCATTTTTGTGATGTTAACTTTGATCAGTGATTAATGTGAAGTCCGTCAGGTGTCTCCTCTGGGGAGTTACTCTTTTTCCTCTTTGTAATGAATAAGTATTTTGTGGCAAGGTACTTTGAGGCTATGTAAATATCCTATTCCTCATCAAACTTTTACCAGTTAATTTTGCACTCATTGATATTTCTTGGCTGAATTCTTTGTTATTGTAGTGGTTGCCAAATAGTGATTTTCTAGTTCAATCATTCCTTCTCCATTCATTAGCTGCCATTCTGCTGGAAGGAAAACAGCAGAGTTTCTCACTTCCCCATTTATTTATTCATGTATTTATATTAATTTGGACTCATGACTTTCTATTTAGTCAATGAATTATAATCCTGTTGCTATCATTATTTATCGTTGTTATGATTATTATTGTAATTATAATCTTTTATAATGTTTTTCTTTTCCACTGAACTTGGTTAGTCTGAAACAATTTGACAGTAAGGGAATTAAGCTAGCCTTTTGGAGCTTCTGTATTCTTTCGATATGTCTCCATCATTCTTCGAGCATTTTTTAACTTTCTGGCACAACAAGGCATTCCAGGCTCATCATGTACTCTCTCTACCCCAACCCTGGTCTCAGCCATTTCTTCAA
Organism: Balaenoptera borealis; assembly: GCF_965194805.1. Lineage (NCBI taxonomy): Eukaryota > Metazoa > Chordata > Mammalia > Artiodactyla > Balaenopteridae > Balaenoptera > Balaenoptera borealis. The sequence goes on from NC_138870.1 coordinate 46,262,276, forward strand.
GGAATTTTGTTCTCTTAATGGTACTTAGAAACGAAGATACAGGCTCTAGGTATGCTCATTGTTCTTGGGATGTCGCTGCTTCCAGGCCCTCCCAATGGTTAAAGCTAAGGAATGGGCATTTGTATGTATGTATGTGTGCATCTATGTACATATGTATGTATGGATGTGTGTTGATACAAATAAATAACACATGCACATTTTGCAGCTAGATGTGTGTGTGTGTGTGTGTGTGTGTGTGTGTGTGTGTGTGAGTATATATATATACATATATATGTGTGTGTGTGTGTATATATATATATAGTTTGGCACCACAGAATTCAGGCTCAGTCACCCTGAAGCATGTAGACCCGCTCCTTACCCTGCTTGAGCTCTGACACCCCATACCAGGCCACTACTTCCTCCCTGCCCCCTGTACCCGTGGGCAGACACCTTCCTCATCTCACTCCAGTTCCAACACCATGTTCTAGCTTTCTAGCAATCCCCCATCCCCTGACCATGCAGATGCCTACCTTGCTGGGCTCTACCTACGGGCTTTTGTGATGAATTACTGGGGAGGAAGGCAGGAGTGCAGGCAAGTTGGAAGGAAGACAAAATGAAGCACTTACTTTGTTATTGATATATTTTTTAATCCATTGTTTATAGTTTGGTTTTGCTTTGTGATCCAATCTAAGAATCTTTCGCTTTCAATACATGAATTTGTGCTATTTATTTATTCATATGAAAGGTGTTTTGGTACTAGTTTTATCTTCTTAATACTATCCCTTTTTAACAATATTATTTTTATCTGTGTTTTGCTATATGATTTGTGTTTCTCTTTCCTCTTTTATGTATAGCTCTTCTGGTAATAGAAAAGATTTATAGGGGCTTCCCTGGTGGCGCAGTGGTTGAGAATCTGCCTGCTAATGCAGGGGACACGGGTTCGAGCCCTGGTCTGGGAAGATCCCACATGCCACGGAGCAACTAGGCCCGTGAGCCACAACTACTGAGCCTGCACGTCTGGAGCCTGTGCTCCGCAACAAGAGAGGCCACGATAGTGAGAGGCCCGCGCACCGCGATGAAGAGTGGCCCCCGCTTGCCACAGCTAGCTAGCCCTCGCACAGAAACGCAGACCCAACCCAGCCAAAAAATAAATAAATAAATAAATAAATAACAATTAAAGGTGCTAATAATTAAAGAAAAAAAAAAAAAGAAATGCACTTCTCTTTGCTTCTAGGAATGTATACAAAGACAAGCTAAGCCAGGCCCCACAGAGTAATAGTAAGAGTATAGCTTTTAAAAAAAAAAAAAAAAAAGAAAAGAAAAGATTTATAATTTGTTTATAATCCTATTGATTATCTTCATAACCATAACTTCAAATGATATACTGAATGCTTTATTATTTAGAGTTGACTCCCTCTACTAGCAATGATTAAAATAGTGCACTTTCTGGTATATATATGTAGAATGGAATATTACTCAGCCATAAAAAAGAATGAAATATTGCCATTTGCAGCAACATGGATGGACCTAGAGAATATCATACTAAGTGAAGTCAGAGAAAAAGTATTTATATGATATCACTTATATGCGGAATCTAAAAAAATAATGCAAATGAATCTATATACAAAACAAACAGACTCACAGACATAGAAAACAAACTCATGGTTACCAAAGGGGAAAGAATGGGAGGGAAGGGATAAACTAGGAGTATGGGATTAACAGATACTACTGTACATAAAATAGATAAGCAAGAAGGATTTATTATATAGCACAGGGAATTATATTCAATATCTTGTGATAACCTGTAATGGAGAATAATCTGAAAAATATATATATATAACTGAATCACTTTGCTGTACACCTGAAACTAACACCATATTGTAAATTAACTATACTTCAATTAAAAAAATAGTGTACTTTCTCCTTTCTCCCCTCCTCTTCACCATCTGATTTTCATGGATAATACTATTATTATTATTAATTTTCCTACTAATTTCCTTTATCTTTATTACTTGCTAACTAACCTGCTAAAGCAGGTTAAAAATAGTTTTTGATACTCCACCTATAACAGTTGTATAAGTCTGCCTACTTATATTAATGTCACTCTCTCTTCTATCTCTACCATTCCTATTCTGATCTTTGGTTACATTCTCATAGTTTATAACATTTACCTTCTGCTTTGTAACCATAATTCCCACAGCAATTTTAGCTTTTTTCTTGCATTAAAGTGGATTTAACACTCACAGCTAATCCTTTTACCTAGTTTTCTCTTGGTTGGCTAGAGTTTATTGCCTAATACTTTTTTTGAAAGGGTTCATAGGAATGAAATTCTCTGAATTCTTGCATGCTGGAAATATTTGTCTGTTGCCTTTAGCCCAGTAAAATAGTTAAGCACAAAATGCTTGGATCTCACTTTTCTTCTCCTGGAGGACTACGTAGGGATTTCTCCGCTATCTTTTCTTGTTGAAGTCTGGAGCCAGCCTGAATTACGTATATGTATGTGTATATATATATATTTTTTTTTTTTCCTTACCTCAGCGGAGTTTTTGATAGTTTTGCTTGAATGCCTAATGATTCTTTGTCTTTGAAGATAAGGAACTTTACTAGGCCAGTCTCAGCATTGATCATTTTGAATCAGTTTTTCCTTTCAATCTGTAGATTCAATTTTTAGTTTTTAATTTAAATTTTAAAGTATAGTAAAATACACATAACACAGAATTTACCATGTGGACAAAGAATGCCGCTTGCCATATCAGCAAACAAAAGGTGTTGTGACCATCAAGCCATCAGCCACTACAGCAGCCTCTGCCCCGCCTCCCCCGTGGTGAGCCCTGAGGGAACTGGATGGAGACAAACAGGATGCGTGCCAGCAAGCTGTCAGCCACTGCAGCTGTCCCCAGCAGTGTACCCTGAGTGGATTCCGGATGGGCAAGAACACGATAGTGGCCCTAGATAGTTAAGGTTCATATCAAAGGAATCTTTCCATACATAGAAAAGTGCTAACTTTATTAACTGGAGATGTCTGTTTTAACCGTCTGAGATTACTGTTTTAACAGTAATCTTTTGATGTTCCAACTACCTTTTTTTTTTTGCAAAAACTCCTATATATCCTGGCTCCTCCCCTACCTCCTCAGAGGAGGCCCTCAGAGCTATCTGAGAGGTTGACTTCTGGGCTTAAGTCCTCAGCAAGTCTGCCGAATAAAACATAATTCTCAACTTTTAGGTTGTGCATTTTTTTTTCAGGCGACACCATCTAAATCATTTTTAAGTGTACAGTCCCATAGTGCTAAGTATATTCATGTCGTTGTGCAACCCATCTCCAGAACTTTCTCTTCTTGCAAAACTGACACTCTATACCCATTAAACAACTCCCCATTCCCCCCTTCCCCCCAGCCAGATTCAAGTTTTCTTTATCTTTAAGAAACACTGTCTTTGATCATGCTTTTCTTTTCTAGGTGTTCAGTTCTTTTTTGCAGGAGCAGTCGTTATACACTTAGTGGATCTAGTTATAAATAAGGTGTCCTCGATTTTACTCTTCTGAGTATATCATGTCTTCAGCGAACTTGTCCTTTGCCAGCTCTGCCCATGATCTGTCATTATGGGACACTCTGTTAGCATTCTCCCTCAATTTGGTTCCAGTTTCACTGGAGTTGGCAGAAGTTCGTCATAGAAAGTGTTATTTGGGGTTGTAAGTGCTTTCTATTTTCATCCAAAATGGAATTTACACATCTGTATTTATTTTTCTTGTTGTAATCAATTCAATTGGTTTCAGAGATAAGAAGTTGATAGATATGTCTTTACTCCTGCTCCTTACATTTAGAATTGTGTTGGGACCCTGACCCTCAAACTGGGCCTGTGCAAGTGTACAATGCATGACCTTTTGACGTCAGAGGGCCAAAAACTCCACCCTCAGATCATGCTAACATAGCTATTTTCTAAACACGCATCCCATGAAGAAGTATGTAACTCAGATATGCCTGCGCAGAACACCGATTACCTCACCTTTTCCCTGCCTCCAAACACATTTCCCCATACCTCAGACCACTCTGCTTCTCTGTCCCATAAATATTCCAAGCTCCTTGCCTTCAGGGAGGCAGATTTGAGATCTGTTATCCTCACTTGGCTGCCTTGTGAATAAACCCTTTCTCTGCTGCAAATCTCTTGGTGTCCCAGCGTTTGGCTTGCTGTGTGTTGGGCAAAGGAATCTAGTTCCTGGTTCAGTAACGCAAGTGCCTGACTTAAGCTTTTATTGCCAGGGCATCCACTTCAAAGATGGCTATCCTGAATAAACACAATTCCTAGCTGCAGGACTAAAGAACCAGGCCACCTCCCTGGTGCCTTTGTTTTAGAGAACTTGGCTGGTTTTGATAACTGGCCTTTTGGGTCACTTGTTTTGTCTCTTCCCATGCTTTAAATTCCGGCTCTTATGTTTTAAATTCACCAATAAATAGTGAGCCCTCGAAACCCTAGAGACCCGCACTCTCGACCTCAATAAAAGCAGAACTCCAGGCCTGCGTCACCCCCTGCCCCTGTCATGAATGCATTATGTGGTCCTAGGTGTGCCGTGTAATTTCCAGGTCCTGTAAGTGATAAATTTTTCTCCCCAAAGTTTCCTGATGGTTATTGCTGAGGGGCATCTTGCAATCATAATAAGAACCACAAGGGCTGGTCCAGCCACAACATTGCTTACTGATAGGCTGAGACTGGCACGAAACAAGAAGAGGGAGACGTTAACTTCACAGGATGAGAATGGAGAGGTAGGTGGAAGTGGTGAATTCATTCAACATTCAACATTCATAGAACATGCCTCTATGTTCTAGTATCTGTTTTAGGCCCTGGGGATACAACAGTGAAAATAGCAGAAATCCCTGCCCTCATGGTGCTTCAATTCTAGTGATGAAAAGAGACAGATAAGTAAATTATATGGTATATTAGATGGTGAGAAATGCTACAAGATGAATAAGTTCTAGAGATCTGCTGTACAACATAATATCAATAGTTAACAATATGGCGTTGTGCCCATAAGAACTTGCTGAGAGAGTAGACCTCATGCTAAAATTCTAAGTGTCCTTAACACACACACACACACACACACACACACACGCACACACTGCAAGGAGACACAAGAAATCTTTCGGAGGTGATGGATATATTTATTACGTTGATTGTGGTGGTGATATCATGGGTCTGTGCCTATGTCCAAACTCACCAAAATGTATATATGAAATATGTGCAACTTTTAACATTTTAACTATACCTCAAAAAGCTGGAAAAAAAAAAGAAATGTTAAGGACAAAAATAAAGTAGGGACTATGTGGGGGGAAGTTGCAATTTCAGACAGGCTGGTCAGGACAGGCCTCTCTGAAAAAGTGGCATTTGAACAAAGATCTGATGTCAGTGAAGGGGTGAGCCATTAGATTACATGTCAGTTGTTAATATATAACTTTTGCAATTATTTAAACCCTGAATAAAAAATTCTAGATTCCAGCTTTAACATGTGTGAAAAACTTCGTTTTTAAAAATTCTTTTAGAACAAACTATAAGGAAGAGAAATTTAAAAAACAATCCCGTTTACAATGGCATCAAACAGAATAAAATAGTTAGGGATAAATTTAACCAAGGAAGTGAAAAACCTGTGTGGTGAAAATTTAAGACATATATATCAATATTATTATTTACTATATGAATATATTATAATATTCTATGAAAATTATTCAGCTATGAGAAAGAAAGAAATCCTGCCATTTGCATCAGCATGGATAGACCTTGAGGGCATTACACTAAGTGAAATACGTCAGACAAAGACAAATATTGTATGATCTCACTTATACGGAGAATCTAAAAAGAAACAGAACAAAACAGAGTAGATTGGCGGTTGCCAGGGGCTGGGAGGTGGGAGAAATGGGTGATGGGTGTCAAAGGGTCTGAATGTCCAGGTAGAAGATGAAGCCAGTAGCCTGATGGGAGGATGAATCCAGGAATGGGGGTGTGTGTTAGTTTCCTAGGGCCGCCATAATAAAGTACCATAAACTGGGTGACTTAAAAAAAACATAAATTTATTGTCCCACAGTTCTGGAAGGTAGAAGTCCAAAATCAAGGTGTCATCAGGGCCATGTTCCCTCCGAAAGCTGTGGAGGAGTCTCCTTTCTTATGACGCCTTCAAGCTTCTGTGTCTGCTGGCGATTGTTGGCCTCCCTTGTCTTCTAGATGCATCACTCCAGTCCCTGCCTCTGTTGTCACATGACCAGCTACCCTTGTGTGTCTCCACGTCACCTTTCCTCTGTGTGTTTCTGTGTCAAAATTCCTCTTTTCTTTTAAGGACAACAGTCATATTGGTTTGTTGGGTCTACCCTACTCCAGTATGACCGTAACTAATTACATCTGCAAGGATACAATTTCCAAGTAAGCTCACATTCTGAGGGACCAGGGGTTAGGACTGCAACAGACCTTTTTGGGGGACACAATTCAACCCATGAATAGGGTGGTAGTCAACTTGCGTGTGAAATGCCTTATATACTCAGTGTTGATCATAATCGGTGCTCCAAGGGAGCCTATTCCTGAGAGTCTCCCTCTGTTTCCTTGGCAGTGTTCTTGGAAATGGAAGATGTGTGGTGGAGGTGGGGGGGCTGAGTAGGAGGATGCATTGCTTCATTTATTTAAAACAGGGTCTGGGTTGAATGCCCCTCGCGCCCAGGATAGAAGGGGAGGGAATCTGATGGGGGTGGGAGAAAGACAGTCTAGAATCAATGACTCTGGGGGCTTTAGAGCACAGACATGCTATGGGCTGGGCTTGGGGAGAGGGCTGGCGGGAGAGCTGTTGGTTCTCTCTTCGTCTACAGTCAGGAGTGTCCTTCCCTGTCCACCTGTGTGCAAATGGCAGCACTGGCCTGCGGTGGAGGGAAGGAGAGGATACAGGATAAATACGCGGGTAATTGTGATGGATTCACTTGACCTTTTCAGTCAAGTGCCAGCCATCACTGCAGTGGCTCATTATTTTACTGATCTGATCTAACTGGCCATTGCCATTCACTTCGGCCCAGTGTGCAAAGTATGAATGGAGGGCAGGGGAGATGCGTTTTTAATAACAGTGCCAGAAAGTGGCACTGTGTGCTGTGGTTGTGGAGGGGGGCTTCTCTAGGGCCACAGCCTGGGTTTCCATATCTGTTAAGCAGTCACCTGGTCCTACCTCCCTTCCCTTTGTCTTAGAATGTTTTTCACGTTTGCCGCAGCTGATGCTTGTAAGCTGTGCATTTCTGGTCCCTGGTTATATCACGTCCACAGGAAGCCTCTGGCCACGTGTTTACCTTTGGTCTGTGAATGTCATTCCCTGGGAACGTTTCTGCCGAACAGCTGGGAGAACTTGGATTCTTCTCACAGCTTTGCCACTGGCTCACTGGGTCTCTCTGGAAAGCCACCACCCCTCCCTTGGCCTCCGCCCCCTCCTGTGTAAAGCAAGTGTATTTCATTAGACCCCTCTCAGGCCTCTGCCAGTTCCGGCGTCCCAGTGGGTGGGCTGGCCCCTGCCAGCTCTCCCAGCGCTCTCTGGCTGATGCAAGGCTGCCTGAGACTTGGGGGCTGGAACCGGGCCTGAGTGGAAAGTTCCCTTTCCAGGGAGGGTGCTGAGTCCATGCTTTGGACTGACAGTGTTCACATCCCCTCACCCTCCCCTCCTCCTTTCCCCAGGCCCAGGACACTTCTGCCTGCGAGAAACACTGGATTAAGAACAGTTTCCTACCAGCTTTGTGTGTTTTCTGCCCTCCCTGGTCCCGTGGAGGCTGCCCTCTCATGAACGAGGATGCAAGTGCTTTGGGGGAGGCAAATCCCAGGGGGATCCGCTGTCTGACAGTTGCAGCAAATCCGGGACAGCAGAGGGTGCTGTGGGAGCAGCCTGACGGTCCCCGCGGCCTTCCTTTCCCTCCGGAGTTCATGTCAGGCCACGCCTGCCTTTAAACCAGATTCTCCCTCATCCAGTCCAGTCCAGCCCTAGCCTGTTTCATTTTTGTAATTTCACAGTGCCCTGTACACGGAAGGTACTTGGTGTGTGTTTGTCAAATGAATGAATAATGGAAAGAAACAGAAATCTCTTCTCAGTTCCCACTTCTGTGGACAAAGGAGAGGCGCTCCTGCCCCAGCTGGTTTCCTGTCCCTCTCTAACCTTGCTGGAATAAGGAGGTCTCCCTGTAAGGCCTGTTGCTTCCAAGTGTCTAGAGACTTGCAAGCAGGCACTGCTGAGTCCTGAGCAGCGGTCTTGAATCAGTCTTCTGGTTGTGCACAGGCTCTGTTCTTTATTTGACTAAATCCCACGAAGCGCCATCCAATGTCAAGAATATCTTTGAGAGAAAGACCAGTAGACAGAGGGTCAGCAAGCCTGAGACCAGGACCATGCACCAAAGGAAGGTGGGCTGTCCTCCTGCTGTCTCTGATGGGAGAATAACCAAGGCACTGAGGTCCTGGAGGACCTGGGGTTGTGGGGCAGCGTGTCCTCCTCTCCAGGTGGTTCTGGGGTTCAGCATTGGGTGAGGCCTGGGGTGAAGGAGGATGGGGTTATGGCCTGAGCTCTGCAGTCTGGTCCCCTGGGAGAAGAACCCAGGCTGTTTGGGTTGTGCATTCTTTCCTTTGAACACCATGGGGGATACACCAGTGAACTGTTCTGGGCTTTTAGGGAGCTTGCAGGTGAGCAGTGTGGAGAGAAGATGAAGTGGAGGCCACTTCATAGGTGATCTCTGTTGTGTTGAATATAGACTCCAGGTGCAAGAAGGAAAGATCCACAGGAGGAGTGAGGAGGCTTCAAGGGACAAGCAGAGGATACGGCTGACTTAAGGAGGAGGCGGCAGGTGATTCCTATGATGGCAGTTGAGAGTGGGGCTTAGTGGGGATTGGTGGTGGTGGTCATGAGGAGGTATCCCCTCGGTCTACAGAAAGGATGTGCTGGAGGCCAGTAGGAGATGACTCTGGATAGGCAATTGTGTAATTGTGGCTAGATTATATATAAAGGGGTAAATTTTTCTTCAATTTAAAAATGTTATTGTTGTTGGTGGGGGGGGGTCTGAGAATAAAAGGATATATATTCCCTAAGAAGGAGCATGCCCAAGCAATATTCATGTCATGTTGTTAGGGGCACTGACACATCGACTCTCTAAATTCCATCTATCATCATTGCCACTTTCTAAGTCCAGGCTGCTATAACTATGTACACTAACCTCCCAACTGGTATCCTTGCCTCCAATCTTTCTGTCCCCTATGGTTCTGCCAGAATGAGCTTTTGAAAAAGCATATCAAGTCATGCCAGCTTTCACTTTAAAAATCTTTGTCAGCCCATTACCTGCAGGATCAATTCTAAACTCCTTAGCATGGCATTAAGGCTTTTAAAAAACTAGCCCCTTTTTAGGGGATTCTGAGAAAATGGGGCAGCTGTAGCATAGATTCAGAATTTTTCCGAATTCCCACTTAAAGACAGAGTAACTAAATGGCAAAATCCCCAAATCGTGAACAATAATTATAACAAAATTAGGTTACAATATCCTCACAAACCCCAAAATGCAAGGGGATGAGGGCAAGTCACCTTCTGACATGAGAATGTGTTATTGGTGTCTAGAAGGGAGAGAGCAGAGACAAGTGATGGGAAACCTTGCAAACTCAAGTGCAGAAAAACCCCTAAATGCCCAACAGGTATTCCCTGGAAGGCATTTCAGGCCAATCTGAGAACAGCAGCTTAAGGTGAGAAGGGTTTTCCTCGCTCCATTTGTGGGTGGGTGCCAGGGCCCTGCGGGGAGTCTGAAGAGGCTGGCTGGCTGGGTGGTCAAACCCCTTGTTGACGTGAAAATATCAGGACTCCCTTCCAGGGAGGAGAAACTGCTGGGAATGGAATAAAAATAGTGCAGGATAGGGACAAGAGGGGCAAAATATAGGGAAGAAAAGGTAAGGGTGAGGTAGGGGAACAGAATGGGAAATCTCAGAAGGAAGCAGCCATATATATTTTTTAACACTATGTGAAAACAACAGAAGAGGGAGCTTGTGAAGTTAGAAAAGCCATCCTGTATCACATTTCCTTCTGAAAGTCCGAGAATACGAATTTTATGTACAAATGAGCAACAGAAAGGTATTAAGGTCAAATATTCTAAAAGCTCTTTTATAAAAAAGGAAAAACACCAGAATAACATGCCTACAGACAAGGAAAGCATGCCAAGAAAACATACCCACAGAACAGATCAAATCTTGTAATCTTTTATTTAAAAATGAGGTAAAAGACATCAAGAAAATTATTCAAGACATAAAAGAACAACATAAATCAGAATTATGAACTCCGAAATGAGGTGCCCAAACTCAGAAAGAATGAGAAATAAAAGATAAAAAATTATTTCAGAGTGAACTTAACTAGAAGGAATATAAGTGAATTAACACAACAGGTAATGCTTTGGGTAAATAGAAGTGCAAAGTAGGAAAAATTTTAAAAATATAAGAGAAATTAAGAAAGATAGGATTCAAGAGCAAGTGACTGATATTGATGAGAGGCAAATATTATACACGTAATAGAAGTCCCTCGAGAAGAAACCATAGACAGGGAGTAGAACAATTAAAAATCCTACTGTGAGAAATTTTTCCTGAAATCAGAAAGATTTGAAGCTACAAATGGAAAGAGCATATCCTCTACTTGAGAATATCAGCCCAGAATGACCAATACGAAGACAAAATGTAGTAAAATTGTTGGACTTCAGAGACATAAAAAGCCTTTGGTCATGTAGGCAAAAACAGTAAGTGACTTAAAAGGAAAAGAAAATTAGATTATCATCAGACTTTGTGATAGCAATGCTTTGTGTAAGAAGAAAATGAAGTAACATATTTAAGCCTCCAAGGAAAGAAAATGTGAACTAAGGATTTTATATCCAGCAAAACTGACTTTAAAGTATAAGGGCACACACCATTATCAATGTGCCCTTCCTGAGGAATCTACTAGAAAATGAGCTTCAGAAAATCAGAGAGACTAGAGAGGTATCACCATAAGGAACGGTGGCAAGCATTAAAAATATAGCTACACGTAGAACTAAAACAAAATGAGAGTTAAAAAGAAGGGTATAGCATGAAATGGTTATATATTCAGTCAGTTAAGATACAGGGTTACAAGAATGAGGAGAGTACATAGGCATTTTTTTAAAATGAATATATTTATTTATTTGTGTTTGGCTGTGTTGGGTCTTTGTTGCTGTGCGCAGGCTTTCTCTAGTTGTGGTGTGCGGGCTTCTCATTGTGGTGGTTTCTCCTGCTGGGGAGCAGCTCTAGGCGGGCTCTAGGCGTGTGGGCTTCAGTAGTTGTGGCACATGGGCTGAATAGCTGTGGCACACGGGCTTAGTCGCTCCGCGGCATGTGGGATCTTCTGGGACCAGGGATCGAAATCGTGTCCCCTGCATTGGCAGGCGGATTCTTAACCACTGTGCCACCAGGGAAGCCTATGCATAGGCATTTAAAAAAACTATTCTGATTATTGTTGTATAATGTAGGATAATGTAAATAAGTAATTGCGGGGCTGTTCCATCATCTAGTGTTTTTAAGAACTAGGATTCTTTTTACTTTCCAGGAAAAAAAACTTGCTGGGATTTTTATTGGGATAACATTGACTCTATAGATAATTTGGAGAAAATAGACATCTTTACAGTATTGAGTCTTTCCATTATGAACATGATCTATTCCTTAATTTATTAATAATGATTAACTAGTAATATAATATTAACAGTAATGTTTTGTAGCTTCTGTATAGAAAATTTTCTGTATCTGTATTTTGTTTTACAATAAAAGGTTTAAAAAAAGTCTAGTCCTTTTCTAGAAAGTTCTCCTTTCCATACTCCCATGCACCCCTTTAGTATCTCCATTCTGAGCAGTTCCTCTGACAGCTCAGCAATCTTACCCCTGATTCACATTTGTGAATTTGTCTGACTGCTCCTTTTGCCTAGAATAACCCTCCCAGGTCATCCAGCTAATAAATTACAAAGTTGGCACTAAACCTTGGGTTGGCTGATTATTCGTCCTGGCTCTTTCCACTGTAGTACACTATTCCTCTTTCATAATCCAAATTGATTCAGAAATCTGCCTGACGAGATCGGGCGTGCTCAAGGTGGTATGGCTGTAGACAAGAACAGAGATTATAGTAGTGTTTCCTTCATGGTTTGTTGTGAGAATTAAGTGAGATAAACCCTTTAAGCATCTGGTAACTTACCTTGACCAGAGGCTGTGCACTGTACCGGTTAGCGGATGACGATGGTGAAAATATTTGCTCTATTCCCTCCAAGCCCTCTGGAGATGAAGCCACGTCCTCCCCCCACAGCACCTGTGTCTTGGGATCAGGAAGTGGGGCTGACATACTCTCGTCCTCATCTGTTCGCCCTCTCCCTAGTGCCTTCTGGATCATATATCTACAATTGTCCTTCGACAGCACTCTTCCTTTGGGACTGCCTTACTCCTCTGTCACTTTCTCAGTCGGTCTGGTACATGGTGGGGAAGGGAGGGTGAAATAGAATGTAATTTATTATTACCCTTAAATCCAAGTATTACTCAAGACTCCCTGTAGTATAGGCTGTGTGAAAACTTAGGAGCTCATGAGAGGGAGCCGGGTCCAGCTCAGTACAGTTCTGTTCACATCAAGCTGGAATTTATTGGATGTCTCAGACAGCCAATCGGAGGACAGTTGGACTGGGACAACTCCACAAATGGGAAAAGAGCCTATTCCATAGGAGTTGGGGTGAAGGACTGGAGCCTGAGGTCCTGAGATCCTTTGCCTAGTCTTATATTTCAGAATATTTTGTGCAGGGCTTTGCTAGGACAGCAGCTAGTAAGTCAGGAAAGAAGGCAGGGCAGGCGGGGTGGAATTCTGGGAACCCTGGCCCTGCCTAGGCTACCTTGCCCACGGTCTTCTTCCTGCCCGGAGTACTCATCTCACCCGTCTTTTTTAAAAAATTTTTTATTGGAGTGTAGTTGATCCACAATGTTGTGTTACTTTCTGCTGGACAGCAAAGTGAATCTGTTATACATATACATATATCCCCTATTTATTTAGGCAGTGCCACGTGGCATATGGGATCCTAGTTCCCTCACCATGGATCGAACCCGTGCCCCCTGCAGTGGAAGCACTGAATCCTAACCACTGGACTGCCAGGGAATTCCCGATCTCACCCGTCTTCACTTTATTATCTGTATAGATGATCTATTCTGCACTCTTATCTCAGAAATGCCTTGGCCTGCTGAACACAGGTCTATTTCTTTTTTCCCTATTTCATCTGATATCAGCAAGACAGATAATTAGACTTTTTTGAAACAGAGTCTGGTTTTTGGAAGCAGAAAGTCATCTGACAAGAAGTGAACGCATTTCCAGACCCAACTTAAACCAAGCCACCGGGGGTTCTGGTTAGGACTCGGAGTTCATTTTGTGTTTGAATTGTTGTTTACCCATTGACTTCTTGGTTAGTCTCTAGATTCATCAACATCTTTGGCATTTGGTTCAGAGTATTCATCTGTATTTCTCTGAGGTCATTTCATTATCCATTTGATACCCACATATTGGGAAATCATGTTTTCCAATTTCCCAAACATATATACACACATATAAACATATTGATACATGTCATCTGTTTCCATACTTTCTCCTTCCTCCCCTACCTTCACTCTCAACACCCTTACCCCTGTCCCCCAAATCTTAGCGGACAAAGCATTGTTCCTAAACCCTTGATTTTATTCCCACATATTTCTGCAACTTGAACTTATTCCTCTTCTGGCAGTTTTCCCCCAGCCCGCAAACATTATTTTATTCCTACTTTGTAGAGAAATCTCTCTTTTAATCCTGTGCTCCCCTCTACCTGCTCTATCACTTTTGTACCTTTTACCAAAACTTCTTTATGCTTTTATTCTATTCCTCATCTCTCTATTTACTCCTGCATCCATTTATCTGGATTCTGCTTTAACATTCCTTCTGAAAAAAATCCTTTAATCCTTATTTGATATTTCTTTTAAGAATTTGATTTTGCTGACTAGTTTCCTTTTTTACAAATAATTCACCATTTTTCCTTAGACAAGTTCATTTAAAATCTTTGAAAATGTGGATTAACAAAATGAAGAGAACAAATCCATCATTAAAAATGGTTGTTGAACATTGGAGGAAGCACAGGCTGGAGGGTGGATTGAAATAATGAATTCGATTCCCAGAATGTTGTATTGAGCTGGCTGGGTGTTATCCAAGATGTTGTTTAGGCAGTTCAATGTACGGGTATGGAATTCAGAAAAGATTTCAGGCTGGCGGTATAGTGATGACAAAAATAATACTACTATGTGTTAGATACTGTGCTGGGAGTTTTTTTTTTTTTTATAAATTTATTTATTTTATTATTTATTTTTGGCTGCATTGGGTCTTTGTTGCTGTGCGCGGGCTTTCTCTAGTTGCAGTGAGCGGGGGCTACTCTTCGTTGTGGTGCACGGGCTTCTCATTGTGGTGGCTTCTCTTGTTGCGGAGCACGGGCTCTAGGCACGTGGGCTTCAGTAGTTGTGGCTCGCAGGCTCAGTAGTTGTAGCTCGCGGGCTCAGTTGCTCCGCGGACATGGGATCTTCCCGGACCAGGGCTTGAACCCGTGCCCCCTGCATTGGCAGGAAGATTCTTAATCACTGCACCACCGGGGAAGCCCTGTGCTGGGAGTTTTAAATTGATTTTCTTATCTAATCCTGTTAACATCTGTATGTTTTTACAAATTAGGAAATTAAAGCAAGAGATGTTATGTAATTTATCCAAGTTAATAAGTGGCATTGGTGGCATTTAGAATCCAGGTCAGCTGTCTCCAGAGTCCGCACTCTAAACTCTCCGCTGTACTTCCTCTCTCAATCTCTCTCAGTTTCAATCTCTTGTATTCCTAATTTCAATATGGGGATATTTTGGTTTATTTTCCTTAAAGATGTTTATATTTTAATGCATGTTCTTCTAGCTCCTGCCCAACTATTAAGGGATTAATTAATAGTCTTAATATTTGATTTGTTCTCCCTCCTTTGGACCTTGTGGCTTGACTTATTCTCCTCATGGGTTTTCCAAAAGCAAAAAATAACAATCTCAATCACACGTTATCCAAGCAAGAAAATAGTTCTTAGTCTTCATTGAAAGGGTACTGAATTTCCTAGGTACCTGGTGAAGGCAATGTCTTCTTTGGTGATTAGCAGATGGTCTGGCCTCCCTGGACACCTCCTCATCTGTGACTGCAGTAGTTACTGTGAGAAGGACATCTGACCTTTGACGTGTAGCCAAGAAGGGAAATTAGAGGCTCGTTCTTCTGGTGAGGTGATAAAAGGGTCAATGCAAAATGAAGAAGCGAGGACAGGGAGTAGAAACACTTTCAAGAAGTTTGGCCTGGGTGGTGACAGATCTGTGTTGGCAGGGATATGGTGTTGAGGGAGGGTTTTTTCCAAGTTAAGAGAGGCTTGACTATATTTAAATGCTGATGAAAAAGAGCCTGCAGATGAACACTGTTAAATTTTTCTTGCTTACACATTCAGATATGTTTCTTTTTTTAATGCTGAATCTCTATGCTTCCACTCCTATGTGGTATTATTATTATTATTTAAAAATTTTCTTGGAGTATAGTTGATTTACAATGTTGTGTTAGTTTCAAGTGTACAGCAAAGTGAATCAGTTGTACATATATCCACTCTTTTTTAAGATTCTTTTCCCATATAGGCCATTACATTTCCCAAAATAGGCCATTAAAATTACAATATACATTTCTATACATACAGTAATTTTAGAAAATAAAAAATATATAAAACAGTCAAAAGGAAAGAAAAAGAATGAGAATGAAAAAATCACTTGGAATGTCACCGTTGAGAGTTAGCTGTTGTTAACCTTTTCAGGTTTTTGGGGGGATATGTATATATATATATATATATATATATATATATATATATATATATATATATATATATATGCATATAGATATGGCAGGACTTTATCTCCTCTAGTTCTGTTCCAGTACCTCAAGGACCGTTTCTATTTCTCTCCTTTCCCCAGCCTACACTGGAGCAGATACAAAGATTTAAATCTCAGCTTAATTTCAAGACAGAAAGATACAGTTGCTTGCTTGCTGAGCTAGGGGTTCCTCTCCCAGACACCAGACAAGGCAGGGCTAGAGGAGAGAAGGAGGGGTTGAGTGGAGTTGGAGAGGACGAGGAATCACAGTCCTTGGATTCCGTGCTGAGGACCTGCCTGTCAGAACTCAGTGCTGAACCAGTCCTTAGAATGGACTCATCCACTCCATTGATCCTGTAGAAAACTGTCCTCAACAATCCTGGACTCTTCCAAAGCCTCCCTGGGCAGGTGGTGGTGTACTTACAGATCTATGATGAGGCTGAGCCCGAGGAGAAATCCTCACCTTTGGACCAAGGGTAACTAGGCAGAGCCATTGAGAAACTTCCTATGAGCCCGTGCGACAGTGTGACAGATATTGCCACTGTTAATATATGTAAATTGTTTATTGAACAAGCTGGACCTGGTAGGAGCAAAGTAGAGAAACAATATTCTTCTCACCACCATCTTTGGAAAGCTTTTCTGTAAAACCATTTTTTCTACCCCCGGATGAAACTGCAAACAGTTTTTTATAGCTTTTCCAAACACTGTCAATAAATAAGAAGTGAATTATAATATCAAAACTCAAAACTTTCATCCATTTAAAAGCTTTCCCTTCCCTTATGGACTTTTCTGGCTTGGAAGCATGCAGTACGTTTGGCCTGGTTGCCAATGCCCCCCGCTGTGTCCCTGATCCCCTCTCTCCTGTGTCAATTCATGGAGTGTCCTACTGGTAGAGTCTATCTCAAGGAGATCTAGTGA
Organism: Balaenoptera borealis; assembly: GCF_965194805.1. Lineage (NCBI taxonomy): Eukaryota > Metazoa > Chordata > Mammalia > Artiodactyla > Balaenopteridae > Balaenoptera > Balaenoptera borealis. Next base: position 46,279,098 of record NC_138870.1, read on the forward strand.
GCCTTCCTCCCAAGTGTACTCTATCTCTGGCCCATGGGAAACTCATGTACCATTTGCCCTGCCAGTTTCTGGACACTTTTGATTCCATTGTGTAGAGCAGTGTGACAGGATAGCTTCTTCCTTTTGGAATTTTCAGGAGAAAGAGTGATAGATATCACTTGCCATTCCTTCAGATCCAGAAGACACATGTCATACTCCCTAAGTGCTTCTATTGAAGCCTCTCTCATCTAGTTTAACATGAAGGGAGGAAGCACACTCTTCCTCCCTGGCACACTGACATTCCTCTCCAAAGGAATTCCCAGTGACGGGCTTTAAATGCTCCATGAATTCTGAGGTTTGTCTCATAGAATCTGGAGATGGGTGATGGGGAATGGCAAAATCCTTTGAACTATCTATGCTCTGCACAGGTGGTATAACACCTTGCTTTAGAAGTGAGGGTACTTGGTACCTATTATTTGTTTTTTTCTTTCTGGGTTCTTTTGCCAAAACAAGGACAAAAAGGTCCCATTCAAGCATCCAGTTACATACAAAGACACAGATACATTCAAAAGAATTTCGTCATGCTATACATACACTGCTTTTCTCAATGGACACTATATTGTAATATTTTTCCATGTTAATAACGATACAACCATATCTTACCTGAATGGAGTATATTTTTTATTTTAATTATTTAAAGATTGAAAGGCAGTACATGCTCATATAAAAATTCAGAAAATATGGAAAGGTGAAAGTTCCCATTTGCTACTGAAATTCTTCTCTCCTCTCTATAAAAAGCCATTTTAATTTTCTATGTGCCCTTCCGAGTCTTTTTCCAATTTACAAACATATGTATAGACTTAAAAATTAAGAATAGGACCATATTTTTATTTACAGCTCAACGTCTTAAGATGACTTCTCATCTGTGCATCTTTCTTATTTTATTAGTACATACAGCCTTATCTCATCTTAAAAAATGGTAGCCTCGTATTTCAAAGAATGAATGTACTCTCTTTAATTTAGTCACTTCCCTATTGATAGATTTTTTGGGGGTTGTTTCCAATTTACCTCTATGTTAATAATGCTGAAGTGGAATTCTTTGTGTACATGTGTGAATATTTTTGAAGGATAGACTTCTTAGAAGTTGAATTGCTGGTTCAAGGGATATGTTCATTTAACATACTTTCCTTACTAACCTTCTGTTTATCATATGTTGCTAGAAGAGATATCAGCTTTCTTCTATTCAGAATGGCTCTTTCCATGTTAAGAAAACTCCAAGCATACCACTCATGGCCTCTCTTCACCCCTAAGCAGAAGTGACTTGAAATGAGTGGGGAGTTTGGAAGAAGAGACTGGGTAGGTGTGGTGGGCTGAGCACCTATTCTACTCTTTCCCTTGGAACCCAAACTGCCCTTGGAGCGCACGTGTCCTGCTGTCCTCCTCCACACTGGGGGCCTCCTGTGGGATGGCCTGGGGTGGCCCAGCACCATCTGTGAGTAGACAGGCAACTGTATTTAACTCTGGGATCCAGTGGTAGAAAGTTTCTTTTGTATAAATATGAGCTTTATTCTCCACTATCAGATTTATCTGTAGGAAAGGTAACATCTTAATCATCCTTTGCCATATTCCATAAAAAAAGGTCAACTTTTTATTCTGAAATACTTTCAAACTTCAATAAAAGTTACACAAATAAACAAGAAAACTTCTGTATACCCTTCACCCAGATTTCCCAATTGTTAATAATTTACCACATTCACCTTATCATTCTCTCACTTATTTTTATTATTTTCAGCCATTTGAGACATGACACCCAATTACCTTTAAATAGTGTATATTTCCTAAAAACAAAGACATTAATCTAAATAACCATAGTATACCCATCAAAGTCAGAAAATTAACACTGATACAATACTACCATGTAATCCACATTCAAATAATGTCAATTGTCCCAATCATATCCCTTGTAGCAGAACAAATAACAACAAAAGATAACCAGCAACAACAAAAACCTTCTCTTTTGTGCCTTGACTTTCTTTCCAGAATTGAATCTAGGATCATGCATTATATTTGGTCTTCATATCTCTTTAGCTTCCTTCAATCTGGAAAACTTCACTGCCCTATCTCCAGGGCCCAGAAAAGGAACTCAACTTAGTATTTGTTGAATGAATTAACACCAAATACTTTTCCAGTTGAAAAGCTAAAAGAAAAAGAAAACTTTTGGGACCAGGTGATGGAGAAACTCAAGCAGAAATAAAAGCAGGACAGGGCTACTGCCAGAAATGTGACCTGCTCTTCCCCCAGGGACCCTGGAGAGCCTTGAAGCCAGGAATCAATAAACTCAAGGAGAAACTGACCAAGGGGATAATCATAAAGATAAATAAGCAAATGACTGGAATAGCCAGGCTAGTCATTCCCTGACCCCTCCTCATGTTTACAGAGTGACTGACTGAAGAGTTTGCCCTGGAGTGAGCAAACAGAGAGAGGAGTGAACCAGGGCCTGCAGTGACTCTGGACCTTCAGATGGTCACAGAGGAGAAAAGAAAGGAAGGATTGTTCTTCAGGAGGAATACCGGCTTACCTGCTGACCCCATTTTCATAACATCCACATACCTTAATAAGAAACCTTTCTGTCAACATCCTCATCCTGTTTGCTCCTTTAGGCCTTCCAGGAGAAGGAGAGCCATCTATGATGGAAACCAACATGTAGAAAGTTGGAGGAACCTATGCCAGGTATTTATAGCATTATAAATTGCTAGGAGAGGAAGGCCTTAAGGTGCCTCATTTAAAATGAAGAATTACGAAATATTTGCGGAAAAAGAATAGTTTGGAAAAAAGAAAGAAGAACGAAGACAAAAATACAGAATAACTAATTCTTGATGAAGCAAACTTTTTTTCATTTCACACAAGAATTATAATTACTTAGGAAACCTTGAGTGAATACTAAATCCACAAAACTAGGGCAGATTTTGTTGAAGAAGAGCCAATTGCTAAACAAGAAAGATTTATGATTTTAAAAAGAAAGCAGTTAATAGGAGGGCTAAGTAACTGAAAACACATGGCTAAAGAATATATCAGTGATTTGGAAATTAAGGTGTTTTTTTTTTTTTTTGTAATGTAAAGCAAAAAGACAATAGACATTATGGTACGAAAGTTAAGAGATATAGAGGATATTCCCAGGAGAACAAATATTCATTGAAGGGAAGTTAAAGAGAAGAAAACACAGGGGAGACAAAAAGTCAAAAACAGACAGAAATTTACAAAAATACAAGGAAATTTCCCTGAGGGCATCATATACTCAAGACTTTAGATCCAAAGTGACCACTAAGGGTTAGCTAGGTAGGAATACTGAAAGAAGACACCCACATCTAAACACGCTTGAAATTTCTGAATTTCAAGTGTAAAGAAAAACCTTATTACTTTACAGAGAAAAAAGTCACTCACAAAGGAAAGCAAATCAGATTAGTGCTGGTGTCCTATCTACTACCCAGAAAGCTAATGGACTATGGGTCAGAGCCGCCACATTTTAAAGCTAGAGTTCTGTAGCCAGTTAAATATTCTGAGGGCAAAATAAAGAGCTGTGAAGGTATATCACTCATGCTTATTCTTTGAAAAAAAAAATTGGTCTACAAACAGCACAATTTCAAGGAAGGAGAACGTGATATACAAGAAAGATTGGTAAACAGAGAAACCAACAGAATGTATAATTAAGTGTAAACAATTCTCGTTTTTATCATGGTGTTTAATAGCATTGTTAAGAAATGATTCCTAAAATATATAGTCTCTATTATATTGACTACTAGTATATTATTATACATGTATATTTTAATAATATATAATATATAACCATATAAAATATATATAAAATATTACTATGTATTATTATATAACAACAAAAATTAACAATATCTGAAATAAAATTAAAGATAATTTCATCAAAATTTTGGAGACTGAATAAGAAAGAGGTAAATTATATACAAAATTATACATGATGCAGGTCTCACTTTTTGCAGGGGGAAAGTCATGGATATTAATTGTTGATATTAATACAAAAATATTGAAATAGGTTCATTAGAAATATATTTACTAATAGAATGAGTATCGTATGCAGCTGTGGCAGTGTGTTACTTGCCTACTCAGTATCCATTCTTGGTTCCTTCCATAGAAATAGAATTCTGATGTCATTTAGGGAGGTAATATGTCTACTGAAAAGATGACATTTCCCAGCCACGCTTGCAATAAGTAGTGGTCACATCAGTAAATGTAAATGGAGTGCTGTATGAAATGTCAAGAAAGTCTTCTCAAAAGGAGCTGATTCAGCTGACCCTTTCCCTTTGTGCCTTCTTTCTTTCTACTGCTTGGAAATTGTACATGATGGCTAAAGCCTGAGCAGCTGCCTTATGACCTTGAGAAACAGGAGTTATTTTGTAAGAACCATGGAGCAGAAAGAGGAAAGGTGGCTGGATTCTTGAAGCCAATGGAGCTTCCATTCCAGTCCTGGTATAACTGACTGGTGTGGACTGACTTTCGCTAGACTTCTTTTGCTTGGAAAAAAAACTCTTGTGTCTTTAAGCTGCTTACTTTGCAGTTTCTATTTCATGCAGCTGAACTGAATCTTAACTGAGTTATAGTCTTACATACTGGGAGAGGGAAAAGAGGAACAACAACAAAAATTTTGATTGGCCCAGTGAAGGTTAAGAAGGCAAGGTGAAAAAAAGAAAGAACAAGAAGAAACCAAAGTAAATAAACGGCAGGGTTAGAAAGTGAACTGAAGTCATAGATTTCTTTTGTAAGAGACACACCAAGAATCAAATGACACACAAAAGTTGAAAATAAAGGGATGGTTAGAAAAATGTTAGGTAAACAGGATGGCACTATTAATATATGGCAAAATAGATTTCAAGGCCAAAATAATTAAAGGGAATGTAAAGTGTTACTTAGATAGCATAGATAGAAAAAGGTAAAATTCACCAAGAGGATAAAATAGTTACAAACATTTATGCACTGAACATGCACTGAAACAAAGCAGAGACTGTTATAAATATGAAGAATATTTGACAAAAACACGATCTCTGTAGGAAATCTCAGGAAGTGATGATTTATGTGGACTGAATATAATTTTGTTTATAGAGAATTTGGACAAGCTTGCTTTGAATGTTATACCCAATGAAAAGAGAATAAACATTTTTTTCAACACCCACAGGTTTTACAAAATTGATTACATACTATGTACCAAAGAAAATCTGAATTAATTCTCCAAATAAGAAATTATGAAGGGCACTTTCTCTTACCACAGTAGAATATGTTAGAAATTAAAAATGAAAGGGAGGGCTTCCCTGGTGGCGCAGTGGTTAAGAATCCGCCTGCCAAAGTAGGGGACCTGGGTTCGAGCCCTGGTCTGGGAAGATCTCACATGCCGCGGAGCACTAAGCCTGTGCTCCACAACTACTGAGCCTGCGCTCTAGAGACCACGAGCCACAACTACTGAACCCATGTGCCACAGCTACTGAAGCCCGCACACCTAGAGCCCGTGCTCCGCAACAAGAGAAGCCACAGCAATGAGAAGACTGCACACCACAACGAAGAGTAGCCCCACTCCCTGCAACTAGAGAGAGCCCGAGCGCAGCAATAAAGACCCAACGCAGCCAAAAATAAATAAATAAATAAAATAAATTTAAATAAAAAATGAAAGGGAACTGACAATAATTAACAAAACTAACCACTGGGGTAAAAGAACAATCTTCTTAATTTTTGGGTCAAAATGAAAACTAAAACTTAAATTATGATTGTTTGGAAAGGATGTTATATGAACACTATACATTTTTACCTGGATTGCAGCCAATGGAGTTCTTACAGGATCCCTGGTGTTTAGTGCTTCTATGAGAAATGAATACTTAGCAAAAATAAATTCAGGTTTAGTGGCTAGGAAACGGCCAACCAAATACCCTGAAGAAAAGAAGAGAAGGGAATTAATAGATATAAAAATAGAATTAATTTAACTAAATTTAAAAAGAAGCTAATGACCGATAATGGAAAATAATCTGAAACTAACACAATATTGTAAATCAACTATAGTTTAATAAATAAAATTTTTAAAAAGTAAAAAGAAGCAATCCCAGCTGGAAAATCACAGCTCTCCAGGCATCTCCCTTTCTCTCTGAAGCGTGGCCCACTCATTCCCACAGCTGTGCTCCTCAGGTTAGCGGTGGAAGATGCTACAAGGTTGATCACTTTGGACTCACAGCAGTGTCCAGACGTGTCACTAACAACTCGTCCTCCGAGGAGTCCCAGGTCATCTGTCTACCCCTCCTCATCACTTCATCTGCTGAGCTCTCAGTCACTCCCCCTCCTTCATGGAAGACTGACCCTTGGATGGTCGTCTTCTCTTTTGTCTCAAGATTCTGGACAACTTCAAGGATCATGAGCATGACCCACCCACCAATCTGGGTTCCCAGTTCCTTGAGCTCATCATGACTTTCATCTGAACTCCCATGCTCAGTATGGACCTGGTCATCACTCAGAGCTACTCCACTTCTGAAAACACCCACTCTCTGACCACAGTCTCCTTTACTTCCAACTGTGTTATTATGATACTTCCTTTACATCTATCTTTCAAAATTCACTTCCTTGACCTTTTGATTCTTTTTTTTTTTTTTTTTTTTGATGTATGCCTACTCCAGCCTTTACTTGCTTCCATTTCCAAGTTAAATTGCATGGTCTGCCAACTTAGACAAATCTTCTGCCAATATGTACTCCTCCCTGGTCCCACTTTTACAAAGTCTGGCAAAATTTTGACCCTTGAAGAAACTGGTTATCTACTTTCTCTGGTCCTATTCCAGGCTATTGAGCACATCTAGAGGAAAAGATACAAAATTATAAACATAATACATTTAAACTTCTGGTGTGTAATCTCAACTAGGCTCTCAACTTTGTCCAAGCAAATCCACAATGCTTTCCTAGTCAGTGCTGTCTCCCATTTCCATAGAAGCTGTAGTAGACCTTATTCTAGCTCCTTAGACCACCTAACCCATCACATCCTGCCTCACCCACACCAGGTAACCCCATCAGCTTCACAGAGAAAATAGAAGGTTTTGGACATATATTCCTTTCATTTCCTGGTAATATCTACAATCTTACGTGTACTTACATCCACCTTTTTCTCCTCTTCTTCAGTGACTGTGTGAGAGTTTTTACTTCTCTTGTCTAAGACTTAACCCTTCATCTATGCTCGGAATTCTCATCTTCTGCCTTCTCAGAAATCTTGCTCTGTTGGTTATCTCCATTCTCTCTTGCACTTTCTCCTGGCACTTAAAAAAAAATTGCAAATAATGAGAATGACAAGGGATTAATCTCCAGAATATACAAATAGCTCATACAGCTCCATATCAAAAACAAACAAACAAACAACACAATTAAAAAATGGACTGAAGACTTAGATAGACATTTCTCCAAAGAAGACACACAGATGGTCAACAGGCACATGAAAAGATGCTCAACATCACTAATTATTAGAGAAATGCAAATCAAAACTACAGTGAGGTATCACCTCACACCGGTCAGAATGGCCATCTTCAAAAAGTCTACAAATAATAATGCTGGAGAGGGTGCAGAGAAAAGGGAACCCTCCTACACTCTTGGTGGGAATGTAAATTGGTGCAGCCACTATGGAGAACAGTATGGAGGTTCCTTAAAAAACTAAAAATAGAGCTACCATACGATCTAGCAATCATATTCTTGGGAGTATATCCAGAGAAAACTCTAATTTGAAAAGATACATGTGCCCAAATGTTTATAGTGGTGCTATTTACAATAGCAAAGCCATGGAAGCTACCTACGTGTCCATCAACAGATGAATGGATAAAGAAGATGTGGTATATATATACAATGGAACTTTACTCAGCCATAAAAAAGAACGAAATAATGCCATTTGCAGAAACATGGATGGACCTAGAGATTATCATACTAAGTGAAGTAAGTCAGACAGAGAAAGACAAATATCATATGATATTACTTATATGGGGAATCTTTAAAAATGATACAAATGAACTTATTTACAAAACAGAAACAGACTCACAGACATAGAAAACAAATTTATGGTTACCAAAGGGGAAAGGGGCAGAAAGGGATAAATTAGGAGCTTGAGATGAACAGATACACACTATTTTATATAAAATGGATAAAGAACAAAGTCCTACTGTATAGCACAGGGAACTAAATTCAATATCTTGTAATAACCTGTAATGGAATAGAATCTGAAAAAGAATATATATACACATATGTGTATATATATACATATAAATGTATATATATATATATATAACTGAATCACTTTTCTGTACACCTGAAACTAACACAACATTGTAAATCAACTATACTTCAATTAAAAAAAAAAACCAAAAACCTTCCCCAAATCCCCCAGCAATTAAACATAGTTTACAGGGTCCTTCATGGTCTGGCCTCTTCCTACCACCTCATTGGCTTTTTTTTTTTTTAACCTCTTTTCACCTCTCAGTCTGTGTCCTAGCCTTGTAGATTTTCTTTCAGTTCCTTGAGCAAGCCTTGTCTCACTTATTCCTGGGAGTTTGCACATGCCGATCATTTTTTCTGGAATATTACCTTCCCCTTCACTTCCAATCCCCATATTTGAGTAATGCTTTTTACAACTTTCATCTTATATCACTTTCTCTGGGAAGTACTCTCCTATTCTTTAAGTTCTGATTAGGCATGGTTCTAATATACTTTACCTGCACCCTATAATACCCTTTCCTAGCATTTACCATTTTGAAATATACTAAGAGATTTATTTTTCTAACCTTCTCTACTCTTTCTTCCTCCAACAAGACCAGGACTTCTTATTCAATGTTGAATTCCTGGCATCTGGAACATGTCTGGCACATAAAAACCACTCAACATTTATTTTTTGTTGGATTGATTCAATCATTTGACTGACTCTATGGCCTCAAGGCAAAATATAGAACTTTAGGAAGCTTAATTGGTCCATATGGGAAATGTGTTTTGTGTGGCTTAGAATCCTAAAATGTGCCATTTGTTAAGCTCACATTTAAATCTTGGAATTTTCCACTCAGGAGAGATGAAATCCACAGCCATCAGTGTCAAAGGAAAATGAGCCAGAGAGAGGTTTTCACTGTACACAGATATTTATCCCGACCTGCCCCTCTGTCCCCAACTAGAAAACAAGGTTCAGTGAGGGTCTGCAGTCTGCTCTGACCTCCAAGTATTTCCTCTCCTTGAAAAAGAGTGAAGAGGGACCTTGAGCTTCTTCCCCTAGAGACCAATACAATGATATCCTTCAGTGGAGAAGTTTAATCAGTGAAACTGAGAAAAAACGTTTGAGCTCTATTAATGCAATTCTGCTTGGGCATCTTAGTTTGGGTATATTCTTAGCAAACACCCCTTATTTGAATAGTTTTTTAAAATTGAGGGATTTGATTATTACTATGAAATTTTATATTTTCTGTGGTGGAAGCAGACAGTATAAAATGCTTAAAGTAAGTACTAAGTAAGGTGGCCATATGTCCTGCTTTGCCTGGGACAGTCCCAGTCTAGGCCTGTTTTTTCCCAGTGTTCAGTCTGGGTTAGCATGTGACCTGGAATTTACATATTTTAATAAGGTATTAATATGATTATTAATAACTACATTACAATAAACAGAGATAGTTTGGTAGAACTTCGCTGTGCATTTCTGCCATGGTCTCGTTGAGAAGTGTGAGAAACCCATGTACTCAAAATGAGTGATTAAATCTGAAAGACAGCTAGTGATAACCTTTCCTTCTTACCTTTTATAGATGCAGTTTGACTAACACCTCCCTTTCAAGGACTGCATGCAGGGCACTTCTGATAAAAAATAATGTACCTACTTGGAACAGTTAGGGACAGTTATTTCCTTCAGGCCTTGCATGGTGGTGGGAAAAATATTTGACACTGTTCTTCCTTCTGGCCACTTGCTGTGTCAGCCAGTTGTTCAATGGTCTGTGAAATGACCTGCGAAGTGCAACAAAAATCAGGGCATAGGTTGACAGAGTCAGTAGGAAACCTGGGAAGTTATGTGAGATATTTGTGGGAGAGAGAGGCTGATCAGTTTTGTAATAGATACAGCAAATAGCCTGATTTCCCTAGCTACGTGTTTTGTTTTGTTTTGTTTTAAATAAATTTATTTATTTTTGGCTGCGTTGAGTCTTCATTGCTGCACGTGGGCTTTCTCTAGTTTTGCGGCAAGCGCGGGCTACTCTTCGTTGCGGTGCGTGGGCTTCTCTGATGTCATATCATCAGTGTCATTGGATACTTCAAGTAGAAAATTAATTAATTCCAATAATTCAATTTTGTTCCCATTCATTTCATGGAATCAAAATAAAGCTTCTGGAAGTTCATTTTATATTATTGAGAATACTAATGTTAATTTAGTTAAACAGTTTAAGTTTGAAGATAAAATCATTTGTTTTTGGGGTGATATGAGTAAAATTTTTGTAGGATCATAATGTGTAAAAATGTTTCAAAATTAAAAAAAAAAGTTTCAAAATTTAAAAAGAAAACTATGAAGTAGAAATGTGCTTGTGGTGCATATATAATTTATAACTGAGGCCAAGTAAGTGACAATGTTCTACCAATCCAAACAGAGCTATAGTTGTAAAAATTTACAAATATGTATATTAAATTAAAATATATATAAAATTACAAACTTATACATAATTTATATGTGTGTAAATATACATATATACATAATAAACATACATACATAATATACACATGTAAGTTAGATATGTATGAGCATAGATATGTGTGCATTATACATGTATGAGCTAAGATAATTTATGAGGAAGCTGATGTCATCAACCTAAATGTTCTACAATGGTGTGAGAGTTTTAAAAAATGAGCAGAATAATTATTACTGGTATATACTCATGAACAGTAAGCTGTGAATTGTGAGTGCACTTTGTTTAAAATTCACTGGAAATATTTAATAAAAATATTCCTTAAATGACATGCCAAAAACTTCAGCATTTGAAACGTTTAGTAAATTGCAACAATGGAAAATACAGTTTGCTTGTGGAGACATTGAAATTTATCTCCAGAAAAGCAAGTGAAAATCAAACAAATCAAACGATGAGCACTCAAGCAGTTTACAAGGTTTAATTCCGAGAATTTAGAATATCTCAACCTTGTGGGAAGAGTGTTTTGATAGAGCTTCTATATTTAAACAAACAAATTGATATTCTCTTCTCCCGTTAGATGAAATTGAGAAGCCCTGTGATATTGCAGGATCTCAATCTGGTGAAATAGCCAAAGAATCATAAATTAAAGACTACTTGTCAATTCCTTTTGCCTTCTAAAAATATTTGTCAACAGGTTAGAAGATAGTTATCGGTGAAAATTTCTGGGCCAAAATATTTACACATTTCAAAAAGAAAAAATTAGGATAGAGTATTCTATTGGGCAGAATTTTCTGAATTTACCAGGTACTTCAGCAATTGTAAAGACAGTATTTTCTCACTTAAAATATTATGGTCTACAGAAAAGAGTTAAAGATGTCAACAATTTCAAATTTGTTAATCATAAAATGCAAATTTGGGAATGGTGACTGGCAATTTTAATGAGAAGTAAAAAAATAATAAAATGCTGTTGAAAAAATATCCTTCAGAATAAAACCAGTGACATATGGTGTTAGAGGCAGAGATGGCTGAGAAACAGTTAAAGTCTGTGAGTACATAACCAGAATAATTATTCTGCTTATGTTATTTTTAAATGTATGGTTTGAAGAAAGAGGTGTCTATTACATTCTAACAATGTCAACACTTGCACTTGTGTTATAACTTAATATAAAAGATTACGTGGGCTTCCCTGGTGGTGCAGTGGTTGAGAATCCGCCTGCCAATGCAGGGGACATGGGTTCAAGCCCTGGTCTGGGAAGATCCCACATGCCGCGGAGCAACTGGGCCCGTGAGCCACAACTACTGAGCCTGCGTGTCTGGAGCCTGTGCTCCGCAACAGGAGAGGCCGCGATGGTGAGAGGCCCGCGCACCGCGATGAAGAGTGGCCCCCACTCACCACAACTAGAGAAAGCCCTCGCACAGAAACGAAGACCCAACACAACCAAAAATAAATAAATAAATAAATAAATTTATTTAAAAAAAAAAAAAAAAAAAAAAAAAGATTACGTGATTGCTAATCTGTAATTTTTTTTGGTTGCTCTCTAGAACTGTTGGAAATAAATAGTCTTCCAGAAATAGTCTACCTTGAACTCCCTGGGTGAGAGATATTTAATCACATTGCTTGCCAATTTCTGGGGACCTCTGGAGCCCTACCGGGTCATCAGGATCAATATATTGGAATGTTTAATACCGTGAAACAATTTCTTTTTCAGAGATAGGCCACCTAGGTCTCTTAAAAATATAGCACTGGGAGCTGGCCTTGTTGCTCCAGGCCTTTCTGTCTGATTATTCAGAAAAAGAGGAAAACAGTGTGAAACTTCTCATGACAAAGGCTGCCCTTAGCTGTCAGGTCTGACCCCCGTGGAAAGGAAAAAGTCAAAGCAGGATTTAGGGAAACCTTCTTTGCCAGAATCCACACCTCACAGAAATCAAAAGGGATGGAGAATTCAGGAACACAGCTCCATGCCTGTTTCACAGAATATTAAGCAATAATCTCAACCTTTCCTGAATTTTTAGATTTTTGGATCATGGTTTGAGTCACCTGCACAGCAAATGATCCTCTGCTAGATTTTCCACTACATATTAATCTTCTTTCAGGGGATTCAAATGTTGAAAACATTTGATTCATTTTTTAAGAGTGGTAAGAATTTAATATAAATTGTTAAAGTGCCATGTGAAGACCCCCAGCAAGGCTGAAACCCCTAGAGAGTGGGTCTGCAATAACCTGGGAAGGATGCAAAAGTTGTTCGTGGGCCTTCAGAGAATGTGAGATAATCCGGTATGGCTTATCCTGGACATTTAAATAATAATTTAAACAATAATGCAGTCTGTGTAAAATTGTTCATAAGTTCGTTTAAATAAAGAGGAGTCTGGCAGAGAGTCCTTAAGCACATACGCAGTGACTGTCTAAGAATTCCAACCCCACCTACTTGGTGTCTGTACTTCTTGAGCTGAACATTGTTGGAGAAAATCACGTGTGGGCTGGTCTTAGTTTAAATTTATTACTGCAAACCTACACCAGGTACCTATCCCCTCCTATCAGTCCTACAACATTTCTCCAGTAAATATGCTCGCCACTCACCCAATTAACTATTTCACACAATGCTTTCTCTCCTCAAACCTTCCATGAACACTAAGCTCCTTTCCATGCTCAGGACCTTTGCATAACTTCAACCATCTTTTCTACTGATGGCTCCCATCTCTTCCCCAGGGAGCTCTCTGACATGTCTGTACATCTTCCTGGTGACCCCCCATAACTGCTTCCCCTGTTGTGTTTCTCATTCAGCCTAATGGTGTGAGCACATTTTCAAATGACCAAGTCAGAAATCTTGGGGCTTCCCTGTAGAGTCTTCTCGATTCTTTCCCTGTCCTTATTTTTTTAGTGCCACCCTTTTAGCCCAAGCCCTTATTGTATCTCACCCTGATAAAGAACCGTCTTACAACGAGTTTACATTCTGATGGTCTGATCCATCCTCCAACTGCTGCCAGAGTAGCTTTTAAAATGCAAATATGATCCTGTCACTTCTGCTTAAAATCTTCCAAAGCCTCTCAACTGCCTTTAAGGATAAACCTCGGATACTCAGTCGAGCAAACATAGTCTTTCAATGATCTGGCCCAGCCGCATTTTTAGCTTTTTCACTTCTCAAGCCCTCATTTGGACTTTATGCTTTTGACACAGATTTTTTGAAAGTTTCTCCGTAGATCAATGTTTTCCATTAAGTTATCATTTTTCCCACGTTGTTCCCTAAACCTGAGAGCCCTTGCCCGATTCAATAGATGTCTAAATCTACTCATCCTTTAAGGCTCGGATCAGGAATCTCTTTCCACCTGAAGCTTTTCCTGGAGTTCTCTGGATCTTCTTCCTTTCCGGTCTGGGTCAGGGATCTTTCTTGTGGGCTTCATGGTGCCTTGTGGAGTGTGGCCTGTCTGAGGTTCTCTAGGATGGGCCCTGCGAAGTGTCAGAAGGGAGGTGAAGTCACCATACCTGGCTTGGCGGAGAGCAGCTCCGTCATGTCTGAATGGTTGCTTCTTGTAGGGGCTGGTATATAGGGAGGAAGGTCAGGTAGGTCTGTAGGAGACAGTGGGCTCAGTATGAGGTGGAAATAAAGTGATGAGCAATTGAGGGGCTGAGAGTCAGTTGGTTCTCTGATCAGGAGGGTTCAGAAAGAGATTCCTGGCAGTGAGGGGTGGAGCAGGGTGGTAGTAGGAGGTGGGACAGGATAGACTGATGTGGGCCCCACTTACCCACTGGAAAAACTTTTTGTTGGGCACTGGTTATAGAGAGAAGAGTCTGGCAGATTCTTATCCTCAAGGGGTCCACAGTCAGGTTTGGGATTAAATCTGAAATAAACAATTTGAGATTTACCTGGTTTCTAAGGGCAGGAAATCCAGAAGAGACAGAATGAAGGTCTGATGTGCTTTAGGGTCAGTGGCTGGAGAAAAGGGCATGTGCTGGATAAGCATTCAGAGGTAGTGTGGATTTGGCCGTTGACTGGATGAGGGGAGTGAGGGAATGGATAAGGGTTGCACGTCTGAGGGTTTGAGTCTGGGTGTGCACTGGTGTGTGTGAGTGTGTGTGTGTGGATGAGTGTGTGTGTGTGTGTGTGTGTGTGTAGTGTATGGGTGGGTGGTGGCTTGTGGATAAAGGGAAGAGCTCTGATTCTAGGACCCAAATGGTCTCTAGCAGCAGAGTGTTAGAGCCAACCATTGCAAACTCTGTAATCTGCACAAGTCTTTTGTAAGGGGAGATTGGGTCTCCAAAACCAACACCAGAATGGCCACAGAGCAGAGTCTTTCTAAACATCACTATTTACTATCGACCCATTTCTCTAGTTGCCTCACTCCTGACCCCAGGAGTTAACAAGGAAATTATTCACAGAAATGCGGGTTTAAGAAATATGGGCTTGTGTGCTGTAGTATTGTCCCCCACTATTTTATGCTAGGTCCCAGTCTCAATGTTATTAAATGTAAGGGAAAGGAAGGAATCCATTGTGTGCGTTGTGGAAGGGCTCGTTAAAATGAAGCCTCCTCCCCTCTCCTGTGTCCTGTTGAAGGGCTGTTCTCCATGAAGTCCTGTTAGAGCTGATGAATATCCATCTATTTGCCCAGTTCTGTATCCTCCACCTACCAGGCTTTTCTGAACTTCTTTTCCCATTCTTCTGCCCGCCTGTGCAGACCTTGCCTGGGAGTGGGAGGGGTAACAGAGACCCCAAAGAGAGGAAGTGACTCTGACTCATTAGGATCGAGACTTAGATATAGGCTGTCTCTACGAGGGCCATCTTATCCTGACTGCTGTGATTGACATGACTGCTCTTCTCCGCCAAGTACCTGTGACGCTGCTTCACGCCCCTGATGCCCTTGACCCTTCACCTTGGCCTGGTGGCGGAATGTATGACCGGAAAGCAATGGAGCTGAATCTTTACTAGATGCCTCAGAAGATGCCTGCCTGATTCAGTCCTTGAGAGTCAACATGTGGCAAACGTTGGTCTTTTGTGGGTTGATTTGACTTTTGGAAACAGTTGTAACAGTTTTACTTTCCTGCAGTCATTGCTTCCACGTATGCTTTGTCGAATCATCTATTCCTATTCTTTAACTTGCACTTTGGCAAATACCATGACTTTCTGGTCATTTGGTTATTAAGGGTCTGTCCTTGAAAATTTACTATCAGGTTTCGTATAAACCTCATCTCCTTTTTTCCTCCCAGTACAGGCAAGGCACCTGGCTGGAGGGAGCTGGGAGGAGCAGCTGTGTGATCTGGTTCTTGGATGCCTCATATCTGCTGGACAGATGAGACCCCAGCCTACATTTTCGGTCCAACCCCACCTTACACTATTCTCTCTGGTCCTCTGTCCAGCTGTTAGGCGCTGGGGTAAGAGAAATTAACTTGACAAGATTCTTCCCTAGCAAAAGTTTACAGTGTGGGACTGATACTGAGCTTAATGTAAACGATGTGGAGATCAATCTAAACTGTAATAGGAAGCCTCTAGAAGAGAGGGATAGTAGTGCAGGAACAGTGGGAGTGGAGGAAAGAGGGTGTGTTGGATAAACACTGCAGGGTCTGAAAAGACGGGACTTGGCAGCTGGCTGGACGTGGGAGGTGAGGGAGAGGGAGGTGTGCTACATGCCCGGGGATTCCATGTAAGTGAGCAAGAGGGTGTGTGGTCTTGACAGGCATGGGGGAGCCTGAGGGGGAGGACAGGAATCAGGGGTGTGTGTGTGTGTGTGTGTGTGCGTGCGCACACGTGTGCACGGCAGGCGAGCGTGCATGTTTGCAGGATGTGTAGACAGAGGTGGGTCCTCTCATTCTCCGTGATGGGTCATTGAAGACACAGACGGGACAGGTCCCACTATTTACACCAGGCTTTTCTCAGATGTAAACTGGCCTTCAGGGTTCCTGACTCAGAACTTGCAGCAGGAAACGCCTCTCCAGCTCCAGCCCTCCCTGCCTTTCTCCTGTTGGAGACCCAGAGATTGAAGGGGGTGTACTCACAGGGATGAAAAGCAGGGATCTGGGTGGTAAAGACCGTCTCATTAATTTTTAAAAAGTGACCCAAGTTTAATGTTCATCCCAAATGGGCTCAGAGAGGGAAGGCATAGGATGGGAGAGGTAGGGGCTATTCCAGAAAGGGTTACTTGTTTT
Organism: Balaenoptera borealis; assembly: GCF_965194805.1. NCBI lineage: Eukaryota > Metazoa > Chordata > Mammalia > Artiodactyla > Balaenopteridae > Balaenoptera > Balaenoptera borealis. The sequence goes on from NC_138870.1 coordinate 46,295,880, forward strand.
CTCCTGAGATGGTTAATAAACACATCCCTTTCTGTTTGGGTGGCTTGAGAGGCTATCCTCCCTGGACCTCCTGTGGAAGGTCCTAATGATTGTATGTCTGACTGTCCTCATGTCCTGCATGTTCTTTCTGCAGTCCTTGTCCCTGGGTGCAGAGCCCTGTCCCAGAGAGTGGGGGATGGAGGACGCAGAACTCAGCGGGAAGGAATGACCCAGATCCTCCCAGGAGCTCCTAGCCCAACGCGGGAGGCACCTTGCATCTCCAAGACCCAAGTATAAACTGCCTTTACGTGAGTTATCTTACTCAGGCCACTGACTTCACTGGTCCTCCTGCCAAACCCCTGTGGGCATTGCAGTAGTGAGTTGTTTCCCTGACCAGTCACCTTGGTCAAGTGCACCAGGTATGACCAGAAGGCAGAGAAGTTGCCTTACCAGAAAAACACCTGAGAATAAATGTCCCAGGCTTTGAATACTCTCAGGTGACATATCACAGTCCTATGAAGGCTGAGTTGATGTTTGGAAATAGTCAAATGACATTAAGCTCCAATGGTAAGAAATATGAGGAGAGAAATTTAGGTTGAAAATAGGGCTTGACAGGTGTAAGCTTTTATATATAGAATGGATAAACACCAGGGATAAGCACCAAGGTCCTACTGTATAGCACAGACAACTATATTCAATATCTTATGATAACCATAATGGAAAAGAATATTAAAAAAGAATGTGTATATATGTGTAACTGAATCACTTTGTGGTACAGCAGTGATTAACACAAGATTGTAAATCAACTATACTTCAATTAAAAAAATAAAAAAATTTTATTCCATGTGTATGCCTTGCCTATATTTTAAAAAATCTAAGTTTTAAAAGAAATAAAAACAAGATTAAAACATTAAAAAAAAAAGAAAAGAAGGCTTGATGACACCAATACAAGGTTTTTTAGCTGACATGGGCTGCAAAAGAGCTTCTAAAGGTCATTTTAAAAGGGAAGTTTTCACAGGCATTTTTGGAGCAATGAATGCTCTAGCCCCCTGCTCCCCCATATTTATTGAAATATAATTGACACATAACATTATGTGAGTTTAAGGTGGTTTGAGGTGTACCATGTGTTGATTTGATATACTTATATATTGTGGAATGATTACCACCATAGCATTAACCCCAACCTCCCTCCTATCACATAGATTCCATTGCTTTTTTGTGGTGAGAACATTCAAGATCTACTCTGTTAGCAACAGTCAAGTATATGATACGGTATTATTAGCTATAATCACCATGTTGGCCATTAGACCCCCAAACTTGTTAACCTTATAACTGGAAATACGTATGCTTTGACCAATCTAGCCCCAATTCCCCCAGCCTGTGGTAATCACGACTCTGCTCTCTGGTCCTCTGAGTTTGACTTTTTTAGATTCTACATGTAAGTGATCATTGGATGCTCTTTTGGAATATAAGTGCTTTGTCTCTGAGAGTGACTAGTTTGGAGAGGACGAAGCCCACTTAGATGTAGAAGTTCTGATTTATGGGTGACAAATCTGTTCTCACCTTGTCATTGTGTATCTTGGACTTGGTCTTACTTAGCAAGGTCATGGACATACTTCGTGGAAGCTAAGTTCCTTGGTCCCACAGGGATGGGGGGACTGAGGCATCATTAGACCCTGGGAAGTTGTGGGGGAAGCAATACACTTCATGGGACTTCCTGAAGGAAGAAACCTATGAAGCAGAGTTAGAAAGGAGGGCAGGTGGAACTTAGGGCTGCCAAGCTAGAGACTGCTGACTGTGCGTCTTGGATATAAAAGGGGAGGGGCAAAACCAGGACAAATCAGCTTCGTGGAACTGCTCTGGGGACCTCTCTAAATGACAGGTGACATAAACATGGGGTGGAGGGATCTGTCTGAAACCCGGGATGGTTCTTACAGGAGGCTGTGATAAGACGGAGTCCTAACAAGCTTAGCTCTCTGCCTCAATCTACTTTTGGCAGTTGGGGCCAGTTCTAAAGTTCTGATGGGACCTGAATTGGATCTGGGTCCTCGCCAACCCCGAGTCCTCCTGACCCATCCTTTAGTCCCTGGAGGCATCAGAGAGGCAAGCCCAGGTACATGAATTGCCAATTCACTCACGGGAATGATGTAGACAAATAGAATTTTTGTGTTTCTGTTCGCTCATGGAGTGGGGAAAAAGGAGCTGCCCAGTGGAGTATGAAGGACACAAGGGTTCCTGTTCCCTGCTGAGACTCCAGGAACTCTGGGAAGACATTGTGTCCTGAAATGCCCCAAATGGCCACAGTCCCTGGTTCCCTCTGGTTCTGTATTGGGTAGAATTCCACTCTCTCTCCTTCTTCCTGTTCTGAGTTGGCAACAAGGAAGGATCCAGCTGGGTACATGAAGGGATTTAACTCAGAGATACTTAGAGGGGAAGGGGCTTAGGTGGGTATCATTCCACCCATATCTGTCAGACTGGCAGGGAGGGGGAAGCACATAAGCCATGTCTAGTGTATAGTGGAGCTGGGGTGAGAGAATAATTCTTTATTCCAGTTTTACCTTTTGCTGTAAGCATGTAACTTTGCTCTCTGGATACATGCTATGGTTAGGTATTTATAACTACATCTATCTTAAGGCTGGGAGTCTCCTTGTTCTCCAACTTTCTTTAATATCTCCTTCTATGACATGAAAAATAACATATGGAGGAAGTTGGGCTCACACACCCCCAAATATCAGTGGAGCCCCAGGGGCTTCTGGTCTCATGATCACTCTCCCTGTGATTTCCTTTTCCTGCAAAACTGCCAGTCTCATTGGTATCTTGTTCTCAGTAGCTATCCTATTGGCTTTGAATCTCCCCAAACACAAGACTTAGTGCCCTTTCTCTGAGGCGCCCCAGCATCGCCAGCATGAAGCTGTTGTGTGAGACAGGCTCTTGTTAAAGGTTTGGGTTGACATCACACAATGACTAACAATTTTATGAGGATGAATCACCCACAATGTATGCTCACGGGCTACAGCTGACACAGAGTCTCCCACGATCCAACCTCCTCCTCGGGCCTCTCATCCTCTCACAGCGCTTCTCTTCCTGTTCCTCCACTGCCCCTGGCTATTGTCTCTCTCCTCAGGTTCCCCCCTCCTAATTGTTTTCACCTTTTTTTCTTACTCATTCAGGAAACAAGTGTTTGTTGAGAGCTACCACGTACCAGGTACCATTCTGCTCCCTGATGAGTTTAGTTCTCTCTGTCTTATTGCCCAGGGGCACCTCGCCTTTCTGACAAAAGGACTGTCAGAGGTCCTCAGGATGTAATTTTTAGCAACAGGACAAAACAAAACAAAACAAACAAAAAACTGTCTGCTCCTGGATGAAAGTTGCCACTCTTTGGTTGTAGAGTTTTCTTACTCTCTGGGATCAGTATTAGGGGTAGCGTGTGTGTGTGTGTGTGTGTGCATGTGTGCACGTGTGTGTGCGTGTGAAGGGCTGGGGAGAACAGGGAGGGTCCCACCGAAGGGTGAGGAGACTCCCTGGGCGGTGGTAGACGATGCGTGTTCACAGCAAGGTTTTGCCGCTGAGCCTCAGCACCTCAACCCCATCCTCTGTCCCAGGCTCCCCATGAGTCCCCTGGCCCCTGGCCGATGACGCCTCGCAGGGGCCAGTGCTGCAGAGCTGACTCTGTGTTGGGAGGAAGGGGTCTCTTGGCAGTTGGAGGGGAGCAGACTGTGTCGTTGACAAGGTCCTAGGTGGAGGGGTGTCAGAGAGTTCCCAGGATGGGGGCGGATTTCTGCCCATCCTTTCAGGGCAGCTTGGGATCAGTCATCTAGTGAGGCAGGAGGTAGAATGGGACGGCCTGTGAGCTGTGGTCACCAGGGGAAGGCGAGGACCCTGTGTATGAGGCAGCAGAGCACATGTTCTGGGGTCAGAGTGGCTGGACTTGAATCCCAGTTCTGCCCCTTATTTCCTGAGTGATCTTGAAGAGATCCTGAGCTCTTGAGTCTGGAAGATGGGCATGGCAGGGTTCTCACCCTCTCATCCTGATTAAAGTTCAGCAGAATAATTGGAGGTTGCTCTAGCCTGTAATGTAAGAGGGAAGGCCAGAAGGGAGAGAGGAAGCGTCTGCGATAGTCTGAGGACAGCGGGTGTGGAGCAGAGGGTATGCATTGGCTAAACACTGAGGTGTCAGCACGGACAGGAATGCGTGTGTGTGCGCACATGTGTGTCGTGTCTGAGAATGTGTGGGCATCTTCTATGTTTGTGTGTGTTGTACGTGTGTGTATTGTGAGTGTGTGTGGTATGTATATATTGTCTATCTGTTTTGTCTGTGACTTTGTCACAAGTTGTATGTTTAATTTTTTATGTTTATTTATTTATTCATTTATTTATGTATTTATTTTGGCTGCGTTGGGTCTTCTTTGCTGTGCGTGGGCTTTCTCTAGTTGCAGCGAGCGGGTGCTACTCTTCGTTGTAGCGTGCAGGCTTCTCACTGCAGTGGCTTCTCTTGTTGCAGAGCACGGGCTCTAGGCACGTGGGCTTCAGTAGTTGTAGCACACAGGCTCAGTAGTTGTGGCACATGGGCTCTAGAGCGCAGGCTCAGTAGTTGTGGCTCGCAGGCTCTAGAGCACAGCCTCAGTAGTTGTGGCGCACGGGCTCAGTAGTTGTGGCGCACAGGCTTAGTTGCTCCGCGGCATGTGGGATTTTCCTGGACCAGGGCTCGAACCCGTGTCGCCTGCATTGACAGGTGGATTCTTAACCACTGCGCCACCAGGGAAGTCCTGTATGTTTAATTTAATTTAATTTAATTGTAACTTCCCAGGGCTAGTCTTAGGGGAAGGAGTGCCTCAGGGAGCAGGGCAGGTGATGGCACCTGAAGGAGGAAAGTAAACAGTCTCACAGCCCCAGGGAGCCTGCAGAGAGGACCAGGGACTGAATCAGAAGAAGGCCCAATCCCGTGGCTTTCCAGCGCTCCGCTGCCTCCCAATTCTCTGGAGTGGTGTTCCGGGCTTAGGGCTTGGAGCCATGTGGGTCATCTTTCAAGGGGAGGTTGGCCCCCAGGTGACTTGGAAAAAGCTTCTCGTACAAGGTTCAGTCTCTATTGCTGTCCCCCGCTTCCCAGCCCACTTGCACCGTGACCTTGGGAGCGTGAAGCAGGGCAACCTCAATGCCAAAGTAAATACCAAGCTGGTACTGGCAGGAACCCAGGGAAACATTTGACAAAACGCAGAGTCAGTGCCCTCGGGCAGCAGGAGGTGGATCAATGGATTTGGGGGGCAGGTGAAGGATGAGGGAGAAATGGAACCCAGGGAGCGAACTTTTGGCCAGGTGGTCTGAACCTTGTCAGGGTTACCTAGGATGGTCTCCCGAATGTCATGGCTGAGGCCCTGGGGTCAGATTCTCAGGTTTCTGGGTGAAGATTTTGGAACTGATAGTATTGAAACATGCTCATGGCAAGGAACATTTGAATGAATCAGGGGAGAGGGAAGAGAAGGGTTTGGTGGGTGGAGGGGCAGAGACACACAAAGAGGTAGAGACACATGGAAAGAAAGATGGGAAGAGAGAAACCAGTAGGAAGAGGGAGAAATTTGGAGAGACAGAAAGTTAAGAGAGATCTAGAGTGAGAGACTGAGGGAGAGAGGGAGAGAGCGAGAGACAATAAAAAGTCTGTCCTTAGAACAGGAGAGGAATAAGTGCACAAAGGAACTTTCTCTGCGTCACACTACAAAGGGACACAGTATCCCCTAGTCATGGCAGTGTTTCATTAGGATTTGCATCTCTTGGTGAATGCCAGCATCAAAAGTCCTATACTTTCCCAGACAGACCTGTCTGAGGTTGCTCTCTGGATACTGATTATTTGTTGTCTTAGTAGCACTAATATCCCAGTTTAAAGGGAGACACCTTGCATGTCTCTGACTATGATTTATTGTTCGTGATACTGACGTTTGAACTGGCTCATAACTTGAACTTCGAATCTGATAACACATATATTTTCCCCCTCTGAGAATATAAATTTCATCATTTAAGACATTGTGAAATAAATTAATCAACACACACACACACACAAGTCTGTCCTGAGAAACTCCCTCTTCTTCATGTTGGGGTTCATGGAGAGAAGATTGTGGTCGACCCTGGTGGCTGCAGCTTCGAAAGGCTTCCCAAGGTCCCTGGGAATTAGGATAGAACTGGATATCAGCAGGTGACCTGCCAAAGGCAGTGGGCTTTATCTGGCCAGAGGAGAGAAGCTGTGGTTGGGATGTGGTGGGTCATTCTTCTGAGGGGTGTGACACAGCCTCTATCCCCAGGAATGAATGGTTTGAGGTTTCAGGGAGATACCTCCCTACTCTGATGATAGGGAAGTATGGACCCAGCTGAGGGAGGGAGGCCATGAAGCCACTTTCCCTGGCTGGGGTTGTAGGGGAGTTGGAATGGAGCCCCAGGAGGGTTAGTAAGGGATGGCTGAGCAGCGAGAAATCAACACCTGTACCTGTGAGATGCATGGTGTCTGGGCACACCTGCCCCCGTCTGTGTGTTCTGGAGCTGAGACTCTGAGTGTGGCATATTCAGCAGGCATCCTCCAAGTTAGGAAGAGACACACACTGTGGAAGGACCTGAACAACTCTGCTGACCCTCTGCTTGGAAGCCTGAGGCTGGATGGCCTCTCCGAGGGCTTTCTGTCCAGTTCCCCAACCTACCTCCTTCCTTGGGAGCTCGGGGGGCAAAATTCGCTGACACTCACCCACCGTCTCTTGTATCTTCACCCTCTTCTCTTCCTTTCATTGTTCTGTGGGTAGTTTCTCAACCTCTTCCTCACCTGTTCCCTGCTTTAAATTCCCTCTTTTAAAGAATCAGATATATTTTTGTTTTCCAAGTTGGGTCCTTACTGGGGTAGAGCAGTGATCAAACAGACAAGGTGCTTGTAGTCACGGAGTCCGTATCCTTGTGGAGGGGAAGGGGGCACAGAATAGAAACAAAGACATACAGTATACTGAGAGGCGATGACAACTATGACCGAGGTCGTAATAGAGAACTCCACGCTGGGGGCGGGGTGTTAAGGGAAGATGCCTTTGATAAGTGACATCTGAGCTGCAGGAAGGGAGGGAGTGAAGGTGGCAGAAGACAGTGGGGGAGAGAGGAGTTTGCTGGGCAGTGGCCCTGAGGCTGTAGCATCCTGGCACGGTGGGGACCAGCAAGAAACCCCGTGGCAGAAGTCGAGTGAGCAAGAGGGGCAGTGGTGGAAAATGCATTCAGAGAAGCAGTGGGAGGTGCAGATCATTTAGCGTCTTGTAGACCATCGTGAGGACTTTTGCTTTTACCCTGAGTGACAGGGAAAGCCGGAGGAGGATTTTGAGTGCAGAAGTGATTGGATCTGACTTACATCTTTTTTTAAAAATTGAGGTATAATTAACTTACAAGGTTGTTTTATTTTCAGGTGTACAGCAAAATGATTCAGTTATACATACATACATATATTCTTTTTCAGATTCTTTTCCATTATAGGTTATTACAAGATATTGAGTACAGTTCCCTGTGCTATACTGTAAGTCCTTGTTGTTTGCCTATTTTATATTTAGTAGTGTGTATATGTTAATCCCAGACTCTTAATTTACCGACCCCTCCCCCATCCCCTTTGGTAACCATAAGTTTGTTTTCTATGTGATCTGACTTACATCTTAAAAGGATCATTTTGGCTGCTGGGTGGAGAATAGGTTGTGGAAGCAGAGGGACCGCCTTACCAGCTATGCAGCAGTACCATGCAACTCCTCCGATTACGTGGCCGGAACTGAGCCACGTGGCCACATCTGGCTGCAAGGGCAGCTGGGAAATAGTTTTCCTGTTGCACATATTGTCCAGGTTTCTGTCACCGAGGAAGAAGGGGAGGATGATATTGGGTGGTCATTAGTCTCCTCTACCACACAGTTAAGAGGCTGTTGCAATAATCCAGGGGAGAGAGAATATTGGCTTGTACCAGGTGGTAGTGAAGGAAATGGTTGAAGGTGGTCAGATTCTATACTGTTTTCTTGGTAAATATGACAGCATTTGCTGGAAAATTATTAGTTGCCGTTCATGCAAGAGAGAAGTCCAGGATGATGCCAGTTTTTGACTTGATCAGCTATAAGAATGGGAGTTTCTATGGACTGAATTGAGAAAGACTTTTGAGGGAACCCAGTTGGTGAGGGTGGTGTTGGAAATCGAGAATGCTGTCTTGGGCACTTTAAGTTTGAGAGGCCTGTTGGGAGAGTGTGGGGATAATCTGGGAAAGCAGCATGGAGGAAGGGGCTTGAGGAATGGTTGGTGTGGAGCTTGTCAGCAGGGAAAGGAGGGGCAGAGTGGGGTGGGAATGCCCCTGGGAGCCCTGAGAAGAGAAAAAGTGGTGCAAACTTGTGAAGGGGACAAAATATCATGGTGGTCCCATTAGGATGGTGGAAGAGGTTAAGTGCTGGGGGTAAAGCATGGATGAAGCAACTTCTCCTGATCTCTTTTATGATTCCTGGAACTCTAGGTGGCAATTGAGTCCAGAAATCCTTCAATCTTGCCATGTACCCTGGATCCCTCCTGTCTTCTGCCCTTCTCCAAGCGGCATTCCACCTCCAATTCTGAAAAAGTAATTAACAAAAAAAGGGACCAGCTCCATAACAGATACAGGTACAGTTAGAGGGAAGGGGACTCAGGGAAGTTATCCCATCCATACCCTGCTCAGGTAGGAAGAGACCACAGTTGTCACTCCTGCCCTTGGGTTCTCAGGGGGTCTTGGGGCAGGGGCCTGTCTACAAAGGACAGAGGAGGAAGCCCTTCCTGAAACTCCAGTCCCTCCTTCAGGATAAAAGGGGGCAGTGAGGAAATACGGAGACACTAGAAGTCAGGACACCCACTCAGATCGACACTCCAGGCCTTTCATAACCCGATTCAAACTTCTTTTCAGCCTCATTTCCCGCTTTTCTATCCACTGCATGTTCAACAATTCCTGAACAGTCCAAGAATGGTCCCATCTCCTTGCCCTTACTTATTTTACCCCCTCTCCCTGGAATGCTCTTTCCTCTTTCTTCTCTAATCAAAATACTACCCATTCTCAAGGTCCTGCATAAAAGCCATCTCCTCTGTGGTTTCTCCAAGCCTCCCAGGCTCAGAGCTAATTATTCCCTCTTGGCACACAGGTCCCTCTTCAGTGCAGCCCTGAGCTCTGAAATTAGACCGTGTGTGTGTGTGTGTGTGTGTGTGTGTGTGTGTGTGTGTGTGTAAGAGAGAGAGAGGGAGAGAGAGAGAGAGGATTGAGTATCAGGGAAAGTTAAGGGGGAGCGGAGACATGAGTTGAAGCGTGCAGCTTTTCTTCAAGTCAGCACTGGCTGTGACTGAGTGTGGTAGGTAGAATAGTGACCCCTTCTTCCCAGATGTCCACGTCTTAATCCCTGGAACTGGTGAGTATATTACATTACATGGCAAGGAGGAATTAACGTTGCAGGTGGAATTAAGTTTGTTAACCAACTAACATTGAGATGGGGAGATTATCCTGGATTACCTGGGTGGGTCCAGTGTAATCATAAGGATCCTTATAAGTGAAAGAGGGAGGCAGGAGAGTCAAAGTCAGAGAAGGAGCTGTGAAGCAGAGGTTGGAGTGATGTGATTGCTGGCTTTGCTGAAGGAAAGGGGCCACAAGCCAAGGAATGTGGGCAGCCTCCAGAAGTTGGAAAAGGCAAGGAAATGGATTCTCCCCTAGCCTCCAGAAGGAATACAGCCCTGCTGATGCCTTGATTTTAGCCCTGTGAGACCTATTTCAGATATTGGATCTCCAGAACTGTAAGACTTGTGTGATTTTGAGCCACTAAATTTGCAGTAATTTGTTATAGCAGCAATAGGAAATGTACATCAAGGCAAGTCTCTTTGGCAGGCTACTTTTTTCCAGCTCCCTCTCCCTGGGGAGATTGTCCTTCTAGTGCAAAACCCTAGGCAGTTCTGAGTTTTGAGCTAATCTGGGAGGACACTTCTGTTGTAGCCCCCTCATGCACATGAGGTGGGTGATGGTGAAGATGGCGGGGAAGGGGAGCATATGAACTGGACTTGAGTGCAGCCTCCATGGAAATGATCAGGGAGGTTGATTAGGGCTCATGCATGAGGATAGAGTACCACCATGTGCCTGGTTCCCACTTTCCCTGGGTGCCCTTCTTCATGTGGCTCAAAGTCACTGGGTAACCCAGGAAGAGGTACTCTTCCTCTTCAAAGCTCAAACTCCTCATTGCAAATAAAGGGATTGAATCAGATTTCTCTCAGGCTACTGGCTGCTCAGATCCTGGCCTTGACCTTCATTCAGTCAGTGTTCCCTTCTGGGCCACCCCCTCCTCTGCATTCTGTTGCCTTAGACACACTGACACACAGAGGTCCCGAGACAGGCTTCTTTCCAGGTTATGCACTGCAGGTAACTTTCCTCAAGCTACTGGCTCCTCATTTTCCTGGGAGAAATCCCTTGTAGAGAATAATTTCCCAAAACTCTGTTTTTACCATATTCTGTGGATTCCCAAACGTGATACTTCTGGTGCACAGGCTGCTTCCTGTTGGAGTGGAAGGAAGTGTGTGGGAGACCTTTCTGGCTTCAGTGTTGATTTTTCCTCTAAGTTGCTGGTCATTGCCTATTTGGAGCAGCAGAAGGCACTGTTAGCTAGATTTTTCATGTGTGAAATGCATGGCTGCGAGGATTTCATTTTTGATAATTTTTTTGTAGGTATTTAAACCGATTGCAATTAACCTAGTTGGTGAAACACTTCAAATAAATGTACAAGAATAGAGTACTATACTGAACAACGTGTGTTAACGTACCTACAAATTGTAACAGTACATGAATTTAATAATAATAAAAGAACGGCAAAGTATCAACTGAACCTTGAATCCTCTCCCTTTCCACCAGGAGCTAGCCACTCTCATTAATTGAGTGTTTATTCCTCTCTTTCACGATTTTAGCTTTTTTGTTACATAAACATGTTTCTGTTAGTATTATCTACTAACAATATCTAAAGTATTGTTTCACAGGTTTTAAATTTTGTATAAACGGTCTCACACTTTTGTTTCCTTCTGAAACTTACTTTCTTTTCACTCTACAATATATCTTTGAGACTTATCTCTGGTGATAAGTGTACCCCTAGTTCATTTATTTAAACCACTGTCCTGGATCCCATTGTATGAGTATAACCAATTTATTCTTATTCCCCTGTTGATGGATGTTTGGTTTTCTATTTCTTTCTTTTATTAGCCATACTACAAGGATTTTTTGGTTCATGTCTTCTTTTGTCCATGGGTTAGAGTTGCAGGGTTGCGTGATATGACCATGTTCAACTTTAATACACTTTGCCAAATTGTTCTCAAAAACGGTCCAACCAAATGCTCTGCAAAGGGGGTACCCACGACGTATCTGTTTCCATTGCTCCAACACTCAATATTATCAGACTTTAAAAAGTTTGCAAATATAATGGATATGAAAGTAGTTTCTAATTATTTTAATTTGTGTTTCTCTATCAGTGAAGTTGAAGTTTTTTTCATATGTCTATTGGCCTTTGTGCTGCTTTTGTGAATTTCTTTTTTAAAAATTTTAATTTTTTTTTTTTACTGTGGTAAGAACACTTAATGTGAGATCTACCCTCTTAACAAGTTTGAAAGTGTTCAAACAGTTATTGTTAACCAAAGGCATAATGTCATAAAGTAGATTCTAGAATTCATCTTATATCTACTCTTTTTATTTACACTTTTTAGGCCTCTTTTCAAAATTCATTTTCCCAGACTCCTGTAGCTAAAGTTATCCACTCTGACTCCCATTAATCTTCATCCTATTGCCCTGCTTTCTTTTCTTTCTTTTTTTAAATTGCCATTTAAAACTTTAACTTTAAAATTAAAAAAATTTATGCCAGCTTTATTGAAGTATAATTGACGAATAAAAGTTATATATATTAAAGATGTACGACTTGATGTTTTGATATACATATACATTGTGAAATGATCACCACAATCAAGTTAATTTACATCCATCACCTCATGTAGTTACCTTCATTTATTTATTTATTTTTTTGTGGTGAGAACACAAGATTTACTCTCTTAGCAAATTTCAGGTATACAATACAGTATTACTAACTATAGTCACCATGGTGTACATTAGGTCCCTAGAACTTATTCATGTTATAACTTTGACCATCATCTCTCCATTTTTCCCACCTCCAGCCCCTGGCAACCACTATTCTCATCTCTGCTTTTATGAGTTCCACCATACTATACAGTATTTGTCTTTCTGTGTCTGGCTTATTTCACTTAGCATAACATCCTCCAGATTCATCCATGTTGTCTTAATTGGCAGGATTTTCTTCTTTATCATGGCTGAAGATGAAGACATGACAATAGTGAAGAATATGAGGGTCTCCTCACAAACATTTCCTTTTATTAGGGGGCACAGGAAGCCTTCTCTAAAAGCCCCATCTAAGACTTTTTTCAGCTGCATTGGCTACCCACCCCTAACTGAAAAGAAGTCGGGAAGTGGTCATCTGCCTTTGCATCCTTGATAGGGCCAAGTGGGCTGGCAGCAAGGAATATGGGAACCAACACAACACTGTAAATCAACTAGACTCCAATAGGAATTTTTAAAAAAAGGAATACGGGAAGTGGCAGGTGAAAACATGGGCTATCAGACGAGTCAACAGCCAAGTGCCCACCGCCTAAATCAGTAGAAAGCTGAAGAATCTAACAGAAAATTGTGCTAAACATATGATTAAAAAATTCACAAAAGAATTCAAATGACCAGATAACCTTGAGAAATGTTTAACTTTGCTTGTGAGTAAAGGAATGAGAATTAAAACAAAGAAACATTGCCTTTGGCTTATCTGACTGGCAAGGGTGGAAAAGAAAAATGAGAATCAAGTTTGGAGGGGGGGTTTGGAGAAATTGGGAATATTTACTCCATGCCGAACAATTGTAATTTTGCCAGTGTGTCTGAAAATCTTTTTAAAAAGATGTATATACTTTTATCCCAGCAATTCCACTTTTAGAATTTTTTCCTGAGTAAATAGACAGACAAGATACAATTTTATTGCTTCTCTCTGTTGTGGAATAGTCCATAATGAAATGGGTACTCCCTACAATTTACTTTTCCATTTCACTAGCGATGCTCCAGCCAGTTTTGTCCCAACTCCTTGCTATCATGAACAATATTGCAGTGAATAGCCTCAGACGGGTCTCCCTATGAATGTGTGTGGGATTGGATTGTTGGGCCATAGGATGTATACATATGTAATATCACCTGGGACTGCCCGATTTCTCCTGGAATGCTAGAACCAGTTTATGCTCCCCACGAACAGCTGATGAAAATTCCCTTTCTCCACATATCCTCATCAATACAGAATATACCAATATTTGTTTTTACCTATTTTTCTAATTTTTTGCCGCATTAATGGTGGTAAAGTGGCAGGCAGTTAGTTGCTTTAATTTGCATATTTCTGATTGCTAATACATTTAGAATATCTTCATATAGTACTTTTTAGCCATTTGTAGTTCCCTTTTTGTGAATTTTATATTCTTTGTCCACTTTTTGGGTTGTGTTTCTTGTTTTATTGATACCATAAAAATCAGCTAATATTATTGATTGTTTTGTATGTGTTAGGCAAATACTTTTCTAAATAACTTAATCCTCACAATAAACTCTTATTATCTTCATATTATTGGTGAAGAAAGTGAGACCTTGTGTGGTTAGTAAGTTGTGGAAAAATTACAAGTTCTTTCTGCCCCTTTGAGATGTAAATATTAAAAAAAAACCAAACTTCTTGGGACTTCCCTGGCGGTCCAGTGGTTAAGTCTCTGTGCTTCCACTGCAGGGGGCACAGGTTTGATCCTTAGTTGGGGAACTTAGAACCCCACATGCCTTTGTTTCAGTAGATTTGAGCTAAGACTGAGTTCTGGTCTCTCTCTCTATTGCAATAGCCTTGAATGAAGTCTTTCTTGCCTATTTAACTTTGCCCACTGTGATTTTTTCCATTGGTTACTTTTTAAAAGAAAAATGATGAGAAAATAAAAACCGTATGATAGCCCATTTGTGTGCAATTATGCATACATGTATGTGCACATGTGCACAAAGATAAATATGAAATATGGTTATAAAAATGAACATAATGGCAATCCTAAAATGGTGGAATTGGGATTTCTGGTGATCTTTAATTTCTTCCCCGCTCTCGCTTACAATGCTTGAAATTTTCACAATGAACATCTATTATTTATGCTGCCTTGAAAATGGGTCAAATAAATAGTACTGTTGTATTATAGGTCCAGGTTCTGAACCAGTTAAGAGATAGGCAAGATGAGGTAAGACATACAGAGAGAAAATTATTAGCTTTATTATTGGTAAAGTTGATATCGGATATGTGACATATATATATAGGCAGGTGGGTTTCCTAGTTTTGGTCTCCAGGATTAGAGAGATTTACACCCAGTCCCAGGCAGCACTGAGCAGCACTCATGGTTCTCCTGGTCGTGAAATATCTCCACAAAATTTGGAACACGAAGCGCCAGAGTTTATTGTGTATTTTCTGCAAGCAACTCACTTTTTTTTTTTTCACATCTTTATTGGAGTATAATTGCTTTACAATGGTGTGTTAGTTTCTGCTTTATAACAAAGTGAATCAGTTATACATATACATATGTTCCCATATCTCTTGCATCTCCCTCCCTCCCACCCTCCCAATCCCACCCCTCTAGGTGGTCACAAAGCACCGAGCTGATCTCCCTGTGCTATGCGGTTGCTTCCCACTAGCTATCTATTTTACGTTTGGTAGTGTATATATGGACATGTATACACTACCAAGCAACTTACTTTTGAGAGAGAGGTGAAAGAAAGGATTTAGTTTCGGCATCCACGTTATACTTTTCTAAGTCACAGATCGCATTAAGTCCCCTCCCCCACTCCCAGGAGGGTGAGTGAGAGCACTGTGCGAGGCCAGGAGTACTAGAGAAGCAGAACATTATCCACACAAGAGGAAACAGCAAAATCAGGAAAGAAGCATTCCTCCTTGTGCTAAGAGTTTCCAATATCCATTCCTTTCTTCTTTATCAGTTTCAGAACTCCTAAATTTAGCTAAGTCCATGGCCACCCAGAAGAAAAGTGACATTTCTCAACCTCAGGCAAGTGTGATCACGTGGTTAAATACATCCATGCGAGGTAAGCAGAAGAAGTGTTGTGCAACTTATAAAAAGTTTCCTTTAAAGAGGGGTCATGCCTTTCTTCTCTCTTTTCTTTCCTTCCTGTTGTGTGTAATGTGGGCCTGATAACTGAGGCTACAATAGCCATGTTGGGCCATGAGATGAAGAATGCATGGTCAGGATTGTAGAGCAACAGGATCAAAGAAGCCTGGGTTCGTTATGATGGTGGATTGGTTACGGCAAGTGTAGACTTTCAGGGAGAGACAGAGAGAGAGAGAGAGAGAGAGAGAGATGTTTAGTATGTTTAAGCCACTGTTTCTTTGTTTATTTATTTATTCATTTATTTCCTGCTGGATCCAGTCGCAACTAATCTGTACTGTGGTACTAGGAAATGGGAGGATACATCAGACAGAAATTAACGTTGGCTTGGTGATTGACTAGTGGGCAGCAAGGGCCCAGATTTTGCAGGGTGAAAGATTTTGTCACTACTGTCATTCAGTGGCAACACGTTTGAAAAAAGGAAACTGCCAGAATTGGAGAGCTAACCGCCTGCCCGCTGAGGGTGTGTGGTATTAGTGGAAATGATGGGAAATTGCATATTAGTGTGCGTTGGCTGCTTCTTGCCACTTTCGTCAAAGTCCTGGGAGAGAGATGAATTCAGGCTAGAGCTCATCAGTCTGCAAGCCGAGATAGGAGGAGGTATAGCGCTTTGGGAGGTGCTCTCTGCCTGAGGCCTCTAATTTAAGTTGACTGAAAGTCTGTAATTTGGAGTCTTGAAGTTTGGAAAAGATAATCACTATAATATCCCAAAATGAAGCAGTTATGTCAGTGGCTGTGAAGAAACAGCCGAAGCAGGAGATAAAACCATGGCCCCAAGCCTTTTTTAGCAGCCTCGAGGAAGAGTTTTCTGCCAATGAGAGCCCAGTGCAACAGCAAAGATCAGATTAAGGATGCTGCCTTGATGCTAAAACTATTTTTTTTCATTCTGAGCACCTGTAGATAGCTGCTATTAACATGATAGAGAGGAGAGAGGCCAGCCAGTACAAACCAGAGTCTTCAGATTTAAAAACCCTTTGATTGACGCTTAGGTTGCTTCCATGTCCTGGCTATTGTAAATAGAGCTGCAATGAACATTGTGGTACATGACTCTTTTTGAATTATGGTTTTCTCAGGGTATATGCCCAGTAGTGGGATTGCTGGGTCGTATGGTAGTTCTACTTTTAGTTTTTTAGGGAACCTCCTAAAAACTGTTCTCCATAGTGGCTGTATCAATTTACATTCCCACCAACAGTGGGATAGGGAGGGTGGGAGGGAGATGCAAGAGGGAGGAGATATAGGGATATATGTATATGCATAGCTGATTCACTTTGTTATAAAGCAGAAACTAACACATCACTGTAAAGCAATTATACTCCAATAAAGATGTTTAAAAAAAAAAAAGAAGCACGATAGAAAATTAGTTAAATAAACAATGTATTTCTGAATTAAAAACAAAAACAAAAAACCCCTTTGATTGTGGGTTATTTGCTTGTGGGATATCTGGAACTTATCAGATACAAATAGATCAGGTCTCTACTAAGTTTTTCAGGAATTATAGTTATAAAGAAACCATGAGCCTGGCTGTAAAAGCCCACGATTTTTCCACCTGCAAAACCTACAATCAGTGGGAAGTTGTATAGCTCCTAAGAAGGCGATGTTTTCTAAAGCTTCTAGGGTTGGCTTTGGCTACCAAAGATGGTGAGCAAGGAGGGACAGACTGGATAAGACAGAGGAAAGGGAGTTTACTCCTCAAGACCAGAACCAGGGGAAGCTGGATGGTCAAAATAAGGACTTAGTCTACTACCAAAGAACAACGGAATTAATTAATTGTTATGGACTAGTGACTGGGGTGTATTTTCCCTGCTCCTCTTTACCAAATTGTAGATTTAATCTGTGTCTAAATCCTCCATTGCATCTTGGGTGTGTTCTGAGCAGATGAGGTCTTGTAGCTTATAGGTCACCGGATCACAAGGAGCCATATCTAGACCCAACTGAGAAAGAGTTCATCACCCAGAGAGATCCCTGACTCTGATCTGGAAGCTGTGACTGGTTGGGACTTTGCTGTTGTCTTTTTTTTTTTTTTTTGCTGTTGTCTTTTTTGAGGAGCCAGTGTGCATGTCCTTTAGGGAGAGGAAGGATGTACACAGATAAAGCCAAAAAGACAGATGATGGTAGAGAATGCAAGTTAGTCCCTAATATCCATCCTTCCCTTCTTCTTCAGCCACAGAAACTTCACATGTTAGCTGGGTACTTGGCTGCTGGACCTAAGGATGATTTTCTAACTGCCATTGAGGCCATTATGGCCGCAGGGCTATGTTCTGGCCGAGAGAGTACGTACATGGAAGAGGCTGGTGCATTTGCTGAGTATCGTCCTTAGAGAGGAGAATGGGTGCACCCTTCTTTTTCTTGTTTTTCCTTCTTACTGGCTAGGATGAAAGCATGTGAGCTGGAAGTGGAAGAGGTATCTTCAACCAGGAGGCAATGTAGAATCCACATCTTGGGATGGTAGCGTAACAAGGTAGAAGGCAACTGGTTTACTGGTAATTGTGGAGCCGAGTACAGTGATGGTTCACCTCTGCTTATGTGAGAGGAAAAAAATGTATTTTTGGATCTAATCTTGACATTTCCCCCCAATTTTATATAATCATAAAAAATCCACTGCAGCATTTATTTTGATTTTTAAAATTTTAATTAATTAATTTTAAATTTTATTGGAATATAGTTGATTGACAATGTTGTGTTAGTTTCAGGTGTAAAGTGATTCAGTTATACATAGACATGTATCTATTCTTTTTCAAATTCTTTTCCCATTTAGGTTATTACAGAATATTGAGTATAGTTCCCTGTGCTACACAGTAGGTCCTTGTTGATTACCTGTTTTAAATATTATAGTGTGTACATGTTAATCCCAAACTCCCAATTTATCCCTCCCGCTCACCTTCCCCTTTAGTAACCATAAGTTTGTTTTCTAAGTCTGTGAGTTTGTTTCTGTTCTGTAAATAAGTTCATTTGTATCATTTTTTTAAGATTCCACATATAAGTGATATCATATGATATTTGCCTTTCTCTGTTTGACTTACTTCACTTAGTATGATAATCTCTAGGTCCACCCATGTTGTACAGCATTTTTTAAAATGACCAACCAACCAACCAACCAACAACAACATCCAAAAGAACCAAGTTGAAGAGATTTGAGTAATGGTTTGTATTCAGTTTGACTATCAAGAGGCCTAACAAACAAACAAAGCTGTGTTTTCTTTTCCCTCCGAGACCATCTTATTTGAGTAAAAGCACTCGATATATTGCTTGGGATTTGAGGATGGGCTGCTTTGCAAATTGACTGGCAATTACACAGCAGGCCTATGTCCCTGATATTGGCTTGATTTGTCCCCAGTGACGTACATTGTCTCCAGCGTATGATATTTGTCACAAGCAAGCTTTTCTTTTCTTCAACATCAGGCATAAATTGCATTTCTAAGCAGGCAAAAGAGGTTAACTCAGTGTTCTTTGGCAGTACATAAATAATGTAAATGGTACATAAATGCCACAGAAAGGTAAAGTATTTTGAACAAGTTGCAGTTATTAGGTCAGTTATGATACTACGTAACAATAGATATGATAACAGCAATATGATGCTGGCCATTTTAAGTATAGATGTGTCTATATTCTACATATATTAAATTCCTCTATATCCAATGCATTATTCAAATGGAATTATTATACCACATTGAAAAGTCTAATGCTAAAAAGTAATATTTGAAGTATTTAAATGTCATAAACATTTCAAATATATATGGAAGTAAAACACTATAATATCCTTTGTTTTAAATTAAATCTGACTCTGACTTGTGGTACTTAAAGAAGTTGAAAGTTGAGCTCCTCTGATGCAAGCCCTGGTGGGCCAGGACCCAGCGCCCTCTCACAAAGTCCCCGCCCCAGTCCAGCCTCAGCTCCCATCGGGGGCTCAAGGGAATGCCAGAGCTCGTAGGGTGCAGTTAGGCAGAACCTCTCTGGTTCTATGCCCTCACTTAACACTGGAGGTGACTGCAGCCCAGAGGGGAAGTTACGTGTTTTGGATTATACCATGTGCTTTCTTCTTCTTCCATTAGGCAGTGGGAATCCTTACGGTGATTGGCAGGTCTCAGGAGCCCTGTAGCGTTATGGCAGAAAGTGCCTTTTGTATTACTCCTCAATTTGTTTGGTAGATTTACTAGAGAGAGCCTGTGGATGGAGGAGAAATGGAAAAGGGAGAGGAGAGGTAATAGGGGGAAGGAAGGTGCAAGGGTTACTCTTTACCGAGAGTAATCTGATAAGAAAGACAATTCCTTTCTTCCTTCTTTCCTTCCTTCCGTCAAACTTTTCAAAAAGTTAAACAAACGAACAAACATGACTCTCATACAACGTAGTATGAGAATATATAAAGCATTTACTTAACTCGTCGATGAGGAAAACGGCAAGATAGGAGGGACTAGTATATTTGTTAAATTAAAGAAAAAAATGGTAGAATAAGATTGCAAAATTAAATACAAAACTGGTTCATTTCCAGGACTCGAGCTTTGGGGTTATCTTTTCTATGGGACAGAAATCATTCACAGTTCATTATCTTTTCCAAAGTAATATCTGACTTTACAGAGTCTGGGCCCCACTCCATAATAAACAGAGTCAGACAACTATGTTCCCTAGATAATCAGATGATCCTTAAGCAGGCTTGTTAGACAATGTCTTGTATGAACTTGAAATAGTACAAAGTGATTTTTTTGGTCTTCTTTCCAAGTTTTTTATAATTTTTCTTAATTTTTCCTTCCTAATTTCCAAAGATCTTTAATTTCTTGCTTGCTCTTTCACCTGTGGTCCTTTATAAAACTATTAGGAGCTCTATTCTGTGCTCTGGGGTCCAGTGGTGAAAAAGGCATCTACAGAGTTCTAACATTTCTTGCTCCAGACAGCTCTCTTCATTGTGATGACAGCTGTACCTTCCACCCCAATCTGGTGTTAGAGGTGAGGACAGTCTACATCTGCCTGATTCTTAAGGTTTAGTCTTTGCCATTCATCTGATGAGGATGCCCTGACAGCTTTTGGGAAGCCTAGTGCGGGCTGTTACTTGATACACAGCCCTGAGAAGAAGGAGCAGGCATGTTATCTGCTGCTCACGAGACAGACCTGCAATCAGTGGGTGGAATTCACGGGCTTCACATCAATGTACCCAGGCATTTACTGTGTTATTTTTTCCCCTCTACATTTGTAAGGCATTTCAAAATCCAGATATTCAATATGGTGTTCGTCATTCACTCTTCCTCTGCCCTTTACCACTCCCATCTCCTCAGTTAGTCCTGGCTCTTTTAAGAACAAGTAATAGATGTTATTCCATTTTGTTTGAACATAATTACATGACAAAGAACTTCTAAGGTATCTCTTATGACAGACGGAAAAATGGTGAAAGTGGCTCATTATTTCCCTGTTTTCAGCCAGTGACTGTGCTAATTATACTGTGCTTTATTACTTTCTGAATAAACAACAGGGGGGCATGAACCAAGCCTGACAGTTCCAATTGCATGAATTTCCTTATTGCTTTTACAGTTTATAATATTTCTTCAACCAGCTTCTTCACTAACAGGTGTGTGATTCCAGCAATCACTCTAAAGGCAAGTGAAGGAGAATAAGATGAAGTTATCACAGATTCGCCTTGCTATGCAGGTGTCTGATACATGAGATACTGACGTAGAACACCGAGTTGCACTAGTAAAATATAATTCAGTGGCATATTTTCTAGAAAGAACTTTGTATCTCAGATTAAGTTTGAGAAAAATCTCAAAAATCCTTCTTCAACAACTGCAAATGGTCATCAGTCCATAGTAATAATTTCAACAAGCTTTTTGTTAAATTTTTTAACTTTGACAGACTCAAAACTATAAGGCAGCGTCTTTTAAAATTATTCTTGTAAAGCCTGTTGGCTTGAAGTTTGATTAGTGAGAACACAATGTGTTTTTCCAATACTTCACAAAGTATTCCTCTATCATTTTCCTGTTTTATTCGTACCCTTTGTATTCTTCATTATGGCTTGACTGGTGCTAGAAAAACCTGGTTTGTGTGTGAATGTAGATGTGTCTGACAGATTCTTGAACCTGGGCTTACACGATTTTGGTATTTTTCTCCCGCACAAAAAGTTGAGGTGGAGAAGTTGACATTTTGCTTTTAATTCATCCTTCTATGATGTGAAGAATTTCCAAATAAGCCTTTTTTCATGAAAGACTCATGCTTAGCTGCAATTAAAATAATAAAAATTAAGTGTGATTCTTTTTTTTTTTGGCTGCGTTGAGTCTTTTTTGCTGCGCATGGGCTTTCTCTTTAGTTGTGGCGAGCGGGGGCTACTCTTTGTTGCGGTGTGTGGGCTTCTCATTGTGGTGGCTTCTCTTGTTGCGGAGCACGGGCTCTAGGCACGCGGGCTTCAGTAGTTAGAGCATGTGGGCTCAGTAGTTGCGGTGTGTGGGCTCAGTAGTTGTGGCTCGTGGGCTCTAGAATGCAGGCTCAGCAGTTGTGGCTTAGTTGCTCCGCGGCATGTGGGATCTTCGCGGACCAGGGATTGAACCCGTGTTCCTTGCATTGGCAGGTGGATTCTTAACCACTGTGCTACCAGGGAAGTCCCAAGTATGATTCTAAAAGGCTATTTTGCTTAATGTCATTTATGTTGGTATCCCAAACAATTCTACCAAGAGGAAGGTCGATTAGTCTTCCTTTTATTATCATTTAAAATATATTTTATAAATATTTGTTGGCACAAAATGATATTATATTCTTTCTAAATCATCTAGCTGAAGCCAGATGAATGTACGCTCTTCATATTTGTATTGATTAATAATTAAATTTATTTAACTATTTAAAAGTCCTTAGGAATTATTTTTATACATAAAATGAATGGATTTTACAATTGTTGTTAACCCTTGCTGTGTCAGAGGTCCCCAAGTCCACCCTTAGGTTTAATGACTCATTAGAAGGACTCATAGAACTCAGAAAAGAGGTAGTACTTATGGTTACTGTTTATTATAGCAATAGTATACAGATTAAAATCAGGAAAGGAAAATGGTGCATAGGGCAGAATCCAGGAAAGACCAGGCATGAGCTTCAAGATTCCTCTCCCAGTGGAGTCATGTGGACAGTGCTTAATTCTCCAGTGTGACAACGTGAATGACCTATTGCCAACCAGGGAAGCTCACCTGCGCTTCAATGTCCAGGGTTTATATTGGAGGTCAGTCATATAGGCATGGAGCACCTGTGTGACTGACCTTAATCTCTAGCTTCTACAGAGGTCAAACAGATGCAGTGTGGCCCAGGGCCCCAGGCGAGCAGAAACAGGTGCTCCCCATAAATCAGGTTGTTAGTATAAACTATTTGGCGTGGCCCAAGTTCCAGGTAGTCAAAGACACTCTTAGCAGGCAGGCTATACCAAGGGCTTAGAGGTTATTGCTCCGAAGGCAGTCAAGGGCCAGCCCTTTCTTTGTGATGGGCAGGGTCTGAACACCCTAAGCCTGCTAAGTTAACCTTTCATTGCACACTTGCAGAATTTATTGTTCTAACAGAATGCTTATGTGAAAGTTAACAATGCATCTGAATGACACAGCCTGTTTGTATTACTGATAGTTTTAGGTTATTAGCTATGAAGGTACTTATGAGATAATATAGTCATTGGTCATCAGAGTCTCAGTAATGTCAGAAATGGTTGTAGGTATTTAGCTAAAGACTGAGGCTGAAGTCAAAGTTGAAAAGCAGATTCAAAGACAAAGGAGGAGGCCTTAGTTTTTATAGATTCCACAGTTTGCATCTTCTTCCTGCTCCTCATTCCCAGTGCCAAGCCCTCAGGAGTTGTTTGGGTAAGTCCTAAAGGCCCGTGTCAGATATTTAGCAGACACATATACCCTTGCACATAGACATTTCTCTTCTGAGCACCTGTTATGCACATCGTGTACATATCTCTACTGGAATATTTAAAATTCACTTTTCTGTCTCGTAGCTGGGTTAACCTTCTTGGAATGGTAAAATAATGAGCTATTATCTGCAAGGCAGAAATAGAGACACAGATGTAGAGAACAAACGTATGGACACCAAGGGGGGAAAGTGGGGGGTTGGGGGGTGGTGGGATGAATTGGGAGATTGCCACTGACATATATACACTAATATGTATAAAATAGATAACTAATAAGAACCTGCTGCATAAAAATAAATTTAAAAAAACAAAAGGAGATGCTATTTTGCTAGGAGGACCAGAAAAACCAGAATCCTATGTCAATCCAGTCACTTCTCCAGTCCTTAGAGATCCTAAGGGGCTATATGTACACAAGAGAGGAAAAACAAAAGCAAAGGCAGAGTCAAGTCAAAATCAAAGCCAAAATCAAAGCAATTCTTTATGATTAACTAGGGCTATCGGTGGCCAACTCCAGTGCAGAACTCCAATAAGTTGGGCAGGATCTCTTGGAGGACTTTTTCTCCATAGTTCATTCATTCAACAAACTTTTATTGAGTGCTGACTGTGTATCAAAAACTGTTAATATTACTTAGCCGTAAAAAAGAATCAAACAATGCCTTTTGCAGCAACATGGATGGACCTAGAGGTTATCATACTAAGTGAAGTAAGCCAGACAAAGACAAATATCATATGATACTGCTTATATGTGGAATCTAAAAAATGATACAAATGAACTTATTTACAAAATAGAAATAGACCCACAGACGTAGAAGACAAACTTATGGTTAATAAAGGGGAAAGATGGGGAGGAATAAATTAGGAATTTGGGATTAACATTTACACACTACTATATATAAAATAGATAACCAACAAGGACCTACTGTATAGCACAGGGAACTGTACTCAATATTTTGTAATAACCTATACAGGAAAAGAATCTGAAAAAGAATATATATATGTGAATCACTTTGCTGTAACCTGAAACTAATGCAACATTGTAAATCAACTATACTTCAATAAAAAAGTTTTAAAAAAGCAAAACCTGTTCTATATGATGGAAATATAGGAGGTGTCATAAACAACAGCCAGATAAGTAAGGAGGTTGATTCTATTCAGGCCGTTGCAAAGAGCATGCCCAGATCTGAAAGTCAGAGTGTCTCAGCAGGGTGGTTTTGCCTTAGCCATTAATATAAGGAGGGGAAAACAAGTTGCAAATGGGGTGATTTACAGTTGAAGTAGTTGAGAAAGGAGGGGGAGTCCAGTCGGTCATCTGAACAGGAAATGCTTTCCTCCATGGTTCGATAGTTTTAAGGGACACATGGTTCTAATCTTATCTAATCAATTAGGAGGCAAGGATGAGAAGTTGGTGGTTCTGAGTCTGGCTTTGTCAGCAGGTTCAGGCAAAAGGAGAATGGTCTGTGTTTGGCCTTGTTGGAGTGAGTGAAAGAAAACTCTTGCCCTCATAGAGGTTACATTCTAGTGGAAGAAGACAGACAATCAAACAAGTAAATATATAAATATATCATAGGTCAGATGGTTAAGTGCTTTGAAAAAAGGCAGCATCAGATGAAATGTGACATTTTTTGTTACGATGGTGTCACTGGGGAAGAATTCTCTGGGGAGATGATCTGAAGGAAGTGAAGGAGGAGCCTGGTGGATACCTGGGGAGAAGTGATCCAGTCCTGGGTGGAGCATGCCTCTCCGGTGAGTGACGGCAAGGAGGCCACCGTGGCTGGAGAGAGGTGAGAAAGGGCCAGAGTGGGACTGGATAAGGTCAGAGGAGGGGCTGGAGGCCACATCACGTGGGGCTTGTGAGAAATGAGAAGCCTTTGCAGGCTTTTAAAGTGGGTTCTCCATAAACCCAAAGTTATGCATTAAGGACTCTGACGATGCAAAACCACATCCGAGACAACCAGTAGAAATGGAACTGGTAGCACTTAACAGGAGAGACCTGTTTATATCCTAATTTTCTGTCTCTTGGTTACTGGATCCAGTTAGAAATCCAACCAATCATAACCATATTCCTCTTTTCTGGGCAAGAGTGAAGAGGGGGGTGGAAACTGTTCACCTCTATCTTTTCTTTTGAGTTTAACAAACCTATGGTCAGCTCCTTGAAGTAATAGTTAACATTTATTGATCAGTTACCATATGCCAGGCACTGTTCTAAACAATTTACATTTATGAATCAGCTATTCTCAAACGTATCCTCTAAATCAGGTGCTATTATTATTCTCATTCTTTAGATGTGGAAACGGGGATCAAGAGAAATTAAGTAACTTTCCCAAGGTCTTCCAGTGCCCAAGTTGGGATTCAAATGCTGGCAGCCTGGCTTTAGAGCTTGGGGCTCTACTACAGCTGATGCTGTGGAAAATCAATGATATATCACGTATATACCCACCTGAGACCAAAGCAATTGCCCATACAGCTTCTTTGATGTTACCAGAGAAGCTTCTGAATTGTGTAGAACTTAATTCAGTTAGTTCCAATACAATGCAGTAAGAATTTGCCTCTGCTTTTTCCCTCTTCCTATTTTTACCCTTGGATTCAGGGTGTGTTTTGCCACCACGCAGTTTTAAAAATGACCGCCAGATGGCAGTACAACCCAAATTTAATATAATACCAGTAATTTTTTTAAAATGCCCTTTATTGAACAATTTTGGTTTCCTTCCTTTTTCATGCCTCCATACAGAAATAATGTCTCTAAATTGAATATTCTGCCCTTTGGTCCCATAGAAAAATTGACTGTCAAGAATATTTCCTTCTGTTTTGCTCAGTTATAGCCCTGCAAATCTTTCCCAGGGCCTGGGTGGAGGCTGGTAGCTTCCCCTGTAGCTGGGCAGGGCCTGGGCTTGTACTGGTTATGTTTTCACTTTCAGCATCTACATCAAAAACTTATTAGTGAAACACAGCCAACTACTGGGAAAATAAAATGTTTCATTTTTCGAAGAATTGCATCTGAGGCACTAATATTGTTAACTTGCATCTGCAGGGATTTACTGAGGCCTCCTTCTTGCCCCTTAGAGTCGGTAGATGAAACTTAAGATTCTGGCTTTACCCCTTTCGTCGGGCTCCAGGAGTCCAGGCATCTGGACGCTGAGATTAGTGTGGGTGTCACCTGTGGACACCACCATGGGCTCACACTGCCTGCAGCCTGTCCTGCCCATTCTGTTTCTCCATTTCCTGAAGGACCTCGAGGGTATTTAAGCTTGTCCTCTCATTTATGGCAGCTGCCATAGCTTCCAAGGAGAAGGTTTTTTTTTTAATGCCAGAGAAACTCAAGAACGTTCTGCCTTGGTCAAGCCAACATTCTTCTGAGCAGAGCTCCTTAGGGAGATAAATCTACAAAGGAATCAAGAAAAGCAAAAGCAACAAGGTTTTGGTATGTGGTTAAGCAATTCCTTCATGTTTCACACCTCTCTCCCCTGCTTTCTTCCCTTAACTGAGACCTGGCTCTCTCCTGCGGATGCTTCTTCCGTGGCCTCCCCAGGCAGAGGCTGTTCGTGATCCCGCATTTCATGTTCAAAGCCAGCATCTTCATTTACCTGCACCAGCTTCCATCGTCCTCATTTTCAGACTTTCCTGCCACACTGAGGATTTCAGAACTTGCTCAGTCATCCTCTGTGTTTTAATCCCTGACATCATCACCCAATGTTCCTACCTCTATTTGTCCTTCTATAGCTTTTTAACTACTGTACCTCACTCTGGAAGGGTCCAAACTATATCCTTCTTACTCTTTGTTGTACATTTTTACAACCTGCTACTTAGTGGTCAGTTATTAAGCAGATGTTGAATTAGATTGATTGATCAATTATTATCTTGCATTTGTTTCCTAAGTTAGAGATATCTAGTAAATTGGGTTAGACTAGTAACCTCAAAAGTGGATGACCATACCTTAGAGATATACAGTTACAGATAGCTTCAAGGGAATACATTTCCAGATTCTCAATTTCCACACATTCTTTCCTAAAATGTACTTGCCTGAAAACTGGCCTGTGATCAAGGACTCATGCTGGCTTCCATTTCCCGTCTCCTCTTTCACAGTTTCCCTTCTCCTACTTTAAAAAAGAAAAGCGTATTTCTCATTCATGCAGAACAGATGCGTTAACCTTATGTGTAAAAACTCTAGAACATTAAACAGAGGGATATTTGAAATACGGTGCCAGTGCTGAGAAAGTGAAAGACTTGCATAACTGAATAGCCAATCATTTTGCAAATCAAGTGGTTTCTAAATATTTGTCATATGATAGATTATTTTTTTGATAATAGATGTTTGTGTGATGTTTTTAAACACATAACTTAAGAGGAATTCAAAGAACTGAGCGACATTGTTAAAACAAAAGTTCATCCTTTTCTACTAATTTATTTGAAAAAATTTTATTGGTGCTCACAAATAAAAATAAAAATAGAAATAGTATTGATGCTGAACCCTGTAGCATTAAGTAATATTCATTCTTGGATACATGAACTAATTGGGAAAAAGTTCATCTATGGAATGCATTTCCAACAATATATTTTTATGTTTGATATTTGTCAAGATTTAGAATTTATATGTACTATTTTGATCGATAGTGAGTAAATTAAAATTGTAACAATAACTAAATTCAGACATAAATTTTCAACATGTGGAACTTTATGGTTACAGAAAAGATTTAAATAATATACATATACGTGTTGCAGAAGAATTTGATAGAGGAATCCATAAAATACTTTCAAGCATAAGAATATATTAGGATAAAGTTCTGTGGAGGAGTGGGGTATAAATACAGGTTAAGGAGAAAAAGGAATTTTGTGAAATTTTTAACTTTAAAAACATCTCATCTTAAAAATGTTTGATAGTGGGTGTCAAATTGCTATGGCATTTAGATTCCATTGGATACCTTTAAAAGAGTGAAATAACAGCTTTGTTTAAAATGTCGGTATTTTAAAGTGCTGGAAGTTACATCACTTGTAACTATTTAAACTTAAATAATTTCTTTAAAAATCCTAAATGTCTATTTAAAAATGTGTGAGAGGGTATGTAGGTTTCCCAAAAATTTTAAGGGTGCTTGTGAGTGAGATGTTTAGGGATCACTGGGCTAGGCCCCGTGGGTATCTTTTTTGACTCCAAGCCCAAATGGTCCCCTCCTTCCCTTGCCTAAGACTGAATCTTGGAAGTTATTACCCAAATGGGATGAAGAGTTTATACCTACAAATGTTAGAGGAGAAAGAGCCATAGTGAAGATTTCCTCATTGCCTTTATTCACAGAAAAACATGTCTTCACATTTGTCCTGAAATCTGACCAGTTGGAGCAGCACTTTCTCCCATAGAAGAAGTGAGGTGTCAGTTGTCAGAAGAAATGGAGAGGGGCTCTGTTTAGCTCCCAAGTGATACTGTGAGACTAAGGTATAAAATAAATGAAACCGGGAATATCTAGCTGGGGTCTGCTTATAGTATTGAGTCGTGGCATGTTTAACCCAGGTTCACAATTTGAATAATTGCCACTGAACTGTAATAATAATCAACAACTACTTCATTATTATTTTCTATGATTTTTGTGTTTCCCTTGACTAAGAATGAGGGAGCTTTCCCAGAATTTGTCCTGCTTATTGTTAGATGGGGTGCATTTACCTTGATATTTGATGTTTAATACGTTGAATTTTCTGATATTTTGGATTGAATGTTTTTAAACTGAATGATAGATAGGGAGGGTGGGAGGGAGACGCAAGAGGGAGGAGATATGGGGATATATGTATAGCTGATTCACTTTATTATAAAGCAGAAACTAACATACCATTGTAAAGCAATTATACTCCAATAAAGAGGTTAAAAAAAAAAAAAACTGAATGATAGCCCAAAGGATTCATAGACATTATAGCTTGGTTAATAAGTAATAAATGAATATTTAAAGGTTGCTGGGTATCTATAGAATCAAAGATTATAGCATGTCCCATGGCCCTAGGCTCTCTCTGCTGTGCTGTGGGATTTAGGAGAACCAGAAGGAATCAGAAGTGAATTTCCTTCTAAGGATGGACGTTGCTTATGCACGAATGAACTGTATGTATGTTAGTTTCAGGTGCATTACATAGTGATTTGACATTTATATACATTATGAAATGACCACTGTGATAAGTCTAGTAATCACTTGTCCTTATACAAAGTTATTATAATATTATTGACCGTATTCCTTATGAAGTGTATTACATCCCCATGGCTTATTTATTTTGTAACTGAAAGTTCGTACCTCTTAATTTCCTTCACCAGAGGGTATCATGCTAAGTAAATGGGAACTTCCTTAACATGAAAAAGTTAAGGTCATTTACAAATGACCTACAGCAAATATCATACTTAACCATGAATTAGTAAATGCATTTATCTTAAAATCAGGAATAATTCAGAGAATGCTGCTATCACTATTTGTTTTCAGCCTAGTACCAGGTTCCTCGCTTGAACATTAAAATGAGAAAAGGAAAGAAAAGATTAAATAGTTGAAAAGGGAGAAAGAAAAATGTCATTATTTGTGGATGACCTGATTATCTCTATAGGAAACCTGAAACAATCTATAATTTATAAAATAGACATATTTCAATTTCTCTATTGTAAAATCTAGATTATAACGTCATTTTATTTTATGTTATTTATTTTATTTTATTTTTAATTTTTAGAAGTAAGTAGGATGCTGTGTATAGTCTCCCAACATTGAAATTGGACTGCAGTTTCCAGCTTCCCCTACAACCAGGAGGCAGTTTTTGTAAACTAGCTCTGCTAATCTTAGCAACTTTTACAAGACCTTAATCTGGAGAAGAGCATGTGTGAAAACAGTCTTCATTTTGCTGGCATATATTGCCTGCAGAAGCATCCAGGTTAAAAAGAGAGCAGTGGTTGTAGGATTGAATTCTGACACAGAAGCACATTTCATAGGTAGCACTCACTATTACTTAGTCAAATTCTTAGCATTTAGTGCTCTGCCGCAGATGTGGTTATGGGGGTGGTTTTCTCACCAGACCAGCCCTATGGCAGAGGTATTGCCATTGTTCCTGGAAACTTCGACATCGTCCGTTTCTCCAGTCCTTTGAGTGATTTTAGGAACCAAATGATAAACTGTATTAAGTAACTTTTCTGCTGAAATTAGCTTTAGTCCAGGTTAGTTTGCAATAAGTATCCTCCTGGTACACAATTATTTTTACTTTTTTCTTATCTTTAACATGCATGCTCATTTTACTAGTTGTGTTCATTGTGTCTAGACAAGATTGGATTTATATTTATTGTCACTTAGTTTTACTATAAATACTCTTTTCATGTTATTTGTTTTTCAGTGTTATTTAAAACTTGTTTTAATGATTACAAAATAGTCCAACATTTTGTTAAATGCATTTTATTGTGAGACATTTGGGTTATTTCCAGGTTTGGGTTATTTTAAGAAATGTAGCAATAAGCACTTTTATGCATTTAACTTTTTTCTTTCTTTGAATCTATTCTTTGGATCATTTCATGTGTGGCTTTTGTACCTACTGCTATGTTACTTCCCAAAATATTGTCCCAAATTTCTCAACATAACTTCTGAAACCCTGGAATGTAGAATATTTCCAGAGAAGTTTTATACCCATTGTCTTATTTGTTCATCAGAACAAATTCCTTGAGTTTGACAGGGCAGGTTTTATTGAACTCTTTCAGTTGATAAAACTGAGCTCCAGATTTTTCTATGACGTGTCTAGACATAACCCTATAGTAGCAGAGCTGATATCAGAACTCCATGATGCCAATATACTATTGTCAGTGCCTTTGATTTCCCTCAAGTACCTATCCCATTTGTGACACAGTTCTAAGCCCTGGGGCTATAGCTGTGAACAAGACAAAGTAAACAAAGTTCTTATTCTCATAGAACTTGCCTTCCAAAGAGAGAGACAGACAAGAAAGAAACAAAGAAGAGAATTAATCATATGGAACTTCCTTTAGGTATCAATTACTTTCTTGAAACTGTAGCATTTGAATGAATTCTTTTAACCTTTCTTCCTCCTTTTCCCCCTCTCTCTTTTCTACTTTCCTCCTTTTTGATTCCTCTTTTCCACCCTCTATTTATCGATGTATTTAGCTGGACTTTGTGCTATATTTTAAGAAAATAGTGCAACATGAGTGATGTAACAGTGCAGAGTCTAGATGTGGAGAGAGAATGATTATAATAAAAGTGAATGTAATAGAAAAGCAGAAGATGCAACAGGATAAGACGGCAGCTCACTGAACCAAGGTGGGTGTGGTCAAGGAAGACTTCCAAGAAGGAGGATGCAGGAGTGAATCTAGAATAATGAGAATTCAGGCAGAAGAGGAGTTGGAAGGGTTTTAGGACAGGAGTTCACAGAAGGATTAGCATGTAGAACAGCCCACAGGGTGCATTCTAGTGTGGATTACCATGGTTAGAACATTTCAAACTGTAAGTTCCAATTTGAAGAGGAAACTTCTCAGAGCAAGGAGGAATATGACCTCATTGGGGTGTGTATGAAGCTTTATAGATTGAAAACCGGGCAAGATTCATAGGGTTATAAAAAAGTTATTTAATACAAATTCCTGATAGGAATATAAAAATAAACTTCAAAAAGGGCAGTCTTTGTGAGGTATATGGTTCTGAAAACTTTTCCTTTAAAATTAAAAAAAAAATTTATACAAATTTTAAAGGTTACTTTCCATTTATAGTTATTACAAAATATTGGCTAAGACATGGAAACAACCTAAATGTCCATCAAAAGATGAATGGATAAAGAAGATGTAGTACATATATACAATGGAATACTACTCAGCCATAAAAAAGAATGAAATAATGCCATTTGCAGCAACATGGATGCAACTAGAGATTATCGTACTAAGTGAAGTAAGTCAGAAAGAGAAAGACAAATACCATATGATGTCACTTATATGTGGAAACTAAAAGAGGATGCAAATGAACCTATCTACGAAACAGAAACAGAATTATGAACATAGAGAATAGACTGGTGGTTGCCAAGGGGTAGGGGGTAGGGGAAGAGATGGAGTGGGAGGTTGGGGTTAGCAGATGTAAGCTTTTATATATAGAATGGATAAACAACAAGGTCCTACTGTATAGCACAGAGACTACATTCAACATCCTATGATAAACCATAATGGAAAAGAATATAAAAAAGAATGTATGTATATGTGTAACTGTATCACTTTCCTGTACAGCAGAAATTAACACAACATTGTAAATCAACTATATGTCAATTAAAAATAAAAAAAACCCAAACCACAAAATATTGGCTATGCTCCTTGTATTGTACAATACATCCTTGAACCTATCTTATACCAAATAGTTTGTACATCCCACCATCCCATCCTGTTATTGTCCCTCCCCACCACTGGTAATCACTAGTTTGTCCTCTATATGTGTGAGCCTGCTTTTTTTAATGTTCACTCATTTGTTGTATTTTTAAGATTCCACATATAAGCGATATCATACAATATTTATCTTTCTCTGTCGGACTTATTTCACTTAGCATAATGCCCTCCAAGTCCATCCATGGTGCTGAAAATGGCAAAGTTTTGTTCTTTTTTATGGCCAAGTAGTATTCCTTTGTACATATGTGTGTGTGTGTGTGTGTGTGTGTGTGTGTGTGTATCTCACATCTTTATCCATTCATCTGTTGATCAACACTTAGGTTGCTTCCATAACTTGGCATTTGTAAATAATGCTGCTATGAACATTGGAGTGCATGTATCTTTTTGAATTAGTGTTTTCATTTTTTTGGATATATACCCAGGAGTAAAATTGCTGGATGACATGGTAGTTCTATTTTTAGTTTTTTGAGAAACTGCCATACTGTTTTCCAAGGTGGCTGCACTAATTTACATCCCCATCAACAATGTACAAGGGTTCCCTTTTCTCCACGTCCTAGCCAACATTTGTTATTTGTGTTCTTTTAAATGATAGCCATTCTTAGAAGTGTGAAGTGATATCTCATTGTGGTTTTAATTTGCATTTCTCTGATGATTAACCATGTCGAGCATCTTTTCTTTTCATGTGCCTGTTAGCCATCTGTATGTCTTCTTTGGAAAAATGTCTATTCAGGTCTTCTGCCCATTTTTAATTGGGTTGCATTTTTCTGATGTTGAGTTGTATGAATTGTTTATGTATTTTTGATATTAACCCTTTATCGGTCATATAATTGGCAAATATTTTCTCCCATTCAGTAGGTTGCCCTTTCTCTACCTGCTAATATCCACCTTCTGAGTGGGTGTCTTTATGTGGTTCCTAGATTGTCTAGGTTCTCCACTTCACACTGGACTATGTATGCTGGGGCAGGAGAAGGTATGAATAATTCCCTGTGTTTTCCTTGCTCTCTACTTTCATTTGGTTTTCCATAGCAAGTAGACAGAAATTGGTGGGACCACAAGGTATGTACTTATTGGCTACTACCTTGACTTACTCTTTCCTTTAGCATGAGGTCTGTCCAACTTCATCTTTAATAGAAATTTTATGGTAAAGACCAAAAAGGTTCAGCCTTTGGCCATGTACCTATTTGTGGTAGCTATAATCAGTCAATTCACTTTTCCTTTGGAGAATTTCCCAAGAAGTAGAAAATGACTTTATAGCGGGTACTTGTCAGGGAAGAAGTATGGACCAGATAATTTTGGCAGTCTTTCAGGGTGTATTGGAAATATTTAAATCTTATTGCAGGTCAAGATTTAGGCCTGCCTTGCAGGTTTACCTATTCTTCCCTTCCCACCAGCATACTGACTTATTATAAATATTTGCTAATCTAAGACTTCCGGGCACCATGTTAAATATTTCACATATTAAATAAAAGTTTCATCTTACACCAACTTTTAAAAGTAGCAAATTGTGAAGAAGTGGAAATGGACGTACAGAGATCGTGTGTAGCTGTTTTGGACACATGGCATATATGGCCAAGAACTGTTTTGTATTCAAGTAGTCTAAGTTCTGAGGAGGTTGTTACTAACATTGCTTTATATTATTTCACTGTCTGGCTGTATGTTAGCACATGATCAAGGATCTGTATTGGACTGCCTGTGACTAAAATTTTGATCTTCCTTCTTTTCACAGTAAGGCTGTCTTATTGCATATTTTTGGAAAAAGATTTAATAAGTCTTGGGATTCTTCTCATTGTCAAACTTTCAGCTTGTGGTAGGCTCCCATGCTGGGTTGCATAGACCATGACATTCTTTTGGAGAAAAGTTGATCTTCTCCCATTTACTGGGCTCTAGGAGCTCAAAACTCAGATCCTTTGACTCTTATGAATTCAGTGACATTAGGCACTGTTGTTCCCCTGGCAGATAGTAAATAAGGGAGCCACATTCTGTAAACTTCTATGGAACTGTCAACAATCTCTCTCTCTTTCTCTCTTTTTTTAATGTGTGTTACAGATTTATTTGCATGAATTGCCTCACTAGTGGGGGATATTTGGTGAAGTCACCCAGCTGGTCAGTCATAGGCACATGTTGCCTTTTCTGCCTTTGGCCCTGCTGGGCTGGAATGTGCCCACAGTTCATCTCACCTGATTGCCTACCTTCTCTTCACATCTACTCTTCTCAACAAATTTATCAGTATTCAAATAAAGCCACATGAAAAGTAAAATTCATTTCCTCTTATAAAACTATCCAGATAGGAATGGAGAAATCTCAGGGAACAGAGTTAGAGCTGCACTTTGGAAACTTAGAGTAATAAATATGGAGCATCTGCATTAAATAATGTAATCTGTGATATAAAATGTGTGCTAAACATGCAAAAGACCTTAAGAACCCAGGTTACAGGTAGTTTCGTTCTGCCTGAAATGATAGTTTTGTTGTTTTTTTTTCTGGCTGCTTAATTACTTAATCAGTATAACCAAGTTGGTCAATCTTCTTTTGTTGAAGACAAACCATCAAGGAAGTAAAGGAATGCAGGGGACCCAGTGGAATCCTGTTATCAGCTGGATGTTGGGTAAGTAGACGAATATTCATTGCTAAGAAGCAGAGACCATATTTGTAGAATGGCCTTAGCTGGATATCCAGATTTAGGGTTACTTATAGTAAATAATCCCAGAATCTATAGATTTATGAGCACAGATTTCTGGAAATGGCTATGTCAGCCATACATTTCATTTAATCATTTCACATATAAAATTTTATTTTAGGGCTTCCCTGGTGGCGCAGTGGTTAAGAATCCGCCTGCAAATGCAGGGGGCATGGGTTCGAGCCCTGGTCTGGGAAGATCCCACATGCCACGGAGCAACTAAGCCCATGCACCATAACTACTGAGCCCGTGTGCCGCAACTACTGAAGCCCACATGCCTAGAGCCCATGCTCTGTAACGAGAAGCCCCTGCAATGAGAAGCCTGCGCACCACACGAAGAGTAGCCCCCGCTCACCACAACTAGAGAAAAGCCTGTGTGCAGCAACGAAGACCCAACGCAGCCCAAAAAAACAAAATTTTAAAAAAATTTTAATCTTATACCAACTTTAGGATATATACATATCTTCTTTTTCATATTCTTTTCCATTATAGGTTATTACAAGATGTTGAATATAGTTCCCTGTGCTATACAGTAGGTTCTTGTTGGTTATCTATTTTATATATGGTGATGTGTATGTTAATCCCAAATTCCTAATTTATCTCTCCTCTCCCCCTCCTCCGCACTAGCACTTTTGTTAAACATAAGTTTGTTTTCTATGTCTGTGAGTCTATTTCTGTCTTGTAAATAAGTTTCTATTATTTTTTTAGATTCCGCATGTAAGTGATATATGATATTTGTCTTTGTCTGACTTACTTCACTTAGTATGATTATCTCTAGGTCCATCCATGTTGCTACAAATAGCATTATTTTATTGTTTTTTATGGCTAATATCCACTGTGTATATATACCACATCTTCTTCATCCACTTATCTGTTGATGGACATTTAGGTTGCTTCCATGTCTTAGCTATTGTAAATAGTGCTGCTATAAACATAGAGGTGCAAATTAGAGTTTTCTCCAGATATATGCCCAGGAGTGTGATTGCAGGATCATATGGTAGCTCTAGTTTTAGTTTTGTAATGAACCTCCATACTCTTCTCCATAGTGGCTGCACAAATTTACAGTTCCCCCAACAGTGTAGGAGGGTTCCTTTTTCTCCACACCCTCTCCAGCAGTTATTATTTGTAAACTTTTTAATGATGGCCATTCTGACTGGTGTGAGGTGATACCTCATTTTAGTTTTGATTTGCATTTCTCTAATAATTAGCAATATTGAGCATCTTTTCATGTGCCTGTCGGCCATCTGTATGTCTTCTTTGGAGAAATGTCTATTTAGGTGTGCCCATTTTTTGATTCATTTATATATTTTTTGATATTAAGCTGTATGAGCATTTGTATGTATTGGAAATTAATCCCTTGTCTGTAGTATCATTTGCAAATATTTTCTCCCATTCTGAGGGTTGTCTTTTCATTTTGTTTATGGTTTTCTTTGCTATGAAAAAGCTTTTAAGTTTCATTAGGTCACATTTGTTTATTTTTGTTTTTATTTCCATTGCTCTTGGAGATAGATCCAAAAACATATTGCTGCAATTTATGTCAAAGAGTGTTCTGCCTATGTTTTCCTCTAAGAGTTTTATAGTATCTGGTCTTACATGTAGGTCTTTAATCCATTTTGATTTTATTTTTGTATATGGTGTTAGAAAATATTCTAATTTCATTCTTTTTTTTAAAAAACATTTTATTATAGAAAACAATAAAATATAAACAAAAATAGCAGTATATCTAATTTCATTCTTTTACATGTAACTCTCTAGTTTTCCCAGCACCACTTGTTGAAGAGACTGTCTTTTCTCCATTGTGTATTCTTGGTTCCTTTGTCATAGATTAATTGACCAAAAGTGCATGGGTTTATTTCTGGACTTTTTATCCTGTTCCATTGATCTATATGTCTGTTTTTGTGCCCCAACCATACTGTTTTGATGACTGTAGCCTTGTAGTATATTCTGATGTCAGGGAGCCTAATTTCTCCAGCTCTGTTTTTCTTTTCAAGATTTCTTTGGCTATTCGGGGTCTTTTGTGTTTCCATACAAATTGTAAATTTTTTTTAAATTAATTAATTATTTATTTATTTATGGCTGTGTTGGGTCTTCGTTTCTGTGCGAGGGCTTTCTCCAGTTGCGGCAAGCGGGGGCCACTCTTCATCGCGGTGCGCAGGCCTCTCACTATCGCGGCCTCTCTTGTTGCGGAGCACAGGCTCCAGACGCGCAGGCTCAGTAATTGTGGCTCACGGGCCTAGTCGCTCCGCGGCATGTGGGATCTTTCCAGACCAGGGCTCGAACCCGTGTCCCCTGCATTGGCAGGCAGGTTCTCAACCACTGTGCCACCAGGGAAGCCCGTAAATTTTTTTTGTACTAGTTTTGTGGAAAATGCCATTGGTAATTTGATAGGGATTGCACTGAGTCTGTAGATTGCCTTGGATAGTATGGTCATTTTAACAATATTGACCCTTCCAATCCAGAAACATGTTGTATCTTTTCATCTGTTTTTGTTGTCTTCAATTTCTTTCATCAGTTTTATAATTTTTGGATTACACGTCTTTTGCTTCCTTTGGTAGGTTTATTCCTAGGTATTTTTTTCTTTTTGATCCTTTACCACTTTTTTACGTGGTTATATTAAATACAAAATTCAATCAATTCAAGTCACCACATTAACATATTGTGGAGGAAAAATCATATAGTTAATTCAATACATGCAGTGAATATAATTTGCTACAAGACAACAAATATTTATGATAAACTTTCAGTAGACTAGGACTAGAAGGAAACCCCTTAAAATAATAATGAGTATCTTTGAAAAACCTAAAGCCCAGTATAAAACTCAATGGCAAAAAACCCCCACAAAACTCAATGGCAAAATACTGAATGTTTTCTCCTTACTCTCAGAAGCAAGTTGAGGATAACTAAGCTCACTACTTCTATTTAATATTGGAGTGGAGGTCCTAGCCACTGCAATGAAAGAAGTAAAACAAATAAAAGCCCTAGAGTATGGTTTATTTTTATTTGCAGATGACATGATTGTGTATGTAGAAAATTCTGTGGAAACTACTGGAGAACTACTGAAATTAAAATGATTTAGCAAGATCTCAGATAAAATATTAGTATAAAAATTAAATTTTCCCTACATACTAGCAATGAATAATTTGAGAATCAAATTTAAAATACCACACACCATAGCACCAAAATAGATGAATTACTTGGTATAAGTTTAACAAAAGTTGTGCAGACTTCTAATCTAAAAACTATGAAACATTGCTGAGAGAAATCAAGAAGACATAAATAAATGGAGACATGATGTTCAGGTTCTGTGACCCATTGTTAAGATGTCAATTTTACCCAATTTCAACTGTAAATTCAATGTAATTCCAATCAAAATCCCAGCAAATTTTCCCTCCTAAAATATTGATAAGATATTTTAAAAATGTACTTGGAATGCCAAAGGACTTAGAAGTGGCAAAGCAATCTTGAACTATAAACCTGGAACACATACTGTACCTCATTCCTGACTTACTACAAAGATACACACATATGATCAAAGGATTTTTGAAAAGCTAGCCAAACAATTCAATGAGGAAATATAAAAACTCTTCAACAAATGGTACTTGATAGGGCTTCCCTGGTGGTGCAGTGGTTGAGAATCTGCCTGCCAATGCAGGGGACACGGGTTTGAGCCCTGGTCTGGGAAGATCCCACATGCCGCAGAGCGACTAGGCCCGTGAGCCACAATTGCTGAGCCTGCGCGTCTGGAGCCTGTGCTCCGCAACAAGAGAGGCCGCGATAGTGAGAGGCCCGCGCACCGCGATGAAGAGTGGCCCCCACTTGCCGCAACTAGAGAAAGCCCTTGCACAGAAACGAAGACCCAACACAGCTAAAAGTAAATAAATTTTTTAAAAAAATTTAAAATATGTAACATTAAAAAAAAAAACAGATGGAAAGATATAGCATGATCATAAAATGGAAGAATTAATACTGTTAAAATGACCATAATACCTAAGGCAATCTACAGATTCAATGCAATCCCTGTGAAAATACACATGACATTTCCGACAGAACTAGAACAAATAATTTAAAAATTTGTATGGAAATCCAAAAAAGTCTGAATAGCTAAAACAATCTTGAGAAGGAAGAACAGATCTGGAGGGATCATGCTCCCTGACTTCAGACTATACTATCAGTACATAGCTACAATTATCAAAACATTATGGCACTGATACCCAAACAGACACATACATCATTGGAATAGAACAGATTGTGCAGAAATCAACTCACACACTTATGGTCAATGAACATTCAACAAAGGAGGCAAGAATATACAATGGAGAAAAGACAGCGGTGCTGGGAAAACTGGAGAGCTACGTGGAAAAAAATGAAATTAGAACATTTTCCCATACCCTATACAAAAGTAAACTCAAAATGGATTAAAGACCTAAACATAAGCCCAGAAACCATAAAACTCCTAGAAGAAAACAGGCAGAACACTCTTTGACATAAATTGTAGCAATTATTTTTTGAATTCATCTCCTAAGGCAAAGGAAACACAAACAAAATAAACAAATTGGACCTATATAAACTTAAAAGCTTTTTTGCAGTGAAGTAAACCTTGGACAGAACACAGACAATTTAATGAATGAGAGACAATATTTGCAAATGAAATGCCCATCAAGGGGTTAATATCCCTAATATATAAAAAGCTCATACAACGCAACATCAAAAACCAATCCCATTAAAAAATCGGCAGAAGACCTAAATGGACTTTTTTTTTTAAAAAGCAATTTAAAAACTTTATTATGGTATGTTTATGATTCAATTAACAATATATTAAACTTACTGCAAGAAAAAAATTAAGATAGAATGCAAATGCATGGCACAGTTTTACCTTTTTTTTTTCCTTACTGAATCTTTTGTAATCAAGTTCTGCTGAACTTTCTCATTTCTCACTGAGCAAGTTGGAAAAGATTAGAAGAGATTATCTTAGTCTTAGGTATTATGTGGATTTAGCTTTCCCCCCTTTCATTGTAATTCTTTAGAGTACTTTCTCTAATGCTGCATTCTCTTTTCTGTTTTGTTTTTTCACACACACACAATGTATTTTATTTTTACAAGAGATAAATGAACTGACACCAAGCATTGTAAATGGATGACCACAACAAAAGCAACAATGATTGCAATTACCAAACACGAAACACACTCATACTATGTCATAATATTGACATTCAGTCCAGTAATCCTCCACTGTAACAGCTCCTTTACTTTGCAGTGAAAATTGATTTGTATATTTTTTGCCTCTGAGTCCTTGTGGGATTTTTTTTTTTATTCAAACAGAAAGTCACAAAAATTATAATCATCCTCATCAGTTCACTCAGTCCCATGTAATTAATTTTTTTTCATCTTGATCTTTTGTTAGCACTTTTATGAATTCATCAGTTTTCCATTAGAGTTCTGAAAATGCTTATTCATTCAGTTCAGCAGTATAGTCAGTTACCAGAAATCTGTACTTGTCAGAGTCTTTTCCATGAATTCCTTGAAGATGAAACCCTTTTATAGGAACATTTCTGCAAAAGCATCAGAGTACACCCAGAACTGTCTGTAAATGACAAAAGACTTAAAAATGACCACGGTTAAAGATTTGATGAAAGTTCATAATAATGCAATTGACAAGGAAATTTAGTTATTTCTGAGATATACATTTTAAAGTAATAACTAGAATTATGACTTATAACATTATACCAGAACATATAAGATTTTTAGAAATTTCATGTAATGTCTGAAACATTTATATTAACATATTTCCATACAAATAACCCAAAGAAAGTTTAGTATTAGTTGTGTTTTGTTTGTTTGTTTGTTTATACTGCAGGTTCTTATTAGTCATCAATTTTATACACATCAGTGTATACATGTCAATCCCAATCACCCAATTCAGCACACCACCATCCCCACCCCACTGCGGTTTTCCCCCCTTGGTGTCCATACGTTTTGGACTTTTTTTTAAGGAAGAAATACAGATGGCCAACAGACACATGAAAAGACACATGCTTAAATCTGTAACCATCTGAGAAATGCAAATCAAAACCACAATGAGATATCACCTCACTTCCGTCAGAATGGCTATTATCAAAATGACAATAAATAACAAGTGTTAGTGAGGATGTGGAGAAAAGGGAACTCTTGTGCACTGTTGGTGGGAATGGAAGTTGGTACAGCCACTATGGAGAACAGTATGGAGGTTCCTCCAAAAATTAAAAGTAAAACTACATATGACCCAGCAATTCCACTCGTGGATATCTATCTGAAGAAAACTAAAACACTAATTCAGAAAGATATAAGCACCCCAATGTTTATAGTAGCATTATTTACAACAGACAAGATATGGAAGCAACCTAAGTGTCCATCAACAGATGAGTGGATAAAGAAGATATGGGGTGTATGTACAATGGAATATGACTCAGCCATAGAAAAAGAATGAAATTTTGCCATTTGCAACAACATAGATGGTTCTGTAGGGTATTATGCTTAGTGAAATAAGTCAGACAGAGAAAGACAAAAACTGTATGTTATCAGTTATATGTGGAATCTAAAAAATAAAACAAAGTAGTGATTACACAAAAAAGAATCAGTCTCGCAGATATAGAGAACAAACTATGGGTTACCAGTTGAGAGACGAAAGTGGGGAGAGGTAATATAGAAGTAAGGGATTAAGAGGTATACACTACTAATTATAAAATAAATAAGCTACAAGGATATATTGTACAGCATGGGGAATAAAGCCAATATTTTATAACTGTAAATGGAATATAATCTATAAAAATTTTGTATCACTGTTGTATACCTGAAAGTAATATAATATAGTAAATCAAATATACCTCAATAAAAAAATTAAAAAAAGAAAATAAAGAAAAGATGTGTCCTTGAGTTTCATTATGAATTATTCTCAACCCAGAATCCATTCCTCTTATCAAAATCTTTCACCGTTTTTTTTGAGAATAGTGCTGAATAATTCAAGAGTAATTCCAGATAAAAATTATTAGAATGTCCAAGTAACTTGATCAGGTTTTTGAATAAATACTTGACAGTGTGCAAAGTAAATATCCAGCAAGTGTGATGATGGAAGACTAAGGTAAGTGTCAGGGTAGAGGGAGGTGAGCAGGAAGAAGGAGGATTGAAGGTATTTCAAGGTCTGCTTGGCCCCATATTCACAATGATAGTGCCCTCAGGTGTCAGGAAGGACACTCTTGTAATAAGTGTTGTCAGATGTCCAGGAGGGTAATGTGATGCTCAAAGATTGACAGATTAAGTGTGAAGGTTGAGGGGGCTGAGGATGAGAATAAAGGATGCTCATCTAAGTATTCCAGGGTAAATCTCACACAGTGTTCAGAAGGATGTTTTCCCAACGTGTCAGCGAGGACAGTCTTGGTGTGTAATTATTTTCAGATTTTCAGGAAGGGAGTTTGGGAAGCCTGAGAATGTTGCACAGCCTGTAATATTTATCTAACTAAAATAAAAGCAATTTGTTAGCAAAGTCTGGATGAGGGTAAAGGCTGATGGGAGCTATAGATGAACTGAGTGTGACAAAGACATCCAGAGAGACAGAGAGACTTGTAGAAAGATATGGGAAGATATTCAGAAAAGATATTCAGAAAAAGAAAAAGAAAACAAACCATAATAAAGGAAGAAGAAACAGTGGGGTATTCCCAGAGACAGAGAAAAAAAAAGTAAAGTAATAACACAGGAATAACATTCTTCTGATTGCTTAGCTTCGCAAAATGGTATTTTGTGGTTTGTTCTCAGTTTCCAGCATGGAGCGGCCATTCAAAATTCATAGGAACAAGATGGAGCACTTACAGGGAATTGATATAAAGCAGTGAGTGGGATGAGGCTGGATTGGGAAAAGAATGAGAATTAGCGAAAGGATTAGAAGTTTTTTTCCTTAACTAGGAAAAGCCAATGGTGGAGGGAATTTGTACTTAGGAGAGATCTTTTC
This sequence comes from Balaenoptera borealis, assembly GCF_965194805.1. Taxonomy (NCBI): domain Eukaryota; kingdom Metazoa; phylum Chordata; class Mammalia; order Artiodactyla; family Balaenopteridae; genus Balaenoptera; species Balaenoptera borealis. The sequence goes on from NC_138870.1 coordinate 46,338,970, forward strand.
TGACAGTAAATTAATGAACCAGGACACAGGGAAGTTGTGAAAGACCTTCCCCGAATTTTCAGTACAGGAAGTATTGTGAGGTTTATCAGGTACAGCTGAGTGATGACTATGGTTCACTGGTGTGGGGAACTCCTATCTTCATGTGTAAGTGCATTCTGTTTTTTGTGTAACCCTGTATATCCAGATTTCTGTGACTAGGAGATTTGAGACAATAATGAATCTTTGTCCCTAAACACCCTTGGAATTCTTCCATAGGTAATTCTGTTCATGGGATTCCTGCCTTCCTAACCCTTCTGTGTCTATTTTACATCATAACTCACAATCATAGCCTGAGGTTCAACCTTGCAAGATCTCATCCACGTCCTGCTTAATCCTTACTTTTCACAGTATACTCCCTCTCTGATACTCAAAGTCCTCCTCCTTTCTCTTATGCTTAATATTTGTATTTATATTATATTCATTCACTCATTCATTTATTCATCTAGTTAACTCGCATTTCTCAAGAGCCCACCCAGTGCTTGGCACTCTTCTAGGTCTTGTGAAATAGAGTTGAACAACGTTAAGTTTTTTGTTCTCTTAGAGGTCATTTATTTGAAGAGAGACAGAAAACCAGAGAAGCCAAGAGCAAAGAAACAATGACACAAGAAAATATCAGGGAGTGATAAATATTGTATGAAAATAGAATCAAGTTATCTACTTATAAGTTGAGGGCTACTTAATTTGGAAGCCATTGGAGACTTCCATGAGGAGGTGATATTTGAGACTGAGCTGTGATAATGGATGACAAGTCACAGGTATTGGTAACTGGTAGAAACGTGCTGTGTCTGCACACCATGCTTTGCACACACAGTCAGATTTCTAATGCTGGACAGTCACTGCGCAGCCCCGTGTGTTCCTCTGCTCCTCTGATTGGAAGAACAGGATGAGAGCTGACCTTTGATCCTAACACCAAATCCTGCTGGGCCTCATATCACCCTAGGCCTTCTAATCACATCTATTCTCTGTTATAAGCTCAGTATCTTATCCCCTTGTTTGCCTGTGTCTAGTTAATTCTTGTTTTTATGAAACTCATTCATGTGTCCTTGCCCATCCCAGTCCAGGACTGCTGCAGAATCTTCCAGACTTTGTGTGGTGTATGACGAGCTGCAAGGGGCCTGATTTTGGACCAAGTCCTTGATGCTTCTCTCAAGATCGCCCCTCAGGCTTTGGTTTCTTTTCTGGTTTCCTCTCAGGGCCTGGCTCCTTTACTAAAAGCTGCAAATTAGAGTGTGCACTGGTGATGGGGCCGGGTTTGTGACCCCAAGAAAATGTCAGTGATCTCAGATTCCCTGATGGGAAGAGAAAAGAGATAGATCTCCTCCAGGGACTTGATCTTCATGTCCTTGACCAGGCGGCCCAGCTTGGTGACGGAGAGCCACTCCTTGTCCTCGGCCTTGCCTCCGTGAGCTCCGCGGCCTCGGCCCGGCCCCGACCGCAACCCCGGCCCCCGGCCCCGGACGCCGCTGCCGAAGCCTCCGCGGAAGTCACCGCGGCCACCCATGCCAGGGCCCCCGGGGCCTCAGGGCCCTCCCACAGCACTGGCGTCTCCCGCCATTTGGTGTTTTTACGGAAAAAAATAAGCATTCTTTCCTTTCTTCTCCTCATGCTGCAATGGAAACTGTTCAGTTCTAAGTTATTCAGTGGGAAGGTACCAGAATGTCAGTCCACAGGGATTTCCTTGTTGCTTCTGAGCAGTGGCCCCTGTGAACAGAGACACATGTGGATTTTGTCTTTTGTGCTCTTGCCCCAGAGAAAGTATTTGCCTGTCTCTTCTATCAGGCTCATTGTTCTTGCAGGGAAACCCTAAATTCTTTTTGCCTCACCAAGGACAGGGCTAGGAAGATGAGGCAAGAGGAGAGTGGGTAGCCAGGGTAAAGGTGTGACAGAACTGATGACATTTGCAGAGGTGAATTCAGAATGAGAAATGCACATCCAAGCTTGGGTCGCACAAATTTTGTTCCCTGAGGAAGAGTCAAATGTCTTGTTTGGAATGTTTCCTTCTAATTTCAGCTTTAGCTGCTGCCACCAGGACCATTGCTACTTCCACCACGACTACAGCTATTCATTTACTCAAAATACGCAGTATGACCACCCCATCTAAATGCTTTCTTTATGGGCCTCCTGGATTCCCTGAATTCTCTATTCTCACAGTATATTTTGGGGGCATTGAGGAGAAATCATGAGGAAAGCCCTATTTTCTTTTCATTTTTATCTAATTACTTTTGATTTTACAAATCAACAGATAGACATCAGAGGAACGAGGAGTTTGCAGCTTCTTGTTACCAATTTTACATGTATAGCTCTTGAAATATTGGCACTTAATAGGGAAAATTCATGTTTAGTAGAAATATCACTGCAAAGACCAAAGTACATGCCTCCACGTGGTCATGTACATGTTTACGCTTGTTTTTTATCAGGAAATTCTTTGTTTTTTTAAAAAGAATTTTCAAAAACGGCAAAGAGCTTTATTTATTTATTTTTTTTATAGCTACTTTTATTTTTATTTATTTATTTATTTATTTTTGGCTGTGCTGGGTCTTCGGTTCGTGCGAGGGCTTTCTCCAGTTGCGGCAAGTGGGGGCCACTCTTCATCGCGGTGCGGGGACCGCTCTTCATCGCGGTGCGCGGGCCTCTCACCATCGCGGCCCCTCCCGTTGCGGAGCACAGGCTCCAGACGCGCAGGCTCAGTAGTTGTGGCTCACGGGCCCAGCTGCTCCGCGGCATGTGGGACCCTCCCAGACCAGGGCTCGAACCCGCGTCCCCTGCACTAGCAGGCAGACTCTCAACCACTGCGCCACCAGGGAAGCCCGCAAAGAGCTTTAGAATGAGCTTCCTAGAGGTTGAACGCTTTGAATTTTATTCAGGATATTTCTGGGAATTTGGAAATCCATTTGGGTCAAGGTACAGTGTTCATATTCCTGGTTCATTTTTTCCCTCTCCTTCAACTTTCATGTAAGATTAATTTCTAAATATATTGATTCTGAATATATGACAGGCATCATGGTATAGAATTCACATATATAATGTAATTTAAATTTCATAGTAACTCTATGAAATAAATATTTTCAATATGACAAAGTGGACAAAGTTCAATAAGAAACTTTCCCCTGTACATGGGCAGTAAGCAAAGGTATTGGAATTGTACATAAACAATGCAAGTCCTGAGGAATCTTTTACAATGATGATTTATACTTTTTCAGTGTCTGAAACACACTACTTGAACTACTACTTAATGCTCAGAAGTGATTAAGGAACTACTACTTAATGCTCAGAAGTGATTAAGGAAACAATGTTTTTTGATGAAATCCAGTTTTTTGATTTTCTTTTTCCTATTAGTGTTTTTTTTTTCTAAGAAATGTTCACATTTCCTAAGTTTAGAAAAATGCACTTTTTGGTTTTCTTCTAGATGATTTATATTTTTAACATTTATGATTAAATCTTTGATTATTGTGTATGGTATGAGGTATGAATCATGTTTTTGTTCTCATATAGGCAGTTCTGTGTTTATTCAGCATAATTTGTTGAAAGACTTTACTTTATTGAATAGTCAGCATTTTTGTCAGAACCAATTATCTGTACTTATGTCAGTTTATTTTTAGACTCTCTATTCTTCTTCATTGATGTGTTTTTCTATTTATGTCAGTATCAACATGATTTGATTAATATAGCTGTATAAGTTTGGAAGTCAGGGGTGTGATTCTTCAAACTTTGTTCTTTTTCAAGATTGTTTTGGTTACCTGATGCTTTTTATTTTGTCACATACATTTTGGGATCTATTTGTCAACTTTAACAAAATAGCCTGCTGAAATGCTGATTAGGATTTAAATGAAGTTATAGATAAATTGATATTTAACATTATTGTTTCTTCTAAGACATAAATATAATATACATACATTTATTTAGGGTTATTTGATGTCTTTCATCAAAGTTTTGTAGCTTTCACTATAGAAGCCAAGTATTTTTCAGTAAACTTATTCATAAACAAATATTTTGATGCTGTTTTAAATATTGTTTTTAAAATTTTCATTATTCAATTGATCATTGGTAACATGTGGAATACATTTGATTTTTACATATTGACTTTCTATCTTATGACCTTCCTTAACTTACTTATTGTTTCTAGCAGACTTGTGTGTGTGTATGTGTGTATATGTAGTTATACATGAATACAACTGTGTCATCTGCATGTAAACTCAGTTTACTTCATTGTTTCTGAGCTTTTTACATTTCTGTAACTTTTTTTCTTGCCTATTGCACTGGCTAGGACATCCAGAATGATATTAAATAGAAGTGATAAGAACAGAAATACTTACTAAATCTAATTCCTGATTTTAGGGGAAGGATTTCAATTCTTCTCCATTACATATACAATTAGTTGTAGTATTTTGTAGATGCTATATATCAGATCGAAAAAATTTTCTTCTATTCCTGGTTTACTGAGATTTTTCTTTTTTCTTTTTAAACATGACTGGGTTTTGAATTTTTTTAATTGAAGTATTATTGATTTACAATGTTATATTAGTTTCAGTTACACAACATAATGATTCAATATTTTTATAGATTACACTCCATATAAGTTATTATTAAATATTGGCTATATTTCTTATGCTGTACATTGTATCCTTATATCTTATTTATTTTTTACTTAGTAGTTTGTACCTTTTAATGTCCTTCATCTATTTTACCCCTCCCCTTACCTCTGTCCCTAATGGTAACCACTAGTTTATTCTTTGTTTCTGTGAGTCTTTTTCTGTTTTGTTATATTTTTAATTTTATTTTTTAGATTGCACATGTAAGTGAAAACATACAGTATTTGTCTTTCTCTGTCCCCCTCCAGGTCCATCCATGCATTGCAAATGACAAAATTTCATTCCTTTTATGGCTGAGTAATATTCCACTGCATATATATATATCACATTTTCTTTACCCATTCATCTGTTGATGAACACTTAGGTTCCTTCCATATCTTGGTTATTGTAAATCATGCTGCAATGAATATTGTGGTGTATCTGTATTTTAAAATTAGCATTTTCATTTTCCTCAGATGTATACCCAGGAGGGGAACTGCTGGGTCATATGATAGTTCTATTTTTAAGTTTTTGAGGAACCTCCATACTGTTTTCCATAGTGGTTGTACCAAGTTACATTCCCACCAACAGTGTACTATGATTTCTTTTCTACACGTCCTCACCAACACCTGTTATTTCTTGTTTCTTGACAATAGCCATTCTGACAGGTGTGAGGTGATATTTCATTGTGGTTTTGATTTGCATTTCCCTGATAATTAGTGATGTTGAGCATATTTTCATGTGCCTTTTGGCCATCAGTATGTCGTCTTTGGAAAAATGCCTATTCAGGTCCTCTGCCCATTTTTAATTGAGTTGTTTGTTTTTTAGATATTGAGTTGTATGAGTTCTCTATATATTTTGGATATTAACCCCTTATCAGACATATCATTGGCAATTATCTTCTCCCATTCAGTAAGTTGCCTTTTTGTTTTGTTGATGGTTATCTTCATTGTGCAAAAGCTTTAAGTTCAATTAAGTCCCATTTGTTTATTTTTGTTCTTCTTTCCCTTGCATGGGAAGACAGATCCAAAATAACACTGCCTATACCTATGCCAAAAGGTGTACTACCTATGTTTTCTTCTAGAAGTTTTATGATTAAGATCTTATATTTAGGTTTTTCATCTGTTTTGAGTTTATTTTTGTATATGGTGTAAGAAAATGTTCTGATTTCAGTCTTTTATATGTAGCTGTCCAGCTTCCCCAGCACAATTTATTGAAGAGACTGTCTTTACTCCACTGTATATTCTTGCCTCCATTGTTGTAGATTAATTGACCGTATGTGTGTGGATTTATTTCTGGGATCTCTATTTTGTTTCATTGATCTGTGTGTCTGTTTTAGTGCTAGCACCATACTGTTTTGGTGACTATAGCTTTGTAGTATAGTCTGAAGTCAGGGAGTGTGATAACTTCAGCTTTGTTCTTTTTTCTTAAGATTTCTTTGGCTATTTGGGGTCTTTTCTGGTTCCATATAAATTTTAGAATTATTTGTTTTAATTCTGTGAAAAATGTCATGGGTATTTTGATAGAGATTGCATTACATGGTTGCCTTGGATAGACAGATGGGATGTTTTAACAATATTAATTCCTCCAATCCATGAATATGGGCTATCTTTCTATTTACTTCTTTCATCTTCAATATTCTTCTTCAGTGTCTTTCAGTTTTCAGAGTGTATGTCTTTCACTTCCTTAGTTAGATTTATTCCTAATTTTTTGGAATGGTTTGAGAAGGATATAGGTGTTCACTCTCTTCTAAATGTTTGGTAGAATTTACCTGTGAAGCCATCTTGTCTTGGATTTTTGTTTGTTGGAAGTTTTTAAATTACTTCTTTGATTTCATTACAGGTAATTGGTCTTTTCAAATTTTCTATTTATTCCTGGTTCAGTCTTGGGAGATTGTACATTTCTAAGAATTTGTCCATTTCTTCTAGGTTGTCCTAGTTGTTGAGTGGCAAGTGACCTAAGTTGAACCGATCAGACTGAAGCCAAAAACTTTTGTATTGAAATAGGGGGAAGAGATTTATTCTTCATGTGACATGTACTTGAGGAAGCATTTAGTCCAGGATTGAATGGCAGCCATTTTTGGATTATGAAAGGCAAAACTAATTGAAAATAGAACAATTATCAAAGAAGCAGAGGCAAGAAATGGAAAGAATAAACTGCTTGGTCCCATTATTTGTGCTATAAACTCAAACCTCAACTGAAGACAGCTCTATCTCTAAATTCTCGGGCACATGAGACAATACATGTCCATTATTACCTTAGACCATTTGAGATTTTTGACACAAAGTCATTTCTATTAGAACAAAGTTGCACAAACATAAGGCATTTTAAAAAGTACTCATCAGCCTGTAGACTAGTGACTGGCATGTGATAGAGGTATTTGTCTTGAAAATGTTTTTGTATTAGGAGCAATAGTTAATTATTGTTATGTGTAGCAATAGTAAAAATTAGCAATGAAACTAATGATCATTTATGTCTTCAGGTTCTGGATGAATGTGGGTGTGACCACAGAGGCCTGAGCATGTGTTCAAATGAGACTTAGCTGAGCTTTCTCTTTCCTACTTGTCACCATCTTCCCTCTTAATTGGCAACACCTGCAAACACAGAGTTCTTGTCGCAGTAGAAGACCCCTGGCTCTTGAATATGTCCCCTTTGACATTTAAACAACCAATGCTTCTCATATGCACCATAAAACTCTCATATTTCAGCTCCTTCATAGGCATTCTAAAAGGGATATAGCCACATTGAGGGACCAAGGGAACCAATTTTCTTTCTTGGGTAAGACCTGGAAAATTGGTCATCTGGGATTAATTATCCCTTTCCACTTCCAATACTTCTCCCTGCCTACAAGCATATGCGATTTTTAAGGGACATTTCCCAATTGCCATGAATTCTTGAAGTTTTTCTGAGTTCACAGCCCTTTGAACTCTTTAAATAATTTTTGTTTGTTTTTGTTTGCAAGGAGTTCCAAAGCAGAAATGCACTGCAACATCTTGCTCAGTCATCATTGCTATGTTGCCTTATGGTTATTACTGACAGTTAGTGCCCCCTTGGGTTTAGTCTTAACTTCATTCTGCTGAAATCTTAGCTCATTTCTCTCCTCCCATTCTTCAGCAGGGAAGAACAATTGTTCCCCATTCTCTGCAGGTAATAACGTGGCCTACACATGTAAGCAATGACTCAGTTCTCACTCAATCTGCTCTCTCTTCAGCTAAATCATCCTAATGCCCACTGGACAGGTTGAAATAGTCCAATCTATTTTTAAGGCACTTTTGGCAACAGACAACTTAGAAAATTCACTCACCCATCTCTCTGCATCTAGGCAGGATCACTTTTTGCCTGGTAGAGCAATATTCTTTCTTCCTTCTGAAGTATTAAGATCCTCAAGGGGAGGGAACAATTCCCAGACTTTCCTCCTACTGTTTCTTTACATAGCCACTAAAGCCCTACTTTCAAATTTCTTACTTTCTTCCTTTGGGTGTACAGATAAAGAGAAGGTCCCAGTGCCTGTTTTAATATATATTGGGAGATAAATTTTATATAAGGAACAAATTGGGAGCCATTTCTGGTGTAAGAACTAACATAGATTTGAATGTATGAGGAAGGCTTTGCATCTAACCTAAATCTTTGTTGCTATTGTTAAGTTCATGAGATGGTGGAAGTATTTTATTACAGTTCATTTGGGAGGATAAGGATGCAACAAGGTGGAACGAAACCAAATGGTGAAATACCTCATGACTAAATCAAAGATTCAATGGTTAAGATTTGAGATCATCTAATCTGGTCTCCTCATTCCTCATTTGTTCATTTATTTAAGAAACAGAGTGATGCTTATGCATCAGGTGGTTTTCTAGCCCCGAGGACATTAGTGAACAAAACAGATAAGTGTCTTCCTGCACATTCTATTAAGGAAAAAGAGGCAATAAACATGTAAGTAAACATAGACTGTGAAGTAGTGTAAGTTCTGTAGAGAAAAATTATGGCAGGAAAGGGGGATATGGATTAAAGGGGTTTCGACAGCTGTAATAGGGAGTTGATGAGGACTCTGAGGCTGAGAGAGAGAAAGAGACTTATCCAGGGTCAGGAGGCAGGTTTAGAGCCATGACAATGCACAAGCTAATATTTCTTACTCTCAGTCCTGTGTTCATTCCTCTATTTCTTCTGCATGCACCAAGATCAGAAGGCACCCTACTGAAGGTTACTGCATCCTGACTCACTAATGAGAGGCCACAGGGAAAAATGCTGAACAACGCATTTTTCTTAAAATGCTATAAATACAGTAACCTTGATTTTGATTATAGTATAAAAGTTGAATTAACAGGTACATTTGGGAAGTGGTATAGGATATAAAAAGAGACTAGTTGTGCCTTAAATTGCAACTTATGAAAAGAAATAATATAATGCTTTTATATATATATATGATTTACTGTTTGCTTTCATGCATAGAAATCATCTGCTTGCATATGATTGTTTACTGGTGACCAAGTATAGCCATAGGAATGTACAGAAGGAGATAGTTGTATTAAAGAATGGTAACTTTATCATGCACTAAACATCTGAGAAAGAAATTTTCTTAGGATAGAAAATCTTTACAAAACAGTGTCATTAGAATTGTCAAAGAATATACAAATCAATTTTCACTGCAAAGTAAAGGAGCTGTTACAGTGGAGGATTACTGGACTGAATGTCAATATTATGATATAGTATGAGTGTGTTTCGTGTTTGGTAATTGCAATAATTGTTGCTTTTGTTGTGGTCATCCATTTACAATGCTTGGTGCCAGTCCATTTATCTCTTGTAAAAATAAAATACAGTGTGTGTGTGTGAAAAAAAAATAAAAGTGAAAACATAAATAATTATAAATACATACTTGCTACATCATGAAAAAAAAAAAAAGAATTGTCTTGAGCCATTTGCTGTCCAAGCTCGGGTGTCTTATTATAGACCTTTATGGAAACATTTCCCCATAGAGACAGGACTGAGGAAGGATGGATGAAGCAGAGGTCTTCCTTAGATACCCTCATGCTATTAATTCCCATCCTCACACTAACAAAGAGGTGGGTACAGGGAAAATGATCATGCCAACCAGCAGATAATATAATAGTCATTTTGCATTAGATATTAATAAGCACCAAACATCAGCCCTCTCCACCCCTAGAAGAGTCACATCACTAATTTGGTTTGGTTTATAAAAACTGTGAAGTCTTGAGACCTTAGGGGCTGTGAATGTGTTAGAATAGGCAGCAAATGTGTGCTGAGCAAGGGCAGGAAAGTGACTGGAGATTAAATGTTCACCTTGGAAAACTGCCTAAGAATACAAACTGATGCCCAGGAAATTGAGACTTACAGCTGTTTTATGAGAAAATATTGTTTTTCTGTATTAAAGTCATTATGTCCTAAAGAATTAACAAACCTCAGAAATGGAAGAAATCTCAGATATCATTTATAATATTAATAATTTCAAACCCTTTGCTCATGATTAATAAGTGCCAGGCACTCTGCTCTGCTCTTCCAGAAAATAACTCATTTGATGCTCACAGCAAGCTTATGGAGTAAATATTATTATAATTAGTATTGAACAAGATGGCCTTAATGTTCCCTTCAACCTAACTGAGCTTTAGGCAGGCTTCTTCTTGATTCTAGGCTCCTGACCTCCATTTTCTTAGAGCATTTTTTTTTAGAAAACTTGCCATTGTAGGCTTAAAGACTTAAATATAAGACATGACACCATAAAATTCCTAGAAGAGAACATAGGCAAAACATTCTCTGACATAAATTGTAGCAATGTTTTCTTAGGTCAGTCTCCCAAGGCAAAAGAAAAAAAAGCAAAAATAAACAAATGGGACCTAATCAAACTTATGTTTTTGCACAGCAAAGGAAACCATAAGCAAAGCAAAAAGACAACCTACAGACTGGGAGAAAATATTTGCAAATGATGCGACTGACAAAGGATTCATCTCCAAAATATACAAACAGCTCATGCAGCCCAATATTAAAAAAAAAAACAACCCAGTCGAAAAATGGGCAGAAGACCTAAATAGACATTTCTCCAAAGAAGACATAGAGATGGCCAAGAGGGACATGAAAAGATGCTCAACATCACTAATTATTAGAGAAATGCAAATCAAAACTACAATGAGGTATCACCTCACACTGGTCAAAATGGTCATCATCAAAAAGTTTACAAACAATAAATGCTGGAGAGGGTGTAGAGAATAGGGAACCCTCCTACACTGTTGGTGGGAATGAAATTGGTGCAGCCACTGTGGAAAACAGTATGGAGGTTCCTTAAAAAACTAAAAATAAAGTTGCCATATGATCCAGCAATCCCACTCCTGGGCATATATCTGGAAAAGATGAAAACTCTAATTCAAAAAGAAACATGCTCCCCAATGTTCATATCAGCAGTATATTTACGATAGCCAAGACATGAAAGAAACCTAAATGTCCATGGACAGACGAATGGATAAAGAAGATGTGGTGTGTGTGTGTATATATATATATATATATATATATATATATATATATATATATATATATACAGTGGAATAATAGCCATAAAAAGGAATGAAATAATGCCATTTGCAGCAACATGGATGGATCTAGAGACTATCATACTAAGTGAAGTAATTAGACAGAGAAAGACAAATATTATATGATATCACTTATATGTGGAATCTAAAAAATGATACAAATGAACTTATTTATAAAATAGAAACAGACTCACAGATGTGGAAAACAAACTTATGGTTACAAAAGGGGAAAGGGGGTGAGGGATAAATTAGGAGCTTGGGATTAACCTATACACACTACTATATATAAAATAGATAACCAACAAAGACCTACTGTATAGCACAGGGAACTACATTCTATATTTTGTAATAACCTATAATGGAAAAGAATCTGAAATATATATAAAGAATGTATATATATATATATCTGAACCATTATGCTGTACACCTGAAACTAACACAGCATTGTAAATCAACTGTACTTCAATTTTAAAAAGTAAAAAAGGTGGGAGGGAGGGAGACGCAAGAGGGGAGAGATATGGGGACATATGTATATGTAAAACTGATTCACTTTGTTATAAAGCAGAAACCAACACACCATTGTAAAGCAATTATACTCCAATAAAGATGTTTAAAAAATAAATAAATAAATAAAAATAATAAAAAGTAAAAAAAAAGAAAAACACTCTTGCCAGTTCTACAACTCAGAACTGTCTTTTACAAGGACCTGGGAGCCATCTCTTTGGAATGTAATCATCGAAAGAGAATTAGCACCTTTATCTCCCAGTTTCTGTGGGAGGGTAGGAGCCTAACATCATAGGGTGCCTAGCCCTAAGTTGAAAAACTATCCCCTGTCACAAAGATATGAGAGAGATTTTTCCTTTGGATAAAGCTAGTTAGCAAATACAGATAGCCTATGGCCACCTCCTAAGGTCTTTTGGTGTTTTTCCATTAGCTCACTCTCACCCTTAAAAACTATCACTCCTGCTTCAGCAGAGTTGAGTTCAGGCTTAGTTCTGGCCTCTCTCCATATTGCAATAGCCATGAATAAAGTAACACAGTTAGTGAGTGTCTAGATTCTAATCCTACCCCTCACTTTACTGACATTCTGATGCTGTGAGTCAGGGCTTTCTGTCTCATTAGAATCCTTCCTAGAATAAACATTGCTGTGCTAAAAGCACTTTTATACCATTACTTTGCTTATTCCGATCCAGTATACTAGACAGGACAGTTCTCAGTATCTTTACTTTACAGTTGAGAACTTAGGGAGGTTAAACACCATGCCTAAATCATACAGCTGGCTAGTGAATGATGAGGGTATAGGCTTTCATGTTTGGGGCCCCAAGTAGGGTTTATATCCTCATTGCACTCTGGAGCTGTGAATCTAAGTAGAGTCAGATACCTGGGAAGGGATAACTTGAAATACCCACCCAATCCTCAGATTTTGGCAACTCTGAAAGCTTATACCCTCTCCAAACGAGCTAAGTACCTCTGGGCCCTCCATCCCCATTCCAATGGTCCCTCTCCCCACTCTTCCACCCAGTAGCCTCCAGAGGCCTTCATGTAGTTCGGGAAAGCCATCTCCTAAAGCCTTTTCCACCCACATTACTTTCCTTTGAATCAGCTCCCTGTAATGACCCTGTCTTTCCCAGCCTATACTTAGAATTCACTTAGAAACTGCAATTTGTATATGGACACTTGTCACTTTGCCTTGTGGGGCTGCAAGTATGAGCAGCCTGTTTCTTGTGGGTGTCCTACATCCCAGATTGGCTCCTCTCCTTTCACCGGGTTTCCTAGGTGACCCAGGATGGCAGTGAGGGCAATGGGGGTGAGGTGGGAGTAGTTGTGGCAGAGAGAAATCAGCATTGAAAGGGTGTTAGGTATTAATCTCCAAAATATACCAACAACTCATGCAGCTCAACATCAAAAAACAAACAACCCAATCAAAAAATGGGCAGAAGATCTAAATAGACATTTCTCCAAAGAAGACATATAGATGGCCAATAGGCACATGAAAAGATGCTCATCACTGCTAATTATTAGAGAAATGCAAATCAAAACCACAATGAGGTATCACCTCACACCAGTCAGAATGGCCATCATCAAAAAATCTACAAACAATAAATGTTGGAGAGGGTGTGGAGAAAAGGAAACCCTCCTACACTGTTGGTGGGAATGTAAATTGGTAAAGCCACTATGAAGAACAGTATGGAGGTTCCTTAAAAAACTAAAAATAGAGCTACCATATGATCTGGCAGTCCCACTCCTGGGCATATATCTGTAGAAAACCATAATTCGAAAAGATACATGCACCCCAGTGTTCACTGCAGCACTATTTACAATAGCCAGGACATGGAAGCAACCTAAATGTCCATCAACAGAAGGATGGATAAAGAAGATGTGATATATATATATATATATATATATATATATATATATATATATATATATATTCATTGTGTGTGTGTATACACACACACACACACAGACACACACAAATGGAATATTACTCAGTCATAAAAAAGAACGAAATAATGCCATTTGCAGCAACATGGATGGAGCTAGATATTGTCATACTGAGTGAAATAAGTCAGACAGAGAAAGACAAATATCATATGGTATTGCTTATATGTAGAATCTTAAAAAATGATACAAATGAACTTATTTACAAAACAGAAATAGAGTCACAGATGTAGAAAACAAACTTATGCTTACCAGTGGGGGGGAAAGGATGGGGAGGGATAAATTGGGAGATTGGGATTGACATATACACACTACTGTATGTAAAACAGATAACTAATAAGGACCTACTGTAGAGCACAGGGAACTCTAGTCAATACTCTGTAATGGCCTATATGGCAAAAGAATCTAGAAAAGAATGGATAAGTTTCCCCAGTTTCTGTGGGAGGGTAGGAGCCTAACTTAGGGGTGGGGGGAGGAGGGCTAATTCCAAGTTGCAAAACTATCTCTTGTCAAGAAGATACGAGAAAGTTTACTTTTCCTTTGGGTAAGGACAATTAGCAAACAGAGATGGTCTAAGATGCCTGCCACTACAGCTCTTAAAAACTCTCCAGCCCTTTGTTTCCACCTAGCTAGGCAACCAGACTGGCTTATGCTCTATGACTGGCAATAGTATCAAAATAAAATAGAGTTCTGTTTGCTCATAATATCTGGTACGATTTTTTTTTTCTCTAACACTCATGGTTATCCTTTCTCTCTCATCCCTCTCTCCTGATCTTTGCTATTGTCGACTGAAAAATTATTCACAACCTAAAAGTTGAGAGTTATTATTATTTTTTAAATAAATTTATTTATTTACTTTTGGCTGCATTGGGTCTTCATTGCTGTGCCTGGGCTTTTCTTTAGTTGCAGTGAGTGGGGGCTACTCTTTGTTGCAGTGCACAGGCTTCTCATTGCGGTGGCTTCTCTTGTTGTGGAGCATGGGCTCTAGGCATGTGGGCTTCAGTAGGTGTGGCACACAGCATCAGTAGTTGTGGCGCACGGGCTTAGTTGCTCTGCGGCATGTGGGAATCTTCCGGGACCAGGGCTCGAACCCAAGTCTCCTGCATTGGCAGGCAGATTCTTAACCACTGCGCCACCAGGGAAGCCCTGAGAGTTATGTTTTATTTGGTGGGAATTTTTAGGACTTCAAGCCTGGGAGGCAGAATCTCAATAACCCTGAGAGTACCGCTCTGAGGAGGCAAGGGAGGGGAGCTAGGATACACAGGAGTTTTGTAACAAAGGGCAGGTAGTCGGGAACATCAAAAGATTACTGTTAATTAAAGAAAATCAGATATGTCAAGTTAAGGAATTTAGCGCTTTTCTATGTATGAGAAGATGCAGGAGTACGGGCTCACTGAAATCATTCCTTTGATATGCACCTCGGCTATCTGGGGCCAGTATACTGTGTTTTCATATCCTGAGTTTCCTCAGGGCTCACCGACTCACGTTGAAGGGCTGCAGTCACTGCAGTCGCTGATGACTGTGACATCCTTTGTTTACTGGTATGGTAGGCAATATTCTAATTGTCTACCATACACTATCTTGCAGTGTATTAGGCAACCAAGTAATACATTACTGTAAGCGTGCGCGCGCATGTGACCTCTCCCACCCTACTAAAATTTTCTTCGAGAAGGAATGTATCTAAAATGCTCTATACCACATATGGCCTGGTAGAATCCTGTCAGTGTTCAAGCTCTGTTTATTGACAAAACATTTTCCTTCTGACACAAACCACAACTGCTTATTCTTTTTAAAAAATGCCAAGGTTTAAAAACATATTTTTATTTGTATTGTTTTCTGCCAGCAGAAAATACTGTGAATTTTTTGCAATGGCCAAGAGGAGGGACTCTGAATCCCGCTCATCTCTTTTCCTATAAAGATCCAAAATTTAGGATACAGGGAGAAAATGGTTTTAGTGGGGAGGCTCCAAGTGGATCTCCTTGGATGAGGCCTCAAGAAGAAAAACAAGACACCGGTATGGTGGAAGACTTCCTGGAATTTAATTGGGAGCACAGGGGGATGAATAGAGGATCAGGGGGATTCCTACTGTAGGCTGCACCAAGGTTTCAGGGTCTGAAAGTGGGATTTGTGCTTCCTCATTTAGCTTGAGCCCTTTGAGGGTATTCCAGTAGCAACCCTTGTTCCTGAAATTTGATCATCCTTATATCTTCTAACTGTCCTAGGCAGTGTCAAAGCTTGAGAGAAAATTAAGTATTTGTCCAGGTTACCACTGTCCCTACCATGTAGATCATGTATTCTAATACCCACAGAGTAGAAAAACCAAAGAGAAATGAAGTGACTGCCTAAGGTCTGTCTCTATGCATGCTGTTCATGATAGCATCAGGATGGAGATTCCAAGTCTCTTACTCTGGTCTTCTGTCCGGTGTACCATGCTGCTTTTCTCCTACTGAGATCAGGAGTTTGTAGGGCCAGGGAGCAGGACCTGGATATTGGAGGCCATACAGCCTCCTGCAAGAGGAGGTGGGAGTTAGGCTCTTCTATGAAGCCGCTGCTGTCAGAGCATGTGCTGTGGTGGTGGTGAAAGGCTGCAATGGGAATTTAAAAGAAACACATCATGCATTTTTTAAAAAATTGAAGTATAGTTGATTTACAATGTTGTGTTAGTTTCAGGTGTACAGCAAAGTGATTCAGTTACACATACAAATATTCTTTTTCATTATAGGTTATTACAAGATATTGAATACAATTCCCTGTGCCATACAGTAAGACCTTGTTGTTTATCTGTTTTATATATAGTAGTGTGTATCTGTTAATCCCAAACTCCTAATTTATCTCTCCCCCTCTCCCACTATCCCCTTTGGTAACCATAAGTTCGCTTTCTATGTCTGTGAGTTTGTTTCTATTTTGTAAATAATTTCATTTGTATCATTTTTTAGATTCCACATATAAGTGATATCATATGATATTTGTCTTTCTCTGTCTGACTTACTTCACTTAGTACGATAATCTCTAGGTCCATCCATGTTGCTGCAAATTGCATTACTTCATTCTTTTTTATGGCTGAGTAATATTTCATTGTGTATATATACCATATCTTCTTTATCCATTCATCTGTCTGTGGACATTTAGGTTGCTTTCATGTCTTGGCAATTGTAAATAGTGCTGCTATGAACATTGGTGTGCATGTATCTTTTTGAATTAGAGTTTTCTCTGTATATATGCCCAGGAGTAGGATTGCTGGATCATATGGTAACACTATTTTTAGTTTTTAAAAGAACCTCCATACTGTTCTCCATAGTGCCTGCACCAATTTACATTCCCACCAACAGTGTAGGAGGGTTCCCTTTTCTCCACACCCTCTCCAGCATTTATTGTTTGTGGATTTTTTAATGATGGTCATTCCGACTGGTGTGAGGTGATACCTCATTGTAGTTTTGATTTGCATTTCTCTGATAATTAGTGATGTTGAGCATCTTTTCATGCACCTGTTGGCCACTTGTATGTCTTCTTTGGAGAAATGTCTATTTAGGTCTTCAGCTCATTTTTTGATTGGGTTGTTTGTCACATCATGCATCTTTGAGACAACTTTGTGTACTGGATTGGTAGAAACTTTTATACCCTACCTGGGGAAATGTTTCTCACTACTATAAGTAATATTTAAAGTTATTAGCAGCAGCAGCAATGGCATCAAAGAGTCATGTGACTTAGGCTTTCTGCTCTTCTCACCATGAAATGAGATTCCTGAAAAAGTTCACTTCTTAATGTTTAGACTTATAAAAGTATACCTATGCTTTTATTCTTATTCTTTTGTATAGACTGCTGAGCACTGCTGGAGAAAATGACAAAACTATTCCCAATCCATGTTCTGCACCTTGAGCTGAGCCTTGATGTTATTCACCAATTTGACTATTAATACATATTTCTATTAATAAATATTATTCTTGTCCTTTCTCCATAGTGGTGATCTCAAATCTTTATGATCCTCCTCAGATTTCCTGCCTCATGCTTTTAATGATGACCCAACAGGAAAAAGAGAGAAACCAGTAAGCATATATTTCTTGACCTCTTCTCCAGACAACCAATGTAACTGTATTCACATCTGTCCTTTTTCCTTTCCTCTAAACTCAAAGATCAGTACCTCAGTTCCTGGCTAAACCCTCCAAAAGTGCTTTGGATCTCAACTCATTCCAGCTCTCTGTTGACCTCACATCCTCATTTCCCTTCCCTCCTGAACCACGGCCTTCTCCACCCTATTGATTCTTTTCCTTCAGCAAATATACATGCTTAAAACTTCCACATCCTAGAAAACAAAACAAAACAAAACACTCCTTAGAGTCTCTTGACCCCTTTACCTACTTTGTTTGCATAATTTCCTATTCATTTTTCACATTAATATTGTAAAGCCCTGTCACACAAATAAAAATACTGTTATCAAGTTTCCTAATCATTTTCTAGTGGAAAATCCAAAGGTATAGTTGCATTGTCTTTCCTAGTGGATATTTTATGACATATGTTACTGAACACTACACCTTCTTTCTTGAAGCAGTATTTTGCCTTTTTAAACTTATACTTTAAAATATTTGCCTTCCAACTTGTTGCTTCTACTGTATTTTGTTCTTAATAAAAGGGCATTAATATTCACTTAGTTACCTAAGATGAAACCTGCAAATTTCTCTGTGTTCCTTTATTTTTCTCATCCCTTCCCTCTCCCACAAACACAAATATGGTTGGTCTTAGGCTTAGCCATTGTACATATTAAATATCTCAAAATCTCACTCTCCTTCCTCTCTATTCCCAGCACTCTTGTCTTACTTCTGGTCATTACATTTCTCCTCTATCTTTTGTGGTAGACCCTTAGATGATTTTCCCTACTCCACTGGCTCCCTATTTAATCCATCTCCCATACCTCTACTAGAATGATCTTTCTAAAAGATAAATCTAATCATGTCACTTCCTTCATAAAATTTTAAGTAGTTTCCTATCTTCCTAGACTAAATCAAAACACTGAAAATAACACGGAAGACTTTGTTTCATAATCTGATTTCTATTTATCTTTCCTATTCTTAATTTTGATCTTCTCCCACATATTCCCTTTCGACCACTAGGCAGAAGGTGTAGCTTCTGAAGATACAGTATTATGACATTCCATTCCTCTTTGCCTTTGAACATGTTTTCTCTCTGCCTAGGATATCAATGTCTTGTTTCTTCTTCTACCTCCCCCCATAACTTTCCCGTGTTCAACCTTTACTCATCTGTCCAGATTCACCTGGACATGTCATCCTCTGGGAAGTTCATTTTTCTATGTCCCTATGGCATTTGATGAAATTAAATCAAAGTAATTGTGGATTTTCCTATCATGTCTTTCACTAAACTATGAGCTCCAAGTGGCCTGTGAGTGTTCCTGCTTAACCTGCATAACACTCATCTTGCCAGTGAGTTTATAAGAAGGCAAGCAAAATTCAGTGTTGACAAAGGTAGTGAGGTTATTGGTGCTTAGCTCAAAGGGTTAGGGCACAAGTTAATGAAGGTCAGATTCAAGTACAGGTAGTGAGACTTGCTCTGATCCACAGCTACAGTCCGAGCTCCTGCACACTCTGGGCAGTGTGCACTGATGAAAACAGCACTGGTTTGGAGTCAGGAGACCTAAGTTCTAGCTCTGATTCTGATATTAACTAACTAATTACATAATCTTGCTAAGTAATTTTCCTGCTCTGAGCCTTGTCAAGCATAAAACGGTTTTTGCTCTCTATGTGATTATAAGGTTTATGTGAGATAATATCCCCAAAAAGGTTATATAATCACTAAAGGCCATTCACATGAAGGGCTAGGTGAGGTGGTGTGGATAGAGCCAGGGCCTCTGCTCTGCACATCTCCAGGAGGAATGCTTACACCACAGTCTATGTGAATGTTGACACATGAAGCCATGTGGCGTGACTGCCTTGGATACAGCCTCGGTAATCCATTGGAATATGTGAAATGTGTAACTCAGAAAATGAACATTATGTTATGCATATAGAAATTACTCTTCTGCCTTCCACAGTTCCAAAGAAGAATGAGGCAGTACAGACAAAGGGAAAGCAAAGGAAGAGAAACAAAGACGCAAAGAAGTGTAATGGCAAATACAGATTCAAAATAAGAAGTCAAATTTCCTTGTTGAGAAATAGGCTTTGCCTCCACCCCCCTTTTCTTAAAGCATGGTTCTTTTGTGTGTGTGGGGGGGGTGGGTGATGAGAACTCTTAAGATTTACTTTCTTAGCAACTTTCAAATTTGCAATACAATATTATTGACTACTGTATCCAGGCTGTATACTATATCCCCATAGCTTATTTATTTTATAACTGAAAGTTTGTACCTCTTGATCCCCGTAACCCATTTCACTTACCCTCCAACACTTTACCCCTCTGGCAACCCCCATCTGTTCTCTGTATAATGAGTTTTGTTTTGTTTGTTTGTTTTGGTTTTAGATTCCACATAGAAGTGCAATCATATGGTATTTGTCTTCTCTGTCACACTGATTTCCTTTAGCATAATACTCTTTTTATTTTTATTGGAGTATAATTGCTTTACAATGGTGTGTTAGTTTCTGCTTTATAACAAAGTGAATCAGTTATACATATACATATATCCCCATATCTCTTCCCTCTTGCATCTCCCTTCCTCCCACCCTCCCTATCCCACCCTTCTAGCTGGTCACAAAGCACCGAGCTGATCTCCCTGTGCTATGCAGCTGCTTCCCACTAGCTATCTATTTTACATTTGGTAGTGTTTATATGTCCATATATACACTACCACTCTCTCACTTTGTCCCAACTTACCCTTCCCCCTCCCCGTGTCCTTAAGTCCATTCTCTAGTAGGTCTGCGTCTTTATACTCTTGAGGTCCATGTATGTTGTTGAAAATGGTAAGATTTCTTTTTTTTTTAATGGCTGAGTAGTATTCCATTGTATACATATACCACCTCTTCTTTATCCATTTATCCATTGATGGACACAGGTTGTTTCCATACCTTGGCTATTGTAAATAGTGCTGCAATGAACACAAGGGTGCATATATCTTTTCAAATTAGTGTTTTCATTTTATTTGGATAAACGCTCAGAAAAGCAATTATTGGTAGTTCTAATTTTAATGTTTTGAGGAACCGCCATACTGTGTTCCATAGCAGCTGCACCAATTTACACTCCCATCAGCAGTTCATGAGGGTTCTCTTTTTTCCACATCCTTGCCAACACTTGATATTTGTTGTCTTTTTTACCATTTTGACAGGTGTGAGGTGAGATCACATTGTGGTTTTGACTTGCATTAGTGATGTTGAGCATCTTTTCATGTACCTATTGACCTGATCTGTATGTCTTCCTTGGAAAAACGTCTATTCAGACCCTGCCTATTTTTTAAATAGATTGTTTGTTTTTCTTATTAATTGAGTTATATGAGTTCCTACATACTTTGGATATTAACCACTTACTGGGTATATGATTTGAAAATATCTTCTCGCATTCAGTTGGTTGCCTTTTTATTTTGTTGATGGGTTTCCTTCACTGTGCAGAAGCTTTTTAGTTTGATATAGCCCTATGTGTTTATTTTTGCTTTGTTTCCATTGTTTCTGGAGTCAGAGCCAAAAAAAAAAATATTGCTAAGATCAGTGTTAAGGAGCTTACTGCCTATGCTTTTTTTTCCTAGGATTTTTATGGTTTCTGGTTTTACATTCAAGTCTTTAATCCATTTTGAGTTAATTTTTAGGTATGGTGTAAGATAGTGGTCCAGTTTCATACTTCTGCATGTGGTTGTCTAGTTTTCTCAACATCATTTATTGAAGAGACTCTCCTTTCTTCACTGTATCTTCTTGCCCCCTTTGTTGTAAATTGGTTAACCATATACGGGTGGGGTTATTTCTGGGCTCTCTTATCTGTTGCATCAATCTATGTGTCTGTTTTTATGCCAATGCCATATTCTTTTTATTACTATAGTTTTGTAGTAGTTTGAAATCGGGGAGTGTGATGCCTCCAGCTTTGTTTTTCTTTCTCAAGATTACTTTGGCTGTTCAGGATCTTTTGTGATTCCATATAAATTTTATGATTGTGTATTTGATTTTTGTGAAAAATACCCTTGGTATTTTGAAAGAGATCGTACTAAATCTGTATATTGCTTTGGGTAGTATGGAAGTTTTAATAATATTAATTCTTCTACTCCATGAGCACAAAATATCTTTCCATTTATTTGTGTCTTCTTCAATTCTTTCATTAATGTCTTATAGTTTTCAGTGTAGAGGTCTTTCACCTCCTAGGTTAAATTTATTCTAGGTATTTTAATTTACTTTATGATGCAATTATAAATGGGATTGTTTTCTTAATTTCTCTTTCTGATAGCTCATTGTTAGTGTTTAAAAATGCAACAGATTTTTGTTTATCAATTTTGTATCCTGCACCTTTACTGAATTTATATATTAGTTCTCACAGTTTTTTGGAGGAGGCTTTAGGGTTTTCCATATATAAAATCATGTCATCTGCAAATAGTGACAATTTTACTTCTTTCTTTCCAATTTGGATGCCTTTTATTTCTTTTTCTTGACTAATTGCTCTGGCTAGGACTTCCAGTACTATGTTGAATAAAAGTGGTGAGTGTGATCATCCTTTCCTTGCTCCTCATCTTAAACGAAAAGCTTTCAGCTTTTCGCCATTGAGTATGATGCTGGCTGTGGGCTTGTCATATATGGCCTTTATTATGCTGAGTCATGTTCCCTCTATGCCCACTTTGTTGAGAGTTTTGATATATTTAAGTTGATAGCAAGTTAAGTTTGAATGCATTCTAAAACTCTATATTTTAACCCCCCCATCCAAATTTTGTGTTTTTTATTTTAATTTATTTTTGCTTTTTAATTGAAGTATAGTGGATTTGCAATGTTGTACAAATCTCTGCTGTACAGCAAAGTGACTCAGTTTTTCACATTATACATTCTTTTAAAATATTCTTTTCCATTATGGTTTGTCCCAGGAGATTGGATATAGTTCCCTCTGCTATATAGTAGGACCTTGTTGTTTCACATTTTGTGTTTTTGATGTCACATTTTACATCTTTTTATTTTGTGTACCTCTTACCTAATTATTTTAGTTCTAGTTATTTTTACTGCTTTTGTATTTTAACCTTCGTACTGGATTTATAAGTTATTAATCCACTACCTTTAATATATATTTACCTTTACCAGTGAGATTTTCACTTTCATATGTTCTCTTGTTAGTAATTAGTGCCCCCTTTTTTCAGCTTAATGAAGGTTCTTTAACATTTACTGCAAGACTGGTTTAGTGGTGATGAACTCCTTTAGCTTTTGTTTGTCTGGAAAGTTCTTTATCTTTTTTTCAATTCTAAATGATTACCTTGCTGGGTAGAGTATCAATTGGTTGGAAGTTTATTTCTTTCAGCACTTTGAATATATCATGCCACTCCCAGCCCGCAGTTTTTGCGAGAAATTGGCTGATAGTCTTATGGGGGTTAGCTTCTGCATAACAAGTTGTTTTTCTCTTGCTATTTTTAAGATTCTCTTTTTATCTTTAATGTTTGACATTTTAATTATAATCTTGGTGTGGCTCTCTTTGGGCTCATCTTGTGTGGAATACTCCGGGCTTCTTGGATCTAGATGTCTGTTTCCATCACCAAGTTAGGGACATTTTCAGCCATTATTTCTTCAAATATGTTTTCTGTCCCTTTCTTTCTCTCTTCTCCTTCTGGTACCCCTACAATTCAAATGTTATTCCTGTTGATGTTGCCTCATAGGTCCTTTAAGCTATCTTCACTTTTTAAATTTCTTTTTTCTTTTTGCTGCTCTGTTGGGTGAGTTCCACTGCCATGTCTTCCAGATCACTGATTCTTTCTTCTGCTTCATCTAGCGTGCTGTTGAACACTGCTAGTGTACATTTCAGTTCAGTTATTGTATTCTTCAAACCTGTGAGGTTTGTTTTCTACTTTCTTCTATTATCTATAACTTTGTTTAAAGTTCTCACTGTGTTTATCCATTCTTCTCCTGTGTTTGGTGAGCACTTTAATGACCATTACTTTGAATGCTTTATCAGGTAAATTACTTGTCTCCGTTTCATTGAGGTTTCTTTGTTTCTTTTCCCTGGGTTTTTATCTTGCTCTTTCATTTGAAACATATTCCTTTGACTCCTCATTTTTGCTTGACTCTCTGTGTTGTTTCTATGTGAAATAGCTAGGTCTCCCAGTCTTGATGGAATGGCCTTGTGTAGGAGATGAACCTTATCATTTAACCTTTCCTTAGCTTGTTGTCTCTCAAACATTTGTGTTTGTCTAAGCAGCCTGATTTATTCTTGGTAGGTCCCAGTTGTTGAGAATGTGCCATGACCTGTGAGTGTCCTAGAGGAGGGATCTCAGTTTTGGGCTGATTGAAAGTTAGACCTTCAGGCAGCAGCTTTTAAGATATGCAAATATATATACGGTCCTGTGGGACTGAAATTGTAGACTCTGCTGGCATCAAGACCAAGAACCCGGAGGTGTCCCTTTGAGAATGTTACAAAATTCTGGGCTCCAGTTGAGTGTATAAGCACCTTTCTGTGAGGTACTGGTGAGTTGTAGTGAAGTCAAGTGAGAGTACTGGCTAATGTTCCCTGAGAACACTTCTGTAGCATCTAGATGTGTGGTTAACTTGAACCCTACTTCTCAGGCTGATGCTCCAGGACAAGTAAATAGGCCTTTTGCACGGGAAGACTGGGGGTTGTTTCAGTCTGCTGTCTGTGCAGTGCCCTGGGGGTGGTAGCCAGCCAAGAACTATCTCTCTAATTGTTTCAGACCTGTGGAGCCCAGAAAGGCAATCCTATTGGCCATCAGAACTAGGTTGACTCAAGGAGCATTCCCTGTGTGGGCTGTGCTCACCTGGCCACTTTGGTAGGGCCATGGGGGAGTAGTGCACAGGGGCAGGTCACTCACCTGGCAGGTTAAAACATGTTTCTTTAGGAAACTTGTAAATTCTTTGTTTCTTTGAAATGTATGTAAATCTTTTTTAAAGGCTAAATAAGCCCCTTGACACCTTTACAAACCAGAAATGTCTCTCTCAAGGATATGGAAGCCATTGCTTTGAAATGTATCAAGGATAATAGAGCCCCCATCTCCCAGTCTCCAGTCTAACTTAGATGCCTGGCTCCAACTGCAAAATCACGAATTGCCATAAAAACATGAGAGGTATTTATTATTCCTTTGGCTAAAGGCAATTAGCTAATATGGTTGGCCACCTCAGTTACCAGGTGAATCTAGGATGAACTATGTGTGAAAAATGGTGCTGTCAAGTCCTCTTACTTGAGGACTAGTTATTGTTTATTTTGACAACATGTATGTAATGGGTTGTATCTTCTTGCATATATAAGAGGGTAAGATCCCTTTCTGTCTCTGCAGTCTCTTTAGCACATCTTTTGCCTGCGATGCACATCATATTCTGGTTTAATGCTTATTCAAAAACAAAACTTTTTTCTTTCTCTTATACCTTTCTGGAGAGGGATTCTGGGGTGGCAGAAGATTTTGTTTTTAATTATATTTCCCCCACAGACACAAAACAACCTTGGTAAGAATTGTAAATGAGGCAGAAAAATAATTATCACATTCTCATAGTCCTCTCTCTCTTTCCTCTCCCTGTTCTTGTCTCTCCCTACACTTCCTATCTGATAGTTCCTCTTGAGAATTTATTTTGGTATAAAAATAACTGTGCCCAGGGTCATCACCTATAAAATGGGGAACAATAAAACAACTTATATCACAGGATTAAATGATTTAATTCCCACAAAGTGCTAAGGATAGTGTGTGACATGTAATAAGCACTATATATATTTGTTATTGTTAATATTAGTCATATGGCAAAATCTTTCATCAAAGAGCAAGTCTGTAGCTACCTGGCTCACAGAGTTTCCACCAAGTACAAACAGATAGTGTGTTGAGTTACCCACCATTTGGGATTATCTCAGACTAGTTTTCTTCTTTATCCTATGCTCTGCACCAGCCTCCCCACCTAATCCTTCCTGACTCTTCTCCCACTTGCTGCTAGCAGTGTTGACAATAAAATGAAACCTCTCACCTCTAGATATGATCACTTCACAAACAGGATATATATTATGCTGTGCTACCTCAGATCTGGTAAAAGAAACAACAACAACAACAAAATAAAAATAAAAATGTTCTCCTTAGCCTTGCTTCTCATAAATGTGGTAAAGGTCAAATGATTTAAATTTCAGCAACAGGGCACCAATAAAAGGGCCGTGAAGTTGAAATTCTTGAGCAAGGTGCAAATTATGAGGGATGAGTGTCATTCTTTGCCAGGAACTTGGAGGAAGATTAAGACTTCTCTGGAAGAGACTAAAAGATGGAGTGGGAGGGATGAAAGCTGATAGCTGGGAACAAGATCCTCTTTTAACAGAAAATGTGCCCTTGTGCTAATTACAGAAAGGCGCTCATCTTATATAGATAAATTAGGGGAAAAAAAGAAACTCCCTCTTAGAAGAAGAAGACCCTTGAGATTATGGAAGGTAACCTCAGTAGAGCTGGGTTCCAACCCCTATTTGCCTCTTCAAGTGAGTGTCTTTGTGAAATATGAGGACCACACAACTAGACACAGTTGCTGGCTGGGTGCTGCTACCACTTCCTATCCATGCTTGCACCTCTCCTATGCTTGATAACAAGTAGTAGATTAACACCTGGGACTAGATACAGAGATTCTGGGAGATAATTACAGATCCTGGAAGGGGCAGTAGATCTGAGGAACTGTCCCACCTAGTTCTGCCTTTCATAGTGGTGAGTGAATTTCCCTACCCATGTTTCTTATGCAGTCTTTAATCTTGGCAGTACTGAGCTGTTTTCATAGCTACTTCCCACTCCTTGTGATCTCTTAAAGGATGATAGAGGAGTGGATTGAGAGAGATAGCTAATAGCTTTGTGAGAAGATTATTAAAGAAACTCATAGAACATTGGAATGATTTGGGAACCACTGTGACCCCCTGCCTCAGCTGAAGTCTGTGTCAGTGAAGAAGAGATCTCTCATTTTTCTAGGGGAATCATAAAAGGAAAATCTATAAAATCACCTCCTCATTTACCTGAGAGGCTAAGTGCATTGAATTTCTAAAGTTACTGTGTTTCATTGAATCTGATAAATCATTGTTTGTAAGACATAATTATTTTTGTATTCCATTAAGAAGACAAGTATATGTATTTTATATATATACATACACCCCCCCACACACAAGTATATTGGTTGACACTGCCAATTGTTAGACCCATTCTATTTCAGAGATATTCAAGTGCAGAAAAATGTACATCTTAGAATAAGTGAAATACAGCATCTCTAACCACAGTAACTCCTGCTGTAATGAAATCCCATCACCCTAGCAGAAAATGGAGTCTAGTTACATCTAGTTACTTATTTGAAATGTTTAACTCCTAGAAACTTCCTCCCTGGCAACTCAATTCCAATATTTCTGTATACTGACCTTTAGTCAAAGATGGGACGTTTGTGAGAGGAACTGATGTTTTGGGTATTGCATGAATTGTCTAGAAAGGTATAATCATATAGGTCCTGCACAGCCTGCTTTGCTGGACATCTTGGCATTTTCTTGTGCGAGGCTGACATCTGCTGGACAACTAACACTTGAGCAAGGCTTTGTTTTGCTATTTTAGAATAAATTAAATTTTTTGGCAGGGAAACCTAGCTGTGGTGCATATACTCCACATTTTCTATTTGAATTTGATAAGTTTAGCAGTTAATTTCCTTTTCAAATTTCGTATGCTGTGGCTGAGTTTCAATGAGCTTTAGAATAAGAGCTTAGCCTCAGGGCATCTTTAATATGTGAGGATAAAGCCCTTTAATTAAACTAGTCTTTCTTAACCCTCATGGGGTGCCAGAATCACTGTGATAGACTGTTTATAAAGATGCCCACAGCAACCCTCCCATTCCACATTGCCTTTTCACAGTGTGACTTTGCCACTCCTATTAAAAAAGTAAAGTCTGTTTTCCTTCCTTTTGAATCTAGGTTGGCTTTGTGCTTTGACTTGAGCAATAACATGCGGTAGAGGGGGCATTGTACAACTTAAAACACATCCTTAAAAAGAGCCATTGCAACTTCAGTTTTTGCTGAACATCCACGTAAGAAAGACAAGTTAGACTACTGAAGAATGACTCACCACATGGAGAGAGTGCCTGCCTGGCTGACAGTCAGCAGCGAGCTTCAGCACCAAGGCTAGCACCAATAGGGTGAGCCCATTTAGACCTTCTAGGCCAGCCCAGTCAACTAGCCAAAAGCAGCTGCATAAGTGAACCCAGATGAACCAAGCAGAAGAATCCCCCCAGCAAACCCACGAAATAGCAAGAAATAATAACTAAGTTTTCCTTTAAGTCACTACATTTTGGGTGGTTTATTATGCAAAAATAGGTAACTGCTAACACTAGGAAACTTTTGAAGAAGAATAAACAATAATGCCCAAGTCCAAACCTAAGAGATTTGTATTTAATTCTATTAGGTGGAGTCCAGGAAATAGCAATTTTTTAAAAAGCTTGTAAGATTGGGATTCACTGATCTAAATATTTTGCCCATGATGACCTTTTCTAAAATCAGCAGCAGCAGTAACAGCAACATCATAACAGTTATTCCAGCATGGTACATTACCTTCACAAACTCTCTGTGAGGTTTCATAGGAACAAACAAAGTTAAGTGATTTTGGCAAGATTATTGAGCTAGTGGGAGGTAGGTCATTTGACTCCATATCTTAAATTTTTTCAACTACATATAGTAGATTGCTGTCTTCTGATATTTACCTCTTTTGTGAGTGACTGATACATACAAGCTATATATCTGGAGATGAAAGTTATGGGTTAGAGAGAAAGTAGAGTGATTAGGACCCTAAAACCACAGATAATTTGAATTAAAGGAGTTAGAATCATAAAGACCTTTGTGATTCTGGACCAGTAACAATGAAATTTTGGTGTTAAACAAAAAGCTATTGGACTAGGAAGTGCAGTAAATAGTACTGAGATGTTCAAAATGGAGGGAACCCTAAGCAAGATGATTCATTTACTTAGTTCAAGAAATATTTCAATTCTTCCTATCTTGGAAAAATCATTATCTCTGATGCCATATTCTCTGTGGTCCTAGCGGATAGGCAGTTGAAATAGCAGGAGATTAATTTCTGCTTAGTTTAAATAATAAATCTTTAGCCAAAATTTTCAAAAAATAAAGGAAAGCTCTGAAAGAGTTAATACTCGAAACTCATATCTAGAGGAAAGACATTTTAGCTGCAATAACTACCTACATGAGATTCACTGTCCTTCTTTGAGGAGGGAAGGAGAGCTATGTACGTCAGACCCTAGCTGCAGAATGGAACTCAGAGCCTAAATGAACACAGATGTGAGATACATTGAGGACTCTTGCCTAAGTCCCATGATTTGGGCTGATTAGAAAGTAGCTAAATGCAGGTGCTGGGGTATAAATCTCCATGGTTGGTCTTCATCCGGTTGGTCTTCACCTGTTGCAAACTACAATGCTTCTCAAACTTCAATGTGCAAGTAAATCACCTAAGGATCTTAATAAAATTTGATCCATTAGGTCGGGGGTGGGGAAGGGCTGGGATTCCACATTTCTAACAAAATCCCAAATGATGCTAATACTACTGATCTGCAGACTACATTTTGAATATTAAGGTTATACAGAATTTTCCCCCCGAACAACAGTTCTCAGACTGTGATCACCAGACCAACAGCATTGACATCACTTGAGAATTTGTTAGAAATGCAAATTCCTAGGCCCTGTCCAGATCTATTCAATCAGAAACTCTGGGAGTTGGGACCCAGCCATCCGTAGTGTCACAAGCTCTCCAGGTGATTTTGATGCTAAAGTTTGAGAACCACTGATCTAGCAAAGTATTTATCCAGCCATAATAGAATTACCCTAGGAGCTTAAAAGCAAAAAAATCAGTCCCTGGGCTCCACGCCATACCAATTAAATCAGAAGACAGGATGTGGGACACTTCACTGTGAGTATTTTTAAAAATCTTCCCATGTGCTTACAATGTGCAGCGAGGTTTGAGAACCACACACACACACACACACACACACACACACACACACACACACACACACGAGAGAGAGAGAGAGAGAGAGAGAGAGAGAGAGAGAGAGAGAGAGAGAGAGATCCACTTCACTTACTTCCTGAGTCTTTGCCAGCAAAAGTCTGGTAGAGGTGGTGGTTTCTGGATCTGCTGGGCCAGCGGCTCTCCTCCTCCTCACTGTTGCTTTGCACCTGTAACCAAGATCCCGGCAGAACTCAGTCAGTGCCAGTGTTGGAGAAAAGTGCAGAATGGCAGATAGCTGTAAGGGAAAGAGGCTGAATGTACTTGAGAGACTTGGCCTCTTCTCTTGTGGTAGGAGCCTGGTAGTGAGGAAGGCAGGAACAGCTCTACATTCAATGAGAGGTGACATACATGCAAATGACACTGCAAATCATCATGGCTTCTCTTTGTGTCAAGGATTTGAGGGCTTTTCCTCGAGACTCTAGCACTTGATGGCAGTACTGTCTATAGACCCAGGCAAGAAGAATTCCGAGTTTTAGAGAGCTCATGGGATGAAGAGTTGGTGGACCTAGAGGATGTGTCCACTTTGATCTTGTACTACCCCTTCTAGACCATGCTCTGGATACCCAGAATCCCCCCAAATGCTATTCAAATGGCCCCAAGCCTGTTTCAGGGAAATGCATTGGCTTTGCCTGGTGTCTTTTCTCTCAAAGACCAGCATTTCTCCTAGTGTATGCACTCCCAGGCCTGAGTGATGACTAACGGTGGTTATATGTGTGGGTAGGGGGTTTGTGGCATTTGTATATGCAGACTGGGGTGTTCACATATGTATGTGCAAAATCCCTTATGGTGCAGGGCAGATCTGGCCATGGGAAGAGAAGGGGACAGGATAGGGAGGGGCTCTGCCCACATGGCAGAACCCTGCCATGTTCTAGCACTGAAGTCCTAAGAGTGAGAATTCTAGATTTGAACCTGAACTTCTAGGACTTTGTGGTTACATACTTGTCAAGGTAGAAGAGAAGATTTTATTTAATCGTGTTTAGCCTAGTGTGTAACCTCTATCTGTACTCTTGTGTGGATCCCACAAATGACAGGGGCAGGTGTGCTTGATGAGAAACTTCAGTGAAGATCAGATTAGATAAGGAATTAGAAAAATAGTGCTAGAAACCTGGGCACTCTTAAGAAACCAGGCTCATTTCTTTTTCTCCCTCCTTGTATATTAACCCATTCCCAAAGGTTTCTGAATGTAATTCAAGAATTGATATATCTGGCGAGGAAAAGGAGCCTGGATTTCCTTTACCCAAGGGCAGGAATCCAGAGCCTTTCTCTGCCAGCCTCTCCCTCACTTTCAACCCACTCACCTCCAAGTCCAAAGTGTCCTGCAGCTGCTGGGTTAGAGATCGGTGCAGTTCTGTTCTCTCTTGGCCCTGTTTCCATTGCTGTTGGATGATGGACAGGTCCAGTGATTTAACCTTCCTGCCCATGGGATTCTTCTGAAACAGACTCTTTCTTGCTCTGCTCTTTCTTTTCCAGAAGGTCTCATCCTTGGCTAAATGGGCTTCCTTACTGGTGGCTTGTAGACCCCACAGCTGTCTCTTTACCTGTGCAGGGTCTGTGCTCCACTGTAGATCTGCCCTGGGCAGAGAATGTGTGCAACAGGGGTTAGAATCCAGAGTTTCTGATGGTTCTTGCAATGTGGACATCCCCTGCTGTGTTTCCTCTTTAAAGCAGAGGGCACATGGACAGGAAGAAATGGGCAGCTTTGTACCCCTGATGGGGGGCACAGGATCTCCCTGTGGGACTGGCCCAAACCCAGGGTCTTGCTGGAGGACCAGCTTCTCTCCTCGCACTCTGTCCATCACTTCCCACACCACCTGGTCTAAACTGTTCCTTTTGGGGGTGTGGTCGGGTGGTGATAGCCTATCTCGTGGGCATGTGTACAGGCACATTTTGGAGATGGCTTTCCGGAGGCGCTCTCTGGGTGAGTGAGGTTCAGGTTCTGGGGCCAGAATCTTGACGGATGGCACATCAGTTGGGTTGCAATTCCAGAACATGTGGGATGGTGTGAACTTTTGGACAGGGGTCTTAGATACGTAGGAGTAGAGACAGAAGAAGGCATCGGCGGTGACGGCCAGTGTTTGCACTTGCTTAAACCTGCCTGAGTGCAAGGGTTGAAGATGGTGAGTCTAGGGGTCATCAGCAAATTACTTCTTGAATCTTTCCCTTCAATAGCCTTCCTAAAACTCAAAATTCAGAAAGAAGGTGCCATTTTCTCTACCAGCGTTTCTCCCATTTAGATTTCTGACACCCAGGATTCTCTTTCTTGACCTTCTTGACTTTTTGACTCCCTATCCCAAATAGTCCAAAAATTAATTCTATATGGGATGAAAAACTTTTCTGTATCTTGATTTAGCATATCCTTTCTGCTGTCAGTATACAATGGTCTCTATCACTGTGTTTGCCTTAGATGTCAAACATGACTAAAAAGGGCAAAACTAACATTATTTTCTTAGTAAGAAACCTTTAGGGTTATAGAAGTCTTCTTTGATAGCAGCAAATTTGAGGGATAGCAATTACTAGGCAATGGACAGGGGTAGAGAAATTTAGATGGACTATATCATTTCTGCTAGACTTTGCTTCTCAAAGTGTGGCCAGTAGTCCAGTAGCATTGGCATTACTTGGGAATTTATTGTAAATACAGACTCTCAGACTGTATCCCACACATTTTAACAATATCCTTCAGTAATTCATACATACACCCATGTTGGAAAAGCACTGTGATAAACCATATATCCATTAAACTGTAAGTGTCCTAAAGGCAAGAATCATGTTTCTCTTGCCTAGCTGTTGTTCTTCCAGAATTTAACAACTAATTATGTACTTGGCACATAAAATAAATTCAATAAATCATCCTCAATCTTTAGTGTGCATAAGAATCATCTAAAGTGCTTGTGCAAATACTCCAACTCAAAATCCTTGTTCCAGCAGGTGGAGCTCAGAAGCGTAGTTTTACCAAGTTTTTAAGCTGAATCTGTTACAAAGAACCTGAAACAGCACTATCAGAAACACTATGTTGGGGGGCTGTAAAAGAATATAATTTGAAATATATTGTAACATATAGAATAAAATAGAGTCTTTTATCCCTCATCCAGGTAGAGAAGCCCTATATATCTTTCCTTAGTATGGAATTGGGACAACTTAAATCATTGTTTCCCTAGGTGTGGTCTAAGAATTATACATAAGAATCACTGGCGTGCTTACTTAAAATAAATATTCCTGAGCCCTTCCTTCTCTGGAAGAAAAGCCTATGAATATGAATGTTTTATTAACTCCTTCACAATTTAACATAATTAACAGAACCACTGCCCTAAATGGAAATGATTTTAATGTAGTGGCTATAAATGGGGAACATTCAATAATTCCAACTGAGAAATAGAAAATGGGGACAAGATTTAAAGACATTGTTCCTATTTGATTCAGCTAAAAGAGAGAAGATCTAAAGAAAGTAATAGTGATATGAGGTCTCTTGAAGACAATTTCTTCAAGAGAGAGAAGCAGAAGTCAAAGTTCTCTATCTTCACTGAAGACAGCATAGGAAGAAAGAGACACAAGAGACAAAGGTCGAGTGAAGCTGACCAAGAGAAAATAGGATTTAGAGCCACTGATCCCTGTTGTGAATGACTGGAGGCTGGGAGAGAAGTTGAGCATATATCTGTGGTAACACTCACTGGCCAGCATGAGGCATGGGTCTTCCATCTCAATCCTCCGCATCTGGGACTTCAGGAAGAGCTGGAAATCAATGCCTTTGGCCTGAGAGGGGGTGGTGAAAAATCGGGCAGGAATTCGAGAAGTGTCTTTGTGGTCCTCCTGGCCAAAGCCCAGACTGAAAAGGACATCTTCTGCATCTTCTTGCACCTTGTCCAGAATCTCTGAGATGCTGCAAAGAGGGGGTTTGGGTAAACAAGCAAAGCTTTGAGACACAGGGTAATCCAGAGTATCTAATAAAAGTGTCAGGAGACTGAGATACCTTTCTGGCCATTTCTCCATCTACCACTGTGACTGAGAAAAGCTTTCACTTCTCTGAATCTAAACTCTCTGTCTGAAACATGGGAATTACAATCTCTCCCTGGTTTAAAAATTGAACGAGATTCTGTCATGACTACAGTGATAACAGACGAATGAAAATTTGCTATGAGAGGGATCTGAAAAATCAAAAGCAGTCTAGACGCAAAGAAACCTTGCGGTTGTGTTATTAACCTGTCAGTTCCCACTTGCACATACTATGATACAGCTGGCTTTTGCCAAGCGCTTTGTAACTTGCTACCCAGCTTGTGCCAGTGGCTGTGTGGAACAACCAGGCAATGAGTGTGTAAGGAACATAAAACTCATTTTATTCTCACCCTGAGAATAAAATTTTATCTATACAGGTATGCTCAAACCTGCTTTTGACAAGTAGGCCCCTTTACAGCACAATTTCAGGACAGAAGTCCTGCATTACAGACCAAACACTTTCTCTCTGTCTCTGTCTGTCTCTCTGTCTCTGTCTCTGTCTCTCTCTCGGTATGGCACCAACATATGTCTACATCCAAAGCTTGGTAGCACCAAGCTGGGTGACACTAGAGCTCACCAACTATGTGTTCCAAACAACAATGTGGGTAGGGGAGCTGTGAATTATTTGAGGCTTTGACTAATCACTGTTACTCTCTTCAGAAAGGATGCTGGGCTTTTTGATCCAAATCGAGACCATCTTATTCAAGTAATAGCTGGATAATTGGAATCCCTGGATCTATTTTCATGCATTCCTCCTAACTGCCAATTTTATCTTCATGATCCTAAGTTTCCTTATCTGAATTGTGGGCATAAGACTAGATCACCGAGGAGGGGGGAGATCAAGGTGGCAGAGAAGGAAGATGCTGAGTTCACCCACCCCAACGAACAGATCAAAAATACATCTCCATGAGGAGCAATTCTCGCTGAAAACACATTGGAGACTGATACACTCTTACACAGCCAAGGCTGTAAAGCAAGATCTACATGGAATTGGGTAGGAAGAGAAGAGAAACAGTCAGCAGGACCTGCATCCCTGCAAGGGGACACAGAGGAAGAGGGGGATTACATGGGCTCTGAGATCCTCCCTGGGGAGTGGGCAGTTCAAACCACAAATTGGGCACCCCAGCCCTAGGGTCTGATGCTGGGCAGAGGAGTCCCATTAGCTGGCTTGACAACCAGTGGGACTAACAGGAGGGCTGCAGGAACCCTAGACTCTGCTCGCGAAGAGAGCACACTCGTTCGTGACTCCCTGAGACAAGGAGGAGGAAGCAGATTGAAAGTGCCTTGTCTCTGGCCAGCTTCCTGCAACCCACACGGGGCACCCACTCTAGTCCCTCTTGCTCCATGGTGCAGCTCTCCACTAGGGTGAAGGCTGCCATTACTGAGAAGAGTGTGTAGTTGTGGGCGATGGAGCTGGCTTGGACCTGGCGCTACATCTGAATGGGGCGATGGCAGCCATTACTGGTGCTCCCAGCAGAGGCAGATGGAGAGCGATCTGGAACTCTGACTCGTGTGCCAGGACCGCTCCCCAGTGGGCCCTTGCTTGCAATGGGCACCTGCCCCGGCCCTTCTTGCTCCAGCCCTGCTCCCCTCTGGGGCGAAGGTATCAATGCTGGGATGCAGGAGAGCACACACTCAGAGGGAATGGAACCAGCTCAGACCTGACCCTCAGGAATTCTGCTCCAACAACTTAGGACACAGTCTTGCCCCGGATAGGGTGCTGTGAGCCACTGAGCACAGGATAAGCCCTGGCTCACACCAGGCTCTGGCTCTAGCCCCTCCATCTCCAGCCACAGCTTCCACTAAGGTGATAGCTGCCAGCACACCCCGGGGGGAAGAGGTGACTTGTGTCCACTTCAGACCCGGTTATAAAGCTATAGTCATCAGAACAGTTTGGTACTGGCACAAAAACAGATATATAGATCAATGGAACAGAATAGAGAGCCCAGGAAAAAACTATGCACTTATAGTGCATGATAAAGGAAGCAAGAGTATACAATGGGGAAAAGACTGTCTCTTTAATAAGTGGTGCTGGGAAATTGGATAGCTACATGTAAAAGAATTAGAAAATTTTCTCACCCTGTATAAAAAAATAAACTCAAAATGGGTAAACACTGTTCCATAAGAACAGAAGTCATAAAACTCCTAGAAGAAAACACAAGCAGAATACTCTTTGACATAAATTGTAGCAATAATTTTTTTGATCTCTCTCGTAAGGCAAAGGAAACAAAAGCTAAAATGGACAAATGGCACTTAATTAAACTTAAAGCCTTTTGCACAGCAAAGGAAATCACTGATAGAATGAAAAGACAACTTACTAAATGGGAGAAAATATTTTCAAATGATATGACTGATAATGGGTTGATATCCAAAATGTATAAATAGCTCATACATCTCAATATCAAAAAACAAAGAACGTAATTAGAAAATGGGCAGAAGACCTCAATAGACATTTTCCCAAAGAAAACATACAGATGGCCAGTAGGCACATGAAAAGATGCTCAACATTGCTAATTATTAGAGAATTGAAAATCAAAACTACAATGAGGTATCACCTCACACCAGTCAGAATGGCCATCATCAAAAAGTCTACAGGGCTTCCCTGGTGGCGCAGTGGTTAAGAATCCGCCTGCCAATGCAGGGTACATGCGTTTGATCCCTGGTAGGGGAAGATCCCACATGCCATGGAGCAACTAAGCCCGTGCGCCAAAACTACCGAGCCTGCACTCTAGAGCCCATAAGCCACAACTACTGAGCCCGCATGCTGCAACTACTGAAGCCTGCGCTCCACAACAAGAGAAGCCACTGCAATGAGAAGCCTGCACACTGCAATGAAGAGTAGCCCCACTCACCGCAACTAGAGAAAGCCCACGTGCAGCAACGAAGACCCAACGCAGCCAAAAATAAATTTTTTTAAAAAAGTCTACAAATAATAAATGCTGGAGAGGGTGTGGAAAAAAGGGAACCCTCCTACACTGTTGGTGGGAATGTAAATTGGGCAGTCACTATGCAGAACAGTATGGAGATTCCTCAAAAAAACTAAAAACAGAGTTACCATATGATCCAGCAATCCTACTCCTGGACACATACCCAGAAAAGATGAAAACTCTAATTCGAAAGATACATTCACCCCATTGTTCATAGCAGCACTATTTACAACAGCCAAGACACGGAAGCAACTTAAATGTCCATCAACAGATGAATGGATAAAGAAGATGTGGTATATATATACAATGGATTACTCAGCCATAAAAAAGAATGAACTAATGCCATTTGCAGCAACATGGATAAATCTAGAAATTATCATACTAAGTGAAGTAAGTCAGACAGAGACAGATAACATATGATATCACTTATATGTGGAATCTAAAAAAATGATCCCAATGAACTTATTTACAAAACAGAAATAGACTCACAGACATAGAAAACAAACTTAAGGTTACCAAAGGCGATAGCAGAGGATGGGGAAAGATAAATTAGGAGTTTGCGATTAACACATATACACTACTATATATAAAACAGTAAACAATAAGGACCTACTATACAGCACAGGGAACTATACTCAATATCTTGCAATAACCTATAATGGGAAAGAATCTGAAAAAGAATATATATATATATATATCTATATATATATCTGAATCACTTTGCTGTACACCTGAAGCACTGTAAATCAAATATACTTCGAAAAAAAATTTTAATGCAGATATTTGAGTCTCATCTCCAGAGATTCTGTGTTAACTGAACTGGGGTGTTGCCAGGGCTAAGGTTCAGTAAAGACAAATCACTAAAGATAGTTAATAGCTAATAAGGTCTCAAATTCAAACTTTGACTCCAAATTCCAAACAACTTTTATTATAGCACACTAGTTTTCATCACTTTCCATCTTGTTTTAAAGTTATTTGTGTGTGTATTTTGTTCACCCTATAAGCTTGGTGGGCTCCTGGGGGCAAACTCTTTGTCTGCTTCATCTTCAAATTCCAGACAGTCATTGCCTGGCCTGCATTTGGGGGTACAAAATTATCTGAATGAATCAGTATTTTATTGCCTCAATCAACCAATCAATCAATCAATTAATACATTTATTGATTGTTTACTGAGTACTTATCAGTCCAGGAACTGTGATGGTACCAATACTACACCTCCTGGGGTACAAGGTGCAGGGGAGGAGACACCTGTATTTTACACACAGCATCCAGCTCTGAGCAGTAGATTCCTCTGCATCCCTACTATTCTTGAAGCAAATATTGTTATGCTTGTCAAGTATGTGACTACATAAAAGCTCTAGTAGTATATCCCAGAAGAAAACTGGCAATGGTTCTTAGTTCCATTCTCTTCTACCTCTCATCTTCCCCACCCTTACACCCCCTGCCAAACTTGGCACATACCTTGAACTAGTCTTGTTGGTCCCACCAGTCATGCTGCTGGAAGCCAAACTGCAGCCAAGATCCAGTAGCTGCCCAGGCCGGGCTGTCTCCAGGAAACTCCTGCAGGGATCAACGTTGAAGTCATACTAATCTTGTAAGCAGTCTGCACCCTGGTTCCTAGACATGCCCTACTGGGCATTGTCACTCCCTGCTGGGTACCTTTGAACCATCTACTGTAAAAACTCAATCTATGGTCTCATTCCTAGTTGGAAATTTCACACTCTATTGTGAACCTTCAGCTCTTTGTTTTTAACTTCTTGGACTCTGACACCCACCCCAGTTCAGTAGGTCCTGAAGGAGACATCGTTCAGCCTGACTCAACCGAACACTTACCTGGAGAAGAGTTTGCTGTTGGTGGCCAACAGTGTGGCTGGACAAGGAACAGAAAGGCAAAGAAAAAGTTAGAAGGGAAACTGCAAATCACCTAAGCTGCCCCTCTGAGCTTAAAACTCAACCCCCTCTGTTCCCCTCTGCCACTACTATAAGCCCCTGAATCCCATGAACTCTGTTCTTTATATAAGTATCTGAAGATTATCAAACACAGACCTGGACAAATATAGCAGAGAAAAACTGGCCCCAAGCCTCTGAACTTCTGAACCATGCCTGGTGCCCAGACAAGAGTTTCGCTGTCCTGAGGAGGACAGAGTCATTCAGGCCCCCAGGCTAGTGTTCCTGCCTCACCACTTGAGTCTCTACGGGTGCCAGAAGACACTGGTAGGTTGCGGTACCTCCATCCTTTATCCCAGCCCTTATTTTCCTCCAATGGAGTCTCTCTCTTACACCCAGTACTCAGGCTGCCTGGGGCTTCCTATACAGAAAACCATCTCAAAGATGTCTGGGCAGCCACTTTTATGGTGATTTTATATATTCAGGGGCTGAAGGAAAGCTCCAATGATGGACCAGTAGATGTCTTGATAGGCTGGTGAGGAAGTACTTCTGGGCATGTGACACTTTCTGAGTTTTCCATTAGATCATATGAGATTGCTCTTTCCCTGCAGATAAGACCCCAGGGATGGGCTGCTTCTTTCTGCAGTTCTCCCCTTCCATTCTATCCTTAATTCATCCAGTGGATAGCCTCTTCCTCAATCCCAACCTCAGAGAGCTGTGCCACTTACCTTCTGCTCCGAGGGTCAAGTCATCTTCAAAGCTGGTTCCATGGCTGGGGCACCCTGTCAAATAATAAGGCAAAGGCTGCAGAAAATCAGGCTTGGACTCACACACACAATCACACATTTGTGTACACATCTACAACCACACAATTACATCATACATCCACATGTTTGAAAAACTACCCCAGCCATACATATACTACCTCAGAAATCACATTCATATTTTGATTTAAAAAATCGCGTAAAAACTCACCTATAATTAACCTGTCCCCTATATCACATAGTCATGTACACAATCCTCTGCCAAAGAATTGGCACATGGGGGTATGCACTCACACATAGACATACATACATAGACACACATATTTTATTTTATTTTGAATTTTATTTTATTTTTTATACAGCAGGTTCTTATTAGTTATCCATTTTATATATATTAGTGTATATATGTAAATCCCAATCTCCCAGTTCATCCCACCACCACCCCCCCCATCACTTTTCCCCCTTGGTGTCCATACGTTTGTTCTCTACATCGACACACATATTTTATAAAGCTCGTTTTCCATAGCAGTGGTTGTTAGCTGAGCAGCCACTAACAGAAGATAACCTTTGAGGACTAGTCAGCCTGCAGGCTCTGACCCAACACTTACTCTATCTTCTGGGCCTCCTGGACTGTCTTATGACCACTAATAGGCGTTCTGTAGGCAATGAAAAGATAGCATCTTACGCACGCATACACATGTGCATGTACACACACACACACACACACACACACACACACACACAGCCGTGTCTCTGTCTAAGGTAGAGGAACAAGAGGAGAAAGAACAGAGCCTCAACTTACCGTTGTGGATCGGCTGTCCGGCTTCCTCAAAAAACCCTTCTTCAAAGTATCTAAAAACCAAAAAGAATCTCATAGGTTTAAATCACTACATTTTCGAAAGGGCTTTTCTTCAAATATTTCCCACAAGTTCACGTAATTTTCCAATGAGAGTCAGTAGTATTTAAATTGCTTTTATGTTGAAGAAAATGGAGAGTGATGATTTGACTGACAAATTCATAGAGGTAGACAGAAGGTGCTGTATTTTATTTTATTTATTTATTTATTTATTTATTTTTTGTTCATCACATTTATTCATTTTCATCCTAATTAATAATAAATAGAATTAGTTAAAGCAGGAATAATGGATTTGAGATTTGTTAGATAATGGATTTGAGAGTTGTTAGAGATCTTGCCAACACACAGACACACACCACAATTTCTTACATAAAATAATTTTACATCCCAAGGAAATTATTAGTATGATACACACACATATATATGTATATACATAAAACTTCATAAACTGCCATGGTGCTGTATTTTAGACTGTGCTGCCATTGTGCTGATAACAGTGTCCCAAGTCAGTTTAGCAATGATTCTTCAGTAGCTAGGAAATAGGAAAGATACGGAAGCAAAACTGGAGAAATATATTTACAGAAGCAGGGGTCTGGGTGCCATAAACTTTCCATCACAAATACAAATATTGAAACCAAGAAAAAACTTTTAGGAGGTCATCTTATCTACCTACACCTCCTTCCTTTTCTCTGAGCCCCGTTCCTGCTGAATATCACGTCTTTCAGGAAGCAGCAGGAACCGCATCTTGGTTAGAGATTACATTTCTACATTTTGAGATATGAGCTTATCAAACATTTACTGTCTCCACAGGAAGAACAATTGGAATTCAGCATACATGATAGTGAGAAACAACTTAAATGAGGAAGAAATTCGCTGTCTCAAACGGGTGATTGAAGTTGTCTGTGAAAAAGCTTTGAACAGGGACCAGAGCACCTGGATTCCAGTCCTGGCTCCTGGCTGCTGCTATGTTCCCAAATATTAAGTAAGGGGATTTAGATGCCTAGATATTATCATTATCTAAGTTCACTTCAAACACTGACGTGTTGTGAGTTTTATAGTTGGCTTTCCTGAAAGTTTTAAAAATGGAAGTTGCGCATGATGCTTTGAATGTAATCTCAAATGGAGGCTGGAATAGAGAAGAGTTGTTCAAGTGAGTTAACAGGGAAACTGACTGGAGAGCATCCATTGGAGCCGGTCTTAAACGAGCCTTCTCCTTTATCAGTCTCCAGAGATCCAGGCACCTCTCAGGCTATTGGAGTATCAGTTCACGAAATGTTTAATAATGAAAATGGGCTTACAGACTCAACACCTGTAGAATGAGCTGTGTTTAATTTTACAAAATAAATCCCTACATATATAGACATCTTTTGCTGGTACTTTCCTTTCAATAGTGAAAAAGTCAACAATATTGTCTAAAATCTGGATTTTTACATGTCCTCATGAGAAAAACTGTACATCAATATATGCTATAAAATGTGGAATGATACTCAAGGTAATTAAGAATGGGTAACTCTAATAAACACAACTAGAACTACAAATACATACTTCTCTTCCTAATATATAATTACATAAAGATATATATTATAATACTACAAGCGTGTTAGTATATATAACATTACAAATATTAGTATAAATTAATATTTCCTATTACTATTAAAAAACACTATGATAACAATATAGTCAACTACTAGAATGCTGAGATCTACTGTTGCATTTAATGCTTGTGCTGTAGCTACACAGTAATGCAACTACTAAAGCCTACAATTACTATAACTACAATAAAACACACTACTGTTACACTTATAGGTATGCAATCAATGGAAATGCCTGTATACGTTCACCAAAAGAAATAATGTTTACAATAACTCAGAATCGGCAGGCCCCCAAATCTCTAGTTATTGTAAAATGGATAAATTGCATCATCAATAGACAATGCTACACAACAATGGAAAAGAATGAGCTACTGCTGGATGCAAACACATGGATGAACATCACAAACATAATGCCGAACAAAAAAAAGACACATAAAACAGTGCATATTGTATGATTCTATTTATATAAAGTTTAAAAAGTACAAAATTTATCTTTGATGCTACAAGTCAGGGTATTGGTTACCCTTGGAAGCAGGGCAGTGAACAGAAGGGGACAGAAGGAGCTTCTGGAGTGCTAGTGATGTTCTATTTCAGATTTCATCACTATATTCCCTTTGAGAAAATTCATTGAACCATATATTTAAGACTCGTTTATTTTTCAGTAAATACTTTATACTTCAACACAATTTATATTGCTATTATTTTATATTTATATTTATATGGATATTTATATGTATACATTTATATGTATATTTATATACAGCTTTATTTAGGTATAATTGATAAACAAGGAACTGCACATATTTAATGTGTGCAACTTGATGAGCTTGGACGTATGTAAACACTTGTGATACCATCCATCACCAATCGAACTAACAGACACATCCAACAACTCCCAGAGTATCCTTGTTTCCCTTTGATTTTTTTTTTTTTTTGAGGTAAGAACACTTAATATGAGATTTACCCTCTTAACAAATTTTGAAGTGCACAATACCATATTGTTAGCTATAGGCACTATGTTGTACAGCAGGTCGCTAGAATTTATTCATCTAGCATAGCTGAAATTTACATCCATTGAGTTGCACTACAATTTATATTAAAAAGAAAAATGCTACTGATATGTATGTTATACTTCAATAAAATTTACATTAAAAAATATCACTGATAAAATTCCTTATTTGCCCAAAGCAAAATTTAGTAACACAATATTTGTTGGGTGTGCATCCTTCATTTCTATTTTCTAGCTGTGCCCTAGCAGGCATGTCCATAGTCTCTATATGAGGACCAGCTCAGGCTGACCCTTGTGATGGTATGCTTTTCTATGTGTATGTGGAATACACCACACAAGTATGGACATAGGCCTGGATCTGTTGATCCATGCTCAGCTCCTCTGAGCATGATGGTCTGAAATTTCATGTCCCTCATCCAAGTCCCAGGCCTTTCATGAGTTATTGCTTAGAACATAAAATCAATAACTAGAGACTAGATCCATAGCTGCTTCTCTCCACATTTGCACTGAAAGGTTCCTTAGCATCATTTCAAGTCTGACATAGAAGAGCCAAGCTACTGCTCTTCCTGTATACCCAATTCATAAACAAAGAGTAGGGAGGAGGATTGGACTGTGAGAAGAAGCATGTGGCTATTTTTAGCTTCTTCCAGCAATTTCCATAGATTCTGCCTGCAGAGACTGATGAAATAAAAATTCATTTTCAGGCAAGACAGAAATTTAAACAAATTTTTTTTCCTGCCCATTTTGGCCTCCTTCCTCCCCTCTGGTGTGCATTGTACACCTGCATTATGCATTAACCAGACCTCTGCAATGGCAGAAATATCTGCTCAACCGTAGAGATCAATTTTTCTTCTTCTGGCACCAGCCATGTAATGCCCTAGATGATAATATTTCTTTCTCAATCCTATGTATGAGGTCGTGATGACCCACCTCTCGCCTTGTACGTGCAGACATCTTTGGTGAACTTTATGTACAATTCCAATATGTCATTTCCCTTAAAGATAGTGACTGGTGCAGAACAGACTGGTCAGATGACC
Organism: Balaenoptera borealis; assembly: GCF_965194805.1. Taxonomy (NCBI): domain Eukaryota; kingdom Metazoa; phylum Chordata; class Mammalia; order Artiodactyla; family Balaenopteridae; genus Balaenoptera; species Balaenoptera borealis. Next base: position 46,382,719 of record NC_138870.1, read on the forward strand.
TGGGGAGATACAGGGCAGCACCTAATAGAAGTTCTTAGCTTCAATACTTACTTATGACCTATTAATGTTACTAGCTATATTACTTGTAATTTTATTTTACAAGATTATTTTTTCTTGCATTACCGTATGTGTGACTGAGCCTCAGATCAAATTAATGATGATTAGGTGACTTGAAATGATTGATCAAATATGTAGTTCTATAAGATCAATGATAGTGATAGTGTAAGTCTAGATATAGGAAGAAACAGCAAGAGGAAACAATTTCCTGGACCATAACAGACCAGTAAGACAGGTGGTCCAGAGGCTTTTGGCTACTGTTAACAAGGCCTAGTCCAGTAATAGCATATTAAGTGGCCTATCAAAGAAATCCTCACCTGACCTGGGAATAAGCATTCCTAGTGCCATGGGACAAACTGGTCATGAAGTGCCTCTCAAAGCTTGGTCGAAATTAAGACTGAAAGGGAAGGGATTGCAAAATGAAGAATGTTGCCCACCAGCCAGTTCTACAAGAATCAAGTCATTAGCCACTGCAATCGCTGACCTACAGTACACCTTGAAGGGATTTCAGGGCAAAGATCAGGAGAAGGCACTTTTGTGCTCTGGGAAAACTGACAGAACTGGCCCTCAGATAGTTAGATATTTTCAGGAGAAGTTTTACTCCCCTTCCTTCCTAACTTTCTTCCTTCCTAGAGGTAATCACTGTCCTAAAGTTGATATGTATCATATCTAGACACACTTTTCTGATAAATAAAAGGATACAGATAGATGCCAGGTAAATAGATAGATGGACTTATTTTGTGAAATTTTAAAGTAGCATAAAGTTCACCTTTATAAACTTCATGTAGGGGAGCAAAATTTGCCACCCTGAAATGTCTCTTTGGCATGTGGATTATTTCAAGCTGAAAACAACCAAGGCTCAAAAGGCTCAGGAAGAAACTTTGACCTTCTCCCTTAGCTGCCTAAAGAATTTGGATAGAGGGACGGTAACAGGAATAGAGATCTCACTAGAGAATATGAACTAGGTGTGTTGGAAATCAGAGTCTGCTCGGTATCCCGTTGTCTTTACACAGTCCAGTAAGTATTTGTTTACCAAACATTTGCCTTTTCATCTCCATGTGAATTGCCTTCCCCCCCTTTGAAGTCCCAAACCACTATCCTCACTATCATCTTTTGCTTTAGCTGAGGATGGTATTTAAGGTGAGGGTTTCACCATTTTCGTGAGTTACTCAGTTCTCCGGGATGTCTCCCATGTATACATGTTATTAAACTTTTGTTTGATTTTCTCCTGTTGATCTGTCTCATGTCAATTTAATTCTCAGATTAAAGAATTAAAGAAGAACCTAGAAAGAAGGGTAGAGGAACATTCTTTCCTCCCTGACACCACTCACATATTACTACAGAGTATAAAGCACTTGTACACATATATCATTTAAATCTCACAAGAATCTTTTGCAACTTTATTATTCTAGCTCTTCACTTTACAGAAGACGAGTCTGAGATAGAATTTCAGCTGTTTGCTTACAGCTGGTTACACAGATGGTTAGCACAAGAATTAGGCTCAAATCTTGGAGCCTTTTCACTCACCAGACTACTTTTTCATCATAAATTTTGGTTCAGGGTTTATCTTGGTAGAATATAGGTAGGGAAAGGTGATTTCTGGAATTTACAATCTTGTATTTCTGGGAATTTATTCTTTTCAACTAGAATGTAGTATGTTTGCGGTCAAGGAGCATATTTTAAACTACTTGGCACCCCTCTAGGCCATTTAGACAATCAGACAGTCAATAAACGCACGGTTAATAATAATTATTGACTTGAATTGATAAGACTGAAGAATAGTTAATGGGATAAAGACAGTAACTGAGCCCACTGGTTCTCCTGTACGTATCTGGAGACGCATTTTAAATCCTGGGACAGTTCTCACACACCCAAACCTGCAAACATTACCACCATCCATTTACTTCCCTATATTTTGATTACCCTTAATTGACTTTGAAATTCCGAACCAGATTATGACAATAAAGACAACATGTTTTGTAAACAACAAAAACACAAAATAAATTCTTCCTGGCCTTACCTCCCAGGGCAGAGTTAAAATAAACAACCTTGGATTCTGCAGTGCTATTTATTTCCTACCAAATAAGCCAGGATGGGTTTATTCATATGTTAATAAACAAGTTTAGATGAAAGGCTATATAAAGCTTGAAACATTTCTGAAGAGGAAATAAAGAGTAGGCGGGAGTGATAAGTTCTGAGAATTCATTATCACACAAATGATCACACTTAAATAGGTCACAGAAGCTTTCCCTCTGTGTCTGGGTAGACTGAACCTAAAATGGTACAGGCAGAGGGGGTGTAGGGTTTCCAATTTTAATGTGTTTCTCAGGAAAGAGATACTACATTTTGCCTTGAAGTACCTGCTCCAATTCGTCACTGCTTTGAATGACTGGGGTAAACCCTTAGCCCCTCTTCCTGTGTTCTGCAGTAGAAATAAACAACATAATGATTCATAATGAAGAAGTACTCTGACCATAAGAACAATTAGGTTTCTAACTCCTCTCTTGTTACACAGTGTAAAACTCCAGTCTGAAGGGAAAAGCAATGGAGCAGGAATCTGGAATTTAGCCCAGCTCTTCCCTATGGCTACCCATTTCCATCCTTCTTAGTTTTAGACCAGGTCCAGCCTGTACTTCCAGATCCTCACCCTAACTTAGTCTCAGCCCAGAGACACACTTGATTCATAGCCTCAATCCCCACACTCACCCCAAATTTTTACAATCCCCTCTCCCTTATTTCAACCTCACTTCTAATCATTACGCCCAATTAAAATTCATGTCCCTGCTCTCTGAGTTCTCAAGAGCCGGAGCCTGTTAGCACACCCGACCATCAACCACGCTCAGTCCAGCTGCCTCACCAGCACTTACCCACAATCCTGCAGCCAGTCTTCAATCTTGTTGATTGGATTCCCTAGAAAAGCCAAACATCAGATCACCGTGGAAACTGAAGGAAATCAGACTTCCCCCCTGAAATGCATCCCATTCCACAAACTTATCATTATATAAGCCACCTCATGACTCCTTTTTCTTCCCATAAAACTTTTAAGATAAAAGAGGAATATACCGGTGTATAAAAATAGTGGATATTTCTTCTCTCTCTGCCTCTGTGCCCCCTTTCTCCCAGAAACTTGGAAAATACCCCAAGGTTTGGGAACAGGAATAGATCCTTCTCTTTAAAAAAAAAAAGGAAAAGAAAAAAACAGAAAGAAAAACAAAAAGCACAATTTTGCGTTTGCGCTTTTTGTTTCCTACCAAATAAGCGAGGGTAGGTTCACTTACTTAAGATTTATTTTTTAATTTATTTTTTACTTTTTATTCTTATGTCTGTAGTGTCACTGGAACCTAAAAGAAGCTCTGAGAGGCATGTGGAAAAGGTACTATTACTATTTCAGGTACTAATACTTCAATTAGACAAGCATGTCATAGAGCGGTGAGTGACTTGCCAAAGGTCACGTCACACAGCTGAGTTGCAGCCAGAGTCCAGGCACCCAGATTGCGTGTAACCTTGTTACACAGACAACACAGAAACACTTCAAACATTCATAGAGAACCCTGGCCTCGGATCCTCACAGATAGCTGCTCAGGACGAGGCAAAAGTGCGCCTCTTCCTTTTTCCCAATCGTACGCTGTTTCCCTCTCACATAATTCATGCTTCATATTACTTTACTCATCTTCCCTTAAACTCATTTAACCCAGTCAAAATAAGCCTCATGGGGGGGCGCCTAACCTAAACCCAGAACCCACTGCCCGCACTGCAGACCTGGGCATGTGGCACGTTTTCCATATCACAAGACAACGTGCAAGTCTGTTTGATGTCTAATGGCCTCTTACCTTCCTGGAAAACATCATCCAGGCCAGAAGGCTCGGGATCTGGGACATCCTGCAGGGCTGCGGCGGCCTCCTCTTCCAGGACCTGGGTCTGCCAGTGGCGGCTCTGTCGGAGCCAGGCCCGTCGCCTCTCCCAGGACGTGGGGCTCAGCACAGAGCCCTCCATGGCGCTGGTTCAGACTTCAGGGCCTCCCGCCACAGGGATGCTGTCCTGAGAGTTGGAACACAGTGATGCTCTGTCATCCTCTGGTCAGTAATCACCACCCCCAGGGCTGTCCCCACATCTTCCCAGCTCTGCAGAAAGGAGCGTAACCCTCTGCCCGTTCCGGAGGAGGGAGGAGATGTCTGGCTCTTCCTCCATCTTCCAACAAAAGGGATGCTCTGAGCAATCTAAACACCAGGTCTTCCAAGTTTGGAAACTCGAAATATCATATGATTTAAGGGACACTGAGAAAGCGCTTCTGACTTGAAGAGCTGCTACTTCTCATGACAGGTGAAATGCTGTATTAGAAAACATTTTCTTTAGTTCTTAAGAAATTTGTCTCCCAGAATCTTCCATTGTAATTTAAATATCTTTAAATTTGCAATGGGCAAATTTCACTTTATTTGATCCTCATAAAGATATATGAGTCTCAGATCTCAAAGGTTAAACGGATTTTCTAAGGTCTCATAACCGGGATGTCAGTCTAACTACAGTCATTCTGGGCTTGTTTTGTTTTGTTTCCTATTTAGCATAGGATTTCTCTGGGAGCGGTAGGGATGAGGGTGGGGAGAATCCCATAATAAAAACAACAAGGAGACATTGCCTGAAGCAATTAGCAGTTACCACTTTCAGGATCATCACTCACTAATTTGTCAGCTTGGGCTTCTCCATGGCTCTGAGTTAATTGTCCAGTTCATCAGTGTGCTAATATTTCATTTAACACTGCCTAATCAACACCTCTGTATTCTTCCAAGAGATACATCCTGATGGCTCTAGCCACTTATTCAAAGAGGAAGACAGAGAGGATGACTCATTCGATTGTCCAAATAGAGCTTAAAAAGACTTGAGGCTAATGTACAGTCATTGGCTTATACTCTGTCCTCCTGCCTCTTCCCCACCAGCTGCACTCACAATCCCCACAGTGAACAGGTGGAGATGGGACCAGCCCTTGTCACTGGAGCTGCCATAAACGCTTCATCCTCATGGCTACACCTTTAACTGCTGGAGTTAGGAAAAATAAAAGGGGGAAATGAATAAGAAGAGTGCCAGTTTCCAGAGACTTCTGCTTCTCAAACACTTAAAAACAAAATCATCAGTGAAGCATTCAACAATTTAGGCACTAAAATACCTATTTTTGAAAAGAAAGTCCTGAACATAAAATGCATTCCTAGGGCAATAAAATTGTTTTGGATGTTTCTGCTTGTTACAGACAAAACATAGCCAGAGAAAAAATAGTACATAATTACTGCTGTCTGATCTAAATTCTTTTACTTCAGGTCCAGCCTAAGGCATGTCTCTCCCCCAGAGAGAGACAGCAGTTGGCACTATGAAACTTTATTAACCCTGGACACCCGGCCCTTTCTCCACTGCCTGTGCCTTTGAGGGGAAATTAAACTGAATGAAGTCTGTGGTGTATAGTGAAGCCACAAAGAGGGGTAGAAGAGAGAATTTGTTGTCCTTTGGCCAGAGCTGTTATGAGGTGATAAAATGAGGACGAAACTGCCACTATAAAGAATTTAGGGAAAGAGTCTAAAAAGCCTTGTTAGTGTGCATTTACCTAGTCCTGCACCTCCATCCAAAATATTTAATAGGTTGGTGTCAGTCAGTCCGGGGAAGAAAATATCAAAGGCTGACTTGCCTGTTGTCTTTAATTTCCAGAGCAAATGAATCTCACCTAAATCACAAGAAATCTTCAGGTCATAAGAAGAACTAATTTGGTGATCAGGGGAATTTAAAAGGAATTCAGGAAGGAAGGAAGGAAGGAAGGAAGGGAAGGAGAGAAGAAGGGAGGGAGGGAAGAAGGCAGAAAGAAGGGAAGGAAGGAAGAAAGGAAGGAGGGGAGGAAGGAGAAAAAGAAGGAAAGAAGGAAGGAACCTTTAACTCCCACACTTTATTCTGCCACTTACTAATGGTATAGCCTTGGCAAATTCAATCCCTTTCTCTGGGCTCAGTTTCTCAATGAGGATGTTATAGCCTAGCACAGTGTCAGAATCTCACTAACTGAGATGAGTGATGGAGGCCTCTACTTTGGTTTCAGCATCCTCTGTGATGCGAATCTATCCCACACTCCTCCTACATCTTTGAAAATACGTCAGACTCATACAGGCTCATTTCCCCTCTGCCCCCTGAAAATGCTTATCCCCCGTTCAACCCTAGGCTTTCCCCATGTTTTTCCCCTCCCTCTTCTTCCCTCTCAGCCTTTGGCACACTTAACCTGAAAGCCCAACTCTTAACCAATTTCTCCGTGAAGCCAGGCTTGGCTTCCACAGCCTCCAGATGCTGGTCACTTCCACTGACCTCCTTCCCTGCTTGATTTTCTTCTTCATTGTTCTTATCACTAACACACTTTATGTTTTATTTGTTAATCCAATTTATTGTTTATTCTTCTGATTAAAATAGAAGCTCCACAAGGACAGAGATTTTTGTCTGGGTTGTTCACTGCTATGTCCCTGATGCCTAAAACAGAACCTAACTGATTTTCCCCAATCTCTGCCACACGTGGGTTATAGAGAGCTGTTCACAGGGCATTATGTGGGAACACTATAAGTACAGCAGTATTTGGAGGCCGGGAGAAATAGAATTGTCTGGTTAGTGGTAACAGAGGGAAGCTGTGCTGCTTGGAGATGAGAAACTGGGTATTCTTTGTGGAAATCTGGAGGAAGTGGCACATGGTTATCAGACGAGCACATCGGCAGTGAGAGTGTTAGAAAGAACTGAAGGATGGACGCACACAGCTGTCAAGATGGCACCTTTGAAAGCATGGGGGGCCCTGGTGATAGAGAGAGGGCATGGAGATATTTCCTCCAAACAGGTCATACAAAAACACACACCTGGGGGCTTCCCTGGTGGCGCAGTGGTTGAGAATCTGCCTGCCAATGCAGGGGACACGGGTTCGAGCCCTGATCTGGGAAGATCCCACAAGCCGCGGAGCAACTGGGCCCGTGAGCCACAACTACTGCGCCTGCGCGTCTGGAGCCTGTGCTCCGCAACAAGAGAGGCCGCGATAGTGAGAGGCCCGCGCACCGCGATGAAGAGTGGCCCCCGCTTGCCGCAACTAGAGAAAGCCCTCGCACAGAAACAAAGACCCAACACAGCCAAAAATAAATAAATTAATTAATTAATTTAAACACACACACACACACACACACACACACACACACACACACACACACACACACACACACCTGGATGTATAATGGAGTCTGGTGCAGTGAAAAGAGCGCTGATGGGAGTCAGGAGTCTTGGGCGTTCTTCTAGACTTTCTGTACAATTAACTGACTTCTGGCAAGTCAATTAGGTTTTCTATTTGGGCATTGACTTCATCCTCTAAAAAATGAATTGGTGGGACTCAATGTTGTAAAAGTTCGCCTCTAATACCAATGTTTATGAATTTATTCCAATTGAGTCTGAAATATTTGTAGGAATAATACCTGTACAGAAGATGCATTTGTGTAGTTTTTCTTGTAAGAATTAGGAAATGGTCCAGTGGCCTCTGGACTTACTTGCCATTTAACAAATTCCCTTTCAAATTAACACTGACTTACGAGGTTCTTGGACTTAAAACCTTCAGTGACCCAGGAAAGTGGTGAGCCTGGATGAGGGAGGCTGAGAAGGAGCCCAAAGGAGTGTGATTCAGTCAGGAGAGCTCAAGGACCCCCAGCACTTCTTGGACTTTTCTGCTTCTTTGCTTTAGCTTACCCAGTTTCAGCCACCTTCCTCTCTACCCAAACACATTCTATCTACACTTTGAAGGGCTCCTCAAGTCATCTCCTTTCTCTTGCCCACCACTAGCACCCAGCACATGCGCCTAGACCACAGTCAACAAGACGTAAGTGGCTACCTTTCTGGCCGTTATCCACCATTGCTTGTAACCCGTCCCCTAAATCCTACCTCAAGCCAGTGCATGGTACATTGCAACAGAAGGGTCTCAGTAGATACTGTACCTGCAGAGGACCAAGAGTCACACTGCTGCTGAAACATTATCCCCCTCTAGTGTGTATCACAGGCCAGGGGCTCCCGACTTTCCACATGGTCTCAAATCCTAATGTATATATTTTGGATGCCTTCTAATGAAAAGGAAAAAGGCTTGGGGCATAGTCACGCCACCCCTTTGTTGACAGAACATAGGGCCACACAAATCTGACTGAACTTATAAGCTGAAACTATCAACTTCTCTTATCCTAAAAAAAATATTTTCCAGAATTTTTCATTGTAAGTTTTTATTCCCTGGTCAAAAGTTCCTTCTGGAATCTTGAGTACCATTTTTCTTGATGCTGGTTTAGACTATAATATTACATTTAGTCTATCTTCTGTGGGGATGAAAGTCTGATGCCTGCTGATATATTTTCTCTGACATTCCCACTAACCACCCCCCTACCCCCAAAAAAAACAACAACACGAATGCCACGCTGGTTCTGTTTCTACTTGCCTGAACCACCCCAAAGCCTCCTTTCCCCCTCTGCTATCATTTTCAGCCCTTTGTCTTTTCTTCTTTCCTACATTTTTCTAGGGATTTACTCCCAAAATATTTCTCCACAATCTGTTGAGTGTTCTGGAATCTGACTACAACCAAGTACAGTAGGAGAGAATTCTTTTTCTGAGGATGTTATAGTTCAAAGCAGAAATTGCAGCAGCCATGATTGAAGTTAGACAAGAGGAATCACCATTAATGGTTTAAGACTAGGGAGCTGGGGGCTTCCCTGGTGGTGTGGTGGTTAAGAATCCGCCTGCCAATGCAAGGTACACGCGTTTGATCCCTGGTCGGGGAAGATCCCACATGCCGCGGAGCAACTAAACCCGTGCGCCGCAACTACTGAGCCTGCGAGCCACAACTACTGAAGCCCGAGCGCCTAGAGCCCGCGCTCCACAACAAGAGAAGCCACCGCAATGAGAAGCCCGCACACCGTAAATAAGAGTAGCCCCCGCTCGCCGCAACTAGAGAAAGCCCGCACACAGCAACGAAGACCCAATGCAGCCAAAAATAAGTAAATAAAATAAATTTATTTTTTAAAAAAAAGACTAGGGAGTTGTTTCAGAGCTTTGAAAGGAATATCTTCCAACTAAAATCATCAGCAGAAGCAGTAACTTTAGTAGCAGAGAAAAACTTTATGGGTATGTGATTATTACTACACTGAGAACATAACTTACTTCCAGTCTCTTTTCTAAGGAATGTAGTCAGAGATTCACTTTATATAAACATGGGCAAGTCAAAGCAATAGGTACTCATAATAACTGAGATGTATAGAGTTCCTTATATTTATCCATAAAACTGTCCCACAAACTACTTCACTTAATCCCAACAATCTCCTTGGAGCTAATTATTGTTATCTGAAGCTCAGAGAGATATGTGACTAGTCCAAGGTCATGTATTTAGGACCTTGTGGTGCTGAGATTTAAACTCACATTAGTCTGACCCTAGTTGTATCATCTTTCCACTAATAATAGAGTAAGAGAATAACCTAAGATCACCATGCAGGTGTCAGTGATAAATGTAATTTAGGATAAAAGAAGGAGAAACTATGTTAGCAGATTCTCTATTTCACATGCTAGATGAACTCTCCATTTTATAGTCTAGTATAGAAGAGGCAGATAAACCAAAAGTAATTTATGCTTGGCTTTGTGACAATCTTAGTAAAGGAAGAGTTGCTTTGTTTGGTTATTAGTGTAGTTTTCCTTCTTGACTCCAACTAGATGGTTATGAAGCAGTTTTGCCTTCCTCAGGCTTAGAGTGCTTTAGCAGCCAGGGCCCAGCTAGGTTCTAGGTAAGAGGAGAGAGTCTGCCTGGAATTTCACGTTACTTTTAGACTGCTGTGGCATTCAGAACATTTAGCAATGGTTATGGAGTAGCACAGGCAACTCAGAGGTGACACCAGTCACGGTGCTGCGACTGGGTCCTACAAGTGCGTGGCTAGCTTGGCACTGAGTTTTTGGTGCCATCTGGGGAGTCTTGTGGGAAGAGCTGGGGTAGCTGGGTTAGTGATGGGCACTCAGCAGTCTTGGAATGATGAATATTTATCATAATTTGATATGAACATATTTTAATATCTTAGCAACCAGATTGGGCCTACCAATCTGTACCTGCCAAATATCAGCTCTAGTTACAGATGTCTTACCGTGGGGATATTTTGAAGGGGTCTAGGAAGGATGGCCAACTCTTGAGGAGGAAAACTGGAGAAAGAGTGTGGGGCTGTGCAATCGGAGTAAAGCTTGTCTGAAATCACAGTTCTGTCTACTTACTGCATATGTGTCCTCAGTGAAATTCCTTATCCCCTCTAAACCTGAGTTTCTTCAAATGTAAAACATAGTGTACCAAACTTGTTGGGTTATTGGGGTTTAAAAATCAAAAATCAGATAATGCATACTAAGTCCCTGATGTATAAAGGAGGTGCTTAATAAATATAGTTATTATTGTTATTAATTTCCCCTCAGTCTAAGCCATTCACTAAAGTTGGAACATTTTCAGGAATAAGGAAAGAAGGAAGGAGAAGGAGTGGGCAGCAGGGTACAGAAGTGTGCATCAAATCCACATGGTGAAAGAAGGATGACGCTGTTAAGAAGAGATAAAAAATAAGCAGTAAATGGGTCCTCTGTTCTTACTTAACGCCCAAAGCGATCAGAGAGATCATCTAATCCTGATCGCTCATTTTGCAGTGAAGGAAACTGACACAGAGAGAGAGAGACAGAGGCAGAAAGAGAGAGAGAGGTTTATCTGAAGTCACATAGAATATTAACTGTTATCAACAGGACACACACAAGTTCTGAGTCCCAGGTGTGTGCTTTCTTCCTTTATATCACACAGCCTTCCTCCTCACTCTTGGTTTCCAAGACCCAACCTTAGGTTTCTCTTGAGCATGCTGGGCCTCCTCCCGGGACGTGTATCAGACAGACCTCTCTTCTCTTCTGGCTGTACTGTGCCTATACCCCAGCACTGCCTGTGAACTGGGACTGAGAGTGAAAACAAGCGTGGGAGGAGAGAAAAAGGAAACGGAGTTTCCATGATGAGGCCTGTAAGACCTTCCGCAACTTATGCATCTTTTCTGCAGTCACAGCCAAGACAGACATCACCACTCTTGCAAGGGGTTGTGGGAAATCCCAGGACAGCCAGTTTCTCGGTTTTCAACGAGGACAAACTCCACCTCAAGCCAGGTTGACTAACCCCCATTCTCCATACCCCCAACCCCTGCAACAGGCTCTCACACTCCTTCACAGACAGGCAATGTCTTGCTCATCTCTAACCCTCTCCCATGTCACTGCCATTTGGAAGATCATCAGAACAAAAATTACCCTGAGTGCAGCATTTTTGCATCCTGAGACTTCTTGTGGTCTAAGGCAGCAGTTCAATTGATTTGAGGAGAAAAGAGGGATGCTATTTGATAAATAATACCAAGAAAAATGCCCATTCACTTTTGTAACTCGTTTCCTCTCTCTTTTCATCCCCTCCCTCCCACAAATAAGTTTAGCTGAATAAATCCCGAAAAAAGACCATCTACAGCCTCTTTTTCTCTCCTCTTTCTTACTTACTTCTACCTCCACGATGTGGATGAGTTTTATGGAAGCCTTGTAAACTCCTACAGGAAATATTAAAGTTGTACGTTTGGAAAAAAGGGATCACGTGCTGTCCGTGTTGGGAGACACTAGATCCTTTCATCTGGATGGGCTATCATCAAGGCATCAAGAATAAGAGACATCAGTTTGCCTGGACTGGTTTACAGGTAGTTCAGTCTAGAAACAGGAGTGAGAATAAGCAGACTTCTCGATCATTGAGTTAGTTCTGTGAATTCCTATCTTTAATTCTTCAGTCTCATTTCCTTGGTAATGAAGCTCTGTCCCTCAGATACTCATGTTTATTCTTCCCTCTTTTTCTTTCACAATATCTACACCCTCTTTTCTTCTTCTCAAAATCTGTGTTTAAGCCTTTTTGCAGTAGGCCCATGTGTGGGCCGGGCACACAGTACTGTGGGTACTGGAATACCCACCTTTGTCTTGTCCTTTAGGCTGTAAACAGAACAGTTGGCAGTTATCAAGTGGAGATAGATGTCTGATCATTTCCTCTTACTATGTGAATCATCACCTGGGCTGGGACCAAACTTCCTCTCCATTTTCTAACAGAATATGAATCATTAACCAAATGATGGTATTGGGTCTCCACGGCTACTACATTATGCTTAATCACAGGACTCCATCTAAGTTTCAGTAGAGCAAAGGAGTTATGAGAAAGTGTCTTTAGCATGGGTGTAAAGAGTTTCTAAACTCCTTGGGGTGCACGTGAAGAAAAAATCATTTGTAAGATCTCTTTCTATCTCTCTTGTGATAGCTTTAGCTTGTTATCTCTGATATTCTCAGTAGAGGTAGATAATAAACCTGTCTTACCTTATTCCTAATAATGTTCCAAGTTACAGGAAAATTAGACCAGATCTTTAGCTCTAATCACTCAAGCCTAATAACTGAAGATTGGACACACAAGTCGAAAGTCTGCAACCTCCAACCTCCTATCCTGGGCACTGTTGTGTACTGTCTAGAAAGTTCCCTTGCCTCTCTATTTAGGGCTATTTGTGGTAGACAGAGTCACTGGGGATCTCTTCCAAACACTTGGGGTCTTATCAGTTCTGGGGGGCTCTTTCATCTTGTCCTTGTTCTACACTGGGGACGCACCTCTGCTCCTCCACCCAAAGGTGGGTTCAGTATCAAGCAGGGCATGGGAAAACCCCAGCGTAGAGGATCTTTCCACTCCTCTACCTTCCCCCAAACTCATGCAGGTGGTGACATGCTCAGCCTGGCTACCACTGAGACCAGGTGTGTTGGAGGAGCAGACCCCATCCCTCGTCAGAATTACACAGGTCATTAAGTGGTCAATATATTCATTGATCCATCTCTGAGATGTACGGCTTGAACACCAAACCTGACAGGTGGTTATTGATCTTGAGCCTTCCAGTAAATTTGGCCCGGTGTCGTCCAGTTGTATAAATTCTCCCTCCCCTTTCACCCTAGTATATGTTGCTATAGTTATCTCCTCAGCAGCTTTCTTCTACAGCTTTTGAAGAAAGTGGTCATACCCACAAAAAGCAAAATTAATTCTGGCTAGGTATTCCCGAGAGTCAGAGTTATGGATGCTAGAATGGGACCCAGATGAAGCTAAGAAACTTTTCTCCTTGAGAACTTTTCCAAGTTAGAATCAGACTGAAATGAAGCAAAAGTGAGGACAGCAAGACACAGAGAGGAACTTCTCAGGTGAGAAGGATGAAAAATTCCTAAATATTAATTCAGGCCGTCAAAGGAACCCATGTTCTGTGACCCTAGCAAGAGTACCTCTCTGATAATAGGAAGGAAAAAAAAAATAAAGAGACCGTGTTCCAAGAGGCGCAGTGATGTATTTTTTAAGGTTGAAGTCAGGGATGTGGGAGCTTTTCTCCTGACATTTCCATTTTCTTCGCAGCCTGATTTTTCTTTGACTTGTTTCCTCCTATCTCCCGGCACCATCCTAAATCAGTACAGTCTTAAAATTGAGGTGGAAGTTGTACTCACCTGTTCACTGGTAAAGAGCTGAGTTTGAGGCAAAGCAGTTCTCAGAGATGGGCACAGCCCTTCCCGGGTGGGATGGAGGTGAGGACAGGGAGAAGGTATCATATTGCATATTGTATCTTTGTCTTCATTAAAATGCTGTTGCCAGCTTGAAAGGGGAAGCGGAAATGAGAAAACACACACACACATACGCTCACATATGTACAGTCCCCTCCTCCTACCCTGGCCACATCCTCTGCTCTGTAGCTCGGCAGACTGACTGTAGAACAAAATATCTGCGGTCCCCGGAGCTCACCACTAGGGCGCCCATCCCATCACAGAGCTGCCGTGGTCTTTGCAAGACAACAGGAGATCTTTTCCCGTTAAGGCGAAGGTACAGCTCATTTAAGGATGTGTGTATAGGAAAGTCTTCTAACCATATAACTGCCTCAGATAACCCCACTGCCTCACATAAAGCTTCTGTCTCCAGGAGGAGAGGTGTCTAAAAATGGTAAGGCTCTCTCCCAAAAATTATCTCACATTTATCTCAGAGAAGATGCTTACAGCCCCATCACACACTTGGGAGGGCTCTAAGCCAGAGTGGATCTGTTTTGGTAACTCTTTCACACTCTGGTAAATTCCCCAGAAGCTTGTTTTCAAATACTGCACCATTGTAAGCAACTGTTTCTCTGTGTTGACTTCTTAATGTTTTGTTTTCATGCTCAAACCAGTTCAAAGTATTTCTTTTTTTAAATAAATGATTGCTTTCCAAAGATTTTCCAAAATCTGTCACACCCTGGAGATGTCTTCAATTTATTGGCTTTCAGTTCCAAGAAGACTTACTAGACTCTAGAATTTTTTCCCATTCCTCTATCACTTTCACCTCTGACCAGCATTCAGCATCCTTGACGATACCTCTCCTTATCTCTCCAATATTTCCTAATACTTTTTCTTCTTTGATGTTGCACCATTCAAGTTATTTCCTATCTTTCTTTCCTGGTCCTAATTATGGTTCCTTCCCTGTGTCATTTACTTATAAATATTTATCATAATATTTATTGTACAAGACACAGCTCTGATGTGCTGTGACTGACTTTCGCATATTCATTCTTTTTTCCCCCCCAAATTTATGGCTATAACTACAGCTGGATCTCTTTTTACCATGTTCCCAAATTCCATTTCCAATTGCCAGTAGGACAACTTCATTGAATATTCACAATATAGTTATAGTATCGTGGAAAGAAGCCTAAATAAAATTTCTGCTCAGCAAATTAGGTTCTCTAAATGTTATTTCCTTCAAAGATTAGTATTAAAATAATAATTCTTGATGTCTCTCTCTAATACACAGAGACACACACAATACATTCATTTATATGTAGGGATAAAAATGTCTAACATATTTTCCCAGTACATAGTAGGTGCTAAACATATGCTTTTCTGAGAATTAACTCAAAATCAACAAGTAAAAAAGCCAGTGCTAGCACTCCCTTGGTCTCTTTAACATTATTTTTTTCTGTACAAATTAACTACAAAAACTAACTAAGGGAACTCTTAAAATTATTTTTAACCTTAAGTTTCTGAAATTCATTAATTTCCTTAACAGTTATTTTCAACATGCTGGGGACAGGGAAATACCACCTCTATAGCGCATTTTAATTTTTAGAGTGATAGGAAGCTGCTCCTGGTATTTAGTGCCTAAGGACCAAAGATGCTGAACGTCTCTGAAGGCACAGGACTGGTCAGCAACAGGAATGACTGTCCTGGCCATAATCTTCTTAAAGGACTGGTTGCAAAGCTCTAGGAAAAAAGGAATGTAGAGTATTTAGTCCAGGGCTTAACTCACGGCAAATGCTCAACAAATTGCGGCTATTTTCTTAAAGCTCTTTAATACAACGTTTTCAATTTATCTATAAATTGAAATGCTATATCCCTGTATCCATCAAAGTGACCTTACTGATTAAAGAAGCCATTTCACAAGGAAATTTCTAGAGATTTTGTTTGTTAAAGAAATGTTTGCTTCTTTATAAGCTGTTGCTGGAAGATTAGGATGAAGGCTATATGATTCCCAGGAGGACAAAGAAGGCCAGAATATTCTTCTATGTTTGTCTTCTTCCTCAGTTGTAGAGTATTTCTCTCTCAGCTACTCTTCCTCTGTCCTTTAATAACGTTAAGAGCCTCAGTTGACACTGTCAAGTTCTCTGATCGTATATTCCACAGGCTTCCTGAAACCTTGACCAATTGTCCTTTTTCTGCTAGATGCAGTTCAGGATTTCAGGAGGTTTTTAGGAGATTTTGTTCATTTTTTTTTCCCTGGTTAAAAATAAAAACGCTTAAACCATCTGAGATGTTGAGTTAGCTCTCTGCTGCCCATGCAATTCTTCAGTTCAACACTTTATCACATGGCCAGCTTGTCATTTTAGGGTGGCCTCCCTCGGTGCTTTATGAAATTTAGTAAAAACACTGAACTGGGAGTAAAAAAGCCATCTGGCTTTAACACTAGCTATATGACAATTACTTAATTTCCCTGGCTATCAGTTTCCTCTTCTGACAAACAGAGGAATATTTTCTAAGATTCTCTTGGTTCTAGAAACCTATAATATGTACATACACTGTTTTTCTCTTCTTTCATGTACCCACGTGTGGTTTATTACGGGAAACGAAAATATTAAGTGACGGATCTTTGGTAAGAAATCACTAGGAAGATAAGAGAGAATGCGTTAGGGAAAAAGAAAAACAACCTGTTGGCCTTTGCAAAGCTAAGTAAAAATTGCTTTTGAATGATGTTATCCTCCCGACATGTAACCTGATAACACTGATAAGTAAGAACAGTTTCTGAGCACTGAGGTGTCATCAAACAGATGAGCTGGGGCTGGGCATGAGTTCTGAAGCTATAGAATTGAGAGCTAGTTGGCAGGCTGCCCAGCCAGACCTGGGGCAGAGCCAGGACAGCTGCCCAGCGAGGCTGTCCCAGGATGGAGAAGCTGCTGTTCACAGCCGCTGCTCTGGGCCGAGCAGCTGGGCCCCCCTGCCCAGGCCCAGATGCAAGCGACATGCTTCCATTTCAGTTCTCAGCTTTCTCTTTTCCACACCCTCGGGTTTGCAAACAGTCATTTTCTACTGAGTCTGTCTCTTCAAATTACCAATGTGGGAGTTTGAGTGAGTTTGTCTCCTTCCTGTGCCAAAGGCTCAAAAGTGGGGCGAGGGCGTGGATGGAACCCTAGGGGAGAAGGTGAGGGTTCAACTCGTCAAGGAGTTGAAAGTTTTCCGAACTTTCTCCACACCAGAAAATGTCCTCCGAGATCATCTTGTCCTTTTCTCTGCTTCTGTGCTCTGTGAGTACAGGATTCCAAGAAATGCGATTTGCTAACTTTTCTATCGCACCCGTCCCCCTGAATCACTCAACTTAATTGCAGGAAAGTTCTTAATTCTGTTTTGCTATCTCTTCCCTAGTTGCAAGTCCAGCAGAACTAAAGATATGTCACAGGCCTCTGCAGAAGGTATTCCTGTAGAGATCTGAAATGACAATTCTATTTAAATTGTATTTAATTGGGTACCTTCTAAGTTCCAGAGATAAGCTAGATCCAGGGGGATACAAAGAGAGACAATATGAAATGCTATCTCCTAGAGGGCTTACTCTCTTGTGTGATCAAATTATTTGGGAAAATACATGGTTAACAAAAGAAAAACCTGATTCTTTAAGGCACAACTTCTCGAAGCTTTTAATAAGCTGATATGAATTGTGACTCTCTTAGGAGTTTCTATTTCCCAAATGTCTTAGTCTGTTTTGTTTTGTTTTTTTTTGGAGGAGCATCCCAAGAAAATTACTTATGGGGAAGTTGTCCTCCACTACAGCCATTTCAGTTCTGCCTTCTCTAGATTAAATAATGATGTTCCTCTCTTTATCATACTCAGATGATCTGAACACAGATTGTTTGACTATCTGGTAAGCCTATGTCCTAGCTTTCATCTGATCAAGCCTGTTTAATTTAGAAGCACGTTGTTTAATTTCACTGGGGTCTCAAGTGTGATTCACGTAGTAAGCTCAGTGTTTTACAACCCCTTTGAGGAGGACAGAGCCTGGGGTCCACAGGATGTGAGTGTAAGTGCAGTGGAGGATGAGGGATCTGGGGATTTCACAGGATGGGAGTCAGAGGACTTTGGGGGATAGGACAGCCCTGTGGACTTAAGGAATGAGAAATGTGGAATAATTTTCAAATTGATCTCCCTACCTAGAAGAAAAGAGGGCTTCTAGGAGGGTTCCTCTCTCTACCAGGAACCTGGTACAAAGTCAACACTCATAGCAATGGTAAAACTGGTGGTAGGAAACGAACGAGGGGGATGACTGAAATGCAATCAAAATGTTTGGGTGAAAGAGCATTTAAGGTGGGTTGAACCTTCGAGAAACGATGGAGCAAATGCCAGCAGGCTAGTGACCTCACGGATTCGGGAAACATTTTAAGCTGGGGTCTTTAGGTCCAGCACTCTAAAACCTTAAAAGGATAGGCATGAAAAGTCACAACAGCAGGTAGAATTTGGAGGCTGCTGTAGATTTAGTATAAGGGGAAAAAATGTAGGGTTTGAGTGTGGGGTTAGGGTTTAGAGGCAGAACACAAGAACTTGGGTTCCGGTGAGGACGGGGCAGGAGTTAAACAGATTGGAGGAAGCGGGGGGCTCTTTTCTAAGCCTACGTCCTTCGCTCATCTCTACGGAAGGGAAGCTCTGAAGCCCTGAGGCCATTCCCCCAAAGCGAGAATGCTCTCCCCAGACACAGTGGACCAGAGACCCGGTGGGCGGAGTGGGTAGGCAGGCACGGGAGGGCGTGGGGCAGCACCAGTGACGGGGGTAGAACAACACACCAGGATTGCTGGAAAGATGTCAAAATGCTTCATCCGCGTTGTGTCAGTTGATCAGAGGAAGTGGGACAACCGTCTGCCTCTGATCAGAGGGAGAGCTGCAGAGAGGGAGATCGTATAGCATCCACCCCAGCGCTTGGTTTGGGCAGGAGTCTCGGCTCCAAGGAGAGTTCTCTTTGTTAGGGTTAGAGAGAAACAAAGAGGAAGAAGTGAGGAGAAGAAAGAAGAGAAGCCGAACCAGGGAGAAGCACAGAGAGAAAATCTGAAAGGAAGTGATTCACACACAAGAGAAAGTAAAACTGGAGCGTAACCACCCCAGTTTTGAAAGGCGAGTTGCTCGAACAGACCTCTTGGAGGAAACATCTCATCTTTCGCAGGCACCTGCTCCTGTCACAACTGCCCTCCTCCTTCCCTGGAGAAGCAGTTCCCTCCTCTGGAGCCCCTCCTGCCCTTAGAAGCCCGGACCTAGCAGCTGGCCGGGCCCACCTTAGAAGGTAGGAGTAAATGAGAGGGTGGGTGTGAATGAGATTTAAACCAAAGTGTTCTACAATCACATACTATCATTTTTGCTGCACTCAGGTTGAACTTGTTTCTTTTGACCTACATTTGGTAAAAGAGTGAGGAGTCCAAAAGCCTGTCCTTTAGGCTTTGCTCTGCATCTCTCCTGGATTTCAGGATTCTTCACTACAACATGATCAGATACAAATAAATGGTCTTTAAGGTTCTTTCCAGTATAATAGTTTCTGTTTCTAATAATACTAGTTACCATTTGTTGAGTAAATACTCTGGGAAAAACAATGAATGTATATTAACTCTAGTCTTCAAAACCCACTTCTGTAGAGTGGATTTGATAACCCACAGATGAATTAAATGAGACTTGAAGCAGAATCTGTGTGTCCTGACGTTTCCCATCCCGCAAACCTCTGTACTCACAGATGAATTCTTCAAATAATTTTTTCCCTGACGACCACCAGGTGGCAGCCTATACCAATTCTCTGAGTTCCGGTTGTGGTTATTTACTAGGTGGCATCAGCAGCTAGCCCACAGCTCAGAATGTTGACCTAACCCAAAATGATGAATTAACCCAGGAGACTGGCTGGATTTAGGGGCTAAAGTGGGTAAATGCGGGTTTCTTCTTCAGATTGGGTAAATTTTTATTTGGGTCAAAGTTCAATAGGATTTCAAAAGGTTGAGGAAAAAAAATGAAGGTTATGCTGGCAGATCTGAGTGAGCATTAAGTACCAAGGTGGAAAATACAGGTTATGTTTGGGAAAACTTAAGTAGCGCAAGGTGAGTTGTATGACGAAGAACGAGAGGAACATAAGATTGTTAAGACAGTTTGAGGCTAGATCTAAGAAATCCTTGGATGTCATGGTTCAGGGTTTGAACTTTGTTTTATTTTGTAAATTTTTCTTTTGTAATAATTTCGAACTTATGGAAGAGTAAAAAGAATAAAGAGAACTCCAGGACATCTGTCACCCTGACTGACAACGGTTAATATTTTTCTTTATCACACAGTCTCTTTTTTTTTCTGAACCATGTGAGAATAATTTGCAGATGTTATGCCCCTTTACCCTTTACCTAAAAACAAAGCTACTGATTTTTACACGTCTAGTACAATGATCAAAATCAGGAAATCTGACAGTGATACAATACTATTATCTAATACAGATCTTATTCAAATTTCATTTCTTCCCCCATAATGTGCAGAATCACACACGGCACATAGATTTCACGTCTCTTTCATCTCCTTTTGTCTGGAACTGCTCTTCAACTTCCATTTCTCTCTCATGACCTTGACTTTTGGGAAGAGTATAGTCCTTCTATCCTGTAGAGCGTCCCCCAAGTTGGTTTTTTTGCAGTTGCATGTGCTTAACTCTGGGTTAGACAACTTTCATGGGTCAGGATGATGTAAGTGATGTAACATCCTTCTCAGTGCATCACATCGGGAAGCACATGGCATAAATTTTCCCATTATTGGTAACACGAGGCAGTATTCTCCTTTTGTTTTGTCTTTCATTGTAAAGTTATAATTTTCCTATCTAATTAATAAGTGCTTTTAAATATTTTGAAAGTATGTAAACATCCTATTCCTTATCAAACTTTCAACTTTCACTTACTAGTTTTAGTATTATATTTTCTTAATGGTGGAGAGTCCGAAATATATCAAAAATATATGGAGTAGGGCAAGATATAATTAGAACCATGTTTAGAAATATCATTCTGGAAGCTGTGTCTGTGCATTATGCGTTTGTGTGTGGTGTGTGCGTGTGCGTGTGTGTGTGTGAGAGAGAGTGATTTTACTATCTTTAACTCCTGTACATTGTCCTTCTTCTGCCTAGAACTCTGGTATTGGAGTCCTAACCTGCTTCAAGAAACCTTTTAACCTTGAGTCTAGCACATGACAACCTTGATAGATTAGAGGGGGAAAAAATACCCTTCTTCCAGGTCAATGCTGCCTGATCTCAGAGCACCCACCTTGGTTGTATTTGCTCGCTTGGGCAGACAGCCCTGTGCAAGGCACAACCAGCACAGTGGTAACTGCAGGAGCCTACAGCTCTGGGCTGGATTTGGGGGCCATTAGAATCTGGGAGAGGACAAACATTTCTTAAGCTCTCACTATCCACCTACCTCTCTTCTAGATGTTTCACTATGCATCCACTCACTTAAATCTCACAGCAACCCTTCAAGGCAGGCATTATTATTCCTAATGTACAGATGAAGAAAATGAGTTCCAGCAGTCTCTGTAGAAGGCCAGGATTTCATCCCTGGTCTGTCTGATTATGAAACCTGTGTCACTTCTGCTCCACTCATTGCGATGGCCATACTAAGAGCAACCCTTGTCATTGTCTCAGTAACTGATATAACCAGCTTCTTAACATGCATTTTCCTCCCAGCATGGTGGGCAATAAGGAGCAGATGCCATTTGTCTTATTTTATAGAGGAAGATATTGCTCACACAGCTAGTGACAAAACTAACCTTTTTGACTTTCAGTCAGAAGATTTTTCTAATTATAGCTCGTCCCTCCTTCTTCTGAGGAGGGAGGAGAGGATATGGGGGGCTGAGGGGGGAAAACATAGGGCGTAAAAGCTGTAGGGATGGAGGATTTCAGGGGTAGGGAGACCTGTGAAATCAAGATGCCTCTTCTGGCTTCCTGGACGTGGGCTGTGGAGCTGCCCAGTGGTGCCTGTGGGCTTTGGGATGCAGGACACATCTGAGTCCTTCTTGGCTCCTTTGCCAGAGCCCACGAGATTGGCAGGGACCCTAGAGAAGAACCACTCTTCTCTCGGGGGCAGGGCCGACGCTGAGCAGCTGAGCAAGCAGGACTGGGCAGGCAGGCAGGGCCATCTCCTCCAGCTAATCGTTGTCCAGAGTCCCTGGAGCATAGCTTCCCTCTGTCCTTCCTCCCTCCCTTCCTCCCTCCCTCCTTCCCTCCCTCGGAAGGCAAGAGCTGACTTCTCTCCCTTCCTACTCCCAGTGGCTCTCAAGGTCCCCGGGGGAGATCTTTGCCTGGGAACAAGAGAGCCCAAGGAGTGATGGAACCTCAAAGTACAAAAGCAAAGGAAGAACCAGGTTTCGCCTCTGATTTTTGCTTAAAAGACAAGAGGCCCCTAGGATATAGAACAGAGGACAAATCTGCAGGACGTTGCAGGGGAGGGGAAAAGTTAAAAGCCACAGGGAACGTTAACTCTGAGAGTAAAGAAAAAGATCCCCAATAAATATCTACATGTCTTCCCACTCCCCCAAATAACAGGCTGAAATGTGAGTGGGAACTGGCTTAGGATTGAAATAAAGGAAGATTTCTGTGGAGTTTTGAAGTTTTATGTCGCTTTATGGGGGTAGATAAACCTGGCAGGTCCAGCTTGGACACCGAGGGAAGGGTGGGATGATGCTTGAAGGAAAAGTGTGTTTCACAGGAAGACAGTGATGAAGCGAGTGGTGGGCTGTCAGGATTTGAATCCCTGCCCTGCCATCATTAACCAGCGATGTGAGTTTGGACGAGCTGCACAGTCCTGAAGCCTTAGTCTTCTCATGTAATGTGGGACAATAATAGTGCACATCTCTGGTGTAGTGGGAGTGAAATGAGAGGGTATATAAAGCTTAGTATATCACCCAGTACATAGTAAGTGAGCAAAGAATTTAGCTGTTTGTTCTCACACTTTTTACTTATGATGAAAAGAATGTTGGGTTGAGGGTGAGGAAAACCGTTCTTTTATTTCTACATCTTTCAAGATATCCAGTTCTTTTCCTGGTAAACAATATCTTCTTTCCTTTATATGTCCTTTATGCAAAAAAGGCTGCATAGTGTGAGATCCAAGATCTGTTTCCAGTTGTGATACTAACTCACGTTTTGAGCTAATGCAAATTATGTCACTACTCCGAGCCTCAGTTTCCCCAAATATATATGGAGAGGATAACACCTATTTTGGGTTGCTGGTTAATAGCATAGTGTTTTGAGTCAGACAGGCCTGGATTTAAATTATACCTTTAACACTTACTAGCTGTCTGACTGTGAGTATTGCGATTAACATCTCTGAGCCTCAGTTTCCTCCATTGTTAAGTGGGAATTATAATACCAAATACCTTGTTGAGCTTTCAAAGGACAATTTAAGACATTAAAGTATAAGCTGCTTATTAACCCAGAGCTCTGCACAAAGTAGGCATCCTCAAAGTAAAATGAGTAGCTGGTAGCCTTTTGGTCTAAATGAAATTGCCTACGAAGTATTTTTTTCAATCACATTTCTTTTGCCTAAGACAAGGAGGAGATAATGAGTGTACCAATTTAAAATCCTTCTGCTTTCTCCATTTAGACAGACCCACTGAAAAGGTATCTGAGAATATCAGTCCAGAATTCAACCACAACCTGCTCCAACACTCCCGTCCCCTGTCCCCTTCTCCTCCACACTAGCTAACAAGGCCCATCCATCAACTCTCAAGCTCACCTTTGTCATGCAGAGTGGACGAGCTGCTAGCTACCAAGCTCACCAACCCCCCCCCCCAAAAAAAACACACCAACACATGTGCACACATTCTGTGCTCCACACACATAATTTCTCAAAAGCCAAATTAAAGTCACCGTCCATCCACGGACAGAAGTCTCTTTCCTCGTCCCTTCTCCCAGGGGAATCCTCACTTTCCACTGACATCACCCTGCACCCCCCATCCTCTAACACAGGCACAAACTGGACACCATCTCACTTCTCCTCCCCTACTCTGTTGCTCAGTAATTATATTCTCCGCCTCCCAGTGTCATGCTAATACAGGCTCCTGGCACAGCTGCCCAGATTAAATTAGAGCCCAAACCAGCAGGCTGACTAATTATATTTTCAGCCTGGAATTCTCTTCCCCCACCTTTGGGGTATGGGGCCAATGAGGAGTAAATGAGCGCTGCCAATATTTGCTGAGGATATTTGACTCTTCTTGCCTGGGTGGTTTTGTCTTCCCCATCCAATCTGGGCCCCTGGAATTAGATTAGATCAGAAAGAGAGAAGAGAGTTTTACTCAAAGGACCTTCCTAAATCCCATCCATCCTCCTGCCGGCTAGCTCAGCTGTGCCTGGCCACCAACATCAGGCCAACGACGAAAGAATGGCACGGAACTATTTCTCAAGAATGAGATTCTACTCCTACCTTTATGAGTCCTTCCCCTCTTTCCAACTCCGAAGTCTCTTCTCCAAATATTCATTGCCACTTATCCTGCAATGATTGTTGCTGAGTTCTTCTACCTCTGTCTCAAGTGGAAAAGAAGGTTACTTTCCTTAACAGAATACTGTTTTACAGCTTATCCGCCAACTTTTGTCTTCGTGGCTGGAACATAATAAGTATTTCAAATTGCCTGGAGACAAGATTTGCCAGTCCTTCATTTCTTCATTCCATTAACATTTGTTGTGCACTTACCATACGCCCCATAATGAGATGGATGTGAAAGTATGGAAAGGCGTAACTCCTGCTTTGAAGAAGAGCAGGGGCTCATGATTGGTCTAACTATGTATACATGTGCAGGTAGATAGATCCTTTGAGAAATCTGTGCCTCATGCAGTGCTGGCACAGAGGCTTGGGATAGGGGTCAGCAAAGGCATTATTGAAGAGGTGACCCTTGTGTGAAGTTTTGAAAAGTTGTTCAGAAAACCATTAAAGGATTTCTCTGGTGGCGCAGTGGTTAAGAATCTGCCTGCCAATGCAGGGGACACAGGTTTGAGCCCTGGTCCGGGAAGATCCCACATGCCCTGGAGCAACTAAGCCTGTGCGCCACAACTACTGAGCCTGCGCTCAAGAGCCCGCGAGCCACAGCTACTGAAGCCCATGTACCACAACTACTGAAGCCCGCACGCCTAGAGCCTGTGCTCTGCAACAAGAGAAGCCACCACAATGAGAAGTATGCACACCGCAACGAAGAGTAGCCCCCGCTCACTGCAACTAGAGAAAGCCCGCGCACAGCAACGAAGACCCAACGCAGCCAAAGATAAATAAATAAATCTATTAAAAAAATAAAAGAAAACCATTACAGTTAGGACAGGAATTCTGAGAGAAGAGATCAGAGATATAGAGGCAAGAACGGCACAGACATTCAGGACCTGGAAGCATAAGGAGTAAGACAAGAAAATTAGCCAGAAGGATGAGTCTTGAGAAGTATAATAATGTTTTATTTCTAGATCTTTGGGGGCCCCTAATTCATGTCTTCTTAGCTCAGGGAGAACAACTCTGCCTCTCCAAGAGCTGAGCTCCCTCAGTTAGGGTCCCTTCCTTTGTTATCAACTTTCCTCTTCAATTTTGCTTGTAATAATCCCGCCTACAAAAGAATGTCCTATTCTTATACGGGACTATTTCCTTTGGAGGCACATTTAAGAAGGAAGCTATGATTTCCAAAGAACCGAAGGCAAACATCCTGGCGGTAGAATTGTTAAAAATAAAATAAAACCAGAAAAAAACAAAACAAAAACCTCTGACTGGCTCGTGGATGCTTTCCCATATAGTCACCAATCTCCTGTAGCTCTTCCTTCCTTCATTTGTTCATTTAGCACACATTTTCCCAGGCTCTTTTCTATATCAAGCACTATTCTAGAAATGATCCAGCATCGGTGAATAAGACAGCCCTTCCCCTTGAGAAATTTAGTCTAGAGGAAGATAGACTGACACACAGATACTTAAAAGGAGAGTGTGGTGAGAGCACAGAAGAAGAACACTGTATTCATTTCCTAGGGCTGCTGCAGCCAAGTACTGAAAGCTGGGCCGCTTAACACAGCAGAAATTTATTGTCTCACAGTTCTGGAGGCTAGAGGTCCAGACTCAAGGTGTTAGCCAAGCCATGCTCCCTTGAAGCCAGTGGGGGAAAATTCTTCTTTTTCTCCTCCTACCTTCTGGTGCTTTGCTAGCAATCTTTGGCATTCCTTAGCCAGTGTATGCATCACTCCAATCCTCTGTGTTCACATGGCATACTCCCTGTGTATCTCTGTCTTCACATGGCCGTCTTCTTATAAGGACACCAGTCATACAGGATGGGGTCCCACCCTCCTCCAGTAAGACCTCATTTTAACTTAACTAATTACATCTTCAGTGACCCTAATTTCCTAATAAGATAGCATTCTAAGGTACTAGGGGTTAAGATGTCAACACATCTTTTTTGGAGGGAACACAATTCATCTTGCATCAGGTACCTAACTCTTCCTAGGTATATCACGAAGTTTCCTAGAGGTGTGATTGAACTAAGTTTTGATTCCAGAAAATCAAGTAAGAGTGAGCCAAAAGGGTGATTTAGGGGAAGACATTCTTGCGAGGAAATAACGTTAGAAGGGGCATAAATGTACAGAAGGCGCATGAACAGACCAGGGAAGTGTGAAGAGTTTCCTGCAGCTATAGAATAGAATATTCAGAAATAAAGTAGTAATTATGGACATGAGAAGTGCTTGCATCAGATAGTGACAGGCACTAAGATGTGTAGACTTTTTCCTAGTGTCGATGAGATGCTGTGTTTTACTTAAGGACTTGTGACTTACCGCTCTGACCACAGAAAAATGGGGCCCTTGGCTGTTAGTGTGATACAGGAAGAGGAAAGTGGCAGATGGCTCTTTCTCTGTGGCTGAAATGGACTCCTATGGCCCTCCTTCAGTAGAGTGGGCCTGGACATCATCTCTGGACTTCCCAATAAGATACAAATCCCAAAGGAAACAGACTCTGTCTTATTCATCTCTATGTTCCCAGTTCTCTGCACAACAGTTGGTGCAACACAGTGCATGCTGAACTTAGATGGGCTGAGTGAATGGATAGATAGTAAGGTATGTTTAGGGCATGAAGACTTTGAGCAGGCCCTGTTGGCCAAGTAATATACCTAGACTCATGCCATTTACTGGTCCTTGGCAGGTAATAAGGGAAGACTCACAGAAATCTCCTTTAGTAGTCCAGGTTTACTATAAGGCTATGTGGGGAAGTAAAGTAACAGGAGAGCACATGGTAGCAGCAGCTCAATTATTCTGAGTCCAGGAATGCCAGGACTGTGATGCCCAGAGAGGGAGAAAGGGATAATTAAGGAAATAAGTTGAGCTCTCCTCAGTGTCTGCGTGTCCCTAAGTTTGCATTTCCCAAGAAAGGATCTGATTAGGTCTCTTCACCAACATCTGAAATGAAGCATCCCACTGGGTTTTTTTTTTTTTTTTTTTTTGGCTGCGTTGAGTCTTTGCTCCTGCACGCAGGCTTTCTCTAGTTGTGGCGAGCGGGGGCTACTCTTCGTTGTGGTGCGCGGGCATCTCATTGCGGTGGCTTCTCTTGTTGAGGAGCATGGGCTCTAGGCGCAAGGGCTTCAGTAGTTGTGGCTCGCGGGCTCGGTAGTTGTGGCTCGAGGGCTCAAGAGCACAAGCTCAGTAGTTGTGGCGCATGGGCTTAGTTGATCCGCAGCATGTGGGATCTTCCCAGACCAGGGCTCGAATCCGTGTCCCCTGCATTGGCAGGCAGATTCTTAACCACTGTGCCACCAAGGAAGTCCCCCACTGGGGTTGTGTCCCAGGCCCTTTAGAGGGGACTGATGTCCTTCACACATAACCTATACAAGGTCTCCTCTGACCATTGGCGCAATCAACTCCACTGTTGAGCTATAGTTTTTAGATAAAGCCTTAATTATAACTTTAGGGGGAATGAACCACCATCATCAAAAAGGGACAGTGGGCCAAGCAGACCCTTAAATAAATGCAATGTACAAACTTTATTTTACAAAAGTAACAGGTAAAGTCAAACAGGCTTTATATCAAGTCAAACTTACATGAAGAGAAAAACTGACTAGAAGAAAATTTATCTTAAACACCTTACAGTAACCTACTTGCATTTAACTGAGCCCTGTTGCTGTGAAGAATATAGCTCACACACAGGTATGGATGAATAATTTGTACATCTTTCAAGCATTCACTGAATACTATCTTATATACACATGTAGATTAATATGAGAAAGATTTAACTGCCGATCCCTAGATATACTTCTTTTTTGTTGATCTTTTGGAGGGGTGGTCTGAAGAGAAGAACAGGTGGTCCTCACTCATGAATCATGTAATGACTCCAGCCTGAACTCTTCGGATACCAAGTCTCCTGCACTCTTCTCTACTTCAGACATCAGATGGGTAGTGGGTATTTGTTTGGAAAGTTCTCTGGGTAATGTGACGTACTGGTACTTGCAGTGTTTGTCAAAGGACAAGTCTGAGCTGTCAGCGAGTTGCATGTCCACCTTGGGCCAAGGCAACAATTGGACTGCCAGACACTTGTTTTTAAGACCCTTCTTCAGAATAAGCAATTGACTGTATCAGAATGAGATGGTCTGGGTCAGAAATTCCATGGCCCTTGAGGATCCTGCCATTTCTTCAGCATGTGCCTTGTACAGGCTTATGCATATTTTATAGACTGCCTTTCATACTTTTCCTCACACATGAGCCTCATCTATCTCCCCAACCACACTGGGTGATCAAAAGGTTATGAACCTTGCAGTCAGGTAAGGGTGAGTAAGAGTCCCTCCATGGCACTTTACAGACGTGTACATTGTTTAGTTATTCACTTTCTTCTTAACTGCTCAGTCCTCATCTGCAGAAGACGAAATCATGTTTCTTTCCACTTTTTTGGGGAAATATTGTATCAGTCAAGGTTCTCCGGAGAAACAAAACCAATTATATATATTTATTTATTACAGGGATTGGCTCACTTGATTTTGGAGGCCGAGAAGTCCCATGATCTACTGACTGCACACTGGAGACCAAGAAGGAAGATAGTGTAATTCAGTCCAAGTCTAAAGGCCTGAGGATCAGGAGGCTGATGGTATGAATCTGAGTCCCAGTCTAAAGGCCCAGGAACCAGGAGCACCGATAACTGAGGGCAGGAGAAGATGGATGTCCCAGCTCAGGCAGAGAGAGCAAAGTGGCCCATCCTGCACCTTTTTGTTCTCTTCAGGTGCTCAGCACACTGGATGATGTCCACCTGCATTGGTGAGGACGATCTTCTTTACTCTGTCTACTGATCCAAATGCTAATATCTCCCAGAAACACCCTCACAGACACGCCCAGAAGTGTTTTACAGGTTATCTGGGCATCCCTTAACCCAGTCAAGTTGACACATAAAATGTATCATCACAAACATTAAATTAGAAAATGGCGTGAAAGGCTAGGGCCATGATCATTTTCTTTCTCATTTCCTTAAGAGCATAGATGATTCACAAGAGTTCTTTGCAATCATTTTCCCAGAACCGGCATCAGAGCAGACACCCACAGTCTGCTTATAAACGAACTAAAAGCAATTCAGATACATTTCCACAAGAGAATATCTTACAAAGTGTTAATGAATATTACAGCACAACAACACTGAGAAACAAATGCAAAACAGTACAAATTGTTAAGTGTTCAATAAACTGGCACTGCCTTCAGAATATGGGAGAGGAACACATAATTAGTTTCTACCTAACTTTGAAAATGCTGCAGGCCTCTGCAGTTTACTAGACCAGCTGCTTTGTCAGGGTCCTTTTTACCCCTCCATTGATCTTCTCAGCCACTTCCCCCCCACACATATCCCCCAGCCAAAGGATGAGTTATCCAACAGCAAGGTGTGTGGAGGAGGAGAGAGTCTAGAAGGAAGTTAATCTCAGTCCTGGCTATTAAACCTGCCACATCACCTCTTCTAGGAAGCCTGGCTTCATAATGCAGCTCATATTTTTTTTAATTGAAGTACGGTTGATTTACAATGTTTCAGGTGTACAGCAAAGTGATTCAGTTATATATATATAACTGAAGAAATATATATATACATATATATATTCTTTTTCAGATTTCTTTCCATCATAGGTTATTATAAGATATTGAACATAGTTCCCTGTGCTATACAGTAGGTCCTTGTTGTTTATCTATTTTATATATAGTAGTGTGTATATTTTAATCCCAAACTCCTAATTTATCCCTGCCCCCCTTTCCCCTTTGGTAACCATAAGTTTGTTTTCTATGTGTGTGAGTCTATTTCTGTTTTGTAAATAAGTTCATGTGTATCATATTTTTAGATTCCACATATAAGTGATATCATATGATCTTTGTCTTTATTCAGTGTCCTTTTGATGTGATCTTAGCAAGTTAAATCAGAAATGGGAGAAGAGTGATCATAAAGTTCATAGCCCTTAACTCACAGATGAGGCCCAGAGAGGTGCTGTGATTTGCTAGAGGTCACGGGGTGAGTTATTGACAAATTCAGAACTGAAACCCAAGTCCTTTGGCTTCCAGCCAGTGTTTTTTTTCTTAATTAAACTTTGTTGACATGGTTTGCCTATGTTTGTTTGGGACCCCTCTGAAAGCAAATATTGCCTCTCTCTGTTCTTTTTCTGTTATTCCTCTAATGTTCTACAAAAAGTAGGACAATCATATTTGTATAGTCCAAATTGAGACACTTTTGAGAATGAAAACGAGGTATTGCTAATAATTAAGCATGATGCATACTGGTGAATGAGCTTTATTTTACTGAAGTTCTGTTTTTCTTTTATAAATTTTTCTAGGGTGTTCCTGCCCTTCAAGGAGCTTCTGTTCCCAGTCACCATAACCCCAGGGAACAGGGATAGGAGCTCTTTCAGACCAAAGTCCTTCTGTAAACCCACATTTGCTCTTTCTCTATCTCTCTCTGTCTCTTTCTGTCTCTGTCCCTGTCTCTCTCTTACACATACACACACACGCACACGCCTGCTGTGGAACACACCTTGGGCACCAGAAAGATACCTACATCTTAGACTAATTTGGTGCAGAAGAGAGGAAAACACCCCAGATAAGCAAGGGGGACTAGATAGAGTGGTTCTGGATAAAGACAGAGGGAAGAACTAACTTCACCACTTCTTTTTCCCTATTTTGAGCCATTCTTCTTTCTCCTTTCTGCATTCTAAACGAACTCCCTGGGTGCATTCTTTAACATCTCACTTCACTCTTTCCTCTTGCCATGAACATATACACTTTGCAACATATTTAATTCAATTGCTTGTACAGTGTTATAAGCATTTTAAAGGCATAAGCTCCTTGAGGCCTGGAACAAAGATATTTGTTTTGAGTAAAGAATCTTCAACAAGAACCTCTCACTGGAAGAGAAAAATAGGATTTCTGTCATAGCAGGAGGAATCTAGGACAGGTTGCAACCAAGGTAGAACATCCTGACTTTAAACTTCAGGAGATTATTCCTGAGAACACTTGTGAAATTAAATTTTCTAGTTTTTAAACAATTTTCTCATTTTTATGTAAACAATAATATCACGTAATTGGAAAGAAACTTGTCAGTCCAATTCTCCACTAGATCCTTAGTGCCTGCAACAGTGTCTGACCATCCTAGCTGCTTAGTAAAAGTTTATGAA
This sequence comes from Balaenoptera borealis, assembly GCF_965194805.1. Classification (NCBI taxonomy): domain Eukaryota; kingdom Metazoa; phylum Chordata; class Mammalia; order Artiodactyla; family Balaenopteridae; genus Balaenoptera; species Balaenoptera borealis. Next base: position 46,413,991 of record NC_138870.1, read on the forward strand.
ATGATGTCAGGTCGTCCTGCCAATAATGCGGGATTCTTGAGATAAACGCTCACAGTTCGGCCCAACACGTGTAATAAATGTACTAAGTTTTGTGCTACAGAGAAGACATTGAAAGTAAGATAAGTGTCGACATGAGGAGAGCACACATTGTGCAGGAGAAATGAACAAACAGCATGGATTGCGATAATGCAGCATATGACAATAGTGCTATGATAGAGGTTTAAAAAAAAAGGCTTCTTTCACTTACTGGAAGGACAGGCTGATTCAGTCTTGGAAGGAAAATCATTAAGGAGGTGGCATGCACTAGAAAAATGAATGGGTTTTTAACAGAGAGTGAAAATTATTTGTTGGGAGGCAGAATAATCTAATCTGAATATAATTTGGATATGAATAAGGGTTGTAGGAGATGAAGGAGGGAGCATGGGAAGATCAGGGTATTTGAGGAAAAGCAAAGAAGCCAGGGATCCTGGAGGAGAGTGTGCAAGGTAAAGAGGATCCAAGGTCAGGTCAGAGAGGTAATAGGACAGGGAGGAGGGAAGGATGTGTAAGTCACTGGAAGGACTTTATGAGGAAAGTGTGAAGCTGTTAGACGCTTTTGCGCAAATACTGGAGATAATTCTCACTTCACTGCTATGCTGAGAACAGACTATCAGGGATCAGGGATGTAAACAGGGGGACCAGTCAGGAGACTATGACAATAACCCAGATAGAGATGATGATGACTCAGACCAGGGTAGCAGCAGAACTGGTGGGATTCTTGTTGTTGTTTTTTTTGTAAGGCTTTTTATTTGTGGTGTATCATACAAACAGAAAAATGCACACATAGTAAATGTAGAACTCAAGGATTTTTTTTTTTAACAAAGTGAACTTACTTGTGTAATACCCACCCAGATCAAGATATAAAACGTTACCAGCACCTCGGAAGCATCTCTCTGTGCCCCTTCCCAAGTATTATCTCCCCCAAAGTAACTCCTACTCTGACTTCTATCATGAGATTAATTTGACTCTATTTGAACTTCATATGAACAGAATCACACAGTAGACACGCTTGTGTGTCTGGAATCTTTCATTCATTATACTTGTGACAAGCATCCATGTTTTACATGTAGCAGTACTGTATAGTACTTCATTTATTCATTTTATTTTACTCTATCGTAGGTAGACATTTGGGTTGTTTTACCATGGAGATATTATGAATAATGCTGCTGTGAACATTTGTATACCTGTCCTTTAGTGCGCACTATGTTGGCATTTCTGTTGGGTTTTTACCTAAAAGAGGAATTGCTCAGTCAGAGGGTGTGGCTTTAGTAAATTCTGCCAAAAAGTTTTCCAAAGAGTTTTTACCAATTTAAAGAACTGGTGGGATTCTGAATACACTTGGAAGGTTGAACCAACAAAACCTTGCTGATTAATTGGAAAAGAGAAAGAGACTGCACAGGAATGACCTTAAGTTCTTTGGCCAGAGCCCTCAGAGAGAGGGTTATTTTTTGCCAGTGGCAACTGAGATGTGGAAGCCTGGAGGAGAAGATTTAGGGAGAGATAAGCACTCAGCTTCAGACAAGTTAAGCTTGAGATGTCTCTGAGTCATCTCTTGGTGGTATCAAGCTGGCAGTCGGGTATATGGGTCCGGCGTCCAGGGGGTGGTCTGGGCTGAAGATACATACTCGGGCATCACCACTTATTGCAAAGATGGCTTTAGAGTATAATCATATAGAGTTAGATGCAGGACATTAGTATTAGCTGAGTTAGTATAGACTCAGAAAAGTAAATTATAGATGGAAGTTACAAAGCATTGGGATTTCAAAGTCTGTGTTTTGAACCACAATGTTGAATTGCTTTCAAAATGATTATATGTTCTCTGTGCCCTAATGATGTGGAATGTATCTCAAGAAACCTGAAGGGACTGTATTAAAATTATACAATTGACTAATAACTTATCTTAAACTGGTAAAACATAACATTTTTACTACAAAAAATAAAGAAAATAAAAATCAAACACAGCTTACTGCCTAAGGGATAACCAAAATCTGTTGTATTTCTTTCTTGACTTTTTTTCTTAGAATATTTGAAAATGCTGGATTCCACCAAAATTCTATCAAAATAGCCTGTTTATAAAGCAAAGCTTAATTTTTTGCTTTCCATGGCAAGGGAGATCACTATCTTGTCAGAGTCTTAAGAAAGTTTTTTTGTTTTGTTTTGTTTTTATAGAGGGACGGGGGTGGGTGTCGACGTATAATGTGGAGATGTAGTTTAAGAAGGAAGTTTCAATGTGAGGTGTGCAGATGATTAGATAAAGATAATGATATAATAGTTTAGGATTGAGAAAGAAAGCAAGGCAAGGATTATGAAGTGAGAATTTTGAAGTCTTGGATGGTAAACAGTCATTTGATACTATCATTCAATGTACATTTAAAAGTTAGTTTTTTTTTTTGAGCAGAGTTCCTGAAATAAACAGTAAAGTATTTGAAACTATTTCCCTCCTGGGCAAGAGCTTCCTGAACAGGGAAGTCAGGTTAATGTTTACAGTAAGCCGTATGGGTGTAGAAAGTCTTCAGTTCTTAGCATACGTTGCAGGTAACTGAGATCACATTGTGTAGAAAATTTTGTATATTATGTTCTTTTTATTTACTTTCTGCCATTTTTCTATGTCTTCAAAATCTGCTGTAAACACCAGGTAAAAGCTGCGAAGTTTTATTTCACAAATTTACCTAAATTGAATTATTCTGCTGAGCCTAACTGAGTTATTTCCTGTTTTAACTTATATAAATAGCACAGGGATGAATTTACTTATACACAGAGATATTTCTGATTTGAGATTGTTTCCTTTAGATAGATCATTTGAGGTGAAATTATGGAAGATCAAAGAATTGTAGTCGCATCTTAACACGAATGTGGCTTTTTGGTTTTGTTGTGGTTCTTTCCAGATAAGCTCCAATCACGTCGGTCAAGCCATCTCAGTGGGCAACCTCATTCAAGTTCACTCTGCCTATGGGTATTTTATCTCTTTTTCCCCCATGCACAAAATAGTTTAGATTTTCTGCCAAGGGAGAAAAAAAATGAGGCAGATATTTAGAGCTCTCTGTATATATGAGCTTGCTCTTTATTCTCTATAGCTCCAAACTGTCAGAATTTTAAAAGCTAGTGCAATCATGCAACACATTTACCAGGAACAAGTTATTGAATTATCAACCCTCATCAAAAATGGTAAAATAAGTAAATCTGCTGATTTTCCTCAGCAATCACAAACAAAACAAAACAAAACATCTTAGGGTTTCACTTAAACAAATAAAAATAAACCCCTGTGAGTTTACTTATACACAGTATATAAAATAGGTTATGTGGCGCTTTAGAGAAAAATGCACATAAATGCCCAGTTCCCAGTTGGTGCTGCGTTAATGGGAATACAAATGAAAGTCATGTCTGTCTGTCCGCCTAAAGGCACAGCTCAAATTCCACCTCCTACTGGAAGCATTCCCCTGAGCCACAAGACACCGTCTAGAGGCCTAGAGCCCATTTTGCACTCAACATCTTTTTCCTTGATTAAAGTTACCCATATGTGTGAAGAGCCTCCGTTAGACTACGAATCCCTGGAGTCCCTGGAGTGTTCCTATTTCGTTCACGTTTGTGTCTCCAGCACCTTATAGGATTTGAACAAAGAGATATTTGTTGAATGAGATATAATTTTGGATTATCTGCCGTTTGGGATTTTCCACACCATTGCTCCCTACTGTCAATGTTCCTAATCCTGAATTTACAGATAACCCAAGATAGTGTTAGATCAGCAAGTCTTAATTATACAGCATCAGGCATCCCAGTAGGAGAGAGGGCGCAAAGCAACTTCACTGGACCATACTTTCTCACTGATTTCTGTGACTTCAAAGGCTTTCCCTGAGGGGATGGTGGGAATCAGGTTGAGTGAGGGTGGGGGAAAGCAGGGAAAAGAAAACCCTCAAGTGAGGGCTGAGATGGGAAGAGGTGGGGTAAGGGAAGTTTGCCTAAATCTTCCGCAGCTCCCTTAGAAATTGCCCCTGGGAAGGGGAAGGGGGAGGGGAGGGGGTGATGGCTGGAAGCCAGGGAGGGGATGGTGAAAGGCTGACAGATGGAGTGCTCCCTTTGAGGGCTCTCTAAGGACCAACCGTTGCAAAGCTACACAATGTACAGAAGTAAATCAAATTGAGGAACATGTGCACTAAAGAAGGGGAAAGATGGGAGGGGGAAGAGGGCACACAGTAGAGAGGGGGCTGAGAGAGTGAAATGGAGACCCTCTCAGAGCCTGAAGAAGAGGGAGCAGAGCTGGTTAGGGAGAGAAAAAGGAAAAGGAAGCCAAGTCTTGGGAGGCTACTGTTTATCTGGAACAGTTGGGGGGTAAGGGGTAAGATACAGACAGGGAGGGTCATACAGCCACACTATCCCAAGACCTCAGGACACTCGGATGGGCATTTCAATTATTCTCAAATTTACGAAAGACTAAATTTTCAAGACCACCAATGGGTAACTGGGGTGGGGAGAGGGGAAGCAATATCTAGAGAAGGACTCCATCAGCATCCTAAATAATAGGTGGCAACTCTCCCCATGAATTATTGTGGGAGGTTCCTAGAGGAAAGCACAGTGGTTGGTTTTAGCCTGGCCTCAGCTGGTACCCACGGAAAATATTCAGAGCCTTAATTTGGCCTTTAAAGATGTTAAATCCCTTCTAGCCTAGGGGAATAAACAGCTCCCACCCTTAAAGCTGGATTTGGGCTTCTAACTCCTAGATTCATCTGGTGGGAGGAGTGGGGGCTGGCTATCAAGAGGCTGAGCCTGGGGATATTTTTTCATGGGGTCACTGGATGGGGTAGAGAGAGGTTTAGTCTTTGTCTTTGCTTTTTAACCTCTCCTCTCTCACCTCCCCTTTCTCAATTCTCATTTTCATCATCTTTTATTTATAAAGCCCCCACCCGCCAATATCTCCACACCCCTCCAACTCCCCTCATCATGATCCTTTTGAGCCTGGGGAAGGTGTGGGAGTCTTTACCTCTTTGATGGTGGAGTAAACTAAAACGAACAGGGAGAATTAAGGTCCTCAAGTCCAGGAATGAGCAAGTTTGGAGCTTCAATGTAGAGTGTGTGTAGAGTGACCAAACAGTGTACATTAAAGCTGGGATATTTTTAAATGTGAAAAGAGTGCTAAAAATAATTAACTGGTATTAATTGTTCTACATCAGGTGCAAATGGTGACTGTACTAGCAAACTAGAATTTATGGTCACCCTGGATAGGAATAAATTGGCATGTAACCCTATAGTTGTGTTTTGCCTCTGTGTGAGTGTGTGTGTGCACATGTATGTGTCTGAGGGGAGGGCAAGGGTGGGATGTTTAACTTGTCACAGAGAATCCCTCTTTTGTGGTAACTACCTAGGACTGTTACTTCCCTTTATCTAACCAAAATGACTCCTTGGAGGAGGTGGAGTATTAACTTATTCCATTTTTATTCAAATCATCCTCTTGGTGTTTAAGGATTAAAAGGATAAAATAATAATAAAAATAAACAAAAGGGACATAGCAATAAGCAGGCTTTCAAAGTACAGCATTCATTTCCTGGCTGTGTGATCTTGGGCAAGCTACTTGTCCTTTCTGTTTTGTTTGCTGATATATCCCCAGTGTCTACTGCATGTAAGAAGCAGTCAAATACTTATTGAAGGCATGAATTACGGGATCTCATTTTCCTCATCTGTTAAAAAAAAAGTGATAACAATAGCTCCCATGCCAAAGAGTTGTGGCAATTAAATGAAGTAATGTAGGTAAAACTCTCAATTCAAGGTGAACATTCAGAAAATGCTGGCTGCAAGTATTTCTAAAGGAGATAATATATGCAGACTACTGATGCAACAACGGTATGGTACAGACACTTTGCAAATGTGTTTCCTCCTTTATTCCTACCCTTTCCCCACACTATAATTCTGGTATCTTAAAATACTCACCTTTGAACCCCCAAAGGGCTTCTGTATTTATGTATTCTCTGTGTTACCTGATTCCCTGCCTTCCCAGCTCATACCAGGAATTGAAGTGTCAAGAAATAAAGGTCATTTTAGAGGAGAGAATAGGAGAGCAGGAGGAAGGGAAAAATGTCTGAGAAGTTCAGACAGACTTTTGTGGTTGAAAACCATTTATTGTAGAAGCAGAATGCCAGAGGTTGGGAACTGGGCTATGTGGCTGTTTCCTGTATTCTTTTGGTATTTTCCCTTCAAATTAGTGGGAGAAAGAGAAAATTCCACCTGGAAGATGAGTTCCCGGCTGGTGAGTATACAGCCTGCTTCTACAGCTAGCTTCTACAATGGTCTTCTTTCAATGCTCTGGTTGGCTCAAAGGTTTTATGTTTTATTTTCATAAGACAGGTTATTCTCTCTGCTCTGAATTCATAAAATACTGTCTGAGAGCATGAGATCTGGGACAGAGTGGGGCTCAGAGAAGGCCAGTTGAGTGAGGAGTATCCCTTCTATTGTAGGAGCTTCTAGGGACCAAGATGCGACCATCTCCTCATATTGCATTATCAGTTGTAGCGCTAAAAAGTCTCTCCTGAAATTGAATCTCAGGCAAGTGTATTGTGGGCAAAACATGATTCTTCTGAACACGTCCTGAACAATGGGGAACAAGATGAGAATGTCTTTCTGCCAGGTGCTTCAGTCTGAGACAGCAGAGAGGTCACTGTTAATCATTTTACTTTGTGTCCCTCCTGGAGCATCCAGGGGATAGATTCTGGATGCTTAGTGAACTATCAGTTATCTGCTTCAGGAAGGCAATATGGTGTAGTGGACTATTTGTATCCAAATCCCAGTACCATCATTTAGTACGCCATCACTTCCGGTGTGACCTTGGGCAAGTGATTTAACCTTTATGTATTTGATCAGTTTATTTATAAAACAGAGATAACAGTAATAATAATAATAATACCTCATAAAGCTGTTGTGATGATAAAAATAATACATGCAAAGCACTTAGCCTCTAACACATGCTAAATGTTTCATAGGGACTAGCTATAATTACTACAGTTAGTAATTAGTTTTTTCTCATTGACTTCTACCCACTCAATTGATGGATGCTTAGGAGAGGTGACATGATTGGAGCACTGGCCTAGTGGAGCAGACCACTGAAAGCTACTGTGGATGCAAGGGGACTGTCTCCGTAATGGTGCAGTGTCCACTTAGAGTAACTGAGCTTTGGCTGTGATCTGAGACTGCCAAGGGCAATGCTTTCCTTGGTCCTCCCAGAAGACCTGGTGTTATTCATCTCATTACCCTAGTTTTCTTCCAGTAGTATAAATTAAGGCTGGATTCTTAGGAAACCTCCACTGCCCCCACCAGATATTTCTCAGGGCTTGATTGAAGCCTCTTAAATGCAACTTAAAGTTTGCTGCTAAGACCAGGCAAATGTTCCTGGGGCTGAGTGTATGAGGGCAGAGTTGATGGGAACTAGTGAAGCAATCTTTTCATGGAATAGTCATACCACCATATACTCCAGAGTCTGGGGTTGGGGGGCGGCTATAAGATCCTTCAGAAAAATAAGTTTGGCTATTAGTGGGGAATGGGATTTTAAAGATAGCATGTTTTAACATCAATTTTACTTTCACAAGTTATATATGAATACATTATACTTGTCTAAAAAGAAAATCTTTTTTTGATACTTGCCTGACCTCAATCTATTTTATCTCAGTCCTGAGATATTCTGAAAAGAAGACTCACTGTTACCAGTTTGTGTATATCTATTATTTAATGTATGTGTGTACATATTAAAAGTTAAGTGTAACTACAGCATGGCTGAACCTTGAAAGCATGGTCTCACTGAAAGAAACCAGACACGACAGGCCACATATTGAATGATTCTATTTCTATGAAATGACCCAAAGAGGTAAATCCTTGGAGACAGAAAGCAGAGCAGTGGTGACCAGGGACTGGGGTGACAGGAATGAGGAATGACTGCTTATGGGGGGGTGGGATTATCTCTTGTGTTGATGAAAATGTTCTAAAATTGGTTCTGGCGTTGGTTGCACAAGTCTGTGAATATACTAAAAACCACTGAATTGTGTACTTTAAATGGGAGAATTGTGTGATATATTATCTCAATAAAGTGGTTTATAAAAAAAAAAGTTAAGTGTATCATGTTGAACCTATATTTCTAAAAATCATTTTACACTTTCCCCCACAGCATGTTAATACATAAAGTACATTTCTTTTTAGTATATATACACCAGCTCATGCAAATTAAATAGTATTCCGTTATTTAGCTAAACCATTGGTTATGTAACATATTCATAAAGTACTTTTTCGCTATTAAAAACAATACTACAGGGGCTTCCCTGGTGGCGCAGTGGTTGAGAATCTGCCTGCCAATGCAGGTGACACGGGTTCGAGCCCTGGTCTGGGAAGATCCCACATGCCGCGGAGCAACTAGGCCCGTGAGCCACAATTACTGAGCCTGCGCGTCTGGAGCCTGTGCTCTGCAACGAGAGGCCGCGATAGTGAGAGGCCCGCGCACCGCGATGAAGAGTGGCCCCCACTTGCCACAACTAGAGAAAGCCCTCGCACAAGAAGACCCAACACAGCCATAAATAAATAAATAAGTAAATAATTAAAAAAAAAAAACAATACTACAATGAACATCTGTAGTCCATACACGGTTCCTTGGGCACATATGTAATTATGTTGGACATGGAGAGGGATTCCCTGGTGGTCCAATGGTTAGGACTCCGTGCTCTCACTGCTGAGGGCCTGGGTTCAATCCCTAGTTGGAGAACTAAAATCCCACAAGCCACGCAGTGTGGCCCCCCAAAATAATAAAAAAAATCAAAATAAATAAAAGTAGACTACATAAAAAAAGGAAGACATGGAGAAGTGGAGTTTTTGAAATATATATTTATATAATTTGATTTTCTACCTCTGCCACTATACTGAAAGTTGGTTAAGAATGAGAAATTTTAATTCAGAAATGAGAGCCCAGAAATAAACCCATGCATATATGGACAACTAATTTATGATAAAGGAGCAACGAACATACAATGGAGGAATGATAGTCTCTTCAATAAATGGTGTTGGGAAAAATAGACAGCCACATGCAAAAAAAAAAAAAAGAAAAGAAAAGAAAAGAAAAGAAAAAGAAAGTAGACCACTATCTCACACCATACACAAAAATTAACTCAAAATGGATTAAAGACTTGAATGTAAGACCTGACATCATAAAACACCAGGAAACATAGGCAGTATGCCCTTTGACATCAGTCTTAGCAATAACATAACTGATATGTCTCCTCAGGCACGGGAAACAAAATAAAAAAGAAACAAATGGGGTAAGTCAAACAAAAAACTTTTGCACAGCAAAGGAAACCATCAACAAAATGAAAAGACAGTCTACTGAATGGGAGAAGATATTTGCAAATGATATGTCTGATAAGGGGTTAATATCCAAAATACATAAAGAACTTATACAACTCAACAACAGCAAAAAAAAAAAAGATTAAAAATGGGTGGAGGGCAGAATAGACATTTTTCCAAAGAAGACATACAGATGGCCAAAAGGTACATGAAAAGCTGTTCAGTATCACTAACTATTAAGGAAATGCAAATCAAAACCACAATAAGATATTACCAAAAAGGTCTACACATAACAAATGTTGGCGAGGATGTGGAGAAAAGGATATGGGAGGCAGATGGTACAGAGCTTTCAAAGGTGCAGAAATTTCCCAACAGATTACAACGAATGGAAGTACTTTTTTGTAGTTGGAATGAGTCACTCTGTATGCCCTGTGGATGCTCAAATGTACAGGCCTTGAATGAATGTGTGGGAGAAGGTTGAGTCAAATGTTCTTCCCAAAAGAGACAAGGAATCTGGGGAGTCCCAAGAATAGGGTACACCCAAGACTATTACTTGGTTTCTAGATCCACTTTTTTTTTAATTTTTACAATTTATTTATTTGGCTGTGCCAGGTCTTAGCTGTGGCATGCAGGATCTTCATTGCAGAGTACAGGATCTTTTAGTTGTGGTGTGCGGAGTCTTTAGTTGCGGCATGTGAACTCTTAGTTGGGGCATGTGGGACCTAGTTCCCTGACCAGGGATCAAACCCAGGCCCCCTGCATTGGGAGCGTGGAGTGTTAGCCACTGGACAACCAGGGAAGTCGTCTAGATCCACTTTTGTCACTAACTTTGTTACCTTATTAAAACTTGGGGACACAGACTGCACACTTTTGAATGGGCTAGTGTTATTCACCCTCAAAGGGGAATTGTAACATTTAACTGTCATCATCGCTGAATGGAAGAGCTGGAAGGAAGCCAAGAGATCATAATCCAACCTGGTTATTGACTAGTGACATGAGGCCCAGAGAGCTTAGATCACTCATCATGGCTACACAATTAGAGGCAGAACAAGGTTTAAGAACGCAGGTTTCCTTACTCCCAAGCTTTTTTCACCCCACTGCATCACAGTGTGAAAGAATGAAGGACTTTGCAGTTGTAAGGGAGGGTTATTCAATTTCCCAGTTTCTAGACTGTTCAGAAACTCAACTGAAACCTCTGTTTTACCCCAGTCTTTATTCAGTAGAGAGTCATGTCACAAATCACTTTGCTCCAACCTGTTTCACAATTATTTTTTGACCCCGTACCACTTCCCTACTGCAGCACTGAGCTTCTTGAGATCAGGGACTGTGCTTCCTTTACCTTCTGCCCCCATCCCTAGACCACCCCAACCCTGTACTAGTCTTTGGAGAATAGCTTTAAGATCTGCTCAAGTTTTACCCGGAATATGGGCAGCCTGAATTCTCCCTTTCTGGAAGTTCACTGTCCTACTCTCCACAGTCCCTAATTTATGGCTCCAGACTCCGTTTGTTGGTGGTGTTGGTTTTAATTCAGCAAAAGCTAGCCGTCTCCCGAGGGAAGGTGAGAAGGAAGGACATCTGGGGATCTTTCAGAACAGGGTATGTGGCTTGCAGCTCAGCACCCTGGGGCCTAATGTCAGGCATTGGTCCCTGGTCCTCAGTGTCTGGTCGAAGAAGGCAGTTTCCAGCCCCCTTAGGGGCCCTGCAGGCTGGTCCCCTTTGGGGGTCGGGATCACTGGGAATACTAATTAATTCATTAGTGGGGTTGATGGATTATCAAGCTGTCTCCTGGCAGAGGGGCCTTGGGGGAGGGGGGAAGGTAACAGATTGCTGCCCATAAATCTGCCTGTTGCCTCGCTTCTCTCTGCTTCAATGGCTCCCAGCGTCAGGCCTGTGGGCCCGCAACTGAGCGCTGGTTGCGTTTTCTCCGCCCAGCAGATGGTTGTTAACAGGTTAGCTCAGAGCTTTACAAAAAGCGGCAGAGAAAGAAGGAAGGGCTGGGGATTGGCCCTCTGGCCCAAGAACCGTGTTGGGGGAGGAGAAGTTGTACAACCGCCTTGTATTCTGCCCCCACCCCTTGCTCCTGCTGACAGCATCACCACCCCTCCCCCACCCCCGCCCCTTTCTGCTCTCTCCGAGTTGAATAGCCAACCGTATAACCGTCCAGGAGCTGTGATGAGGGTGACCCTGATGAAACCGATTCCACTCCTCCCTCCGAAAAAGGCAACCCTTAAAGAAAATTTAAGAGTTTGCCCTCTTGGACGCCCTACCGAGGCTGCACGCGCAGGCACACACACTACACACAATCGAACGTGTTTTGAGAGCTAATCCTATTGTGTCCAGTCCCTTACATCTGTCAGAGAAAGCAAGGAGCCCCACAGAATGTTCTGTCCCCACCCTCATCTTTGTCTCAATATGTTCACCTTTCTGCTAATCCACTACTCCTCTCTGCCCTCTGAACATTTCACCGGCAGGATCCTAACACCACCAGTATCATCAACTCTCAAACATCCATGGAGGTCGCTTCAAAGGCACAAACAGGGGATCGATCCATCCTATACATACTCAGTGCAGCTGTGTTCTAAACACAAATTACTCCATAGATAAATCTCCTCTGGCTGAGCTGTAGATTCTGATTTGGTTTTTAGAAATCCACCATTCCTAGCATGTGTAATTTAATGACTCTGAAAATGAAGTTTATTTTGCTGAGCGGATATTTCCTGGATAGGGATGCAAAAAAGATTGGTAAAAGCTCAGAGATTTTCCTATGAACTGAAAAAAAGTATTAATTTCTATTTTCTGGTTTTCTGGGAAGGACAAGAGTCACATGACACCTATATCAGAATTTTTTTTAAAATTAACTATTTTAAACCTAAGGTATTCCTTTCAACTTTATTGGCAGTAAACTATCTTTTGTTTTAACCTTTTGCACATTTCCTTACAACAAGGCATATTTACAACTCTTCATCTCTATCACACACATGTGCTTACATTGGTAAAGTGATTTCCAAAAAGCCTGGAGGATTGCCTTCAAGTCAATTTCAAAAAGAGGTTGAGCTTGGACCCAGAATCCTGTCTTGCTATTGATGGAAAAAACTTAAGTGATTAGGTCATTTTACAGATGTGAAAATTGATGCCAGAAGTAGAGTTGAACTATTAAAGATCATGCAGCCAATTGCTTATCCAAGCACCCTTCCCTTCCCTCCTCAGAATCACTAGAAGATTGCAAAATCCTTTACACCTTAAAAAGAACTCACAATTATGTATTTGATCTTGGTAAATTTTTACACAAGGTAGTATTCCAAATTTGACAATCTCTACAATGAAGATTCCACACTTTGACTTGGTAGCCTGGTCCACAGATAGCTATCTGTCATAAAGCATATACATGTATTTTCTTTAAATCTTTCCAGATGTAGTTTTCTTTTTTCTCTTCTAGCAATTTAATCTTACTTCAAAATGCCCCAGGAGTTTTAGGAATTATTTGACCCTTCTTTCCTTCCAAGTTCATTACCAATCAGGAGAACTTTTTCTACCTGAATGCTTAATGATATATTTTTGAAAAACAATAGCGAATTCCAATTTGTAATTTGGGGAGTTAAGTGTCCTCAGAATAAAAGATTTCATTCATTTGCTTTTTGTTTTTAAAATTTCAAACAAACAGAAAAGTTGAAAAAACAGTACAATAAATATAGATATAGCTTTGTCTATATTAAAATGAAAGGGTTTTAAATGGGAATATTTGACAGGTTAGAAAGAAGGGAGAGAAAGATTCTTCTTCCTTCTACTTTTAGAGTTTGGAAGTTTTAAAGCCAAAGACCCCCATCCACATGTGTAAGGTAACAGTCAGTCATGTCGTGTCGTGGGCATGTATCTTTCTCATTCTTTGACTCTTCAGACGTGGACCAATATTTTTATTTGCCCTTATTAGCTCTTATTAGCTCTTATTACCTCTCAACTTCAGCAACTCTCCTCCCATATTCCCCTTCTACCAACCTCTATCCCCATTTAAACCAACCAACCAACCAACAAACAAACGAATGGCTAAGCAGGACCTGACCAGAGGAACCCTTTGAAGTGGGCGTGTCTTTCAGCTGTGGAAAGGGAGGAGTTAGACTGCGGGCAGTATCACCCCTCCCTGGACAGCTGGGAAAGCAATCAAAACTGCTGCAACTCGAGCCTCCGGCCAGAGCGGCGCAGGAGCTGCCCAGAGGCTGTGGTCCTGAAAGCTCCACTCCAGGGAACTAACCAGGGAGAGGAGGTACTGAAGACCAACTAAACCAGCTGCATCAGCCCAAGGCGTCCTGGAGGAGCATACAGAACTCCAAGGAAGGAGTAGAAAACATAGCAGTCAGAGGAACCAGACCCGGGGGCATTCCTAAGGGGCAGTGGCCGGGTTTAACATGGATCGCTAAAAGCACCTCCTCCTATGATCTGGATGGTCAGGGAGACTTGGCTTCTCTGAGTCTCCTCCAGGACACAGATTCACAGAGTTCACGCCAGGGATTGCCACTGACAGAGGTGAGCCAGCGGATGGGGTGGTATGGGGACTCCTAAAGTTTCTGTGGGTAGTTCCTGCAGACCTAGAGGAGTAGTTGGTGTGAGGTAAGTCTCTTCTGGGCTAAATAAGGAGGGAGCAGGATTTCGGAAACTTGAATAGAGAAGCAGAGTCAGAACACTTAGGGACAGATATTAAAATTGTAATAATGTCACTAATTCCCATAGCACCTATCACTCAAAGTGAAACCCAGATACTCTCAATCATTTTTATAAAATAGAGATTACAAATTATACTCCCATTGCTGTCAAGCCCGTTCTTCCATTTTATTAATGCTGAAGAAAAGGACCAAAAAGTTTAACTGCTTTCCTGAGGTGGCTTACCAAATATGTTGAAAGAATTGACCTAATCCACCACTCTGCTTACAGTTTTTTTGGCTCTGCAAAGAGTGAAGGGGGTGGGGTGCGGAGGGAAATGAAAATAGAAAAGGGAATGAGAAAAGATGTTGGAAAGCCATGGGGCATATTCTCACCATTGCCCCCATTTGCTCTGCTAAAAATCCTTAGACATTTGGCATCAGTGGTGGGACCTTTCCTTTTCCTCAGCTCTTTCAGATGGGAAATCAGAAGAGAAAGATTGTCCATATATATTTTTGCCTCCTCTGCCTCTCATCATTCACCCACCCCTAAAAATGTGTTCAGAAAAATAATAATAAATGTAAAATGCCTCCCTCATTTTTTGACAGAGGGACCAGAGATGAAATGCTGAAGAACAAGGAGGGAAAACTGAAGGATTGAGTAACTTCTGTTTGCAAAGTTCACCATTAGGATCTGAGGCTATGAAAACTAAAGTATGACATGTCTATGCTGGATAAGGGGTGTGTGCGTGTGTGTGTGTGTGTGTGTGTGTGTGTACAGGTATTAATCAACAAGGAAAGTGGAGCGTGTAAAAGTCTGAATAGGAAGAGCACAGAACAGCCTAATGACTGTTTCCAGGCAGCACAACTTATGAGCACCCTGGTCTGCATTCTGTCTTCAGTGCAAAGACTTTGTAAATCCAAGCAAGGCATTCAGTCTCTCTGATCCTTAGATTCCCTAGAAACTGGTCTGAATAGTCCCCTTCCTGTTGTATGTAGGATTTAGTCATAGGATCAGGAGGTGAAGTTAGTGCAATCAGCTTTTAAGAGGAAAGACACTGTCTAATCACCACAGACACACACGCAAAAGCTCCTTACTCACTTATTCATCAATTGAAACTTCTCCACAACAACTCAAAAATTAGTAAAAGTGTAGGACGAATTCCAGGACAGCCCCACACAGTAGTAATGCCCAATGACCTCAGCCCTAGTGATGAAAGTATTGGGTCGCCGTAATCATTGCCTCAGCAAACATTTTTTCTAGAACAGATTTTTTTAAAAATGAAAAATATGTGGAAAAAAATTTTGAATTTGAGAGAATCGGCTAAACTTAAAATTTCACAGAAGGATCCTAAAGAAAGGGGAAAATTCTGTTATAAAGTGTAGCTACATAAGGAAATCCAAATTCCAAGATTAAAAAATAAAATGAGCTTTATAGGATCAGAATGTGTTTGGGGGTTGCAGGGGGGCCTGTATTGTGTCTCCAGAGCCAGTACTCATTGACTTTTGTCATACTGGAATGTGCTTCATGTATATTTTGAGAGCTAATTTCTTTTCTAGGAATTGCGGAAACCTAAAAATGGTGTATCAGGATACTTTGTGCAATAGTGCTATAGACTTGCCCATACAGCTTCTATCAAACAATTGCCAACCCCTACATTTACATAATAACTTTACAAAGTACTTGCTTTCATAAAAGCTTCTAAATGAGACATGAAAGACAAAAATATTATTTCCATTTTGCCCCAAGGGTAAAATAATTAAAATAATTTTTCTGTGCTCATATAGTAAGAGAGTGATGGAACAGAGTTTCAGTTTCATGCTTCTTTCAATACACCTCTGAGCTGGTTCATTAACAGGCTGAGATCCATGGTAGAAATGGGTACCTGTTCTAGACAGAGCCAAGTTGGTTTCCTTGATCAAAACTCAGAAGTGCATCACACATACTTTCAACTCTCAAATCGAAAACTGGATGTTTATCTTTTTTTATTTTCCTTCTGCTAACTTTTTAATGCATTGAAGATATTTAGGTGGAAAAAGTCAAAGGAAAGATTTTTTTCTTTATCTTTGAGGAGTCCTAGCTTTTACTTCTATTTGAGAGACTCTTCATTTTTCTCCTCTGAGCTCTGGCTCCTGATTCTGGTAGGAAAATCTTATCCCCAATATTGTTTAATCAGAGACAAAAGGAAAAATGTCCAAGTGCCAAGCATGGTCTGTAATCCACCAGAAACTTCATGACCCTGAAAATTCATGTGACTGAGGAGGAGTCCAGCCAACTGCTGTCTCCCAGTTATAAAACA
Source organism: Balaenoptera borealis (assembly GCF_965194805.1). Classification (NCBI taxonomy): domain Eukaryota; kingdom Metazoa; phylum Chordata; class Mammalia; order Artiodactyla; family Balaenopteridae; genus Balaenoptera; species Balaenoptera borealis. The sequence goes on from NC_138870.1 coordinate 46,430,264, forward strand.
GGATGCAAGAGGCTAACTTCCTTCTGGAATATGGTGGAAGAGTTTTAGTCAACCCAGTAGAGGCAGCTGATAGAGCTCTGTTTCCTCATCCTTTGTAACAGAACAGGAGCTTTCATATTTAATTTCATTAGGAGGTTGGGGGAGTGGGTTTATCAGGGAATTTTTTGAAATGGCTGTTGAGATGGAGCCATTGGCTCTTACTGGCATAAAATCAACATTAAACATAGAGTGTAATTACACCTATTTTGTCCACTTGGCCAGAAAAACTCATGGTGAACTTTAGGAACAAAACACCTAACACTTACATGGCATTTATGATGTCTGGCACTATTCAAAGTCTTTAAATGTATTAGTTCAGTTTATGCTCACAATAATCTGGTGAGGTAGGGCTATGATTATTCCTATTTTAAAGAGGAGGAGACTGAGGCACAGAAAGATTATGAAACTTGCCTAAGGTCACATACCTAGTAAGCAAATGAGCTGAAATTTGAACTCAGGTAATCTGACTCCAGGGTCTGTGCTGTCTAGCCACACTGGGGAAAAGGGAAGGTTATTAGGCAATTATCAGATGATCTTCTGAGCCAATCAGAGGAGGTTCCATACAGATAAGAGACACAGTAATTAATACAGCCTCCTTTTATTATTCACCCATGAGAAATAATTTTTATTTTTGAATAAGCAAATGTGTGAATGAGTTAGATAAGAAAACCCAAGACTAAACAGAAGACTAATAAATATATGGACAGTGTTTTATAGCATTTAAAGTTTACAAAACCCTTTCTCATATTTTTGACTTGCAAAACCACATAAAATATATTGTCTCCCTATTTTATCAAAGAGGAAATGAAAGATCAGAGAGCTGATATAATGTGTTTGAGACCAACAACCAGGAATAAAAAGAATTGGGATTAGAATGTGCATTATTCCAGCTTCTATGCTTTTGAAACTACACTACATATTCATGGGATTCCCTCAGAGCTAATGGACCAGTACCTATGGGAAAAGAGAAAGTTAAACTGGAGCCATCTACATCCTTTCCATGGTTAGTAAGAGAACAAAGATGAAAACTGGTTGCCTTTTATATTGTTTTAGCCAAAGTCATTTGGTTCTTTTCCTTTATACCTGCTGTAAATCTGATTTGAAAGCAGCTCTTTGACTCTTACAGAAACCATTACATTGCGTTAAAGGCAAAGGGTAGTCTACTCTGTTCTCTTAATCCCACTTCGTGATAGACGTGAGGATTGACAGAGCTTGGCTAGTGTCCAGAGGTACGGAGGTGGGGATGATAAAAAAGCTCAAATGCAGAGGCTAGGTTGGTATTCAGTTTCAGGGGCAATTCAGGGGACTCTCCTTTCCTCTCCTGCTATCCTTTCCATGCATGTACGTACGACCCAGTGATAATGATGATGATGAAGAGGAGATGAGAGAAACAGAAGGAAGAGGCAAAGGAGAAGGAAACAGAGTAAAACAGGAGGGGGGGGGAATAAATGAATGAAAGCAACAAGAAAACAATTTGAAAGAGGAAGGAATCCTGGAATATGAGAGTTAAAAAGCAGAGAACACTTAAACTAGCCTCCCTTTGGATGAGGATCGTTTCCTGGTGACTTGCTCTACTGATCCACATCTCCTGAAGCCAGAGTGCCTTTCTTTCTTCCCCATAGCTGTGATGGAGAAAAAAAGGAGAAAAAAAAGCATAAAACCTAGTATTTGGAATCAGAAGAACTGGTGTTATGTCCTGCTCTACCTGCTGTATGTCTTAGCATTTCCAGCACTTAATTTACCTGACCTGCAGTGACCTCGACTATAAAATGAGCATAACAATCCCCTTTTCCCTTAAAGTTTTGCTCTAAGACTACACAAATGTTATTATAATGACGTGTGGAACATTAGGTTTCCCAAGCCCACTCCATCCTCTTTGGCCTCAGAGTGCACCTGCCTCTGAAAGGTCTGTGTTACTTTAACAGAAAGTTAATTAGGTCTTTCACCCTCCCTCTGGATATCTGCCTGCGTTAGAAGTGCAGCTCAGCACACAAGCTCCATCATCCATATTAAAAGTGGGATTTTCTGACTTGGCCTGGCTAGCCAGTTGACCAATAGGTTCCAATGTGTGTTTTCAATCAAGCTGCTTACCCAGGAAGCCTTATTAAGTGAGTAAGTCAAGCTGACATGATTTCCGTGCTGATTAACATGAACCTAGGCTGTTTTTGCAATGCAGTCACATTAATTATTTATAGGAGGTAAATGAGGTTACAAGGAAAACAAGCTCAGATTACCAGAAACAAGTCAAATCATATATTTATATTTTTAAAAGCTATGTACTAATTCCTGCATTCATTGATTTGAGGCTCAAGCCTCAAGGATCAAAAAACATTTATCATGCTCTCCCCTTTCTGATATACAAAGGTGACGGAGGGTTTAACATTTCGAAGACTAGCTGGTGGAACTGGGATGCCCCAATGGAGTTTATTAGATACTTTTATTTGGTAAATTGTATACCTATGAATCTCTCAACAAATCTCAAAACAATTCAGGCTCTTCCAGAATTGAATGCAAAATATTGACTAAACCACCAGTCTCTTTTGGTTTTCAAATAAGTTTTACAATTGCAAATTTTTCATAGAAAATTCTGACTAAAGAGTATCTGTTAGGCAAGTGAGTTAGTCAGACTATTTGCATGTTTGTCTGAAATAGTCTGCGCTATGTTTGCAGTCACTATGTTCTGTGAAGTTTAAAATCTGTTCCAGATTTTCCATTTTTAATGAAATCTTATAATAGTTGCACTAAAATAATCTTAAATAGGTTTGGCAGACTTCTGGCTTGTAATTCGAGCTGCTGCTGTATTCTTGTCTGAGGGTGTGAGATGCATGTTCAATGAAGAGTTCTCACTTTTAACGTATGGGTGGATTTGAAAGATAACCAGTGGTGACCGCCTCTCTTTTCCTGATCCTTTCTAGACACCATGTTACTAACACCTCTAACACCTCTAACACTAGACAGACCACAAGGCGCTTACTGAAAAACAAAACGCTCTTCTGGTGATGGTGAGAGAAATATTTCATGATCATGTTGTGTACCAGCAGAGTCAGTAGGAAACAAGGGATGTTATGAGTCAGATGTGTGTCTCTAAATAGAGATTGAGTAGTCCTTTGGAGAACATGTACAAAGTCTGAATGACCTCATTACAGTTTTTCACTTATTTTGTGGTATAGTTATATAACAGTTTTCTTATGTTATTGTTTGATATTCTTTTAACATTTTGCAATATTACAATTATTGTTTACATATTATTTAATTATAACTACTTTAGCATCTTCTTTCCCTTTCAGAAGTTTCTCTATTTGGACGATAATTTATATGCTCACCTTAGCTATTTCCTTTTATGATCTGAATTCTGGGAAGAAAGAAAAACATGTTTTGAGTGGTATATCAGTTATTTTTACATAAAATATCCATGAGATAAAGAACCTGAGAATAAAAAGAGTTGGGTATTGACTCTGCAATGAATAATCAAGTCAATTTCCTTTTCCTATAGTTTATTTTCTTATAAATGCTATAATTAAGTGAGTGTCCTGGGCATTTATCTGAGTTTAGATTAGTTATTTATAATGGAGAACTTGGGTTAGATAATTATAAGTTGAATTCCAATACAAATTCTGTGCTTTACGTCTAAGACACAAAAAGAAAATTTAGTTTTAAATCAAGTCAGATGTTCACAGGCACTAACCATTGCTGTTTCCTTTTCCAGAGTCTGGAAATGGCAAAAACTTATGTGAAACCCAAGGAGATGACAGAGTTGGTGAACACACCATCTTGGATGGACAAAGGTCCGGCTTCTCAGAATGAGATAAAGGAGGAGGAGAGAAGACCAGCTGCTTATGGGATGCTTGGCAGCTTAGCTGAAGAGCATGACAGTATTGAGGAGGAAGAAGAGGAGGAAGAAGATGGGGAAAAGCCTAAGAGAAGAGGTCCCAAGAAAAAGAAGATGACGAAAGCTCGCCTTGAGAGATTCAGGGCTCGAAGAGTCAAGGCTAATGCTAGGGAACGGACCCGGATGCACGGCCTGAACGATGCCCTGGACAACCTGAGGAGGGTCATGCCGTGCTACTCTAAGACCCAAAAGCTCTCCAAGATAGAGACTCTTAGACTGGCCAGGAACTATATTTGGGCGTTGTCTGAGGTCCTAGAAACTGGACAGACACCTGAAGGGAAGGGCTTTGTGGAGATGCTCTGTAAAGGGCTCTCTCAGCCCACAAGCAACCTGGTGGCTGGATGCCTCCAGTTGGGCTCTCAGTCTGTCCTCCTGGAGAAGTGTGAGGAGAAATCTCCTATTTGTGACTCTGCCATCTCTGTCCACAACTTCAACTATCAGTCTCCTGGGCTCCCCAGCCCTCCTTATGGCCATATGGAAACACATCTTATTAATCTCAAACCCCCAGTATTCAAGAATTTGGGAGAATCATCCTTTGGGAGCCACCCACCTGACTGCAGTACACCACCTTATGAGGGCGCACTTACTCCACCCCTGAGCATCAGTGGGAACTTCTCCTTGAAGCAAGATGGCTCCCCTGACCTGGATAAATCCTACAGTTTCATGCCACATTACCCCTCTGCTAGTCTAAGCTCAGGGCATGTACATTCAACTCCCTTTCAGGCTGGTACCCCCCGCTATGATGTTCCCATAGATATGTCCTATGATTCCTACCCCCATCATGGCATCGGGGCCCAACTCAATACAATCTTCACTGATTAGGGCAGTCAGACCAGCATTTCAGAGGAAGATGTGGAGACATTTCCCATAACTCAAATGGTTGAGCTGAAGACTCAGTGACCTTAATGGAACCCTATAGATACATATCAAACAAACATATCAAACAAAATAGTCCCAGTCTGTTTACACCTTCCTACACCTGTCTCTCTTTTCTCATCAACTTCTCATGTTGTATTGATTCCTTTATTTAGGGTCTTAAAGTGAAATTATCTGACTCTTTACAATCATGTGAAAATAGAACAGAAGCCCTGGATCCTATCTTAGTGGTGCCAAAAACTCACTGAATGATCTATGCCAATTAATTTTTCATTTCTGGCCTCTGTTTAATTACTGGTAAAATCAGTCAATTGTTCTAAGTCTAGATAATTTCTAAAGTCCTTCATAGTTCTGAAATTCTGTGACTTTGGTGATCACTCCTATAAACTTCTTGAAAGTGGAAGGATTGAGGAGTAATAGGAAATGGACACCGTGCGTGGAATGATCAAATGGAATTGCCAAAGGAGCACCAGTTGCGTGTCTCTCGGGGACTTGATGATAGGACTTCTTTGCATTTATCTAAAAGTAGCTTCCAGAGGCTAACATTCTAACTTGGCTGTCACTGTGAATAATGTTCTTTAGGAGATTAGCTCTATTTCTTGTTGGGCTGAAAGCTGAACATATCTTCCATAGTAATTTGAGAACCATAATAGAGATCTCATACCAACTTGATTCTTGATGACATTTCAAAAGCACTTTTTTCAGTACTAGAGGTGGGGCAAGCAAGTCACTGAAACCTCAGACTCCTACAACCAATGGGACTTGGAGAAGTCATCTAGACCATTTCATGGCCTTCATAACCTGAGGGCCCTGGAAATTCTGATGAAGCTCAGGTACTTCTATTGGAATCAGCAAAAAACCCAGGCCACATTCAAGAGCAATAAAATGGCTGTTGGATACTACCTAACCATCGTTTGGGGACTCTCTCCAGCTCACACCCGCCCATGGGAAAACCACTAGGTTTTCCTTGGCAAGATGAATTTCATTTGGTTAAGAAAAAAATGGTTAAAACCACTAGCTTTTGTCTACACATATTTTCTAGAAGCACAAGCCCCAATCGATTTATTGACCAAACTTGAGTTTTTCCAACATACATAAAATTCTTTATCTCATTCCCACTTTATCTCATTCCCACTCTTCCTCACTTCTAAAATATGTTATTACATATTGTAGATAACATTTCAAGTGACCAGACTTAGGGATGCAGAAATCAAATCCAAGGTCAGTGAATGCTTTTACCAATTTATGTCTTCACCACAGGTTTATCCTGATTTGCAGGATGTTTATTTTTCTTCATGTAACTCTTCTTTCCTTTATATCAGCAGTAATTTTGTCAAGTTTATTTTTTTCCAGAGAAATGTGATCTGAGAAATTTCACTGTCCTGTTCAATCTGCCAGGACAATTATTTAAAGCAAACCAAAAGCCTAAATGGTTTACATGATAGTGGATCACATCCTGCTGCTGCCAGAGAGGATAAGTTTAGGAAGCAGGCAGGGTACACAAATAGGGCCAATGAATAAAACTGATAAGGCAGATTAGTATGTCATTTTCTACAGCTTAGCTATCCCCTAAAACCTGCCAAACTATTTGTGTATCTTGACTTTCTTTACCCTCTTATTATCTCCTTACAGTCTAAGTCATTTTCTTTCCATTTTGCTTGCAGCACTAATCCTGCTGTTTTTGTACCCTTGGTTTGTAAATCCACTTGAAAGTATCCTTGAAGAGAGCTCTTAAACCCCATAAGCCACCAAAGTGGTTCCCCTCACCACGATTTGCCCTAGAGGGAATAGACAAGTAAAATGATTTATGAAGCCCTCCTATGTGCTTTCTGAGTCTATACTGGCACTTACCTTCCTGAGAGGCTATGGGGGGATCTATCCTTGAAGCTAGCATTTTGTGGCATTTAAGTTTGTAGATAATGAATGTTGTCTGAATTATTTATTAGTTATTATTTATTTAATTTATTTCTCCATTCCATGCAAATTCCTTGGGTTCTAAACATGTGCTTGCAAACCCACCCTAAGACTTCATTTGGAAAGTAGCTCATAATTTTGCTAGAAATTCCTGAGTTTTGGGGTGAGGGCAAAGGAGGAAGTTAGTGCAGAGTTATCTATAATAATTTCATAAAAAGCAGCAATAATTTGAATGGCTATGCAAGGTAATATTTTTAGATTTTTTTCCTTCACTCTAAGATGAGCCAGTTATTTTTTGGGAATCTGTTGTTTATGCTTTTGGGGAGTATGGTACCCATGAACCAGTGTGGGATTGTTCAGAGAGACTTTATAATTGAATAAAATTTGGAAATGCAGTGTAATTGGAAAGAACCTACTCTCCAACCCCAGATGGTCTTTTTCTTCTGGGGCCTTTATCCAATAATGCAAAGCAATTGCTTAAACATTTTGTAAAAAAAAGTTTTCCCTCTTTTCCTAGCAGAAATAAAGCTGTGAGTCTTCTTAGACATTGTGTTGCATTGTCAGTCTTCAAAGTTTTTCTTCACTCTCACCTATTAATTTTCTTTGACTCTAAATCATGCGAGCAGCAGCAGAGTACAGGCTGGCCTGTCAGGAGGATTTACACATCCCATATTTCAACTGATCTTGACAGAAGACTTGAAAGGTCCAAACCAAGTAGCTACAAGCCTAGATGCACTCTGCTACTCACATAATCAACCACGCAATTGAGAAAAAAACAAATCTAGGGCTTTGAGCATTCTAAGCCATCAAACAGGTAACTTAGATGACTTACAGAGAGGTGGACCACAGGAAGATGAACAATTATCCAAAATTTAGGTGGGCCTACCAACTCTTCAAAAAATTATGAAGCATGTTTTTTGGCAATAGCTCCAGCTCATGATTTTTTTCCTTCAGATTTCTCCAGTTAAAATTTTCCAGGGTCCCTTTTTACATGCATAAACTGCTGATGACAAAGAAATAATAATGATGATGATGATAAAAATAAACTTTAATAAAATATTACTGGTTAATCAAGGGAGAGAATTTGTTTAAAATAGCTAAGAAACAAACATTACAGAATGAAAGTCATTCTCCCACCCCATCCTCCATCTGTCCAGTACCCACTCTCCAACTAGAAACCACTTTTTAATTTTTAGTTTACTAGTTACCAGAGATCGTTTATGCATATATAAGAGAATATTAGGTACATTAGGTACAAATATGAAGTTAGATTATCCTCTCCTTTTTTCTTCTGTTTTTGGTAGCATAATATAACACGTTTCTGCATACTTTATTTCAACACATACGTTTGAGTAGTTTCATATATCATCAAACTTTCTTAATTCTTTGTTATAGCTAGTTAACATTTTAAGTAAAAAAAACCATAATGTATGATATTAAATTATAAAATTCGGATTTTTCCAATTTTTTGCAATACTGAATGAATAATAATGTACGCATCATTTGATGCTTATTAAGAGAACATTTAGCAAAGAATATTCTAGAGGAATACAGAGAAACTGCCAGATACCAGCCACAATCACATCTAGCTGTTAGAAATGCTTACTATGTACTGTCACTTTTCTAGGTGATTTACATGTATTCCTTCAATCTAAAACAGTCCCTCTAAGGGAGACACTGTTATCAGCCTCATTTTACAAATTATGAAGCTAAGGCATAGAGTAACCTGTTCAAGCTCACACTGCTAGTGAATGGTAGAGCCAGGATTTGAACTAGATGATTTATCCAAAAGGTTTGGTTGTTTGGCTGCTTGGCTGGTAGGTACATAATGTTGTCATATCTACAAAAGGCTAGAGCTGGTGGAAGAGGAGGTACTTTCTGACACCCCTCAAATTGTCCATATGACATATGGCACCCTGTTGTATCTGTGACCCAGGCTGGCCCATACCCAAGGTCTGAAATGGAACCTGAGAAAAGACTCTCTTTCCATTGACAAAAGCTCAGCTTTCAATTGTACATTGTCTACGTAGATATAGGTTGGCTCACAGATCAATGCTTTGTTTCTTGAAAGTGCCCATCTTTCCGAGGGCTTAAATCCATTTCATGGCTGTCATCTTATATATCTTTAGAGTTTTAGAAAGAAAGCTTTAACAGGGAATTATCGATATGAAAATAATAAAATCTTTTACAACATAGGAGCAGTCTATCTTCAAGATTATTTTTTTCTGTCTATCTAACTTCAGAGTATAGTTTGGTGCATTAATTGCAAGCATTGGCTTTAGGATCTAATAAATGATATTTTAGTTATGTAACTTACTAGTTGAATAACCTTTATTAAATTGATTACCTTGCAAAACCCTCAGTTCCCTCAAATTTAAAAGGGCAATAATAGCAATGACTTCCTCATAGGGTCATTCTGATGAATTAATTGAGATAACATGTCCAAAGCACATATTTAATAAATGGTATTTATTACCATTCATGTTACTATTCATTATTCTTTGATTACTCTCACACTGACTTTTCTCTTTGTCTCTAATAATATGACTAGGGAGTGCTGATGGTGACTGCAGTAGGTTTATTTAAGGAGTCCATAGAGATCTTTAGTTAAGAGGGTTGAATCAGACAGACTTGGGTTTGAAGCTAATGGGCTGAGTTCAAAGCTAACCAGGCAATTTATTTAACATCTCTGTGTCTCAAGTTCCTTCTTGACAAAAAGGGCATAAAAATTCCACCGAATTCATAGAGTTGATATGAGAATTAGAAGTGATGATAATGCCAATGAAGGGTTTATCTCAGGTTCTGGCACAAAGGAAGTAATATACTATTATTATTCTTATTGTTATTGTTATTGTTATTATTGGGAGTAGACGGGAAGAGATGAGGAAATTGAGAACAAGAAAGCAGAAAAGATCCTTTGAATTTATACAGTTGATCATTGAGTGGGGCCGATATCAAAAGCCAAGCCTTTTGACTAGTACTCCTTACGCTGGAATGTGCTGTTTTCTAACTCATCAGAGGGACACCTTTAACAGAAATCCTCAAAGGCAAATTTCCTGAATTTGGGAAATAGGAAGCATTGTATTTTTCTTTCTTTTCTAGAAATTGGCCTGGAGCTAAAAGAAGACTTGTGGTAGCATTTTGCTGTCATCTGACCTAAGACGATGTAGGAAAGGAATACTATTATCTCACAAATACATAGTACTATGTATTTCTTTTCAATTCAATTTTGCAAATAGTTGCGGAGCACTTCTTCTGGGCCAGGCACTAAGCCAAGGGCTGCGAATACACAAATGAATACATGACTGTGCTTTGTAAGTTTATAGTTCGACAGAGTATACATTAATAAAGCATTTCTACCCAGTTATCATTCAGTGTTGACAGCAAGGTGAGGCAAGAAGTTCAAGTATTATAGATGCTGTTTAACAGAGGAGGAAGCTGATACTCAGAGACATTTACTGATTAGCTAGGTCAAGCAATTAGTTAGAAGTTAAGTCAAAGACTATCTGATTACAATGTTTTGTTGGTTTGCTTGTTTTAGATAAGTAAAGTCCTGCTTTATTTGTGGTTAAATAAAACACATTTTCTGGGATGAGGTTAATGGATTATTATGACAATTTTGGGTAACTTACTGGTTGAATAACCTTGGTTAAATTAATTAACCCCTCAAAGCCTCAGTTGCTTTGCTAAAATGGCTAAAATGAATTACTACAAATATGAAATAAAGCAAAGAAAATTGTAGCCAAGGTCCGGTTCAGATGCATAGTAACCAGGGAAGTAGTTGATCATAAAATCAAAGGAATCCCATTATGGCTGTCATAATACATAAGAAAATAAAATGTTTGACCAATACCTCAAATGTGTGTTAAGTAAATGAATTAACTTGCTAAATGTGAACTGAAGAAAATTTTAGAAAATAATGGCTAAAGCCTCAAGGAAAGGAAGAAGAAATTGCTGTTTATTGGGCATCTAAACCAGGTATAAGTCCCAAAGTAAAGTTCTTAATGTTAAGTCAGTCTTCAAAATAAACCATTTGAAGGAGGTTCCAGATATTGTAAAAACCTATTTACACATTGTAGAAATGTGTAAATAAATATGACACCACGGCAAGTCATATAAACTCTGAGCTTTTGTTTTCTCATCCATAGGATAAGACGACCGTGCCATTAGAAACCTGAAGTTGCTCTCATCTTAATGTTTTTATGAGCAGTAAATGTCCATTTTCTCTGACCGATTACACATATTTTGAAAAAAAAGAGTGAATGATGATTGAATAAAAGATAATAGATGAAGAAAAAGTGGACTACAAAGCATAAAATCAAGGGGGTGCTTTGTGTGGTTTCCTAATTACTAGTCAGCTATCTTAAGAAACTGGGTGCCTTCAATTTATCAATTTAGACGGCAATTTTCTAGGCCATGAACTTATTCTCTAGCGATAACCGCCACAACATGTCTGGCAAGCCCGTAATCTACATTTAGCTAAAGTAAACTTATCAAAGATCAAATTGAGAAATTGTGTTATTCCTAGAGTTGTGCCCTTCCCCCCTACTCTGCCCCTTAAGTGGGAAAGAATAGGAAGATGTTGATCATGTTGTTTACTTGATTGCAAATACAGCATGTTCTCTGTTATCCATATGGGTAATTCATGTTGTAGATGACTGAAGAAAAATATTTCATATGAAGCTTGTTTCTCCATGCCAGTTTTATATTCCTAGTTTTTGGTGTGTGTGTGTGTGTGTATGTGTGTGTGTGGTGTGGCGTGTGTACACACACATATTCATGTATCTATATTTAAACAAACATATCAAGGTATGTATGTATATATGTGCATATATATTTGAAGGTATGTGTATACATATATTTTAATTGAAGTATAGTAGGTTTACAATGTTGTGTTATTTCAGATGTATAGCCAAATGATTCAGTTATATGTATGTGTGTGTGTGTATATATATATATATATATATATATATATATATACTTTTTCAGATTCTTTTCCATTACAGGTTATTACAAGATATTGAATATAGTCCCCTGTGCTATACAGTAGGTCCTTGTTGTTTATCTATTTTATATATAGTAGTATGTGTATGTTAATCGCAAACTCCTAATTTATCCCTCCCCTGCAAAGGTACATATATTTAACACGTATAGATTATTACATGTTGAAAACACACACACACACACACACACACACACACACACACACACACGCCTTTGAATGTACTCTGAAGTCAAATGGAACACTTTTTGGATCATTAAATTTTTTGGCAAGTCTATAGCCTGAGTCTTTCCTTCATTAACATAATGCTACTAGTAACTGAGCTAGGTTAGACACGGAAGAGAGGAGGCCGGCCGAGGCAGAGAGGCAGGAGGCTCTAGCGTTTCCCGCTGGACCTGGAGGGGCAGCCGGATAAAGGTAAGTGCTCTCTCCTCCTCTGAGAGCTGGCCTCTGAGCTGATGCAGATCCAGGGCAGGCGGGCACGTGGCTGCCCTCAGAGGGCCGGGCACAGGCGCAAGCTGCTCGGGGACTCCTGGGGCAGACGCTCCCCTGGCTCCTGCTCAGCCCACTGCTGCCAGCCGGCGGCTTCCCTCCTGCCAGACCCCTGGGCATGCTGATGGGAATGGCACAATTACCTAATCCCTGCCCAGGGAGATCTAGGACACATGCAGACAGATGGAGGAGCAGGGGGATTCAGAACTGTTCAGGATTGGAGGAGCAAAGGAGAAAAGCGCTGGGAGAGGTTTGCCTAATGGGCCAGACTTGAAAGGAGGTTCTAAAGTCTCCTTGTCTCCAAGCAGCTCCCGGGCAAGCTGTTTTCTCACCTGAACAGAAGCTCTGGAAGGAAGGACCTTGGCCTTCCCCTCACTGCTGGCAAATACGCTGAGAAAAGGCATTGACCCACAATGTCTGGGTTTCCAGAAGGAAGAGGAAGGATAGATGGGTATGGAAAGAAACAGAATCTGGGAGAGTCAGAGCTCCAGGAAGGCCCACTGAGAGAGGCTGACAGAGTCAGAGATACAGAGATCAAGACAGCAGTGCAAGCGCTCACCGTGTTTCCTTCCTTACTTCTTCCCTCACGCATTCTCACCCTCACTGCCCACTTAGGGCCCTCAGAATCTATCTGTCTGGACTCCTGCGACAGTGTTCTTTTAAACTTCCAATCTTTTTGCACGCAATGTTTCTTTTCTTCATGAATCCATCCTGATTGACTGACCACCTTAAAGTAAAGCCACAACCATGTCATTTCTTTGGTCAAAACCCTGCACTGGTTCTTCAACCACTATAGAATGAAGTCCAAGATTCCCAAGCCTAACATTTAAAGCCCGTGCACCACAACTGGTCTTGGTCTACATTTATATATCACTAATGATATATATATATATATATGTATCACCCCATTCCCCCCACCTTCTTACCCTCCTACCTATACATCTGTGTTGCCTCTCTGGATTACTGCTCCTGTAATCAACATGAAGTGAAGTTGCTCCCCTGCCTTTGTTCCTGGCAATGCCTTTCTCCAGAGTGCTCTCTCCTCCATCTTCACTTGCTGAAATTGTATTTATCCTTCAAAGCCTAATTGAAATTCGTCCTTCATAAAGCCTTTACCAGATATCCCTATAATAATTAGGACCACCTTCTTTATTTTATATTTATTTATTTATATGTATTTTATTTATATTATTGCCTCCTTCTTTCTTTATATTTATTTAATTATTGCCTCCTTCTTTTTGAAGTTTAGAGAATCATGATAATTGATCCTACAAGTGAAGTTACTGTTTCCACTTATGTCTCCTTTACCATTTAAAAGCTTGAGAAGAGAGGCTGTTTTATCCTCTTGCACTGCTCCCGGTGCAGTCCTTTCCATACAGTAAGGAGAAGGTAAAGCAAATTTTTTTTCGGAGCACGTGAACACGTGCTGGGAATTGTGAAGGTAACTTTACATTCCCATGAACTCATACAACTTTGGGAAAAAAACTTTTTTTCTTTTTCCGTTTTACAGATGATCAAAAGGAGGTTCAGATAATGTCCAAGTCTACTCAGCTCATAAGAAGGAAGTAATGACCTGTTGTCAGAGTGATTTTTGCACAGTAGATGTGTCAATGAAAAAGACTGTAAACATTTCCTGAGTTTTGTCTCCTCAATGTCCATTATGCTAAAGAACAAAAACTTGACTATAAAAAATTTATTTAGACAAAGCCAGACAGGCTGGTTGAAATAATATGGAGTTAAATACAAAGACCAATAAAAGCTATTGAAGGAGTAGAGTTTTAAAAGCAAACAAAACCAGAGGAACAGAAAAAGGGCCAACATATAGGCTAAGTGAGACAGAGAGAAGGGAAGGAGACAGAGGAAGTCTAAATGAACAGAATAAAGGCAAGATAAAAGGCGCGTGCGTGCAATTTCCTCAAGTGGGACATCTCAAGTATTTTTAGATGTTGTCCCAGAGGACCTGGGGTCTCCATGGAGTTGGGGAGGTAGGTCCACTTCAGGAAACAGCCAGCTGCTGCCTCTGTTGTGCCTCAGGTAGGAGCATGTGTATTGATTCCTGCTGCACAAAAGGCTGGGCACCACCACGATCTCCACCAAGCCTCCCTGAAGATAGTCCCCGGTTACGTCTTCAGAGCAATAGAAATATCACCACAATAAATCGTTCTGGAGAAGAGCAAAGACTACAGGTCTCCCAAGTCCCCCCATTCACCAGAAGACTTATGTCACAACATGAAAGTTTCCTTTTGGTCATTGGATATATCTTCTTTTTTTTTTTTTTTTTAATAAATTTATTTATTTTATTTATTTATTTTTGGCTACATTGGGTTTTCGTTGCCGCGCGCGGGCTTTCACTAGTTGTGGCGAGCGGGGGCTATATTTCGTTGCGGTGCACGGGCTTCTCATTGCAGTGGCTTCTCTTGTTGCGGAGCACGGGCTCTAGGTGCGTGGGCTTCAGTAGTTGTGGCATGCAGGCTCAGTAGTTGTGGCACTCAGGCTTAGTTGCTCCGCGGCATATGGGATCTTCCCGGGCCAGGGCTCGAACCCCTGTCCCCTGCATTGACAGGCAGATTCTTAACCACTGTGCCACCAGGGAAGCCCTGGATATATCTTCTTTAATGACAAGGTACAGCGAACAAAAAATGGTTTACCGATGATGTGGGTGGATCAACTTCTCTAGCTCACAGAGCCATTGAAATCTCACGATTTGTTTTGGGTTTGTGATCTGGACAAACTCTACGTGAATGCCTGGCTTCCCACATACTGTAATTGACTTTGGACAAGATTCATAAACTCCTAGAGCTTCAAAATCTTTATCTGCAAAATGATGACAATATCTTGCAAGATTTCTGTGACATTAAATATAATGATTACCTTACACGTATCATGAGGCCTGGCACATTATTAGTGATCAATAAGTGGTACTTTGTCATAGTCATCATCATCAACATCATTCCCTCCTACGCAGGTGCGACCTCCATCACATTGGGCTGATGGAAAGAGAGACCAAAGAAGAGGCAGAGAAATGAGAAAAGGGGACCCGTGGGGGTACAAGTAGTACTGGGTGATGACTGAAGCCATCAGAAGGAATTACTGGCTTGCAGTCTGTAGTGTGTGACTCAGCTGGAGCCTGAGTACAAAGGGTCCCTAAGCAGAAGCATCAGGGACAGACAGGGGGCAGCTGACACCGTGTCCACCGTTGGCACAGTCCGACAAGATTTTCAAGGATAAGTGAAAAAAATGCAGTCCTGAGAGGGAGCACCGCTGAACCATGCTGCCCTGTTTTGGGGCAGCAGCTGCAAGCAGGGATAGCAGCTGCAGTTGTTCTCAGCAGCCTGGATTCCCAGGGAAAGTGGGCATCAGGCAAAGCAAAAGGGGGGAGAGATTAAGCGTGGGGCAATGCTCTGGGTTCCCAGGATGGGACATTCCATTGCACAGAAATAAGGGGCTTGTGGTGACAAGGAAAGGGTGCTCTGAATGTGAAATGATGCTCAGTGTTGACAGCAGGCTGATAGATCTTTGGAGAGAGCTAGACTGGGGGTCAAGAACTTTCTAACCATTTCTGCTCCTAGACTGTTGCATAAACATGAGCAGATAATAATCATAACAGCTAATATTAATTGAGTGCTAACCAGGTGCCAGGCAATGTGCTTCATTTTTTACATATATGAAATAATGTGATTCCTAGTACGATACTACGAAATCGGTGCTAGCACTGTCTGCATTTTACAGATGAAAATCTGAGGCACAGAGTGGGTAAAGCAGCTCTACCGGTTCACATAACAAGCAAGTGACAGATCTGAGATTTAACCCAAACGGTTTGGCACCTGAGCTTGCATTTTTATCCACCACTCTCTACCAGCACTGTCCAATAGAACTGTCTGCAATGAGGGAAATGTCCTATAACATCAAGCACTTGAAATGTGGCTGGTGAAACTGAGGAACTAAATTTTTAAATTTATTTAAGTATAATTAATTTAAATTTATATAGCCTCATATGGTTAGGTCCTATACAATGGATAGCACAGATTTATATTATCTCTCTAAGGAGACAGATCTCTATCATTTTCAGTTATTATTTTTTTCCATCTAAAAATTTGGGGTTTGTACACAGGGATGGAAAATATGTGAAGTGATTTCCACCACTTCCTCCATGCCTGCCCATATGGATGTCATTAATCAAGCAGGACTCTCTTTCTTACTGAACCTGGACCTTCCTCAGAATCCATCACAACACAAGACTCTAAGCAGTCGCTGTGAAGGACTTAGACTCTTCATTTGATAAGAAAGGGGTCTCCATCTCTGGACCCTAAACAGTGTCCAAGGAAAGTACTAGGTTTAGGCACTGGAGGGAAAGAAGACATCTCTTCCAGCTCTTTGCATTCCAGCAGCACTGGTTTCTTTCCTCACCATCAGTTGTACCCACACCAAATTGCTTTTCACCCACATAACATCTTTCCCAACCCTTAAGCCTAAATCTGGGCTGCCCATCATTTGCAGTGCACTCAAATATTTAACTGGTTTTCTCTGAAGACCTGATCCAAGTCAGTGTTTGCTGTACTGGATGTCTATTGTCTTATCAGCAAATATGAATGGAGACAAAGGAACACTTTTTTTTTTCCTAAATATATTTCTGAAGAAGTCCTCTACCAGAATCCATGGTGCATCTCTGCATAAAAGAGAGAGATTGGCAGATCAAAGACAAGGGAGATGCTATTTCTTGCAAACGCAAGGGAAGTAACAGCTCTCCAGATAGTTCTCCAGCTAGAATTTTTGTTTTGAGCCTTGAAATCACCTGAATAACCTACCCTTGGCATCAGCCTGAGCCTCTGGAAACTCCAAGGCCTTATTTGACAGGTTATTTTCCTAGTTGATTCCTAACCAACTTATTCTCTCTTTGCCGAATGATCTTCCAGCTCCCCTGCCTTCCCTTGGTCTTTTGCCTGACAAACTCCTACTTACATTCAAGATGCAGCTCGGATGTCACGTGCCCCGGGAAGCTTTTTTGATCCTGCTCCTAACACACACAGCTCCCAGGCTGGACGAGGTTCCCCTGCTCTGTGAGCTAATAGCTCCTCTGCTCACTCCCACAGTGTTACCCTCCCACCTCTATGGAACATCTAAGTCACTCTGCTGTGCTCCTGTGCTCCTAAATCCATCTCCCCTGAAGACTGTTGGCTCATCAATAGTAGGAAGATAAATTACAAACCTCTGTCCCTAGCACCTCGCAAAGAGCTTGATATATGGCAAGAGTTAATACATACTCACTGAGTGGACAGAAGAATAAATGACTGAGCTAGAGAGAAGATCAGACTCACGTGGTAGAGGAGATCAGTGCTACTGACAGACCAACCCCAAGGTCAGGAGCAAGGGAGCCTGTTCCCTGGCCAAGCTGACCTCTTCTGTTCTGAACAGAATAATCAAGGACAGACTCTCTCTTCCTCGTTCCCTGACACCCCCATAAAATTCCAGTCATTCTAATTTTATCCTCACATTTGCCTCCCCCCTTCCAGCCCCCAATCCTGCACAGTTCCAAAACACTTGGCTTCTCTCTCCCTCTGCCCCAATTGTTCCTCTTTCTATAGCATCGGAATCTCATTGTCATGCCTGCCCTATTCCCTCCTGACCTCTCAACCGCCCATTGTTAGATGTCAGGAGGGCCCGGGTGGCAGCTGGGCCCCAGCAGGGCAGACCTGGTGTCCCCGGGGCATCCCTGGCAGGTGCTGGAATACTCAACAGCCGGGCCTGATGTCACCACCCCCATCCTCTTCTGTAGGTTCCCCGCCCCCTCCCACCAGCTCCAACCCCCTTTCTCAGGAACTGTTAGAGACTGAATGGTCAGCATGGCCAGGTAGAGGCTTAATCAAAGAAAACAGTTTGATTTTTTCTCTGAAAAAACTTCAGGCCTGTCCTCTGGGCTATTTGTACTCTTGTGCATATCTTTACTCAGTCAGACCTCCTGTGTGCTATTAGCCTAGGTACTATTAGCTGAAAGCATCCCCAAATACCAGATTCCAACTCTGAACGTTTTTGGTTACCTCTGTCTGCAAAACTCTCACTACCACATCTTCTGAGACCATCAAATGTTGGTTCAGTCATTCAAAGCTATACTCAGTGCTAATCTTACAAGATAGCCTCTCCCAATTCCAGCGTCTCTCTTCCCTTCTGTGGCCCCTTCAAGCACCTTGATGTTCCTCTGCCACATCCTGGGTCCACTGTTTCCTCACTGTAGACAGTAGTATGCGGGGTATATCCAACAAACCTAGTTCAGTGCTTGACACATAGGAACTAAATACTATGTACCAGTTATAATCCAGTTATGAAGTTTACCCTCATAACTTCATTTAGCTTGAGTCTCACAATAACCCACTGCAGGGATATTATCATCCCCATTTTACAGATTAGGAAGCTGAGACTCTGCACTTATCATTTGCCCATAGTTATACAGCCTGTTGGTGATAGAACCAAGGCTTGGTTTTTGTGGTCTTACATTACATGATTTTCTACTTAAGTTCATTAAATATTCAATTAAATTTTATTGATGGAATTGTTAAGGTCTAGTGATAACACAGATGCCAGGGACACAGACCGAATAGGAGAATAGAGAGGTTCATATATTAGGAAGAATTTTCCCAGTTTTAAGAGGGAATACTGTTTATCTTCCTGAATGCCAAGAAAGGAAAAGGAAATTCCTATTTACATGGGCTTGGATTAAGTAGACCTCTAAGAAGGTAGAGAGATGTATGGAAAGATCAGTTTTAAAATTCTTTCACTTCCTCATTTAAATTCTTTGTAACCATGTCTTATCCTCACCTCCAATGACATCGATACCAATGCCAAGTAATAAATGACACTCATACTCAGCAAGAGAGCTTTTCCATTAAATAGAAACTCTGTGCACTTTATTTTGTCCTACCTTCATCTTACCCTTTACACCCTGCACTCTGAAGTCTGTAGGCCTTCGTATTTGGCAAAGGTGATACTCACTAACATGGATTTAATCCCTGAAGTGTGTCTGGTTTATAAGCTGTTCACTCCAAGCCTCCTCAAGGCACTAATGTGTGTGATTAAGATCGTTAGTCGGGATTCAACTCTAAACTTTCAGTCTTGGTTGGAGACTTAGTTATCCTTCTCCTCACCTCGCTCTTTCACCAGAGGATTCTGGCTGATTCATTAAGGTGTGGGGCATGTGAACAAAGGAGGTTTCTGCTGGAAATGAAGAAGATGAGACATCGAGCGCGGTGGTTCTCTTCCAGTTCCCAACAAAGAGGACTGTGGGGTCTTAGTCTCACCTGCATATTCATGTTTGTTCAAGGAGGTAGTGACGCAATTAATAGGGTAATTCCTCAATAATTTGTTCTCTGGGGAAGGCTGTTGCCTCACTTGGGGCTTCCGCAGTTAAATGTTCAGATTCCACTTTTGCATTTGAATCATTCCCAGAGCTGGGAAACAGACAACTTGTTGAGTCCCTGGGGCAAGAGAATAGTTTTTTAAAGACAGGTGATAGCTGGAAGCTAGTGATTCTGGTCAGAGGACATATAAACCCTTCACAGCTAGGAGCTGCTCCCCTGCCAATGCCTTGCCACCCCCTTAGGTCTTGAAGTATAGCTCTCCTCCCAGATACTCCCCATTCCTACACCAGCATATTGTAGATAAATGTAGTTTTGTAAACCAAGTTATGTTTTTAATAAGTGGCAGTTAATTTGTCACTTGAATGACTAAGGTATTGGAAAAATTTTTAAACGCAGAATCTTCTAAAGCCAACCTTCCTTATTTTCCTCTTTTGTTCCTTTCTTAAAAGAGTAATTACACATTGAGGCTTCATTAAAATGAGTCAGACCTTTATATATGTAATTATTCTGACATGGCTTTCTAATTTTTAAAACTTCTGTTATCAACAATTAGTGATGCCGGTTGTATGCATATCATTGTCCATTGCTTCAGTTTCCATATTGGAAAATAGCGGGGGGATGAGTCTCTGTTCCTCCATACCAAAGAAGACTAGCCCAATAATCATTGTGCATTCTTCTAGAGAAGGGGAAGGATGCTTTTCTAGACAGCCAGGGATGATCTTTATACTAGGGATGGACAGCTAGTTAGATCAGGGAAAATGTCTGAGGTTCAGAGAAAAGATTGTGGTGCTGTTTCCAGCTGCCCTTCTGCTTCCAAACAACCAACTCACCTGTATCCATAATATTCATATTACATTTTGATTTCTAGCATGCAAGAGATGGATTCTTATGATCCATGTTAATTAGTATGTAGCAACAACTAACAACAGTGTTTGACATTACCAGCCATCTTCACAGTATTTGATACCTATTAGGTGTTCAACAGTATTTTTTGAATTAATGGATTATATGGTTAATTTTTAGTTCTATTCAAATACATTTTTCATTGATGCAATGCTCCCTCCTTTCCTATTTATTTTACCCTCACGATAACTCTGAAAGATAGGCAATGGATATGGGCTATTCAACTATCAGCCCTGAGTACTGCCTGGCACATGATTCTTCTGGCACATGGTGAGTTCTTTTCTGTCCTGGATGGCACACTGTAGTGTATGAGCTGATCAAACCAATAGCATCACTAAAATGCCAGTTTTTTCCCCTCTAAAAGGCCTCATTTTTTTCTCTAGGACATGTATAAAATGTATAAAATGAAGGTAGAGGAGATTACTTCATATCCCTCTGCAATCATCCTCCTAGAAATCATTCCTCAGGATTATGTTCTCTTCCCAGCTCATCCCAGTTTTGCAATGGGGCATCTCTCATTTTATGGGACTCATGGATATGACCTGATGCTGTTCCTGAAGATTGATATCAGAGAGCATGTAAATTGTCACAGGCTATACTCTCTTCTACTCTTGAGTATCTTCCTCCTAAAGCCACCCCCTGAAGACTTAGGTAAATTAAAATCTATATAATATTAGAGAAAAAAATTGAAATTATCCTCTACAAATGAGTGTTCTTATAGGCCACGGGAAAAATACTCCAAAGCACGTCATCAAATGCCCCCTTCTCAATGTTCCTAGTTTCTAAACTCATTCCCTGGAGAGAGGGGCTGCCTTCCCTGGCCTAGGCAAAGGGAGAGAACATGATCCGTATTGAATACCACGCCAATTGACTGTACTACTCTCCGGAAAACTTTGCTATTGATTTGCTTTGCAGAGCTTTTATAGAGTTTACTTTACAAGACGTAAACTACTTCCTATCCACATTTTTCTGGGGGGGGAAATAAAAAAATGGGAAACTTCTGGGGAAGCATTTAGGTAAGGATGAGAAAAACAGGTTTCTTATGAAAGGACTACAGGCTGCATCCATCCTCTCAAAGCCAGTATAGATCCTCCTTTTCTAACTGCTTTAACAAAGAGACATTCTATTCTTCAGACAGATTCTAAAACTTCTGACTCACCAGTTGTGATTTCTTTTTTCCCCTGAAGCATATGCTAAACTTGCTCTTTATTTTCATGTTCAGCCATCTACTGAACACTGTAGGCTTTAGGCATACACAAATAATGATCAGTTTCCTGACACTGATGAACCACTATCCCCTCTGGCCTACTCCTTCTCTAATCCCCAATAATCAAAATGTCTGGCATGTGGTCTGTCTTCATCAAATCTTTGTTGCTAGGATGGTCACAGGATGGCTGGCATAGGTCTAAGTGCTGTGTCCTCCAAAATTCCACCCATAATCTGGAAGGAAATGGGTTGTGGGTAGGGAATAATGCTCTTCTTTACTTTCTTTTTCTCTTTTAAGGCATAAAAAGACAAATCCAGGAATCTACCCGGCAGAATTCCTTTTATGTTTCATTGGCTAGAATTGGATGATCTACCCATCCCGAGCTGGAAGACAGACTAGACCCTTGTATTTTTAACTCTGTGTCCCCTGAGGCAGACTCACATGATTGGGAACAAGGGGAAATGGGAGTAAAGACTGAGTAGGCAACCAACAGTATCTGCCAGAGTAACATTCAACCAAAGCTTGTGATGACTTTATAGTTTATAAAGGATAGTAAGTTTTTCATTTATGAATTTTTTTATTGAAGTATAGTTGATTCACAGTGTTGTGTTAGTTTCAGGTGTACAGCAAAGTGATTCAGTTGTACATATAAATGTATATATATAGTTATTCTTTTTCAGGTTCTTTTCCATTACAGGTTATTAAAAGATATTGAGGGCTTCCCTCGTGGCGCAGTGGTTGAGAATCTGCCTGTCAATGCAGGGGACACGGGTTCGAGCCCTGGTCTGGGAAGATCCCACATGCCGCGGAGCAGCTAGGCCCATGAGCCACAATTACTGAGCCTGTGCGTCTGGAGCCTGTGCTCTGCAACAAGAGAGGCCGTGATAGTGAGAGGCCTGCGCACCGCGATGAAGAGTGGCCCCCACTTGCCGCAACTAGAGAAAGCCCTCGCACAGAAACGAAGACCCAACACAGCCATAAATAAATAAAATAAAATTAAAAATAAAAAAAAAAAAAAGATATTGACTAGAGTTCCCTGTGCTATATACAGTAGGTCCTTGATGTTTATCTATTTTATAATAGTAGTGTGTATGTGTTAATCCCAAACTCCTAATTTATCCTTCTAGTAATTTGTTCATTTTATCAGGAGAATTATTTTTTTCACTTGGGAATTTTTTTACACGTACATTTTCATAAACTGTGTTAATTTGATCCATTGCTATTTAAATTATGTAGACTTTTCTATTAGGAAAAAAATGTCCTCAGAGACCTGGCTGTATTTTATTATCTTTGAAGTAAAATAAAAGTGGGCTAGTAAAACAAAAAGTGGTTATTGCAGACTTAAATCCGAACACAACTGGTTTCCTCAGCAGTTGCCCCGGGAAACAGATTGAATAAGACAGGGTAAAAGAAAAAGAGAGCTGTGAGCAGTGCCATCCATTTTCCAACACTGTTCTAGAAAGTGAAGTTCACTAGCTATGGACTGCAGAAAATTTTTTCTTCTTATGAAGATTGTGTTAACATCATCTCATTGCTGAAGTTCCTTAAATATTACGAAGAACAATTCACCAGTCAGATTTTAAACTTTACTTGGCACCGTGATGTATACTTTGTCTGGGTCTGGAGGCTTGAGTTCATTTAACACAATTCAGTGTTCTCTTATAGTCTTTTTTCCTGTTATGAACTTTAATTTCACCTTCAAACTTTTTATTTTTCTATACTTTCCAGACTGTAGTTCTTGGTGGAGCCATCAGGAGTGGCATTCTGCCTTCTCTCTGATACTTGTTAACATTACTACATCTTCACCAAGCAGTGTCTTCTTTATTTATATTCTTTCTCAAAACTTAGCTCATTCTCAGTCTCTTTTCTACATTTATGGTCTATATTTATGGCCATAATATTCTTTTGTGAACAAGCTTAACTATAGGTGCTTTATTCCAAATGCTATGTAGATTTCTTTTGCATTTTTTCAAAGGATTTTTATCATCATATTGTTTCTTTGTAAACCTAGAGAAGTGGAATTGAGGTTTGTACCCTTAGAATTAATACTTGTTCTGATACATATTAGATCTATAATCTTGGTTGAATCATTGGACATTTGTTTATCAGTTCAGTCTTTATAACTTGTTTTTTCTTTTTTTGATACTATAATGATTTGAGATCATTTTAAAGTTTTCCTTACAACTGTGTGGGCTTCTACGGTCTAGGATTTTACTCTTTATTGTAAACAATTCAAATACAAAAATGCGTAAAGTAAAAAGAAAAACTTATAATCCAATGCTCATTGCAGATAACTCGGGGGGCGGTGTGTGTGTGACTGTGTGTGTGTGTGTGTATGTGTGTGTGTGAAATCAAAAGCAATCTATACATAATGGTCTAGTATTTAGGGGAACTTTGTATTATTCTCTATTTCTAATGATGGCTTTAGGATTCCTCTTATTTGTTTTTTGGAGTCATTTTGTCTTATGTACCCTTATAGCCAACTTTCTTCTCCTCTCCCCTTTACTGACTGTCAATAATCATTTTCCCTTAGCTTCTGTGAGTTTACCTAGTTTAGGATTGCTGACTCAATTTTGGCTGGGGAGTTTGGGCTCTCTGACCCATGGTAATCCTTACCTGGTCTCTAGCTCTCCTTGGCCATGCCTAAGGTCTCAATCCTGGATCTCTCCCCTTCTATAGACAAGCCACTGCCTTACAGGTCTGATATGACAATGACTTCCCCAGGCAATAATACCCCACTTCCCATCCCCATCATGGGTTTCCCATGGGGGAACATATTGGGCATCTCAAGTAGTTTAGAGTCAGGGGATACCTTAGGGATAAAAAAACAGACACAGAGAGTTTAGGTTATTTATCAAGAGTCACAGATGTTATGAGTGGGAGAGCTGTGTCTAGACTGACGTTTCCAGGACTCTTCCCATGCAGGCCCTGCTGATCCTGAGTATATGTGGGCAGCAAGGTGAAGGGTAAAGGCAGCAGCGAGGATGCACTACAGTTACTAACGGAGCCTGTATGCTAGGTGTCTTCTGTCACGTTTACCTTTTGTTCTCATACTTTAACCAGGATATTTTAATTTAGGAATTCCAACATGCTTCACTTCTATAAAATGTATTTCCTTTTAAAAATATTTGTGTGTGTGTGTGTGTGTGTGTGTGTGTGTGTGTGTGTTTCATGGTAAGGGCTAGCATAAAATGAGAAAGCAGCTAAGCTAAGTCCTCTGACAAATAGAAAGTACCACACCAGATATAAGACTGGACAGACACAGAGGAGGTGAGATCAGGTGTGACTGCTGTTATGGTGAAGCCATGACTCACACCTTATGCTACATACGTCAAAGTAGACAGTGCTAGACTCACTGTGAATGTTTTCTGCACATTCAGGAAGAAAACTTAGTAAAACCAGAAAATTGGGGGCAGAGGGATGCTCATTTCTGTGAGATCAACTTTGGAGACTGTCATGGGTTCTGGCATTAGAACTCTTGGGTTTGAATCCTAGATCTGTCCTTTACTGTTTCTTTTTGGACCTTAAGCAAGTTATGTAATATTTCTGGGACTCAATTTTCTCATCTTTAAAATAGGTGTAATAATAGTACCTCCCTCAAAAGGCTATTATGGCAATTAATTTAACTAATGCATGTAACAGTTAGTTGGTGAACTATTGCTGTTATGACTCACAGCGGTGGTGAACAAAATAAAGGAGAATTTATCCTGATTCTATTGGAATCTTAGGAACTAATTATAAATCCCTTTATTTTACAGATTACAGCGCTGAATCCCAGAAAGGGGACATAATTTTTCCAAATTTATTCTGATAATTAATAATAGCATTAGCTCAGGGCATTTTTGTTACCTAATTCATTCTTTTATATAAATTAGAATAAGTTTGCTCTGAGAGACATGTCTCTGGGCAATTATCTTCCAAAGAAGGTCAGTCCTTTGAAGTAGGACCTATAAAATTGGGGACTTCTGTATTAAGTAAAGCAGCCCTCTCTGATTGAGTTCAACTGGCTAGTAAAACTCTTTCACCTTGCCCCTGAGTTTCTCATCTTTTCTTGAATTTAGATTAGATAATACATACTTTTTTTTTTTTTTAACGGCGTTCTGCCTAGGAATAAGAGAGATTTGAACAAGATCATGCAGGTCATCTCAGTCCTAGGTTGTTTGTGGATAACAGCCCATATAAACTTTTGATGCAAACCTGTAACAGAGCTGGAAGAGGACCAATCGGCTTAGAGACCCAAAGAAAGGAGTAAACATCACCCAAAGTCAGGGGATTTAGAACCAAATGTCCTCATTTCTAATTCACGTAAAGTCCTACCTTGTTCTCTGCCTTTTTACCTTGAACATCTTTGTTTACCTAGTTTCCATTCATAGGCTTCCTACTTGCTAGACTCTGGAATCAGATCTGGTAACAGTCAAGAACAATAACGGACTCTCTGTGTGTGTTTTCCATTGAGTTAAGCTGGTTGGGAACTTCTTCTGTTTGGGGTCATCTGATTGAAAATACTTAAAACTAAGTTTTCAAATACCTCTGTATTGCACCCAATTTCTTAGGAACATCAGTTTTCTGCTCTGTTCCTCAATGATCAAGTTTCTTTTCTGGGACTCCATTCCTCTGATAGTCACTGTGGCTCCAGAACTATTGCTAGACCCTGCCAAGGAGGTCCACCAGAACTGTGGAGCCAACTGAATGATTGTTAATTGAATATCCATAGATAATTTACCTACCCACCAATTCTACTTGTGTACACACTCTGGGACTTTGACTCAATTTAAAACTTAGTGTGCATGTGTATATATACATCTTGCTTGTTCTTTCTGCTGTAAATGAATGATCTTTTGAAGTCTACCCTATGGTTGTACTCATATTCCTGCTTACTGGTCCCTAAATAATCAGTTCCATCTGTCTTCCACAGTCCTACCTTTACCTTCACCTAATCTTATAGGTCTTTCTAGGTTCTTAGCCATTTTCCCCACTAATCTGATACTTCTGCTGGGTTTTTAATATCAAGTTATAAAATCTCATGGTCTTTCTATCCCTCATATGTAGGAGGTAGAAACCTAAGGCATCTGTGTAAGTTTTGGGGATAATTTGGAGAATTTCATGTTCCCACTGTGGATGATACAATGGTGTCTCTTTAAGAACCCCCGATCCCTGTTTATTTCTTTGTTTTGTTTCATTTTGTTTGTTTCTCCTTCTATTCTTATAATATTTGCTGTGCTAAAAAGTTCGTATTTGGACGTACTTGTTCTTATTTGCTGGCTCCTTTTGTGCTTACTTAAAGTAAGTTTAACAGATGAACACAACCTTTGTATACACAAAAATCTAATGGAGCTGTAAAATATTCCTCCCACATTCTCCTAAAATTAAATTCCTCTCAGTCACTTGGAAACCCAAGAGAGGAGGGAAGTTGGATCTTTCAAAGAAACTGGATTAGGAAAAAGAGAACAGTAGGTTGCATCCTCATATTGCCTTTAGGCTCTGTTGGCTCTAACTTTAAAACTACAACTTCAACTAGGAGGTGGTAGCATGGACATCAACATAGTGCTTCCCAGGAACTTCAGCTTCCACAGGTTCTGTGGAAGGGTCATATTTACAAAGTCATTGGTAAAGGAGGGCATCCCCTATCTCTCCACACTGTGCCCATTTTATACACAGGACTCCTTCAGCTCATCTCCAAATCTTACTCTAGTCCCTGAATTCTCTGTGAGGCAAACAACTTGAGGCCTATCCAAGACTGAGTTTAATGTTTTTATTTTGTGTGTGTGTGTGTGTGCTCTGTTTTCACCTAACCCTTAGGGAGCATGGTTTAGAACAGCTTGTTGTGTATACAGAGCCTTCTACACTTAGAACAAAATTAATTCTACCAGATGTTAATGAAAAGGTTGTTGTAACTCCTTTAGCATTTAGTTCCTCTCCTTGGATTAAGGTGAAGGCAGAGATATGGTTTATTATTATTTTTTCATATCTCTGTATTTCTCTGGTTCTAGCAAAAATCTGGTGCAGAGAAGTAATATGTAGTTTATGAATTCAGTAAACAATTGGTTAAGTGGGCTTTTAGGCATTGCCAATGGAGGCTAAGTGGAGAAAACCTTGGCCTGACCTCCAAAGCATCTGTCATAGATTATACCCACCATAACTGTATGCAACCTTATTTTGTAATAGAAAATAACCAAGCCAGAACTTAGATCAAAGCCTGATGCATCATAGATGTTTAATAAATGTTTGTTCAATCATAAGTTTGATTTGCATAGCAAATTTTAAACTCAAAGTAGGAGAAATGGAGTGGGCTGTAGCAAATGTGCTGAAGAGGTTGTCAAAGCAACAGTTGTATTGGACAAAGTTAAGCAGACAAGGAAGTTTTTATTCGAGGCTACTGTAATAG
The DNA here is from genome assembly GCF_965194805.1 of Balaenoptera borealis. Classification (NCBI taxonomy): domain Eukaryota; kingdom Metazoa; phylum Chordata; class Mammalia; order Artiodactyla; family Balaenopteridae; genus Balaenoptera; species Balaenoptera borealis. The sequence goes on from NC_138870.1 coordinate 46,458,320, forward strand.
AGGAGAAAGGCCAGAACTCAGTCTGAACTCAATTCTGCTAAAACAAAGGGTGGGAGGGTTTTTAAACACTGGGGTGATCTAGTGGAAAAGTAGAGGGAGACATTAGGGGGAAGTCATAAGCCATCTGTTTGCTAATTAGCTTTATCCAAAGTAAAAATAAGCTCTTCATATCTCTAAGAAAATAGTTTTGCAACGTAGGGCAAGCAAGCCTCCCACTGAAGTAAGGCTCCTACCTTCTTCCAGGGACTGGGAAATAGGGGTACTATCTTCCTTGATGACTACATTTCAAAGAGATGGCTTCCAGGTCCTTAAGAAAGACAGTATTCAATGGTAAAACTAGGCAAGGGGCCGTTAAAAATTATATTTACATCTCAGAGGGCAGAAAAAGAATTTACAGTTATAAGTTTTCTAAAGAAAACACTAAGAAAATGGAGGTCAGGGGCCTAGGTTCAGGAAGAAGCCCGTCTAAACTTTAGTCAAGCAGATGGGAAAGTTAAAGCTGTCTTGTCAAGGTCTCAAATAAAACCCATGACTTAGTTGAACTTGCCCTGTTTTGAGTGTCAATCCTGCTGGCTTTTAGACACAGCTCCTTTTTAAGTCCTTTTGTAGCTCTGGCCATGTCACTTAACTTCTCTAAGCATTCTTTAGGACAGCCAAGAACCGCAGTAACTGTTCCAGCTCCTTCACCGGTCTATTGTGAGGATCTCATCCCACGGATCAGAGAATGCTTTGTAAATTAAAGTGTTGCACTGTTGTACTGGGAGGAGGGGGCTGAAATTATTCTATTTTCTTAAGATTTGGGAAGTCTGTGGCCCTATCTCAGAGCCCTCAAGTGTATTTTCTGCATTATGGGAATTTCTACCTGAGCCTTTGCTTGTGTCACTCATGAATCAGAGAAGTCACCTTGAGATCTCCTTGTCAAACCTCATAATTTTATGTGAGTGGAGACCTAGCTCTTTAACAAGGAAGGAACTTGCCCTTGGCCATACCTAAGTCATAGCAGAACCTAGGACTCCTGACTCTATTCACTGCACAATAATGTGTAAAATATTCACTGAAAAACTAAGCCTTTTCCCTCAGAAGCAGCTCTGAACGCCCCACTCTCTAGTAAGCCACCTTTACTACCCTCCAATCTTTGTCTGATTGCTGCTTTGACAATGTTAAATTGTTTCTGCTGCCAGTTATCCAAGGTTGCCTTTCCCGTGTCTCTGTGTCCCGCTGTGGCCTTGGATATCCAGAAACAGGGCAGACTGGCCACACAGAAATGGGATTGCTTTTCTGGGCTCTAGGACACTGATCTCTGCTTATCTGCCATGGTTTTCCCCTTCATCTCCCAGATGAGAGTGACGATTTGATGATTTGGAGGGCCTGATGAGAGAACTGCAGCAATCTGGACAGTGTGACCCCGAACTTGATCCCTATAGGCCCTGCAGGCTAATCCCTACCTCGGCTTTCCCGGTCCCCATCTCAGGAGGTCAGGCAGTGAGGTTGCTGATGTTGGTGTGGGAGCAGGATTTTGAGCTTCCCTCTCTGTCAGCTGGTGTCTGTTTTCACGACAGATGGTGGGTGGTGACGTGGCTCTATTGTCCTCCCTTGCCTGCCCTGGAGGGAGATTTCCTTTGCCAGCAAACGTGCTGTACTTCCAGAGGAAATAGCATCTGCCTCTGAGGACAGGTCCAGAAGGCATCCCTACTCTCTCTCCACCACATCCCTTGGCCTGAAAGTAACTCTTCACTCATTTAAGGCCCAAAGAGTAACCTGTTGTTCTCAATCAGCTTTCATGGCTGCAACAAAGGAACAAGTTTAACCTCCCAAAAGAGTCAATGAAGTTAGGTGTGAGGAGGGATTTTTTGAATGTAAGGGTTATTAGATATGACTCAATGAGCTCAAAAATTTCAAATTTGTTCATAATCAAACCTGCTTCTCTACTACATATTCTTCTTTTCTGATACTCTCTCCTCCTGTCCTAATACTGCTGTAGTTTCCCCTAAGATTGTTCAGAAGAATTTTTAATTTTAGATAGTGGAAAATGCGAAGTATTTTATGGAGAACTTTCAGAGAGCTCAGTAGTGCTTAAATTTTTGCACTCATCAGAATTGCTTGGTATGTGCTTGTGTGGAGTGGTGGGGGGAAGGTAGGAGAGCTTGCTAAGATGCCAATTTTAGGGCTAAAACCTTAGAGTCTTATTTAGTAGGCATGACTACTCTGGCATGTGTATTTTTGGTAAGAACAACAGTGACGATAAAGTTGAAAAATATTTCCTAGGGTTTCAGACTGAGGCTATTCATTTAGCGGATTAAAAAAGTATATTGAGGGAGAAGAAAATGGAGAAATGTTTGCAAGGCTTGTTGCTAATGGAGGATAGAGGGAAGAGGAAAGAGACACGTAGTTAAATAAGAGAAGAAAGAGGATTTTGCGAACTAAAGGGCTCAACCGCTTGTGAAAAAAGGAAGCCCTGGAGAGCTTAATTAAGATGAAGACTGAGGTGGAGGAATCTGGCAGTCCCCACCTAATGTAATATACTTAGGATGCAGAGCCATTTCAAAATAATACTATTAATGTTTTCTTTGGCTCAAACTAGAAAGAAAATGAGAACTGTCCTGGTTTATGGAAGATGCTGAGCTTAGGGCCTAAAACTTGGAACTCTACTTCAGGATCATGTAGATCATAGGGCTTTGAGATACCCCTGCTCTCACGCAGCTACTGGAATAATATTAATGAAAAAAAATAATTTATACTTACAGAGTGGTATAGTAGTTAGGATATCAGCTTTTAGTTACTGTATCAAATAAGTCCAAAATATTTGTGACTTAAGATAGAAGGTTATTTTTCCTTTACAAAAATTCTAGGAAGTGTGACCAAGAATAGTAGGGTAACCACACAGTTTTCAGGGACTCAGGATCCTTCTCTCTTGTTTTGCTGCCATCCTAAATGAGCAGCTTTAAAAAAAAATTATTTTATTGAAGTATAGTTGATGTACAATGTTATGTTAGCTTCTGGTGCACAGCAAAGTGATTCAGTTATACATATATCTAATAGTTTGCATCTGCTAATCCCAAACTCTCAATCCATCCCTCCCCCACCCCTCCTCCCCCTTGGCACCCACAAGTCTGTTCTCTATGTCTGTGAGTCTCTAAACATGCAGCTTTTATTCATCTCTAAGATGGTTACTCTTGCTTCTGCCATCATTGTCACATTCCAGCCAGAAGGAAGGACAGCGATGGTGGGGGGGTGTGGGTAGAGAGAAGAAAAGGTGGGCACAAGCTTGCTCTTGGAGAATGATCTGTAAGTTACATACACCAGTGACCTGAACTTAGTCACATGGCCATGCATAGCTGTGACGGATGTTGAGCCACATATGCCCAGCTTCACCTTATATTCTAGGTAAGGACAGAAAAACAGATATTGGTGAATTTCAGTGGCTTTTTTTTTCCCCACAAGCAGGTTATAGTTCCTAAAACGTAGCAAATGAATCATATCTCATTCTCAGTGTGAGACAAGTAACATGGTCAGTATCATTTTTCTTTTCAGATGAGAAACTAGGCATAAGTGACAAGTGGCTGATTTTGACTTTGAACTCAGACAAGTCTTTTGATTACAAGTTTCCTATTCTTTCCACTATGTTGGGATGTTTTCCATTAAAACAACGTAAAGGCAGAGCTTTTCTGACCTTTCTGATTGTATCCAGTAATTAATTACAACTTCTAACCCTCCAGACACCTTCTAATTCAGGCAACCCCTTTTACTCTCCTCCCTACCCCACCTCACACTCCCATCTCTCCAGACCCAGCTGGAGAGAGATTTCCAAGTCCTGCACTTCGAACTCAACAGCTGCCAGGAACCGGAGGGCTATATTTTGTGGTTATTTTAATACAGGTTTTGGGAGCAGCCTCTCAGTTTAATCCTTGGCAGATAAACTCACAGTAGAGAGATTGGGAGTTATTTACGAAGACTTGCTGGCTGTAGGAGATTGGACAGTTGTTAATCTTTTCAGCTGAGGTTGAGGGAGCCCATTTTCATCAGAATTTGTTCAGGAATAATCCTTTCTTTAAATTCTGGCCCAATTCCTCCAATAATTGCAATCAGGGCAGTGCTCTTTGGAAGACAGTATGTTAATACGGAGTTTAAAGGAATCAAATAGGCAGACTGAAATAGTCCCAGAAAAGAACCCAACAAGAGCTCTGTTTTTTGCTCTCGCATAATTTAAGGCTGCCATGGCGGAAGGGGTCTAACAACCACTGTGCTTCCACCTGTGTCTAGGGAGGACTTGTCTGAAGTTATGCCACATGTGACCCTGGGAAATGAAAACAAACTAAAGACCCTCATGACTCACTAGAGAATTTTACTCCAAGAAAGAACTTATAAAAGAAGGAAAGATTATGTTCAAACAAGTCTATAGTGGGGACTTCTTATGATAGTGTCACTGAGTAAATACATAATTATGTTTCCTTGGGGAAGAAGGTATCACTCAACTGTAAACCAAGAGACCAAGTATGTTAATTTGAAATCTTTCAGAAGCAGATGCCAAGATATGATTAGATCAGCAAGAGATTCTGGGGGGAGAAATGCCTATGAAGGATTAAGGGGACAGGGGAGAGAACAGGAGTAGGAAGAGAAATCCCTCAGATCTTGATGCAGGTCTGATACCTATGACAGGAGAGGGGAAGGAAGCAGGATTGTATAGGAAGAGACTCAGAATGCAGCATAGTTGTAAGAAAGTTTTGGCGGTGTTATTGGTGAGTCCCTGAGCCCAAACGGCCTGTTGGAGGAATCCTGCATATTGTAGGGCCTGTCTTGTGGTTAGTCATTAACAGGGAGACCACAGGGGTAACATGGCATCCATGGTGGTGGAGCTAGAGGGATGTCAGCCAGCTGTGCTCCTTGCAGTAGGTTCTTTTGCAGAAGATCCCAGTAGCTCATTTCCGTGGTCATCACACCTGGTTTCCCTGTTGTTTGGCTTGAGTAATTTCCTTCCCTATCTGGGCTTCAGTTTCCTCATTTATAGAACAAAATGGCCATGGCTAGATGATCTTTAAGTCCCATGCATCTCTTTCCACCTCTGATTTTACAGAACCTCAACCTTTAATCCCTAAAGGGTGGATGTGTGCATGTGTTGGGCAGGGGCGTGAGCTGGGAGAGGCTGGAGTGGAGAGAAATGTGTTAACGGCTGTGAGGAAAGATGGATCATTCTGTCAGGTATCTTCTTCCTGTCTCAGTCCTCTCCCTTTTCTGTTCTCTGTGCTCCAACCTGGGCGATGTCTGGGCTGGCCACAGCTTCAGCCTAATCTAATGTATCAGAGAGGTAATGAACTATAAAAGTGTGGATTCAATTACAATTAGAGGGGAGTTTTGTGTTGGCTGGAGTCTGCTGCTAGCCAGAGAATAGAAATGCGGGCTAGGTTGAAAGGCCCCATCTGTGCTAGCAGGGCCTGCCGTTAGGGGCTGGGCAAAACCTGATTGAACACAGTGAGGAAAGAACAGAATTCATATCAATGATTTTTTTTAAGGGAGAAAAGTATTTTTATTTTTATTCATTTATTTTTAACATCTTTATTGGAGTATAATTGCTTTACAATGTTGTGTTAGTTGCTGCTGTATAGCAAAGTGAATCAGCTATACGTATCCACGTATCCCCATATCCCCTCCTTCTTGTGTCTCCCTCCCACCCTCCCTATCCCACCCCTCTAGGTGGTCACAAAGCACTGAGCTGATCTCCCTGTGCTATGCAGCTGCTTCCCACTAGCTATCTATTTTACATTTGGTAGTGTATATATGTCCATGCCACTCTCTCACTTCGTCCCAGCTTACCCTTCCCCCTCCCCGTGTCCTCAAGTCCATTCTCTATGTCTGCGTCTTTATTCCTGTCCTGCCGCTAGGTTCATCAGAACCATAGAGAAAAGTATTTTTAGATTTTGTCTTTTTTCAGGACAAGACCAGAGGAAACAAAGTTTTCTTTGATTTTCTTACCCTAATTTCTCAGGTAGAGCCCAGGTATACCCAGAATCTTTATGGCTTTGACTCTCTTTTCTAAGACTCCTGAATCTTCGCCTCTCACCGTCTCTCTTCTCTTCCTAAGTGGTAAAGCTTTAGGCAATGGAATAGCCTGTCCTTTGGATTTCAAGAAAGATCTCATTCTGTTGGAACCCATACAAACTCTGCCAGAGAGCCTTAGAGACGTTCATTCTTCTTTTATTTCTTTTTTTCTTTTTTAAAATTTATATATTTAATTTATTTATTTTTGGCTGTGTTGGGTCTTCATTGCTGCGCCCGGGCTTTCTCTAGTTGCAGCGAGTGAGGGCTACTCTTTGTTGCAGTGCATGGGCTTCTCATTGCAGTGGCTTCTCTTGTTGTGGAGCACAGGCTCTAGGCGCGCGTGGGCTTCAGTAGCTGTGGCTCGCGGGCTCTACAGTCCAGGCTCAGTAGTTATGGTGTACGGGCTTAGTTGCTCCACAGCATGTGGGATCTTCCCGGACCAGGGATTGAACCCGTGTCCCCTGCATTGGCCAGCAGATTCTTAACCAGGGAAGTCCCCTTCCTTTATTTCTGTAATCCAAAATTGTACCCATCTTTCACAGTCTAGCCTTCTGGCATTTCCTAAGAATGTACCCTTAGAAGAATCTCAGAGAGTTGTGATCTGTTTTTCTCTCCTAAACCTCCATTACACAATGGAATTCTCCCAATGAAATCTATCCTAGTTTGCCTTGCATTAGAGACATTTGCTACTTGTTTTTGCTCATTTTTCTTCTTTACTGTGTTAAATCTCTTTGATTTCAGGGATTTTTTTCCCCCCACTAATCTCTATATCCTTTGCCCTGAGCCCATCTTTAATTAATGTATAATATTCATTAAATACAAGCTTACTGAGAAGAATAATGTATTCTCAAGAATAAATACTTGAGAAAGATTGTCTTCTCTGTCCTCGTTTATATCTTCGCTACCCTATTTTCCTGCTTTGCTTAATTTCCTTTTCCAAAGGGAACACTGAGCAAGCCAGTTAAAAAATAAAGTGAATTTAAAAAAGCAAAGTGTTTTTTTTCCCATGCTATTTGCATGGAAGGGAAGACCCTTGTTCCTTGACCCAATTATAATTATTCTTACCTGAAATGTTATAATTTAAAGTATAAGTTTGGGTAGTCCCACTGCAATATATGGCTTTCCTGAAATTCTGCATGAACTTAGTCACAAAACTGTTTCAATATTCATCCATCTATATGGCAACGTGGCAATATTCTTTATATATAAATATTTTATTTTTACTTTTCACTAAACAAGTAATAAAAGCATCCTTTATCCCAGTTCTGCCTCTTACTAGTAACATAATATTGGGCATACAAAATTTCTCTGTGCCTCAGTTTTCTTATTTTTAAAACAAGTATAATAATGGTATCTTCCTCAAAGATTTTTTTGTGCAAATATTATGCCGTAAAGCAAGTGTTATTTAAATATTTGCTGTGTTTATTACTGTTACTGTCAAAAATTATTAAAAACAGAGAAGCAAAATTAAAAATGTATCTATCAATATAAGAGTCATTCATAATCCATTACCATGTATCCAGATTTCTTTGGAGGAATTTTTTTAAGTGGCTAAAACTTTTCTTTCTTCTTTCAATGGACACATTTGTGTCAGGGACTGAACCAATAATATTTTGAGGGTTTATAAAATGTCGAAAAAGAGAGCTGGACCTGTGTCCTTACAAAGGTTCTCACATTAGACCGATCTAAATTGAATTGTAGAACACCTGGGTCATGTAGGGAGTAAGAATTCATGCACTGTATTAGGGGGTGGGAACCATACACGGGAGGGCTTCTATTTTAAAATCAAGCAAATAACATGAAAATCAGATGCAAAATAAAACCCAGATTAGCATATAATCACATTAGCAGACTAATTGAGTCAGAGCGCAGCACTTTGGGTAATAAGGTTGCATCCTTCAAAGGGAGAATAAGACAAAGTCCAAATTGTTTATCCATCCTTCTATTTCAATGCAGAGCAGAGGGTCCTGGGACCAGATGTGGCCAGGGTCCCATCCGGGCACTTAGCACAGTATCACTTACTCTAGGGGACCTATAAGAGGGGATTAGGGGTCATAGACTGAGTGGGGCAGCCCCCTAAGGCCTGAAGGATTAGCATTTAATGCAGCCAGCTTTGCAGAAAATCGGGCTCAGATGAGGCTCTAACCTCCTTTATTTATCTTTGTTTTTCAAAAGCTCCAAGAGTGAGGGGGTTTCCTTCTCTTTTCATATGGTGAGGTTTTTTCCATCCTGAGAAGCTGGGGTGGGGACAGACACATTGGATCTCCAGGTATTTGTCAAATCTGAAATAAAACTTATTTTCCTTCAATCCACACTTCCTGTGTTTCTTCTGGACTTTTGTTCTTTCTGCCCAGTTACCTTTTATCCATCCTCTCCTCCTAGATACCTAACCCCGAATATTTTAATTGGAATTAGTTCCTTTACTCCTCTTAAGTCTGAATGGAAACAGCAAAATAAGTCCTACCTTCTAGCCCCCACAATGTATTTGGAGCAGTCGTTAATGTTGCTACGTTTGCCTTCAGCCATTCAAAATTTATCTGTATAGTGCTTACTACATATAGGCCAGGCTCTTCTAAGCTCCCCTGCCTAAATCATTACAATATAATGGAGAACACTAGAATAAAATAGACTAAAACCTAATGCAATTATATATCTAGATTGACTACAATTTCATCTAGTTCAAGTCCTTCAATTTTACTGATGAGTAGGAGAATATATGAGATATTTAGCAAGGTGTTCATGACCCCAGGTCTAGATATTGGATGACAAAGCCACATCCAGGGTCATTCACTCTCATAACAGTGTTCTTTTCACTGTACTCCCTACGTACAATCACAGTTGACCCTTGAACAACACTGGAGTTAGGGGTGCTGACCCTGGTGAGTCGAAAATCCATGTATAACGTTTGACTCTCCCAAAACTTAATTGCTAATAGCCTACTGTTGACTGAAAGTCTTATCAGTACATAAACAGTCAATTAACACGCATTTTCTATGTTATATGTGTATCTACATATATTTTATGCATTCATGACATACCTAATTTAAATTTTTTTTGATATTCATAGGCTATGCAGTTTGTGAGTTTTTTCAAATTGTTGCAATCTCCAAAAAATTTTCCAATATACCCATTGAAAAAAAATCCACGTATAAGTAGATCTGCACAGTTCAAACCCGTGTTACTTAAGGGTTAACTGTACTTCCTTTTTCAGTTTCCCTCTACTATTTTTTCAACATCTCATAAAGTTGCAATACTTATAACTTATCTGCAGAAAATGAGTTTCATCTGAAAGTGGAACATTTTGTCCCCATTTATTTTCTCCCTCAAATTTGCATTACACATTATCCAAAGGGATCAGAAACTTCTATGAAATACTCCTGTTTCCTACCTTTTTCTCTGAGGCATAGGAAAAGCACAATAGCAGACCATACAGAACAAATTTCTTAGTAAATCTGCAAGCTAATGAGATGCATAGAAGTTCTTAGGCTAAGCTTTAGAGTTAGACCAGGGCTCCAATGACGCTTTGTTGCCGAAATATCAGCTTTCTTGTGCACTGATGCCGTACAGAAATACGGAGACAGAGATTTTGGAGGAAGAGAGAGATGGCTTTATTTTTCTGCCAGGCAGAAGGGAAGACACAGCAGGCTAGTGCCTCAAGAACTGTGCCCCCCTGTCTTGGGGAATTACAGGGGGTCTTATCCTGGAACTCGCAGTCCAGGATAAGTGATAAGGATCGAAGCGGTGAAGGTCTTGCATTCTTCTTCTTCTTGCAGTATTTTAAAACAGTCACTGCTGGTGTAAGGCAGCCTGGTAATTGGGTCCGTTCATCTCTGGGTTATTGGGTGAGACCTTCTTTCTGAAATGTAAACAGCTACAAGGGGTGATTTGCTACAAGAGAATGCAGCGAGAAAATGCCAGGTGCAGGGTCCAATTCATATGGAATCAGAGAGTAATTAGCTTTGTTTAGCTTTGTGAAGGACCAGTCTAGATACAAGTGTTTGTTAGTAGCAACAGCTAAAGAATAACCAAGATTGCTTAACTCTTTCAGGCCTGTTTATGCTGTTTCCCCAGCCTGTTCATTGTTGCTTATTTTCCTTGTTTATCAGAAAAGTCTCATTTCTATTTTTGCTGCAACAGCTTCTGATATTTACTACTCATGTGGCAGTGGGCAAGCTCCTCCCTAAGCTTCAGTTTTCCTCATCTATAAATTGTGAGAAGGTGTGACCCTTACAGGAGGGTTTTTGAGAATAGAGAGGGCTATATATGTAGAACAACTGGCACATGGAAGGCACCAACCAAATAGTAGTCTGTAAGCAAATATATTTCTTAAGCTGTCTTATACTTTGTGGACCTGGCATGGAGGTAAAGGGAATTTAAAAGAAGGAGAACGCAATGCAATTTATGCTCCAAAGACATCTAAAATCTCAAGAAATGGCTGAAATCCAAAACCGCAAGTTCATAGGTAGAATTCTAGTTTCTGGTTCCTCATGTAAGGAGCTTGGGAGTTGCCACTCTGTCTAACAAGTAAAAAACTGCGAAGACTGAAAAACTAACAACTCTTCTCGGATTCACAAGAGAGGGAAGGACACAAGGCAAACCACCGCCCCCGACATTGGAGAGACAGGAGAACACAGGTCATCCGGTTTACCAGAGCAGAGGCTCACAAGTGGCACCTCTGTGGGAAGCAGGGGCAGGGCAGGGTGACCTGCTCTGTAAATGATGAATTGCTGGAGGCTCCGTGTGGACGCCTCTGAGAGTTAAAAACTCCGGGGGGACCCATCATGGGGGGTGAGCACAGTTTTGTGATTTACTTCTAGGAGCTTGAACAGATTCTCACAGCAAATATCTGAGAAAAAATCCCTGCATGCTTCAAGCAGTTGGAGGGGAAGAGGAACAGTTCTGAAACACTTTGGAGAGCTCTGTTCTTAACAAGGCCTGCCCTCTGGAGAAACTAGTTCAGCAGAGCCTAACTGACGAGAGGGTGGGAAATGCCCCACACCAGCCATCTCCAGCTGTTGTGTCCACCTAAGGCAGGGAGAAGAAAACTGAGAAGCTCTTGAGAAGTTCACAGTCCAGAGGCACAGGCTCATTAGAAGCCAGAGGCCTGATCACAGGACTACACATGCTTCTCCTCTCCCCACACCTCACAACCACGTCACTAAAGGTCTATCTGCAGCAGTTCCGTTTACCCAGTACAACATGTCTGGTTATCAAGAAAAAATTGCAAGGAATACCAAAAGATAAAAAAAAACCACAACTTGAAGAGACAGAACAAGCATCAGAACCAGACATGGCAGCAGTGTTGGAATTATCCAGTTCATAGGCACTTATTAAAAGTGTCTCCAGGATCTAGTGTTGGAATAAAAAGCGTAAGATGCTGCCCCATGCTTCAAGGGCATTGATGTCTAGGGAGAGACAGATATTACATTGCCACAAAATATCTGCTATTTGCTAGTATGAAAGGATCGATCCAGTACTACATGACACAGGGAAAGGAAATTTGTATAGAGAGAAGACAGAAACTGTTAGAAAGACATTTAAGTTATGCATTAAGGGGTAAAAGTAGAGAGAAGCATTCCAAGCAATGGGGATGCCTGGGCAAAGGACAAGCTTGAGAGTAATTGAGGTGTCCTGGGAATAAGGAATGTTCTAAGGGATCAGTGAGTAGTATCGGTGGGTGGTGATGCGTGTGGAGGGGGTTGGTTAAGGATGAGTTCAGGTAAACTGTAACCGAGTAGTGCCAGCCTAAAGTGTTTGGACTTGATCCTACTGGTGATAGGGAGACACTGGCATTTTTACACAGAGAAGCAGCAAGATTCAATGTCAGTGGCTGGTATCCTGACATGCGACCAAAGTGGTCCATTTTGGAGAAGGTTGCTTAACAAACCAATGTATCCTGGAGGAATTTTTGTTCAGTCTGTTAGGGTGGTATATTTTCTCTGAATCAGATTTAGGGAGACACAGATTGCTGAGGGTGTCCTTGATAAATGGGGAGTGGATCAGAGGCAGAAATGGCCCATTGATGTTCTGTCCCCAGACCTGGACTCCTCTCCCATCCCTCCAAGGCTCACGAGAAATTTTTCAAGGTGCCAGTCTGGTATTCATACCCCATCTGTCACGAACCCCGTCGCAGTCCTGCCTCTCATTAGAGGGTGGGCAGCCCCTTTCCCAGCTACCTCCACTGCCCTCTCACCCAGCCTCTACACCAAAACAATCGGATCAGAGTCCCGCGGATTGTTTCCTATGGAAATCAGGCATGTGGAGCCCCAGGGGGAATAGCTCTGCTCTCTTATATTCATTTTCTTCCAGAAAGGAAAGGGATTGGGGAGGGCAGTTTCTAGGCCTTCACATATGTCTGAGAGAAAGGGACTGAGAGTGGCTTAGGGGAGAAAAGGGTAATGGGGTAGCAACAGAATTGCTTGCCTAGATCACAGACACTTTTGTTTGGGGGAGAACTTCAGATTTCTAGGGTTCTGAAAACTGAGAGAGGTAACTTCATATCCAACTATCCTAAATATTAGTATATTAATTATATGAGGATAATAGCATGATAGTGGGATAAAGAGACACCTCATTGGTTTTGCTATTACACCAAGAATTACATAAGCAAACAGGACATCATCTAAGGTTACAGGTCATTTGTTTATTTTTGTTCTGCTGGCCAGGGCTGGATAAAATTATTTTTTTTCTTTTAAATTGGTTACTCAGTGATGTTCAAAGAGTCAGAATGTTATTGTTGTGCAGATAAAACATCTGCAGGTTTGACAATTGTTTTTAGACTTCAGCTGGATATTAGCTTTTAATAATCCTGCATTAGACGGGAATAAAGACACAGACCTACTAGAGAATGGACTTGAGGATATGGGGAGGGGGTGGGGTGAGATGTGACAGGGTAAGAGAGTGTCATGGACATATATACACTACCAAATGTAAAATAGATAGCTAGTGGGAAGCAGCCGCATAGCACAGGGAGATCAGCTCGGTGCTTTGTGACCACCTAGAGGGGTGGGATGGGGAGGGTGGGAGGGAGGGAGATGCAAGAGGGAAGAGAAATGGGAACATATTGTATATGTATAACTGATTCACTTTGTTATAAAGCAGAAGCTAACACACTATTGTAAGGCAATTATACTTCAATAAAGATGTTTAAAAAAAAAAAAAAAAAAAAAATAATCCTGCATTACTTTCCAACTAAACTAGAACTGCTTCGCAATTAGCCATCTATATCTATATTTATATCTGTATTTCCTAGACATCTTGTTATACTTTCAAAATTTTGTTAAATGTACCTTGTCTATAGCCCTTACTTTTTACCTCCCTACCCCAAGTTTTTGCAAAGAAAACAAACATGAATTACTACATAACTATTTTTTAAAATTCCAAATTGATGTATTTATTAGAGAAACTTTGAAATTATGACATCAGGAATATTCCTGCCAATCTGAGACATTTGTGTAAATCTGAGGCTGAGCTAGGCGCAGGGCCCAGGTGTTCTCTCCAGGGGGCAATATGGGTGGATGACGGGGGTTGGGAGTTGGATCAGAGGGTGAGTGAATGGACAGACTCAGACAGCTGAGGTTTGTATTTGATTTGATTTGATGTGAGAAACTTGATTCTTAGACACAGAATAAACCTGTCCCTTTTTTTCAGTTTGCCTAGTGTTTATTTTTGATAGCATCTTATTAGAACACTTCCTTTTTTAGAAATTATAAGAGATTTCCCATTTCTTATTGAATTAAGTAGTAACACTGAGAACAGTCTGTCATTCAAAGCTTCTACCAACAGCCTCAATCTACCACTCTAATCATTTACCCAAATACTTCTGATTACGAACTTTATACACTTGCCAAAACAGACCACATTTGTTTTTCCATTAGTGCAGACTCTGCTTTTGGACTTTCCTAGACATGCTTTTGCTCCTATGTGTGCTGTTGCTTGGAATTCTTATCATCTACCCCTCCCCCACTTCTCTCCTCCCAAGAGAACTTGATTTGTGCCGATTTCTTGAAATCAGCCAGATGGATTTGGCTCCTTCCTTTAACTCTTCAGGACAGTTCCTACCTCATTGGTGTTATTTGCAGGTTTTTGTATTAACTTTTTTAAAACCACATTTATCAATTTCCCAACTGTAGTCCAGACACTCATTAGGGCAGTGGGTGGCCTCCTTATCCTCACCCCCATCTCCATCTCGCCAGATCCCTATACCTATACAAATATATTATCCCTCCTACTAATTTGAGAAGAGGTAATACACATTTTAAGTTATATATGTATATATATGTGTGTATGTATATATATATATACGTATATATACACATATATATACATATATATGTATATATACGTATATATATATACACACACACACACACATATAGTGTGTGTGTGTGTGTGTGTGTGTGTGTGTGCGTGTGAATATCAGTACCTTTGCATCTTCCAATTTTGGATCTCTATTTATTCAATGTAAAGTTAAAGGGGTTTCATTCAATGATCTTAAACGTGTATGATTGATTGATAAAGTGTTACAGATTCTACAGTCCTTCCTAACTCCTTCATTAAGGGCATACTTTATGATTGTTGGGGGGCAGGGACTAACCTTTAAAAAGGGTGTCTTACAGAATCTGTCTTATAAATATTTGTTTATTTGAATTAAAAACAAATGTCTAGAGTCTTTACTTTGTGAAGTTCAAATCAAGCCTCTTTCTTCCTCTGTTCCCTCCCCAGTTAGCAGAAATCCTGCCGTGACTGCAGCATCCTGTCCCTGGGCCTGGGTCACAGCTTGCTGGGACTCAGCTTTCCGGAGGGGGCTGCAGGCGCTGGGGGGTGACAGATGGCTCAGCAGCAACAGTTTGAGGAAGGAGTCACCAAGGGGAATCTGAGAAGGGCGTGTATCAGGCCTTCCTAAGAGGTAGAAGAAAAGACCCAAGGTGGGTATAAATACCAGGGGTTGTCTTATAGAGAGGCTTTCGCAAACTTGGACTAAAGAAACAAGCACAAAATAAAGAGCTTCTTCCTTGGGCAAAGACTTATTTTCCCATTTTTCCTACCATCTTTAGAAGCCTCTGTACAGGTTACTGTGCCCCTGTTGTCTCTTTCTGGTCAGCCTCTTTCTGTAACTTCAGATAGGGTCCTTTTCTGATTCAACAGGTTTGGGGAAGGGGTCAACACCTCCCTCTGGCCCAGGCTAAGGCCCTAACTTGACACCTGAGCTGTGAGCCTAGAGTTCTAGAACGCTGAACTTTCAGGGCTGGTGGGATGCTAAGGAGCCACTGAGATGGGAACGCCAAGGCCAAGGCGCTGAAGTGGCAGGATGCCCAGGGTACGGACAGGACATGCGTCCACTATGATTTTATTTCCAGTTTATCTCTGGTCAAGTGATTAAATCTCAGGGCTTAATCACCATGCTGTTCACTCACGTGCAGCCTTGGGGAGAGCCCCTCCCTCTGGGGCCGTTAATTCTGGAAATCCTCAACCTTCTAAACCTATTACACCAGCACCTCGGGATTAGACGGGGTGTCCACCTAGTGGCTGCAGAGGAGAACAGCAGCTTGGAAGAGCTACATTCCTTAATTACCTCTTTAAGAGGCTGGGAGAAGAGGAAGCAGTGACACCAGGAGACCAGTCATCCATCTCACCCTCACCAGGCCGAGTCCAGTGTCTTATAACACTTCGTTCAGGCAAGTTCTTCTGAAGGACCAATCATATCACTTTCGTGAAAGTCTAAACCTATTAATTTCATTCAACACACTGGGGATTGGTTTTAGCGTCCTTTTCAGAAAAACAGTGATCAAGTCAGTGATTTTCTGGTCAACGATATTACACTTGAGTGTGACTTGGGCAAGTCACTTAATTTGTTGAACATCCATTTCCAGATTGGTAAAATGAAGATGACATTTTCTGCCTTACAGAATGATTATAATTAGTGCTTAGTGCTTTACAGTTTATGAAAGTGGTTTACAAAAGCTACAACTTACATCACGTATAGTGCTATAGTAGATGGTCATGAGAGATTAGTGATATGAAAATGTAAATTATACTAATAGGAGGATTTATACAATTAAGGATCTTAATCCTAACATAATTCTGAGGGAGACTTAAGGTGATTCTACCCATTTCCTAGATGGGAAATCTGAGGCACAACATGAAAAATGATCACAGAACAAATCAGGGTCAGAATGAAATTAGGTTCATCACACTGTTTTTCAATCATTCTAATATACAGTTGGCCCTCTGTATCTGCAGGCTCTGCATCCATGGATTCAACCAACTGCAGATCAAAAATATTTGAAAAAAATTCCAGAAAGCTCCAAAAAGCAAAACTTGAATTTACCCCGCGCTGGCAAATATTTACATAGCATCTACATTGTATTAGGTATTATAAGTAGTCTAGAGATGATTTACAGTATACGGGAGGATGTGTGTAGGTTATATGCAAATACTATGCCATTTTATATAAGGGACTTGAGCATCTGCTGATTTTGGTATCCACAGGGGTCCTGTAACAAATTCCCTGTGGATACAGAGGGACGACTGTACTCACATATCAAATGATCGTAGAGATAGTATAGCACTAGTTTCTTGAACATGCCTGAGCCCAAAGTGAGTTCAATTATCCTCTGACCTCAGAGAAGTAGAGATAGGATATTCCTCCCACCCTTTCCTACCTTCTTCATCAAGGATGTTGTGTGGGGTTTAAAAGACAAATTATTCCAAGTCTTAAGGGAGGTAAGGGGGAAAAGAAACATTATTGCACATTACTGTGTTCTGGTCACTGAGATAACTGTGGGGTACTTTACATTTGTCATTAGAAGTTTAAACCCAGAAATAATTCTGAGAGAATGTAGTGAAAGAACCCAAATTATTCTACAATGGGAGAGACACTGGAGAATTTTCTGACATGAATTGTCAAACATTGGAAGAAGTGCTAAGTGGCACTTATGCAATTTCCTGCCCAAACCCTTTAGATCTTTAAGGGGCAAATGAAACATGTTTAGTGATTATTAGTGCCAAACATTTTATATATCTCATTAAAACAACAACTCTCTGGTGCAATTATAATTATCCTCATTTTATACATGAGTCAACCGAATCTTAGAGATTTAAAGCTAAAAATGTCACTCTAGTCCACACAGCTGGCGGCTGACTCTAATGCCCTTTCTCTTTTTATTACATTACACACCTTGTTTTATTGCACTTCCCTGTATTGTACCTTGCAGATACTGCAATTTTTACACATTGAAGGTCTGTGGCAACCCTGAGTGGAGCAAGTCTACCGGAAGCATTTTTCCGAGAGCATTTGCTCACTTCGTGAGCAAAATCTTCATTTTTATAATTCTTGAAATATTTCAAACCTTCCCATTAGTATTATATTTGTTATTGGTGATCTGTGATCAGTGATCTTTGATGTTACTATTGTAATTGTTTTAGGGGGCCATGAACCGCACCCATATAAATGGTAAACTTAATTGATTGTTGAAATGACAACAAGGGATTTAGAATATAATGCAAACTTAGTTGAAAAAACAGTGACAGGGTTTGAGAAGATTAACTCCAAATTTGAAAGAAATTCTTCTGTGGGTAAAATGCTATCAAATAGTATTGCATGCTACAGAGAAATCATTTGTGAAAGGAACAGTCAATTGATGTGGCAAAATTCATTGTTGTCTTATTGTAAGCAGTTACAATAGCCACCCTACCTTACAGCAATTACCACCCCAATCAGTCACCAGCCATCAACATCAGGGCAAGACGCTGCACCAGTAAAAAGATAACTACTCGCTGGAGGCTCAGATGATGTTTTAGCATTTTTTAGCAATATTTTAAAATTCAGGTATGTACACTGGTTTTTTTTGGACATAATGCTATTGCATACTTAAGCGACTACACTATAATGTAAACATAACTTTTATATGCACTGGGAAACCGAAAGATTTGTGTGACTCGCTTTATTGCGATATTTGATTTATATTGTGGTGGTCTGGAACCGAACCTGCAATATTCCTGAGGTCTGTCTGTATGTTGATGTAACACACCAAGACCTTTGCTGTCCACTAGTCACAGACAGATATTTAAATTTAAATTAATTGAAATGAAGGAAAATTAAAATTCTGTTTCTCAGTCACATAAGCCATATTTCAAATGTTCAGTAGTCACAGGTGGCCAGGGGCTACCCTATTGGACAGAGCAGATATAGAACATTTCCATTGATGCAGAAAGTTCTAGACAGAACAAAATCCCCTCTATATGAGAAATGGTGTAATGAAGTGAATGAGGGCACAGGCTCTGAGAACCAACAGATTTGGGCTTGAAACCTAGCTTTTCCACTATGAATTGTATAATCTTAAATTACTTATCTTTTTTAAGCCTCAATTCACTGGTTTGAAGCATGAGAACAATAAAAGATTTTTTCTCAAAAGGTTATTATGGGAGCTTCCCTGGTGGCGCAGTGGTTAAGAATCTGCCTGCCAATGCAGAGGACACGGGTTCGAGCCCTGGTCCGGGAAGATCCCACACGCCGCGGAGCAACTAAGCATGTGCGCCGCAACTGCTGAGCCTGCGCTCTAGAGCCCGCGAGCCACAACTACTGAAGCCCGCGCGCCTAGAGCCCTTGCTCCACAATAAGAGAAGCCACCGCGATGAGAAGCCTTCGCACCGCAACAAAGAGTAGCCCCCGCTCGCTGTAACTAGAGAAAGCCCACGTGCAGCAATGAAGACCCAACGCAGCCAAAAATAATAAATAAAATAAATAAATTTTTTAAAAAAGGTTATTATGAGTCAAATAGCAGAATCCCAGGAAATTGGCAAGCACTTGGCAAAAGTTAGCTATTATTACATACATTCTAGTTTTAAGAAAATGACTAGGTTTTGTTAGAAATAAGCATAAAGATGGTTTGATTTACTGGAGTTCTAAAATAAACCAGGTTGGTGTGGGAGCTTCCCTAAAGCGTGTACAGTAAAAATGTTGCATTCTGGGAAACCCCTCAGGCCCAGGCAAACTAGGAATGACTAGGAATGACTAAATGACTGCATTTAGCCTGAAGGAGAATGATTGTAAAGTCAACTTAAAGGTTTATCTATTTCTATAGCCTAATATTACCTTAATTTGAGCAACATCCATTCATTTTACATTTAAAGTAAATATATGAGGTTCAGCCAAAAAAATGAATGAGCCTATTGATACCCAAATCACTCCCATTTTGTGGGGAGGGGTTAGAAAATGGGAAGGTACCAAAAGGAGATCTTTAGGTCAGGGGGAGCTGGGACTAGGGAAGGAGGAGAAGTCCCCACGAAAAAACTGCTTGCTGCTCAGTTTACGTATTTTATTCCATA
This sequence comes from Balaenoptera borealis, assembly GCF_965194805.1. Classification (NCBI taxonomy): domain Eukaryota; kingdom Metazoa; phylum Chordata; class Mammalia; order Artiodactyla; family Balaenopteridae; genus Balaenoptera; species Balaenoptera borealis. The sequence continues at coordinate 46,477,682 of NC_138870.1, forward strand.
GTATCATTTCTCTTAGCGATAACCGTCATCTGGAGGCTTTGGGGTAGAGAAACGCCCCGATGAAGGGTTTTTACCATCAGGGAGTGTGCCCTGGGGGCTAGAAGACAAGGTTCTGATCCCAGTTCTGTCCACTAACTGCTTGTTTGACTTTGGAAAAATGCCTTAATTTTTCAGAAATTAGGTTTCCTCTTTGGAAGGTAAAGGGAAACTTGGGCTAAACTGATCCTGAAGTTCTTCCTAAAGTTAACACTTAGGATTTAATGGGGACATCTCACTCAAGGTTTTCTTTCTGACCATGGACAAGTCAGTGTGGAAGTGTGGAAGTGTTATCATGGGGACGTGCTACCACCACATGGTATTTTGAGTTGTCCGCGTTCACTCGTTTCGAAAATTTCTGATTTGATATTACATTTTAATACCGGAAGTGTGGAAGTGTTATCATGGGGACGTGCTACCACCACATGGTATTTTGAGTTGTCCGCGTTCACTCGTTTCGAAAATTTCTGATTTGATATTACATTTTAATACTGGTTTCTCCTAAAGGAATACAGATATTTGCTTAGCATTTGGAAGCTTTGGGATGCAATACTCTACAGCTGAGCTTGTTTCTACTGACTGACCCTATAAGTTATCACATACCACATCTATACACATAATTTTTTTTTTGATGAAAAAGATGAATCCATTTTATGAAGTTATGAGATTTAAAGTCAGTTATTTCTTAAACTTAGGATAAAAGGTATTTCTGTCATACACATAAGCCAATTTTTTCCTGAGTAGTTTTTAGAAAATACATTGTTCAGTACCATGCACACATGTCCCATTATATAGAGAGCTTTGCTAGCACAGCGCCTTACTGATAGTGAGCACTCAATCAGGATTTATTGTATGAACAATAATGAACAGTTTCAGTATGTACCCCTTTTATGTTGTCATAGGTACTTTACAAATATTGCTTTAAAAATATAGGTACTAAAGTATAGATCTAAGCACTTTGGAAATATATTTGGAAATGTATATGCTCGTATCACTTTTATCTTGTACCTCTCTTCTTCAAAGTCTAATGAAGCTGAAGTGGAGCTCTGGAGAAGATAGAACGGTGTAGCTGTTCTTTCAAGTCTGGGTCTCAGTCCTTGGAGCTCCAATTCCCATTCAGAGGAAAAGACACCTCTGATGTTTTGCTCTGTATAAAGTCACTGTGTCTTAAAAAAACGTGCATCTTGAGCAAAATTCGCTGTTTTTAGTCAACAGCAATTGGTTGATATGTGTGGGGAGATTTTTGAGTTTGGAAGAGCTGCTGGCCACTTAATGGTTCATCCAAGCATGTGGTGAAATTACTCTTCCAAACTACAACACAAAAAGAGAAGTAAGCGGTAAGCTGGAGTGTAAGATTAGGTCAGCAGGTAGAATTTGGGATTGGCTGATGTCAACTTATTCTGACCGGTATCACACGTGGGTTAGCAGCTAGAGAGAAAGGAAAAAAGTGATTTCGTGTGTCACTCAAGGACCAGGGAGTCAGGACAGAGAGTAAGCCTGTGCTCATTACTTTTTGCTGAGACAACCTCTCATTATCTCTATTTCAATTTTTAAAACAACTAAAATACTTCACCGCTGTGGAAAGTACTGAAAACAGTGTAATATATGGCCATCTAGGAACTACCTCAATTTAGCAAATTTAACATTTTCTGTTTTTGCTTCAAAGCACCCTGTTTTTAAAATTAAACAATACAGTGATACTTACATCACTAAAATCTTAAACCTCTGGCATTTTACCCTCCTTTTATGCATAGATTTACTTCTGCTACTTAATGTTTAGATCCATGGATAATACATAATGTATTCAGTATAATTAATACATTTATGAAATGTATCATATGTATGTATAATTAATACAATTTATGAAAACTATGCCTTTCCATATATATGATTTAACAAGTTCTTTTCATCATTCAGCATTATGTTTGCAATATGTACTTATCTTGATATATATATACATATACATATATATATCTTGTTTATTCATTTAAAAAGTCTATAATATACATAAATAAATCTCTTATCTAATATCATATTAATTAGAAATTTGTTTTTAATTATTTTAACATCTTTACTGGAGTATAATTGCTTTACAATGGTGTGTTAGTTTCTGCTTTATAACAAAGTGAATCAGCTATACATATACATATATCCACATATCTCCTCCCTCTTGCCTCTCCCTCCCACCCTCCCTATCCCACCCTTCTAGGTGGTCACAAAGCACTGAGCTGATCTCCCTGTGCTATGCAGTTGCTTCCCACTAGCTATCTATTTTATATTTGGTAGTGTATATATGTCAATGCTACTCTTTCACCTTGTCCCAGCTTACCCTTCCCCCTCCCTGTGTCCTCAAGTCCATTTTCTACATCTGCATCTTTATTTCTGTCCTGCCCCTAGCTTCATCAGAACCATTTTTTTTTTGATTCCATATATATGTCTTAGCATACGGTATTTGTTTTTCTCTTTCTGACTTACTTCACTCTGTAAGACAGACTCTAGGTCCATCCACCTCACTACAAATAACTCAATTACGTTTCTCTTTATGGCTGAGTAATGTTCCATTGTATATATGTGCCACATCTTCTCAATCCATTCATCTGTTGATGGACACTTAGGTTGCTTCCATGTCCTGGCTATTGTAAATACTGCTTCAATGAACATTGTGGTACATGTCTCTTTTTGAATTATGGTTTTCTCAGGGTATATGCCCAGTAGTGGGATTGCTGGGTCGTATGGTAGTTCTACTTTTAGTTTTTTAAGAAACCTCCATACTGTTCTCCATAGTGGCTGTATCAATTTACATTCCCACCAACAGTGCAAGAGGGTTCCCTTTTCTCCACACCCTCTCCAGACTTTATTGCTTGTAGATTTTTTTGATGATGGCCATTCTGACTGGTGTGAGGTGATACTTCATTGTAGTTTTGATTTGCATTTCTCTAATGATTAGCAATGTTGAGCATCCTTTCATGTGTCTGTTGGCAATCTGTATATCTTCTTTGGAGAAATATCTATTTAGGTCTTCTGCCCATTTTTGGATTCGGTTGTTTGTTTTTTAATATTGAGCTGCATGAACTGCTTGTATATTTTGGAGATCAATCCTTTGTCAGTTGCTTCATTTGCAAATATTTTCTCCCATTCTGAAGGTTGTCTTTTCATCTTGTTTATGGTTTCCTTTGCTGTGCAAAAGCTTTTAAGTTTCATTAGGTCCCATTTGTTTATTTTTGTTTTGATTTCCATTTCTCTAGGAGCTGGGTCAAAAAGGATCTTGCTGTGATTTATCATTATGTGAACACATAGAGTATTCTGCCTATGTTTTCCTCTAAGAGTTTTATAATGTCTGGCCTTACATTTAGGTGTTTAATCCATTTTGAGTTTACCTTTGTGTATGGTGTTAGGCACTGTTCTACTTTCATTCTTTTACATGTAGCTGTCCAGTTTTCCCAGCACCACTCATTGAAGAGGCTGTCTTTTCGCCATTGTATATTCTTGACTCCTTTGTCAAAGATAAGGTGACCATATGAGTGTGGGTTTATCTCTGGGCTTTCTATCCTGTTCCATTGATCTATATTTCTGTTTTTGTGCCAGTACCATACTGTCTTGATTACTGTAGCTTTGTAGTATAGTCTGAAGTCAGGGCGCCTGATTTCTCCAGCTTCATTTTTCTTTCTTAAGATTGCTTTGCTATTCAGGGTCTTTGGTGTTTCCATAGAAATTGTAAAATTTTTTGTTCTATTTCTGTGAAAAATGCCATTGGTAATTTGATAGGGATTGCATTGAATCTGTAGATTGCTTTGGGTAGTATAGTCATTTTCACAATATTGATTCTTCCAATCCAAGAACATGGTATATCTCTCCACCTGTTTGTATCATCTTTAATTTCTTTCATCAGTGTCTTATAGTTTTCTGCACACAGGTTTTTTGTCCCTTTAGGAAAGTTTATTCCTAGGTATTTTATTCTTTTTGTTGCAGTGGTAAATGGGATTGTTTCCTTAATTTCTCTTTCAGATTTTTCATCGTTAGTGTATAGGAATGCCAGAAACTTTTGTGCATTAATTTTGTATCCTGCTACTTTACCAAATTCACTGATTAGCTCTAGTAGTTTTCTGGTAGCATCTTTAGGATTCTCTATGTATAGTATCATGTCATCTGTAAACAGTGACAGTTTTACTTCTTTTCTGATATGGATTCCTTTTATTTCTTTTTCTTCTCTGATTGTTCTGGCTAAAACTTCCAAAACTATGTTGAATAATAGTGGTGAGAGTGGACAACCTTGTCTTGTTCCTGATCTTACAGGAAATAGTTTGTTTTTCACCATTGAGAATAATGTTGGCTGTGGGTGTGTCATATATGGCCTTTTATGTTGAGGTAGGTTCCCTCTACGCCCACTTTCTGGAGAGTTTTTATCATAAATGGGTGTTGAGTTTTGTCAAAAACTTTTTCTGCATCTATTGAGATTATCATATGGTTTTTATACTTCAGTTTGTTAATATGTTGTATCACATTAATTGATTTGCATATATTGTAGAATCCTTGCATTCCTGGGATAAACCCCACTTGATCATAGTGTATGATCCTTTTAATGTGCCATTGGATTCTGTTTCCTAGTATTTTGCTGAGGATTTTTTGCATCTATGTTCATCAGTGATATTGGCCTGTAGTTTTCTTTTTTTGTGACATCTTTGTCTGGTTTTGGTATCAGGGTGATGGTGGCCTCGTAGAATGAGTTTGGGAGTGTTCCTCCCTCTGCTATATTTTGGAAGAGTTTGAGAAGGATAGGTGTTAGCTCTTCTCTAAATGTTTGATAGAATTTGTGAAGCCTGTGAAGCCATCTGTTCCTGGGCTTTTCTTTGTTGGAAGATTTTTAATCACAGTCTCAATTTCAGTGCTTGTGATTGGGTCTGTTTATATTTTCTATTTCTTCCTGGTTCAGTCTTGGAAGATTGTGCTTTTCTGAGAATTTGTCCACTTCTTTCAGGTTGTCATTTTATTGGCATACAGTTGCTTGTAGTAATCTCTCATGATCCTTTGTATTTCTTTGTGTTTCTGCAGTGTCAGTTGTTACTTCTCCTTTTTCATTTCTAATTCTATTGATTTGAGTCTTCTCCTTATTTTTTCTTGATGAGTCTGGCTAATTTTGTTTATCTTCTCAAAGAACCGACTTTTAGTTTTATTGATGTTTGCTATCATTTCCTTCATTTCTTTTTCATTTATTTCTGATCTGATTTTTATGATTTCTTTCCTTCTGCTAACTTTGGGTTTTTTGTTCTTCTTTCTCGAATTGCTTTAGGTGTATGGTTAGGTTGTTTATTTGAGATTTTTCTTGTTTCTTGAGGTAGGATTGTATTGCTATAAACTTCCCTCTTAGAACTTCTTTTGCTGCATCCCATAGGTTTTGGGTCATTGTGTTTTCATTGTCATTTGTTTCTAGCTACTTTTTTATTTCCTCTTTGATTTCTTCAGTGATATCTTAGTTATTTAGTAGCATATTGTTTAGCCTCCATGTGTTTGTATTTTTTACAGATTTTTTCCTGTAATTGATATCTAGTCTCATAGCATTGTGGTCAGAAAAGATACTTGATAAGATTTCAATTTTCTTAAAGTTACCAAGGCTTGATTTGTGACCCAAGATATGATCTATCCTGGAGAATGTTCCATGAGCATTTGAGAAGATTCTGTTGTTTTTGGATGGAATGTCCTTTAAATATCAATTAAGTCCATATTGTTTAATGTATCATTTAAAGCTTGTGTTTCCTTATTTGTTTTCATTTTGGATGATCTGTTCATTGTTGAAAGTGGGGTGTTAAAGTCCCCATACTATGATTGTGTTACTATCGATTTCCCCTTTTATGGCTGTTAGCATTTGCCTTATGTATTGAGGTGCTCCTATGATGGGTGCATAAATGTTTACAATTGTTATATCTTCTTTTTGGATTGATCCCTTGATCATTATGTAGTGTCCTTCTTTGTCTCTTGTAATAGTTTTTATTTTAAGGTCTATTTCATCCGATATGCGAATTGCTACTCCAGCTTTCTTTTGATTTCCATTTGCATGGAATATCTTTTTTCATCCCCGCACTTTCAGTCTGTATGTGTCCCTAGGTCTGAAGTGAGTCTCTTATAGACAGCATATATACGGGTCTTGTTTTTGTATCATTCAGCCAGTCTATGTCTTTTGGTTGGAGCATTTAATCCATTTACATTTAAGGTGACTGTCGATATGTATGTTCCTATTAGCATTTTCTTCATTGATTTGGGTTTGTTATTGCAGGTCTTTTCCTTCTCTTGTATTTCCTGCAAGGAGAAGTTCCTTTAGCATTTGTTGTAAAGCTGGTTTGGTGGTGCTGAATTCTCTTAACTTTTGCTTGTCTGTAAAGGTTTTAATTTCTCCATCAAACCTGCATGAGATCCTTGCTGGATAGAGTAATCTTGGTTGTAGGTTTTTCCCTTTCATCACTTTAAATATGTCCTGCCACTCCCTTCTGGCTTGGAGAGTTTCTGCTGAAAGATCAGCTGTTAACCTTGTGGGGTTTCCCTCGTATGTCATTTGTTGCTTTTCCCTTGCTGCTTTTAATATTTTTTCTCTGTATTTAATTTTTGATAGTTTGATTAATATGTGTCTTGGCGTGTTTCTCCTTGGATTTATCCTGTATAGGACTCTTTGCACTTCCTGGACTTGATTGACTATTTCCTTTCCCATGTTAGGGAAGTTTTCAACTATAATCTCTTCAAATATTTTCTCAGACCCTTTCTTTTTCTCTTTTTCTTCTGGGACCCCTATAATTTGAATGTTGGTGTGTTTAATGTTGTCCCAGAGGTCTCTGAGACTGTCCTCAGTTCTTTTCATTCTTTTTTCTTTATTCTGCTCTGCAGTAGTTATTTCCACTATTTTATCTTCCAGGTCACTTATCCATTCTTCTGCCTCAGTTATTCTGCTATTGATTCCTTCTAGAGAATTTTTAATTTCATTTACTGTGTTGTTCATCATTGTTTGTTTGCTCTTTAATTCTTTAGGTCCTTCTTAAACGTTTCTTGTATTTTCTCCATTCTATTTCCAAGATTTTGGATCATCTTTACTATCGTTACTCTGAATTCTTTTTCAGGTAGACTGCCTATTTCCTCTTCATTTGTTTGGTCTTGTGGGTTTTTACCTTGCTCCTTCATCTGCTGCATATTTCTCTGTCTTCTCATTTTGTTTAACTTACTGTGTTTGAGGTCTCCTTTTCACAGGCTGCAGGTTCATAGTTCCCATTGTTTTTGGTGTCTGCCCTCAGTGGGTGAGGTAGGTTCAGTGGTTTGTGTAGGCTTCCTGGTGAAGGGGACTGGTGCCTGCTTTCTGGTGGGTGGGGCTGGATCTTTTCTTTCAGGTGGGCAGGGCCACGTCCGGTGGTGTGTTTTGGGGTGTCTGTGAACTTAGTAGGATTTTAGGCAGCCTCTCTGCTAATGGGTGGGGTTGTGTCCCTGTCTTGATAGTTGTTTGGCATGGGGCATCCAGCACTGGAGTATGTGGCTGTTGGGTGGAGCTGGGTCTTAGCATTGAGATGGAGATCTCTGGGAGAGCTCTCACCAATTGATATTACATTGGGCCGGGAGGTCTCTGGTGGTCCAATGTCCTGAGCTCGGCTCTCCCACCTCAGAGGTTCAGGCCTGATACCAAGCCAGAGCACCAAGACCCTGTCAGCCACACGGCTCAGAAGAAAAGGGAGAAAAAAAGAAGGAAAAAAATTTACTAAAGTAAAAAAAATTTTTTTAATTATTAAAATAAGAAAGTAATAATAATAAAAAAAGAGAGCAACCAATCCAATAAACAAATCCACCAATAACAAGCGCTAAATACTACACTAAGATAAACATAAAAATCAGAAACAAATCAGTTGCAGACAGCAAACCCCAAGTCTACAGTTGCTCCCAAAGTCCACTGCCTCAATTTTTGGATGATTTGTTGTTTATTCAGGTATTCCACAGATGCAGGGTACATCAAGTTGATTGTGGGGATTTAATCCATTACTCCTGAGGCTGCACAGAGAAATTTCCCTTTCTCTTTTTTGTTCGCACAGCTCCTGGGTTTCAGCTTTGGTTTTGGCCCCGCCTCTGTGTGTAGGCCACCGTCAGGAGTCTGTTCACCGCCCAGACAGGAGGGAGTTAAATCAGCGGCTCATTAGGGGGCTCTTGCTCACTCAGGCCAGGGAGAGGGAGGGGTATGGCAGTCGTAACTGGAATGTGGGGCGAGCCTGAGGTGGAAGAGGCCAGCATGACGTTGAAACATCCTGAGGTGCACCGTGTCTTCTCCCGGGGAAGTTGTCCCTGGATCTCGGGACCCTGGCAGTGGTGGGCTGCACAGGCTCCCGGGCAGGGTGGTGGTGGTGGTGGTGTGGATAGTGACCTGTGCTTGCACACAGGATTCTTGGTGGCAGCAGCAGCAGCCTTAGAGGTTCATGCCTGTCTTCGCTGTCCGAGCTGATAACCGCAGCTTGCGCCCGTCTCTAGAGCTCGCTTAGGTGGTGCTCTGCCTTCCGTGGGCAGACGGGGAAGGAATCCTCTCTCCTCACACACCCCGAAACAATGGTCTCTTGCCTCTTAGGCAGGTCCAGACTTTTTCCCAGACTCCCTCCCAGCTAGCTGTGGCACACTAGCCCCCTCAGGCTGTCTTCACGCAGCCAACCCCAGTCCTCTCCCTGGGATTTGACTTCCAAAGCCCGAGCTTCAGCTCCCAGCTCCTACCCGCCCCGGTGGGTGACCAGACAAGCCTCTCAGGCTGGTGAGTGCTGGGTGGCACCAATCCTCTTGCAGAAATCTCTCCGCTTTGCCCTCTGCACCCCTGTTGCTGTGCTCTCCTCCGTGGCTCTGAAGTTTCCCCCTGCCCACCCCCCATCTCCACCAGTGAAAGGGCTTCCTAGTGTGTGGAAACTTTTCCTCCTTCACAGCTCCCTCCCTGAGGTGCAGGTCCCGTCCCTATTCTTTTGTCTCTGTTTTTTCTTTTGCCCTACCCAGGTATGTGGGGATTTTCTTGCCTTTTGGGAAGTCTGAGGACTTCTGCCAGCGTTCAGTAGGTGTTCTGTAGGAATTGTTCCACATGTAGATGTATTTTTGATGTATTTGTGGGGAGGAAGGTGATCTCCACATCTTACTCCTCTGCCATCTTGAAGGTCCCTCAGGTATCTTTATGTTAATGAGCTATCCTAGAGTCTCTGTGAAAACAAAGCTGGATTTATAGTGATTTAACAAGTGTACACCTCTTAAATTAATTAATAGATCTTCATAAACCTTTAAGGAGGCATTACCAAGCAATCTTGAAGTATTTCTGTTCAAAAATTATTTCAATGAACACCTAGAAGGCAGCCAAGAACATTTTCTATATGATTAAAATACATTTTTCTTGAATTTCAAAATATGCTGTGCCATGAGTGAAATATTATCAAGATGAAAGTAAAGCCTGATAATTCATATTTCATTGCTTTAAGGAAGATCATGGTTAAATCAGACTGGTAATATGATAACTGATGTTTAAAATACAGTACTAATGATGTGTATTCTATGATCTCTTTTTTTCTCTCTTGTTTCACTTCTTAGAAGAATTCAAAATTATAAAAATCCTCCATTGTCTCTATTTTTATTATTTCTTGCCTAATATGGACTCTTTATAATTCTATGAACAGAGATGAATCTTTTCTTAGTCTATATTCTATACTTTTGTACAAAAGCAATATAAATGATATTACTCTATTATATTATCCTAGGTTAGGTTATCCTTGAAATATTAATATGTTACTTTTATTGATATAGCATCAAAAAAGTAACATTTGACTTGGCTTAAGAACAAAATTTCTTCTCCTTCTCCATCTTCTGCTCCTTCTTCTTCCTCTTCTCCTCCTCCTCCTTTTTAAATAGGAGCAAAGTGTAAGGCCTATTAATCTTGTGTCTCTTTGCAGAAAGAAGTTTTGTGAAATGTTTTTAGCATGTTTCAGAAGCGCTTTCTATTCTAAATCTTCTTTTTCTGATTGCAAACCAACACATGACGGCTGATGCTTGAAACTGCTCCCTTCAGCTTTATGCCTAAAAAGAGTCATTCTATTAGTTCTAAAATAAAATATAATTGTCTTCATGTATGTTAACCTGTAAACTTAATTCATTCCCTCATCCCCCAATAAAACCAAACTGCTATACAATTATTTGAATGGATTTCAAATATGTAGTAGAGCAGTGGAGTGAGGATGGAGACTGAGAATATATTATTATTTTGTTCAGCCATTTCCCCCCTTGATTTGAATTTATATGAATTAACTTTACGTCCTTTTTTTTTTTTTTTGGCCACGCAGTGCGTGGCCTGTGAGATCTTAGTTCCCCGACCAGGGATCAAACCCAGGCCCTCGGCAGTGAAAGCGTGGAGTCTTAACCACTGGACTGCCAGGGAATTCCCTCATGTCCTTTTTTGAGAAAGTTATTGGGAGAAACAAGTGAAAGAAGCAGAGAAGATCATGAAGGCTTTAGGATTCAAGGGATTTTTGCAGACCAGAGAAAAACAAAAAATAAAAGCTCTTACAATTGAGGGAATTTTGAGAGTCAAAAAGAAACTCAGCATACTCTCTAATTTTGATTGTTACTATATCATTCATTTTAATTTGGTAAAGACATTTTGTGGATCGTTTGCTGGTTTTTATTATCCATACCACTCTCTGGAAGGATAAATGACATTTGGTTTAAATGCCATCTAGAAGAAAAGATGTGTAAGATTATCCTTAATTGCTAGACAACTTAATTGACAATGAATGTGATTGTTTTATAGAGAAATAATAGAAATATTTCAAATTAACCAAAGTTGTCTTGGTTACTTAACAGGTCACCCAAATTCAAACAGGTTAATTTGGATGCTCCTAGGAAATCAATATGTATTTGTTCTTAAAACTACTGAGCTCTAACCATCATATTAAGAGTTCAGAAAAATTTGCTAATCTAATATATTCTTTTACACAGTTAACATTTTTGATTGGTTCCTTATAATGAAACTTCAATTTTTTTTCTCTTATTTAGAAAAGTTTGAGATGACATGGATGTCTTGACAGATTTATGTAGAGAAAACCAGGATCAATAAACGTCACAGGATAAAAAATATAAAGGTATCACTCACATTTTGCTTTTGCACTTAAATAAAATTAGACTAGTTCCAGAAGTTCAAGACTGATTTCATTTTAAAAGATCTCCAAGTATGACAGTTAGTTCTTTAGTAATGTACTTGCAGTTGTAAGAGCTCTTTTTGGTAGAAAGTTCATATTATCTTGGAATGTACTTTTAGCTTCCTTTTCCTTCATTTATTTTTTATTACTGAATTGAAGCAAAGTATTACAGATAAAGATGAATATTAAATGATAAATTGAAATTTAAGGAAGTGTCTTTTTCTTAGTACAAGTTTATCAGATTTTAATATTTTGAAATCACAGATGACATCTCACAAAACATCTCATTTGACAAGGTAGAGAGATATAAATAAGTGTCAAGTTATGTTGTGTTGTAATTAACCCTAGACTTGAATTCAAAATATTTCATCTTGAGTCTAAATTCCATTTTTAACCAGGTGTGTTACCTTAGGCAAGTCAAACTATCTCTCATTTTCCTTTGGCCATGTGTGTAAGCTTCATGGGATAATAGATATGAAAGTATTATGTCAACTATAAAGTCTTTTTATTTATTTATTTTAAAATTTTTATTTATTTATTTTTGGCTGCGTTGGGTCTTCGTTGCTGTGTGCGGCCTTTCTTTACTTGCGGCAAGTGGGGGCTACTCTTCTTTGTGGTGCGCAGGCTTCTCATTGCGGTGGCTTCTCTTGTTGCGGAGCATGGGCTCTAGGCACACGGGCTTCAGTAGTTGTGGCACAAGGGCTTCAGTAGTTGTGGCTCGTGGGCTCTAGAGTGCTGGCTCAGTAGTTGTGGCTCGCAGGCTCTAGAGTGTAGGCTCAGTAGTTGCGGCGCACAGACTTAGTCGCTCCGCAGCATGTGGGATCTTCCCGGCCCAGGGCTCGAACTAGTGTTTCCTGAATCAGCAGGCGGATTCTTAACCACTGCGCCACCAGGGAAGCCCCTAGAAAGTCTTCTTAAATGTGAAGTGTTATTTGTGATAGTGGAGAAAGAGCAGAAACTTTACTTGTTGACTTTCTCTTATGCCTTTAAGCAGAAGTTTGCCATGGGTGATAAGGGAGGAGACAACCATTCGGAAGTGACTGACTTCATTCTTGCAGCATCAGGGTCCGTCCAGAGCTCCACAGTCTCCTCTTCCTGCTATTCCTGATTGTTTATGGGATAGTCCTTCTGGGAAACCTTAGTATGATCGGCATCATTGTGACTGATCCCCGGCTAAACACACCAATGTATTTCTTCCTAGGCAATCTCTCCATCATTGACCTCTCCTACTCCACTGTTATTGTACCCAGAGCCATGGTCAACATCCTGTCTCAGAAAAAGACCATATCCTTTGCAGGTTGTGTGGCTCAGCTGTTTCTTTATGCACTTTTCATGGTAACAGAGGCCTTTGTCTTGGCAGCCATGGCCTATGACCACTTCATTGCCATCTGCAACCTGCTCCTCTATACTGTCCGCATGTCAAGAAGTCTCTGTATCCAGTTGGTGGCTGGTTCTTATCTCTGTGGCTGGGTCAGTTCCATTCTTCAAATCAGTGTAACATTCTCAATGTCTTTCAGTGCCTCTCGAGTCAGTGATCACTTCTACTGTGATTCAAACCCAATTGAGAAGATCTTCTGTTCCAATGTCTTTATCAATAAGATGGTGTCACTTAGTTTGGCTATCCTCATTATTTGCCCACAATAGTTGTTATTGTAATATCTTACATGATATTGTGTCCACAGTTTTAAAGATCCGCTCCAGCGAAGGAAGGAAGAAAGGCTTCTGCACTTGCAGCTCCCATCTGGGGGTTGTAAGTTTGCTCTATGGGACTGTCTCCTTTGTCTGTCTCACACCGCCAAATAACCCGGAACTTCGTAAAGTGGCTTCAGTATGTTACATTTTATTCACACCTATGCTGAACCCTTTACTCTACTCTCTAAGAAATAAGGATGTTAAAGATGCCATGAGAAAAGTCGTATGGAAGAAAAAAGTTTTACTCTAAATATACTTCCACTTGACTTACTGTTTCTTGCATCATTTGATTTTGTCCTCCGAGTCTCCTAGACTTATGCATTTAAAGCTCAGGTTTTAAAAACAATAAAAGCAAAACCAAAAACCCCAACTGTTTTATTCAACAGCATTAATAATAATCCTATAAAGAATGCTACAAATTCACTTTTCACTATTTACTTTTCATTTTTCCTCAAGGCAATGTTAAATCTGAAAGTTCTGGACACCCATGAAAATTTGCTGTATTTCTAAAGAGATATATTTCTCACTCTCCAGGTAATAATATGTATGTAAATGGAGAAGTATAAAATTGTATTGTTTCTCTTCCCTGTATGCCTAAGTAAAATTTAGAAAATACGTAGTATAACAATTCACTTGGAAACTGTGTGACCCAACTGGTTTATATGCAAATGACAGTATAAATGCTAGTGCTGTGTTTTGTTTTTGATGTCATGTCAAAGATGTGAGGACATGTGTATATGATGAAGAGGAAAAGGAAAGATAAAATAACCAGTGATCTTTGTTGAATTAAAGGGGCCAAATAAGAAGAAACATGGGAAGATTGCATTGATTTGGTTTACATTATGACATTTTAAAATTATGACATTTTGGTTTTCCGTGAATGGCACAGTCTTCCTACTTTGCTCTCATATGATGAGAACATTTTATGATATTTATGATGTTTTACAGCTCATGTCCTCTATCTTTTGGGTAATACAAATTATTGGTAGTGAATATGCAATAAAGGAAAGCACTGTGTTGAAATAAAGTCAGTTTGAAAATCTCAGTTAAAAATATCACAATCCTTTACAATAACCTCTATGGATAGCTGGATTATATGTAAATGTACATACATGTTTGTGTGCATGCATGTGTCTGTCTGTCTATGTATGAGTGTGTTTGGGTTATTTGAATATGGGGTAATTTTAAAATGTGATTAGTCCTAAATATCAGATGTCAATTGAGAAGGGAAGGGTGGTTAAAGCAGCATCCCACAGATTTGATAGGTATTAAGGGAAGCCAAGTTCTAGAGAAAGTCGTGCCAGAGTTATTATCTTTATAGTTGATATAAGTAATGCCTTAGTTAAACAATTACAATGCCTAAGTCAGGACAACATTAAATTCTAGACAAGAACTAAACCTAAGAAATAAAATATAATTACCAGTTTTGTCCGTACACTTGGCGTTGTGAAAACCTAAAATATGGATCTTTGATTAGGTCTTCTATTTTTCTGTTTTTGTTTAGATAGCAAAGCCTCCTATGATGAATGCACAACTGCATACATCTTTATGGGTTAATGTTTATTAGCGTAAGAGATTTGAGAAATAAATATTCTTATTGAATAAAGAGAGAAGCTAAGTGACAATAAGTCAAGGTTGTATTTATCTCCTTCTCCCTACACCTGTGGATCTACCATTTTTCTTGGTGCTCAGATTCTACCATTTTTCTTGATATTCAGAAAAATGTCATTTGAGGGTAGAATACGAATCCAAATAAGCTTGGGAAACTGAGCTTTGGCACTGATTATTATAAGTCTGGAAATACTCTTTTTAGGTTTAGGTTTTACTTATTTCCATTGCATGTCTATTACCCTTAGAATGTCACTCTTTGATGTATCTAACAAGTGTGGGTTATGAAGGACTATTGGGAAAAGGCAATAAAATATTGAATAAGAATATAGCCTAGATTAATTCGCTTTAGTTTTTAGTCTGGTGGATTATATTTTCTGTTTTGTAGCCATAACAGATTACAGTATTCTTGTGTATAACCTCAAAAGTGGCATTGCTTAAATCACTCCAAATGTTGGAAGAAATCCGGGAAAGCTGAAAATCAAGGCAGATTGCTTTCAAACGTGTTAAATTAAGCTCTCTCTTACTTTCTTTTAATTGTCATAAACATTTTTCTTGGTAAATTTTTTTCTGGGTTCACAGGCCTTATATGAAAAGTAGTGCCTAATTTATATCTCTCTTGTTACATGTGCCATCAAGATTCCATCAGAACAACCCAGTGTCTTACCAAACTTTTGTTGGCTTTTATTGACAAAGTGTGTTCTTTTTCAATGATGCATGGATTGCTTACAAAACGCTGTCACATTCCAAGGGAGTCTGAAGATTGTATTCTGCATCATGTACATCATAAGTCGTTACTTTGAGGGGACTTGAAAACTGTATCCACATGGAGAAGTGTTTCAATAGGGATGTGATCTTGAGAGGCTGAAGATTGCATTAGACGTCTCAAACACTTAATTTGTTTGTACTGCATTGTCTCACCTTCCCTGGTTACAAATTTTTGGACATGCATGTATATTGATTGTCCTATAACATCATGTGCTGTATTTTGTCTTTAATTTTTTTGATTGTTAATGTTTACCTAATGTTTAGTGTATTGATGCAGAAATTTGGTGAGGGCGTTTATACTAATATTTTCTATTGCTAGGATGCTAAGATTCTGTGACTCACATAATTGCAAATGATAATTCAAAAATTCACAAATGTAAGTTAAAATTAGTAAATTAAACATCTGTTGGACAAACACCCAAAGCTTGCTCCATTTGTGTTTCCTTAGGATAATTTTAACTCTTATTATGAGATTTAAATTGTTGTGGTGATTGGAATAGCTGAACTGATTAGATATTGCAGAAATGTTGAAATTTGAATATGTATTGGACTGTTATTCTTACTCTTGTGAAGTATGAGATGTCACTTTATCCTATCCCATAATATCAGTATAAGTCATAAAATCAATAAAAAATTTTGAGTGTGCATAAGCTATTATATAAGTGATCTCAGTGAGTATAAAGCTACTTACTGTTAAGGGCTGGAGAGGGAGGGAGGGGAAGAAGAGGGAAAAGATGGGATAAGAAAAAAGCAAGGTATCCTGAAACTGAAAAGGGAATCCATTTCAACATCATTTCTTTTTTCTTTTTCTTTTCTTTTTTTTTTCAGTTGAAGAACAGATTTTCTTTTCCTTTCTTTAAAATTCTTTTTCAAATTCTTTTCCCATTTAGGTTGTTATATAATATTGAGCAGAGTTCCCTGTGCTATACAGTAGGTCCTTGTTGGTTATCCATTTTCAATATAGCAGTGTGTACATGACAATCCCAAACTCCCTAACTATCCCTCCCCACCACCATTCCCCACTGGTAACCATAAGTTCGTTCTCTAAGTTTGTGAGTTTGTTTCTGTTTTGTGAATAAGATCATTTGTATCCTTTTTTTTTTTAAAGATTCCATATATAAGTGATATCTCATGCAACTTAATATCAAAACAAACAACCCAATCAAAAAAATGGGCAGAAGACCCAAATAGACATTTCTCCAAAGAAGACATACAGATGGTCAACATCATTTCTTAATTATTCTAATTTGTAAAAATAAAAGACAAACGCCCCCAAAACTGTAATCAAAGACTAATTTTTATATTTCTTACTTTTACAGACTATGACTTCTAGATTTTAAAAATAGTTTCTTCTTTGCTTATCAACTTGTAAACAATCATTCATTTATTCACATTGTTTGGCACTGTGATGATGGGTATCAGTTTCCTCAATTACATGTCTTATAGTTAGGTTTCTTTAGTGGCAACCCACAAAACTGAACTTTGGATGACTTAAGCAAAAGATGAATAATTAGATATATAAAATTTTCTTTTGCTCTGGTGGCACATACACAATGATAAGGCTGGAGAAAGTGAGTCCCTAGGCAGCATTCTAGGAAGTTAGAGAGTGAAAAATAGGCAAAGAACCTTCAAATAGGATCCAAACTTGTCAAACGTCACACTATTAGAAATATTTACTTCAAGAAATTTCAGGCTCTTTGTCTCTCTGCTGGATAATTCTGAGACAGGGTCTAAATAGCTCTAAAAGTCCACAAAATGTTTGGGCATATACTTTTCTTCAGTGTTTGGTCACCCAAAAATTAGACATAAATATTTAAAGAAGGTTTGTTGGAAGGATTTCAGTTCATATCTTACTCAAGAGTATCCAGCCTTCTCTTCATTCCAGTGACTCTTTGTGAACCAACTCAGGTCTAAGAATTGGGAGATGGGTATGATCTGAATCATGGTGGCTCAAGTCAGCTTTCTGTTGATTGGAGAGAGCTAATCTTTCTTTCTCTCTCTCTCTCTCTCTCTCTCTCTCAGAAGAGTGTCCACTTTCTTTATTCCTAGATACTTCATGATTACCTAACCTTAGGTGGAGATTACTATACCACAAATATATATATTTGGACTAATAAGCTAGAGTTGCTACTATTATGTTAACCAAATCTCCCTTTGCTCTCTCAGTCAGAGGCCACAGTTTGAACTCTCTCACTCCTCTATTCTCACTGATATCAGGAAGGCCATTTTAAGTTTAATGTCTGCCACCAACATCCTTAGAGAGAAGCATCCCAGCTGCTTTGAAAGTTGCTGGCTGTTTCCTTTGTCACTGGTGAAGGGAAGATTTTCTGACACCTCAGGGGCATCTAACCAGGATATATGAGACAAGAACTTCTATGGTTAATCCTCCTTGGCACTGCTATCTCCTAAAGATACTGAATTTCTTTTTCTACACTTTTCCCAAAGTGTTCTAGTGTCTTAACTTCCTTTAGAGATATCCAGTATTAGTTAATGAATTGTATTCATCAACCCAACCAACTATTAGACTTTGACTTATTTACATGAGCTAGCACACTAATTGTCAAAGCTTTGGTAAGTAAGAATTCTGCCCAGTATCTTCCTCCCCCTCAAGTAAAAGAGCCCTAAAAATTCATTCACACCAAAACATTTTTGCTAATATGTATCCAAAAAACACTCATAATTTTAAGCCAGTCTTCCACAAATTCTGCATCTGCCTGGGAGCAGTATTCATGTCTCAGCATGCTGGGTTCTGGTGCTAATAATCGAGCTCATAAACTGAAAATGAGGAGTGGAATGAAAGGGGAATTAGCTTCTTCCTTCAAGGGAACTTCCCCAGCTAAAGGAGTAGCAGCATCTTAAAGTGAGCAGGGAGTAACTCTGTCAGGGAGGTAGGTCTGCTTTCTTGTGCAAAGGTGGTTGGGGTAGAGTTTCCAAAAATGTCAGAATTTTGAAAAGTTTTAAGTAATGTTACAAACCTAGGAATCCTCAGTTAACTGTATGAGAGATATTGAAGGAATGAATCAACATACTTTGTGTTCAGCAAACCAAAAATTTACACTCTGGGTTTAGTTTTCTGCAATTTCATATCTGCAGCTGTAAAATATAGATTATTTTGTTATGGTGACAAGTTCCCTATCTAAAGAGAATGTAAGAATCTGACCTCAATTTTTGCTTTAAATTGTCAGAAGTACTCACAGCATGTTGCAGTCTTTGAATTACCCTTGCCATAATTACATCTCATAAAGGTAACTCTATTGGTCCATCAAATTCTTTCTTTCAGTGGGTATATGATTCCATTTAACCGTGTGGTAAGTTATAGACATTTTTGCCACAAATTATGCAAACAGCTAGGTTCTATTCTTAATATAAAATAAAGTTTCTTTTTCTTATATCATATTTTTGGCCAGATAAGCAATTAGGCCCAAACCCTAATTTTCCCTGAAGCAATTACATCCATGCATTCCCTGGAACTGATTTTGAATATTTGTTTAAAGTTTTGGATACAAGTAATGAAACTTAGTTAAGTAACCTAGGCAAAAAGTTATTTATTAGAAGGGTAAGGGTATTGGTTAACACACAGAATTGATAGGAAGGCAGAAGTTTCATGTTTAAAACAGGGTAAGACCAAATACATTGCAGAAAACGAAGAAGCAAGATATATAGGAATGGTCTGGCAGGGATCCATCTGAAAAAAAGTGTCACAAGTTGGAAATATAAACTTCAAGTATTATCATTCTCTGAGTCACGCTGCTAAAACTTCAAATTCCAGTGAGGAAGCATTCTATTGGCCTTTCTTTGGTATGGGCCTGTTTGCCAAGGGAAGATAAGACACCTAAATTGAGTCCAGGAGACTGTATCAAAATGGAATTTCCTAATGCCTCAAAAATAAATTAGGTGTTTTTAAGGAAGGGGAAATGGAAACCAGAGAGCAAAAAAGCAATACATAGCCACTATACAGTTTGTATTTCATGAAACAGTTCATGAAAAAGAGACAAGATTTTTTAACATATATATATTCATTCTTTTTCAGATTCTTTTCTATTATAGGTTATTACAAGATACTGAGTATAGTTCCCTGTGCTATACAGTAGGTCTTCGTTGTTTACCCATTTTATATATAGTAGTGTGTATATGTTAATCCCAAACTCCTAATTTATCTCTCCCCTGCTCCCCACCACTATCCCCTTTGGTAACCGTAAGTTTGTTTTCTACGTCTGTGACTCTATTTCTGTTTTGTAAATAAGTTCATTTGTATCATTTTTTTTAGATTCCACATATAAGTGATATCATATGATATTTGTCTTTGTCTGACTAAACTTCACTTAATGTGATAATCTCTAGGTCCATCCATGTTGCTGTAAATGGCATTATTTCATTCTTTTTTATGGCTGAGTAATATTCCATTGTGTGTGTGTGTGTGTGTGTGTGTGTGTGTGTGTGTGTGTGTACACACATACCACATCTTTATCCATTCATCAGTTGATGGACATTTAACGTGTTTCCATGTCTTGGCTATTGTAAATAGTGCTGCTGTGAGCATTGGGGTGCATGTATCTTTTACGAATTAGAGTTTTCTCTGGATATATGCCCAGGAGTGGGATTGCTCAATCATATGGTAACTCTGTTTTCAGTTTTTAAAGGAATCTCCATACTGTTTTCCATAGAGGCTGCACCAAATTCCATTCCCGCCAACAGTGTAGGAGGCTTCCCTTTTCTCCACACCCTCTCCAGCATTTATTGTTTGTGGATTTTTAATGATGGCCATTCTGACTGCTGTGAGGTGAAAGTAAGCACCCCCGGCCTTCAAAGCCAAACTTTCTGGAGACTTATCTTCTCATCTTCCTAGCACAGGAATCCTGTGCTGGGGATCCTGATATGAGCCTCAGACCCCTCGCTCCTTGGGGAGAACCTCTGCAATTGTAATTATTCTCCTGCTTGTAGGTCACCCACCTGTTTGTGGGTCACCCTGGAGTATGGGTCTTGGCTAAAGTGAGACTCTGCCCCTCCTACCCTTCTCGTTGTGGTTTCTTCTTTATACCTTTAGTTGTAGAAGATATTTTCTGGTAAGTTCTGGTTTTACTTATAAATAGCTGTTCTGTAAATAGTTGTAATTTTGATGTGCCCCTGAGAGGAGGTGAGCTCAGGGTCTTCTTATTCTGCCATCTTGGGAATTCTCTGCTCAAATTGCTTCTGCTAATACTGGTATACCCTATTAGGACTCAACAAGTGTCTTATTCACTATTATGCCATATTGCACTAGTGCTTTGGTGCAAGGCACTCACTTTACAAGAAGAGAAGTAAGGTGATGCACTCACACCCATGAAAGTCAATAGAATTATCATGCAGCTAGTCAAACAGAGTCAGATGAATTTATGGAATGGTGGAATCACTTACTGAAGACTCAGTTGTTGAACCAATTGGCTGGCAATACTTTACAAAATTGGGTTATTGTCACCCAGGATATGGTCTGTGCTCTGCATTCAGAACCAATTTATGAAGATATTTCTTTCCTAATCAGACTATGGTCCAACTACAATGGGTCAAAGTGGGAATGCCAACCACCACCATAAAACCTACTAACCCACTCTCAACGTTTTTTCTTCACTGTCTGAGACGTTTGACTTCGTTGAATTAGAACACCTACTACCCAACAGACAGATGATTTTACTAGGGGACACAGCAATTGCTCCTGCCTCCTGGGCATACATTTCACTGAACCACAGGTAAACAAAATGCTTTGTATTCTTTTGGGTAACTGATACTGATTAGCAAAAGATATTAATAGAAAGGAGAAAAGGAGGAGTATGGTAGTGACCCAGGGAATTTTCCAGGATGCCTCCTAATACTAATATGAATGAACAACTACAGCAATTCAACACGACAAGACCACAAGGGCTCAGATCCTTCAGCAATGAGGTTTGCATCACTGCACCAGGTAAACAACTTTTGGACACTGTGGTTATTGTTGAGACCAGGGGGAATATGGAAAGAAAAATACCAACTATTGTCTTCAACCAGTTGCACATATAAGGACTTTATGAGCCACCATTATGAGCCACCTTTTTACCTATTCTCCTTCCCTTTACCTTTATGAGCCACCTTTTTACCTATTCTCCTTCCCTTACTATGTTACAACATGTATTTATGGCAGTTAGCTTAATAATTTAATTTATATCAAATACAAATTGGGATTTTCTTGACTGGTATAAAACAGTTTAAAAATTATTTTGAAGTGTATATAATGACTGTTGAGAAATTAACTTAATACATGACATCTGGATAAACATCTTTGAATCAATTAAAGTTACAAAGTGAACCTATCTTTAGATATAGTTAATCATTATCTATCCTTTACTTAACCAATTAGGGGGCACTTACTGGGCTTTGCCCCACATCTTAGTCATGCTGCTGTACTCTTTATTATCAATTATTATTGACACAATGTATCTAAAGAATAAATATGGAGAGTTTTGAGTAAAAATGAAATGAACTTTACGGATAGGAACAAATTTTCCCTGTAAGTTATGTTTCATAATATAATATTTCCTTTCATATCTATTTCTATTTGCCTACCAAAAACTTTGCTGAAATGATAAATTGAAATGCTCCTTTTCAGTGAAGAAATTAAGACTGAAAGATGGTTTTGGTCCCTCCCAAAGGATTCTCACAATAAGAAAACAGCTCTTGTAAGTATTTTGACTCCTATTAGGCTTAGGCTCCTTTTTGTTCCCATTTTCTTTCTTTCTTTTCTTCTTTTCTTTTTAAAATCTGGAGTCTCTGTGTTCCTCATGGACCTTGGCTCTGGAGCCTAGGTATCTTAATAACTAATTTATGCTTCTTTCTTTCCCAGGAGGACTATCTCCCAGAAGGTGAGGGGAACCTCAATGCTGTAATTATTTGAAAAATGTGCATTGTTATGTCAAAACCAAAGCCATTATAAATAACCGCTGCTGATATTTTGGCAGATTATCAGAGATTCCAGATGATTCAGGGCCTCTACTTGGATATCTAAGACAATCTATTTTCCTTCTTAAAAGCGTTCAAGCACCCAAGAACGCAGGAGAGAGAATATCCTGCAGATTGATTCCTCAGGTTCACTTTGCATAACTACAGAATATAATTCCTGGAAATATTTCAGAGTTAGCCCAGCATCATTTGGAAAATTCACTTGTTTCTCTTTTTACAAAGGACGATAACATTTTCCAATATCAACTACTAAAGGAAAGGAGAGTAGTTTATATAGAGCAATAGGGAAAATAACTTTATTTTCTCTATGGGAAGAATATGAAACTGGGATAATGAACACACCTTTGGAAATTTTTTTGGGGGGGAAGGGGTTCATTTTATCTTGACATAATGATTTTTCATTACTTGTAGTTGTAACATAGTCATTAATTAACTTTATGTTTACTCTTTCTAGAATTAATAACAAGACAAAAACATCAGAATTCTGCTGCTTCCTTTTACAGAATATGACAAATTACCCAACAATATAAGGTAAGAGTAAAATTTCAAATGTGAGTTTTTGACAAATAATAAATCACAAACTGACTACTTGTCTATTGGCTACCCTGGGAAAAACTCTCCCTTTTCCAGGCATAAATGGCTTCAGTCATAAACTTATTAACATTGGAATGAGTTTGATAGGAGTAAATCTCAAAAATTAAAATGATCTGTTTCCTTGCCCCTAGGCAAGATTAAAGAAATATAAATAAAATATATCATTTTTCAAAAAAGATTTCACAACTACTTTAGTTTCTTTTCACTGCCTAAATAGCTTATACTTCCTCAGACCCTAAGTATGATCTTTTTAAAATCTTGCTCCTTTATAATTATTTGAATATTTAATTTTTGATGGAGTTGGCGCATAACAAAAATGTATCAAGAAGACATCATGCCATTTTCCTGGAAGTCATCTTTTTTTAGGCAAAATATTACATTTCTCTCAGATTTCTTTATCAAAGGCGATAGATATCACATAGTGATTAAGAGCATGGATTCTGGAGCCAGGTTTCTTGGCTTCAAATTCCAGTTCTGACCCTAGTATGTGGCTTTCAACATATATTATTTCTTGGTACCTCATTTTCCTTACTGTAAACTGGGGACTATAATAGTACTCAGCTCATATTATTGTTGTATGTATTAAATGAGCTACTATGAAAGCATTTAGAAAAGTAGCCTATAAAAGGTGCCACATAATGTTTGCTATTATTATTGTTGTCTAAGCAGAGTCATGCATATAAAGGCCTGAGGGGAGAGAAAGAGGGACCATGAGCTCAAAATCTTGTTTGAGCTGTCTAGTAAATGAACTAATGATGGCTGTGAAGGTTATATCCAGGGTAAATAAGAATTCAATCAAAAATTTCTTCATATGTATCTTTTGTTTAGTATCCATTTCTAAAGAAATTCTTCTGTCTAGTCAGTGTAAGGCTTTTTCTTTAAAAACTATGAGCTGTCAGTTGAGGAAATGCAGGGAGATTGTATTTATGAAAGGGGTTTTGAGGCTCATCTGGAGAAATAGCATGCAAGTGCTAATAATTTTTGTGCTTGGTTGTGCACAACTTTTTCTTTGTAAGTATATAACTTACATCGGAATTGAAAGTTTCCATTACCCACAAAAAGTAATTGCACCTTTTAAGTAGTCTTAAAATTCAGTCACTTTCTTTGTATCTGCTGGTACTTAAGCCCTCCAAGCTAAGTTTTCCTAAACTAGACAGCTGAAGCCCCTAATATCTCTAAACCCAGACACCAAAATTGCTTAAAAATGTCATTTATTGAAATATTTGTGCTCTCTCCCAATCACCATTTCATGACATTAAATTTATTGCATAAATCACAAATTGGAAATATATACAGAAGTGATACTTGCAAATGTGAAAGGTATTTGGATGAAAAGGCATGGCATTAGACTCAGAGGAAAAAGCTCTAATTCCACCACTTGTATGAATTAGGACATAAAACTAACCTTTTGGTTCCTCATCCGTTGCAGCTGGCTTAAATTTAAGTCACTGCAATTTTTAAGGTTAAAATAAATAATGATTTTAGAATAGCTTTGTGAATACTAATACTGTAAGAGATTATTTGTAGCTAGGATGAAAGCCAAGAGTTCATTTGTTTATTTTGCCTTGTGCCTCTCAGCAGGTTTCTGGCATGGCTGACAGGGGAACAAGCAATCGCTCAGAAGTGACTGACTTCATTCTTGTAGGCTTCAGGGTCCGCCCAGAGCTCCACATTCTCCTCTTCCTGCTATT
The DNA here is from genome assembly GCF_965194805.1 of Balaenoptera borealis. Lineage (NCBI taxonomy): Eukaryota > Metazoa > Chordata > Mammalia > Artiodactyla > Balaenopteridae > Balaenoptera > Balaenoptera borealis. Next base: position 46,502,205 of record NC_138870.1, read on the forward strand.
TCTGCTTGTCTATGCCATGATCCTTCTAGGGAATGTTGGCATGATGTTCATCATTATGACCGATCCCCGGCTGAACACGCCAATGTATTTCTTCCTGGGCAACCTCTCCTTCATTGATCTCTTCTGTTCATCTGTTATTGTACCCAAGGCGATGATCAACTTCTGGTCTGAGAGCAAGTCCATCTCCTTTGCAGGCTGTGTGACCCAGCTCTTTCTCTTTGCCCTCTTCATTGTGACTGAGGGATTTCTCCTGGCAGCCATGGCTTACGACCGCTTCATTGCCATCTGCAGCCCACTCCTCTACTCTGTCCACATGTCAACACGTCTCTGTGCTCAGTTGGTGGTTGGTTCCTATTTTTGTGGCTGCATCAGCTCAATTCTTCAGACCAGCATGACATTTACTTTATCCTTTTGTGCTTCTCGGGCCATTGACCACTTTTACTGTGATACTCGCCCACTTGAGAGACTATCTTGTTCTGACCTCTTCATCCATAAAGTGGTTTCTTTCTCCTTATCTGGCATCATTATCTTGCCTACCATCATAGTTATTATTGTTTCTTATTTGTATATCGTGTCCACAGTTCTAAAGATACCCTCCACTGAGGGACGTAAGAAAGCCTTCTCCACCTGCAGCTCTCACCTGGGAGTCGTGGGTGTACTGTATGGTGCTGTATTTTTTATGTATCTCACTCCTGACAGATATCCTGAGCTGAGTAAAGTGGCCTCATTATGTTACACCCTAGTCACTCCCATGTTGAATCCTTTGATTTACTCTTTGAGAAACAAAGATGTCAAAGAGGCTCTAAACAAACTTTTGGAGAAGAAAAGTACTATTCTGTGATTATTCTTTCTCTTCCACTAATGATGTTGTGGCTGATTATTTTGTACTCCTGGCCATCGATGAAACTTATTCTCCCAAGTATCATAAAAATATTATTGAAAGCTTTTTAAGGTAATGTATCCTTCCCATATATTACTTTTTTTTTCCATCTGAGACATTGTCAATCTTAAATGTCCTGGATATTGGAGATGTTCTGGACATTAGAGAAGCATTTTTCAAGGTGAATCTTCACACTGTTCTCAAATAACATTTTATTTCACGGAATTGATTTCTATTTATTTTTATGGCATACTGCTGAACACTATTTTTATATATTATTATAGCGTTTAAGCAATTATTTTGTCTGATGTTAGTCTCTGGAATTGCTCCTTTGCTTGCACATTTTGGTCACTGACAGAAGTGTTCAACTTATTTTTTAAAGTAAAATATTTCTCAATTTTATTACTAGTTTCTCTAGCATATTAAATGGTGTTGACCTGAAACAAAAAGACTGCCAAATATTTCTCTAGCAAAGGTGGGTTTATTTGGGATCAGCAGAGAATTGCAATTTGTAGTCTGTAATCATGGTGAGCCACACACAAGTCCCTGCACGTCAAGGGAAGGAAAACAGTTTTATAGAGGGAAGAGGAAGTTGGGAGGGCTATAGAGAACAGAATGCCTGGCTTTTCATTGGCTGAGTCTTTGCCAGGGAAGAAGAGGAATCTTCTTCTTGTGTAGCCCTTCCAAAGGAATAGATCAAAGGATGAAAAACACAGCATCATTTTAGAGAAAAAAAGCCCTGGTCCTGAAAGAATGGGTTGAAGACTAGCCACCTTAGGAGAAGCAGCCCCCGTTCTGCAGGGAATAGGCTGAAGGCTAGTCAGTTTCAGTGGAACAGTCTGATCTCAAATCTTACCAAAGTGCCAAATGAGTACTAACCTAAAGAACAACGCCTTAACCAGAAAGATAAAACCTTTAAATAGATCCCAAATAAAGCCTAGAGATCTTCAAATGCAAAGAGGGTGAAAGCTCAGATCCAGGAGAAAGCCACACATTCAAACTCCACGGTAGGTGAGAAAAACAGTAAGCAACAATGGGCTCATATGAGGGTACTGCACCTGTTTGCTCACCTGTCCCAGAACTGTCGGGAGTCTTCTCTGGTCCCTGTATGGGCCACCGAAATGTTCCCCTGAAACAAACAGACTGCCAGGTATTTCTCCAGCAAACATGGGTTTACTGGGGAGCAGCAGAGAACCGCAATTCAGGGTCTGCAACCATGGCAAGACACATGTAAGTCCCTGAATGGCAAGGGAAGGAGAACTCTTTTAAAGAAGGAAAAAGAAAGATTGGGTGCTATAGTGAACAAAGGGTCCCTGGCTTTTCATTGGCTGAGTCCTTGACAGGAAGGAAGAGGTGTCTCTGTCCTTCCTGCTGGGCTCTGTTTTTGTTGTTGGGCGTGACAGCTCCCCTCTCTCTGAGCTTCCAACTCTATTTAACTGAGGTTTCTGTTGACTCATTTTTTTACAATCATTGTTGAATTTTCACTATTTTATACATGTTCTATCAAGAAGAAGTAATAAGAAGAAACAAACAATAAATAATCTTCATTATAGGCATTAACTTGGGAAATTGTATATTGAGTGTGTCTGAGGCCCTGCTTTGTTGCTTGATCCTAATATAAAGAACCAAAGTGGAGGACAGAGATATACAAACATTTGTGAGCAATCATTCCCTCAAATGGATCTTCATAATTCTTTCCTATATTAATTATTTAAAGAATTTTTAATAAAAGTATAGAAGTCAGGCATTCATCAAAATAGACTGTGACCCAAAATTTACTATGTCTCTGTATCTTCATTCATTCGATTAATTTTATTTACTCTCTGTGTAATATGTTCTGGTCTTGTGGTAGGCTCAGGTATAAATAACCTTATTCTTTAGGGAATTTACAATTTAATGTGGGAATCAGATCCTTGGACAATTAAAATCTGGAGATTTTATTTTATTGTTTATTGTAAGCGAACAATAAACATAGAGATTGCAAGGTGGGGTGCCTGAGAGTGGGTGTTGGTGATCAGGGAAAGTCTTCTTAGGGTTATATGGAAAATATATTTAAAGGACATAAGATTGGAGTCAGGGAAACTGCTGTATCACTTTATATTATTGATGGGGCTTGAAGTATGCCAATGTAAATTTTAAAAGGCTTATTTAAAAATGACAGGTGAAATACACAGAACATAATAACTGATTAGTATGAGGGGAGTGTACCAAAAGAGGTGTGTCTCATCTTTTTTAACTTGAATGATGTGTGTGGTGATGGTACAAACACATAAAAAGTAAAGGAGCTCTTAGCAAACTACAAATAGAAGGGAATTTCCTTAACTTGAAAAGTAACATCTACCAAAAACCTAGAGCTAAGATCATATTTAACGGTGAGAAACCAGAAGCTTTCTTGCTAAGATTAGGAACAAGGCAAGGAAGTCCCCACTACAAAACCTTTTCAACATCCAGCTGTAAGTCTTAGCTAATGCAATAGACAAGAAAAGGAAAGTGTTATGCGCTGAATTATGTTTTTCAAAACTCATATTTTGAAGCCCTAACCCCAGTACTGTAGTATATGACTATAGAGTTGAACCTTGAACAACACGGGTTTAAACTGTGCAGGTCCACTTATACACGAATTTTTTTGTTCAATAAATGTATTAGAAATTTGTTTGATATTTGCGACAAAACTTGCAGACGTACTATGTAGCCTAGAAATATTGAAAAAATTAAGAAAAAGTTAGGTATGTCATGAATACATAAAATGTATGTAGATACTACTCTATTTTATCATTTACTACCATAAAATATACACAAATCTATTATAAAAAGTTAAAATTTATCAAAACTGAGGCACACACTTACAGACCATACTTGGCACCATTCTCAGTTGAGAGAAATATAAAAAACATAAAGATGCAGTATTAAATCATAACTACAGGAAATTGATTGTAGTACATACTGTACTACTGTAATAATTTTGTAGCCACCTCCTGTTGCTGTTGTGTTGAGCTCAAATGCTGTGAGTATCCACTTAAAAACACCATGTGACACTAATCATCTCCGTGTGAGCAGTTAGTCTTTCCAGTGAACTGGGTACCACAATAAAAAGTGATCTTTCCCAGTTCTCATGTATTTTTCATCATGTTTAGTGCAATACCTTGAATAACTTAAATAACACCATGGGACTCCTACGAAATGCCACTAGTGATGTCAGAAGTGCTCCTAAGAAGCAGAGAATAGTCATGACGTTACAAGAAAAAGTTGAATTGCTTAGTATGTACTGAAGATTGAGGTCTGTAGCTATGACTGTCTGCCATTTTAAGATGAATGAATCCAGTGTAAGGACTACTATAAAAAAAGAAAAAGAAATTTGTGAAGCTGTTGCAGTAGCTATGCCAGCAGGCATGAAAACCTTGCACTTTTGTGAAATACTTTATCTCGTATTAAAAATGCAGCTTTTATTGGGTGTAGGATTGCTATAAGAAAGCCATATCTTATAGACTCTGATATGATTTGAGAAAAAGTGAAGTCATTACACCACAACTTAAAGCAAAAGGAAGGTGGAGGATCTAAAACTGGAGAATTTGATGCCAGCAAAGGATGGTTTGATAATTTTAGAAAGAGGTTTGGCTTAAAAAGTGTCAAGATAACAGGGGAAGCAGCTTCTGCTGACCAAGAGGCAGCAGATGAGTTCCCAAATGCCATTAAGAAAATCACTGAGGAGAGAGGATGTTTGCCTGAACCAGTTTTTAAAGCAGATAAAAGTGCCTTATTCTGGGGGAAAAATGCTGCAAAGGATATTTATTAGTAAGGAAGAGAAGCAAGCACCAGGATTTAAGGCAGGAATGGATAGGCTCACCCTACTGTTTTGTGCAAATGCATTCAGGTTTATGATCAGGACTGTCCTTAGCTATAAAACTACTCACCCCCAAGTCTTAAAGGGAAGAGATAAACTCTAGCTGCCAATCTTTTGGTTGTACAGCAAGAAGGACTAGACAAGTACCCTCTTTTTCTCTGGACTGGTTCAGTTGATGCTTTGTCCCTAAAGTCAGGAAGTACCTTGCCAGTAAGTGTCTGCCTTAAACTTTTTTTTTTGATATTGGACAGTGTCCCTGGCCACCCAGAAACCCATGAGTTAAACACCAAAGGCATCTACTTGCTCCCTGAACACAGCATCTCTAATTCAGCCCCTTGATTAGGGGGCATATGGATCTTTAAGGCTCATTATACGTGATACCCTATGGAACAGATTGTCAATGCTATGGAAGAGAATGTCGACAGACAGAGCATTATGAAAGTCTGAAAGGATTACACCATTGAAGATGCCATCATTGTTATAGAAAAAGCTGTGAAAGCCATCAAGCCTGAAACAGTAAACTCCTGCTGGAGAAAACTCTGTCCAGATGTCGTGCATGACTTCACGTGATTTATAACAGAGCCAATCAAGAAAATCATGAAAGATATTGAGGATATGGAAGAAAAGGTGGTGAGGTGGGTCAAGTGTTTCAAGATATGGATCTTGTAGAGAATTGACTTGAGGACACGGGGAGAGGGAAGGGTAAGCTGCGACAAAGTGAGAAAGTGGCATGGACATATATACACTACCAAATGTAAAATAGATAGCTAGTGGGAAGCAGCTGCATAGCACAGGGAGATCAGCTCAGTGCTTTGTGACCACCTAGAGAGGTGGAATAGGGAGGGTGGGAGGGAGATGCAAGAGGGAGGGGATATGGGGATATGTGTATATGTATAGCTGATTCACTTAGTTATACAGCAGAAACTAACACAACACTGTAAAGCAATTATACTCCAATAAAGATGTTTAAAAAATAATAAATAAATAAACATGGGAAACACACATTAAAAAAAAAAGATATGGATCTTGGAGAAATTCAAGAGCTAATAATTGAAGGAGAAAAGCCATATGATCATCTCAATAGATGCAGAGAAAGCTTTCAACAAAATTCAACACCCATTTATGCTAAAAACCCTCCAGAAAGCAGGCATAGAGGGAACTTTCCTCAACATAATAAAGATCATATATGACAAACCTACAGCCAACATCATCCTCAACACTGAAAAACTGAAACCATTTCCACTAAGAGCAGGAACAAGACAAGTTTGCCCACTCTTACCACTATTATTCAACAGAGTTTTGGAAGTTTTAGCCATAGCAATCAGAGAAGAAAAAGAAATAAAAGGAATCCAAATTGGAAAAGAAGAAGTAAAGCTGTCACTGTTTGCAGATGACATGATACTATACATAGAGAATCCTAAAGATGCTACCAGAAAACTACTAGAGCTAATCAATGAATTTGGTAAAGTAGCAGGATACAAAATTAATGCACAGAAATCTCTTGCATTCCTATACACTAATGATGAAAAATCTGAAAGTGAAATTAAGAAAACACTCTCATTTACCATTGCAACAAAAAGAATAAAATATCTAGGAATAAACCTACCTAAGGAGACAAAAGACCTGTAGGCAGAAAATTATAAGACACTGATGAAAGAAATTAAAGATGATACAAATAGATGGAGAAATATACCATGCTCTTGGATTGGAAGAATCAACATTGTGAAAATGACTCTACTACCCAAAGCAATCTACAGATTCAATGCAATCCCTATCAAACTACCACTGGTATTTTTCACAGAACTAGAACAAAAAATTTCACAATTTGTATGGAGACACAAAAGACCCCGAATAGCCAAAGCAATCTTGAGAAAGGAAAAAGGATCTGGAGGAATCAGGCTCCCTGACTTCAGACTATACTACAAAGCTACAGTAATCAAGGAAGTATGGTACTGGCACAAAAACAGAAATATAGATCAATGGAACAGGAGAGAAAGCCCAGAGATAAACCCACGCACATATGGTCACCTTATCTTTGATAAAGGAGGCAAGAATATACAGTGGAGAAAAGACAGCCTCTTCAATAAATGGTGCAGGGAAAACAGGACCACTACATGTAAAAGAATGTAATTAGAACCCTCCCTAACACCATACACAAAAATAAACTCAAAATGGATTAAAGACCTAAATGTAAGGCGAGACACCATCAAAGTCTTAGAGGAAATCATAGGCAGAACACTCTATGACATAAATCACAACAAGATCCTTTTTGACCCACCTCCTAGAGAAATGGAAATAAAAACAAAAATAAACAAATGGGACCTAATGAAACTTCAAAGCTTTTGCACAGCAAAGGAAACCATAAACAAGACCAAAAGACAACCCTCAGAATGGGAAAAAATATTTGCAAATGAAGCAACTGACAAAGGATTAATCTCCAAAACATACAAGCAACTCATGCAGCTCAATATCAAAAAAACAAACAACCCAATCCAAAAATGGGCAGAAGACCTAAATAGACATTTCTCCAAAGAAGATATACAGATTGCCAACAAACACATGAAAGAATGCTCAACATCACTAATCATTAGAGAAATGCAAATCAAAACTACAATGAGATATCATCTCACACTGGTCAGAATGGCCATCATCAAAAAATCTACAAACATTAAATGCTGGAGAGGGTGTGGAGAAAAGGGAACCCTCTTGCACTGTTGGTGGGAATGTAAATTGATACAGCCACTATGGAGAACAGTATGGAGGTTTCTTAAAAAACTAAAAATGGAACTACCATATGACCCAGCAATCCCACTACTGGGCATATACCCTGAGAAAACCATAATTCAAAAAGAGTCATGTACCACAATGTTCATTGCAGCTCTATTTACAATAGCCAGGACATGACAGCGACCTAAGTGTCTATCAACAGATGAATGGATAAAGAAGATGTGGCACATATATACAATGGAATATTACTCAGCCATAAAAAGGAACGAAACTGAGTTATTTGTAGTGAGGTGGATGGACCTAGAGACTGTCATACAGACTGAAGTAAGTCAGAAAGAGAAAAACAAATACCGTATGCTAAGACATATATATGGAATCTAAAAAAAAAGAAAAGAAAAAAAAACAATGGTCAGAAGAACCTAGGGGCAAGATGGGAATAAAGATGCAGACCTACTAGAGAATGGACTTGAGGATATGGGGAGGGGGAAAGGTAAGCTGGGACAAAGTGAGAGGTGGCATGGACATATATACACTACCAAACGTAAAAGAGCTAGTGGGAAGCAGCTGCATAGCACAGGGAGATCAGCTCAGTGCTTTGTGACCACCTAGAGGGGTGGGGTAGGGAGGGTGGGAGGGAGGGAGATGCAAGAGGGAAGAGATATGGGGACATATGTATATGTATAACTGATTCACTTTTTTATAAAGCAGGAACTAACACACCATTGTAAACCAATTATACTCCAATAAAGATGTTTAAAAAAAAAAAAGAGCTAATAAACACCACAACAGAGGAGTTAACAGAAGATGATTTGACGGAGATGAGTGCTTCTGAACCAGTGCCAGATGATGAGGATGAAGATGTAGAAGAAGCAGTGCCAGAAGACAAATTGACATTAGACAATCTGGCAGAAGGGTTCCAATTATTTAAGACTGCTTTTGACTTCTTTTAGGACATAAACCTTTCTATTACACAGGAACTGAAACTAAAGCAAAAGATGGAGGAGGGATTGCTACTGTATAGAAACATTTTTAGAGAAATAAAAAAGCAAAACTGTCAAACAGAAATTATGATGTATTTCTGTAAAACTACACTGAGGGTGCCTGCCTCTCTTGCCCCCTCTTCCACCTCTCCACGTCTTCCACCTCTGCCACCCTGAGACAGCAAGACCAACTCCTCCTCTTCCTCCTCTTCCTCAGCCCACCCAACGTGAAGACAAAAGGGATGAAGGCCTTTATGATAATCCATTTCGCTTAATGAATAATAACCATCATGCTGTACAGTTAATAAACTTATCTGCTGTGTATGTATGTCTTTGTGTGAAACTCTAATAACTGTACAGCAAGAACTGTATTAGTTGTTTTTGTGCCATCATCATCATCATTGCCTAAGTATTCATCATACAGAATGCTGTGTGCAAAACTTGCATTGAAGTGGATAGCCTATCCTTACATAGGAATAAGGTGAGTGATATTTAATATAGAATTAGTAATGTGTAAATTTTCTTACTGTTTTATAACTTTGCTTTCAAAGAATTACATTATGGTACAATACGTGTATCTCTCTCTCTTGTAATTGGAGAAACCGCACATTAGCATCATAGGTAAGTGGGTTTTAAAAAATATAACAATGTTTCTGATACTGTATTATGAATATGACTATAATACTGTATGTCATAAAATGTTTATAATGATTCATTCATTAGTTGTGTAGGTTAGGACACCATGAAGCAATTCTATCAATTACACAGTTTTCATAAAGCAATCATATTGCTGCTTCTTAGTTATCAGTAGATGAATCCTTAAATAAATAAATCCTAAATAAATATGAATTTCTTTTTCACATGTCTTTTTTTTGAATTTTTGAGTTTTATTTATTTTTTTATACAGCAGGTTCTTATTAGTCATCCATTTTATATACATCAGTGTATACATGTCAATCCCAATCTCCCAATTCATCACACCACCACTCCCACTCGCTGTTGCTTTCCCTCCTTCGTGTCCATACGTTTGTTCTCTACATCTGTGTCTCCATTTCTGCCCTGCAAACCGGTTCATCTGTACCATTTTTCTAGGTTCCACATATATGCGTTAATATACGATATTTGTTTTTCTCTTTCTGACTTACTTCACTCTGTATGAGAGTCTCCAGATTCATCCATGTCCCAAAAAATGACCCAGTTTTATTCCTTTTTATGGCTGAGTAATATTCCATTGTATATATGTACCACATCTTCTTTATCCATTCGTCTGTTGATGGGCATTTGGGTTGCTTCCATGACCTGGCTATTGTAAATAGTGCTGCAATGAACATTGGGGTGCATGTGTCTTTTTGAATTATGGTTTTCTCTGGGTATATGCCCAGTAGTGGGATTGCTGGGTCATATGGTAATTCTATTTTTAGTTTTTTAAGGAACCTCCATACTGTTCTCCATAGCGGCTGTATCAATTTACATTCTCACCAAAAGTGCAAGAGGGTTCCCTATTCTCCACACCCTCTCTAGCATTTGTTGTTTGTAGATTTTCTGATGATGCCCACTCTAACTGGTGTGAGGTGATACTTCATTGTAGTTTTGATTTGCATTTCTTTAATAATTAGTGATGTTGAGCACCTTTTCATGTGCTTCTTGGCCATCTGTATGTCTTTGGAGAAATGTCTATTTAGGTCTTCTGCCCATTTTTGGATTGGGTTGTTTTTGAAATATTGAGTGGCATGAGCTGTTCATATATTTTGGAGATTAATCCTTTGTCCATTGATTCGTTTGCAAATACTTTCTCCCACTCTGCAGGTTGTCTTTTTGTCTTGTTTGTGGTTTCCTTTGCTGTGCAAAAGCTTTGAAGTTTCATTAGGTCCCATTTGTTTATTTTTGTTTTTATTTCCATTACTCTAGGAGGTGGATCAAAAAAGATCTTGCTGTGATTCATGTCAAAGAGTGTTCTTCCTATGTTTTCCTCTAAGAGTTTTATAGTGCCCAGTCTTACATTCAGGTCTAGAATCCATTTTGAGTTTATTTTTGTGTATGGTGTTACGGAGTGTTCTAATTTCATTCCTTTACATGTAGTTGTCCAGTTTTCCCAGCACCACTTATTGAAGAGACTGTCTTTTCTCCATTGTATATCCTTGCCTCCTTTGTCATAGATTAGTTGACCATAGGTGTGTGGGTTTATCTCTGGGCTTTCTATCCTGTTCCATTCATCTATATTTCTGTTTTTGTGCCAGTACCATATTGTCTTGATTACTGTAGCTTTGTAGTATAGTCTGAAGTCAGGGAGTCTGATTCCTGCAGCTCCGTTTTTTTCCCTCAAGACTGCTGTGGCTATTCAGGGTCTTTTGTGTTTCCATACAAATTTTAAGATTTTTTGTTCTAGTTCTGTAAAAAATGCCATTGGTAATTTGATAGGGATTGCATTGAATCTGTAGATTGCTTGGGCAGTAGAGTCATTTTCACAGTATTGATTCTTCCAATCCAAGAACACGGCGTATCTCTCCATCTGTTGGTATCATCTTTAATTTCTTTCAACAGTGTCTTATTGTTTTCTGCATACAGGTCTTTGTCTCCCTAGGTAGGTTTATTCCTAGGTATTTTATTCTTTTTGTTGCAGTGGTAAATGGGAGTGTTTCTATAATTTCTCTTTCAGATTTTTCATCATTAGTGTATAGGAATGCAAGAGATTTCTGTGCATTAATTTTGTATCCTTCGGGCTTCCCTGGTGGCGCAGTGGTTGAGAATCTGCCTGCCAATGCAGGGCACACGGGTTCGAGTCCTGGTCTGGGAAGATCCCACATGCCACGGAGCAACTGGGCCCGTGAGCCACAATTACTGAGCCTGCACGTCTGGAGCCTGTGCTCCGCAACAACAGAGGCCGCGATAGTGAGAGGCCCGTGCATCGCAATGAAGAGTGGCCCCCACTTGCCACAACTAGAGAAAGCCCTCGCACAGAAACGAAGACCCAACACAGCCATAAATAAAATAAATAAATAAAATTTGAAAAAAGAAAATGCTCCCTATAATTTTGTATCCTTCAACTTTACCAAATTCATTGATTAGCTCTAGTAGTTTTCTGGTGGCATCTTTAGGATTCTCTATGTATAGTATCATGTCATCTGCAAACAGTGACAGTTTTACTTCTTCTTTTCCAATTTGTATTCCTTTTATTTCTTTTTCTTCTCTGATTGCCATGGCTAGGACTTCCAAAACTATGTTGAATAATAGTGGTGAGAGTGGACATCCTTGTCTTGTTCCTGATCTTAAAGGAAATGCTTTCAGTTTTTCACCATTGAGAATGATGTTTGCTGTGGGTTTGTCATATATGGCCTTTATTATGTTGAGGTAGGTTCCCTCTATGCCCACTTTCTGGAGAGTTTTTATCATAAATGGGTGTTGAATTTTGTCAAAAGCTTTTTCAGCATCTATTGAGATGATCATATGGTTTTTATTCTTCAATTTGTTAATATGGTGTATCACATTGATTGATTTGCGTATATTGAAGAATCCTTGCATCCCTGGGATAAATCCCTCTTGATCACAGTGTATGATCCTTTTAATGTGTTGTTAGATTCTGTTTGCTATTATTTTGTTGAGGATTTTTGCATCTATATTCATCAGTAATATTGGTCTGTAATTTTCTTTTTTTGTAGTATCTATGTCTGGGTTTTGTATCAGGATGATGGTGGCCTCAGAGAATGAGTTTGGGAGTTTTCCTCCCTCTGCAATTTTTTGGAAGAGTTTGAGAAGGATGGGTGTTAGGTTCTTCTCTAAATGTTTGATAGAATACACCTGTGAAGCCATCTGGTCCTGGACTTCTGTTTGTTGGAAGATTTTTAATCACAGTTTCAATTTCATTACTTGTGATTGGTCTGTTCATATTTTCTATTTCTTCCTGTTTCAGTCTTGGAAGGTTATACCTTTCTAAGCATTTGTCCATTTCTTCCAGGTTGTCCATTTTATTGGCATAGAGTTGCTTGTAGTAGTCTCCTAGGATACTTTGTATTTCTGCGGTGTCTGCTGTGACTTCTCCTTTTTCATTTCTAATTTTATTGATTTGAGTCGTCTCCCTCTTTTTCTTGATGAGTCTGGCTAATGGTTTATCAATTTTGTTTATATTCTCAAAGAACCAGCTTTTAGTTTTATTGATCTTTGCTATTGTTTTCTTTCATTTATTTCTGCTCTGGTCTTTATGATTTCTTTCCTTCTGCTAACTTTGGGTTTTGTTTGTTCTTTCTGTAGTTCCTTTAGGTGTAAGGTTAGATTGTTTATTTGAGATTTCTCTTGTTTCTTGAGGTAGGCTTGTATAGCTATAAACTTCCCTCTTAGAACTGCTTTTGCTGCATCCCATAGGTTTTGGATCATTGTGTCTTCATTGTCATTTGTCTTTAGGCATTGTTTTTATTTCCTCTTATTTCTTCAAAATAATCTCTTGGTTATTTAGTAATGTATTGTTTAGCCTCCATGTGTTTGTGTTTTTTTACATTTTTTTCCCTGTAATTCATTTCTAATCTCATAGCATTGTGGTCAGAAAAGATGCTTGATATGATTTCAATTTTCTGAAATTTACTGAGGCTTGATTTGTGACCCAAGATGTAATCTATCCTGGAGAATGTTCCATGCATACTTGAGAAGAAAATGTAATCTGCTGTTTTTGGATGGAATGTCCTATAAATATCAGTTAAATCTATCTGGTGTATTGTGTCATTTAAAGCTTGTGTTTCCTTATTAATTTTCTGTTTGGATGATCTGTCCATTGGTGTAAGTAAGGTGTTAAATTCCCCTACTATTACTGTGTTACTGTCGATTTCCTCTATTATAGCTGTTAGCAGTTGCCTTATGTATTGAGGTGCTCCTATGTTGGGTGCATATATATTTATAATTATTATATCTTCTTCTTGGATTGATCCCTTGATCATTATGTAGTGCCCTTCCTTGTCTCTTGTAACATTCTTTATTTTAAAGTCTATTTTATCTGATATTAGTATTGCTACTCCAGCTTTCTTTTGATTTCCATTTACCTGGAATATCTTTTTCCATCCCCTCACTTTCAGTCTGTATGTGTCCCTAGGTCTGAAGTGGGTCTCTTGTAGACAGCATGTATATGGGTCTTGTTTTTGTATCCATTCAGCCAGTCTATGCCTTTTGGTTGGAGCATTTAATCCATTTACATTTAAGGTAATTATCGATATGTATGTTCCTATTACCATTTTCTTAATTGTTTTGGATTTGTTTTTGTAGGTCCTTTTCTTCTCTTGTGTTTCCCACTTAGAGAAGTTCCTTTAGCATTTGTTGTAGAGCTGGTTTGGTGGTGCTGAATTCTCTTAGCTTTTGCTTGTCTGTAAAGCTTTTGATTTCTCCATCGAATGTGAATGAAATCCTTGCCAGGTAGAGTAATCTTGGTTGTAGGTTCTTCCCTTTCATCACTTTAAAATGTCATGCCACTCCCTTCTGGCCTATAGAGTTTCTGCTGAGAAATCAGCTGTTAACCTTATGGGAGTTCCCTTGTATGTTATTTGTCGTTTTTCCCTTGCTGCTTTCAATAATGTTTCTTTGTCTTTAATTTTTGCCAATTTGATTACTATGTGTCTCAGCGTGTTTCTCCTTGGGTTTATCCTGTATAGGACTTTCTGCGCTTCCTGGACTTGGGTGGCTATTTCCTTTCCCATGTTAGGGAAGTTTTTGACTATAATCTCTTCAAATATTTTCTCGGGTCCTTTCTCTCTCTCTTCTCCTTCTGGGACCCCTATAATGCGAATGTTGTTGCATTTAATGTTGTCCCAGAGGTCTCTTAGGCTATCTTCATTTCTTTTCATTCTTTTTTCTTTATTCTATTCTGCAGCAGTGAATTCCACCATTCTGTCTTCCAGGGCATTTATCCGTTCTTCTGCCTCAGTTATTGTGCTTTTGATTCCTCTAATGTATTTTTCATTTCAGTTATTGCATTGTTCATCTCTGTTTGTTTGTTCTTTAATTCTTCTAGGTCTTTGTTAAACATTTCTTGCATCTTCTCGATCTTTGTCTCCATTCTTTTTCTGAGGTACTGGATCATCTTCACTATCATTATTCAGAATTCTTTTTCTGGAAGGTTGCCTATCTCCACTTCATTTAGTTGTTTTTCTGGGGTTTTATCTTGTTCCTTCATCTGGTACATAGCCCTCTGCCTTTTCATCTTGTCTATCTTTCTGTGAATGTGGTTTTTGTTCCACAGGCTGCAGGATTGTAGTTCTTTTGCTTCTGCTGTCTGCCCTCTGGTGGATGAGGCTATCTAAGAGGCTTGTGCAAGTTTCCTGATGGGAGGGTCTTCCTACCAGCTTTATAAATGGTTGATCTACTACTTTTAATATATGTTTTTCTTTGCCAATGACATTTTTTCTTTCAAAATATTCCCATTTCTAGTGTAGCCTTTTCTTCTCTGCTTAGAGAAGTCCCTTTAACATTAAAGCCAATTTAGTGATACTTAATCCTTTTAGCTTTTGTTAGTCTGGAAAAATCCTTATCTCTTTTTCAAATCTGAATGATTACATTGCTGGGTAGAGTATTCTTAGTTGTAGGTTTTTTCTTTTCATCACTTTTAATATATCATGCCCATGCTACTACTTTCTTTCTTTTTTTTTTTAACATCTTTATTGGAGTGTAATTGCTTTACAATGATGTGTTAGTTTCTGCTTTATAACAAAGTGAATCAGCTATACATATACATATATCCCCATATCTCCTCCCTCTTGCATCTCCCTCCCTCCCACCCTCCCTATCCCACCCCTCTAGGTGGTCACAAAGCACTGAGCTGATCTCCCTGTGCTATGCGATTGCTTCCTACTAGCTATCTATTTTATATTTGGTAGTATATATAAGTCCACGCCACTCTCTCACTTCATGCTACTCCTTTCTGGCCTGCCTATGTTCTACTAAAAAGTCAGCAGACAGTCTTATACAAGTTCCCTTGAACATATCTAGTTGCTTTTGTCTTGCTGCTTTTAAGATTCTCTCATTATCTTTAATAGTTGATATTTTCAGTTTAATGTGTCTTGGTGTGCATCTGTGAGGTCATCTTATTTGAAACACTGTGCTTCCTCGACCTGGGTGTCTGTTTCCTTCCCCAGGTAGGGAAGTTTTCAGCCATTATTTCTTCAGATAAGTTTTCCACTCATTTCTCTTTCTTTTCCTTCTGGGACCTCTATAGTGTGAATATTGGTATACTTGATGTTGTCCCTCATTTTTTAAAATTTGTTTCTTTTTCCTGTTCATCTTGGGTGATTACCACTGACCTGTCTTCCAGAGCACTAATCCATTCCTCTGTATGATTGAATCTACAGCTGATTCCTTCTGCTGTAGTTTTTGTTTCAGTTATTATATTTTTCAGCTCTGTTTGGTATTTCTTTGCATTTTCTAACTCAGCTGAAATTCTCACTTTGTTCATCCATTCTTCTGAATTCAGTGAGCATCTTTAGATCATTCCCTTCAACTCTTTATCAAGTAGATTGCTTACCTCCACTTCATTTACTTCTTTTTCTGAGGTTTCATCTTGTTCCATCATCTGGAACATATTTCTCTGTCTCCTTATTTTGCCCAATTATCTATGTATTTTTCTATGTACATCAGGTACATTTCCCAATCTTGGAGAAGTGACCTTATGTAGGAAACATCCAATGAGGCCCAGCAGCACCCTTTCCTCTGGTCACCAGAGGTATATGCTCTAGTGTTGTCCTCATATGGGATGCCTGCACCCTGTTGTTATGGCAGGGCTGACTATAGTAGGCATGCTGGTAGATGGGGCTGACACCCAGCCCAGTTGGCTATGAGGCTGTGCCTTGTACATTGGCTTTGGGCCCACTGGAGGGCAAGGTAGCTTATCTGCATGGTTGGTTGTGCAGCCAGGGGTGGTAGGTAGTGCTGCTTTTGGCCCACTGGAGGGCAGGACTGTGTCACCATGTAGCTGTCTGCTTAGCCCAGGGGGAGTCAGGGCTGGTGCTGGCCTGTTGGAGGGTGGGGCTAGGTCCCTGAGTGGCTGTCTGCATAGCTCAATGGAGCTTGGGGCTGGATCTGACTTGCTGGTGGGTGGGTATGCTCCCCAGTGCTGACAGGTTAAAGAGAAGTTTCCAAAATGACACTTGCCAGGCTGACGTTATTGCTGTAGAATGAGGTCCTCCAAATGGCTGCTTCCAGTGTTCCCTTCCCAGTGGGGATCCCCAGTTACCTTCTGCCTCTCCAGGAGGCTCTCCAAGATTAGCAAGTGTGTCTGAGGCAGGCTCCTTTCAAATTACTGCCTGTGCACTGGAACTCAGAGTGTGTGAGATTTTGTGTGCACCCTTAAAGAGTAGAGTCTCTATTTCCTATAGCCCTCCAGTTCTCCTGAATAGAAAGCCTGCAGGTTTTCAAAGCTAGATGATCTGATGGCTTATCTTCCCTGTGCTGGACCCCCAGGCTGGGAAGCCTGATGTGGGGCTTGGACCATGCCATTCATTGGAGAGGACCTCTACAATTATGATACTCCTTCCATTTGTGGGTCTCCAACCCAGAGATGTGGGTCCTGACTATAATGTGTCTCTCTGTTCCTCATATCCATCTCATTTTTGTTTCCTCTTTATGTCTTTAGATGTGGAAAATCCTTTCTGATATTCCTTAAGTTCTTCATACAGATAGGTGCTCTGTAAGTAGTTGTAATTTTGGTGTGTCTGTGGGAGGAGGTGAGTTCAGGGTCTTCCTACTCCACTTTCTTGGCCACAAACCCCCCACCCCCATAAATTTAACTGCAAAAGACCTAAACAGAATATTAACAAATAATATGGTTCAATATACAAAGAATAATAAAATCTCACTAAAGAGCACACTTATACTACAAATGTAAAGATCTCTTAACATTGAAAAATAATGAATTTAAGATATTTCCACATCTATTCATGAAAGAATAACTACTATAAGATCTGCCTTCCATTACAAAGTTAAACTCTGTAGAAATTATATTAACTAACCACTTTTAGATATTGTCCAATAATAATAAGCTGTGAATGACTGTAATTCCCGAGCAAAAGGAAATACTTCAAGAAGATTTTAAACATGAATACAAAGCAATGGAAACAAATTAAACATAAGCATGGAGTTAAAAGGGAAAAAAGTAACAGTCAGTAATAACTGAGAAAATATTACAAATATAATTGGAAAAGGAGGGGCCAGAAAAGTATTAGAAACTATAATGCGCAGAGTTTTTTTTCAAAGTGGATGACAACTCTAGACACAGAGATACAAGAAAATTCACAGAAACCCAAGCAGGAGAAACAGAAAGGAAACTGAATGAAGGCATGTGAGGATAAAATTTCTGAAAATGGGTGAAAAAGAGAATATTGTCAAGGCAGCAAGAAGGAAAAAGAAACATTACATATCCTCAAACAAAAATTAAAGCATAGACTTTTTGTCAGAAAAATTCAAACCAGAATACAATGGAATACCACCTTTAACGTGCTAAAAGAGAGGAGGAGGGGAGACCAAATGAAAACGCTATACCCAGGAAAAACATACTTTAGAACTGAAGGCAAAATAATAAACTGTTTAGATAAAGGAAAACTAATAGAATGCATTATGCCAAATTTGCACTATAAGAAATGTCAAACAAGTTTTTGTAGCTAAAGGGAAATATTATTAGGAGAAACTAGGATCTCAAGGAACATTTTGAAATGGAGAGAACATAACTGTGGAGTCTTAAAAAACTTTTATGTAAGATTTCTTCTTTCCCAACATGTTCGTTGAGGAATCTTTGTATATTCTAGAGTAGTGGTCATCCAACCATAGCCTGTGGGCCAAATCCTTGCACTCATCCATTTACCTATTGTCTATGGCTACTTCACACTATAAAGGCAGAACTGAGGTTGTAGGAACAGAGGGTATTCCTTTCTCTTTCAATATCTCCTTGGAGTTTTTCTCTTTTTGGTTCTAGCACCTAGTGGGCAAACCCCACCATGGTTCCCAGTTTTGATGTGATTCCCAGGCTTCTGAGATCCTCTAACAGCACCTCTTCTTGTGCCTTGGAAAATTATAGATGGAGCTATGACTGCCTGATCTTGCTAATACCTATGTTACTTCAGAATCACCCCCATATTTCCCCCAGCTCTTCCATTGACTGTTTAGATTATTCTCTGTATTAATCTTAATACAAGCATGATGTACTTACAGTAGAGATAAGAAATGAGTTTCTAAAACTAAAGGTTGTAATTCATTCAAATGAAAAATCATGAACGTCCCTCTGCGTAAATCATGAAAATTAAAAGAGAATCAAGTGCTTCTCATCCAAATGCGTTTTTTAAAATTATTTTGTTCTGTAAGTTGAACTTTAGTTCTTATGTCCTCTAGAGAAAGCTTCTAACTTTCTAACGATCTTGTGAGTTTACTAATAAATAATTTCTTCTCACATTTTTCTTTTTGCATTATGATATAAAATACATTGTAGATGAGAAAGGACTTACTCCCTGATGAATACCTTGCAGAGGGAATGCCCATCACCCTGGCTTCTCTCCCCGTCAGAGAATTTCTCTCAGGACCCATTTCAGGTATATTTGTTGGTTTAATCAATGAAAAGTACAGTAAACGAGAGAGAGAGAGAGAGAAACTACAATTTTTGCTAATACCTGTTCACCTTAGCAATTTGAGTCATGATCTTAACAGTAAGGAAATGTCTCCATGTTGCAGAAAAACTTCCTGTTAAACAAAGCTTTGCTTCTTTTCATACTTTGTTTCTTCATGAATGTATTATACAGTACATATAGTAGAGGTTTTACTAAGATGAGAAGTAGTGTCCATTCTTGAGAATACATTTTATATTTAAGTTGTTTGTTCTCAACACTCTTCTCTTTTAGATAACTTTCTTTACATCATTCTTTTCAATTTTTCTGTTGAAACCAGAAACTTTATATAAAATATGAATTTTAAGGAATGTACTCATTTTGTAGCTGACAGCCCTGCCAGAGGTTATTTTGACCATTCCTCTGCCTCCTAAAATCTATCAGTCAACATTTCTATTAACCTTTAATTTTTTCAAAAGAATAAGATATTGTAACTGCACCAAGTTGATTTCAATATACTTTCATAGTCCCAACTAGTCTTAAAATAATGTCACAATTAATAAAACCATAGCAAAACCATAGCAAACAAAAATTATAAGAAACCTTAGGAGACACTTTATAATTTAGATCATATATAATTTTATTTATTTACTATAAGTATGTAATTTATATACGAAATTATAAATTTTTATAAGATTATAAAAGACATTTCTATAGTATGTGAGTTTTTATCATTTGTCAGTTTTCTTTTACATTTTATGATAGATTATTGAATAATAAACCACTATGCTGCTCAAGCTCATGACTCTAAATAAGCCTCTTAAATCTGTTTTTGTCTGAATTTCCCCATTCATAAAATTAGAATAAAAACTACTTCCTGACTTTACCTCTCACTGTATTTTATCTAAGGACATTTTATGGTCATAATAGCATAAACCTAAATAAATATAGTGCAAGCTTGTTTAAATACATATTTTTTCTTTTGTAGCTATCTTTAAATTGTCCTATGTGCTTTCTATCCTTCATAGGCACAGATCTTTGTATTTCTAATTTGTCTGTTTCTGAAAAGACAGAAAAATCTCCGTCAAAGATCTTAGAATTCTCCACTTGCATTCCAATCTGCAAAATCCAATGTAAGCAAAAGGGAGAAGAAAGGAAGGAAGGAAGGGAAGCAAGAGAAGTTTGATTTCATTGTGTTTTGCAAATATAAGCAAGAATCATTCTGTTTTTAGCAGACAAACTGTGCCACTAATAGTGTATGTTACCATAGGGAAAAAAATAATCGAAGAAATAAGGATATGATGTTAATGTGTAAAAGCATCATGTTTTGTCGGGATCTGAAGTCTTTCTCCTAATATAAGAAAGATAGATACAATACTTATATATTACTTTTCTACAGTAGATAAGCTAATCATTTAAAATAAAACAAGACCATGAATTGAACAGATTTTATTCCAGGTAAAATCTTAAGTGGATTATAACATCTGTGAGAAATATCATCCACTAAGGGAGACAGCTTTCAACAGCAGTAAACTGTTAATAAATCAAGGGGGGAGAAAAGGCTCTTATTTCCAGATATTTTCTTAGAGTCTCCACTTTCCCAAAGCACAACTGGAGAGCAAATCTGCACTATTTTCTAAATAAGCATATTTGAAAAAGGATAACCAGTTAGATCTAACTCTTCACTAGGAAGACTTTTTAAAAATGGTAATCTCTTTATGTTCATTGGTGCTTTTTAAAATATTGGGAACAATACAATATGAAATGGATTTTTTTCTATGCTGGTTCCTACTTATTTTTACTATAACAAGTATTCTGATCATTCATTTCTTTCATGTCACCATCTCTCCAGTCCTACCTATATCTCAGCTATGAAGAGTGAGTTTAATAGAAATTTCTCAGAGGTGACTGAGTTTATTCTGCTGGGATTCAGAACCCATCCAAAGCTACAGATCATCCTGTTTCTAGTGTTCTTACTGGTCTATGTGGTCACTGTGGTGGGAAATATCAGCATGATAATTGTCATTAAGATGGACTGTAGACTTCAAATGCCAATGTACTTCTTCCTTAGAAACTTGTCCTATTTAGATCTCTGTTACTCCACAGTCATTGCTCCCAAAACCTTAGCCAACTTCTTGTCTAATGAAAAGAAAATTTCTTACAAAGGCTGTGCAGTCCAATTTTTCTTCTTTGCCCTGTTTGTCACCACTGAGTGCTTTCTTCTGGCTGTCATGGCATTTGATCGATTCTCAGCCATTTGTTCCTCATTCCTGTACCCTGTGCACATGTCCCAGAAAGTCTGTGTTCGATTGGTAACTGGCTCCTATATCTGTGGCTGCATCAACTCTGTAGTCCAAACAGGTTTCACCTTCAGTTTGCACTTCTGTGGGGAAAACAGATTGGACCACTTTTTCTGTGATGTCCCAGCCCTGATCAAGATCTCTTGTGTCGACAACTTTGTGAATGAGATTGTACTGTTTATTCTGTCTGCTCTCATCATCATCACCACCACAACTATCATTCTGGTTTCCTATGCGTATTTCCTCTCCACTGTCCTAAAGACCCCCTCAACCGCGGCAGGAGTAAGACCTTCTCTACCTGTGGCTCCCATATAGCAGTGGTGAGTTTATTCTATGTGACTGTGTTCTTCATGTATGCCCAACCTGGGGCCATCTCCTCACCAGAGAAGAACAAGGTTGTAGCTGTGCTCTACATGCTTATAATACCAATGCTAAACCCTCTAATATACAGTCTGAGAAACAGAGATGTGAAAGATGCTGTGAAAAGAAAATTATACAGGAAATGATTCTCTCACTGATATTTGTAAAACTATTATATAATGGACAAATTGTGTTTTCTAAGGGTCTTAGTTACCCTTGTTTTTGTAAAATTACTACTATATCAAAGATATTTATATATCACAACAAATATTTTTCTGTTTTATAAAATATTTCTAATAATATAGGTATATAGATCATTATTTTATTTGCTTAGAATGTATGAAAACATTGTATGTTCTCAACTTGTGATGTTATAATAATATTTTCATTTCAATATTACTTTGATTAGGGAGTAACTATTAAGAGCTTCTATTATTCATTAAAATAATATTATATCTGTGTGAATAATATTATAGTTCACACAGATATGACTATTCTTTAATTCAGGAGAAAAAAACACTTTTTATTCTACAACGCAAGTAAACTGATATTCGTTTGGACAAGATAACTGCCCCATTGTGTAAGTGGCAAAATTGAATAGTAATGGTTGGTTACATAGAACACTTTTGATAAAAGGTCTATCCTTTTCCAAAGATCCAGGTTTTATTCTGAGGAGTATCATCCACAGAGTTGCTACTCCTATAAAACGGAGGCCCATAATATAGTATTTGAGGAGCAATTCTTCACATGGAAAATGTGTCAATAACGTTCTACCAATTTTTATTTCATCATTTTCTTCTTAATATAAAATGATATATTTTATAATAATAAAAGCTGATACATAAAAAATAGGTCCTATATGCCATATATCATTTTTAATCACCATTTTCAAATGAGGAAATTGAGACTAAGCAACTTGGTGGAGTCAAAACTCTACACCAGTATGGCTCCACAATTCTAATTACCCAAATATATCTTCCAAAGCATGTGCATATTTTAAAAGTGTAATCTCACAACCTAGAAACAACCATTTCTTAATGGAGGTATCGATACGGAACCAGTCTGGGAACTATAACAAATTTGAGCATTCTCCTTTTATTATGTGTGTAAATAATATTCTGTATTTCTATTTCAACATTTTAATCAATTTTTTTTTTTTTTGGTGTACAGCAGTACAACATTTGCATACAATTCTATTTATTGGTCTTTTCTCTTTCAAATTATTATGTATATTTTGCACTGAAAATCAAATACTTTCTAATGTTAACTTTTATATATTATTTTAAAATATTGGTTAATATAAAATGCTTTTTCTATATGATGTGGACTGAGGTCTTTACCTCAAATTTTTTTTCTACCAAGTAGCCAATTTTTCTAACATTTAAAAAATATAGAGAGGGGCTTCCCTGGTGGCGCAGTGGTTAAAAATCTGCCTGCCAATGCAGGGGACACAGGTTCGAGCCCTGGTCTGGGAAGATCCCACATGCCGTGGAGCAACTAAGCCCGTGAGGCACAACTACTGAGCCTGCGCATCTAGAGCCTGTGCTCTGCAACAAGAGAAGCCACGACAATGAGAAGCCCGCACACCGCGATGAAGAGTAGCCCCCGCTCGCCACAACTAGAGAAAGCCCGTGCACAGAAACGAAAACCCAACACAGCCAAAAATAAATAAATAAATTTATAAAAAAAAAAAAAAAAAAAAGCTTATCCAGCATGATCATACCTTGGTGAAGTGAGTCACACTAGCAAGCTAGCCTGAACCTGCATTATAAAAATATATATATATATAGAGAGAGAGAGAGAGAGAGAGAGAGGAAATGAAAGTTTTTGCCCTCCTTTCTCTTCTTTTATTTCATTTCTTTAAAGATATGTGACTACTAAATAAGAATCCAGGAATCTAATCAAGCCAAATGTATTAATGGGAGTGAACCACTTGTTTTAAAATTTTATACACATGGTTTGTCACTGTTCTGACACTTACCCACGTCATGTCAGACCAGAAAGGTTAGTTCTTTCATTTCTCTTCCTCTCACACATGGGTTGTATTCAATTTCATAGTGGCAAGGTTTTTTTTCTCTTTGCCTTAACTAGTATTAATAATTGAATTTAGGCAGAATAAGAATTACTTCCAAGACCTCATGGCTTCCCCAAATGCTTTAGTTCAATTTGACACTCAGTTCCCACCAACTAAAAAAAAAGTTATACTTGCTTCCAATTTGCTACTGTTACTTCTGGCAAATAAATCCTACAGATAATTCATGATAGGATGCACAGCCAGGCAGGATCAAGAAATTACTGGTCTTCTAGTAAAATATTAGTGAATAGGGCCCAAATTACATCAAAATTTCTAATAAATAATAATCTATTTTAGTTTATGAAATTTATTGTTGTGATCATATAGTACATTTTATATATACTAGATGCATTTCAAATTTTTTGTTTTCTTCCATTGATTTGCTTGACTCTTTGTGCTGGTATAGCATCCTTATTGCACAATAGGATTTAATGCCTGATAGGGCTACATCTTTTTAAAAAATTTCTCAGCTAATATTACTTATTATTTCAGTGAACTTCAGAATTCTTTTGCATTAAAAATAATTCTTCTTTGCATTTTAGCAGACTCGCATTTAGTAAATCACTGATTTGTTTACAACCCTCATTTGTAAGAACAGGGTAAGAGTATTGCTTCTGATTATCAGAGAGGCTAGCTTTAGGGTCCTGTACTGCCACCAAGCACAGATTTTGAGAAATTTTTGAATGGCATTAAGGTTGAATGAACACTATCAGTTTCCTTACTTCATTCAGCCAATGTAAGGATTACATAAAATACTATAAATCAAGCTTCTGGCACAAGACAGTTTTCAATTAATAGTAGCTTCAACTATTATTATTACCATTATCATCATCTATTTTTAAATTTGTTTTTTATTGAGGCAACATTGGTTTGTGACATATTATTATATAAGTTTCACTTGTACAGCATTATATTTCTACTTCTGTACACTACAGCATGCTCACACCAAAAATTCAGTTTCCATCCATCATCATACAGTTGACACTCTTTACTCATTTCATCCTACACCCTCCTCCCCCAACCTGTTCCCCTCTGGTAACCACTATCTGTTCTCTGTATCTTCATGTTTCTTTTTGTTTTGTTGATTTGTGGCATCACCTTTTTTACAAGACTTAGCGATGAAAAAAAAAAAAAAGACTTAGCGATGCTGTAGAGTTTCTATATTTGAGAGCCACAAGTTTTTCCGTAAACATATTATTATACATTTCATGTATTAGTTGCTATTGTGACAAAAATCTTCATTAGCTTTTGTTTCCTAATGGATAATTCGACCACTAAGAACTTTAAAAATTACTGTGTATTTATTTTATATGAGCTCAACTTGCTAAACTTTCATTCAATACTTAGAATTTTTAAATTAAATATGGATTTGAGGCCTGCCTAGAAAAAGAGTCAAGTTTTGAAAACTTTCCATCAGCACTTTCTCAGAGTTGATATTAATGAAAAATACTTTCTATATATGTTAGGTACTGTATAAAGTACACATGTATTTCTTTACTCCTCAAGTCAGACTTATGGTGAAGGCAACATTATAGATATTAAATGTATAATTTATATTAATATGTCTTATGAGTATAGAAATTGTGTCTTAGAAGAGTTAAGTAATATGCTTGATGTCACATTGCCAGTAACTACCAAGGCCAGGGCTGGACCCTGATCTTTCTGACTCCAAAGCCCATAGAGGTAAAGATTATGTGGCAGTGGCTCAGAGACAGTTTTTTGGGGTTTTTTTGTTTTTTTGTTTTGTTTTGTTTTTTCACACACACACTGTGCTTTATTTTCACAAGAGATAAATAAACTGACACCAAGCATTGTAAATGGATGACCACAACAAAAGCAACAATGACTGCAATTACCAAACACGAAACACACTCATACTATGTCATAATATTGACATTCAGTCCATCAGAGAGTTTTGTCCTCTATAGGTTCTCATGTTGTAAAGGTATTTGTTAACTAAAATGTATTAATAATTTTATTCACATCTCATTAACATTTACTTTCTTGATATATCATAAACTGAATGTGTTAAAGTATTGCTTGGGTTATTTTGGTCATTCTGTCCATTGCAATAATTTTTGTTGTTGTTGTTGTTTTTGTTTTTTTTTTTGTTTTTTTTTTTTGAACATCTTTATTGAAGTATAATTGCCTTACAATGGTGTGTTAGCTTCTGCTTTATAACAAAGTGAACCAGTTATACATATACAATATGTTCCCATTTCTCCTCCCTCTTGCATCTCCCTCCCTCCCACCCTCCCCATCCCACCCCTCTAGGTGGTCACAAAGCACTGAGCTGATCTCCCTGTGCTATGCGGCTGCTTCCCACTAGTTATCTATTTTACATTTGGTAGTGTATATATGTCCATGACACTCTCTTACCCTGTCACATCTCACCCCACCCTCTCCCCATATTCTCAAGTCCATTCTCTAGTAGGTCTGTGTCTTTATTCCCATCTTGCCACTAGGTTCTTCATGGCCTTTTTTTTTTTTTTTTTCCTTAGATTCCGTATATATGTGTTAGCATACTGTATTTGTTTTTCTCTTTCTGACTTACTTCACTCTGTATGACAGACTCTAACTCCATCCACCTCATTACAAATACCTCCATTTCATTTCTTTTTATGGCTGAGTAATATTCCATTGTATATATGTGCCACATCTTCTTTATCCATTCATCTGTCGATGGACATTTAGGTTGCTTCCATGTCCTGGCTATTGTAAATAGAGCTGCAATGAACATTTTGGTACATGACTCTTTTTGACCTATGGTTTTCTCAGGGTATATGCCCAGTAGTGGGATTGCTGGGTTGTATGGTAGTTCCATTTGTAATTTTTTAAGGAACCTCCATACTGTTCTCCATAGTGGCTGTATCAATTTACATTCCCACCAACCACTGCAATAATTTTTGCTTTATTGTATTATATAATATATGCCATTTAGTTACATATTTTATTAATATAGATTCATTTTTTGTCATATTTATCATTGCATTAGCCAGAATTCTACTTTATTTAATATCGATACGGCACTAGACTTATTTTAAAAATCTTATCCAGTATATATTATTAAAACATTAATTTAAAAAAATTTATATAGCTTTTTATAGCTGTGACTTTTTAAATCTCATCAATGGAGATTCAAACATATGCATATCAGAAAGGACAATTACCATAAATCAAAATATGAATGCAAGAAGAAATATTTTGTTAAAAATATGGTAAGCATTTGATAAAACTATTTGTAGATATGACTGAATACACAATCATATCTACAAATATGATTGAATCATAGGGTATTTCTCAACTTTAGAAGATAACAAGTCATCTCCAAACAGGTTTTGGCAAATTATATTCCCATCATCAGCATATAAAATGCCACATTGATTCTCATCTTTGTCAAGAGCTGGTAGCAATCACATTAAAAATTTTTTTACACAATCATGGGTCATGATATCTCATTGTATACTTACTTCACATTTCCCTGATTTTACTGAAGGTGACAGAATATGCCAACCCCAAACATGCCACGTTGTCATAAGGATTATTTTGACCTAAAGGTACTTTAACAAAATGAGCAGGTGCAAGAGGGTCTCTGAGTCTCCTCTTTTTCTTCCTGGAAGCAGGAGATAAAACCCTCATGACATTCTTATCATCAAGGATGGAGAATTGAGACTGAGAGAATTCTGTACAACACAGACCTTGTTAAAATAATTCTTAACTTGTTTTAGCCTCCCCACTTAGTTTAGTTACTTTTCCACAATTGACTCTATTTGTTCAACTTAGTATAAAGCATTTAGGATTTGCCCCTTCTTTGGGTCTTCATGCCTTTATAAGTGCTCCTGTGTCACGTTAGACATATTAAATAAATTTGTATGCTTTTCTCCTATTAATCTATCTCATATCAATTTAATTATCAGGCACAGGCAAAACCCTAGGAGACAGAGGTAAAATTTTGCCTCCTCTACATTATCAAGTGTGTTTTATGCCTTTTTTGAGTTGATACAATGATTTTTCCCCCTGTTTTCTATGAGTGTGGTGAACTACATTAGTTGATTTTCTAATATGAAACCGACTTTGCATTCCTGGGATATAATCAACTTCGTCATAATATTTTATGCTCTTTATATACTGCTGAATCAATTTCCTAATGCTTTAAATTCTACTTTAATATGATAGAAGGAGTTCCAAAATATTTTTTTCCCTAAAAGTAAGTACCTAATTATTGTGAAGTCAATGATACGATCCAGGCAAGGACGTGCAGAACCGCTCAGGATTCCTGGAGGGTTCTTGCTACAGAAGCAAACGTTTCATGCAGCTGCAGTTTGCCGCCATCTGGTGGCTACTGTCAACTCTGACTAAATCTAAGGCAAAGATTCTAGGTACTGTGATAGAATGGAACTTCCAAAATGGTTAATTCCAATTACTTCCTAGTTACTTGGTTTCCATCCCCATCACATAGTCCTGAGGGGGGGAGGTTGGCTGGAAATAACTAGCAATGTGCAAAGCCCCCAACACCTCCCTGTCTCCCGAGATAAAGTTGCCTCTGGCATTGTCAGTCCTGTTTTTCCTCCCCTCCTTCAGTTCTTGCCCTCACCAAAATGAGTCCTGTAAGATCTCATCCTTGTTTCAAAAAAGGGATGCACAGAATGTATATCTCAGAAATAACTAAATTTCCTTGTCAACTGCATTATTATGAATTTTCATTAAATCTTTAACCGTGGTTATTTTTAAGTCTTTTGTCATTTACAGACAGTTCTGGGTGTACTCTGATGCTTTTGCAAAAATGTTCCTATAAAAGGGTTTCATCTTCAAGGAATTCATGGAAAAGACTCTGACAAGTACAGGTTTCTGGTAACTGACTATATGCTGAACTGAATGAATAAGCATTTTCAGAACTCTAATGGAAAACTGATGAATTCATAAAACTGCTAACAAAAGATCAAGATGAAAAAAAAAATTAATTACATGGGACTGAGTGAACTGATGAGGATGATTATAATTTTTGTGACTTTCTGTTTGCATAAAAAAAAAATCCCACAAGGACTCAGAGGCAAAAAATATAAAAATCAATTATCACTGCAAAGTAAAGGAGCTGTTACAGTGGAGGATTACTGGACTGAATGTCAATATTATGACAGTATGAGTGTGTTTCGTGTTTGGTAATTGCAATCATTGTTGCTTTTGTTGTGGTCATTCATTTACAATGCTTGGTGTCAGTTTATCTCTTGTAAAAATAAAATACAGTGTGTGTGTGTGAAAAAAAAATCTATAAATATCTGGGCATCACACAAAAAGACAAATGAAATATATCAAAATAGAAACTAAACAGTTGTTTCTGGGTGGTAGGACTAGATATAAGGTTTTCCTCCTTTCAGTTTATCTATGTCTGTATACATTATCCAAATGATCTGTAATAAGGATGTTTACCTCTTATATTGAAAAAATTTTGGGTCGTTGAAAATGTAAACGTGTAAGGAAAAGAAAAAAAAAGAAAATAGAAAATATTTGCCAATTATATCTGAATTTGTCCTGAGATACATTTTCAAAGGGTTTTATTGAATTTTATTTAGAATTATTGTGTATATGTTCATCATCAAGACAAAGTATTATTTGGTTTCCTCATACTAATCATGGCACATTTTGGACTCCAGCTTGTCTTAACATCATTAAAAGACAGGGAATTTTTTTCTCCTTTTTTTATTCTGAAAAAAAGATCTTATAACATTGAAATTGTTCCCTCTTTCAAGGTTTGCAAGAACTGACAGGAGTTGCCATATGACAAAGTGTTTTTTTAATGAAAAGAATTTTGACTTATGATTCAATTGTTTTAGTAGTTACCAAAAGGGGTGATGATCAAAATATTTAACAGCTTATTCAGTAAGCATTATATAAAATATAATATATATATATTATATATATAAAGATAAAGCAAAGGTTGCTGTTTTAAGTTGATAGCAACTGAAGCTTGAATGCATTCTAAATAAATTTTAATCCACCTCACGTGTTATGTTTTTGATGTTGTATTTTACATCTTTTTATTTTGCATATACCTCAACTAATTATTGTAGTTATTGTTCATTTTACTATGTTTGTCTTTTAATCTTCATAGTAGCTTCACAAGTGGTTAAACCACTACTTTTACTATATATTTGCCTTTACCAGTGAGATTTTTACTTTCAAATGTCTCCTTTTTACTAAATAGTACTTTTTCTTTTCAGTTTAAAGGAGTCCCTTTATTTATTTTTTATTCTTTTTCATATTCTTTTCCATTATGATATATTATAGAATATTAAATATAGATCCTTGAGTTTTTCTTTTTTTTTTAATTAATTAATTTATTATTTATTTTTGGCTGTGTTGGGTCTTCATTGTCGCACGCAGGCTTTTTCTAGTTGTGGTAAGTGGGGGCTACTCTTTCTTATGGTGCGCGGGCTTCTCATTGTGGTGGCTTCTCTATGTTGCGGAACATGGGCTGTAGGCGCACAGGCTTCAGTAGTTGTGGCAGACGGGCTCAGTAGTTGTAGCTCACAGGCTCTAGAGTGCAGGCTCAGTAGTTGTGGCACACGGGCTTAGTTGCTCCACGGCATGTGGGATCTTCCCGGACCAGGGATCAAACCCGTGTCCCCTGAACTGGCAGGCGGGTTCTTAACCACTGCACCACCAAGGAAGGCCAGATCCTTGTGTTTCAAAGTAGGACCTTGTTGTTTATCTATTCTATGTATAACAGTTTGCATCTGCTAATCCCAAACTCCCCATCCATGCCTCCTTCCCACTCCCTCCGCCTTGGCAACCACAAGTCTGTCCTCTAAGTCTGTGAGTCTGTTTCTGTTTCATAGATAAGTTCATTTGAGTTACATTTTAGATTCCACACATAAGTGATATCATAAGGTATTTGTCTTTCTCTTTCTGACTTCACTTAGTATAATAATCTCTAGACCCATCCATGTTGCTGCAAACGACATCATTTCATTTTTTTATGCTGAGTAATATTCCATTGTATATATGTACCACATCTTCTTTCCATTTGTCTGTCGATGGACGCTTAGGTTGTTTCCATGTCTTGCTTATTGCAAATAGTGCTGCAGTGAACATAGGGGCAGATGTATCTTTTTGAATTAGAGTTTTCTCCGGATATATGCCCAGGAGTGGGATTACTGGATCACATGGCAACTCTATGTTAGTTTTTTGATGAACCTCCATACTGTTTACCACAGTGGCTGCACCAATGTACATTCCCATCAGCAGTGTAGGAGGGTTCTCTTTCTTCCATACCCTTTCCAGCGTTTGTTATTTGTAGACTTTTTAATGATGGCCATTCTGACTGGTGTGAAGTGGCGCCTCATTGTAGTTTTGATTTGCATTTCTCTAATAATTAGCAGTGATGAGCATCTTTTCATGTGCCTATTGGCCATCTGTATGTCTTCTTTGGAGATATGTCTGTTTACGTTGTCTGCCCATTCTTTGATTGGGTTTTTGTGGTTGTTGCTGTTATTGAGTTGTAAGAGCTGTTTGTATATTTTGGAAATTAAGCTAAAAGAGTCACTTTAACACTTCTTGTAGGTCCAGTTTAGT
This sequence comes from Balaenoptera borealis, assembly GCF_965194805.1. Classification (NCBI taxonomy): domain Eukaryota; kingdom Metazoa; phylum Chordata; class Mammalia; order Artiodactyla; family Balaenopteridae; genus Balaenoptera; species Balaenoptera borealis. Next base: position 46,533,495 of record NC_138870.1, read on the forward strand.
AGTGATGAATTCCTTTAACTTTTGCTGGTCTGGAAAACCCTTAATCTCTCCTTTAATTCTGTATGATAACCTTACCAGGTAGATTATTCTTGGTTGGAATTTTTTTCCTCTCAGCCCTCTGTGTATGTCATGCCATTCTCTTCTGTCCTGAAAAGTTTCTGCTGAAGAAATCAGTTGATCATCTTATGGGGGCACCCTTGTATGTAACAAGTTGCTTTTTGCTTGCTACTTTTAAGATTCCCTCTTTATCTTTAGTTTTTGACATTTTAATTTTAATGTGTTTGGTGTGGATCTCTTTGCATTTATCTTTCCCGGCACTCTGTGCTTCCTGCACCTGGATGTCTGGTTTTTTCTCCAGGTTAGGGAAATTTTCAGCCATTATTTCTTCAAATAGTTTTATTCCCCTTTCTCTCATTCTTTTCCTTCTGGGACCCCTAGAATGTGTATGGTATTCTGCTTGATGTTGTTCCATATGTCCCTTAAGCTTTCTCCACTTTTTAAAATTCTTTTTTATGGTTTTTGTTTGTTTGTATTTGCTGCTTCTTTGGATGATTTTTTTTCTGCCCTGTCTTCCAGGTGATTAAATAAAATTTATATTTAAAGGCAGGACAAGAAAAATTAAACATAAAATTCTCTCTCTGTAACTATTTGGCCTCCTCCCTCCCTCCCTAATGTGCAGTGTGCACCTGCATTACACATTAACCAGAGCTCCTAAAGATGGGAATGCCTGCTTGACCATAAAGATCATCTTCTTCCTTTCTTCTGATGCTAGCAGTGCAACTGCTTAAAAGAACAGAGTTTTTTGCCAACTCTAGTCAAACATATATTTATTATAAGAACTAAGCATCTCAATCTTCAACATTACCAAAGATAAAGGAAAACAAGTCTAGGCAAATACATATGAACATTCATACCAGCTTTATTTACAATATCTAAAAACTGAACACATATCAATTGCCCATTTATTTAAGAGTGCATAAACAAAATTTGGTATATGTGTACAATGGAAAAATGGAATACTACTCAGCAATAAAAAGAATGAGTTACTTATACGTGACAAAATAAATAAATCTCGGAATCATTTTACTCAGTGAAAGAAGTCTGACAGAAAAGAGCACATAATGTATGATTCCAATATATATCATTCAGATCATTGGTTATCTGAAAATGGATTTGGAGGTGAGCATGGACTGGAAAGAGGCATAATAAATCTTTGAGAAATGAAGGAAATGTTCTGTATCTTGATGTGGTGGTGTTTTCATTTAAGCCAAAACTCACAGAATTGTGCACTTTGAATGCATACTGTTTATTTCACACCAATTATTCCTCAATAAAGTGTTTTGGGAAAAATAATGAGCAGATCTTTTTTTAGATCCAAGGATTTGCGTTTTAGAGCAATGACTCAGAAATATCTTTTTTTGAATGAAGCTTTAATTTTCACCTAAAAAACGATAAGCTACACAAGGAAATGCAAAATTTACTTATTTATAATAATTATACATATTTATTATTTAGAATAATAAATAAGAATAGTTATTATTAACTAATTTATGATAGATATTTCTTATATAAAAATCTGAATGTTAAAAGTAGGCTAGGGGCTTCCGTGTTGGCGCAGTGGTTGAGAATCTGCCTGCCAATGCAGGGGACACGGGTTCGAGCCCTGGTCTGGGAAGATCCCACGTGCCGCGGAGCAACTAGGTCCGTGAGCCACAATTACTGAGCTTGCACGTCTGGAGCCTGTGCTCCGCAACAAGAGAGGCCGCGATAGTGAGAGGCCTGTGCGCCGCAATGAAGAGTGGCCCTCGCTTGCCGCAAGTGGAGAAAGCCCTCTCACAGGAACTAAGACCCAACACAGCCATAAATAAACAAATAAATAAATAAAATTAAAAAAAAAAAAGTAGGCTAAAACTTTTTAATATAATTGTTGTCGGTGTAGCAGCAGCTGAGTGAGGATTAAATACCATGAACACTATCATTTAAATTAAGAAAATCTTATTAGTTATGACACTACAATCAGCTATAATTATAAATGTAATGCGATGTCACAAGATGAGTTTAAAGAAGTAATAATATTATAGACCAGTGTGGTCTTTAAGTTATTTAGACATATAATACTAGCACTCCTTTGGGTGTAAAATACAGAATCTTTCATGCAGCACTCCTATAATGGAACAAACCTTCAATGAAAGTGGTTCGTAATTGTTTTTAGTTCCAGCTCACCTAAATCCCAGGTATAGGGTCTTTGCCCACTGGACATTAGTAATCTTACATTAAACTGAGAAACCAGAGTCGCTGCAAAGTCAAGACAGTTGACTGTCGAGCACATAGGCAAAACCAGAATTTGAAAGCTCAGTCTGAATCTTGAGCTTATTTTCTTAACTCTTAATGATTAACTATTATTATTCATATTTTCCTCCTCATTTTGTGAGGCAGCATTTCCCCAATGAGAGATGCTCAAACATTAGAAGTCATCATGGACTTCCACCCATTTCTCATTTTATCAACCGTCAATCAATATTCAGCTTAGATTACCTGTAGTTTTAAAGGTAGTCCCTCTCTTCACTGTCTCGTGTAAGACTGCCATCATTAAAGCCACTGTAACCTCTTACTTGGACAATCACACACTTTCCATGATTATCTACTTCTTCCATGAATATCTATCGACCACAAATTACCAATGTGATTTTTATTAAATTCCAATTTGAACACAATATATCCTTTAAAAAAAAATCCCCAGTGGTTCCCCACTTCCAACACAATAAAGGACATCTTCCTTTTCTTGTTATATAGGTCTGCACGATTTCCATGAATTTCCTTATCTCTCACTCCTCTTTTGTACTAAAAATCAGGTATTAAACTTCAGGAAGTTTAACATGTAGTTATTTAATTTCCTTTGCACAGAAACTTTTCTATTTCACCTTGCTCAATTCCACTTATGTTTTAAAATGTACTTACAAAGTTTACCCTGATCATTTAGATCAGTCATCTTTAGCAGCTGCACTCTCTGTATTTTCTATACATGCCTTTATTCACTGGGTTTACCATATGAATGCTAGCTCTCTATTCAGCTATTTTCCCCTCAATTATTGTGAGCTCAAGTACAGAAATTATTTCTACCTAGGAATTTTTATAGGACAAAGAGTACATCAAAATTCAGTAAATATTAATTTGATGAATGAATTCTCACTAATGCCTATATAATAAAATATGAATTATCTTTACTCTTGTTTATTTTTATTATAGTTTTCATGTGAAAAGGGAGAATTTTCAAAAATACTTTGTCAGTTTAGTAGATATTCAAATGAGGGAGAGAAATAATAATGATTCAAGTCAGAGAAACCATGAAATAAATGTGTCACTCATTTAGCCTCTGGACAATTAAGAGTTACTTACATGTCACCCTTCAGACTCTGTGCACTGCAGAGTATCTGATTCTCTCACTAAGCTTTCACGAAGATGGCTTCAGGAAATCTGATATTTTGTTCTGTCTGGCTTATTACATCACGTTGTGTTACCTCTACCAATTACCTACATATCCACATAACACGTGTAACTGACCCAAGATAAACAATACATCCCAACCAATAACCTCAAAGAGTCAGCAGCAAAGTTGGAATATATTTTCCTAAAAGCAAAATTACATGGCAATCATTATCTTTACCCAAAATGAAGATGATGTGCAGAGAAAGTCACTCCATTCCAAAATCAACAGCCAGGCAAAATATAGTCCAAATGTATTCTTTGGCTGTAATTTCATGGAATTCAAATAAATAAGCTCTCTAAGATTAAAATTTCTAAGCTCAATGGTACATTTTTTTTGAGTCAGTGTTTCCACAAGTTGTTATAATGCCCAGGTCTTTCAGTTATATTACTGTTCAAATAGAATTAAATAAAAATATCTTTTCCCCCAGGATCTTCCTCAGAGCCTCTTTGACATCTTTGTTTCTCAAAGAGTAAATCAAAGGATTCAACATGGGAGTGACTAGGGTGTAACATAATGAGGCCACTTTACTCAGCTCAGGATATCTGTCAGGAGTGAGATACATAAAAAATACAGCACCATACAGTACACCCACGACTCCCAGGTGAGAGCTGCAGGTGGAGAAGGCTTTCTTACGTCCCTCAGTGGAGGGTATCTTTAGAACTGTGGACACGATATACAAATAAGAAACAATAATAACTATGATGGTAGGCAAGATAATGATGCCAGATAAGGAGAAAGAAACCATTTTATGGATGAAGAGGTCAGAACAAGATAGTCTCTCAAGTGGGCGAGTATCACAGTAAAAGTGGTCAATGGCCCGAGAAGCACAAAAGGATAAAGTAAATGTCATGCTGGTCTGAAGAATTGAGCTGATGCAGCCACAAAAATGGGAACCAGCCACCAAGTGAGCACAGAGACGTGTTGACATCTGCATAGAGTAGAGGAGTGGGCTGCAGATGGCAATGAAGTGGTCGTAAGCCATGGCTGCCAGGAGAAATCCCTCAGTCACAATGAAGAGGGCAAAGAGAAAGAGCTGGGTCACACAGCCTGCAAAGGAAATAGACTTGCTCTCAGACGAGAAGTTGATCATCGCCTTGGGTACAATAACAGATGAACAGAAGAGATCAATGAAGGAGAGGCTGCCCAGGAAGAAATACATTGGCGTGTTCAGCCAGGGATCAGTCATAATGATGACCATCATGCCAACATTCCCTAGAAGGATCATGGCATAGACAAGCAGAAATAGCAGGAAGAGGAGAATGTGGAGCTCTGGGCGGACCCTGAAGCCTACAAGAATGAAGTCAGTCACTTCTGAGCGATTGCTTGTTCCCCTGTCAGCCATGCCAGAAACCTGCTGAGAGGCACCAGGCAAAATAAATGAAATTATGGCTTTGATTCTAGTACCATCAATACTCTCTGAAATGTAGAAATACATTATTTACACCTTAATGAGATATTGCATATAAAAGAATTTTTATGTCAAGAAGATGCAAGAATTGGGGTTACGTATCACCTGGCTTCTGAAACTGTTATTCTATTAAGCAGTGAAAGAAGTTCTTTGGTTATTTTATCTAAATCATATTTTTGCAAGGAAGTCAGTAAGAAAGTAGCATATTTTCTCGTGTAATTTTACTCACATTCTGAATTTCTATTCTTAATATATTTATAGTTAAAAATTATGTGTATCTAAAATAAGAGTATTACATACAATCTAAATTAGGAATATTCCATATTATCTAAAACAGGAGTAGTACATATAATATCAATGATAGTGTTTGAGTCATTATGATAGCCAAGTCCATGTCTGAATCACAACACAACAGTAATAACAGTAATAAATATATTTAAAATATTTTAACCTTATTACACCTCAATTTATTTAGTTTCCATTATAATTGTATCCATCTTTGAAAACAGAATAAAAATAGATGTTATTGGTATGTTAAAATTATTAACATCAAAAAATCGCTAAGACTAGATAAAACAAAATTCTCTAAAGCTATTTCCAAATATATGTTCATTTTCTCAGATCAAAGCCACTCCCCCAAATACATGCATTTTTATTGCCTCATTATAAATATTGAACTTCCATTAGTAATTGTTTAATTAAAAATATCAAAATCATTTAGCCCTCTTTTTGAATCAGAGAGAGAATCTGTTGACCATTCCAATCCTTACACTGCAGTGAATGACTTTCTACCAAAGCTGCATCAATTCAAGGGATCTCACTCTTTAGTCAGGGTGAGTAAACTTAAGGAAAGTACAGAAAGGAAAGTTCCTCTCCTGAATTCTAGTATGCTTCGTACCACTTAAAATAAGGATAATGGGGGTACTCTTGCATATTTAAGGACCATGGCAACCTTGTGTTGTCCAGAGTCCATGATCATGAGCTAGAGTATCAACAGTGGTGTTTATGTGGGCCTTAGTTATTTTCACTCCTGTGAAACCTTCTTCAGGATATTTCAGCATTGAGGTTTTGCTCACCCTCGGTAATGGATTCCACTGGGAGAGAAGTAATCATAAAGTCAATTATGAAGACATAAGTGCAGACTCCAGGGCTGTTATCCATGAGGACATCGACAAAGAAAAACTTTGTGGTAACTGTCACAGCAGCCAAATTGATAGGCAGAGAGAAACAGACTGAAAAGTCTGTACTATATGAGAAAATTTTATATAAACAAATATTTAATATTATGTAGTAAATTACATTTGCTATGATTTTAAAAGGCAAAAATTCACTCCAAATCATGGTTTTCCTGTATTTCTTGATGCATATATATTTCATGGTACACAAATTCCATCTAAATCACAAACTCAAAGTCAGATAATGCTTTGTTAATTTTACGCTTTCTTACATTTAAATGCTAATCAGTTAGAAAATATCATGGAATAAATGATAGTATTCAATAAAATTATTTTTTAAATCTCTAGCAAAAATATTTATGAGATCAGGACTTATATTTTAAAATTCCTTAATAGCTACTGTTTGACTGCAAGGGTAGATTAAAACCAGAGACATTATACTCTATTTAACAAGCCTAATATTATAAGGATGTCATTTTTCCTAAATATTTCCATAAGTTAACTGTAATCCTATTTTTAGAAAATCCATTTTTAATTAAAAATTATTTTTAGACTTTATTTGGAATTTTTTCAGTATATAGATTGAAAAATGATATGGGGCTAGAGCTTCTCTTTATTATAATATAGTATTATTAAGAGTGTAGGAAGAGAAAGCAGTTTAGGAATTTTAAACAGGAAAATGTTAATAACTAAGGTGAATAGAGGCACATGAAATTTGGAAAGGCTGGAGGAACTTCTAGCCGAAACTCTTGTAATGACTCTTAGAACAATATAGAATTAATTCACAAAGAGAGGCTACCATTGTAGGTAAGATTTAAAAACATAGTACCATTGACTGTGATCCAAGGATCAGATACACAGAAGCAAAACTATGTCACTACTTTCTTATCCATCAAAATAGCTTCTCTAGGAAGTTGGAGGTTCAACAAGACTTCAGAGAAAAACCCACATGTTTCCATGACTTCCTAACCGGTAGAAAAGTCAAAATGAACAGAACATTGATCCTGAATACACTGTGCCCTTCCAAATTCTAACTCTGTATGGATCTAATTGGCATAGTAAAATCTGCGTCAAGAACCTTAGTAGCAGGAGACATTTTAACTTTTTAACATCTCCATCTAAAAAGCACCTGGAGAGGAGCTTTGGTATATCCAATATACTTTTTCTCATTCCCTAAACTTCTCACAATACCATTAGCAATAACAACATGCTAATGATTATAAATACACAAGAAACACTTACTGGCATTCACAATAAGTGGGACGAACCCTCAACAAATTCAAAGACTGAAATCATTCAGTATATGTTCTTTGATCATGGTCAACTTAATATAGAAATGAATAACAAATAGATAACTAGAAAGCATGGACATTAAAAATAAACACTGCTTAAAAGTCCATGGATAAAAAGGAAATCAAACTATCTTTTTATTTAGTTTAAACCAAACTGTAATAAATTATGATATATCTAAACATCTGGGGTGCAGAAAAAGAAGTACTCAGTGGGATAAATAAAGCCCTATAAGTAACTGTTATAAAGGAGAAAGGCAGGAACATAAATAGACTAATTGTCTATCTTAATTACGTGAAAGAGAAAACAGCCAGTCCAAAGAAAGTAAAATAAAATAAAAGAAGGTAAATAATATAGGTAAAAATTAGTTATATAGAAATATACAGATAGTATAGGATATTTACATGGCTTAATATTGAGTTTTTGAAAGATTAGTAAGATGTATGAAATCCTAGCCAACTTAACAAAGGAAATACAGCAACACTGAATCACAAGTATCAGGAATGAAAAGGGGATAGCACTACAAATCCTCCTAATATTAAAAAAAAAAGGCCATAGTAAATAATATTTTTTAACCAGAAATGATTTTTTTAAAATAAACGTATTTTAAATAGAATGAAATGATATATAAATGATAAATATGAATTTTTAAATGTCAATTAATTTGCTGATATAAACTACTGTATATAAAATAGATAAACAACAGGGTCCTGTTGTAACATACAGGTAACTATATTCAATATTCTTTATTACAGGATTGGGGAGGGGGGAGGGGAGAAATTGTTGAAAATACTTTTGTTTGAAAATCGCATCAGTTCAAAGTGATATACCTGACTTTCTGGTGTTTGGGGTTGGCGTGCCTCAGTTTGCCCCGCTGGATTAGAGCGAAGAGCATCCTAATCCAGACTTTAGGCAGCGCAGCCCAGACCTCTATCAAAAAAAGCAACTGGGAGAAAGGTCCATTTGCATCCGCATTCACAGGTCCACCAGGCCCAGCCCCTGTGAGGGATTGCCCGCAATACAGACGGGCCACCTCCCGCCACAGCCACTTAGGACTTTTAGGGCACCTCAAGAGAGGACTACAGGGTCACTGTTCCCCGGACCATGAGCAGGTGCAGCTAGACACTGGCTTGGTTGCAAACCGAAGCAATCTGTCTGTCTAAACCGCAAACCGAGTTTCAAAGAGAACACTGCTGCCTGTTTGGCAAAACCCCAAGAGGTCCTTATCTTTTTTTGTGAGGAGCCTTGGAAGGAATATGGATGACAAAGATTCTGACAACTGTTGAGGCCGACTGTGTGCAGATCCTGACCTCCCTAGACCTTGCATGGATAAAGGGGGCACTACGGGTTTTGCCCCACTTTACAGAAGAACAGAGAGAGGCTCAGGGAAGTGAAGTAACTTGCCCAAGAGAAGAGGAAGAGTAGAGATTTGAACACAAGACAGCCTGACCCCTCTGGGTAATGGGGTTATCAAGCATCTTGCTCAGTGGTCACCAGTAAGGAAGTGACACTTCCCAGGATGGGAGAAGGAGGGCAAACCTCGGTCAGGAATCAAGAAATGGGGAGTGACCAGTGTCTGCTGATTAATATTATCCGCCAAAATGACAATGAGCCAGAGATGCAAGCCAGCCCATGGCCTGAGCAGTAGAGGACCCATGGGAGCACCCCCACCCCAGGCAACTGGAACTGAGACATTTCAATCTCAGGTTTTTTCCAGGAGATGCTCAGGACCTCTCTGAGCCTCCACGTGTTTGGCTGTAAAACAGAAATACTACTGCCTTCCAGGGTTCCTGTGAGGATGAGCTGAGAGCAAGCACGTAAGGCACCAGCCTGGTATTTGACTCCAGCTTTGCCGGCACCCAGACGGAGGCTTGTCAGCTTTCTCATCTCCAGCTTGCTTTCCACTCACCTTAAAACTACAGGTCCAAGTACAGAAAAGTGGTTTCTAAGAGAAGGGCCTCTCCTTGTTTCCAGGCATTCTACTCATATTGTTGGGAAAACATCTCAAGGCCACATAGGACTTTAAGAGACAAAACTAAATGACAGCAATCCCATCTGTAACTGAAGTTTGTGGTAATAATGCTGAATTTTTATTTCACCCCAACACAAAGCTGTGCCACCACAAAATCTGCGGCAGCCTCGTTCCGAGCGTGCATGGGACTAGGGGGAGCGTGGATTCTGCAGGAAACCCCAGAGCTCCACCCCGCCCACTGCCTAGTGGGGTGGGAAACCTCAGGTGGAGCCCAGTCCTCAACTCCTGCACCATTGACCGCGGCAGCAAAATCCTGAGCCAGACAGGGTCTGCGTCTCCTTGTCCAAAACATGACACAACTTGTCTGCAAATATGCTCTGACACTCCGGCACTTCAGTGGCCTGCAGAGAATCACTCTCGCCAAGTGTCATCGATGACACAGCTGAAAACCAGAAAGAGTTCCTTTCCTAGCCACAGGACTACTGCAATCCCCTGCTTCATACTGTACTTGGGGAAACCGAGGCCCAGAAATCTGAGCCTCACAAGGCCCCCCAGAAGGTGAGGCCAGAGAGGCTGGGACAGGGACTCCTCACTCCCAGACCATGCAACTCTAACAAATTAAACCACTTCACTTTGAGCTACTCCCACTGGCCTTAAGGAGCCCGCGCTGGGAGGTTGGGGTGTACACAGAGTTATAAAGAGAAACCCAAGTTGGAGCCTCAGATTGCTAATCAGTAGCAAAATATCCCTCAGACCCTAGTCCTGCCCTGAACTCACAGACTGAGAAGGTAAAGGAAGAACTGTGCCGGGCTAGCACCCGACCTTCCCGGGCACAGACCCCCGCCCCCACGGCAAGGCACCTGCAGAGGCCACTTGGCCATCGAACCAAACAGAGAGGGTCCGGTCCCCACCCCATCCCCAGGCTGTCTCTCTGGGGAAGAACAGTCATTTAAGATGACGAGATACATTTTCTCTGAACTAGGAAAGCCTTCAAAGAGAACCAGAAAGGGCTGTTTCATCTCCATCTTCAGGCACATATCCAGGCAGCAGCAATTGCCACCAGAAGCAGGAGCCAAACCACTAAAAATGTGGAAGGACACGGAGGCAGGAGAGGGGCGAGGCAACAGGGAGGAGTTACTGATCAGAGGGCTGGGAAATGGGGCCCGGCTGCTCCGCTCCTACAGAGCCCTTTGCCCTGGGCCGGACACTCACACGGGTGTGGGAGACGGTAACCGAGTTTTCCTGAGGCCAAAGGTCCTCCCACACACAGCTGGCCGCCCGCAACCGTGGCGCTTCCCGTAACGTGACCAACAGTTTACAAATCCCTTCAGAGGCTTTTATCCACCTCAAATCCAGGAGGTAGGATCATCGTCTCCATTCTACAGAGAAGGAAACTGAGGCACGCAGAGACGAAAAGCCAGGATCCATTCCAAGCACATATTCCTCTGCGAAGTCTTACAGCCTCGGTTGAGAAAGGTCCCCGGACCCTGAGAAGGGCAGGACTAAGAGCCCAACCAGAAAGGCTCTTAGCCCTGGTCCTCCGGCCCAGCTGCCTGTGCCCCTTCCCAGCGGGCAGGCAGCACGGAGAAGCCCGGGAGGAATTCCAGCCCCAGCACACACGTGAACGCTGCTCAGGTTTGGGGCTGCCTGTTGTCCCAAATAAGAGGGGAAATTTCACTTTTGCGCAAAAGGCCTTTCGGGGGTTTTGTTTTGTTTGTTTTTTCCATGAAAAACTTCCCGCTCCCCGACAAGGGTTTCCAGGCTGGGATGCGGCGCCTCCAGCCAGCCCCACAGTTCCAGCCCCTAATACTCATAACTCCGCCGGACAGAAACTTTTCTGGGGTCTGGCGGGTCCCGGGCCCACTGCTGATTCCACGCCTCCATCTCTTAACTAGAAAATCACCACCCAAAGCCCCAATGCAGGTGGGCTCGGGATCTCCCTGCTCAGAGCCGGACGCCAGCTGGAGGAGGGCTCTAGAGTGGCGGCCACCCGTGGGGGAAGGGGTTGCGCGCCCGAGACCCGCGCTGCCCGGCCGGTGCCTTCCTTACCGTGCAGGCCATTGGGGATGCTTCGGTGGTGAGATGGCGCCAACAGGTCGTCAGGGACATGCGAGTGGCGACGGCCTTGTTTGCCGGCCCTGTGAGGTCCAGGGGGCAGCAGCGGGGCCAGGAAGTGCTGGTGGGCGTCTGGGCTGTTGCAGTCGCCCATGTCTCCCGCCGCGCCGCCCGCCATTGGCCCGCTCAAGCCGGCCTGGCCATCGATGGAGCTGCGGGAGCCGCCGCCGCCGCCGCCGCCCGCGCCCCGCGCTCCCGGTCCAGCAACAGCAGCTCCAGGTTCTCGCGCAGCAGGGCCTCCAGGTGCGCCTCGAGTTCGCGCAGCTTCCGCGGCTCGCGGGCCACCTCGTGCCACACGGCGCCGGCTGCGTGGCGCCCCAAGGACTGCCACAGGGCGCGGGCCTGCGCCCCTTCTGCCGGTCGTCATCCAGGAAGCAGCAGGCTCGCGCAGTCGCCGGTTTTCATCCCGCAGCCTCCAGTTCCCGCCCTGGAGGCCGCGGATATCCGGCGGGTGCTGCCGCAGCTGCCACTTCACATCGAGCATCAGGCCGCCGCGCTCCAGCACGAGGCCCACCTTCTCGGACGCCGGGGGCCAGCTCCTCCTCGCTCCAGGCAGCGTCGGAAGAGCTGAGCCAGGTGCCGGACCAGGAGCCCTTCTAGTTTTCCAAAGGTCGGGTGAGTTTACTAATTAATAATTTCTTCTCTTATTTTTCTTTTTGCATTATGATAGAAAACACATTACTGGTCAGAGAGACATTTAGGTCCCTTGCAGAGGGAATGGCCACTACTCCGGTTTTCCTCCCCAGGAGAGAATTTCTCTCAGGACCCATCACGGGTATACTTGTTGGTCTAATCAATAAAAAAGTACGGAGAACTAAAGAGAGAGAGAGAAGCTACATTTTTTCCCTAGTACTTGTTCATTTTAACAAATTTAACTCATGATCTAAACAGTGAGGAAATGCAATCCACCTTGCAAAATTACTTCCTGGTAAACAAATATTTGCTTCTTTTCATACTTTTGTTTATTCATGAATTATTTGATTTCATAGTTGGTAGAAGGTTTACTCTACTGTAAGGAGTACAAGGAATCATATCCAGTCATGAGACTGTCTCAGATTCTCCAAACTCTTTTCTTTTAGATGGTTTTAGTTACATTTCTGTCTTTTAAAAGAAAAATGTTTCTGTTGAAACCAGAAATGTGTTTATGTAACAAATGAAGTGGTTTGAGTTTCGTTTCTGGAGAATTGTCATTTTAATTTCGTGCTACTGTGTTACTGTGGTTTTTCATGGTGTTTAATGAGTTGTTTCTCTGCTGGTACATTTGAAGTAGTGAACACCTTTCTTCTTTAGGAAAAGCTGCTTTAAAAAAAAAAAAAAAAACTTGATTACAATGATTCAACAGGTTAGTAATTAGTGGTCTTTCTCTTGTTTTCAGTAGGTGGTACTATAGCACCAGTTTTTGGTTCCTCTTACCTGAGCTGCCTCTGGTTATATTAGAGATTTGACACTTTCCACCCTCCACTACCTCTGCCAGAGGTACTTGCCTGGTGCCCTCATTGTTGTTGCTTGTGCATCCAGGGTCACTGGTGCCTTACTGCTGCTGTGGCGAATGTCACCACCTGGGGTTCTGGGATGGCTGGCATCTCTGCTACCTTCGGGGTCTCCTGGGATGCAGGCTCCACCACCCCAGGGGGAAGGCAAAAGTTTCGGGGAAGCTGTGGTCACGGGTTCCTCTTCTGCATCTGGAGTTGCTGAGTTCACAGGTGCCGCTGCTGTGGGCAAGGGGCCAGAGTCACGGGTGCCTCTAAAGAAATGGAGTGTCAGGCTCTGCTGTTGCCTGATTTCTTGTGGCTCTGGTCGCTATTGCATCCTGCAGGCCTGAGTCATGTGTGCCACCTTCCCTGCAGCCACCGGCTTCTCTGGGACTACAAGCTCAGCTGGGGGTCTGGGACCACATGTGCCAACTCTGCTTATCCCCTGGCTCTGCCTCCTCCGTGTTTCCAGCCCACCCGCCCGCCCCCGCTTTAGATGTGCAGATGTGTGGCATTCTCTGGTGTCCTGGTGTGCTGGGCAGAGGTACCTTTGTTGAATTATGGATGTTTTACTGGTTGTAGATTGAAGGGGAGAGACAAAGAGAACGTCTCACATCACTATGGTGCTGACTTAAAATTTTTTATATGGTGTATCTTATTAAAACTTTGATTTTTAACTTTTTTATGTAGCATTTTATAGCTGTGACTTTTTAAAACTTCAGCTTTTCCCCCCACTCCCACATATATAGTAGGCACCATATTTTGAAACGGGAGGGATTTATCTCATTTACATTGACCCTAAAGATTGTTCTTTACTTTTGCCATTTTAATATCTTTGTTCTATGTTCCTTTTTTTTTGTATTTTGCTTTTAAATAAATAATTACCCATTCACTTTCATCTTTGAGAAATATAAGCTTAAATTATATGCATCACTTATGTTTATATAGAGGAATTTACTCTCTGTTTATGTTTGTTTACCCTCTCTTATTTAAAATTGAATTTTCTTAAATATTTGATCTATATATTATACATTTAGAACTACAGAAGACTGTATTATAATTTTTCTTCAACCACCAAACATAATTTAGAAAACTCAAGAGAAGTCTATTATATTTACCCACAGTGTAGTATATCATCCACAATATATTATATATTATGCTTTGAATTTCAGTTTTTCTATGAAATCTCTTATAGCTGAGATTTTTATAAATCAGATTTCCTTTTCTTTGTCACAGATGTAATTCTCTTAAAATAAAGGTAGTATATCTCATTTACATTCATTGTTAAATCTATTTTACTTCACTTTTGTCATTTTTTATATTTTCTTATTCTATGTATGTTCCTTTTTTGTACGTTGTTTTAGAGGAAATAACACTTCTGCTGTTTCCATCTTTGAGAAGTATAAGCCTATATTACATCACTTGTGTCTATAGTTAGCAAATGTATCACATTTTTACCTTTCGACTTTTAAGATTCAACAAATTATTAAAACTCATCTTTTACTTTTAGAAATAGTATTGTTCTCCGAGCCTTGTAAAATTACACATATGTCAGTTGTTCTTATATGTAAACAAATGATTTGGAATGTAACAGATTTTTTTCCAGAAAATATTATTGTATCATTTAACAGATGAGAAATAGAGGTCATTATAATTTTATAGATATTTAACTTATATACTTTATATGCCCATATATAGAAATATTTTAATTTTTAAAAGTCAAGTAACACTTATAAGAATCATATATTTCTCTATGCTGTGTCATCTTTTCTGTTGCACTTTAAATGGATCGTATTTGTTTATTTTTGTTTCCTGCAGCAGCAAGTGAATGTGTCCTTAACAAAGACTACATCCTATTTTCAGTGACTCTTTCTAAGGGCTTAGAGTCTCACTTTGACTGAAAACTTCGATTCCTTTAAACAGTTAACATTAGTAAGAAAAAGAATTATAAAATATGAGGAAACTGATTAAAAAATAAATAGAATGGTATGATCCAGCCAAGGACGTGCAGAACCGCTCAGGATTCCTGGAGGGTTCTTGCTCCAGAAGCAAACACTTGATGCAACTGCAGTTTGCCACCATCTGGTGGCTATTGGCAACTCTGACTAAATCTAAGGCAAAGATTCTAGGTACTGTGATAGAATGGAACTTCCAGAACGGTTAAGAATTCCACTTATTTCCTAGTTACTTGGTTTCCATCCCCATCATATAGTCCTGAGGGGGAGAGGTTGGCTGGAAATAGCTAGCAATGTGCAAAGCCCCCAACACCTCCCTGTCTCCCAAGATAAAGTTGTCTCTGGCATTGTCAGTCCTGTTTTTCCTCCCCTCCTTCAGTTCTTTCCCTCACCAAAAATAAGTCCTATAAGATCGCATCCCTTGTTTCAAAAAAGGGATGAACAGAAAATGGAAAATATTTGCCAATTATGTTATATCTGAATTTGTCTTATTTTAAAATACCTTTTCACGGGGTTTTACTGAATTTTATTTAGAATTATTGTGTATATGTTAATCATCAAGACACAGCATTATTTGGTTTCCTCATACTAATCATGGCACATTTTGGACTCAAGCTTGTCTTAACATCATTAAAAGATGGTGGATTTTTCCTCTTTTTTTAATTCCGAAGAGGAGATTGTATAACACTGAAATTATTCCCTGTTTCAAGGTTTTCAGGAACTAATGGGAGTTGCCATCTGACAAGGGGTTTTTATTATAGGAAGAGTTTTGACTTATGATTCAGCTACTTTAGTGGTTACCAAAATGAGTGATAATCAAAATATTTAACAGCTTGTTCAGTAATCATTTATATAAGTGTTTGTATATCAATAAATAAATCAATAATAAAAATAGTCCCTTTTGTATACTTACTAAACTTCTTACTAGTGATGAAGTTTTTAACACAAATCATTCTAAATTTTTCTAAACCATTTATTGATTATTTTTGCAAATTGTTGTGGGAAAACTTTGGTTTGACATACTATCACTAAATGCTGTCTGAACCACAGTTTGTATTCCCCACAGTTACCAGAGGGGACTAGACGACGCCAGACATTAAATTGAAAGTCATTAGATGATGTGATATTTGAAAAAGTACAGTCTTCTTTCAACAAAATTGTTCATAATGCTGAATACTCTCCTGGCTTCTGCTAAACTAATATCAGTTATATTTACAATTTTCTAACTCTTTGTCTCGTTCCTGAGCTTCAGGTAAACTCTTTCAGACTTTCATCATTAAGGGTGATGTTACCCCTAGATTTTTCACAGATGCCTTTTATCAGGCTGAGGAAAGTTGCTGAGAATTATCAGGAATAAATGTCTGGATTCGTGTGTACATATTCTCCTTTCTACATTGTTAACATAGTAAATTACATTATTTTTGAACACTAAACCAGCTTTGCATTCCTGGGATAACATCTACTTGGTCATAGTGTATTATCCCTTTGATCCTTTGTTGGATTGAATTTACTAAATTTTTGTTTAGAAATTTTGCATTAATGTTCACAGCAGATATTGACCTGTAGTTTTCTTCTTTTGTTCTGTTTCTGTCTGGTTTAATGCCAACTTTTTACTGGCTTCATAGAATAAATTAGGAGGTATTCCCTCATTTAAATTCCATGGAAAAGTTTATGTAGAATTGTTATTAAGGTCTTACTTATGTATTTGGTAGAATTCAGCAGTGAACTGGAGTTTTTCTTTGTGGGACAGTTTTTAACTGTAATTTTAATTTTTTGAATTACTCAGTGAAATAAACTTGGACAATTATTGGGCTTGCCACATTTAAAGACATTTCAGGAATCACTGTCCTTTACTGCCTACTCTCCAATGTCTTGAAAAATATATATATATATATTGGTATGTATATGTGTGTCTATGTGGCATATGTATCAGAGGGTAGAAGGAGAGAGGGAGGAGAGAGAGAGTCAGAGCGAGAGTGAGAGAAAGAGACTCTCTGTTGTTATTGATTTAGAAAGTGGAGTAAATCTGGTTCCTTTTACTTTTTCTTGGCCAGAATCAGAAGTCAACTCCTTTATTTTGCAAATCAAATTGAGCTTCTTTTCCAATCTGCCTGAGTAGTAGAAAAACAGTGATTTTAATTATGTATAAATGTAAAGAAACTAAAGGAATGCCTGGGAATTGGGGGTGAACTTGGTTATATAAGCAGCATTTAGTGATCTAGTTTTGGTATCCACTGGCATCAGAAAAATAAGAAATGAGTTATATTTATTACATGTTTGTGTTGAACAGAGACAGAAATTTCTGCAAGTGATATTTGTAAAACAATGCAATGAAGGGTGAAAAATATCCTTCCAGAAGAATATTTATAATTAATAATAACTTTGATTGACTTTGAGTGAGAATATTGCTATTCTGCCAGAAGAAGACCAAATTCACTGGTCCTCAAACTTCTAAGTAGGGACTGACTTCATTAGAGTCAGTTGAGAGTCTTCAAAAATAAATGAATGATCCCTGCACTCGTCTCAATAGACTTTTCAATATTGAGACTAATAAAGAATGAGGTGTGATCCAGGAATCAGTATTAAAAGCGAAACAAAACAAAACCTCCCCAGCTGATTCTGAGGAATGGGGAAGTTTGGCAAACACTGACCTAGTTGACCTCCAGGGCCCTTTTTGCTTTTCAGAAAGACCACACATTTATATATATGTGTGTGTGTATATATATACATATATATATATTTCTAATTTACTTTCTTGTTTGTAAGAATAACTACATGGCTAGATCAAAGGATTTAGAACTTATTATGGTAGGTAATACGTAGGAGGGATTTTTAGTTCGGTCTTTGCATAATATAAAGAGTAGGATATTTCTCGATGTCAAACTGAAGAGTCGATCTAGGATTCTCTTTTGGTTCTAGTAAGTAAAAATGAAGTACATGAGACTTAGAAATAAATAGGTCTACTTACTGAGTGCACTCAGATAGTTGAATAAATCTAATCTATACTGTTGAACATGTTGCAGTTAACTGCACTTTCTTCAAAGCTTCCTTTAAAGGAATAATGAGCTATTAAAATTCTTCAATGAAGCTTCTTTTGGTATCTCCTGGATCTCAAGTAAGGTACTTGATTTTTTAAAATCTCAACTTTTTCTGAAGATAGTTTTCTTAATTTAGAAAAAAAATTTTTTTTCTGTTCAGTCTCTCATATATCCACTCTTTTTTTTTTTAAGGTTTTTAGAAATTTCATGTAATGTCTGAAACATTTATATTAACATATTTCCATACAAATAACCCAATGAAAGTTTAGTATTAGTTGTTTTGTTTGTTTGTTTGTTTTTATACTGCAGGTTCTTACTAGTCATCAATTTTATACACATCAGTGTATACATGTCAATCCCAATCGCCCAATCATATATCCACTCTTAATGAGCACTTTATATTTCCCAGATCCTACATATTTTATTTAATTTATATACATCACTTAATTTAATCCTTTCAATACCATCTTATAGGATAGATGTTCTAAGACATATTTTGCTGATGAGAAAACAGAGTTTCATGGAATATGAACAATTTGTCCAAGACTACTTACCCAGTGAGTGGCAGGACATGGATTAAAACTTAGATTTATGTGAATTAAACGCCACAGTTTTAACTAATAAGACATTTTTGACTTCATAAAAAATAGTAACAGAAGCTAAATTAGTTTCACTTTTTCTGACTCTGTTGTAATTTTGATTTTATAAAAATGTCCAAATTAAAATGTGACTTCAAATATGATATTAATTTCCTTGATGGGAAGATTTTTTTTGATATTTCAGAAATTAAAGATAGTAATGGGCACAAATTTATAACATAGAATTTCTTCTTTTCCACTTGGATTAAATTTTTCAGATATATTGAAAATTATTGATGTTTTATCCACATACATCTTTAGTATTTGATATTAAGCATTGATAGTTATTTTAAAAAGCAAAAAGCAAAACCTGTGCAACACAGATTTTGTTTGCTCTCTGTATTTGTGTTAATGTCTTCTGTTTAACAATGTATACAAAGACAAAAACAGTTCTTAGGAAAGTTAATCTTGTACTTCAACCATAAAGTTTGCTTCTATATATACAGAATAATTCATATATCTGAGATGTTAATGCTTGACAATAAAAGGAAAAAGATGTGCTGGAGTTTGGCTGCCAAAAAGGGAGCAGAGCTACTAGCAATCAGAGTTAAGTAGTAAATGGAGTAGGCAGTAGAGGTTGAAGAGTGTCTGCTTAGTGTAGGAGGTAAGAGTTGATCTATCATTTCAGATGACCTTCTTTAAGACTGGTGCTTCATTCCACCTCATGAAGCAGTAATCGCATGTTTCCTAATGTCTTTTATATAGCAGAATGTTTTAAGACCACCAAGTTAACTGCATCTTATGGTGGGAAAAGGAATTGACCTAAGTTTTCAGCTGATACTCATTCCTAAAACAAAAGTAATTTTTTTAGGTGCTTGTTTGCTTGTTGATTTATTTGACTAACATTTATTATGCATTTAAGGTGTTCTAGTAACTGCAAAAATTGCTTTTCATACTCAGTTTCATATTATTCTCACAACAATCCTATAGTTAGGTATTATTAGTACCTCCCATTTCACAAAAGAGGACTTCAAGGCATTGAAAATGTGGGTAACGATCTTAGATTCTTTTAGACTGAAAGAGGTGAAATTTGGACTCAGTCCATCTGATTCCAAGGCTCTAAACAAATGGCATAAAATGACTCATAACATCACTGTCCCAGATGTCCTTTGTCCATCCACATTTCTCATATCATTGACATTGAATATATTAGGAAAAATTATATATAATATATTTGGGTACTGATACTTCCAAAAGTAAAGTTATTCTGTCAGATGTAGTGCCAAGACAACCTCATCTTCTATTAGCATTTTTTTCTGTCATTTGCAGCAACGTGGATGGCCTTGGAGGGTATTATGCTAAGTGAAATAAATCAAACAGAGAAAGACAAATACTGCATCATATCACTTATATGTGGAATCTAAAAAAATACAACAAACCAGTGACTATAACGAAAAAGAAGCAGACGAAAAAGAAGCAGACTCACATATATAGAGAAAAAACTAGTGGTAGCCATTGGGGAGAGGGAAGGGGGAAGGAGAAAAATAGGAATAGGAGAGTAAGAGATACAAATTATTATGTATAAAATAAGTTACAAGGATATACTGTACAACATAGGGAATATAGCCAATGTTTTACAATAACTATAAAAGGACTATAACCTTAAAAATTGTGAATCACTATATTGTACACCTGTAACATATAATATTGTACATCAACTATACTTCAATAAAAGAAGAACCAAAAGTTGACAAGGCTTTCTGTAGGGTTCGTGATGATCCACTCATTTTCTCAGATAAGTCTCAGCTATGAAGAATGAGCTGAGTAGGACTTACTCAGAAGTGACTGAGTTTATTCTGCTGGGGTTCAGAACATCTCCAGAAGTACGGATTCTCTTATTTTTATTCTTCTTGCTTATCTACATGGTCACTATGGTGGGAAATATCAGCATGTTAGTTGTCACTAAAATAGACTCCAGACTTCATACACCTATGTATTTCTTTCTCAGAAATTTGTCCTATAGATCTCTGCTACTCCACAGTCATTGCTCCCAAAACTCTGGCTACTTTCTTTCTTTCTTTTTTTTTTTTAAGCTGGTGAATTCTATCAAACGTTTATTTTTTTTTTAATTTATTTTTTAACATCTTTATTGGAGTATAATTGCTTTACAGTGTTGTGTTAGTTTCTGCTGTATAACAAAGTGAATCAGCTATATGTATACATATATCCCCATATACCCTTCCTCTTGCATCTCCCTCCCACCCTCCCTATCCGACCTCCCTAGGTGGTCACAAAGCACCGAGCTGATCTCCCTGTGCTATGCGGCTGCTTCCCACTAGCTATCTATTGGACATTTGGTAATGTATATATGTCAGTGCCACCCTCTCACTTCATCCCAGCTTACCCTTCCCCCTCCCTGTGTCCTCAAGTCCATTCTCTACATCTGTGTCTTTATTATGCCCTGCCCCTAGGTTCGGCAGAACCAGTTTTTATTTTTTTAGATTCCATACATATGTGTTAGCATATGGTATTTGTTTTTCTCTTTCTCACTTACTTCACTCTGTATGAGAGACCCTAGGTCCATCCACCTGACTACAAATAACTCAATTCCATTTCTTTTCATGGCTGAGTAATATTCCATTATATATATGTGCCACATCTTCTTTATCCATTCATCTGTCGAGGGACATTTAGGTTGCTTCCATATCCTGGCTATTGTAAATAGTGCTGCAGTGAACATTGTGGTACGTGACTCTTTTTGAATTATGGTTTTCTCAGGTATCTGCCCAGTAGTGGGATTGCTGGGTCATATGGTAGTTCTATTTTTAGTTTTTTAAGGAACCTCCATGCTGTTCTCCATAGTGACTGTATCAATTTACATTCCCACCAACAGTGCAAGAGGGTTCCCTTTTCTCCACACCCTCTCCACCATTTATTGTTTGTAGATATTTTGATGATGACCATTCTGACCGGTGTGAGATGATATCTCATTGTAGTTTTGATTTGCATTTCTCTAATGATTAGTGATGTTGAGCATCCTTTCATGTGTTTGTTGGCAATCTGTATATCTTCGTTGGAGAAATGTCTATTTAGGTCTTCTGCCCATTTTTGGATTGGGTTGTTTGATTTTTTGATATTGAGTTGCATGAGCTGCTTGTAAATTTTGGAGATTAATCCTTTGTCAGTTGCTTCATTTGCAAATATTTTCTCCCATTCTGAGGGTTGTCTTTTCGTCTTGTTTATGATTTCCTTTGCTGTACAAAAGCTTTTAAGTTTCATTAGGTCTCATTTGTTTATTTTTGTTTTTATTTCCATTCCTCTAGGAGGTGGGTCAAAAAGGATCTTGCTGTGATTTATGTCATAGAGTGTTCTGCCTATGTTTTCCTCTAAGAGTTTTATAGTGTCTGGCTAAAGGTCTTTAATCCATTTTCAGTTTTTTTGTGTGTGTATGGTTTAGGAAGTGTTCTAATTTCATTCTTTTACATGTAGCTGTCCAGTTTTCCCAGAACCACTTACTGAAGAGGCTATCTTTTCTCCATTGTATACTCTTGCCTCCTTTTTCAAACATAAGGTGACCATATATGCATGGGTTTATCTCTGGGCTTTCTATCCTGTTCCATTGATCCATATTTCTTTTTTGTGCCAGTACCATACTGTCTTAATTACTGTAGCTTTGTAGTATAGTCTGACTACTATAGTCTAGTCCATTTTTCTTTATCAAGATTGCTTTGGCTATTCAGGATCTTTTGTGCTTCCATACAAATTGTGAAATATTTTTGTTCTAGTTCTGTGAAAAATGCCATTGGTAATTTGCTAGGAATTGCATTGAATCTATAGATTGCTTGGGTAGTATAGTCATTTTCACAATGTTGATTCTTCCAATCCAAGAACATGGTGTATCTCTCCATCTGTTTGTATCATCTTTAATTTCTTTCATCAGTGTCTTATAGTTTTCTGCATACAGGTCTTTTGTCTCCTTAGGTAGGTTTATTCCTAGGTATTTTATTCTTTTTGTTGCAATGATAAATGGGAGTGTTTCCTTAATTTCTGTTTCAGATTTTTCATCATTAGTGTATAGGAATGCAAGAGATTTCTGTGCATTAATTTTGTATCCTGCTACTTTACCAAATTCATTGATTAGCTCTAGTGGTTTTCTGGTAGCATTTTTAGGATTCTCTATGTATAGTATCATGTCATCTGCAAACCGTGACAGCTTCACTTCTTCTTTTCCAATTTGGATTCCTTTTACTTATTTTTCTTCTCTGAATGCTGTGGCTAAAACTTCCAAAACTATGTTGAATAATAGTGGTGAGAGTGGACAACCTTGTCTTGTTCCTGATCTTAGAGGAAATGGTTTCAGTTTTTCACCATTGAGAAGGATGTTGGCTGTGGGTTTGTCATATACAGCCTTTATTATGTTGAGGTAAGTTCCCTCTATGCCTCCTTTCTGGAGGGGTTTTATCATAATTGGGTGTTGAATTTTGTCAAAAGCTTTTTCTGCATCTGTTGAGATGATCATATGGTTTTTCTCCGTCAGTTTGTTAACATGGTGTATCACATGGATTGATTTGCTTATATTGAAGAATCCTTGCATCCCTGGGATAAACCCCACTTGACCATGGTGTATGATACTTATAATGTGCCATTGGATTCCGTTTGCTAGTATGTTGTTGAGGATTTTTGCATCTATGTTCATCAGTGATATTGGCCTGTAGTTTTCTTTTTTTGTGGCATCTTTGTCTGGTTTTGGTATCAGGGTGATGGTGGCCTCATAGAATGAGTTTGGGAGTGTTCCTCCCTCTGCTATATTTTGGAAGAGTTTGAGAAAGATAGGTGTTAGCTCCTCTCTAAATATTTGATAGAATTCGCCTGTGAAGCCATCTGGTCCTGGGCTTTTGTTTGTTGGAAGGTTTTTAATCACAGTTTCAATTTCATTACTTGTGATTGATCTGTTCATACTTTCTGTTTCTTCCTGGTTCAGTCTTGGAAGTTTATACCTTTCTAAGAATTTGTCCATTTCTTCCAGGTTGTCCATTTTATTGGCATAGAGTTGCTTATAGTAGTCTCTTAGGATGCTTTGTATTTCTGCGGTGTCTGTTGTAACTTCTCCTTTTTCATTCCTAATTTTATTGATTTGAGTCCTCTCCCTCTTTTTCTTGAAGAGTCTGGCTAATGGCTTATCAATTTTGTTTACCTTCTCAAAGAACCAGCTTTTAGTTTTATTGATCTTTGCTATTGTTTTCTTTGTTTCTATTTCATTTATTTCCGCTCTGATCTTTATGATTTCTTTCCTTCTGCTAACTTTGGGTTTTGTTTGTTCTTCTTTCTCTAGTTCCTTTAGGTGTAAGGTTAGATTGTTTACTTGAGATTTTTCTTGTTTCTTTAGGTAGGCTTGTATAGCTATAAACTTCCCTCTTAGAACTGCTTTTGCTGCATTCCATAGGTTTTGGATCGTCGTGTTTTCATTGTCATTTGTCTCTAGGTATTTTTTGATTTCTTCTTTGATTTCTTCAGTGACCTCTTGGTTATTTAGTAACGTATTGTTTAGCCTCCATGTGTTTGTGTTTTTTACGGTTTTTTCCCTGTTATTCATTTCTAATCTCATAGTGTTGTGGTCAGAAAAGATGCTTGATATGATTTCAATTTTCTTAAATTTACTGAGGCTTGATTTGTGACCCAAGATGTGATCTATCCTGGAGAATGTTCCATGTGCACTTGAGAAGAAAGTGTAATCTGCTGTTTTTGGATGGAATGTCCTATAAATATCAATCAAATCTATCTGGTCTATTGTGTCATTTAAAGCTTCTGTTTCCTTATTCATTTTCATTTTGGATGATCTGTCCATTGGTGTAAGTGAGGTGTTAAAGTCCCCCACTATTATTGTGTTACTGTCAATTTCCTCTTTTATAGCTGTTAGAAGTTGTCTTATGTATTGAGGTGCTCCTATGTTGGGTGCATATATATTTATAATTGTTATATCTTCTTCTTGGATTGATCCCTTGATCATTATGTAGTGTCCTTCCTTGTCTCTTGTAACATTCTTTACTTTAAAGTCTATTTTGTCTGATATGAGTATTGCTACTCCAGCTTTCTTTTGATTTCCATTTACATGGAATATCTTTTTCCATCCCCTCACTTTCAGTCTGTATGTGTCCCTAGGTCTGAAGTGGGTCTCTTGTAGACAGCATGTATATGGGTCTTGTTTTTGTATCCATTCAGCAAGCCTGTGTCTTTTGGTTGGAGCATTTAATCCATTCATGTTTAAGGTATTTATTGGTATGTATGTTTCTATGACCATTTTCTTAATTGTTTTGGGTTTGTTTTTGTAGGTCCTTTTCTTCTCTTGTGTTTCCCACTTAGAGAAGTTCCTTTAGCATTTGTTTTAGAGCTGGTTTGGTGGTGCTGAATTCCCTTAGCTTTTGCTTGTCTGTAAAGCTTTTGATTTATCCATCGAATGTGAATGAGATCCTTGCCAGGTAGAGTAATCTTGGTTGTAGGTTCTTCCCTTTCATCAATTTAAATATATGGTGCCACTCCTTTCTGGCTTGTAGAGTTTCTGCTGAGAAATCAGCTGTTAACCTTTTGGGAGTTCCCTTGTATGTTATTTGTCATTTTTCCCTTGCTGCTTTCAATAATTTTTCCTTGTCTTTAATTTTTGCCAATTTGATTACTCTGTGTCTCAGCGTGTTTCTCCTTGGGTTTATCCTGCCTGGGACTCTTCTGTGCTTCCTGGACTTGTGTGGCTATTTCCTTTCCCATGTTAGGGAAGTTTTCGACTATAATCTCTTCAAATATTTTCTCTGGTCCTTTCTCTCTCTCTTCTCCTTCTGGGACCCCTATAATGCGAATGTTGTTGTGTTTAATGTTGTCCCAGAGGTCTCTTAGGCTGTCTTCATTTCTTTTCATTCTTTTTTCTTTAGTCTGTTCTGCAGCAGTGAATTCCACCATTCTGTCTTCCAGGTCATTTATCTGTTCTTCTGCCTCAGTTATTCTGCTATTGATTCCTTCTAGTGTAGTTTTCATTTCAGTTATTGTATTGTTCATCTCTGTTTGTTTGTTCTTTAATTCTTCTAGGTCTTCGTTAAACATTCTTGCATCTTCTTGATATTTGCCTCCATTCTTTTTCTGAGGTCCTGGATCATCTTCACTGTCATTATTCTGAATTCTTTTTCTGGAAGGTTGCCTATCTCCACTTCATTTAGTTGTTTTTCTGGGGGTTTATCTTGTTCCTTCATCTGGTACATAGCCCTCTGCCTTTTCATCTTGTCTTTCTTTCTGTGAATGTGGTTTTTGTTCCACAGGCTGCAGGATTGTAGTTCTTCTTGCTTCTGCTCCAGATATTATTGAGGCATCCAATCTTCAAAAATTAAGACCTAACTTGGTGGCTACTCCCCATCAGAGAATGCTGTGGCTTATAAATTCATCTTCCTTATTGTTCAACTACTGTCACAGAGGCCTTTATAGTACCTCCTTGTGTTGGAGGGTCTCCTGCAGAGGTGGTAGGTGGCTGTGGCTCACTGTGGGGACAAGGACACTGGCCATTATGCTTTTTATATGATAATTTTTATTACTATTTCCCTATTGTGGACTGAACCAAGAAATAGTGTGAAGAAGAAAAACATGGCAATTTCTGAAGACTCATTTAACTATGACATCTTGTGCATGACAAGCAGAATTGTGAAACCAGAGTGAGTAATGACAAATCTCTTGTTTTAGATGTTTGTTTTATTTTCTGCAAAACATGATAGGGATCTGGTCATTTGTGTTAAGTATGATTCAAGTCAGGGGAATAGAACAGGAAATGGAGTATGCATTAGTTTGCATGGACTTTTAAACTTCGTCTTTAAAATAGTCTGTGATATATAAAATTCTTCAGAATTTTAAATGAGAAATCCTTAAAACATAGCCTGTCTAGTCCATGTGCACGTTTCTTACTGGTACCAATTCACCACCAGAATCCAGCTCTCTTTATTCCAAATTCCATATTTTTTTTGCACAATACCTTACCCAAACCTAGATTAGGTAAGAGAAAAATATTTCTTAATAAGTAGGTTTTATTCCCCCTAATCCTAAGGATTTGTATATTTGGTAAGGAAATTTTCTGATTAACTTTTTGTTTTGAGGAGAATATCATCTTAATTATGCAAGAGGACAGAATCCCTCTAAGATATCCTTTTCATTTAAAGTGTCTAATGTGCCTTCTGGAGTTCATAGTTAAAAGAAATTTACATCTCTAATGCAGCAAACCCTGGAGACCAATCAAAAGCTCACATAGCACTCTTCTGTTGTTGCCATTAATCACCTTGGTCCTTAGAGAATATTTATACAAATATTTTTAGTTAAAGATGAAGTCACCCCCAGGGTAGCATGTTTGGGGCCAGTCGACTCTGATGATTTCCAAATAGTGTGATTCCCAGTGGATGTCTAAAATAACACTGCATTTTCACAGTTAAGTGTGCCAGTTAGAGAGATACGTAAGAGAGTTGGAATCATGCCTTTGAGGTTAATGAGAAAATGGGACTCCACAGGTCTCAAAGTACAGTTGGGGTGTAGGGTAGCTAATTTCTCAAACTTCCTCTAACAATTTGATCTGTTTTACCATAATTAGCTATAGGTTATACCAGGGCAACCAGATGATTCCCACTGGGGGAATGAGACTTTTGCATCCTGCTATGAATTATCTTAAAGCCCATGGAAAATAACTCACAATTTTAATCTGTCTCATTGGGCCCTATTAAAAAGTAAATTTAGTCAAAGAACAAAATGAGAAAGAACTTTAAGAAATCTCTGAATAGGTGATTACAGGGCAAGATAAGCTTGAAATAGCTTTAAGTAGTACATTACATGTTTAAAAATATAGAGTCAGAGACAAGTGTTTACTTAAGTTTTCATACTTGTCATACACACACAGACACGCACACACACATACTCACAAGAATCTCTTGGGTGAATGTCAGCATTTTTGGAGTAGTTTCCAAAGAGTCCACATGTTAAAAGTAATTTTAGTACATATTCAAACACTATTATTTTCTGACTCCTTCCACAGGGAATTATATCTGCCCTTGACCACATCTTCTTTTAAAGAAATCTATTTGAAAGAGTGATTTGTAGCTTCCTGTTTAAATTCATTTTACATTTCTTAACGTCTGGAAGTTAGTTTAAAATTTATTTACAGTTATTTTTCCTCCAGTGGAAATAGCCATCTTATATTATTCATCAGGTTTAATAAATATAATCTAGAATAAATTGGGGAAAAATAAAAACTCTTTTTCTAAAACTGTTTTCTTTATATATGGACAAATTTGAATCACTGTTTCTCTTCTAACACTCACATGTAAAGTAACATTTTACCCAATTTCTTGGCATTTTAAATATATATATTTACATATGTATTTTAAAAATCAGTTTGAATAGTAAGATGCAATTAAACCATTTCTCCTGAGATGCTATTATTGGGAGAATGAATGAAGATATTTCCATTAGTCAATCAGATAAACACATTACAATCTTTACTTCACTCAGTTAATATACTCATTATTTGTATTCCCTTCAAGGTCACATATACAGATTATAGATTTTATATATATTATCTCAGGGCTATTGTTTGATTGATTAGATTGAGCAGTTGCTTTGAACCACATTAGAAACTATTGTCATATGATGCTCTAGCAATATTCTCAGCTAGTCCTTTTAACCAGAGCTGCCACACAAGAGAATAATAAATTAATTTCACTACTCATGATTTAGGATTTGATATCAACTAAATATCAAAATCATATCACAAGCAACCTGTAATAACAATTACGTATGCACAGGATTTGAGGAATGGCTACCAAAAAAATCCTTGTCCAAATCTTCTCAAAGACATCTATTATACTCGGCCATCTTTAAAGAGTTTTCTCCCTGTCACCCACCAAGAGTTCAAAATAACTCTGGGAAGATAATTATGGGGAGGAATTCTCTATGATGATTAAAATTGGTAAATATGAAAGAAGAGAGTGAAATGGTAAAAATGATGAATCTGTAATCTACATAAAACAATGCGTAGGGTCTTTCTACTTATATTTTCAGAATAATTGAAAAGGAAGACAAGGCACTATGTTAGCTGTTCATCAAAAATAAAACATTTTATACCTTCCAATTGAGGCTAATTCCAGACACTAAATAATTAAGCTATAATTCGAAGGTTTCTTTTACATTTCCCAGAACCTCATATCATTTAGAGGTGGAAGACTTATTATTTTTTAAAAAAAGAGGTAATGTTTAAATTTTAAAGCTTTTCCTTAAAGTAGAAAAATATTCTTGTTATCATTTTTAGTGAAATAAGAGAATTTCAGTTTTGATGATAGGTTATCAGATGATTGTGGGACAGAAATTAATTAATGATATATTTAATTATAGTTGTCTATCTTATAGCATTAATGCATATAAATAATCCCCCCAAAGATTGGAAACCATATTCTACCTGAAGATAGAGGGTGGGATCAGGAAGGAGTGATACAATGGATATTTAAATTTTAGGTACCCTCTTTTAGTGTTTATTTAACACTTTCAAATGCATAATGTTTTGTGTTTTTTTTACGTCAGAGAAGTGCTTTAAATAATTTAATTTAACAGACAGTTCAAAATGAATTCATTCTATATGCTTCCTAAATGAATAACCAATTAGGATACACTTGAATAAGTTTAATCAAATGAGAATTTCATATTTTTGAAGGCAGTCTATTTCATTTTCACATGGTTCTGCTTCTTAGAAAGATTTTCTTCATACAAAGAGGAAAGGTGCTTTCCTGTTAGTTCCTCCCATTGTTTTAAAAGCTACCTTTTTCTTCTTTAAGAATAAATCAGGGCTTCCCTGGTGGCGCAGTGCTTGAGAATCTGCCTGCCAATGCAGGGGACATGGGTTCGAGCCCTGGTCTGGGAAGATCCCACATGCCACGGAGCAACTAGGCCCCTGAGCCACAACTACTGAGCCTGCGCATCTGGAGCCTGTGCTCCACAACAGTGAGAGGCCCGTGCACCGCAATGAAGAGTGGCCCCCGCTCGCCACAACTAGAGAAAGCCCTCGCACAGAAACGAAGACCCAACACAGCCAAAAATTAATTAATTAATTAATTAATTTAAAAAAAAAAAAAGGAAATTAAACCTCTAGTCCTTTTACATGTGTAATGATAATAACTTTGGGTTTCTTGTATAATATTCAGCTTCCCTAACAACTTCAGTCAAACCTTATCTGTCAAGACCAAACATAGCAATCCTGTCCACCCTTATGTTCTTGCTCTATTATTTTACCTGGGTCTTTCAAATGTAGTAGCACTTAAAATTGAACAGAATTATTTATTTATTTATTTGAAAATATTTATTTGGTGCTCGCTTCTTGAAAGATGTAGATAAAGTCTGTGGACTTCTTGGATTGAATATTTTGGAAATCACTGATGACCATGATACGCTCTTAAGCAGCGTATAAGTTATTGTGGAGAGGGATTCCAGGGAGTTATAAATGCTATTGAGAATAATAAAGTTAGGTGACAAAAACAAGTCATATGTGACACACTCTTTCTTTGATATACCCATAAAACAGTGAAGAAGCAAGGGAGGGAGTGATCCTGTTTCTTTGGGTAACTTTTAAATAATTTTAATAAATGTAATACTTTTAATAAAATTGCATATGTCACATTATCTTGAGAGCTAAAATGTCACGAAGCGCCAGATTTTTTTTTTAAAGTGTAAAAATGTTCAGACTTGACTATGTTCAGATACAAGCACTGTAAATTCTGTCCACCAGATGGCACTGCTAGGGAGCTTTTCATGGACAAGTCCTATACTCTATACAGTGAAATAAACTGCCTCTGATCTTAACTAACTGGTAGGATGTGAATATAGTTATATGTCATTTCCTTCCTTACAAGGCATTTATTCAGCAGTTAGTAACTTGGACTGATTGTATTGTGTATATTGAAAACACATATAATTTGGTAAAAATTTGTAAGTATAGAAAATCCTATTCTGGGTTATTATACTTATTACCAGATTGGTCAATGTTGCCAGATCAATCAATAATTATTAACAAACACTTGACATCTGCTTTTCCCTAGTGACAACTGTATATAGAAATTGAGAAAATATTATTTTTTGAGTCTTACCTAAGCATTATTTTTAAAAATTCAAAAATTAACACCAAATGACTGTATGCATAGTGCTATCTAGGAAAGGGTGTAGACACTGATTATATGCTTTGGTCTGTGTATTTGGGAAATTTCTCTTGAGTCAGGTGATCTGGTCCCAAAGATTACTTTTGCATTATGTAATTTGTTTGGCTTTTTCCTTCTGATGAAAGTAGAAAAACTTCATAAAATTAGAAGTCTCAGAAATCCTGCCAAATGGATAACTCTGAATTGTTTATGCTATAATATGTGAGCAATATTTGTTGAAGAAATTTTCATTATTCTGAATTACTCTTAAAGGATATGCACATGTTAGATGGAATAACAACTATCGCGAGAGATATTATAAAGTCAACTAAGATACTGCACAACGCCCAGCACACAGCAAGCTCTAAGTGTCAGCTAGAGAGTAAATGACTTAAGGCCAAAAATATGGTGAGTGAGCAAAGTGAGGGTGGGGAGGAGATTAAGTGTCTGAGCAGTGGGCAGAAGTTTGAGACCCTTTTGCTTAAAGATGAAGATGGCTGGCTAATCTCCATGTATGGGGTAAATGGGGGTGATACAAGCTCTGCAAATCTTGGGAACCCAGACTTCTAAAAGACTCAAGGCCCGTTTCCTGTCTTTGTCCAAATAGTACATGACTTTAAGCAAATAACTTAATCTTTTTGTTCATCAGTTCCCCTGTCTTTATAAGTGGATTCATTCATTCATTTAATAAGTGTTTAGCTGAACACTTGGCATGTACAGGGTACCATGCTAGTTGTTCTGGTGATTCAGTTAGCCTCTAAGACAGTTGATAACAGTCATACAGAGCACAGGAGCTGGAGTTAGACAGGACTGGATTTGAACACAGACTTTCTCAGTGACTGGGTATGTGACTTTGAGAAAGTTACTGTCTGGGCTTCCATGTGCTCATCTGTAAAATGGAGAAAATAAGGTTCCTATGTCATAGTGTGATTGTGAAGATCCAAAGGTTTCATGAATATTAAGCCATCTAGCATAGTGCCTGGCAGGGACCTGGCACTTGGGAAACATTAGCAGCTGTGAAAACAGACAGCCCCTCACTACCTCCCCAACTTGCCCTGCAAAACCTTACAGTGGAGGGCTTCCCTGGTGGTGCAGTGGTTAAGAACTTGCCTGCCAATGCAAAGGACACGGGTTCGAGCCCTGGCCCGGGAAGATCCCACATGCCGCGGAGCAACTAAGCCCGTACGCCACAACTACTGAGCCTGAGCTCTAGAGTCCGCAAGCCGCAACTACTGAGCCCACGTGCCACAACTACTGAAGCCCTTGCGCCTAGAGCCTGAGCTCCACAGCAAGAGAAGCCATGACAATGAGAAGCCTGCGCACCGCAACGAAGAGGAGCCCCCGCTCGCCGCAACTAGAGAAAGCCCGTGCGCAGCAATGAAGACCCAACGCAGCCAAAAATAAATAAATGTATTTTTTAAAAAAAACCTTACAGTGGAGACTCTTCTCTAAAAAGTGCTGGAGACTCTTCTCTAAAAAGTAATGTCTCATGAGAGTACCAGCAAAGGTGCTTTCCTCAAATACTTGAAGGCTGTCTGGTACAAGAGAGCTTTGACGTTCTATAAAATACAAAGAATTTAGCCAAGACCAATATAATGAAGACTTCTCCTACAGGCAGAGCAGGCCAACGCTAGACAAGGCTACCTCAATAGATGGTGAGTCCCCCATGACTGCAGATGCTCAAACAGACACCACACGGCACCCTTCTAAGATGTTGTAGATAACATCCGAGCATTGTCATGCTCAAATATATGACCCTTAAGGTTACTTTTAACCCTGAAATTCCATGGGTAATTATTTCTGACCATGAGGAGCAGAGATGCTACCATAGGGGAGGGAGAACTTGAGTTGAGCTTGAAGGATGAGTGGGATTTTAATAGAATGCATAGAAACATTCCCCGCAGGAGGCCCTCTCTGTGGAAATGCATGGAGGCCTGGGAGAACAGAGTGTGGACAGCTGGTATCGCTGATCACAGGGCCCAGATAAGAGGAGAGTGAAGTACAACACGGCCAGTCCCTGCCCCACTCCCCTCACAAGGCAGGTGCCAGAACCTGACAATCTATGAAAAAGATTCTGCAGAACCCCAAAGCGGGATACAATTGGGCATTATCACACACGCAGTTCACATCATTGCACGACATTCTAAATCCACAGCCCCCCATGGTGATCATTAGATACAGGCTTGGGACAGTCCCTGACTCAGTCCACTGTGGGGGGCTGCATAGTTTCTTTCAGGCTGGGGTTTTGGTCCAAGGAATACAAAGAGGCCTAGGACATAGCAGCTACTCCATCCCTACTCTGTCGAAAGACCCAGAGTACACCTCGGAGTCAGGCCTGCACGCAGGACCCAGAGCACAGGGAACAGTGAGAAATACATGGAATCTCGACTCAGGAGACCTAGATTCAAGTCCATGCCTGCCACTCCCTCCACATACCTCCAGCAAATTATTTAACCCTTCTAAGACCCATGGCCTCATCCATAAAGTGGAGACCCTAACTCCCTCAGTTGATTTGAGAGGGACTGTATGAAAGGTGCTTTATGAAATTACAGGAACTGCTGATTGTTTCTATATAAACGTCTCTTTCTTGGCTATACCATAGGCTCTAGCCTGAAGGGATGGCTAAAGTAAATCAGACTCTGCCTGAATTCCTCCTTCTGGGGTTCTCCGACCTAAGGGCCCCCTCTTCTGAGGGTGCTTCTGGTCTACCTGGCCACCTTGCTGGGTAACTCTCTGATCATCCTTCTCACATGGGCCAGCCCTACCCTTCACTCGCCCATGTACTTCTTCCTGCGCCACCTCTCCATGGTGGAGCTCCTCTACACCACTGACATCGTGCCCAGGACCCTGACTGACCTGGCCTCCCTGCACCCCTGCACCATCTTCTTCCAGGGCCGTGCAGCCCAGATGTATGTCTTCATTGTCCTGGGCATCTCAGAGTGCTGCCTGCTCACAGGAATGGTCTATGACCGCTAGGCTGCCATCTGCCGGTCCCTGCACTCCTCCACCCTCATGAGCTGGCGGGCCTGCATGGCCATGATGGGCATCTCCTGGCTCATGGGCATCATCATAGCAACCACTCATTCCTTCCTCATCTTCACCCTGCCTTTCCCCAGCCGCCCAATCATCCCACACTTCCTCTGTGACATCCTGCCAGTACTGAGGTTGGCAAGTGCTGGGAAGCACAGGAGCGTGATCTCTGTGATGACAGCCACCGTGGTCTTCATCGTCGTCCCCTTCTCTCTGATTGTCACTTCTTACGCCCGCATCTTGGGTGCTATCCTGGCAATGGCCTCCACCCAGAGCCGCTGCAAGGTCTTCTCCACCTGTTCCTCCCACCTGCTCGTGGTCTTCCCCTTCTTTGGAACGACCAGCATCACCTACATCTGGCCCCGGGCAGGCTCCTCTGTTACCACAGACCGCATCCTCAGCCTCTTCTACACGGTCATCACCCCCATGCTCAACCCCATCATCTACACCCTTCGGAACAAGGAGGTGACAAGGGCCCTGCAGCACATGGTGAAGAGGCAGGTCCCCTCACCCTGATGGGACTCAGGGGTTGTCTGCTCACTCACTGACTGCTACTCCTCCCAGCCCTCAGGTGCTGGTTTCAAACCCAGCCTAACAGAAACTATGCAGCACCTCAAAGAGATTAGGCTTCCTGGCAGAAAGCGTTGGCATTAAAACAAAGATAAATCTATATCTTACCTCCTCTCCCACACCCCAGACTCACTACCAGAGCATGAGTTATTAGGATGAGGCAGAATGGAAGGGAATGCTGCCAATGGGGAAGAGCATTTAATCTCTTCGAGGTTGTTCTGGATCTGTGAGCAAGGTGATTGCCATGGCTATACCAGTAGTCAGAGGTCCGTGTCAGTCATGAAGGCAGATGTCTAGGAACTTCACATCCAACTAAGTGACCCACCCAGAGGCCATGGAGGAGTTTACCTGGCCCTTTGACCTAGTTTTCTCCCAGAAACACACTGCAGTCTTATGCCCTGGATGCCTTTTTTTTTTTTTTTTAACATCTTTATTAGCATCTTTATTGCAGTATAATTGCTTTACAATGGTGTGTTAGTTTCTGCTTTATAACAAAGTGAATCAGCTATACATATACATATATCCCCATATCTCCTCCCTCTTGCGTCTCCCTCCCACCCTCCCTATCCCACCCATCTAGGTGGTCACAAAGCACTGAGCTGATCTCCCTGTGCTATACGGCTGCTTCCCACTAGCTATCTATTTTCCCTGGATGCCTTTTAGAAAAGAGGGAACTGTTACCCCCTTGAAATATTCCACATGAATATTCTTCCCTGCCTTTCCCCATCCTTGATTTCTGACATCATCCTTAACTGGTGATAACACATCCAACTGGACAAGAGCATCTCCCCGGATTCCCTATTCTTATCCCAACGTGTGTCATAAGCTTGATCCCGTACCTCCTTCTCTGGCATCTCAGACTGGGTGAAACCCTGAGGCCATCCTGGATGGGAACTAGAGAGTAGACACTTAACAGTCACTGTGGCCACCCAGCACTTGACCCTCCCTCCTTTGGGGAACTCTCCACTTTAGAAGTCTGGTAGGGAGAAAAACCATCACCCTCTGTAAGCTAAGAACATGTCCTAGCCCCCTAGGCATGTGACCCGGTTGCACCAATCGGATGCACCCATGCCTGACTTTGAGTAGCAAATGCCCACAAGTGGCAGAGAGCTGCCCTTGCTCTCTGGCAACAGCAAAGAAAGCTGCAGCAGCAAGTTTCTGATGTAGAAGTGGCATCTGGTCCCTCATGGAAGCACCAACCGTTTCCTCAACTGACCAACTCATGTTTGGGAGTTACCCCTGGTTAATGATTGATTACAGTTTAGAAGTGTTTCTGGAAGGCTCCCTGGAAGAAGTGACTTGATGCAGTGTTTCTAACCTTCCTCACATCATGGCACACATAGAAAATGCTAATATTTGAATGGCACACCAGAGTAAACT
Organism: Balaenoptera borealis; assembly: GCF_965194805.1. NCBI lineage: Eukaryota > Metazoa > Chordata > Mammalia > Artiodactyla > Balaenopteridae > Balaenoptera > Balaenoptera borealis. The sequence goes on from NC_138870.1 coordinate 46,569,156, forward strand.
GAAGGGAATTTGGAGGCATCTAGATAGGACTTGATGGAAAAAAATTCAATGCACTCTCTTTTTACTGTATAATTATAAGGAAAATAAGATATACAACAATATGGAAGTTTTTGAATACTGGTTTTACATAAAACTTCCAAATAAAATATTTAAATTTTTATACGAAACTTGAGCTTGCTTCCGTGAACATAAATTTTGTATTAGCTTTTGTACTTGAAAAATGACTAAACACCTCCTGATCAAAATTTTTTATTTATTTTTTAATTCAACTATAGTTGATTTCCTGATCAAGATTTTTAAGTATTAATTTCTTTTTTTAATATATTTATTTATTTATTTATTTATTTATGGCTGCGTTGGGTCTTCGTTGCTGTGTGTGGGCTTTCTCTAGTTGCGGCGAGCAGGTGCTACTCTTCATTGCAGTGTGCAGGCTTCTTATTTCGGTGGCTTCTCTTGTTACAGAGCACAGGCTCTAGGTGCACGGAATCAGTAATTGTGGCCCTCGGGCTCAGTAGTTGTGGCACACGGGCTTAGTTGCTCTGCGTCATGTAGGAGCTTCCAGGGCTCGAACCTGTGTCCCCTGCATTGGCAGACGGATTCTTAATCACTGAGTTACCAGGGAAGTCCCAAGTATTAATTTCTTAAAATAAATATCGTCATCACAAAAGAAAACTATTCACAGAAGTGGGTGATAAAAAAATGTAAAATCCTTTTTCAAGGTCATTCAAAATTTTGCAAGAGTTTAAATTATAGGTAATTATATATTTTTTTATTTACTAGCTCTTCCTTTTCTTTCATTGACAAGGGTAATGTTGAAAATTCTTGTTGATGATGAAGAAGAATTTCATATCCAATCATACTTTTCATGCATGCAGAACATGTGTGCATTTTTAGCACAGCCTCCGTGTGGCCGGCTTAGATACCATGATAGGGAACATCAACAAGCAACTGAAGGACGATTCAGGACCAGTAGAGAGCTGGACTCTCAGGATGCCCCTTGGACTCTTCACCCTCCTACCCCTGAGGGCCACACCTTGGGCTGTTCACTGTGTGCCTTGGGCACAGAGAAGCCCACCTCCTCCACAATTCCACAGGCTCCTCATCCACACTGGGCAGCAGGATGCACCGGAGCCGGCTGCAGGGAGTAGGCATGGAGGTTGCAGAGCACATCACGGGCTGCCTTCCTCCCACCGAGGCCAAGCAGTGGCTACCGCTCATTCTTCTCAGCAGCTGCGGGAACCTCAGGGTGTATCACCAAACCCCACTCCTTTGGGGCTTGCCCCTGAGGAGTCTCAGGCCAGGCTGCTTATGGCCAGATGCAATGGGCCTGGCGTCTCCGTCTATTCCAAGAGCCCACACATCCAGAAACCAAGGGCTAAGAGGATCACTCTCTTACAGAACACCTGCAATCCGGGTGGTCTTCCTGCATGCCATGATACACCCGTTGGGAAACTCAAGTTTAATACACTCACTCAGAAAACACAATTGACAAACTATGTCCCAGAGATGTGGGGCAAAAGGGAATAAAACACAACCTAATGGGGGAGAGAGGCCAATTAACAGTCAACTACAATCTTACAATTTTATATGAGATGTGTACCAAAGATAGGACAGTAAAGGGAATTCCCTGGCGGTCCAGTGGTTAGGACTCTGCGCTTTCACTGCCGGGGTGCAGGTTCAGTCCCTGGTCAGGAAACTAAGATCCCGAAAGCCATGTGTTGCGGCCAAAAAAAAAAAAAAAAATAGTATGGTAAGGAGCACAAGGGAAATGTCCCAAATCCAGCCTGGGAGGGAGAGAGACAGCTTCATGGAGGATGAAATATCTTAACTGAAGATAACTTAACAAGGGAAAGAAGTAGGAAAGGGAACAGAATGTGCAAAGGTCCAGAGGTGATAAAGAGCATGGCACACTCCAGGAACTGCAGGGCGATTATTACAATATGTAATAATTTATATAAATATAGATATATAATAGACATTATAGATATATAGATATATGATGAGCAACAGGGAAGTGACAAGAGAGGAAACTGGTGCAAGCAGTGACCAAATTTGTTGGGGTATGAAAAGGTCCAGTTAACCACACGTCTCTCCCTTTTGGGTTCTCTACCAACTAGGAAAATACACTGAAATTAGGTAGAAAGCCCAAGATCAGCCTTATTACTAGTCAAGCTGACTTGGAGGGTATGTCTTGAACCCAAGGTCACAATGAGCTTCCTCCTCCCTACATTTACCCCCAGTAACAGGCAGAGGATCTGTACACATCACACATCCCTCCAAGCAGGCCTGCCCCCAGCTCACCAGCTAAAGGCAAAGAGTGTGTGCAACCTCAAGCGGGCCAGGCCAAAGAAGAAAGCTAAGGAAGGCTTAGGCCACGCTGGGCAGAAATGCTTTCTACAGTATCATCAGTACGTTCACTCCTCCTCCCCTGAAGAAGCGAGTGAGGGGCTAGAGGGAACGGCAGGTGTTGTTTCCACCCCTGTTCTCTTCTGGGAATGGAATAAAAAATCCTCCATCTTGTGGAAAACCCAAGGAGCCGGGTAATAGATGTGCTCCCACCTCCACACAGTACAAATCATGAAGGATGTAGGGGTCACTTTAGAATCTGGGGACTCATCCTGAGTCACAAGATCAGATTTGAGTTTTTAAAAAATCATTCTACTGGTATGAAGAATAGATAATAGTGGCAGGAAAAAGAGACATGGAGACCACTAACCAGTTTATCAGTAACGGTGCCTAGTGGCAAACAATAGATTCCACTCTGCTCATCTTAAGCAGAGAGGAATTATTCAAAGATTGAGCAGTGCACGGAGCCTCCGAGGCGGGGGCAGGGAGCCAGGGTCCTCAGCGGTGCAGCAAGGATGACACTCGACACCCCACAGGGGCAGCCTCAGTATCCACACTACTGCCACCAGGAGCTCGGTTCATACAACCCTGCCCAGTGCACACTGACGGCACTCGGGACAAGACATCACAGCTCTACCACAGCTGCCCCCAGGAGCCAATCATCTCTCCCACATGCTCTGTGGACTGTAAATTCTGCATCCTTACTCAGCCCCAAACCAAAGTATCCTGCAGATGAGTCCAACTGGAGGAACCATAGCCACATGCCAGCACCGTAGCTGCAAGGGTAGCTGGGAAAGCAAGTTTTCTGGCTACTACTTTGGGAGAGGGGGTTCATAAGACAGAAAACTTCCCGTACATTAGAGAGCTGTTCAAAAGGTGCTGGAAAGACAGAAAACAAGACAAATGTAGACAGCTACAAATCCCACTGCTGTCACTGGAATCCAGGTGATTCTAGCACACTCTCCATTGGAAAGAAGGGAGAAGAAGTACAGTGCAGTGGGCTGGTAGAAACTTGAGACAAAAAGTAAATGATTAGGGCCTGAACGGGAAACACAAAAAGGGAGTGGAGCCAGGATGAACAGTAATAGTAATAGTTAAGACTGTCTGAATACATACTATATCAGTGTAGTAACACGATACTAACCCCTTTATTACCTTATGTAATTCCCATAAAAACCCTATGTGGTAGATACAGGGATGGATCCCAATTATGTGGGACCTAAAGCTTATATCCTTTGAGAGAGCCCTATTTAATAAAATAAGACAAAAGTACAAATATAAAATTAAGTACAATGTTTATTTTAAATGAAAAAAGAAATGGTTAAAATTATATATTTTTTTTAACTGGCAGATGCCACAAATGAGATACGATCCAGAAGAATAATATATTTTTGTTACTTAACTCCCTGATCACCTCTATGATTCTTTTCCCTTGTTTTTTGCTGTGTACTCTTTGATTGCCTTCATATTCATATGAACAATGATTTTGTAATACACTTTCTGCAAAGCGATTAGGAAGAAAATTTGTCTTCCCCCTAGCATGGTTGATTGAAATTTGTCGTTCTTTTATTGGTAGTTTAGAAAAAAATATATATTTTTAACTTCACCACTCACTTTTGGTAATTTTGTGTAAGTTTTTAGGATTGTCAAATTTAGTCAAACCTCTATCAAGTTTCTTTCATATATTAGCTGTAAATTTTCCCAAAGTTTCAAGTTGTCTTGTGCAATGAATTATCTTAAATAGTCTTTGAACCTCACTCATTAGCCAGTTTGCCCTCAAGGTTTCCATTGCAGTACCGTATTAAATTTGTTTTCTTCTTTGATGTCAGTATTTTATGTCTAATCAGCAGGACATCTAAATCTTTTCCCAGTGTGTTTATGTGAGTCACTCCTCTTCATTAACTGACTGGTGTTCAGGTTGACTATTGTCGCATAACAAACCACCCCAAATCGAGTGGCATAAAGCAATAGACAGTTTATTGTGCTCGTAATTTCTGTAGGTCAAGAATTTAGACAGAGCACACCAAGGATGTCTCATCTCTGCTGCACAATGTCTCTGTCATCAGCTGGAAAAGACTCAGTAGCTAGAAGTGACTTGAACAGCTGGGAGCAGAATCATCTAATGGTTTCTTCATTCACATGTCGGGAACCTGTAATGACTGAGTTTATTGACCTACACTTGATCTCTCCATGGGGCTTGGGCTCCTCACAGCATAGCAGCTGGTTTCCAAGAAGGAGTGTTCCAAGAGAAAACATCCAAAGTAAGCATTCCAAGAGCCAAGACAAAAGCTGCAAGGTTTTTGACCTAACCCTGGAAGTCACACAGCATCGTTTCCACCATTGGTTATAAGTGAGTCACTAAGGCAAGCCCAGATTTAAAAGTAGGAGGTTTAGAGTCCACCTCTTGATATAGGAGAGTGACAAGGTCACATTGCAGAAGTGCATGTGGGGGACTTCCATGGTGGTCCAGTGGTTAAGACTCCACACTGCCACTGCAGGGGACACAGGTTCGATCCCTGGTCAGGGAACTAAGATTCCACATGCTGCACAGCATGGCCAAAAGAAAAAGAAAAAGAAAAAGTGCATGTGGGATGGGAGATAATGCTGCTGCAATCTTTGGAAAATATTATCTGTCAGAGATAGATTATCAAGTAATCCAAGAGCCTATACTTCATGCAAAATCTATCTATTCCTCTTAATGGATTACTGTTTTTAATATAATTTGAAATTTCTATTATAATTCACTTCTCAGTATAAGAATAACTTCATCATTTGTCTTTATTGCTTTTGTTTCATATTTCATCATTTTCATCTAGGTTTTCTCTCAGTTCCTTTATAAATAAATCTGAAGATGACAAAGGCAGGTAACTTCATATACATCCAAGTCAATTAAAGGTGTTTTTGATTTCTCATTTTTTAACTGAAACACTCAAAACAGCTTTTCAAATTTCAGTTAAAATGAAGCATTTGAATTTAATCAAATACTCCATTCCCATTTTTTAAAAAAAAGAAGAAAATTAATGGTGTGTTTGTAATTATATGTGTTCCTGCATTATCAAGTACCTTTCTGATAGGAGAGAAATTTTTTTACTTAGAGGATGAAAACCAAATCCTGCTTACAACATTACACATGTGATGATTGGAAGGTTTTTTTGCCATATACTAACTTCTCGATCCATACATTTCCAACCTTGTTTCTCCTCTACTTCCCATATTTTTTCAGTGCCAGGCACCATCAGACACATTTTGACCATAATACATCTGGTGCTGTACTCTGTGTTGTAATGCTGAGTGTTATGGCACAGTGGGTAGACGGCGCATTCCTGGAAGTCATTCCTGCATCAGGACAACTAGCAATAACTTAACTGTATTCAAAATTAACTGTGGGGGCTTCCCTGGTGGTGCAGTGGTTGAGAGTCTGCCTGCCAATGCAGAGAACACGGGTTCGAGCCCTGGTCTGGGAAGATCCCATATGCCGCGGAGCAGCTGGGCCCGTGAGCCACAACTACTGAGCCTGCGCGTCTGGAGCCTGTGCTCCGCAACAAGAGAGGCCGCAAGAGTGAGAGGCCGGCGCACCGCGATGAAGAGTGGCCCCCGCTTGCCACAACTGGAGAAAGCCCTCACACAGAAACGAAGACCCAACACAGCCATAAATTTAATTAATTAATTAATTAATTAATAATAAATAAATAAATAAATAACTGTGAACCACATAAACCCAGATGGTACTATCCCACCAAACTCAAACTTTATTTATCCCCAACTCAACTTTGCCCTAGATCCAAAAACTGCCATGGCCACTTCAACAGCACCCATCACAAGGGGAAATTGGGCAGAGGAAGTCATAAAGGAGAGAGACAGAAGTTACAACAGACTGCAGTTAAAATATATCACTTTGCAATTTTTATAAAAATATATGAACATAGGACCACAATTGCTAGAACTTCCTGGCCCTTTTATTGAGCCCATGCAAGTGAAGGGCCCCAAAAGTTTAAGCTTCACAGTAAATCTACCTCTAAGTAGACTCTTATTATATCAGTTGCAACAAGATGAGGAAACCAAGGCTCAGAGATGTTGAACAACTTTCCCTAGGTAACACAGCTAGGAAATAACAGACTTGAGTTTCCAACCCTAGAGCCCACACTTTAACTCTCTACACCATTAATTCTCCCTCTGATAATGTGAGTTTAGAGAAAGTGGGAAGATGAGCGCAGACAAGGAGCTAAGGAAAATAAACAGAGCGAAAGGTGGAAAAAGGTTAGTGGCACAGATGAGGAGAAGCAGGACAGCCTGGACCGCCAGAAAGCCACTTCTTCTCACCTGGGCTACGTATGCAAATATTGAATAAGAAAATGCATTTTCCCCTGTCTTATTACGTGGAAAACAGTCCAGAATCAGTATGCTTTCTCCTGGAAGGGACAGAAGTTCACCTTTCTCGACTTGCCTCAGAGTTACACCAACTCTAGCTCTATGGCATCATTTAATCCACAGGCATCTTGATCATCTCACCATCCTGTAGGACACCACATGGCCCATTATAATGATGAGACTATGCTGACAGCACCTGGAGAGAAGCAAATGGCAGGCACTCTAGATGCACATTCATACCAGAGAGTAGGAGATAAGTCCCACCAAATTTAGGGACCTGTCACCTCAGTGAAGATTTTCTGGGGATGTCAAGACATCTCCTCAAATGTTAAGGACAAGTTGCCTCACCTTTTTCTCTCTACGGTAAGAAAAAGACCTCCTATGGGTCTCTGGATTTGGGAAACAACACATAGCCCATATGGATGTACTGCTTCAAACTACTTAGCAGGTGTCTTACAAGCCAGAGCAAGAAAAGGCTCTCTAGCTGGTCCAGGCTACAGTTCTGCCATCTGGGCCTTCTGAACCACCCAGAAGACCCTAAGATGTTCAGTGTCAGTGGCACTGAAATCTGTGTTAAGTCCAAGAGGCAAGCCCAGGTTTGGGAAGCAAACCCATGTTTTGAGAGCCAAGGCCTTCCCCTTTGGGGCAAACAATTAGTGTCTTATTGTGAAACTGTCCTCGGGCTCCTTGTAGGCAACAGTATATACTAAACACCTGACCACTGAACACCAGGTGACTATTGAACTGTACTGCTCACCATAGATTGGATGTAACTGATCCATCAGCCGAAAATTAGATATTTCTAGTAGCACTTCATCAACGAGCAGAAGTGCTAAATTTAGGTGGGGCCCAAGCACACCCTGAAGACACCTTGCATCTACCCCTTTCCTCAGCAAATCACACCCAGTTCACTCTTAATGGGGCTGTGAATAGAATAGCCATAATGGCAGGAAAGGAGGCCATGTATGAACTCAACAAAAGGGGCTTCTCTTCATCAGCCGACCCACTTATCCCCACTGCTGAGAATTCACTTGCCATTTACTTTGATTTGGTGGTTAAGAGCTTTGTGGGAAACAGAACTCCACCCTCCTCTACAGAAGCCAATAAGGCCAAAATACTGGCTTTCCCTAAACTCTTGGCAGCCAATGCACAGGTCTGTGACCTTAGCTAGTCCCGGTGGATGTATCTGCCTAAGACTTCTTTTTTTTTTTAATTTATTTTTGGCTGCATTGGGTCTTTGTTGCTGCGTGCGGGCTTTCTCTAGTTGCAGCGAGTGGGAGCTACTCTTCGTTGCGGTGCACGGGCTTCTCATTGCGGTGGCTTCTCTTGTTGTGGAGCACGGGCTCTAGGCGCACAGACTCAGTAGTTGTGGCACGCGGGCTTCAGTAGTTGTGGCACGCAGGCTCTAGAACGCAGGCTCAGTAGTTGTGGAACACGGGCTCAGTAGTTGTGGCTCACGGGCTTAGTGCTCCGTGGTATGTGAGATCTTCCCGGACCAGAGCTCGAACCTGTGTCCCCTGCATTGGCAGGAATATTCTTAACCACTACGCCACCAGGGAAGTCCCCTGCCTAAGACTTTAAATCAGGTGCAAGTGATGCAGAGAGTAAAGTTTACAATTCATTTTGGTGATGGCAGCGGTGGCATCCAGGACCCAGAGGCAGCCGCATCACACGGTGCCAGAGAAGTCACCAATAACCAATGGTGGCAGTGCCAACAGCATCCTAGCCAGACCACCCCTGTGGTATAACCTTGACCGTGGTTCTGATCTCTGAGTTTCTCTTGGTTCTTGATGATTTTCTAAGCCTGGTTCTCCAGGATTCCTACCAACACTGTGAGCCACCAGAGGCAGTTTTTCTCCGCCCCAGAACTGTTCACTTGCTACCACTTTCCTTCTCTCCTAAGGCCCATAGGGAATGGCCCATCTGATCCCTTCTGAGTTATCCCCACTCACATCTTGTGTGAGGATTTCCTCATTTCCAAATCCCCTCTCTTCAAAGTCCCACAGACAGTTTCTCCCTTACCTCTCTTCAACATACATTTTAGATTTTCCAGCAACTTTAGTGAAATTCTTTTAATGAAGAAAGTTCCCAAATTTTTAAGATGTCTAAAAACATCAATGAACGTTTTCACTGAAGTTCACAGAAATGCAAATGATAGCAGTACCAATCATACTAGTAATCAAAATAAACTATTTAACACTTTACTATTTGCCATGCACTGTGCTGAGCAGTTTTTTTAATATTTATTTATCTATTCAACAAACATTTCTTGAACATCTACCACGTGCCAGGCACTATTCTAGGCACTAGGAATACACTAGTGAACAAGACAGGCAGCATCCCTGCCTTTATAGGACAAGTATTTGAGTGAAAGGAGAGAAACCATAAACTAATAAGTTGATTTCAGATGATGCTAAGTGACCATATAGCAAAGAACGACTGGGAAGCCTACATTTTATCCTCACGGCCATCCTGTGAAGCATAGAAACGATGGAAATCATTGTTTTACACATTAGGAAAAATTAAGGCATAAAAATGTTAAGAAACCTCCCAAGATCTCACAGATAGTAAATGGCAGTCAGAATTGGATCTTGGAGCTTTCTAGCACCAAAGCCAAGCTCTAAACCACTGTGCCATAGTGCTATCTATAACCAGCCTTCTGGTAAACCTTCCTTAGCCAGCTCCATATTCTCCACCCCTAGACTTTCTAATATATTAAGGAACTCTATTCCACTCTTTAATGCCCCTTATTCCCAAGGACAGACATGGACTCCTCCATCCCCAGCCTTCCATATCCTCTTTTGCACTTACAGGAAGACCAGCATTCACACAAGTACTAAGAGTGAGTTTCTGCTCAAACAAAGGACTCACGTCAGAGGAAATTACTCTATTTCCCAAGTGGCTTCCTTCTTCCTAAATGGAGATGATCAGAGCTTTCTACTTAGATCCTCACCTCCAACTGCAGTTCCAGCCCTGCTTGAATAGCACCTGGGGATAGAGTTGCCAGATGTAGCAAATAAAAATATAAGACATCTAATCAAATTCGATTTTCTGATGAACAAAGAATAATTTTTTAACGTACGCATGTCCCAAATATTGCTTTCTCGAGAAAGATAAAATGGTGCTAAATCCTTCTGGCCAAATATTTCACAGGACACACTTATACCAAAAAATTACTTGTAGTTCATCCGAAATTCAAATTTAACTGAACATCCAGTATTTTTTTGGCAACTCTGTCTGGGGTCCCTGAATATAGGGGGACCTCAGCCTCCAGAGCTGATGGTCACCACCTCAGGTGAAAGAAGCACGAAGCCACTTAGGGCTGAGCCAGTCCAATTTCAACACATCCTCCTCCTCTTGCCTCCACCCTTAGCTCAGAACATGAGGAAAAAGTCTCTCCACTTGTCTTGTTCGGATACCAACTCTATCAGGAAGTCATTCCTTGAGTCTAACTTTGATGCCTCATGTTGCACTCTCAGTCCAAGTATGTCTCAGCCAGTCCTTGGTAGACTGAGGGAAAGTGAGTTCATGCCCTTCTCATCAGGTCTTTTCTGCATTGCAAGATCCTAGACATCCATTCCTTCCCCACCCTGTTCTTCCCTGGGCTATCTAACCCTTCCTGACTCTTAGTCCATTTCCTTGCCCTGAAAATTGGACTGCCCTCAGTTGGACTGTAAAACAACAAAAATTCTTTTGGAGGGCAATTTGGCAATATGTTTCAAAAGCTCTAAAATTGTGCGTATGTTTTGACTCAGCAATTCCATTTCTAGAAGTTTGTGCTCTGAAAAGCATAAGTATACAAAGATATAACTGCAATGGTATCTATCTCAGCAAAAGCAATAACAAAAATATTTAATTCCAATAATAGAAGATTGCTTTAAATTTTAGTATCCAACTATATAGATATTAAAATAATGCTTTAGAAGCCTACTTGTATGGTAAAACGTTACAATATAGTTTGATAAAGTGGAAAACAAAAGTTGTGAGCAATTCACACAATATAATCCCATTTTTTTAATTCTTAAAAATATGTATATATACATATACAGAGGGAAACCAGACCACAATAATTTCCCAAGGGCATTATTAACACCAAAGTATTAATAGTTACTGTCTTTTCTTCTGGATGCAAAATCCCCTGCAATTAACAGTGTTACTTTTGTAAATTGGAAATGAAAATCAATGCTATTTTAAAGGCCCTCATGTACTGTGCCTTGAGAGTGATTTTCCTGCTTATATTACACTGTCCCTCTTGCAGCTTACTGATAAAGGAGAGTTTATAAACAAGCAAGAATGGGCTGCCCAAGAAAAGTAAAATGGTGCTAGATCCTCCCGGCAGGCAAATTAAGGTGGCTTCAAGCAGAAATAGTGGACAATTTACAAGAAACAAAAGCATCATCGTGGGAGTCCAGGAGCCAGACCAGACCTTCTGATCAGAGTCAGAGTCTAGAGATGTATGTGCATTTCTACCCTAGGATCAGAGGAGATGAAGAGGAAGTCAGTCCATGGATGAGAAAGAAGCTAAGTAGAGAATATCAACATCTCAGGGATCCCGGGAGAGAACCTGTAAGTCACAACAAAGTAACTAGACAGATGCTTCCAGACCTAAAGCAGCACCAGGCAAGACTCGGCACCTGAACCGCCAAAGCCAGGTCAACCATTCCCTGCCCTGTTCCTAACCCCAGGTCAGACCTCGCACCTGAAGTAAAGGAGCTCATGTGGTAGTGGAGGTGACTGATGGGAAAGAGAAAGGCTTGCAGTGAGGAGTCTGGGAGAAGGGGGAGAAGCACTGTCTACAGGAATCGTAGCCCCAGGAAGGCGCCCTGAGCCTCACGAAAGACCAGAATTGCTCAGTCATCACACAAAACGGGCACCTCCTCAACCTCCCCCAAGCGCATGTCTCTCCAGCTTTGTACCTACAAACAAGTCAGGTCAAGGCCGTAAGAACAGGCCCCAGAAGCCGAGCTCTGAGCAGCAGGTCGGAGCCCTGGGCCCTCGAGCTGGCACCCACACCACCCAGGGACTCCAGCTGCACCCTCCTCCTTGAAAATCTCCAAGGATCAGGCCCTTATCTCCAAGAACTTGAGGGGGTCAAGGGCTCCAGACGTATCTCTTCACGAGCCGCCTCATTGTCCCTGTGACCTCCTTGTTTCTCAGAGTGTAGACCAAAGGGTTGAACATGGGAGTGACAGCTGTGTAGAAGAGGGCAAGGACCTGGCCCCCGTCCTGGGAGGAGCCTGCCCTTGGCCTCATGTAGGCAACAGTCCCCGTCCCAAAAAAGAGCATGACCACAAGTAGGTGGGAGGAACAGGTAGAGAAGATTTTTCGATGTCCCTGGGATGTCGCGACCCCAAGGATGATGGCAAGGATACGGGCATAGGAGGCTACAGTCAGTGAGAAGGGCGTCAGGATAAAGGCCCTCGTGAGGGCAAGATTGCCCACTTCACCCCAGAAGGTGCTCACGCTGGCCAGCCTCAGCACAGGCGGGATGTCACACAGGAAGTGATGGATGGTGTTGGCACCAGGGAAAGGCAAAGTGAAGATGAAGATGGAGTGAGTGGTGCCGGTGATGATGCCCACGTGGTAGGAGGTGCCCACCATGCGCACACACGTTCCCTGGTTCATCAGGGTGGAGTGACGCAGCTGCCGGCAGACGGCGGCACAGCGGTCATTGGCCACGGCCGTGAGCAGCCCGCACTCAGCCACGACAGAGAGCGAGAAGTACAGCTGGGTGAAGCAGCCGGTGGGCGGGATGGTGGGGCCGGAGGAGAGGAGGTCGGCCAGCATCCTGGGCACGATGGTCTTGGTGTAGAGGAGCTCCGCCGCAGAGAAGTGGCGCAGGAAGAAGTGCATGGGCAAGTGCAGGGCAGCGTCTGCCCGTGTGAGGAGGGTGATCAGCGAGTTTACCAGCAAGGTGACCCGGTAGACCAGAAGCACCCCACAGAGCAGAGGGCCCAGAGGGAACCAGAACCTGAGAGCCCCAGCAAAACAAACTCAGTTACCGCTGTGACATTGCCACCTGCCATGTCCCCAAGGCCAAACTGGGAGAAGGAGCCAGGAGGAAGCTCAAGCAGCACAGGAGGCAGCTGGGCAAAAACAGAGGCTCCAGCAGCAACAGGAAAGGCATGAAACGGTCCACAAGAACATCCCAGGGATCAGGAGTGAGATGGGTCAGCACCCGGGCTGCTGGCACTTCCCTCCCAGAAAACGCCTCAGGACAGAAAGAAGGGAAACCAGGGGAGCAGAGCGGGACAGCAGGCCCTCCTTGAGGCTGGAACTTGAAAGACACGGGGATGGTTGGCTTCACTCACCAGAGTTCTGGGTTCTGGGAGCAAAGCGCTGGGACAGATAGAATAGCTCCCCTTTGAGAAAGTGGTGGAGGATATGGGCAGAAAGGTGGGTGTGCAGTCAGAATAAATAAAGCTGGCAGAAGGAGACTGGAAGAAAAATGGATCCAGCATGAGGCAGGGGCAGAGCTGGAGTGAGAGCAAGCGCGGGAGAAAGAGAACACACGGGATCAAAGGCTTCAGAGAGAAGGCAGGTGGGGCTTCTACCTGCACGTGGGTCCCCATGGCCCCCAGGATGGCCCTCCTGGCAGCACATGAGGGAAGCTCACTCCCCCCAGAGCCTGATTCCCAGAGCAGAGGCGGGGAAGCTGAAGTAGGCAGAGGAAGAGAGTTCTGCCTGGTGATGGGGCAGAAGGAAGCAGCACCTAAGCCTCTCTAACTCCCTGCTGTCAGGCCTGGGGTCTGGAGTCCACACCCCAAGGACAACAGAGAGACCACAATGTAGAGGAGGCTGGGGTGTATCCAGGGTCCCTCAGCGAGACCTGAGTAAGCTGGGCCCAGAAACCAAGTGTTCCTGCTCCCTGGCCAACATCTACCTGCTGAACTGTTCAGCCCACTGCCCCAGGGGCTGCCCTCTGCCGGTGGCCCGCTCCCAGAATTAGTCCCTAGGCTTCTCCTTTCAGCGCCTGGAAAGCAAGGGAAGCACTTTTTCAAAATCCTTTCGTAAAACAGTGCTAATACTCAGAGAAAAGAAATTGCTGAGACAGCAACTTCTGACTTCTGGTAGAACTTCCCAACCCAGCCCGGGGGTTCAACCCACTCCCCAGCTGCTGAGGGAGATGTTAGAAATAGGAAACAGCTCTCAGCTGGGGTAAATGACGTCCCCGACAGCAGGGGGTGACAGAGGTGACCAGAGAGGATGCCTCAAGTCCCAGTGGCTCAAAGAATAAGGACCAGAGAGAAATTCTAGTCCTTAGAAAGATGCGTACCACTTAGCCAGGAAAGAAGCCTTCTTTGCCACAGGTTCACCTCCTGTTTGGGGTTCTATGAGATCCTCCTAATTCAAGGCAGTCTCTTGTTTATTTGGGTCATTTTCTATTTTAGGTTGTAATATATTTAATTATTAAAAGTTTCAAACAACTTATGTAGATAATCTACCCTCATGGAGGGAAGCATAATTCCCCACTCCTTAAGTGTGGGCTATACATAGAACTTTCTGGAAAGAAGGGGGAAAAAAGAGTAACTTTACAGAGGAGTAGCCTGACAAACACCACTTCAACCAGGTGATCAAGGTCAATGTCAGCAGTGTCAAATCAGGTGATAGTGTATTACCTTTGATCTGATGTGATGAGAACAGAACATCACCTCTGTGGCTTCCCTCCTAAAACCCCTAATTCCAGTCTCATCATAAGAAAAACATGAGAAAATTCCAGTACAGGAACAGGCTACAAAATATCTGACCAGTACTCCTCAGACTTTCAAGGTCATCCAAAACAAGGAACATCTCAGAAACTAAGGAGACATAACAACTAAATGTACCAGTATCCTGGAAGAGAAGAAGGACATTAGGCAAAAACTAAAGAAATCTGAATAAAGTATGGATCTTAGGTAATAATAATGTATCAGTATTGGTTCACTAATTGTGACAAATGTATCATACTAATTCAAGATGTTACTAATAAAGGAAACCGGAGGTGGGGTATATGAGAGCTATGTGTATTATCTTTGCAATTTTTCTGTCAATCTAAAACTATTCTATTTTTTTTTTTCATTTATTTATTTATTTTTAGCTGTGTTGGGTCTTCGTTTCTGTGCGAGGGCTTTCTCTAAAAGAAAATGTTTATTTTTAAAAGTGAATTTATTTACATGGAAAGATGTTCACAATGTATTATTAAGTGATAAAAAGCAAGGTAGAAAACAGTAAATTCTCAATATAAAATATATATTTAGATGAATAAACAGATGCATAGGTAGTTAAGACAGATATACACCGAAGTATTAACAATAATACGCTCTGGATGGAATGCACTTGGAGTGTCTACTATGATATCTTTGCTTTGTGGGTTTTTTAAGTGTGTTTTTGATCCGTTGATCACACAATAAGAAAAAATCATATATGAAACATTAAAAGAAAAAGATGGAATTTGTTTTAACATATTTTGGTATTTTTAAATATCTGATTTACTTTCAACCAATTATGCCTACTTGTGCCTTTGGAAATGTTTTTATCAATAGTTTAATTTTGCAATTTGGTGAATAGTGAATGTTTCCGATTGTCAGTGCACATTTTTCAGACATATGCGTCATAGAAAGGCTCTGAGAAGAACACTTAGGTTGTTTCCAGATTTACGATGTTGAGCATTTCTGCAAGTTCCTGTAAAGTTCTGTAAAATTTTAAGTTCTCTTGATTGAAGCAAAATTTCTGCAATCAATCTTAACCACAGAATGCATTGCTTCATTCTCAGAAACTAGATTTTAGGTAGATTAAGAACTTCTTTAAAATCTCATTTAACACCAAAGTCCTGGCTGCCTTAGGTATTTTTGCTCTACCACTTTAAAATTTTTAAGTGAAATAAAAGATAGTATTTGAATAAAATAAAATAGTTATAAATAAAAAACAGGAAGGAGGTGGTAGAGAATCCGGGTAATGGACCCAAAAAGGCAGACTTTTTTCCGTAAGAGCAGTGTAAATCTGGAGGTATTCAAAATGGTATCACATCGCCCCCGTGTGGTGAATCTCTGAGTAGCCACGTTCCAGGTCATCCCCTCTCTCTGAGCTGTGGGTGAGGAGATGGTAAAAGGAAGGGGACTTTAAGGATCTACTTGTCCAGACTCCAGTCTACAGAGGAGGAAACTGAGATCTGGGAAAGCTCATCTGGTTCATCCTGGATCATTCAGTGAATTAAGGGCGGAGCCAAGCACGCCTGACAGGGAAGAGCCCACTCTCGCCTCAGGTAGGATGTTTCCATCAGGTCCATAGGTAGGTGAGGTGATTTCCGCCAAACCAGATTTCACATTCCTGGAATACACCTGCTTGCCGTTCCCCTGCCTGAGCACCTTTCTCCTCTTCTCCTCAAGTTTGCGTCCTGCCCACCTTTCCAGGCCAAGCACAGACACACCCCCTCTAAGAAGTCTCCTCTGCTTCTCCCAGAAAAACCACATCCCCTCCACAGCCTTCCATGCTGTATCATTTCAAAACTTAGTAACTTAGAACAACAAGCATTTATAAACTCAATGTTTCTGAGTCAAAAATCCGAGTGTGGGGGGCTTCCCTGGTGGCACAGTGGTTAAGAATCCGCCTGCCAATGCAGGGGGACATGGGTTCGAGCCCTGGTCTGGGAAGATCCCACATGCCATGGAGCAACTAAGCCTGTGCGCCACAACTACTGAGCCTGCATGCTGCAACTAATGAAGCCTGCGCGCCTAGATCCCGTGCTCCACAACAAGAGAAGCCACTGCAATGAGAAGCCTGAGCACTGCAACAAAGAGTAGCCCCTGCTTGCTGCAACTAGAGAAAGCCCGCGCGCAAAGATGAAGACCCAACGGCAGCCAGATAAATAAATAAATTAAATAAATTTTTTAAAAAAATATCTGAAGGTTGACAACTGCAAAGTAAAAACATTTTAAAAAAAGAAAAATCTGAGTGTGACTTAGCTGGGTGCCTGTGGCTCTCATAAGACTGCGGTCAAGATGGCAACCAGGCTGCCCTTATCCCAAGGCTCCCCTGGGAGAGGGGCTGCTTCCAAGGCTCACTCCCGGGGCTGCTGGCAGGTCTCAGGCGCTCCCTGGCTGGGGACACCCATTCCTTGCCATCAGTTCCAGCTCATGCCGCGGCACAGCTACCTTCTCTCCGAGTGAGTGAGCGAGGGAGAGAGTGAGAGAGCGTGAGCCAACAAGGTGGAAGTCAGAGGCTTTTTGGAACCCAATCTCAAAAGTGACAGCCCATTACTTTTTTTTTTTTTTCTTTTTGGCCGCACCTTACGCGACAGGTGGAACTTCCCCACCCAGGGATCGAACCCGAGCCTCCTGCAGTGGAAGCGTGGAGTCTTAACCACTGGACCACCAGGGAAGCCCAACAGCCCATTACTTTTGCTGTGCACAATCACTTAGAAGTAAGTCCCTAATTTTAGCCCCAAAAGGTCCAGGTTACAAAAGACCGTGCCTGTGATCTTGCTCACTCTCTCTCACGCTCCCTCACTCGCTCAGAGGAAAGGCATCTGCCACGTTGTGAGCCCCAACGTGGCAAGGACCTGGTGTGTCCGTTTACTCAAGGGCAGGGGATTACATGAGGGCCTGAGCGCCAGGAGGTGGAGTGGCTGGGGGCCAGCTGTGGGGCTGCCTGCCACACGTGTGCAGCTCTGCTACAGTGGACATTGCCCGAGCCACTCTGTTGAGTCTAGCCCTAGTTGAATAATCACTTTAGTTAAATCCCATCATCTGCCTAGTGAACCAGGCGTTATTATTATCTCTTTGCAGATGAGAAGGCTGAGGCCGGGACATGTGATAGGTGTGGCTTGCCCAAGTCCCATTAGTCAGTAATCGAGCCAGGATCCAAACCCAAGCCTCTGACCCCAAGTCCAATGCCCTTTCTACCTCAGCTGCCTGCCACTGGTCACTCTCCAGGTTGGACTCCTGGTTTCACCACCAAGCTGTGTGACTCTGACCTCTCAGAGACTCGGTTTTCTCATCTGTAAAGCAAAGATAATTCCTACCTCATAGGGTTGTTGTAGGTATTAAATAACATGATGTATGAAAAGCACTTAGCACAGTGTCTGGTATATAATAAAAGTCAGCATTCTGTCACATGAATCAGGGGAGAGGGAGGAGGTGAGTTCACCATGTCCATTTCCACCCTGGTCTGGGAAGGCAATAAAATTTCAAAACCAAAAAAAAAGCTACCCAAAGGATACCAAGGTTGAAGAAAGTATGGGATTGAAGGAAAAGTACCTTGAAAGTTACTACTTTGAGTAGAGGGGAGCTTTAGGAGGCCCTCCGCTCCCAGCCTCTAGGGCAAGGAGCGGGCTTTCTTCATCATGTCCTGTGACCTTTCTCATAACAACATTTTTATTCAGATGAAAATAGAAATTGGTTGCCTGCAGTATCTGGGGTGTGGGTTGATGGGTGGACATGAGGGGAGACAAGGAGAGGGAAAAAGAACTGAAGAATAATAAAAAGAGAAACGGGATCTTTGGCTGTCAGCCAAGCCCACAAAGATTAGAAGATGAAACGGGTCTCAAGTTGCAGCTGAAAACATCAGGTTAGACCCAGGGAACTAGAACTATAGTGGCCTCCACCCTAGAGATCATGAAGACACACGTAAGTCTAGGAAATCCATGTATCCTGAACCCCAGACCTTCCTGACTCTCCTGGGCTGAGCTTTCACTTCGTGGGGAAAATGGATAAGCAAAGATCTCACAGGTGCTAAGAGCTCCTGAGAGAGTGAGCTTGGGGCAGGAGACTGGCTCTCCAAACCCCTGAGATCCTTTTAGCTCTGAAAGTCTAAGGAGTGTTTTATGTACATCCACGTGCAACTTAATGATTAACAAATACTTTCTCCTCTGGGTTGCTGTGTAAGTTTTAACTAATTCCTCGGGGTCAGCCAAGTCTCCCTCAGGTCTGCCCCCCAGTCCCGCAGACCCCAGAGCCTTGGCAACAGTAATGACCTCAAATGAGAACATCTCCACAAGTACAATGGTAATCACAGCCACAATAACTGAACAATTGATTTTGTCCCTCAACATTAAAAAAAAAAGAAGACAGAAAGAAAAAAGAACACAGGGAACTATACCCAATATTTTGTAATAACCTGTAAGGGAAGAGAATCTGAAAAAGAATATATATATATATATATATATATATATATATATATATATATACATACACACACTCAGTTATATATGTGTGTGTGTGTATGTAACTGAATGACTGTGCTGTACACCTGAAACTAACATGATACTGTAAATCAACTATACTTCAATTTTTATAAGTAAATAAATAAATAAAAAGAAAAAGTTTGCAACCTAGCAATGAATAGAGCACTTCAGCAATTTCACGATCTCATTTGGTCCTCGCATCAACCGTAGAGACAGGCCTAGCAGGTATTACTACCATGTTTTAGTAAAAATGGAAAACTAAGGAGCTACGACGTGACTGCAAAGTCACTTGGCCAACGAGGGTGGAGCTGGGACTTGAAACCTAGAAGCCAAATCTCTGGCTCCTGGTCCAAGACACCCTAATACACCACCCAGTCCTGCCCAGCTGGGAATCCCTCCCTTACCAGCTCTGTCTCCACATCTGTGACTTGTCCTCTGAAAGCCCAGCTCCTTCCAACATCAAGAGGCCACAATGTCTTACACGGCAACCCAGGAACAGCTGACCTCCTCTAAGAATCCCCCTACTTTCTCACATCCTGCCCCCTCACCATCCAGCCAGGCTTCTGGAGCAAGGAAGAGGGCATCCTTTGGGGAGGTCATTGGCCCCTGCCCACAGTCCTCATGATGCTTCTGTAACCTACCCACCACTCTGCCCTATGAACTTCCATCCCAGAGCTAAAGGGAGACTCGCTGTTTATATTTGTTAATTTGGTGTTTCGTTTCTTGTTGCCCAGCATAAATAACTTACAAAGACATAACAAACACACCAAAAAAGGGGGAAAAGTAGGAGCAAAGGAAATAAAGAGAAAGAAAATAAATGTTTACAAAAGAAAAAGAAAGTTAGGGATATAAAATAGAGCCAAGAATGAAACTTTAAAATACAAAATATAAGACCTATGCCCTTCCTAAGGTTGGGCCACAAGTTTGGCTCAAAACTGTTTAGCAGCCAACCCAGAAAGGAAAGTGCAGTCAGTTCCAGAGTTCACAGTGTCCATGAGATAAAACAGAGATAGACTACTCAGGGCAGTATAACTGTTCTTGGAACTAAGACCAGACAGAAGTCTCTCCCAAGGACACCCCTAGAGAGATGACTGTGGTTCACGTCCTTACCATTGCTTTAAAAGGGAGTTTCTTGGGATGGATTCTAACGACTGCCCTCAACACAGGCGATGCCGTTGCACCAAAGGACCTTGGCAGCTGTGGGAGGGACCGGGCGCACCATGTACCCAGCTCTGTCCTCATGGACCTTGATCTAGGGCAGGATTTCTCAATCTTGGTATGACTGACATTTGCGGCCAGGTCATTCTTGGTTGTGAGGGACTGACTGTTCTTGCCTCGTAGGACGGGTAGCAGCACCCTTGGCCTCTGTCCACTAGATGCCAGTAACACCCTTTTCCCCAGTTGTGACAAAGTGTCTCCAGACCTAGTCAAATGTCCCTTCCGGGACAAGACCGCCCCCGGTTGAGAACTACTGACCCAAGGGTAGAAATCATTGCTTCTATCTTCTTTTTAATGTGGAGAGACAAAAGGAATCTGGTTTTATTTTTATTATTTTTGACAGCTCTATTGAGATCTAATTTACGTAATACAAAATCCACTCATTTAAAGTACGCAATTCTTGGGAATTCCCTGGTGGTCCAGTGGTTAGGACTCGGCGCTTTCACTGCTGGGGCCCGGGTTCGATGCCTAGTCAGGGAACTAAGATCCTGCATGCCGCGTGGCACAGCCAAATAAATAAATAATTTTAAAATATATAGTTTAAAAAAAAATAAAGTGCACAGTTCAGTGGGTTTTAGTATGTTCACAGGGTTGTGTAACCACCACCACTACCTAATTTTAGAACATTTTCATCACTTCAAAAAGTTACTCTGTACCCCTTAGCGGTCACTTCCCATTCATCCCTCCCCCCAGTGTCTCTCAAATGGATTTGCTTCTTCTGGATATTTCATATAAATAGAATCATGCAACATGTGGAGTTTTGTATCAGGCCTCTTTCACTTAGCGTAACATTTCCAAGGTTCGTCCATGTTGTAGCATGTATCAGTTTATATCCTTTTTGTTGCCAAATAATATTCCATTATATGGATATATCATATTTTATTTATCCACGCATCAGTTTAAGGGCACTTCGGTTGTTTACACTTTGGGGCTACTATGAATAACTCTGCAACAAACTCTCACAATTTTTTTTGAATTATAGTTGATTTACATTGTGTTAGTTTCAGGTGTACAGCAAAGTGATTCAGTTATACATGCATATATATCTTTTTTTTCAGATTCTTTTCCCTTATAGGTTATTACAAAATATTGAGTATAGTTCCCACACGTACAAACTTTTTTTTTTTTTAATTTATTTTTGGCTGCGTTGGGTCTCTGTCGCTGTGCGCGGGCTTTCTCTAGCTGCGGCAAGCAGGGCCTACTCTTCCTTGCATGGGCTTCTCATTGTGGTGGCTTCTCTTGTTGCAGAGCATGGGCTCTAGGCACGTGGGCTTCAGTAGTTGTGGCACTCAGGCTCAGTAGTTGTGGCTCGCGGGCTTAGTTACTCCACAGCATGTGGGATCTTCTCGGACCAGGGCTCGAACCCATGTCCCCTGCATTGGCAGGCGGATTCTTAACCACTGCGCCAGCAGGGAAGCCCACGTACAAATTTTTGAGTGAATATGTTTTTAGTTCTCTTTGGTATATACCTAGGAATGGAATTGTTGGTATGAGCTCTATGTTGTGTTGTTGTTGTTGTTTTAAAAGGAAGATGGGGCTTCCCTGGTGGCACAGTGGTTGAGAGTCTGCCTGCCAATGCAGGGGACACGGGTTCGAGCCCTGGTCTGGGAAGATCCCACATGCCACGGAGCAACCGGGCCCGTGAGCCACAACTACTGAGCCTGCGCGTCTGGAGCCTGTGCTCCACAACAAGAGAGGCCGCGATAATGAGAAGACCGCGCACCGCGATGAAGAGTGGCCCCCACTTGCCGCAACTAGAGAAAGCCCTGGCACAGAAACGAAGACCCAACACAGCCATAAATAAATAAATAAATAAATAAGTAAAATTTTAAAAACATAAAATAAAATAAAAGGAAGATGTATTTATTTATACTCATTTTTTAGATTCCACACATAGGTGATATCATATGATATTTGCCTTTCTCTGTCTGACTTCACTTAGTATGATAGTCTCTAGGTCCATCCACGCTGGGCAACTTCAATCTTAAAATATTGTCACTGATTATTTGACCAATGCCCTGATGATAGGGCTTTCCTCACTGACCAGATAAAGACAAGGCCTGTGAGTGGGGCTTTTCCAGGGATCTTCCAGAAAGGTCAAACAGTGACAATTCTCTGGGGTTCTGCTCTTTGGGGAGTGCTTCAGGAGCCCGGCAGGACTGGAGTTGCTTGGGTGTGGAGTGAGGTCACAGCTTTCTGTGATATTAATAAGTTGGTCCATAAGACTGGCACTCACGGTTTTCCATTGTTTTTAGTGCCTTTCTTGAAAGGGGAAATGCAGTTTTCGCACTGTTTCAGAACATACGAAACCATGAGTTAACTTTCTACAACTGTCATAACTGATTTCACATTCTATCTACAAACTGCATGTGGCAGGCAAGGCCACCCAAAGAATGAGAGAGGGCTAGTCTTCTTCCATTTTTCAGACTGTGGGTATATTAGAAAATGAATAAGTGCCAGAACAGAGTTACTAAAACATTGGTATTTTTTTTTAACATCTTTATTGGAGTATAATTGCTTTACAATGTTGTGTTAGTTGCTGCTGTATAGCAAAGTGAATCAGCTATACGTATACATATATCCCCATATCGCCTCCCTCTTGCATCTCCCTCCCACCCTCCCTATCCCACCCCTCTACGTGGACACAAAGCACTGAGCTGATCTCCCTGTGCTTTGCGGCTGCTTCCCACTAGCTATCTACTTTACATTTGGTAGTGTATATATAAAACATTGGTATATTTTTTATGTTTATTTTTAACCAACCAAAACTTCAAATACAATCAATAAATGCAAAGACAATGTGACCTTATTGGCAATAATAGCAAAATCTATACTTGAGGGCCTTCATGAATACAAGGCCCAGGCCAAAAAGCTCTCCTGGTTCCCTGTGTGATAACAAGAGCCTTCCTTTCTGTCCTAATGGGAATTTCTCTGCTCCCCATGGGAGGAAGGGAGTGAGAATTCAGATAAGTCAACCTCAAGTTCTCTCTTACCAGGAGAGCACCTGTAGCTCAGTAGGTCTAAGTGATGCCTCCTCCCAGCAAACCCAAGGAGGTGGGGAGAAGTTCATCCTCCCCCATCCATGGCCATACCGCAGCCTCTGGCAGCATCCTCCTGCCTCTCCAGGCTTCCCGAAGTGAAAAAAAATCACTCCCAGTGCTATAATGGAGATTTACACCATTTCTTTCCTGTCTGGCCAGGGAACTCTGGACAGAGCAGTCCGGAATAAAAGGACGAGACTGCTGCTTTATTTAACTCATCCCTGTATCACACAGCAAAGGAGTCCTTAAAGACCCAGGACTTAAGAAGAAAAAGGTTTCTTCTTCCTCTTTCTCAACCCATGTTCAAGCTTCAGATTTTAGCCAAATGCTGATAGACGTTTTCCTCTGTCCAGATTTTACCAGATCCAAAGTGGGGAGGAACTCTCTGATTTCATGAATGGAGTAGGTTTGTGTGCGGTAGCCAATTTCCTCACAAGTTATCTAAAAAACAAGCACACCTCACCATAGCAAGGATTAATTTTTCTCTAGCCAGTAAAATCTGGTTTCACATTAAGAATATATTGCCCCTCATGTTAAGATTTGGATTCTATTCCTTACAAAATGATAACCTATGCTAAGGAACACGTGACTTCTTCCCAAGCCTGCATTAGCTCTGCTA
This sequence comes from Balaenoptera borealis, assembly GCF_965194805.1. Classification (NCBI taxonomy): domain Eukaryota; kingdom Metazoa; phylum Chordata; class Mammalia; order Artiodactyla; family Balaenopteridae; genus Balaenoptera; species Balaenoptera borealis. The sequence goes on from NC_138870.1 coordinate 46,592,908, forward strand.
GGTCACGCATCCCTTCCCAGGTCAGGTGCAAACTTCAAGTTCCCATCCACAACACTCTCCCCTGAGAGAAGAAAAAAGGAGAGCTCAGTAAAAGCAGCTATCTGGCTTTGATTGAAGCTTTGCTCTGATCTTCCACCTCTTGATGTTTACTAGGCAAAATAATAATAACCATACAGTGATATCTTATCTCTGGATGATGCAAGTGGTTTACAAAGCACTCTCACTTGCATTATTTCATTTGAGCCTCATCTGAGAGGTAGGCACAACATACTTTTCCCATGGAACAAAGGAAGAAACTAAGGCTCAGATAAATGACAGGCTACGTAGCTTGCAAATGGTAGAATGGGAACTAAGTGCAGAATTTCTGACTCACAGTTCAGTGCTTTTTATATAGCATATCATTGTTTATAGAGTGTTACTTCTTTAATATTGTCATGTCTTTTGGATATGTACCTTCATCTTCTTATGCAAGTTGTAAAAAATCCAATAAATGATATTATTTCAAGATGAGGACAACAACAACAGAAAAAAAGGAGAGCTCAGTACTTCTTAACAAACATCATAGTTGGCATGTTAACTCATATCCGATGGCTTCCATTATTTTTGCTGTGAAATACCAAAGCATTATATGGGAACATAAGAGGCTGCATGCAGAAGTTACACAACAAATATATGTAACAAGAAGAGCACCCTGGGTTGCTGGAGGGCACACACTCTTCTTGCCACTCCGCTCATGCTCCTTGTGAATTGTCCTTGTGAACAGAGGATATCTAAGATGAAAGTCTGCCAACTGCACTATAAAGCCGGGCATTCTAGCACAGCCACCCCTTCAGAAGGTGAAAATATTGCTTAGGATTGCCGAGAATAATGTTTACACTAGACATTCTGACCCCTACTCCAACCCTGAGCCTCTCCTCATTCCCGAAGCTGAGGACTCAGCCCCGGTCCCTGCCCCAACCCCAGGAACTGTCTCATCTGATCCTCTGGCCTTGACCAATGCTCACTGACTAAGCCTCTGCCTGTCTCCCCTACCAGTTCCATCCAAGTCTACCTCCTGCCTCACCCTGCCCCGGCCTGATCCTGGTTGGACTCCATTTGGGCTTGCTTAGCCAAGCCCAGTCCCAGGCCCCAGGCAGCTCCTGTCTGACCCTGCCTGTGAGGCACTGAGTCTGTAGATCTGCCCATGTGGGCACAGCTTAGACTGAGGCCTTTGCCACCACCCGTTCCTGAAGTCAAGCTCTGGAATGTCCAGGCAGCCCCACAGAGCACTGCCTCTTGGAGGAACCAGAGGGACCAAGGACCCTGAACTCACAAGCTCCATCCCCCTTTTCAGCCAATAAAGTGGTTTCTTAAGACAGAACTTCTCAAACGTAGATGTATAAGAACCTGCTGTATAAAAAAATAAATAAAATAAAATTCAAAAATTCCAAAAAAAAAAAATGTAGATGTTCATATGAATGACCTGGGGGACCTTGTTCAAAATGCAGATTCAGATTCAGTAGGTCTGGGGTGGAACCCAAGACTCTGCATTTCTAACAAATGCCCCGGTGAAGCCAATATCGTTGGTCCAGGGAACACACTTTGAGGACCAGGGTTCTAGAATACTAATTACTGTGGTTCTGCAAAATTTAAAACAAAGAAACCACACACGCAGTTCACAGTAACAATGGCCCTAATCTCCACCAAGGGAAGAGAAGTTATTCCCTCACAGAATGCTCCAGCCCACAGAATCTAGAGTCTGTCGCTGCATATTTTGCACTAATCACATGCAGCACTGCTTTGCGTTTCACTTAACAGTTTCTTATAGGTGTGTTTTGTTTACTACTCGTGCACTGGTTCCTTTACAGCACTCATCCATTCTGCAAACCTTATTGATCTTTACTGTGTTGGTGCTATAGCGGAAGTTATAAGACCGTCCCTGTGCTCAACAGGCTCAACAGGGAGACAGATCTGTAAACCGGTATCTTCGGCACAATGTGATGAGCACAATAATAGTATCTGTAAATAATGTGAGGGAAAAGAGGCCTAGAACCCCATCTCGTCAGGGACTCATCAGGAAAGCCATTCCGGGCAACAAAGAGCCTGAAGTGAATCTAATAAAGAGAGGAGTGAGCCGAGCTAGGTGCAGGGGACCTGCCAGGCAGAGCACAAAACAGCCGGAGAGGGCTTCCCTGGTGGCGCAGTGGTTGAGAATCTGCCTGCCAATGCAGGGGACACGGGTTCGAGCCCTGGTCTGGGAGGATCCCACATTCCGCGGAGCAACTAGGCCCGTGAGCCACAACTACTGAGCCTGCGCGTCTGGAGCCTGTGCTCCGCAACAAGAGAGGCCGCGATAGTGAGAGGCCCGCGCACCGCGATGAAGAGGGGCCCCCGCTTGCTGCAACTGAAGAAAGCCCTCGCACAGAAACGAAGACCCAACACAGCCAAAAATAAATAAATAAATAAATAAATAAATAAATAAATTATTATTAAAAAAAAAAAAACAGCCGGGGAGGAGGGGCTGCACATGCACACACTCCAGCTTGTGGGACCACAGTTGGCAAGGGATGAAGCCTCAGAAAAGAGGCTGGGGTTTCTTTCCATCAGGGGCCGATCACAGAGGGCCTTGCCTACCACATCAAGGGGCTTGGACTTTTTCCTGCAGACAATGAGGAAACAAGTCAGATTTTTAAATAAGGGTGTGACATGGTCATGTTTGTGTTTTTGGTAAAGCATATTTGGTGACTGTGTGGAGAATGGATTTGAAGGGACCAAACTAAAAACAGGGGGTACCCATTAGGAAACTGTTTTCATGGTCCAGAAACCAATGATTTGTGCCTGAACTAAAGCACTGGTGGTTTGGATAAGAAAGAGGAGACAGATTCAAGATATGTTTAGAAGGTATTTGGAGCTACATGGCAAGATTTAGTGATTTATTGAATGGGGATGGAGACAGAGAACTGGAGGGTGAAGAACGGCTCCCAGTGCTTGGCTTGGGTCAATTTCGATGTAGCCAACCAAATTAGAGAGGACAAGAAGGCTTGCTTGTCTGGAGTTCAGGACCAGATCCAAGCTCTATGCTAATAGGTCTCAAATATTTATCTCCAGCCTAAAATGTTCTTCAAAGCTCTAGATTCACCATTTAACTGTTCCCTGAACGTATCACCTCAAAATCAGCACGCTAAAACCAAATTCACCATCTTTCAAAAGAAGAAATCTCCTTATTCTGGTAAATTTAATCTAGTGACCAGAATCAGAAGCATCAAAGTAATCTGCTAAGAATTATAAATGCTTAGCGGCTGCCAAGAGCTCTAGGGGAGTTAATGTTTAATGGGTACAGAATTTTAGTTAGGAAGATCGGAAAGTTCTGGAGATGGATGACGGTGATAGTTGTACAATAATGGGAATGAGAGACTTCCCTGGTGGTCCAGCGGTTAAGACTCTGTGCTCCCAATGCAGGGGGTCCGGGTTCCATCCCTGGTCAGGGAACTAGATCCCATATCCCGCAACTAAGACCCAGCGCAGCCCAATGAATAAATAAATAAATTTTTTTTAATAAATAAATAAATAGACCTAGAGACTGTCATACAGAGTGAAGTAAGTCAGAAAGAGAAAAACACATATCGTATATTAACGCATATATGTGGAATCTGAAAAAATTGGTATAGATCTTATTTGCAAAGCAGAAATAGAGACACAGATGTAGAGAACAAACGTATGGATACCAAGGGGGAAAGGGGAGGGTGGGATGAATTGGGAGATTGGAACTGACATATATACACTATTGATACTATGTATAAAATAGATAACTAATGAGAACCTACTGTATAGCACAGGGAACTCTACTCAGTGCTCTGTGGTGACCTAAATGAGAAGGAAATCCAAAAAAGAGGGGCTATATGTATACGTATAGGTGATTCACTTTGCTGTACAGTATAAACTAACACAATATTGTAAAGCAACTATACGCCAATAAAATAAATAAATAAATAAATATTTTTAAAATTTTTAAATTTAAAATTAAATTTAAAATAAAAATAAATAAATAAATAATGGGATGAACTTAATGCCACTGAACTATACACTTAAAAATGGTGTAGGGCTTCCCTGGTGGTGCAGTGGTTGAGAGTCCGTCTGCCAGTGCAGGGGGCACGGGTTCGAGCCCTGGTCTGGGAAGATCCCACATGCCGCGGAGCAACTAAGTCCGTGCGCCACAACTACTGAACCTGTGCTCAAGAGCCCACGAACCACAGCTGCTGAGCCCGTGTGCCACGACGTCTGGGGCCCGCGCGCCTGGAGCCTGTGCGCTGCAACGGGGGAGGCTGCCGCTATGAGAGGCCCTCGCACCGCGACGAGGGGTGGCCCCCGCTCACCGCAGCTAGAGAGGGCCCGCGTGCAGCGCCAAAGACCCAGCGCAGCCAAAAATAAATAAATAAATAAATGAAATAATTTTTTTTAATGGTTTAAACAGTTACTTTTGTGTTATGCATATTTTACCAAAAAATTTTTAATGAAAAAAAGGGATTATTAGTGCTACCTTCTTATAAATTTCCTGCATAAATCTCCTCCTCTCTGTCCCCACCTTGGTTGTTCCAAATGTCATTATCCCTTTGACCATTGCAAATCTTCTCTCAACTGGTCTCCCAGCCTCCAGTCTTTTTTCCTTAAATCAATCATCAGAGAGATGCTTCCAACAAGCCAATCAAACCATATGACTGCTTCCCATTACCCGTAGGATAAGATCCAAACCCCTTAGGTTGGCATAGAAGGCCCTCAATGATATGGACCCTTTTCTCAATGATCTGGACCTTTTATTCATCCATCCAATAGATACGTGTTGAATGGTCCCTGAGACATGCACTGGAAATGACCCCTAGGGCATGGCAGTGAAGAGGAAAATATGCTGTCTGGCACTGTAGAGCTAACTCACTAGAGAAGACAGCAGTTTTTAAAATATAGACCAATTTTTTAAATTACAAATTGTGATGAATCTATTGGTCGTGAGTTTTGTTTGTCGTTGCTGTTGTTGTTTTGGGCTCGGCATGTGGGATCTTAGTTCCCTGACCAGCCGACCAGGGATGGAACCCGTGCCCCCTGTGCCCCCTGCAGTGGAAGCACAGAGTCCTAACCACTGGACCACCAGGGAATTCCCTACTGGTCGTTTTTTTGACACACACGTTTTCAGTGTTTACTACTTGCCAGGTACCGTGCTAGGTACTGGACATGTGGTGATAAGGAAAAAAGACACAATCCTTGCTCTTATGGAATGTATTAACAGACACTAATTAGATAGCAACAGCAATAAACACTAATTACAAGCTAAGCTAAGGACTGTTGTCCTAGATGGGGGAAGGAAAGCGATGCTTGATCTAAGATCTCAAAGGTGAGTAAAAGGTAACTAGGCTGGAGGGAGGAGGGGACTGCTGAAGAGAAAGGAGCATAAGAGGCAAAGGAGGGCTTCCCTGGTGGCGCAGTGGTTGAGAGTCTGCCTGCCGATGCAGGGGACACGGGTTCGAGCCCTGATCTGGGAGGATCCCACATGCCGCGGAGCGGCTGGGCCCGTGAGCCACAACTACTGAGCCTGCGCGTCTGGAGCCTGTGCTCCGCAACAGGAGAGGCCGCGATAGTGAGAAGCCCGCGCACCGCGATGAAGAGTGGCCCCCGCTTGCCGCAACTGGAGAAAGCCCTCGCACAGAGACGAAGACCCAACACAGCCAAAAATAAATAAATAAATAATAATTTAAAAAAAAAAAAAAAAGAGGCAAAGGAAATGACCAGCTCAAAGGCCCTGAAGCAAAAAGGAGTGAGCACAGGAGGAACTGTGTGAAGAAGACGGTATGGCTGAAGCCTGGGGGCAGGGAGAGTAGAGAGGTGGGCAGAGGCCAGAGCAGGCAGGGCCTCTGGGCCACACTAAGGAGTTTGAATTTCATGTTAAAGATAATGGGAATTCACTGAAGGATTTTAAGCAGAGGGTGGAAGTGGGGAGACCAGTTACGAGGCTGTTACAGTGCGGCAGGCAGAGGAGGGCCGTGGCCTGCTCTGGGGTTGTGCCAGTCGAGATGATGGAAGCACATGAGATTGAGATGAATCGAGACGTAGAGCTGAAAGGATTTGGAGATGGCTTAGATGTGGGAATGAGGGAAAAAGAAAAATCAAAAGTGAGTCCAGCTTTTAAACATGTTTGATGAAGAGCTTTTGGCTGGTGTTGTAACTGTGTATCATGACTGGTTGTTTGTTTGTGTCTGTGTTTGTTTATAAAACGTTCTCTAAATATAATTACTATTCTTTGTAACCTATTTATTTAAAATAAATTTGAAAACCTTTTAAAAAAAAGAAATGAGTCTGAAAATTACGTTACACTTTTTCAGGTGTGATAATATTGTAGTTATATTTTTTTGTTTTGTATCTTTTAAAGGTGTAGACTAAAATATTTAGAGGTGAACTGAAAAGATTTGCTTCAAAACAATACTCGGGGGTGGGAGGGGAAAGTGGATGAAGACGTGGGCAGAGCAGGACTAACCAAGGGTCAACGTTTGTTGGGGCTGGGGACCGCACTGGTGGTCCAGGACCATCCACCCTCCCATTGCAGGGGGCCCAGGTTCGATCCCACACGCCGCAACTAAGACCCAGCGCAGCCAAATTAATATTTTTAAAATTTAGGAAAAAATTCCAGAAGGTTTCAAAAAGAAAAAAAAGTTGTTGAGGTGGATGACATATACATGGGTGCATTGTACTATTCTGTTAACTTTTGTATATATTCAAAATTTTCCATTATACAAAGTTTTCAGAGAGAACGATAAGATGGAAGAAGGAGGAGGAAGAAGAGGAGAGGGGGAGGGGAGATTGAAAGGGAGAAGGAGAATAAATTAAGTCCTAGGTTTTCGCTTGAGCAGCTGATGGTGCCATTTACTGAGCTGATGAAGAGAATGGGCAGAGAGTGGAACACGAGATTTAAGGAGTATCATAAGTCCCATTTTGGACACTTTAAGTTGGACACATCCAGGAGGCATGCTGAGGAAGATGTCATGTAGACAACTGGATATGCAAATCTGAATGAAACTCAGAGGAAAAATCTGCACAAAAGAGATAAATATGTGAATAATTAGCATATACACGGTGTTTAAAACCATGAAAATGGATGGAATTACTTAATGAGAGAATGTAGACAAAGGGAGATCCAAGACCAAATCCAAAGAAACAAAATTTAGAGGGTTGAGTAAATGAGAAAGGAGTCTGAGAAGTAACACCTGGGGAATGGTATAGAAAAAGGAAGACCGTTGTTGGGATAGCCTAAAGGAGATAATATTTCAAGGAGGAAGTAGTAGCCAACTGAAGCTGTTAAGGGGTCAAATAAGGTAAGAACAGGGTCAGAAAGAGAAAAGCAAATACCATATGCTAACACATATATATGGAATCTAAAAAAAAAAGAAAAAAAATGATTCTGAAGAACCTAGGAGCAGGACAGGAATAAGATGCAGATGTAGAGAATGGACTTAAGGACATGGGGAGGGGGAAGGGGAAGCTGGGACGAAGTGAGAGAGTGGCATGGACATATATATACTACCAAATGTAAAATAGATAGCTGGTGGGAAGCAGCCTCATAGCACAGGGAGATCAGCTCAGTGCTTTGTGTCCACCTAGAGGGGAGGGTGGGAGGGAGAGGCAAGAGGGAGGGGATATGGGGATATATGTATACATATAGCTGATTCACTTTGTTATACAGCAGAAACTAACACACAATTGTAAAGCAATTATACTCCAATAAAGATGTTAAAAAAAATAAAAGGGTAACAGCAGAGAATAGCCACTGGATCTGGCAATGTGGAGGTCATTGACAGCCTTGATAAGAACAGTTTTTATTAGAGCAATGGGTTGGAAGGGGTGGAAGAGCTAATGAAAGGTGAGGGAATTTAGATAACACGAGCAGGTGACTCAAGAAGCATGACTGTGAAGTCGATCTATAAAATGAGGTTAGCTAAAGGGAGATGTGGAGTCAAGAGAGAGCTGAGTTTTATTAACCTGACATATATTAGAGTACATTAGTATGTTGAAAGATGCAAGAAGGGGTAGAGATAAATGAGTCAGGAGAAAGAGGAGATAAAACTAAGATTAGAATCCATAGCAGCATTGTTCATAATACCCAAAAAAGTGGAAACAACCCAAACGAACATCAACTGATGAATGCATAAACAAACAAACTATAGTATATCATACAATGGAATGTTATTTGGACATAAAAAGGATGAAGCATTGATACATGCTACAACATGGGTGAACCTTGAAAACATTATGCTAAGTGAAAGAAGCCCGTCACGGAAGGCCACGTATAGAATGACTCCATTTATATGAAATGTCCAGAATAGGTAAATCCATAGAGACAGAAGGCAGATTGGTGGTAATGGGAAAGTTGGAAGAAACAGAGAGTGACTGCTAATAAGCACAGAGTTTCTTTTGGGGGTGATGAAAATATTCTAAAATTGACTGTTGTGATGGTTGCCCAACTCTAAATATACTAAAACCACTGAATTGCATAATTTAAATGGGCGAATTTTATGGTATGTGAATTGTGAATTATCTCAATATCTCAATAAAATTGTTATGTTATATGAGTAATAAAAAAGGTTGGGCTATAATAGAGACCTAAATAGAGAGATTAACCCTGGACAGGAGTAACAACATAGCCTCCGTTATAATAAAGCAGGAAGGATGGGAGAAGATTCAGATAATCTGTAGGTCTTGTGATAGAAAAGAAAGAAGTTTACATCTGATAGTTTCTATCATAAAGGATGAGATAAATTCATCAATTAAGAGTAAGGGTAGAAAAGAGGTTATAATAGGTTTGAGGACAGAGGATTTGGTATGAAACATTCATCTCAATACTTATTTAACACAATTAAGTATTTTTATCTCAACCCCAAAGTTCACATCATTCTTTTTTTTTTTTTTAATTTTTATTTATTTATTTTTGGCTGCGTTGGGTCTTCGTTGTTGCGTGCTGGCTTTCTCTAGTTGCACCGAGCAGAGGCTACTCTTCATTGCAGTGCGCAGGCTTCTCATTGCAGTGGCTTCTCTTGTTGTAGAGCACAGGCTCTAGGCATGTGGGCTTCAGCAGTTGTGGCACGCAGGCTTAGTAGTTGTGGCTCGCGGGCTCTAGAGCGCAGGCTCAGTAGTTGTGGTGCACGGGCTTAGTTGCTCTACAGCATGTAGGATCTTCCCAGACCAGGGCTCGAACCCGTGTCCCCTGCATTGGCAGGCGGATTCTTAACCACTGCGCCACCAGGGAGGTCCCCCACATCATTCTTAATGGGTACCTTAGCCAAGGTACAGTCAGGCAGTTTCACTCTAGCAGTTTCAAACAGAAGCAGTGTAAGGTAGAAAACTGGTTTAAAGGGAGAAGTTAGGAAGGTTGGACGAGCGGAAGGAAGAAGGGGTGATACCCAGAGATCATAAGCTGAGAGCACCCTTGGGCTGGATCCCACAAACCCCTGCTGTGTCTGCTGTGGACATTGTCACAACATGTTCTCCATTTGCCAAAGAGGGCAGAGCTGAAATTGCTGAAAAAGTGCAGCCTTTGGCTCAGGCTGATGGAGCCTTGAATCACCCATCTCCACTGCTGCTACACAACCACCTCTGCCCACAACAGCCATCCTGTCCAGCTGAAAGCAGGAAGATGCTCCCTTCCTCCCACAGTCTGACCTCCCTCGAATGCTTACTATTGGCAGAACCCACAAGCACGGGAGCCAGGTAATTGTAGTCTGCAGACTCTTCATCCCAGCAATATAGAGCATAGTATAAAAGGGTGGGTGAAAGCCTGAGAGAAAATAGGTATAACCTGTGGGAAAGCATTAGATGTATTCCCATTAATTTCAAGAACAAGGAAAGGAATTTAGTGTACATACTACTATTTAACATTGTTCTGAAGGCATAAGTGAAAACAAGTAAGCAAGAGAAAGAAATAAAAGGTATAAAAATTGGGAAGGATGGAAAGAAAGAAGTAAAATTATTATTATTTACACAGATCATTTTATACCCAATAAGTCCAAATAATTAAATAGAAACAATTATTATAAACAATGAGAGAATTTAGTAAGATGACTAGGTGGAAAATGAACAAACATAAATCAAAAAAGATGATATATATATGCAAATGGCAACCAATTAGAAGATACAATGAAGAACAGACTCCCTCTTATATTAACCAAAAAAGTAAAATAACTAGACAATAGAAATGTTCAATATCTTTGAAATACTGCTGAGGGGACAAAAGAAGATGTGAATAATTGAGAAGACATAGCATACTCTTGGATAAAAAGACATGTCAGTTCTCTCTAAAATATATTTAATACAATCCTAATAAAATGCCCACAGCAAACATCATACTCAATAGTAAAAGACTGAAATCTCCTTGAAGATAAAGAACAAAAAAAGGATGACCGCTTTCACCACTTCTATTCAACATAGCATTAGAAGTTCTAGCCAGAGCAATTAGGCAAGAAATATTAATTTAAAAGTATCCACATTGGTGGGACTTCCCTGGTGGCACAGTGGTTAAGAATCCGCCTGCCAATGCAGGGGACACGGGTTCGAGCCCTGGTCCGGGAAGATCCCACATGCCACAGAGCAACTAAGCCCGTGTGCCACAACTACTGAGCCTGTGCTCTAGAGCCCGTGAGCCCCAACTACTGAGCCTGTGTGCCCCAACTACTGAAGCCCACGTGCCTAGAGCCCGTGCTCCACAACAAGAGAAGCCACCGCAATGAGAAGCCCACACACTGCAACAAAGAGTAGCCCCCACTCGCCACAACTACAGAAAGTCCGTGTGCAGCAACGAAGACCCAACACAGCCATAAAAATTAAATAACTAAATAAATAAATAAATAAATAAGCAAATCATTTAAAAAAAAAAAGACTCCATGCTCCCAATGCAGGGGGCCTGGGTTTGATCCCTGGTCAGGGAACTAGATCCTACATGCATGCCCCAACTAAGAGTTTGCATGCCACAACTAAGGAGCCAGTAATCCACAACTAAGGAGCCCATGAGCCACAACTAAGGAGCATGCCTGCTACAACTAAGACCCGGTGCAACCAAATAAATAAATAAATCTACATTAAAAAAAAAAACAGTATGGTATTAGATAGGGAATTCCCTGGTGGTCCAGTGGTTAAGACACTGCACTTCCACTGCAAGGGCCATGGGTTCAATCCCTGGTCGGGGAACTAAGATCCCGCATGCTGCGTGGCCAAAAACAAAAAACAGTATGGTATTGGAGTAAAGACAGACATATAGAGCAATAGAATAGAATAGAGTCCAAAAATAAACCCTCAGTTACATGGTTAAATGATTTTTGACAAGGGTGCCAAGACCACTCAATGGGGGAAATGGAAGTCTTTTCAACAAATGGTGCTGGGGAAATTGGATATCCACATGCAAAAGAATGAAGTTAAGCCCTTATCGAACACTACACACACACACACACACACACACACACACACACACACACACAGATTAACTCAAAATGGATTAAGGACCTAAATGTGAAACCTAAATCAAAAAACCTCTTAGAAGAAAACAGGGAAAAACTTCACAGCATTGGATTTGGCAATGATTTCTTGGGTAAGACAGCAAAGGCACAGGTAACAAAGAAAAAATAGACAAATTGGACTTTGTGAAATTTTTTTAATTTTGTACATCAAAAGACACTATCCCCAAAGTAAAAAGGCAACCCACAGAATGGGGGAAAACATTTGCAAATCATATATGATACCAGATTATTATTCAGAATAGAAAACTCCTAAAACTCAACAACAACAAAAACAAACAACCCAATTCAAAAATAGGCAAAAGACCTGAATAGACATTTCTCCAGAGAAGATATATGAATGGCCAATAAGCACATGAAAAGATGCTCAACATCACTAATCACTAGGGAAATGCAAATCAAAACTACAATGAGATAGTCCCTCAAACCCATTAAGACGGCTACCATCAAAAACAAAACAAAACAAAACCCAGCAAACAACAATTGTTGGCGAAGATGTGGAGTAAACAGAACACTGTTGGTGGGAATATAAAATGGTACAGCTGCTGTGGAAAACAGCATGGTGGTTCCTCAAAAATTCAAAGATAGACTATCATACGATCAGCAATTCCACTTCTGGGTATATACCCTTTAAAAGAATTGAAAGCAGGGAGGGTCCCAAAGGGATATTTGTACACCTGCTTTTTTTGTCTTTTGGCTGCACCATATGTGGGATCTTAGTTCCCCAACCAGGGATCAAACCCCCAACCCCTGCATTGGAAGCACGGAGTCTTAACCACTGGACCACCAGGGAAGTCCCCCATAGCAGCATTATTGACAGTAGCTAAAACATGGAAGAAACCCAAGTGTCCATTGATAGATGAATGGATAAGCAAATGTGGTGTATACATATAACAAAATATTATTCAGCCTTAAAAAGGAAGAAGTTCTTCAATATGCTACAACATGGATAAGCTTGAGGACATTATGTTAAGTGAAATAAGATAGTCACAGGAAGATAAATACCGTATGACTTCACTTACATGAGGTACTTAGAGCAGTCACATAGAATCACAAAGACAGAAAGTATAATGGTGGTTGCCAGGGGCTTGTGGGGGGAGGAGAGAATGGAAAGTTACTGTTTAATGGATACAGAGTTTCAATTTTACAAGATAAAAAGAATTATGGGGGTGGATGGCGGTGATGGGTCCACAACAGTGTGAATATATTTAATACCACTGAACTGTACACTTAAAATGGTGAAGTTTTGTTATGTGTATTTTACTACAACCGATAAAACAAAAAAGAAGAAAGAAAAAAATTAAATGATACCGCCAAAACAAAAGAATAATTACACATTTTAAATAAATGAATAAATAGCCATTCCACATGCAGGTATTTACACACAGGAAATACAAGCATATATCCACACAAAGACATGGACATAAAAGTTCATAGCAGTTCTATTTGTAATAGACAACAACTGGACACAATCCAAATGTCCATCAACAGCTGGATGGATAAATAATTTATGATAACCCCATAAAATGGAATACCACTCAACAATAAAATGAATGTTGATTTTCTTTTCTCTAAACAAAACTTCCTTCGGCCACTATGCATGGGCACTCTACAAGAGGGAAAGTCCAATAGCCTCAAGTCTCACGAGGAGCATTTTCCAGGGCCATTGGTGGCCTCTGGGGGAGGACGACTTTAAACAAAGTTCCTGGTTGGGGCGGGTGCTCTGTCCAAGTCCACTGCCTCTGTCCTGCCAGTCAAACCCACTGTGCCCCAGCCAGCGCGGGGCTGAGGGATAAGGTCTGGGGACAATTCCTGAGTCAGGCAGGGATGAACTATCTCAGGAAAGTGTCTCCCACACGGCGCTGCTGGAGCCGGGGCAGCCCCTGTGCTGCTGCCCAGCAGAGAAGTCTTGTGACCTCCCCCCCCACCACCCCGGGGTTGACACATCCTTCTCTGTGTTTGGCTTCTATCTGGGGCAGAGGCATGTTACAGTTTACAAAGCCCTGGGGGTGTTCCAGGGGCACCCAACCAGAATTTCCAGTTTGCATAAACTGAGCAGAACCTGAGCCCAGAATGAGGCCGGGACATGCCGCAGGAGTCCGCTCTGCCCGGGCATTTGGCCCCCATGAAGCTGTGATCTGAGACGTAGCTCCCCTCCCCCTTCCCGCGTCTCTCTGAGACGATCAGCACACACCAGCCTCTTCAACTGGGCACAGCGCCCCAGAACTCAGGACACACTGGCACCACCTGTTTCTTCGCCCCCACGTAATAAAATTGGTTGAAGAGCCTACGGGATTTTTGGGACCAGTGCCCTCTGGAGAGATTTCATACATCAACTCCACCCCGGCAAAGAGGAAACTGCCAAGTAGGAGACAGGGAACAAAGTCCTATCACGGGGCGAAAGGAGACTCGAGTCTGCAGCGGCGGAGCAGAGAGACAGGCCAGTCACCCAGGGGAAGCTCCGCTCAGAGCCAGGCTACCATGGACACCCTGGTCCGACTCCTGCAGCTGCTGGTGCTGCTCCTGACCCTGCCCCTGCACCTCATGGCTCTGCTGGGCTTCTGGGAGCCCCTGTGCAAGACCTATTTCCCCTACCTGATGGCCGTGCTGACAATCAAGTGCAACCGCAAGATGGACGGCAAGAAACAGGAGCTCTTCAGCCAGATAAAGGGGCTGGCAGGAGCCTCGGGGAAGGTGGCCCTGCTGGAGCTGGGCTGTGGCACTGGCGCCAACTTCCAGTTCTACCCATCTGGCTGCAGGATCACCTGCCTGGACCCGAACCCCCACTTTGAGAAGTTCCTGACAAAGAGTATGGCCAAGAATAGGCATCTTGAATACGAACGGTTTGTGGTGGCTTTCGGAGAGGACATGAGACAGCTGGCCAATGGCTCCATGGACGTGGTGGTCAGCACCTTGGTGCTGTGCTCGGTGCAGAGCCCAAAGAGGGTCCTGCAGGAAGTTCGGAGAGTACTGAGGCCGGTGAGCAGAATGGGAAGTGTATGGGACAGGGCAACAAACGTAGCATCAGGCACCCCGGTGTCCAGGGCACCCAGGATGGGGAATCTCAGGCACTAGTGCATTAGACACCCGCCCACCCCCACCTGCTGGTGAACAGGAGATATGACCAGGGCCTGGATGGGGCAGAATAGGGCGCTGTGGAAGCACACAGGTGATCCACCTAACAAAGGGGGAAAGAGAGGTGAAGGACACCTAGGGATGTGGTGTTTAAATTGAGATCTGAGGGATTAAGCAGGGGGTGGAGGGAGCGGCGGAAACAAAAGAGTGTTCTAAGTAGAGGTATTAGGGGTAGTAGAATCCATAAAGTTTGGAACCGGGTGTGGACAGAAAGGAGTTTAGGAGGATTTCCAGGTTTCTGGCGTGAGCGACTGGTGGAGGGAGTGAGGGAGGGTAGAGAGAAGTGCCATTTGCAAGATAGGAGAAACCTGTTTTGGGCTTGTTAGGTCTGTGGTGCCATGGAGACGGCCAGGCAGAAAACCCAGAGGCACTTGGAAGTCCAGATCTGGAGGTCAGAAAAAGATGTAGCCTGGAGATTTAGATTTGGAAGTCACCAGCTTGTAGCTGGTAAATTCCAAGCACAGGGGTGCATGAGATCACCTAGGGAGGGTACAGTGAGGAGGGAAGAGCTGGAGGAAACCCAGCTTAGTCAGGAGCCCAGTGCAAGCTTTCCCTGGGATGCTGGCTGAGAAGTCCGGGACGCATGCGTCTTGGTCTCGGGAGAGGGCTCAAAGCGAGCATCTCTGTATCCAATGAGATCTCTGCTCCTGGTTCTCCACCTCCCCATCTGTCTGCCCTCGGCTACGCTGTCCTTCAGGTCATTGTTTAAAAATGTCTCACCAGTCATCGCCCCTAGGTCACAGGAGGCTCTTCACACTCGCTTTGAGTTGGGGGGGTAAGAGCCAGGGCATGCAGAGAAAGTCACAGAGCAGGATGATCGCCCTAAACTCGCAGGCCAGCACCTCCCACTCCACCAAGAGGTTTTGACCAGGCTTGGTCAGCGGGATGGAGGTGAGAGTAGAGGAAGGTTGCGGAATGGAGCAGGTAAGTGACGCTCTCTCTTCTCTCCCAGGGAGGAATGTTTTTTTTCTGGGAGCACGTGGCTGAGCCGCGTGGAAGCTGGGCCTTCCTGTGGCAGCAGGTTTTAGAGCCCACCTGGAAACACATTGGGGATGGCTGCTGCCTCACCAGAGAGACCTGGAAAGATCTGGAGAATGCCCAGTTCTCTGAACTCCAGATGGAACGACAACCCCCTCCCATCAAGTGGTTACCTGTTGGGCCCCATATCATGGGAAAGGCAGTGAAATAAGCCCCTCCTTCTCCCACCTCTGCGGGGGGAACCTCTAACTTCAACCCTTCCTTGTGCAGTGAAAAAGCTCTATTCCCATCCTGACTACGGGGAGAAAACAGTTATACCCTGTTATATCCTTAACTGCAAATTCCTGGACTGGGTCTCCCAATTTTTGCCCACTACCCCTAGGACAGCTCCCCGTCCCTTCCCCGTGTTCCCCCCACTTCTGAGACCACACCCACGTGCCCCCAGGACCTGGTCACAAAAGTCACCAGTATCCCTGCCAGGCCCCCCGGGCTCCCTCCAGCCACCACCTTTGTCCTGGGCTGTGGGGATGCAGAGAGAACCAGTCCTCTCTGGAGACCCTGGGCACGAGGGAGCAGGACTCAGCAAAGAAGCCAGAGGTTTTGTCCTCAAATAGTTTTTAATAAATAGACAAAATCCACTGATTGATGCGGCAAACTAAGGTCAGAGGCGAGGGGAAGCTAGGGAGGGAAGAGCCCCTGAGTCAGCGACATAACCTCCTCCCCACCCTCTGGGCTTAAGGCACTTTCAGGGAGATAGGTCCTTGGGGTCTCATTATACAGGGTGAATGGGAGAGGGAGGGATTAGGGTCCCTTCTCCCCACTTTTGCACCAGGACACCACTGCCCTCCTCACCCTCCCCCACGACCCATCCCTGATTTACCCCTCTCATCTCACAGCATCCTAAGGGGAGGTTTGGGGGTGGGGGGGGGTGTGGTCCTCACGGGGAGAGAGGTCTGCGCCCCTGAGGAAACAGATCCTGCCAAATCCTGATGGGACACCAGCAACCCAGCCTGCCCTCTTCATCCCCAGGAGCCATCTCTGGGGAAGGGGCGCAGGGGACCCATGGGCCAGGCTGGGAAGGAGGAGGCTAGGCAGTGCCTGGCACAGGTTGCCCATCGGAGCCCAGCTCCGGGTGCCCATCCCCAGCCAGGATGGGGTGAGCATCGGGGCCCTCCCGCCGGGGGCTGCCCCAGTTGTTCCTCAGGATGGTGCCCGTCTTCTCCTCCTTGAACTGCTGCCGGTCTTCCCGTGGGATCTTCACCGCGTGGTACTGGGGCACAGTGGCTTCGGGGTACCGCGCTCGCTTGAAGAATCCCATCTGGAAGAACAGCAGGCCAGACATGAGGAGGCTGCGGGGCTGAGGTCCCTGGAGCAGATGCCCAGCACAGCCCAGCCTCTTGCCTCCACCGTCCCTGGGACAGAAAGAACCAACAGCAGCAGAAAGGGGCTGGCTGGGCAGCAGCTCGTGCAGTAAGCAGCCCTCACAGGTGCCACCGTCAGTGCTGGGTCCCCAGGTTCTCATGGGCAGCAAGAGAAAGACCAGGAGGGGCCTGAGGTGCAGGACCAAGGACATCTCCCTTGGTGCCTGAAAGAGGGGGTTGAAGGTAGAACATCAGGACTGCTGACCCCAAAGGTTTCCACACCCCCAAGATTTTTAAGAGACCCAGTAGCATCCCCTAGAACACAAACAAGAGCAGAGGAAAAACATGGCTTCCTAGAGCCCTGCAAACTCCAGAATGATTCCTCTCAAGCCTCCTACGCACAACCCCTGTGTACCGAGCAGCGTGGCCCTTAGGGCGGGCCCTCTCCTCTGTGAATATGGTAGCCTGGCCCCTCCCTAAGTCATGAACATGCTGGCCCTTACCTACCAAGACAGAAATGTGCCCCTTGCACACTCACACTCAGGACTTCCCAGGACTCCTACATGCTGGACTGCACGGCACCTCCTTGCACGTGTGTCTCTGCACACTCATGCCCACAGAAAAGACATGCACGGCACCTCCCTGCACTCCCCACGTGCTCACAACTCCAGGAGCCCACCCAACCCTTGTGCATGCCCCAGGCTGTGCACACTCACCCTTATGACCTCACCCTGACAACCACCTCCCCTCAGTTCCTGGAACTCACACCACCCTCATGCAATCTCCTTTCTACACCCTGCACATTCCTGGTCCCCTGAATGCTGGGAGCTCGACCTACGCTCACATACATACCCACACACGCGCGCACACGCGCGCACACACATGCTCACACACAACAATTACCCCACGGTCCCTGGACCCCCAGCTTCCGCAGCTGAGGGCTGCACGGCCAGCCGGGCCCGGTGATAGTTGGTGGGGAAAGATGAGCTCTGGCTGTTCCGATGGAAGAAGCCACACTGGCACGGAAGGGAGGAAGGGAGCAGAAGAGGTGGAGGATGGGTCCACTGATGGCTCACATTTGCCAGAGGGTGTGCTTGGTCCTGGGGAGGGGGCGCAGTTCTCCATAGGGCCCCAAGGGCATGCATGGCTCCACATAGCCCAGATGTGGCATGTGGTTCAGGGGATGACCGCTGGTGATGGATGTGATTCTCTGTACTGACACGCGCATGAACGGGCTTTTAATGTGGAGCCCCAGACGCACACGTGATTCTGGCTACACTCTGTGTGTATGAGAATGGTTCCATGTAGAGCCTGGTATGTGGCGGTTCCGAGTTCAGTCCTGGCAACAGTTCCCTGCAGGCAGTTCTCCACACTGGTTGGCTTTCTTGGCCACAGTTTCCTTCCCAGCCTTACCCGCCATGCTCTAGTTAATTCAGACCCCACTTCCCTGCCTCCATGACTTTGCCTCTCATAGTCCTTCTGAAAGGCCCAGACCCACCCATCCCTCTCCCCACATCCAGATCCTACCACCCCACCTTCTAAGGCGCAGCTCCAGGGCCACCAGCTCTCGAGCTTGCCCTCGCCTGAATTCCCACTGCACTTTCTTGACTTAGTCCACTGCCTCGTCCTTGACTACTCCCCTCCCCAACTAGACTATAAAATCCCTGAGAACACGATCTACATCTGACTTATCTCTGAAACATCCAGGGCCTGATAGAGACCCTGGTACACGCAGGGTAAGTGCTCAATGCAGATTTGCTGAATAAATGGGAGACTGGGTGAGAGAACCACACCATGAAAGGCCACCTGCCTGACAGGGGAGCCCTGCGCCCACTGGCGTCACCCTCCCCAAGCCTCACCTTCCACATGAGCAGCACCAGCAGCGCCAGCACCAGCAGCCCGGCCAGTACAGCCAGAAGGATGACCCACCAGGGGACTCCTTCTGCCACCACAGCCACGGGGTCCAGGTATACCATCACTGGGATCTGGGGAGCAAGGGGTTAAGGGAACAAGGGCTGGAGCAACAGGACAGAAGAGCTTCCCCTGATCCACCTCCCCAGCCCGGCAGCTCACCACTGTGGAGGCATCTCTGAGCAGCAAGTTCTTGATGGAGGACTTCACGGTGATGTTGGCTTGGACAATCACTTCCAGGGACTTCACAGCCGAGTACTCCTAAGGGAGCAAGGAAGGAGACCCTCCTCCTAAATGCCCCCATGCCCCCACCTCCCCCCAGCTCCTGAAGTTTGTAAAGGGAATGGTGCCCAACACGGAGGGTGTTTCTGCCTGTCTTGGGTTGAGAGTGTGCTGCATTTGGACAGGAAGGAGGAAGAAGGAGAACTGAGCCCCAGGGCAGGTGTTGGGGAAGAGGATGCCCAGCCCAGTGCCCCAGCCTGACTCTCACCTCCAGGAAGGTGCTGTTCCAGAGGCGGCCCCAGACATGCAGCACAGCTGCACGGTCAAAGCTGTAGAGAGGGCAGCTGAACACCACGCAGCTGGCCGTGCCCCGGGTGCAGTCCTGGGGACCAGGACAGGCAGGGCTCTGAGCTGCTTGGCCCCAGCCCACTGAGCTGCCCAGGGCCCTCACAAACGTGGTCACACAGACACCGTCTACCCAGAGCCTTCCCTCCATCCCTCCATGAGCCCCCATTTTCCCCTGGCTCTTCGTTCAATATCTCTCCCATTTTCCTTACCTGGCTTCAAACTCCCCTCCTCCAAGAAGTCTTCCCAAACTAACCCTGTGGTCCAAAATAGCAGCCTAGCCCAAATCTGGGCTATTTGGCTTTGAAATGCTTGGGGAGCAGGGAGGAGGTCTCTTGACAGCGGCAGGCAGAGTATCTTCCCCAGTAGATGCTTATGTTACCTAATGACAGTCCCATATATTGAGCATCTATCTGCAAAGTACTTATCTCACTTAAATTCACAACTGTCCTGCAAGGTGCATATTATTATCATCCCCATTTTTCAAACTAGGAAATTAAAGTTCAAAGAGGCCAGGTGACCTGCCTCAGGTCACACAGCTAGCAAAGCTGGAAAGAGGTGGAGCAGATACTTGAACCCAGGTCCAGAGTGGGCAAAGCTGCACTCCTTTGCGAAACCCAAACTCACTGAAGGAGGAGGATGCCCCAGGAGCTGCTGGGGGGACAGGGGACTTAGGCCCTTCTCCTTCCAAGCCTGCCCTAAATCCATTTGGCCCAATCCTACCTAATGGCCCATTTGCCTAAAAATTAATGTTCTATTCATCACGCTGCCTATACAGAAGAATGGCCACTTTCGAGCAATTCAAGAATCCTTGGTCAATTTGTCTAAAAGTCATTTTAAGTAAAAGAATCCATTTCAAAGTTCTTATCAAAAAGGGTGGCCTTTCAGAAGAAATCAGTCACCTGGAGAAAGCAGGACTATCCATGTAACAGGGAAACAGCAGTTACACAAGCTCATACCACCCCTGAGGTGCCTTCATTTGCTTTCCACCATGCTCTCAGGGGGGCAGGGAAGCCGAGGGCCCCCAGGAAGGATGGACTGTGGCAGCGGAACTTCCTCCCAGACAGATGCCACCAGAGCTGGCCCAACTGCTGCCCTCCCCCTGCCAAGGTCTCTTTGCCTCTTTTTGCCTCTATTGCCCATCCTTTCCACACCTGGGATTCACCTTCTGCCACCAGGCCAAGCACCCCCCCCCGATCTGTGCCCCCCCCCCCCACTCTCACTGCCAGCGCCATCCTAAAAGGGACCGTACACAGAGTCTGCGCTAATCTGCTCAGCGAGCCCCCTCTGGAACAAAACCGTGTGAAACAAGGAGGAAACGGGGAGGCAAAAGGGCTCGAAAAGGATAGGCTTAATGAATCACATAAATATACTATCGATTTAATTATTAGAACTTTTAAAACCTTCAAGTGTTTTTTGACATTGTGAAAATCAAGCAGGTTTCCTTATGCAAATTGACTTTCTGTCCTAAAAGAATTCAAAAGGATAACAAACAGATCTCAGAGATGGCTAAAACCACCCCCCTATAAAATGTGACCTTTCATACAAACGCAGGGAGAATCAACTGCGTGGGCAACGGGCTATGGTAAGTGCCCTGCTCTGGAGTGAACACTTGGTGGGCACAGGGGAGCTGCGGCGGCGGCAGCTGCTTCACAGGTGTGATGTGAAGTGCCCTGTCACCTTGCCCCCGGTGTCCGTGACCATCACAGTTGTTGACAGGCCACCCGGCACCCTGAAGCTCCCTGCCCTCCCCTCTCCCCGCCATCCTCTGTCATACCCCGTGCCCCACCCCATCCTGCCTGGGCCACATCTGTCCCGCCCTCACCAGGGTGACGTTTTTCTTCTTCTCAGCAGAGGACACTGGCCACCAGGACGTGCTGGGCTCCGGCTGCTCATGAGGCTCCTGCGGCTCCGGCTGCCCCAGCTCCCGCCGCCTCCTGTCCCTGCTGTCCACATCCTGAGGTGGGGGAGGGGCCCAGTGAGGGTCCCTCCAAACGCAGCAAGGACAGGTGGCACCTCCTCCCCAGCACCCTCCTCCTGGCCCCCCAACCAGCCACAGACCCCCAGCCCCATGGCATCCTTCCCAAAGTCTGACCACGCCCCACCCTGCTTCCGCCGCCCCACCCACCCCGCCTAAGCCTCACCAGGTGGAGGATGTTGGGCCTGGGGGAACAGAGTCCCCTCTGCCCCGGCCCCTGCCCGCCCTCCAGCTCCACCCGCATGGGGTACAGCAGCCACTTCCCGTTGGCAATCTCGTGGGGCCACATGATGTTGAGGAAGGCCGAGCCCAGGGTATTGAGTGACTGGCCTTGGTTGGAGACCTGTGGGCACGAGAGAGTGCGAAGGACAGGTTCTAAATCCCCAGAGATGGAGGGGACAGGGCTGCGGGGAAGCATAGCTTCAACAAAGACTCAGGATCCGAGATCCAGGCACCATTCTCTGCCCACCCCAAACCCAGGAAAACCCGGAGTTGTCACCGGGAAATGCGGGGAGGCCCCAGCCAAGCAAGGGCAGGGCTCTGGGGAGAGACATCAGCCCTCCCCCCATGTCCCCGTCCCCCAGCAGAGGCCCCTGGGCCCTCATGGCCTCCCCAGACCAGCAGGTGGGATGTCCAGTCAGGAATGAGCAGGAAATGGTCAACTGAGGCCTCAACACAAACACCTGCACACAGCCAAGGCCCAGGAACTGGGAGAGGTCTCGAACTCGCCGGACCACCAGGCGCCAGATGGGAGAAAAGCCACAGCCCTTGGGACATGTCTCAGCTTCCCCTCTGTGCCAAGAAGGGAGGGACCTCACCAGGCCACTTACCGTAACCTCATACTTGACCTTGCTGCCCACATCTCGCTCAGACTGCATGGCGCTCTCGCCCCGCACCACGCCGGAGAAGAAGAGCTGCTGGGGAATGGCCACCCTGGTGAGGAGGGGTCAAAACAGGGGCTGAGGAGGCCTGGGGCCTGATGGAGGGCCAGGCCAGGTGAGGCAGAGCCCAGGCCTGGGTTTGGGGTTAACGATGCCCACCCCTCTGGCGGAGGTGCCCACCTGGACAGGGCTTACCCCGTGATGGACAGTGGCAGCTCGATGAAGACACGGGCTCGGGCAGAGACCGGCTGCAGCTCCTGCTCGCTGATCCTGGCGTGTGGCAGGGGCAGGTGTGGGCGGCGGGCACAGGCCCCGCCCCAAGGGACCAGGTGAGGACAGCAGAGCCCTTTCTAGGTGGACTTCAAGCCACTGCCCCCACCCTCACCCACCCTGCCCCGCCAGCCTTACGTGGCCAACAGCAGCTCCACCTCCAGCTCTGTGGTCTCAATGGTGATCCCTGAGGTGCTAAGGATGAGGTAGAAGGTGACCTAGGCAAAGTGTGAGCAAGGTTAGAGTCCGGGAGGGCGAGGGCCTTGAGGAGGGGTCAGGGGTGAGAGAGCCGCTCGGATAGGGATAAGGGCAGGTATGCCGACCTGGGCACCTCTCTTCATGGGGTTCCCCAGCTCACACTCGACATGGGAGGCGTTCTCATTGGACAGGCACAGCGGCTTCTCCTGGAGTGGGGACAGAAGGAGAGATCAGCTTGGGTTACTGGAGCCCCCAAGACCCCATCCCTGCCCTGCCCCGGGTCCTCACCGCAGGGTCCAGGGCCCGGACTCCTGAATAGTGCAGAGAGGCAGGGAGGGTGACCAGGAGCTGGGCTTCATGGGCGTCATCCCCATCAGCCTGGGGCTGGGCTGGGTCCGAAGGCAGATTGGTGACCTTCAGCTCCAGGCCAATGACTGGCTGCCCACTCAGTGCAAACAGGGCTGTCGTCCCATCCACATCCCTGGGGGGTCAGATGCCACTCACTCTAAGACCTGAACACCTGCCCCCGCCTCTCCCTCCCTTCCTCCTCCCCCCGCCAGTGCACGCTGCCTGCCCCCACTCCCTGAACCTCTCCTCCCACCCTGGCTCTCCCAAATCTCCGCACACACCAGTCCAAGCCTCAGACTCAAGAGAGTCAAGACTGGGAGTCAGGGGACCTTTGTTTCTGGCCCCAGCTCCAGCACTTACTGACCCTGGGCAAGTAATTTAACCTCTCTAGGCCTCCGTTCTCCATCTCTAAAGTGGGACTAGTAATATTTCCTGCTTCATGGGGTTGTGAAGACTTAACAGTGAGATGTATGTGAACTGTATAATTTTTTTTATATGGTGAAGGATTGTCACTCTCTGCCAGAGGAACCCCTGTGGGCCCCTCACTGCCCTCATCCTGCAAACTTCTGAGCTCTCAGCAGGTCCTCCCCACCTTCCACCTTCCACCCTCTCCCTGCAGGCTCAGCCCCCGCTCCTGCTGGCCCTCCCAAGGGGACTTCCTTCCGTCCCTTGATCTCTTGCCTTCCCACCCCACCTGCTCCCTCGCTCCCCCTCACATGGGCAGAGGCTGAAACTCCGTGTCACTGACACGGGCGCAGAACCGGGCGTGGACCAGCTGCAGATTGCTCTGACACACCTTGTCTTCACCACAGCCTTGCTTCAGAAAGTGGATCTGGGGAGAGATTTGAAGAGGGGGTCATTCCCAGGGGGTGAATGTATCGCCAAGGCATATGGCGGGGTAGAGGATCACAGGAGTAAACAACCTGAGTTCAACCCGCAGACCTGCTGCTTCCTAGCTGTGTGATACCCAGCTGGTCACCTAACCACTCTGAGCTGTGTCCTCATCAGTAAAATGATGGGAGTATTACGATGCCGTGGTAGAGACCAGCAGGCTAGTCCACAGCGAGGCCGCATTTCCTCGGCCTTTCTTGCATGTAACTAAGTCCCAGACTTAGAACGTGAAGAGAAGTAAAAAGCATCACTTCTGGACTGGCCATAAGAACCATACAAGGAACTCCCCGCCCCCCTCCAACTGATGGGGATAGAGGTGACCTGAGGACCTTGGAGGCCACATTTGAACATGGCAGACCCCCACCACCCTGGGCCCCTGAATGACTGCCTGTCCCCTCTGACTAGGAACACATGATAATTTGGGCCATTTTACATCTGCGGTCCACCTGTTACAGCATCTAGAGATATGAAGAACAAGTGGTGTAACATGAAATAATTTTGCAAGCTATGAATGTCACTGGCGAGGGAGTCATGATCCCTGTTCCTCCCAGCTTCTTCTCCTGGGCTAAACCAGAACGCATGCTCACCTCTGTCCGCTGGGTGCTGGGCTGGTGGGCATTGAGGATGGGGGCCACGGGGGGCAGCCCCTGGCCAGGAGCCTGTCGCCGGAGCCGAGGGGTCTGGAGACCATAGGACAGAGTCACCACGATGGCCCGAAGCTTGTCTTTGACATTCTCCTGGGGAAGGGAAAAGATAGACGTGGATACAAGAACAACCCCCAGACCCCAGCCCTGCCCAAAGCCCCCAGCCAGACCTAGGACAGATCCTGAAACCCGGAAGGAGGCTCAGGGAGACGAAGGAGAGAGGTGGAGAACTGGGCTAGCGGGGGGAGAGCAACTGGGGTGGAGAAGGGAGGACAGCCAGGATTTAGGGCTTCGGGGACCAGACGAGAAGATGGAACCTGCCATGGCCATCTCCAGGGCGTATAGAACTTGACAGGAGATGCAAGAAAACAGCAGGTAAAAGAGAGGCCCAAAAGGGAGCCTTCCCAAAAGTCGAGATCTTAGACTGAGGTGTGAGTGTGTTTGGGAAGAAGATGAGAGGAATCCAGGAAAAGAGAAGATGCGATGACAATGACCCTCAGAGGCCAAGGGGTCAGCGTCCACCTGAAGCTGAAGCATAGTGTCTCCACAGACTCGGTCATGCTGGTGTTTCAGCCACACGGTGCCTGAGGCCTGGTGCTTGGGGTCATCTGGGCCACGGCTCAGGAAGGTCACACGGGGCACCTGGCCCCGGAGCCTCCGGTCTGTGTCCCCATCTAACGTGTAATCCAGGGCTGTGGCAGGTGGGAGAGGAGGGGCCGGTGAGCTGCAGAGCAGCTCCAATGGGCCCTTCTCTGCACCCCGGAGTGACCCACCCTGACACCCAACGGGGCGGGCGTGGAGGGGCCTCACTCACCCACAACGGGGCTGTAGCTGCTGGGCGATGCAATGTAGCTGAAACAGACCCTGAGGTCCATGCTGCGGGGACAAAGGCAAGGCTGACAGGCCCGGGCCACACCCCAACCCTGCCCACTCCTTCCCCAGCCCCAAACTGGGCAGACAGGGGAGAACTGGACCCTGGAGGCTCCCCTCCACCCTCCCCTCGGACCCCGCCTCACCAGACCGAGTGGCCACTGGCGCAGTTGGGCTGTTCTAGGTCGATGTTTCTTGGAAGAATAGAGACCTCGTGGGAGACGTGGAGGACGGGCCTGGCCCTGGGGAAGGGGGAGTCCAGGGCACAGGAAACATGAGAACATGAGGCTGGGAAAGAGGGGAGGCGGCAGATCTGGCACTGCAGAGCGGCTCCGGCCTTGGGGAGGGGGAAGCCAGCAGAGAGGGAGGGCTCACCTGAAGAGCACGGCAGTGTCGGCCAGGGAGCCCACCAGCAGGTCCGGGTAGCGGTTCCCATCCACATCCAGGCCGCCCGACAGAGAGTAGCCAAAGCTCTTAATGCCCACAGCCTCGCCCTCCAGCACCTGCGGCACCAGACCATCAGCCTCCCCACCCATCACCTCCCAGCCTCTGCCTCCCCCGCCCTCTGCTGTTGTGCCCCCCAGGTCCCCCAGACACCCATTCCCTCATCCCCACCACTCCCCTCACCTGGGAAGGTTTGACGACAACCCCCAGGCTGCTCCCGTGGTAGATAAAGACTTTCCCATCCCCGTCGAAGGGAGCCCCTACAGCAAGGTCTGCAGGAGTGGGAGAAAGGCAATCAGACCTGGGGGCTGGGGGTGGGAGGCATGAGGTCCAGGCCCCTACTTTCCCTCAGTCACTCAGTTCCATGCCCTGTGTTTTCTATTTTATTGAGAGGCTACTAAGTCCTGGGCACCTTACACATGTCATTTTTAATCCTTTCAGCTACTCTCTGCAGGTATCACTTGCTCAGAAAGGGGACCTGCCCAAGGTCACAAAGCTGGTAAATGGTAAAGCTCAGACAGGAGCCCAGGTTGCTCCTCTCCCTGAGCCCTCAGAAGACCTTCCCCTTGACCTCAGAGGCACTTCCGCACCCCTGCCCCTCACCCCTCCCTCCCCCCCTTCCCCAGCCTTCCCTGTCCCCATTCACACCTGGGAAGCCATCTTGGTTGAGGTCCCCCAGGACAGCCAGACTGATCCCGAACATGGAGTCAGGAGAGCCGCAGAGCCGGAGAGGGGAGACCCCAGCCCAGTGACCCCCCTGGTTCATGTACACATACACGGCACCCCCCAGTTCTTCTTGGCGCTCAAAGTAGTAGGGGGCACCCACTACCAGATCTGTCCAGCTATGGAGAGAGGGAGACAGCCAGTGGAGTCAAGAGGAAAGGCCAGAGGCCCCTTACCCCTCCTAGACCCAGCCTCCCCCAGGCTCCACCCGCCTCAGCCCACTCTCACCCGTCATTGTTAAGATCAGCCACCGCCAGCGAGTAGCCAAAGCCAGAGGTCAGGCGCTCCCCGGACAGCATAACTTCAGGCACCAGGCGACTGGCGCTGTCTTTGCGCAGAATGACCACAGCACCCTTGTGGTTGGCACGGGGGGCCCCTGCCACAAAGCTCAGCTCCTCTGCTCGCACCAGACTCTTCCCCGAGTCGATGGAGAAACCTGGATGGGGGCGACTCACCAGTGAGCTCTCCCCACCAGACTCCCAGCCAGGGTAGGTCACAGGTCCTCCCACCCTGCCCCTCCCTAAAAGGTAGAGGTGCCCTCTGAGGTATCACCACCACAGCTGGACCACTCCTCCTCCCCTCCAGAGGCCCGGAAGCCCTCCCCACCCAGAGACTAAGGTCTGGCACAAGAAGTGCGATGAGGTCAGCCTCAGGGACTGGGGAGGAAGGAGAAAGGCAATGGCTGAGAAGGCCAGGCCGCTGGGCTGGGGGCTGAGGCGCCGGCAGGAGCTGGGCCAGGGCGCCCCCATATGATTCCCTGGAACTGCTCTCCTCTCTGCACACCCAGGAGGCCCCCATCCCATCCAATGCACCTTCTTTGCCCCCTACTCCCACCATCCTGGCAGGAAGAGGAAGACTTCACATGGACGGGAGAGGAGGAAACGGGGGAAATGGGGAAGAGCTTGATTCACGCAAGCTTCTCCCAGGCCTCGCTTCCTCCTCTTCTGCGGAAGGATGCGGATGAGAAAGGAGAGGGACTTACCAACACAGCTGGACCTTTCTCCGCACATGCCCACCATCCATCCCTCAGAGAAAGTCCCCCAGAGGTCTAGCCTCCTTCCTTCCCAGTACAGCCTCAGCCCACCTGGATCGTCCTCCATGGAGACCCCCGTTCACAGCCCCGAGGCTTCACCCCTGGGCCTCTTCTCCTTGGGCCTGGTTACTGGGCTCAGCTCTTGTCTGTAATCTGGGCCCAGTGGGTGTTTCTCTG
This sequence comes from Balaenoptera borealis, assembly GCF_965194805.1. Taxonomy (NCBI): domain Eukaryota; kingdom Metazoa; phylum Chordata; class Mammalia; order Artiodactyla; family Balaenopteridae; genus Balaenoptera; species Balaenoptera borealis. The sequence goes on from NC_138870.1 coordinate 46,620,836, forward strand.
GGTACATGTTGGGGGGCAGGGCAGGAGAGGTGGGGAGGCCAGGCCAAGCCCCCAGGGCCCAGGAGGACGTGGAGGGGAGCTTACAAACCTAAGTAGCTATTCAGGGCCAAGTCTCCGGCTGGTCCTGGGAGCCGGTCAGCAGGGTCCAAAGTTTTATACACCAGCTGGTCAGGGTCTGAGCTATCAATGTTGGTCACAAAGAGCAACCCTGCGGGGGGCGGGGCGGGGGAGACACCAGGGAAGGGACATCCAGAGGAGGGGCCACAGAGTGGGGAGACAGAGGCAAACAGAAAGAGGAAGACGTGGAGAAAGAATACGAGAGAGACAAACAGACCAGAGAGATAAGAATCAGAGACAGAGACAGAGTGAGGGACAGAGACAGAGACGGAAGGATGGGAGCATGGAGAGAGAGGACAAGAGAGGAGCAGAGGGTTAGAGCAGCTCCGGGCCAGGGAGGGGTCCCTACCAAAGTAGCTGTTGGCAGGGACCGGGATGAGGCGGGGGTCCTGCTCCTTCTCACCCCCCGCCTCGTAGGGCCCGTCGTCCAGATGTGCCAGGTCCGCTGAGCCCTGCACACAGAGCTCCACCCTGGCCGTGCCTGCAAGGACAGACCTGTTAGTGCCCAGGGCAGGGAGCAAGGAGCACCCGCAGGCCGGGCGCTAGTTAGACAGGCACCCAGGGAAGCCCCTCCTCTCCTTTCCAGCCCTATCTCCACCCCCTCCCGGCCCAAGCTGCCTGGGGTCCCCCAGACTTGGCATCACACTCACCGAGTGTCAGCCCGGCCAGCGGCAGCGTGCGGAGATGGGAATGGGAGTGATGAGGTGTGGGCTGGTGTGTTGGAGCATGCGGGCCCCGGCTGGGCACGTGGGAGCTCATGCCAGCATGTTGCGGAACTCTCAGCCATGCGGAGGAGAGGCGATGGCCCCATTCGTGTGCGTGCTGGCATGGCTGTGGTGAGAAGCGTGGCAGGGCCCCAGGGCTCCACGGCAGTGAACATGTGGGCGTGCTTGGCCACATGCTGCCCCCAACCCCCTCTCTGAGGTACTGGACATTTTGGTTCCCTTCTCCCCTCCCCAGGGAGTCACTCACCCTTCCAGTTATAGGTTCCCGGGGCCCCAAAGAGGAGGTAGTGGCTGTCGGGGGAGAAGGCGGCGGCCGTGCCCTGCTGGCAGAACCCAAATTGTTCGTGGCCCTGGGGGCGTCCCTCACAGAACTTCCACTCCCCGCCATCCAGCTCATCGCGGATGGCCAGGTCCTGGCTTAGCACAAAGCAGCGACCAATCACGTCCCTCGTCTCCAGGATCTGGTCCACACGCTGCCGCGCCTCGTATCGGTGCGCACAGGTCTGTGGGAGCAAAGGAGAGGGGCTCATTCCACTGTGAGGGCCAGGACCCTGCTTGAGCCACGCTGCCCGTGTGCAGACATTTGGCAGACACTGGTTCACTTGCACACAGGTGCACGCGCGCGGGTGCATACAGGCGTGCACACACGCACAGACACATCTGCCAGCATCACTGGGGCACCGCCCCCCAGCCCAGTGTAAGGCAGATATATAATATAATCCCCTGCCCTATCCTCTCTGCACCCACTTCTTCACCCACAGCACAACTAAGCCAGCACCCAGAACTCACGTCTCCTCGATCCCGCCAGATGGGACTATCCCCAACATGCCCGGCTTGGTACTGCCTCTGAACCCTTCTAAGCGCTGCCACCTCGTCTGCAAAGAACTCCCTCCCTTCTCCACACTCCAAGTGTTGCTTATTCTGGAAATCCTGGCTCAAATCACCCCACCTGCAGGAGTCTTTGCTCTCCACTCCTCCCTTGAACTTGTATGGACTGGGGACCATACCACTCACTTAGCATTAACCATATTCTGCCCCATAGGGACTTATATTACTGTTTGTGCATGTTAGTGATGACACAGAGAGAGAGAATGAGAATCTCTGGAACTATGCAGGAGGCTAGCTGAGAACCAGGCTTTTCCCTGAGTTTACACGTCCTCTCTCAGTAACTAGCACAATGCCTGATGTTTAAAAGGTTCTCAGTGAGTTTGACAAATCAGTGGATGGATGAACGGTTAGACATTTTTAAATTTATAAGGACAGGGACCATGTCTTACACCTTTTTGTATCTCTCTGAGGTCCTCGGAAGCGGACCATCATACCATATTGCCAACCTGAGTTCTGTAAGCACATCTGTGCATATGCACACACCATACACACACACACACACATACACACACCACCCTTGCATAAGTGACAAGAAGTGGTACTCATTGCAATTATATTACTGTTACAGAGTCAAACTGTTTTTCCTTTTTTTAAAAATTAATTTTCATGACCTTTTTCAATAAAAATAGTAAATATTAAAAGTCAAAAAAAAAAAAAAAAAGATATGGTACTCACAACAATCTTGCCCCCAGGTCCCTGGCTCCGAACACTGACTCCCAACCACTGGTTCTCCTTACTCTCCTTCTGCACGTCAGCTGGAGGCGGGACACTGGGAATTAGGGGAGGAAAGAGGAAGCCAAGTCCTCCCCTCCCCTCCTCCTGTGCCCCCCACCCCACCCCCACAGGGCCCTCACCTCCCCGGTCGATGTCCACTCTGTAGCAGTCAGTCTCTTCCAGGCTCAGTGGGCAAGCGAAGAGGCCTCCAGTGCGATTCGCCTGCTGCCCAGGCAGGGCCAGAGCCTGGGGAGCGCCCACCAGCAGCCTGCATGATGGGGCAAGGGCAGGAGTTGGTGGCCAGAGTGCTCCACCTCCCCAGAGCTGCCCAGGCCCAACTCCTCGGTACCAGGCAGAGTGTTGAAGGACTAAGGCAAAGGGCCAAAAGCCAGTTTTCCCATGTCCTGATACGGGCAAATTAACACACTTGGCTGTGCAATCATCACATTACGCATGCACATACTATCTGGATGAAGAACCACATACATAGTAGATACACACACACACACACACACACACACACACACACACACACGCTCACGCCACCCAAGCAGCCTGGCCAGCACTGCTGGTTTGAAAGAACCGCCTGTTCCCAGCACCTGTTCCTGACCAGCCCTTCCTACCCCCCACTCCCTGGCCCCATCCCCAAGCTCTGCCCTCCTCCCCAACCCCAGTTCAGTCGAAACCTTCCAAGAAATGCCAAAAATGCTGGGAGCAAAAGTAACAGCACCATGAGGTGGTCCAGGGACCAGCTTTGCGGGGCCAAGCAAAAGACTAGATATGGGTCCACCTCCCTCACCCTCTCATCGGGGATCCATCAAAGACCCACCGCCCAGTAACCGTGCCAGCCCAGGATTCTATCAGTCACGCCGGCTGGCATGGAGGTAGGGGCAAGTTTCTCTTTCTGTCTCCAATCCTAGCCCCGTTCTCCCCATACATCCTGAATCCCCTTCCCCATCCTTCCTTCTGCTCCCCCGTCCATGATTTTCCCCATTCTGCCCCCCGCCCCACCCCCACCCAGCCTTCTCTCCTACCTCCCCCTCAGACGCTTTCCCAGCTACAACTTTCTTGGCAGGACAATTTTCCATGATCACAGCCAAGGCTTCTTCCCCAGGGGAGGACTGTGCTGGGAATGGAGGCTGCCTGGGTCCCCTGGGGAGGACCCCCAGGCCAGGAGTGAAGCAGAGAGAGAGGTGAGGTGATTGGCACCCAGCTGGCTACAAGGATCTTCTTTTCGCAGAGGGAGACTCAAAAGCGTCAGCAAGACAAACCTCAAGGCCTCTCTCCCCCACTCTTTTCCTCCATCGCCCTCGCTGGGGCGCGAGGCCCAAAACTGTGTGGGGCAATATTGCAGACAGGCATCTGTGGGGCACTGTGCCAGTTCTGATGGGGCACAGAGCCAGTCTCCCTTCCCACAACTCCTCCTCGTCTCTTAGCAGCTGTCACCCCATGTCAGAGCCAATGTCACGAGAGAGGGGGGTGGGGAGTGGAAGGGAAGAGAGCATACACTGGGCATTCTTTAACAACTATTTATTGAGAACCTATCATCTGCCAAGCCCTGTGTCAGGCACTGGTGAGACAAGGAAGTGATATTTATTCAGCACCTAATATGGGTCAGGCCCTAGGCTAGATGCCAGGGATATGAGGAACTAACGTTTATGACTCTCTACTAGGTGCCGGGCACCGGGCTAGGCATGTTACCTGCATTATCTCATTTAACCTGCACAACAATCCTATGTGAGGATTCTTTGCTTCTCTTTCAGATGAGGAAACTCACTCAGAGACATTAGTTGGATGCTGGAATTCAAACCCACATCTGCCTAATTCCAATATCTGTGCCTTTTCCACCCAATGACTGGCCACCTTCAGAAAAGGAAGACAGGGATGAGGAGAGGAGGGTACCCAAGCAGAAAAAGAAACTAGGTGGCATGGCCAACCTTCAGACAAGTCCATGGTGCTCCCACCTCCAAACACAGAGATGGAGAGCCCTTGGAGGACTGGGGCTGCCTCATTCATCTTTGCATTTGCCCCCTAGGAGGTGTCCATATGTGTTTGCTGGACCCACACATTATGCAGACTCACAGAGACACACAGTGTCTCAGCTGGTCAGCGCATAACTAAGCACCAGGAGAAGCTAACAGTCGTGTTTAATGCTCACATCTCCCCTGGAGGTCATGAGTAGGGAGTAGAAAGGAGGGGAGGGGTCCATATGGAGGAAAGAAGCTGAGTGCATAGCTATGCCCAGCCCCACACTTGGTGGAGAACAGACCAGACCATCCCACCTGCAACAAGAGTTCCCACACACAGCCTCTCCAGTCCCTCCACCTCTGCCCCAGCCACACACTCCCTCCTGGCTTCATCCCATGATCCCCAGCCACCCCAGACCTCTGGACAGAACAGTCCACAGATGCAGCCACTGCAGAGAGAAAGGCAGCTAGGAGCAAAGGACTCCCTGGGAGCCTGGCTAAGTGGAGGTGAAGGAGTAGCCCAGTACCTCTGCACTTCTCAATTCCCCATTCACTCCAGGCTCCAACCCAAGTCCGGCCCACTCTGACTCTCTCAATCTGGGTGGCCCTGTGGGGAGGGTGCTTGGCCTGGAAGGTTGGCTCAGCCCGGGGGGTGCTCCAGCCAAGCCTTTGGATCCAGGCTCCCTGTAAGGCACTAAAGCTACGCTCCAGCTCTGTGGATCACCATACAAGAAAAAAGGTACCAACACTTTCATAGCACCCACTGTGGGCCTTGCACTATTCTCAGCATTTTACATGTGTTAACAACTCTTTCAATGCTCACAACAACTCTATATGGTAGTACAGTTGATGGTATTACAGCTGATGGAAATAAAAGAGGCTGAAACCACAGAGCAAAGAAGGTTACACTTCAAAGTCTCATCTGGGGCCAGATTGAAAGACATCAAAATTGGTGAGGTCTTTCGATCAGCGAGTGCTGGGGAAGGTGACCTGCAACCCCAAAGCCAGGGACTTAGCGAGGTATCTGGCCTCTCACAGGCCACGAGACAGCAGAGCGCCCCCTGCTGGAACAAGAGCAGGGTGAGGGGGTCAGGCCCCTCTGGGAAGGCCCCCAATTTGGCTTAGGGGCCACCATCAGAGACGAGGGGGAAATGACAAGAGACCAAGCTATTAAAAATAACCTAGAATTTGCCTGGAAATAGCTCAGAGAGCTCAGCATGTCCTAAAAAGGCCTCCAGTCCTAGAACTCTAGCACATGGCGGGAGGGGGGAGGGAGGGAGACAGAGATGAGGGAGGAAGTAGACAGAAGGCTGAAGAAGAGATGAAGTCAGTAGCTTTCCATTGCTCCCAAAGTTTGGGGGACCGCTTGACCCCGCTCCCTGATGACAGGGATAATGGAAGAAGAAGAATCAGAGCTAGCCCCTCCTCCCTGAGCAGGGAAGAGAAATGAGCTCTCGTCCCTACTCTCTGCCCCCAGGCCAATAGCAGTGGGGAGAAGACAGTCCCAGTGGACAGCACTGATCTCAGTAATGGACACTTAGTGTGGCTTAGGCACTGGCCTAGGAGAGAAAAGTCCCCTGGCAGGAAGGGGTGGGCCGCTTTCTTCCCCTTCCTGCCTCTCTTTTTAAAATCGTATAAGGAGCTGGGGCCAATAGTACAGGAAGCATGACAGTCACAGGCCCCATAAGTGTGTCTTTCTCCTACGGGTCCCGAACTGATTAGAAAATAACCAGAATTGTCCTCTGCCCCTCACTCTCCCTGCCTCTCCCCACTGCTGAGATTCCTGGAGCTGGAAATTTCCTGAGGAGGAGGAAGGGGAACAGCCTGGCCAGCATCCTTCCTGGATCTCTCTCACTGCTGCTGCTGCTACAACTTTGGAGGCTCTGTTTTCTGCCACCCTCTATCACCAAGCCACCTAGTGCAGACTGCCAGACCCTCCCAGGTCCTCTCCCAGCCTTCCTGTGGTCCTGAGCCACAGAAGCGGCAGCCCAGCGTCCCGATGCTCTCTTTCCATCCCATGGCAAATGCCCTGGCAGAAAGTTATTTCTGGAGTCTACCCTCCATCCCTTCCATGGCACCTTCAGCCTCTCTGTCCTTTCCCTCTCCTCCTGACCTAAGCAGAGGCCAAATGCTCAATCTCCCTTCCTGAGGGAGTTCAGCTTCCAGAAGGAGGGGAGCCACAAGCACTGGGACTGGAACAAGAATGCAAGCTGGGGTGAAAGTTGAAAGGAGATCGCTCCCAGCCAAGACAAGAACCTTGTTCTCCAACTTATCCCCAAAGCAAGATCCTGGGTCTCAGACCCAAGACAGGCAAGGCTCCAGGCTGGGGTGTGGGTTATCTGTAGGCAGCCTGAGTCTTGATGGGGTTGGAAGATTGAGAGATGGGGCGGGCCGGGGGGGCACCTGTGGCTCGGGCACGGGGATTCCGCGCGGGTGTGGTGACTCACCAGCTTTGGGGTCCGGGCTGCAACTGGCGATGCAGAGCCACAGAGAAGCCGAAGAGGCTCCCTGGCTCGCCCTCCTTGCGCAGGGCGCCCATCACGTCCAGATTGAAGGCGACAGCCCCTGGGAAGAGCAGTCCGGCAAGCAGGGAGCCAAGAAGGTAACAAATCCCAGGGGCCCCCCATGGATCGCGGCCCGGAGTCCCTGCCATGGGGCGACCCCCGCGCGCGCTCCGGAAGAGCGCAAGGAAATCCGCTCGCCCCCCGAGTCCCAGGTCTCCCGGGGCGGGTCTCTGGTCTCCGAGTCTCGCTGGTCCTTCAGGGGGTCTCCCAGTCTTCCGCCTCGCCACCCCTCTCCCGCCGCTCCGCCGCCCCAGCACCAGCCAGGACAACTGCAGCGGCCGCAACCCCTGGTCCACTCCGGCTCCCGCCTCCGCTCCCACGGGTGGCGCCCCGGCCCCGCCCTCGCCCCGCCCCTCGGGCCCGCTGCAGGTGGAGGCCGCCGGAGTCGCAGAGGGATGCCCAGGAGGGTGGCTCCGGGTGGGAACCCTCCCAGTCCCACCCCACCTCGGGCGCCGCCCCCGCCAGCGCTCTCCCTTTCCCCCCACTCCTGCCCTACCCCGCGAGCGGTGGAGGCGGCGTCTGGGAATGGGGAGGGAGTGAGAAATACGGATAGAAAGGCGCCGAAAAAGAGGAGCGGCGGAGGGCGGGACGGGTAAGAGATGGGAAGTGGATGAGGCTAAAGGACAGTCTGGGAAGAGAGGAATGCAGAGAGAAAGATGCAGATGTGTCCGGTGTGGTCCCTTAATGCTACCTTCTCCCCATGGACACACAGAGCACCTCTGCTGCTGTTTAAATCAAACCATTTCCCACCCGATCCCATCCCACCCCACCTCTCAGAGTCCGGCAGTGGCAACGGCTCTGCTAGACACATACATCTTCAGCGGTCAGAGAAGCAGAGGAAAAGACTGGCGAGAAGAAAGAAAAACTCAGCAGGCCTGGGGAGGGGAACAAAGGAGGCAGGTAGAAAGAAAACTGAAAGAGAAAAGAGATGGTGAAAGAAGGGTAAGAGTTTGATCAACAAGGATGGAATGAAGGGAGAAAACAAGGAAAAGACTGAGGGTGATATAGGAAGAGGAAATTAAGCTGGGGGGAAAGCATGGACTGTCAAAGAAGACCAAAAATGTGAGAGATTGGCCCCAAGAGGCAGAGAGATGGGAAAGATGTCTCCGGCTTCCAGATCCTTCCCAGAACCGTACATTTCCTACCCTCCAAAGGGGAAGGGATTGGAGGGGAGAGGGTCCTGCGCTGGCCCAGGCAGGATCGGGGTGGGGCTTCCCAGGGATGTCCACAGGGACTTGTCCCTCTGCCTCTCCCTTCCCCCCAGGCTGAGACAAAGGCAAAGGGGGGGAGGACATTTTCCAACTGTGCTATTTATAACTCTAATCCAGAAATGGGGCCAAGAAGAGAGATAGGAAATAATTTGACACAACTGGAACCTCACTTGCTGCCACATCCCGTTCCTAGTTCTCTTTCTTACTGGGTGTTGATCTTGGGTATATCCATCTGTCCATTTTTCTCCCTTCTCGCTCTCACCCTCTGGTTTTGTCTCATCCCCAGCTCTGTCTTTATCCCCCTTCTTGTCTCTGTCACTTGGAATCTTTCTAGACTATTTCTCAATGTCTCTAATGTTTCCTTTGCCCCCCAAACACTATCATATCCTTAAGACTCTCTGTTCTCCCTCCCTGTCTTCAAAGCTCCAATATGTGTTCTCCCTAATTCCTCTTCCCATGTTCCCTTTGTCTCTCTTACTTCTTCTTCCAGGATTATACTTAAAATTTTTTAAAAAAAATTTTTTTAAATAGGCTCTCACTCTGCTGCCCAGTGGGACAATCCTTGCCCTGTGTAAGTTACGATACATTTAAAAGTTTAGGACTTCCCTCGTGGCGCAGTGGTTAAGAATCCGCCTGCCAGTGCAGGGGACACGGGTTCGAGCCCTGGTCCAGGAAGATCCCACATGCCGCAGAGCAATTGAGCCCGCGCACCGCAACTACTGAGCCTGTGTTCTAGAACCCATTAGCCGCAAGTACTGAGCCCGCGAGCCACAACTACTGAAGCCCGGTTGCCTAGAGCCTGTGCTCCACAACAAGAGAAGCCACCACAATGAGAAGCCTGCACACTGCAGCAAGGAGTAGCCCCTGCTCGCCACAACTAGAGAAAAGCCCACGTGCAGCAATAAAGATCCAATGCAGCCAAAAAATAATAATGAGAAATTTAAAAAAAAAAAAAAAAAGAAAGTTTGGGCCTCCATTTTTGCGACACTACACTTGTGGCCAACCCCTCCAGGGGACCAGCACACGTCTAAACAGGTGCTGTCCAGGTAATTCAGCAGGCTGGCCCCGAGATCCTACTTTTATTATCCCCCAGATATGCCCTCTCCATTCCTTTTCTATCTCAGAGCCCAGACAATGGAGAAGAGCTGATAGGAGAATGCAAAGGAGTAAAGTCAGGATAGAGCCCGGACTCCTGACTCTCAGCCCAAACATCCGACCGGGGTCAAAATGCCTTCAGAGCCCCAGCTGCCTCTCTCTCTGCACCTGCAATCCTTGCCTCCCTCCATCTCTACTCCACTGGCTCCTGCTAAATCCGAGGCTGAAATCAGACGCCAAGAATCTGCTTCTGACCTCCTCTGCCCAAATATTTGAGAAGTCACCTCACCCACCACAGGAGGAAGGAGCAGGAAAGAAGAGAGAGAGACAGGCCACCCAAAATTAGCCTGGCTATAAATAGCCGGGAAAGGGAGGGCAGGGAACATGAGAGAGTCCCAGACCAGCCTAGTAAATGTAGATGTGTAGATTTTCCCTAGAGGAGAAATGAATCCAGATTGTTGGAGTGGGGAGCAGTATTTCAGGTTAAGGGGGAATGAAGAAGCCAGAGGAATCCAGAGAATGGAACAAGCTTAATAGTCGAATAAACAACCTGCCAGAGAACTTTTGTATTTGAGTTCAAAGTTCGGGAATTCATTAAACTAAAACCAATGCTGGGAATTCCCTGGTGGTCCAGTGGTTAGAACCCCGCGCTTTTACTGCGGTGGGCCCGGGTTTGATCCCTGGTCGGGAAGCTAAGATCCCACAAGCCCTGCAGCACGGCAAAAAAAAAACAATACCAAAACACCAGTGCTGATACTATGTGTTTCCACTAATATAGCAAAACTGTGGAGATGAAGAACAGATTGGTGATTGCCGGGGGACAGGGATGGGGAGGTGGAGGTGTGAATATAAAAGGATAGCATAGGGAGTTCCTTCCTGGGGATGAAGAGTTCTGTATCTTGATTTTGGTGGTGGTTATCGAATCTATCCGTGGGATAAGATTGCATAGAACTGCGCACACACACAAATGAATGCATGTTTAAAAAAAAAAACTGGGGAAACTTGAATAAGGCTTGTAGGCTAGTTAACAGCATTGTACCTATGTCAGCGTCCTGGTTTTGATATTGTGCTACAGTTATATAAGATGTCGCCTCTGGGGGAAGCTGGGTGAAGGGTACACAGGATTTCACGCACTATTTTTTTGCAGCTTCCTCTGAGTCTACAACTATTTCAAAATAATTTCAAAACCTTTTAAAAATTGATGGATTCCAGACCCAGCAAAGACTTTGGCCCTTGTCTGGCAGCCCCTCCCCGCCTCTAACAGCCCTCTTCCCCTCTGACAGGGATCCCTGTTTTTCACCTCCTCCAGATCACACATTTCCCAGCTGCCATCTCTAGCTTAGGAGCAGACACTTCCAGGACACACACTGCAGGGTTAACTTCTCCCTGTACCTCATCTGGCAGCAGAGCCTTGGAGCATATGTCCCAGGGTCAGCCTCTTCCTCCCCAACATACATGAGGATTTTCTCACCCCACCCACTTCTCCAGCACTGGAATCCTTCTGCTAGCCTCTGAATTCCGGCTGGAACCAAAGTTCGAACTATGGGAGTGGCTGGGAGAGAAAGAATATAAACATGATTGAGGACAGTCAGTGGGGAAATGACTTGACCGCTCTGGTCTTCGAGGATCCCAGGGAAACCCCTTGCGTCTTGGGGAGAAGGACTGGGAGGTCACTTCCCACAGTGAGCCATTTAGACTGTCTTGAGGGCCCCTTTTCTTTGAGCACTGGCTTCAGGCCAACATTTGGAACTTGGCCACACCACCAACGGCCCCCTCTTGAAGCCCAGCCAGATTTCCCAGAATGAGAAGCCTTCTCCACTCACACCATGTCCTCCCTCAGTCCTCACCCAACTCCTAACGACTCAGCAGCATCCGGCCCTAAGGCTTGGCCCGGCCAGTCAGCTTGGAGCTTGCTAATTAAAGCTATCTGAAAGAGACCTCAAAAGAACAGGGAAATGAGTGGACAAAAAGAGTATGGAGTTGCATTCATTTATTCTAAGAGAAAAATAATCTGAGTGAGAAATTGTAAGCAGAGGCGGGCAGAAAGAGATTTCAAATTTCAAGTCATTCTCCGGATATTCATGCAGCCAGTGTCCACCTCTACCAAAGGCAGGTGGAGCTGAGTTTCAACCACAGTAGACACTGAGGTTAGACAGTGAGCAACAAGGGCCCAGAAAAAGAGTAGGTGGAGGATGACCCTGGAGAGATCAGCTGGAGTCCTCAGATACAGGCACCCATGTCCTCTGCCCAGCTCTAGGGCAAAGGAACAGCCAGTGTGTGGGAGAGGAGGGCGGGGCTGATGTCCGCAGAGTCCTGGCAGCCTCTGTACCGTTGTGAAATGCCAGGCAGTTGTACCAACGGGGTGAGGGTAATATAGGATGAGCCTGGCACTCTCCGTGAGTCATCCTAATCTTAACAACACAGACTCACCACTGAAACCCCCAACACCAACCCTCCCTCGTTAGCTCCTGCCCTCTGTTTCACGATCCACTTGTCACCATTCTCTGGCACCCCTGCCAACCCCTGCCTTTCTCTCCCAGCTTTGCGAGTGAGGCACCAGGCATCTTCCAGTCTGCCTCTATTTTGCTTGCTCACTGCGGTTGGAAGCGAAAGCCAGAGTGGGGGAGGGCTGGGCCAGGCTGCCCTGCAATGGAATGCTCTCACTCTTCCCACTTCTACTGATCAGCTCCTCTCTGGAGCGGAGCCTCTTCCCGAACACTCCCCCGCTACCAGGATTCCCTCCAACTGATGCCCCACAAGCATAGAGAGGTATAATGACAAGAGACATGGAGCCGTCCCCAAAAGTGCTTCTGGGCCCCCCCCTCCTGGGTTCTCTCCCATGGTTTCTACAGTATAGTACAGTGGTTACACTCAAGCTCCGGCATCAGATAGCCCAGATCTGTATCCTAGCTAGACCACTTATGAGCTCTAGTACTGCACTGCTCTGTACCGCAGATTCTTCCTCTGCAAACTGGGGATGACAGTTATTATACTTCACATGATTGTTCTAGGAATTAAATGAAACAATACACGTAAAGTGATTCACACATGGTAAGCACTCAGGATATGTTGTTAAAGAAGTACACATATAAGCAAAAACACATAAACAGAGTATCCAACGCTTTTTATTCAGAGTTTTTATTTTGGCACTTAATGTTCTGCTTTATGCTGCCACTTAACCATTTCACTCACTAATCCTTTGAAACTTGTACACCTCCCGGGATTTAAGATGCTACTCTGCAAAGAGTTGAATGAACTAATAGTAATCTTCAACTCTGACTCAGAAAATTCAAGAATGTTCTATTCTAAATCAATCAGCGGGACTTCCCGGGTGGAGCAGTGGTTAAGAAGCCTGCCAGTGCAGGGGACACGGGTTTGAGCCCTGGTCCAGGAAGATCCCACATGCCACGGAGCAACTAGGCCCGTGCGCCACAACTATTGAGCCTGCGCTCTTAGCCCACGAACCACAACTACTAAAGCCCGCACACCTAGATCCCGTGCTCCTCAACAAGAGAAGCCACCGCAATGAGAAGCCCACGTATCGCAACGAAAAGTAGCCCCCGCTCACCGCAACTAGAGAAAGCCCGCGCACAGCAACTCAGACCCAACGCAGCCATAAGTCAATCAATCAATCAATCAATCAGCATCCATTTCTCCTCCCCCTGCAAGTAGATGTAATAAAATCAATTTCCAACTATGTAACTGAATCACAAAGTGAGAGAATGCCAAAGTTGGAAATAGCCTTAGATATGGTTTAGTGCAGTGATTCTCAACCTTGGATGCACATTAGAATCACCTGAACAGGGCTTCCCTGGTGGCGCAGTGGTTAAGAATCCACCTGCCAATGCAGGGGACACGGGTTCGAGCCCTGGTCCAGGAAGATCCCACATGCCACGGAGCAACTAGGCCCGTGCGCCACAACTACTGAGCCTGTGCTCTAGAGCCCGCGAGCCACAACTACTGAAGCCCACGTGCCACAACTACTGAAGCCCACGCGCCTAGAGCCTGTGCTCCACAACAAGAGAAGCCAACACAATGAGAAGCCTGCACACCAGAACGAAGAGTAGCCCCCGCTCACAGCAACTAGAGAAAGCCCGCGAGCAGCAACGAAGACCCAACACAGCCAAAAAAATTAATTCATTCATTCATTTAAAAAAAAAAAAAGATCACCTGAACAACTTTTTAAAAAATAATTATACCAGGCCTCCACCCTCAGAGATCTAGTTAATTGGTCTCTGACCAAGGCATATTTTTTAAAACTTCCCCAGATGATTCTAATGTTTAGCCAGGGCTGAGAACCACTGATTTAATCCGATCTTCTAATTTTACTAAGGAGAAAACCAACACCCAGCGTGGATAAGCAACTTGCCCAAAGTCACCCGGCATGTCAGTGCACAGTGCACCAAGAAAGAATGTTGTAATAGCAAGAATATGTTGCTGACGTTTATAATTTTTTCTTGTTGGGGTTAATCCCAGAAGCATTTCTCTTTAGTTCAGAGAGGTGTTATATAATTTACCTTTTACTTTGGCAGCAGCTTATTCTGCTGGTAAGACTGAAATAAATGGGTTTGCATTCCCTAACCACAAAAGGACAGAGATGGAATTGCACATTCACCACACATAGCCAGCCAAATTAGCAAAGCTCCCTAGGAGGCCGCTGGAAGGGCCTAAAATGTTTCTTCTCGACAATGATCACCCAGAGCTGAGGGACTTTGGCGGGGTGGTGAGAAGAGAGAGAGCTGGCAGAGAGAGGAAAGCATTCCCCCCCTAGAGGGAGGAGCTGAGGATCAACTGAAAACCGACCAGAGCTGCCAGGAGGGAACGGCCAGGGAAGGAAAAGAATTTCAATGAGTCCTGGGAGCCTCTGCTCCCGCAACAACCGAACCGTGATGGACAGCCTGGCAACAACAACCCTCCTGGGAGCCTGAGATCCAGAGGAGATTAAAAACTGGTTCTGCAATGTGGGTACGAAAGAAAATTTCTTCCCACACTCACCAAAAGTGAGCTCCCAATAAAGACAGGAGCTCACCTGGCCCTACTATCCCCTCCCTTCCCAGCCAAGATCCTCACTACCTACCACCCCAAGTCTCAAAAGGAGGGCGGTTCCGGGCCTCACGTGACACTGCAGCCACGTGACCCCGGGCCCCGCGGGAGCCGATCAGCTCGTTCCAGTTCCGGGAGCCGGAGGGGGCCGGGCGCGCCCTGCCCCCAGCCCGCCGCGACCATGCTGTCCCGCCTGCTGAAAGAACACCAGGCCAAGCAGAATGAACGCAAGGAGCTGCAGGGTGAGCCAAATATCCAGTCCGCCGTTTTCTCTCCCACCGCGGCCTAGCCTCAGCCCGGAGCCTGGACCTTGAGTAACGGCCCAAATCCAAGGAAGGGCGCAGGCCAGTGGGCACGGGCATGTGGGAGAGGGAATTAGAGGAGCTTTTGGGGGAGTTCCGTTCTCTTGCCAACGGGCCCTGGTCTCTAGCAGCGCTCCCGTCCCCCACGGCAACGCCCCCCACGCTAAGTCTCAGCGGCATCCTAGCCCCGCCCTCTGTCACGGAACGCTGTGCCGATTGGTCCAGGGAGCCGCTCATCCTGGAAATGGGAAGGAACGCTCCTGAAGGGTTGGGGACCCGGCAGAGCTGGGATTCTTGGAGGCCTGAAACCACCGAAATGGGGGTGGGGCCCTTGTTTTCTGAATCCGGGCTGGGAATCCCGGAGTTACCAATCCTAAGGCCAAGACATTGGGAAAAGCGTGCCTGAGAGTCTGGAGTCCTGGGCGCTGCCACAGACTCGTTAGCGTCCCTGGGCGAATCGCTTCCCTTCTAAGGGTACCAGTTTCCTCACCGCTAAAATGAAAGGGCTTGCTTTATGTTTTGCAAGGTCCTTTCAGCTCTGGCACTCTGAGATTAGTTGAAATGTTCCCACAACTAGCAGAATAGTAATGAATGGGTGAGGGAACCTTAAGCACCACCCCTCAGAAAACCAAGTCTCCAGTCTAATCCCTTTTCCCCCTCCACCCAGAGAAGAGGAGGCGAGAGGCTATCACTGCAGCGACCTGCCTGACAGAAGCTTTGGTGGATCACCTCAATGTGGGGTATGAACCTCTTCCCATCAACACCAACCCCGCCCCCCCAAGTTTAGGCACTGGCAAGGTCTAGCCCTCAGACTGCTCTTGAGGGGATGAGATGTCCCGCTCATTCCCCTATCCTCCCCCCACCCAGCTTAACTTTTATGGAGAGAGGCTTGAGCCAGCTCTGACCCCTAACAAGGGCAGGGAGGAACAGCTGCGGTGGTTGGAAAAGCAGCCAGATTTCCCCTTCCCAACAATAACTTCCCTGGTGCTCACAACTTGATGCCATCTGGCCACCTCTCTTCACCCGTCCAAGTCCAGCTGTCACTTCCAGCGGGAGGGAGAGCACCGTCCTTCACCACAACTTCCCAGCCCCTCCTTCTCCACCTCCCACCCTCTGGCAGACCTGGAGAGCAGCTGGCAGGAAAGAGATGACACAACTGGTGAGGGTGAGGGCAGAACCTATGCCAGCAGCCACCTTAGAGCCAGGCTGTCACTTCCCTTCCTTCTGGGTCTCCAGAGACCACCCCTTGCTTTGGTCCTAAGTGAGGATGCCAGTAATGACCAGAGACTTGGGAAGGAGCAAAGAACATTGTCTCTTGACCCTGAGTGACCCAGAAAAGTGGAGAGATGATGATCTGATAGCCAGGCCATCTGTTGGGAGAAAGGAGGCAGTATGATGCCTTCCACCCCAGGGCAAGTCGAATAGCTTGGTTGTGAATTCAGAGACTGAGTCACCCAAGTGAGCCAGGCAGGAACTGTCACCTTCATTGCTCATCACAGGAAGATTAGGGGGAGAGAAGGCTGTGGTTGGGGCCTCTGATCTCCCTTCCCTCCAGGCCTCTCCCTCCACGCATTGTGAATGAGAGAAAGCAAGAGGTCAACAGGGAAAATGAGGATTTCAGGAACTCCCAGGGGAATCTTGAAGCATTGGGAGCACCCTGCTATGACTGTTTCAGCTCCTACCACACCCCGTACCGTGACCCAGCTGTCTCCCAGAGAGAAGGGACAGGGTCTGTGCCTTCCCTCCCTCCCACATTGGCGCCTCCTGGGCTCTGCTCTGTGGTTGGCCCAGGCTTCTCCTGCTTCTCTTCCTTTGCTAGGGGCCACCCCACTTTCAGCTTAAAGGGCAGCTAAGCCAAAGCCAGATTAGAAAGGGTTTTGTGTTGCTGCCCACGGCTCCTCTCATTCCCCGGAAAGGAAAACAAAGGCTCAGTCTATCTCAGCCCCTGTCAGGTGTCCTTCCCACTCTCTGGACACCCCCTGCCCGTCCCCTTGTCCCCTCCAGTCCCCACAGATTCCAGTGGGTGGGGGCAGCGGATGTGGAGTCTCTCAGCTGACCCAGAGCTCTGGGGTGGGGAATGAAAGATTTATCAGCCAACAAGGGGGAACAGTTATTGCACAGTTATTGCGGGGGCGGGGGTGTGAGTGGGGGGGGGTGGGGGGTGGGGTGGGGATAGCAGCCTTGGGGCAGTAATGTAACTGCAGGCAACCGTGATCGAGGAGAAAAGAAAACCTGTTGCCTAGAGCAGAAGGGAGAGAGAGAGAGTGTGTGTGTGTGTGTGTGTGTTCGTTCATCTGTGTGGGCGAGAGGAGAAGGACCGGGAGAGAGACAGAGCCAAGAAGCAGCCCTTGGGATATCTTCCCTTGACCCTGAGTTCCTGGGGAGGGGGTTGCTCTCCCATCCCACCCCAGATTCAGGGAGGAGCCCAATTTCCCTTCCCAACTTCTCACACAGATCCCTGGCCTTCCAACCATTGCCAGATGTGTCCCTGTCGCTGGATTTCCCAAGCTTCCCCACGCCCCCTTTTCCCTCCCAGCTTCTTCCTCAGTGATACCCCCCAGCCCCACCAGGTTAACCCTCCCTTTTCTCACCCAGCTTCAAGAACTCCTCTGGGAGTAGGAAGTGGTATGTTTCTGGTCAGCTCCCAGCTAGGCTCTCCTGGGAATCCTGGGAGTGGAAGGAAGGGACCGGGTTCATTTGCATGTACTTTGTAGTCATTTGCCTCATATCCAGGAATGGCCAAAATCACACGGTTTTCTCCAGCCTGACTCCTGACTGGCCTCCCACTCTGGCAGTGGGGTATCAGTTCTGGAGACCACTCCCCACCTGCTGGGCGAGTTGACCTCCTTCCTCCTCCAACCTCTAGCGTGGCCCAGGCCTACATGAACCAGAGAAAGCTGGACCATGAGGTGAAGACCCTACAGGTCCAGGCTGCCCAGTTTGCCAAGCAGACAGGCCAGTGGATTGGGATGGTGGAGAACTTCAACCAGGCGCTCAAGGTAGGCCACGCTCCCTATGTCTCCAGCCACATCCTGCGCCCCCATCGGCTGCCTCCAGCGGGGTCACCTCAGGCCTGGGGTTGAGGAGGAAGTGGGGATCGTCCCAGAAACCCCAGAAATCTATGGCCCCAGTGTCACAGAAGCTAGAGAAGTAAAAGCAGCTGGTGGGTCCACACAAAGCCGTTTCTAGGGGATGGAATGAAAGTGCCCCCATCCATCCCCTAGAGCCACACCCCGCCCACCCTGACTCCCGGGCTCCCGCACCCCACCACCACCTTGCAGGAGATCGGGGATGTGGAGAACTGGGCTCGGAGCATCGAGCTGGACATGCGCACCATTGCCACCGCGCTGGAGTACGTCTACAAAGGGCAGCTGCAGTCGGCCCCCTCCTAGCCCCACTGCCCTCCCCTCCCCCACTCCTCCTACCTCCCCCCAGGCGGGCAGGAAGGAGGGGGACAGGCTATGAATAAAACACAAGCCTCCATGTCTCTGTGTTTGTCTCAAGGAGCTACTAGCTCAGTGTGGGGGGTAGGAATGGAAGGTTCGAAGGCTCTTCCCCTGAGCGATGGTACCTTTTGGGTAGAGGCTGGAACTAGCTTCCTCTTACAAGCTCAACTCTCTTCTCCTCCTTGGACCTGGTACCTGACGCAGGTACTGTTGGGTAAGCAGAGGGTGGGAGTTTCCCACCCCTCCCCAGAGAAGAGCAGGGGGCCCTGTCCCAAGCTTCCTAACCCAGGACTTCCATTTCCCGCAGAGGAGAAACAAGACAGGGAGCAGGCCTGGTCCAGCTCTGGCTCTCTGCCTCTCCACGTGCTCACGGCCTCTCCCAGCCTGGTGCTAAGCAGTGTCATGAGTCTGGACCAGTTGGGAGATTAATTCTTGGGCATGGGAGCACTTCAGGGCAGGGAAGGGGGAGGAATGACAGGTCCAAGGTCACCAACAGAGAGGGGCAGCTGCCATCCTTGACAGATCCCTCCTCTTAAGAATCTGTGACAGGACTTCCCTTGTGGCGCAGTGGTTAAGAATCCGCCTGCCAATGCAGGGGACACGGGTTCGAGCCCTGGTCCGGGTAGATCCCACATGCTGCGGAGCAGCTAAGCCTGTGTGCCACAACTACTGAGCCTGCGCTCTAGAGCCCGCGAGCTGCAACTACTGAAGCCCGGGCACCTAGAGCCCGTGCTCCACAACAAGAGAAGCCACCACAATGAGAAGCCCGCGCACCGCAACGAAGAGTAGCCCCCGCACAGCAACGAAGACCCGACGCAGCCAAAAACTAAATTAAAAAAAAAAAAAAAAAAAAGACTAAGCCTTGTGGAATTCAAAAATTTAGAAAAAAAAAAAAAAAAGAATCTGTGACAGAGGTGGTCAGGAAGCCCCACTGGAAAAGAGAGCCAAGCAGGGCACTGGGCACTTCTGGCCTGTACCAAGCCCTGGCTTCAACCCACAGGCCTCAGCTTCCCTGGCTCCTCCTCCTCCTCCTCCACCCCGCCCCACACGCACTTAATACGTCTGGCACCCAGTCCACCTGCCTCGGACTTTGGCCTCAGTGGTAGCTAGTGTGGGAGCCTGGGAAGCCCTGGAGCAAAGTTTCTCAAGCAAAGCAAAAGAAGAAACTTCAGGTGTTGTAGTGCCTGCTAGCTTTCCCCTGAGAAGGTAAGCAGGGTACTGGGAGCTCGGGGGCTATGAGAAGACAGTCAAGATATTCATGTATTGATAACTCAAAGCCTAAAGCTTTATCATGTGCCGCCTCGCACTTTATCCCCTTTGATCCCCCGCAGGTCCCAGGTGGGCATGCTGGGTGTTAGCCCCACTTGGTAGATGAGAAAACAGGTTCAGAGACACAGTGAGGTGCTCAGCCTCACACGGTAAGCTTGGAGCCAGCAGGACTAAAATGCAGGGGCTCCGTGTGTGTCTCCAAAAACAAGGCCCAGCTGGTTTAGCAGGAGGTAAGAGGTGATAAACAAGATCCCTCTGCTCCTGTGTGGCGGGTCTGCACACAGGACCCAGCTCATCTGGTTTTAGTTGTTACCCACAGATACAGGGTCTGCCCAGATCTTCGCTTTACTTAGATGAACTGTAGTTTGCCAGTTATCTACCAAGCAGATAATTTCTTAGTCTGCTCAAACCAGAGACTTCCAGCTAGGGGGAAGGTATGAGGGGCGAGGGCTGGTGGGCCAGAGTAAGCTAGACAAGTCTCCCTGCCCAGCCTCGGCTGCCACCTGCAGGTCACGTGGGGTCCGGCCATGTGGCTGCCTCTGCTTCTGGGAGTCTCGCTCTGGGCAGCACTGTGGTTGCTCAGGGACCGGCAGAGCCTGCCCGCCAGCGATGCTTTCGTCTTTGTCACCGGCTGTGACTCGGGCTTTGGGCGGCTTCTGGCACTGAGGCTGGACCAGAGAGGCTTCCGAGTCCTGGCCAGCTGCCTGACCCCCTCAGGGGCAGAGGACCTCGAGCGGGTGGCCTCCTCCCGACTCCACACCACCCTGCTGGATGTCACAGATCCCCAGAGCGTCCGGCAGGCAGCCAAGTGGGTGGAAACACACGTCGGGGAAGCAGGTGAGTATGGCAGGGGGCCACCGGGAACGGGGCGTAAGGTGTGCACTCGCAGGGGCTGTGGGAAGCTAGAGGGGCTGCGGGGGAGGAGCAGGGCTCAGATCCTCCCGGAAAGGAGAGGGGCCATTGGAATGCCTCACCTACCCCGTGCCTGTCTCACCTCCCCACAGGGCTTTTTGGTCTGGTGAATAATGCTGGCACGGCTGGCATCATCGGGCCCACACCTTGGCAGACACAGGAGGATTTCCAGCGGGTGCTGAATGTGAACACACTGGGTCCCATCGGGGTCACCCTCGCCCTGCTGCCCCTGCTGCGGCAGGCCCAGGGCCGGGTGATCAACATCACCAGTGTCCTGGGCCGCCTGGCAGCCAGTGGAGGGGGCTACTGTGTCTCCAAGTTTGGCCTGGAGGCGTTCTCTGACAGCCTGAGGTGAGGGGTGCCGGGCCCTGGTCCCAGTCCAGCGGGAGCCCACTCAACAAGCAAATTAGCATCTGCCCTGCAGAGCTGATGAAAACAGCGCGTGGTGCAAACTTAGAGACAGTTTAGGGCTCGAGTTTGTGGGTTCAAATCCCAGCTTTCTCTCATGTGAGCTTGGTGACCTTAGGCAATTACTTCTCTTTTCCCCAGTTTGTTCCTCCTCTGTTAAATCAGGATGAGAAGGCCTGCCTCATGGGTGAGTAAAGTGAGGTACATGTGAGGCCCCAACAGAGCCTGGCACATAGAAAATGCCCCCAAAAGCCCGTTCTCATCTTATTAATGTTATTATTACTAATAACAACTATTACTTACCACGAGCTAGTACCTCTACTGAACACTTTCTCATTCAGTTCTCCCAAAAATCCTGTAAGGGTAGGTGTTAACACCCTTAGGTAACATAAGTTACCCAAGACCACATGATAGTTAGTGGGAGCGCTGGCACGTATTCCCCGGGTCTGCTTGCCTACAGACCCTGGTCATTACATTCTCCTGCCCCTCATCTTTAGACAATAATGTTCGAAGTCCCACGAGAGCACAAGGGAGACTTAAGGATGACACAGGAACAGAGTTCGATTCCCCCAAGCTGGGCCCACCTCCTGAAGGAAGTCTTCCTCTGTCACCATCACTCAGCAGATAACGTCAATATCTACTTTTGTCCCTATGCCTCAGTCTTTTAATTTTCCAATCAGCATCACGGAACACATACTCTATACTTGGACTTCTGCAATCTCCCGCCTTCCCCCAGCAAATACCAGTCTACACCCTCCATATCCAGCACTTGGGGCTCAACCCTGTGTTTTGGGATCTAGGGAATGTGTTCTTCCAGTTCAGGAGTCGGCAGATTGTGGTTCTCAGGCCAGATCTCGCCAGCTGCCTACAAGCTAATAATGGCTCTTACATTTTTAAATGGTGACACTGTAAATGGTTATATAAGTAGCTACATAATATCATTAATTTTAGATCTGCAATGCGAAAAATATTTACTGTCTGGCCCTTTAAGAAGTTTGCAGGTCCCTGCTCTAGATGCTAGAAGAGAATACAAAGGAAAACAAACCTCAAAAATACCTCCTTCCCTCTGCCCCACTTGCCCCTCATCCCAGGGCAGCGGGGATATCCCTTCCTGTCATGACCACTGACCCTGTGATGCTTTCCCATCTTAGCCTCCCTACCCATGTCCCTGAAGTCCTCTCCCTATAAAGACAAGAACCCAGAAACCTCCCGCTGCCCCCACTCCAGGCGGGACGTGGCTCCTTTTGGGGTACGAGTCTCTATCGTGGAGCCTGGCTTCTTCAGAACCCCTGTGACAAACCTGGAAAGTCTGGAGGACAACCTGCAGGCCTGCTGGGCACGGCTGCCTCCAGCCACACAGGCCCTCTACGGGGAGACCTTCCTCACCAAGTGTGAGTGATGATGGGCCCACGCAGGGGCATATGAAGGGAAATGAGAGTGCCACAAAGGCCAGGCCTGCACCAGCCTGCTGGGAGGAGGTGGGTAGGGCAGTCAGGGAAGGGGTGAGGGTGAATGGGATGCCATAGGAGAACACCCAGGCCATGTGCAACCTGCCCACTCCCCAAACTGGGGAGGGGACTGAGGACCCCTCTCACCTCTACTGGGCAGCAAGCCCCAGGACCCAGGAGATAGGGCCTGAGGTAGGCTGGAACGGGACAGGGACACTGATTACAACCGTCCGCTGGGCTGCAGATCTGAGAGTGCAGCAGCGCATCATGAACCTGATCTGTGACCCGGACCTGACCAAGGTGAGCAGGTGCCTGGAGCATGCCCTGACTGCCCGTCACCCCAGAACCCGCTACAGCCCAGGCTGGGACGCCAAGCTGCTCTGGCTGCCAGCCTCCTACCTGCCAGCCAGCCTGGTGGATGCTGTGCTCACCTGGGTCCTTCCCAAGCCTGCTCAGGCGGTCTACTGAACCCAGCTCTCCAGCAAGAGGTTGTTGTTCAAGGCAAGGACTTTGATTTATTTCTGTCCCCCACCCTGCACTGCCTGGTACAAAACAGGCACTCAATAAATGTGTACTGGGGCTTCCCTGGTGGCACAGCGGTAAAGAATCCGTCTGCCAATGCAGGGGACACGGGTTAGAGCCCTGGTCCGGGAAGATCCCACATGCCACGGAGCAACTAAGCCCATGCACCACAACTACTGAGCCTGCGCTCTAGAGCCCGCGAGCCACAACTACTGAGCCCGCGTGCCACAACTACTGAAGCCCGGGCACCTAGAGCACATGCTCTGCAACACTAGAAGCCATGACAATGAGAAGCCCGCACACCGCAATGAAGAATAGCCCCCGCTCGCCACAACTAGAGAAAGCCCGCACGCAGCAACAAAGACCCAACAGAGCCAAAAATAAAAAATTAATTAATTAAAATGTGTATTGTTCAAAACAAAACAAAACGCACTGTAGGTGGGCAAAAATGAAGGTGCCCAGTGGAAGACCCCATGTAACTCCTAACTAACCTAGGCTGACATCCTCCAGGGTCTCTGGCCCATTTAGTACCTGCAAAACAACCAGCACCCACTGGGGGGCGCAAGGGGATTGTCTTGCATCTGTAAGGCATCTTTGAAGCTGCACCTGGAGGGGTGGCCACTAGAGGGCACTGTTGGATGTTTCCTTTCTACCTGGAGTAAGGTTGAAATTCAGTGTTTGGAGTGGGAATGGGGGCATGGGGAGGTGATGAAGAGGGGTCAAGGCCAAGCTGGGTGGTTTTCATGGGAAAAAAGCCAATACCCTCTTAAATTCTTCTGTTATCTAACATAAGTCAAGAAGGATAGACACTGGCCACACAGGTGTAAAAGCAACTTGTCACCATCCTGAAAGGAGCCAGGCCCCCTTGAGGGTCAGTGTGGCAAGGAGTTGCTGGGCCCTCAGAGGTGGGCAGAAGGCCAGAAAGAAGATGTCGACAGTGGACGTGGGCTGGTCTCTCCCAGGTAGGACCTTTGTAGAGAATCCCTTTGACGTGGGAAATGGCTTCACAAACCCTTCAGCACTGAGCCTGGTAGCACGAGACTAGGAGACAGGGAGGGCAGTGGGCCTCAGCCTCCTCAGGATCCCCACTTCCACTGCCAGCCCAACGAACGCCTTCAGCACAATCCTCCTTTCCCCCAGACACCCCAAAATAGGCTTGCCTTTCCAGAGGTGCAAACAGAACAAGGTCCCAGAGGAGAGGAACATGGATGAGGAGGGGGAAGGGATAAAGTATCACTCTTTAAGACAAACTGAGACTCTCTCTCTTTTCGGTCTGAAAAAATAATCCGTTTAATTGAAAAACCTGGAGTATACTACCCACTCCCCTGGATGAGGGGGCTGAAGAGACTAGACCCCCTACATCACCTCATAGCCACTTCGGATGCTCTTCACAAGGCAGCAGGCAAAGATGATACCCAGGACCTAGAAAGAAAGACAGAGATGGGGGTGAAGAGGAGTCAGGAAGGCAAGGTACCCAGGACCCACCCAAGAGACCCCAAACACAACCAGGGCTCCCCTCCCCAGGCCAGCACCTCCTGCTCAGCACCCTCCCACTGCCCCTAGATCCCAGATGCTCAAGGGCATCTCTCACCTCCACAAAGGCAATGCCCAGGGCTGCTGCAGCCACCACCACCATTTTGTTCCTCAGCCAGCCCCCGATCTTCTCCACACAGCCCTGAAGGGTGGCAGGCACACAAGACACCATCAGAAACTTCCCACCCACCTTCCTTGGACCCCCTGTCTCTCCCCCACCCTCTGTACCTTTCACCCCACCCCTAGCATTCCCAAATTCCCTCCCCATCCCTGACGCCCAACTTCCCAGAGCCCCAACCCTCTCCACCTCCACCCCGGGTCCCTCTTTCCTCCTGAAACATTTCCCAGCTTCCCCAAGTCCCCTACTATCTCAGCCCCCTCCCTACCTCAGTATGGATATCCTCCACGTTGAAATTAATCCCACAGCCCTGAGTGACATTGACACAGCAGGAGTCAGGGACTCGCTTGGTCACGATCAGGATCTTCTCCCAGTCTGTGTAGTTAGCCGCCCCGCAGCACTTAAACTGCGGAAAGATATGGGGGGAAAGGCTGTTAGGTGAACCTCCATCTTCAACATGGAGATGAGAATCTCCCTCCCCCATTACCCCTGCTCCCAGCAACCCCACTCACGTCTTCCTGCATCCTGTCCAGGATCAATGCTGTGTGGTTGTTTTTGGGATAATTCTGCATCTGCTGCCGGAAATCCTTATTAAATTCTGATATCACCTGGGAGTAGGGAGGAGCACTGTTGAGGCCAGAATTCAGGGCACCTGGGTCCCAGAGTATCCAGACCTCTGAGGCAAGGCCCTCCCCTTACTCCCTGCTTACCTTGTCTCTAAACACATAGCCAGCAATGGCTGCAGCCACCTCCACCAGCATGATAAGGGACAGGAAGATGGCAAACTGCAGATGCAAAGGACGGGAGTCACGTTTGGAGTCTGGGTGAGAGGGGCCTGCTGGTCTCGGGAACATTCACCAAGGTTTCCCTCACCCACCCACCCTGACAAGCCCCCTCCAGAGAAATGCCCTTCCGCAGTCCCAGGCACCCAGGCTGGCCCGCACCCACTCACCGTGATCATAAGACAGTAGTTCTCCTTGCAGGCTCCACAGCAGCCCACGAAGGCCACCAGGAAGAGGAAGGCACCCACTGCGATGATGACCACGGGCAACAGGGAGCCAGGGGTGGCCCCCGGGGTGATGGTCTGATTCAGGACGAGCTGGGCCCCTATGCCCACGGCGATCAGCCCCACTGCAAAGGCCTGGGAAGAGGGCAGGTCACGATTCAGAAGACCCACAACCCATCAGCCCTCCACGGTGGAGGGTGGCGGGTGCACCCAGGACACAGGCGGAACCGCGCGCCAGAGAGACCGATTCTCACAGCTCCAGGAAACTTTTGACTACGGGGGACAAGGAGGACGCGTCCTTGCCCCACAGTGAGGGCTGGGAAATTGTTCAAGGCTCTCTGGGAGAAGGCAGTCAGGAGGAACCACGCCTTCCTTCAAGCAGCTCCTCACCAAAAGCAAAAAGAGAAGTTCCCAGAAAGCCTTGACCCCAAGGCACATAATCCTAACAAAGAGTAGTGCTTCCTTTGAGCCTCTTCCTATGGGCCTCTAGGGCTCCCAGAACTGCTCTCTCACTATCCTCCAATGCCCACCACATCCTCATCAGCCGTGACTAGGGTTCCTCAGGCCAACTAGGCCAGGGAGGAGAAGGGAGGAGGAAAAGGGGGTAAAAGTAGCCTGCCCCCTCCTGGACAAACAGTAGCCTCTCCAGCCAGGAGCCCAGGACAGGAGCAATTGAGGTGGGCAGAGCCCTTACCCACCCCAAGCAGCGGGGAGGGGTGATGAGGGAATGGCGAGAAATGAGGGAGTGGAGGGGGTGAGAGGAGGGTGGCGATAGCATCAGGCGGTTGGCTGGTTGCCCCACTGCCCCATATCACAAGAGATTGGGTCACCAGACAGGAAGGGCCCGGAGGGGTTACGGGGAGGGTGGCCGGCCACTGTCGGTCCAAACCAGCCTCAGAGGTTCCTAAAAGCTGGAGGAGGAGAGGACGGCCGCGCTGGCCTCGGTCGTTCCCCGGGCTTTCCTTCCACATCTGGTCCCCAGCTGCCTTCATTCCTGGCCCCTCAGCCCTCACCACTCCGGAGCCAGATCTCCCCGCACCCTGCCAGCGCGCCCTCACCGTCCCCGCTCCCCACTCACGCAAAAGGCCAACAGAAGAACGTAGAGCAAGAACTTGACACATTTCATTCCTCCTTCCACCGCCATGGCTGCCTGGCCTGGGGCAGAGGGGACGGCAGGGGGATCAGAACCGGTCGAGGGGGGATCTCGGCTTCCGAGCTCCCTGCCGGCCCTCGAAACCTTCCCTGCGGGGCCCCCATTCCCGGCCCCTCCCACCCGGAAACCCGCGGTCAGATCCACGTCTCCCAGCCCCCTCTTCTCCCCGCAGGAGAGGGGCGGGGGCGCCCGCCGCCCAGCCCGGACCCCGCCCCGCCGCCTCCGAGGCCTGGGACCCAACCCAGGGCGCCGGCAGGGGCCGGGGCCGGACGCCCAACCTCGGCCCTCCAGCCCCCAGGCGTTAAACAACCCCTCCCCACCCAACTAGTCACGAAAAACAGTCCTCAGCCCCAGCCCGACCCCCAGGCCCTTTCCCCTGGGTTCTAACCACCGCCAAACAGAAGCGCGGCCGGCGCCCCCCCGCCCCGGGCCTCCGGAACTTTGCAAAGTTGCAAGGGCCTCGGGAGCGGCGGGGAGCGCGGCGGCTCTTCGGAGACCCGGGGCAAGCCCCTCCCCACCCCACGCGGAAACCGGCGCGAGCCCCGCGGCCTCACCTTGGCTCCCCGAAGCTGTGCGCTGCTCTCCCGCCGCGGTTCAGGGGCTCTCTAGCTGCGCCCCCCGGCTCTGGCCCCGCCCGGCGCACGGCCCCGCCCCGGCTCCAGCCACAGCCCCCTCCCCCGCCGAGTGGCCCCAGCCTCCCTCATGTGACGCGGGAACAGCTGCGGCCTGAGTCACCCAGCCCGCGTGGGGAAGGCCGAGCCCCCAGCCCGGTCGAGGCCACGTGGCCCCTACCCGTAAGACAGCGCCCACCCCCGCAAAGAGAGAACGCCCAGGGCAGGACCTCGGGGTGCCTGGCGCCCTTCTGGCGCCGCCAGAAGGGTGCTACCTCGGGGTAGGAGAGCGGGACCCGGCGCCGCCAGGTTCTCTCTGGCTCAGGGAAGCGGAGGAGACGTGTGAGAGCCAAAGGAGGGATGAGCGGCCCGAAGTTACTCTCTGAGCGCCCGGCCGGGCGGCAGAGCTGAGTCGAGGTGACAAGATGGTCTTCAAGAGGCCTGCATCCTCCACCCAGAGCCCACTCCCTTCCTCTCGCTCCAACTCCGTTCCACCCCTTCCCCGAGTCAGCAGAGGGCGCTGCTGGCTCTCTGGAATCGGGTAGGGGCAGAATAAACTTTCAGAAAGTCCCCAGCCTCACACCCTGGGAGTCCCCCAGCGTCCTAGAGTGGGTGTTCCTGTCCCTCTCTCTTAGTCCCTTCTCCATTTTCTAGGGCTCCTGAGTAGTGAGCCGAGAAGTGGAGGAAGCCCTTCCCAGCACCATTCCACCCAATCATGGCACGTCAGAGTCAGGTCCCTCCCTCTGGGAGAGGATTGCTGAGGTCAGCTCCCACCCCTCCTGGATCAGCCTGTTAACGGTGGAGGCGTGGGGAGGACACTAAGGCGGGCATGGGATATATCCCCTGGATTTCCCCATCCCATCCTAGCGGACAGCCGAGAGGGCAAGGCCAGGAGAGGACTGGAAGGTGAGGGGGTGGTCTCAAGCTGCCTCCCTCCCTGTGGGCCATGGTGGTCCCAGAAGGAGCTGTGTGAACAAGCAAAGGACAGAACCAACCACCACACCCCTGCCCCCCTGGCCTGGACCCCACCCCTTACGTTCTTCTGGTCCTGCCTGAAGAACCGTTTCCTGAGCCTTCGGTACGTGTACACAAGGAAGGAAACTGTAAGAGCAGAAGGAAGGAGATCTGGGTTGGGCTGAGAACCAGTTTCCAGGATCACAATCTTCCAGCAAGACACACCAAGCCCCTTCTGGACTTTGCTTCCCAGTTATCACGGCAGGCAGGCTGTGGAGGAGGAGCAAAGATGCTGAAGAAAGGAGTATTCATCTGTTTCTGCCAGGCACGTGCCGGGCGCAGGGCCAGCGAGGTGAGGCAATTGGTGGCCCTGTCCTCTGCCAGCAGGCAGAACCGAGCCCACACTGTGAACAGAGGCAGAAACCCCTGGTGGCAGCTGGATGAGCTCAGAGGGAAGGACAGGTGGTGCCTCTGCCCCAGAGAAGAAAGAAAAAGAACGGATTTCACAGAGGTGGGTGGTGCGCTCCCAGGTGACCTTAGACAATAAAAGGGTAGTCGCTCCGTTCCAGGGACAAGGAAAGGGCCAAGTGTAAAAAAGGAGTAGTTTTCAAAGTCCATGGGGACTTCGGTGGTCCAGTGGTTAAGACTCCGAGCTCCCAATGCAGGGGACCCGGGTTCGATCCCTGATCAGGGAATTAGATCCCACATGCATGGCGCAACTAAGACCCGGCGCAGACAAATAAATAAATAAATATTAAAAAAAAAAAGTCCATGACACATTGGGGTTGGCCAGCTCACAGGGCTGAGGAAGGATGTGGTGACAGATGGAAGTGGGGGAAGGTGGTCTGAAGTCAAGATGGAGAAACTTTAGCTACCTAACCACCAAGTATAATGCTTGGTCTTTGACTGAATCTTTGCCTGAACAAACTGACTGTGAAAGACATTTTGGGAACAGCTAGGCAAATCTGAATATAAACTGAGGATTAGACATGAGAAAATAATTTTGTTAGCCGTGATGATAGTATGATTATATAGGAAAATTATTTTTTAAAGATGCATACTAAAATATTTAAGGGTGAGATGTCCTGTCTGTAATTTATTTTGGAATACTTCATAAAACAATAGATGAAGCAAAAAAAGAAGACAGTCTGGGTGACAGGACTGTTGAGAACCTAGTGGCTGTGTGGGGTGTGTTCTAGAGGCAGAGGGGAGAGAGTGAACTCTCTTGGGATTGGCCCTACCGTGAAAGGAGGGATGAGTGCCTGGAGGGTAGCTGGCACATCATGGTCCAAGGGAGAGCTGATGAAGGCCAGAACCAGGGAAAGGAGGGGAAAATCCTTGGAAAGGCCCTTCAGAGGGAAGATCAAAGAATGGGGTGACTGCTTACCTGTGGGAGCAGGAGAGGAAGTGGGAAGAGTCTGAGATGACTCAGAGTTTCCAAACCTGGACGCCCAGGGGAGAGGTGGTTGTCACCCAAGGCAGGAGGCACACGAGGGGCAGCTGCGTGGAGATGTCCCACCTGGAATTGGGGATGTGAAACTCGGGAGGGAGGCGTAGTCAGACTGGAGATAAAAAGTGATTTCTAGGACTTCCCTGGTGGCGCAGTGGTTAAGAATCCGCCTGCCAATGCAGGGGACACAGGTTCGATCCCTGGCCCGGGAAGATCCCACATGCCGCGGAGCAACTAAGCCCGTGCGCCACAACTACTCAGCCTGCTCTCTAGAGCCCGCGAGCCACAACTACTGAAGCCCACGTGCCACAACTACTGAAGCCTGTGCGCCTAGAGCCCGTGCTCCGCAACAAGAGAAGCCACCGCAGTGAGAAGCCCACGCACCGCAACGAAGAGTAGCCCCCGCTCGCCGCAACTAGAGAAAGCCCACGTGCAGTAACGAAGACCCAGCGCAGCCAAAAATAAATAAAATTTTAAAAATATATATATATAAAAAAAGTGATATCTAAATCCATAGATGGGTGAAGGCCAGAGCAAGAGAAGAAAACAGAGACAGAGTTTTGGGAAACCCTTATGTTTAAGGAACATGGGGGAGTAAAGGAGCTGAAAGGGAAAGGAAGTTGCAGAGCTGGACCGCTGCACTCTGCCAGGCACTGTGCTGGCCACTCAGAGCCATGAGTTCATTTAATCCCCATGACAACCCGGTGAGGTCCGTATGATTTGTCCTGTTTTAGAGATAAGGAAACTGAGGCTCAGAGACAGGGAGTGATGTGCCCAGAGTGCAAGCAGGTAAAGGGCAGTGTTAGGATTTGAACCCATATCTCTGGGGGTTCCAAAGCCCGTGCTTTTTCCTCTCTCTCTCTCAGAGGCCAAGAGAAAAGAGAAGTCCATGACAGGAGGAGGGGACAGTGGCCAGAAGCGCCAAATAGTAAAGAAAGGTGAGATGACAGAGAAGGCCACTGGCTGGGGCGGCCTTTTCCAGAGCAATGTCAGGGCAGGATCCCAAGCACCTGCTGAGCGGGGAGTGGAGGCATCCAGGTAGGCAGGGGTGGAGCTGAGGTGAAGGTCAGGAGAATGGGACCCTCCTAGAGGAACGCCAGGGGGAGGGCAGGGAGCAAACTGTGGCCAGTGCAGAGTACTGCAGCAGCTTGGTCACGCAGTGGGAGAGAAAGAATGGGGCCAAGGAAGATAGGAAAGGATGGGGCCAGGGAAACCCCGGAGAACAGACCTGTGTGGAGCTGCAAGGGAGAGGGCAAGAAAAGTCCATGCCTGGTCACCTTCATAGAGACAGAGAGTAGTGTGGTGGCTGCCGGGGGTTGGGAGGAATAGGGAGTTATTTTTCCACTGGGGATGCAGTTTCTGTTTAGGAAGATGGAAAAGTTCTGGAGGTGGATGGTAGTGACAGTTGCACAACACGTGAATATACTTAGAGCCGCTGAACACTTGAAAAATGGTTAAAAGGGTAAATTTTGTGTTATGTATACATAATTTTTTTTATATTTTATTTAACACAATTTTTTATTGAAGTATAGTTGACTTACAAAGTTGTGTTAATTACTGCTGTACAGCAAAGTGATTCAGTTATACATATATATACATTCTTTTTTTATATTCTTTTCCATTATGGTTTATCATAAGATATTGAATGTAGTTCCCTGTGCTATACAGTAGGACCTTGTTGTTTATCCATTCTATATATAAAAGCTTGGGGAATTCCCTGGCGGTCCAGTGGTTAGGACTTTGTGCTTCCACTGCAGGGGGCACGGGTTTGATCCCTGGTCGGGGAAGTAAGATCCCACATGCCTCGATGAGGCCAAAAAAAAAAAAGTGAAAAAAAAAAAGCTTACATCTGCTAACCCCAACCTCGCACTCCATTCCTCCCCCGACCCCCTCCCCTTGGCAACCACCAGTCTGTTCTCTATGTCCCTAACACAATTTTTTTAAAAAGAATGGCCTACCCCGCTAGCCTGGGAAGTAGGCATAGAACCCTGTGTACCTCTGAGTGGGGAGGAGGCTGACCTCAGACTTGGCCTTCACATCACATCCTTCAGAGCTTTCAGCACCAACTCCAAGTGCTAGTGTCCAGAAATGCCACCAAGCCACCTGATTAGCTCAGGCTTCTGTACCTTCAGCGCCTGGCACTGGCTGGTGGTGGGTGAGCTGGAGTGGGCTTGTCCCCTGCCCACACAGCAGAGCCAGGCTGCCCTCTAGCTCTCCAACCAGGGCCAGCAGCAGGGCATGGGGGCCTCAGGTGTCCCAAGCAAGGGTGGTGCCATCTGAGAGCATGTAGGCATCGGCCAGACCCAGTGCAACACACAGTAGCTTGTAGCCAGCGCCCAAGGCCTCCCAAAGCTCAGATCTGTACAGAGTCCAGCGCCTGCTGCAGACACCTTCTCCCCTCCACTCAGCAGGACCCCTGCCTGAGCCCCACTGGGAGGGGCCGGCTCAGAGATAAGACGCAGGCGCCCTGGTAGTAGAGGCCCCAGTGAACTGGGAACTTCTACCTGCAGAAGCCCTTGGGGGCAGGGGAGCATGGTAGAGGAGCCAGGAGGCATGGGGAAGGAGAGGAGGAAAGAGAGGGAAGAGTTGAGGAGGGTTGGAGAGGGGCACAGAGATACAGGAGCAAATAGAGGAGGGTGGAAGACAAGGGAGAGGTTGGGGGATAGGAGAGGGGAAACAGACATGAAGGAGGGGGTGGAGAGAAAGAAGGGGAGGAGACAGGGATGGGAGAGAGAAAGGAAAAGGGTGCATCTCTTCACTAGGGAAGGTAGGAAGGGTGATGCTGGGACTTAAGGTCAAGAGGTTGGGTCTGAATTGGGGGCCTGAGATTTCAATCCAGAGGCCCAGCTTTGGATATGAGGGAGGCATGGGTGCTTGATGGCAGCTCCCAGATGGCAGGGTTAGATCAAAACAAGGGCAAGGTTGGAGATGTTCTGATTGTTGGAGTCTGTGGGCATAGAGAGGGGCCTCCAGTCACTGTGCGGCCAACTCCAACTCTGGGCAAGACTAGGTCAGCGCGCCGTGGTACCCAGGAGAACATCATCATTGCCAAAGTCAGCTTACCTCCTCACTGTGAGGAAAGTAAGGCTCAGAGAGATGAAGCCACTGACTCAGGCACCACCTGCAGATGAGAAACAGGGTCTTGACACACCAGCTCCGGTGCTGGGTGCACCATGTTCGCCGTCAGCAAGCAGCGCCCTGAGGTCAGAAGCCTTGGTGAGAGACATGTTCTGCCCCACGTGAGTGGGTGACTTGGACTAAACTCTTGCCCTCCCTGAGCCTCAGCTTTCTCCCACTTAGGCAGGAGGGAGACTACTCCCTTCCTCACCTCACAGGGCAGTTGTGAGAGGGTCAGAAGAGAATGAAGGGGATCAATTTTGTTACCTTAAGAATGATAAAGTCTCGATCATACCCTGTTTTTAGACTCATGGGAATTAAGATGATTTCACTTTGAGAAATATCTGGACGCCACCCCACTTGAGATGGCCAAGGAAAGGGTTGGGAGAGACAACCCAGCCTCCTTTAGCTCCTCCTACTCAACTTGGCCTTGGCCCAGAGTTCCAGCTCCAGCCCCACCCCACCCCCACCCCCACCCCCACCCCCACCCCGCTGCCAGGCTGGATCCTCAGCTCTCGCCCCCATTCTTACCCATTCCTTTCACTGCTCCTGCGGCCCCCAGCCCCTGACCTCTGGCCCGTCCTCCTCCCTACCCTTGCCTGACTCCCGTCCCAGCCTCCCCCCAGCCCGTGTCACTGTTACAACAGGGTCAATCCAGATGCCCAGCTGGTGACTGGGCAGGACAGGCAGCTGCAGCCCCTGGCCTTCCATGAACCACCTGGACCAGGAGCTCGGCTGCTGTGTGATTCTGGACCAGGACCTGCTCGGGAGTGCAGTGGTCTCCACCTGAGAGTCAGCATGACTAAGGTTTCTCCTGAGAGGGAGCAGACAAGAATCTGGGAGAGGGACTTCCCTGGCAGTCCAGACTTTGCCTTCCAGGGCAGGGGGGTGCGGGCTCCATCCCTGGTCGGGGAGCTGGGATCCCACATGCCTCGCGGCCAAAAACCAAAACGTGGAACAGAAGCAATATTGTAACAAGTTCAATGAAGACTTTGAAAAAATGGTCCACATCAAAAAAAAAAAAATCTTTAATAAAAAAGAAATGAATCTGCGAGAAAGGAGAAAGAGGCAATGCGGGGCGGGCTGGTTAGCCCAGGTTTCTGTTCCTTGAGGCTGGATCAGCACATCTACCACGGGTCTGAAGTCCCTGCAGAAGCAGACTTTGTGCTCAGACCCCTCCTTTTCTTTGACCAACAGCTGGAATAGTGGTGCCTCCTGCCAGCATAGTTGGGCCATGGGGCCAGCCTTGGCCACCGCTCCCAGCAGGACCCCACCACGGGCCTGGAGAAGGAGCAATAGGAAAGAAAGACAGGAAGAGGTGGGCAGGCCTGGGGAGACCAAGAGTGAAGGTAGAAAGAGGGCACACCCGAGGACTGAGAGGGCTGGGCCTGCCCTGAGAAAGTAGGGGGAGCGGATGGGGGCAGGGGCGCTGGAGGAAGATGTGAGTCCTAGTGATTCTCAGGGTTCCCCACTTGTATCCCACCCATCTCCACCCCCTCCCTCCAAAACACTAAGTCTTTGGCTCCCTCTTCCCAACCTCCAACTTCTCCTAGAGGGCCTCGGGGTTAAAGAGGTTAACAGGCCTGCCAGGCAATACAGGCAGGATAATTATAGGGTTTAGAATAGTGGTGTAGGAGAGGATGGTAATTACACAAGGAGGTTCTCTCTGAGGGCTTCAGGGTTTGTGGGCAGGGACCTGGGAGGGACCCATTCCACAAACATACTCTCCCCAGCCCAGAATAGCCTCCCCACACCACATTCCCTGAGGCTCCTGCTGGGAGGGCCAGGAGGGGAAAGCCCCTCCTAGGGAAGCCCCGCTTCCCAGCTGCTTCTCAATGGCCCAGCCTTTCCCCTCCTTGGAAAGACCTGCAGTGCCAGGGAATGAGTCCACTGACCCTAGTAACAGGGTCTTTAGGAGGACGAAGCAAGAAGAGATGGGATTAGAGGTCATGAGTTACTGCCCACTAAGCCCAGCTCTGATGGACAAGGCAGTTTCAGTGCATGGTAGCAGTGCAGGATAGCAGGAGCCCCTCCTCCTCACAGTGGCTCCCCTTTGCTGGGGTCTGCAGCCCTGAAAGTGGTCCAGGTGTCTCTGGCCTCGAACCCTGGTGACCAGCACCTGGGACCTGCAGTTCCTTTTCTTGAGGATGTAACATAAGGGACCCTCTACCCAGGGCTACACAAGCACCTCTTGCCTACAGCAGCTCTTGAAACCTCATCCCTGCTTCTCTCCCAGCAGCTCACACCCTTCAAAGCTCAGTGCCTCCCTTACACCCCAACCCACATTTGCTATGAACCAGTCAGGACCTTGAAGGAGGCGGGCCTGAAGGTTGCCTGGGTAACACCGGGAGAGGGGCACCCTTGGCAGGAAGACAGTTGCCTGGGAGACCAGGGCAGTGGGCGGGGCCCTAAACCCTGGTTAGCTAGTGTTGTGATGAGGAAGGATCTAAATGTCCACATCTCTCCAAATTCCTTTTCAGTAAAGCCATCAGGGTCCCCTCCTCGGGACTGGGTCTAGGGCAGCTGGAAGTCTGAAGCTCCTGAAAGAGACCTCCCAAGGTTTACCTGCAACTCAAGGGAACCCAACAGTACCGAGCCGGAGGGAACTCAAGGAAAGAGGCAAGATCTAGGAGGGGGTGGAGAGAGAAACAAGGCTTAATACATTATGATATAGAACTTCTTGAACTAGAAATCTAAAGTGAAAATACACAAAGTATGCAAAAAAAAAAAAAAGTCGTTTTAGACCCACCTCCAAGCAGAAATTCCCGATTCGACCACCAGATGGAAGTCTTGCCCACTCATTGGATTAAATGCAGTCCTGTAACCCGCGGGAGGAAGCCAAGAGGCAGAAAATCCTTTCTGTCTCACAAGTTCCAGACTCTTGCTCTCTAGTATTTGGCAGATACCCATAACTCCTTATGGCGATAAATACACAGTTTTCTTTCACTAACCTGGCTCTGACCAGAGCCAGTGAGCAGGGTTCATTCATTCTTTATTCAAAGCCGTTAAGGAATACTTTGGTGAAAAAAGCTCCCGCTCTCTTGGGTCTCACAGTGTGAGGCTGATAAGTTGGGTAGTAGTAATGACTAATTATCTCATTTAGAACTGTGTGTCAGGCAGTTAATCTTCATAACTTTATGAAAGAGGTACAGTATTGTTATCTCCACCTTACAGATGAGGAATCTGAGGCATAGAGCCAAGTTCACACAGCCAGAAAAGGGGGAGAGCTGGGGCTTGAACCCAGGCAGCCTAGTTTGAGTTTAGAAGCTATGTGATTAACCTCTGTGACACACAGGATGGTGCAGGTATAGCTAGGAGTAGCATCTACTCTAGTCTTGGAAGTCAGGAATGGACTCCTGGAAGACATGTCCAGAATCTCATCTATACTGAGACCTGAAGAAAGAGTAAATTGGGGGGGGAGGGAGGGAGTGGAGGTAGGAAGGGGAGTTGTTCAAGAAGAGGAAACAACTTGTGCAAAGATTCGGAAATGATCAAGAGAAAGAGGGTGAAGGCTACATCCAGGTTTTTGACCTGGATGACTGAGTGTCATTCACTAAAACAAAACAGAGCAGGATGGGGGCACAGTTCAGGGGAGAGAAGTTCTCTGTTTACCATATTTAAACTATGATATTTGAGGGTGTGTCCAGATGGTGATATCAAGGAGGCATCTGGCCCCTGAAAAAGGGGGCCAAGTCTTACTTATCTTTGCATCTCTCATAGACCTGCCGCTAGCTACATGTTTGGTAGGGAAGTGAAAGCTGGGCCACCTCCTCTGAGGGAGAAAGAGGTGACACCACCTCTGCTCTCAAGGAGTTTGCAATTTTGCTGAGGATATGACATCAGAGAAACATTTTGGAGAACAGGGTATGCCAGAATATGTGGTGAAGGTAATCACTGCTCTGGGAAATCAGAAAAGAAAGCAAATAATCATGAAAAAGAAGCCCATGAAGGCCACTATTAATTGATTGTTGTGTAATCCTCACAGCCAGTTGAGGGCAGGCAATGTGATCCTATTTTATAGATGAAAAAACTTGATGAAATGTTGAGATGCTCGTGTCTTGGAGGGAACCAGCTGTCTAAGATTTTTGGTTTTTTTGCTTTTTTTCATTCTGCTGCAGTCTTAGTTCCTGCTCTCCATGGAATGGATCATCTCTTCAAAGCTCCCCAGCTTGGTCCTCCTCATCCCTACCCAACCTTCTTCCTTCACACCTGGACCCCCAGTTTCTAACCTCATTCCACTCCAGCTCCCCAGACCAACTCTGTCCTTACACCCAGTGCTCCATCTAATGCAAAGCGGAAACCAATGTCTCTCTGTTCTGCCTGAGAAGCCCAGTAATGTTCATCCACGTATTCAGTAAACATTGTGTGTGCCAGGAAACAAGCAAGATCTGATCTGATCCCCTCAAATATTTTCAATCTACTGGTTATTTGTCTATTGACCTCTAGGGCTTTAGACTCAAGAAATCAGCCTGAAGAAACTGAGGTCTGGGAAGAGGTATCCAGAACCAGAAGTTAAGCACTTCAGGGGCATTTTAATACCTTGGCACTCTTATACTCTGCCCTCTGGCTGTACCCAGGGTTACACCTGAAGACTAGGGCTGGTCCTACATCTGGGTTTCTCCCCTTGGGACTTACTTTCTCCAACTAAGGCATCTGAAGGCAGACCTCCCTCTCATCCTCACCCCTGCAACTACAAGCCCCTTCTCAGACTTCCAAGACCCTGCAGATCCAAAAATCCAGAGGTCCAGATTCCTCTGCAAGCACAGTGGTCTCTGGCCCTGTTTCCTCCCACTCCTCCCCTAGTGGTCCCCACTTCCTGCCTTTTCCAGCCTACTGACTCCCTTATCCCCTTATCAATCCTCAGTTTCAAGTACACATTCTTCCCAGCTCTAAGTCTTCCTCTGGTCTCAGGGCTTCCCACCACCTCTCCACCTTCTCAGATTGTCCCTGGTCTCTTCTTCTCCTATTCTTCCTCACTAACCCCCATGTCCATCTCTTGCTTCTTGATCCCCCTGATGAGCCCAGCCTGATGCTTCCCTCCACACCCTCCCCACTTCTGGTACTGGGCTACTTCTGATAGCTGGGGCTCCTCTGGGCTCAAATTCACCTCCTCCCCCTTGTGTTCTCAATGCTCCCACCAACGCTGACTCTCGTCGCTGGGCTGTCTCTGTTTCTTCCCTCGGGAGTCTCTGTCTTGCCATCTCTGCCTTCCCCTGATCCTCTGTGTCTGCCTTCTCTGTGTCTACCAAGGGGCTCCCTAGGTATTGCCCAGTCTCTGGGCCTCCCCCGCCTCCCCCTCCTGATTTCTCTCCCTCTCTCATTCCCAGGGTTCTGGTCTCCGTCCCATCAGCTCCTCTGCCCTGTTCCCATCTCTATGCACCCCTGACCTCCTGTGGTCTGGATCTGTAGACCTCCAGCTCTCCTCCTGTCTAGCCATACCCCCTCTCCTCCCTCTAGTCTCTCTCCCCTATCTTTGTCTCGTGACTCCCCCACTAGTTATGCCTGTCACTTTCCTTCACTGTCTCTAGTTAAGTCTCTCCTCTCTGTGTCTTCCCCCCTCTGACCCTCTTCCCCCCCCCTCTTTGTCTCTCCCTCCTCTTCCTCCCGCTCTATCTCTGTGCCTCTGGTCTGTGTCTTCCCCCTTTATCTCTCAGTCTCTCCTTGGTCTCTGACTTTCTCTATCTCTCCTTTCCTCTCCCCCACCCCAATATCTCTGTCTCTCCGTCTCTCTGAGCCCTCGCTCCCTCCCTCTCTCTCTTTCCTCGGCTCTCTCCGGCTCCCTCTCTCGCCTCGGATGACAGCGCTGCCTCTTTTGTTGGCTCCGCAGCCAATCGCGGCCGCTGACGACACGGGGGCCGGGGCTATAAAGGGCCTGGCCCGGGCTCGGGCCCCCCCAGCCGCCCGCCCCGGCCGCCCGCCCGCCCCGCCCGCGCGCCCGCCGCCCCCGGCCCCCCCGGCCCCCCCTCGGCCGGGCAGCCCCCAATCCCGCGCCGCCCGGACCCCCTCCTCCTCCCTCCCTCCTCCCTCCGCCCCCTCCCCGCGGGACTCCGGCGTCCCCGCCCCCCAGTCCTCCCACCCCTCCCCTCCAGCATGGTGCTCGCGGCCCCGCTGCTGCTGGGCTTCCTGCTCCTCGCCCTGGAGCTGCGGCCCCGGGGGGAGGCGGCCGAGGGCCCCGCGGCGGCGGCGGCGGCGGCGGCGGCGGCGGGGGCCGGGGGGGAGCGCTCGAGCCGGCCGGCCCCGTCCGTGGCGCCCGAGCCCGACGGCTGCCCCGTGTGCGTGTGGCGGCAGCACAGCCGCGAGCTGCGCCTGGAGAGCATCAAGTCGCAGATCTTGAGCAAACTGCGGCTCAAGGAGGCGCCCAACATCAGCCGCGAGGTGGTGAAGCAGCTGCTGCCCAAGGCGCCGCCGCTGCAACAGATCCTGGACCTGCACGACTTCCAGGGCGACGCTCTGCAGCCCGAGGACTTCCTGGAGGAGGACGAGTACCACGCCACCACCGAGACTGTCATTAGCATGGCCCAGGAGAGTAAGTGGGAGGCGGGGCATGAGCGGTGGGATGCTGGCTCCCACTCCGGCTCCGGGAAAGTGAGTGGCTCCCGCTCCGAAGCGGGGAGCTCCCGGTTGCTCCGGCCCGGAAGCCTTTTCTGCGAAAACTTGATGGATTGGGGGGCGGGGGCTGCTCCACAAGTTTTTCGAGCTGTGGAGATGGGCTGCGGAGTTGTGTGCACGCCCCGCTCCCGGAGGTGAGGGGGCAAACGGAAAGGGTTGCGAGATACGGCTTCCCACCCGTGTGTGTGTGTGTGTGTGTGTGTGTATGTGTGAGGGGGTGTTTCGGGGAAGCTGGGGTCCCCCTGCAGCAGAGGGGAAGGGACAGCAACTCAGTCCTGAAGGACCCTGGTGGAGAGGCTGGAGAACAGGAGCGGGGGGCTTCGGAACCCCCGCAGTCCCAGCCGGGCTGCCGTGCTCTCCGCCTCCCAATGGCCCTGGCACCAACTCAGCACCCCTTCCACCTTGGGCTTCGCAACGCGCCCCCCGGGCTGCAGAAAACCTAGTGCTCCTCTCCTTCTCCCAGGAATGAGATCCCAGAGCCCTGTATCTCTCCCGTCAGTCCAGCTGGCACCCGTCCCATCGGGAGCCCTTCTGACACCAGGTCTCCCAAGGGGCCGGGAAAGCTGTACCTTCTTGGTACTAACCGAGCTCAGAGAACTCAACTCCGTTGCGCTGGGGCTAAGGGCACCCATTTGGCAGCTCAAACCTGAGTGTTGTATCCCATGTTCACGTGCCCTTAGCCGCAGCCAGACTTGAGGCGAGAGAGGAAGACCTAGGGGGATAAAGAAAGCAATAGATGGGGGGGAGGGGAGGGGGAGGGGGGGACCCAGGCATCCTAGTCCCTGGCCAAACGGAAGATGAACATGTTAATAGACTTGAGCTGCTTTGAAATTTTATAGCCTGGAAAATCCAGGCCAACACTGTCCCCCCCCCGAAACCCCCCAGCTCCCCCCTAAGGTCAGATGACTCCTTTTCCCCTCCCCCACTGAGGTCTCCCCCATCCCAACAACTCTAGGGAGCCAGGCCCTCCCTTATGCCCTAGTGGTTTGGCAAGTCGCCCCCGACCCCACAACTGTTTGGTTTTATGGCTCTGAACAGAAGAGGGGGAGACCGGTTTATTGGCAGATGGGTCATAAAAAGCTGGGGGCTGAGGGGAGTCCTAAGTGGCCCGCCCCCCAGGGAGAGGCACAGGAACCCAGGCGTGCATCCGGGAGGCTGAGTGCCTCACACTGCCACCAGTTTTTCTGTGACCCTAACTCCACAGTACCGGTCAGGGCTGTAAAGAACACTCGGAGGACTAGGAAACTAACCTGGGGTGGTGGGTGGGAAGGCCTAGGATCTGGTCTTGAGTTCCTCAGTCTCCCTTCTGCTCTTAAGGCTTGTGCTTTATAGAAGCTAGGGTCAGTCTGAGACTGGCTGAGGGCAGGGGTGGGGGCAGGGATAGCAAGAGTTAGAAACGGAGAGTGGTAGAGGGATTCTGAAAAGAGTTTGCTGGAAGAAGGTGAAGGGTGCAGAGGAAAAAGATACTTTGGTCTGTGTGGTGCAGTGTGTGAGGATTTCCAGAATGAGTGATGGAGCTGAGGACTTCCCCTTGCTCATTCTATCCCTAGCATCTCTTAACCAACCAATAGGCCTGAGCCCAGAGTTAGCTCTGGTAATGGGGATGCAGGAAGTGAACAGACACTGCAC
Source organism: Balaenoptera borealis (assembly GCF_965194805.1). Classification (NCBI taxonomy): domain Eukaryota; kingdom Metazoa; phylum Chordata; class Mammalia; order Artiodactyla; family Balaenopteridae; genus Balaenoptera; species Balaenoptera borealis. The sequence goes on from NC_138870.1 coordinate 46,661,647, forward strand.
ACACAGTTTGGGAAATGCTGGTTAGACTCAGGGGCTGGGGAGGACGGGGAAGGACACCAGCAGGTGGGGTCCCACCTCGGCTTCTACCCTCCTGCCACCCCGGACTTGGATAACTAGGGAACTGGGTCTCCATCCAGGTATTGTACGTCCCCTTTAAGAGCCAAGCTGAGCTCTTAAGGGAGGGAGGGGGAGCCGAGGGGCGGGGAGGGAGAGAGGGGAAAAGGAAAAAGAGACTTTTATAGTCTAATCCCCAGGGACCCGCTTTAATAAGAGACTTGTGCTCTGCTAATCGGGGGAGGTGTTTGTCAGCAGCGATGGCCTCTGCTCCCCTCCCCCTTCCTCCCCTCCCCCAGCCCTCAACCCTGGACCCCAGCCCCCACCTCTCCTAGGCTGCAGTGCCTGCCCTAGTTCCTCCACCCTCTCAGGCTCTCCCACCACAGCCTTCATCCTGGGAACCCAGCCCCCTTGCCCTTCTGGGAGCCAAGCCCAGCCCCTCAGTTTCTCTCTCTCCTCCCTACACCAAGAGGCCCCTGCCCTCTCAGTCCAACCTCCTGCCCCTAGGCCTTCCAGCCGGAGTAAGGAAAGTGTGTTTGGTGTTTGGGAGTGGGGCGTGAGGGAAGAGGAGGAGGTGGTGAGCAGAGAGGGGGTTGGGCTTTTGCTGAAAATAGTGCAATGACCTCTCTCCAGAACAGAGCCGCCTACTAAACCTGACCTGCTGCCTGCCACCAACCCGGATCAATCCAACACAGATGTGGCTCCTTCCCCTCCCTTTGGGAGCTGGGCCTGTGTGTGTGTTGGGGACTCTCTCAAGCCCCTTGTTTCCCTCTGTGGCTCTACCTGCTTCTTTGTTCTTCCCTCTGTTTCCTTCCATCCTTTCTCTCTACCCCACTAGTCTTAGCTACTTCCCTCCTTTCAGCTTCTTAACCCCCACTCACTCCTTTTGCATCCCTCCTCCTCTCCCAGTGTTCTCCAGCTCCCAAACCTATTTCTTCTCCCCCTACCGTGATCTTCCACTCTCTTCCTTCTTTTTTCCATTTCTCTGTCAATCTCTTCTAACATGCCTTCATCTCTGTCTTTTCTCTATTCTTATCTCCCTCACCATCTCCAGTCCCCTGTTTCTTCTCCTTTCCCTTTTCTTTCTCCAAATGTCTTCATCCTGTCCCCTTGTGATACCAACTGTCCTCATATCCAGTGGGGGAGAAGTGTATGGTGATTCCCGGGGGTGAGGATGGGGGACTCTGCCTGAAGGAACCAAAGACTTAGAGAGATGGGGCCCTGGAGCCCAGTCCCCCATTACTAAGCCTTGGGTCAACTTACGTAGGGACATATGTTTAGAGTTTAGAAAACGAACGATAAACCAACTGAGAAACTACTGCTATTTTCACATTCTTTATTTAATGCTCAGCACTCCTATGAAGCAAGGATTATTATCTGTATCACTGAGAAGCTTGGTGAATAAGGTCAGATACTGGTTAATGAGTCAGGCAGTGATTAAACCCACTTCAACTGTAGTCAAAGAACAGTGTTTAGATGCCGGGAAGAACTTTCAGGCACTTGCCTATATAATTTAAGATTGGGAGTTTAGGGAGTTCATTCAGCATGCACTTACTGAACACTGCCCCGGTACTATGGGAGGCAATAATGCTACAATGGTGAGCAAAACAGAAACAGCATCGACACAGTGTCTACTCTCATGGAGATTAGTACCTAATGGTGAAGACAGGCAGGGAAATAAAACAATCCCTATACTGAAATTAGGCATAGCACGCTATTTGGATTGTTGCTTGTCACTCTCCATCTCACCAGCAGCTACCCTGCCCCAGGGACTCCCCTAATCCCCCGTCTCCACTCCCCAAACCCTACCCCACTGCACTATCACTGAAGCTCCAGCTGGAGGATAACTGGACTACCAGTGCCCTGGGACTTTGGAAAAGAACCAAGGGAAAGCTGCAAAGGAACTTTGTGTCTTGTGTCCTGAATATGTGAAGATCTTTAAGTACTTTCTTCCCCATCTCACTTGAAGTATCCTCCTTCTCCTAGGATGGGGGTCGGGGAGTGCTGATGAAACAACAGATGATAAATTCTCCATGATTATGCAGACCTGGGCATGATACATAAGGGCTTGGACTTCCTGATCATCCTTACATGGCTCTGGAAGCTCATTCCCGATTCTTTCTCAGGCTATTTAGAGTGAGAATTAATATCCAATAGAAACATGATTTAGGGCACTCCCAACTGATTTAAGAGATTAGAAAGGGGAACTGAGAGGAGCTGAAATGGAAGTAGAGGCAGATATTGAGAATCATCCTTTAAACTCAAGAAGGGTCAGTTTATTATCCAAAACAAGGGGAAATTGGCCAAAATGTAAAGTTGGGATGTTAAACCTTTGTAAAGACTCACTGGCACTGGACTGAGAAACCAAAGGAAGCTTAGGGGCGAGAAGACTGATTAAAGTTGATCTGATGTGCTGAATACTAGTTCTGATGCTTTGGGAAAGTAGGAGAAAAAATACACGGAGGTAGTTCTTCCCTTTCTTAAAAGTGGAGGCATTAATGGTGATGAGGAAGCAGCAGCTGAGGGAACTTTTCTCAGGGTCAAGGGACTGAGCAGTCAGATGCATGGGGAGTGCTTGAGTAGTTCCATTCTTTTGGGTGTGTTGTTTCCGGTGGGAATGATGGAAGAAGCCTAGATTTGAATTCTGGTTTACTTCATGGAATAAATTTAGCCCATGCTCCCTTTCTGGACCCTGGGTTATCCATTCCCTGAGGCCATCTGTTTTGGGGGCTGTGCTGGGCTCCACCTGGCCACCAGACAAAACAGAGCAGAAATGGGGCAAGGTGACCTGAGGACAGCAGGTGTGATATGAGCTTTGGCTTTTATGGAGAGCATCAAAGGTTCAGGAAAAGTTGGAGCCCTACATGCTAGGGAAAGTTGGAGGAAGGGAAGACTGAAGGTGGAAGAATTCCCTAACAACTATCTTTGCAGGTTATCTGGTAGAGAGGAACCTCTGCATTAGGGCAGACAGATTAAGGAAGGGGTGTAGATCAGTAAGGCCTGATAGAGCCGTTATCTTACAGGGAGAGCAGGGGTTGCTGTTCTAGGTACCAGTGACATGGTAGTCAAGAAGACAGGCAGGGAAGAAGGGTAAAGAACTGGAAAACACAGGCTGAGGAGTCTGAGTTGCCAGCGTCCCCCTCCACAGACACCATGTGCTGATACTGTGCCCCCTTCTCTCTTATCAGCTGACCCTGCGGTGCAGACAGATGGCAGCCCTCTCTGCTGCCATTTCCACTTCAGCCCCAAGGTGATGTTCACAAAGGTACTGAAGGCCCAGCTGTGGGTTTATCTCCGGCCTGTGCCCCGTCCAGCCACAGTCTACCTGCAGATCTTGCGACTGAAACCCCTAACTGGGGAAGGGACCGCAGGGGGAGGGGGCGGAGGCCGGCGTCACATCCGTATCCGCTCGCTCAAAATTGACCTGCACTCACGCTCCGGCCACTGGCAAAGCATCGACTTCAAGCAAGTACTACATAGCTGGTTCCGCCAGCCACAGAGCAACTGGGGCATCGAGATCAACGCCTTTGATCCCAGTGGCACAGACCTGGCTGTCACCTCCCTGGGGCCGGGAGCCGAGGGGCTGGTGAGCAGGGAGCCTGAGATATTGGCAGATATGTATAACCTGGCCCTGAGGAGGTGGGGTGTTGGAAATGGTAGACCAGAAACGTAAAGTGGGTTGGGGACCAGCATTATTTTTCTAGGGCCCGGAGCTGATTCTAGAGGAGAGTTAGGTGGTGGTAATGGGGTGCTATCACTTTTCAGAGATCCAAGGGGGGCAACAGTTGAAAACTAGATTTGGGGTGAAGTAAATCTATTTGAGTAAATAGATTCATGGGACAACAAAGATGGGCTGTTGTTGAGACCTTGGGCCAAGGGGCTGATGAGGAGGATCAGGTTGCCGGAAGAGAGAGAATTGGGGAAGGTGAGTTGAGGGAGAGGTGGCTAGCTGGCAAGAAAAGTGGGTAAAAGACGGGCTGGGGATGGGAGCGTTGGAGAAGCTGAGAAATCAATAGTCTCTGTTCTGATGCCCCTTTGAGGGGCAGGTGAGAAGAAACAGGGAGTAAGAGCTCTGCAAGGCTCTATCACATCTATTTCTCCTCTCCCTCACCCCCAGCATCCTTTCATGGAGCTTCGAGTCCTAGAGAACACAAAACGGTCCCGGCGGAACCTGGGCCTGGACTGCGATGAGCACTCAAGTGAGTCCCGCTGCTGCCGATACCCCCTCACTGTGGACTTTGAGGCTTTTGGCTGGGACTGGATCATCGCACCTAAACGCTACAAGGCCAACTACTGCTCCGGCCAGTGCGAGTACATGTTCATGCAAAAGTATCCGCACACCCACTTGGTGCAACAGGCTAACCCAAGAGGCTCTGCTGGGCCCTGCTGTACCCCCACCAAGATGTCCCCAATCAACATGCTCTACTTCAATGACAAGCAGCAGATTATCTACGGCAAGATCCCTGGCATGGTGGTGGATCGCTGTGGCTGCTCCTAAGGTGGGGGACAGAGGATGCCTCCCCAGCAGACCCTACCCCTAGACCCCCAGCCCTGACCCCCTCCCCCCAGGCCCTAGAGCTCCCTCCACCTCTTCGGATGAACATCACACCTTGTTCCCTGCCCAAGCAGTGTGCAATACAACCGAGGGAGGCAGGTGGGGAATTCAGGGGTGAGGGGTTTGGGGGAAAGGGGGAAGAAGAGGGGGCATGGTCAGGTGGGGAGTTTTTGAGGTTTGAGGTGAGAAGGTTTGGCAAGAAGACAGAGAGACGTAGAGACAGAGGTAGTGCAGAGGAATAGAGACAGAGGAACAAAAAGAGCAGCAGTGAGAAGAAGGCAAAGGGATAGAGATGCAGAAGAGACAGAGATTAGGCAGAGATAAACCCTGAGAAAGAGACAGAAATGGAGTATTGAGAAAGCCCCACACCAAGCCTCCTTTCTTCCACTGGCAAGGTGAGGGGCTTGGTATGGTCTGGGGAGATCCCCTGACTACCATTCTCAGTAAGAGAGGAAATCAAAACCCATTCTTAGCTTCTTCCCTTTCTCCCTCCAGCAGTGGCTGGGGGAAGGGAAGTGAGGGCAGGGGCAAAAGTGAGGATTTGGGAATTTTATTTATTTATTTATTATGACTTTTCATTTTTTGGTATTTGGCTTTACTGAAATAGATGAGCCCCTGCCCACTGTGCCCTATTTGTCCCTTATCTCCCAAACCCTGTTCTTCCTCAATACTCACCTACTTAAGCACTTGTTTAAAGCTTCCAGGGTTGAGAATGGGAGTAGAGGGCAAGAGGGCTGACACATGGAAGTTTCCAACCCAAAATCACCCTACTTAACCTTCCTGAGCCAAACGGGTTGAACTGAATTCCAGCAGTCACAGAAACAGTAAGAGGTTAGGGTTTAGGAGCTGGGGGGGTGGGGGGTGGGAGGGAGGGGCTCAACATCCAGTATCTGTATGAGAGCCACGAAACTTAACCCTCAGGTCTACCCTCACAGTACTGACTTAGGCACAGGTGTGGCCTGCTTATGCCCAAATTCCCCCCAGCCAAGAGAGAGACCAAAGAGCCTGTGGAATGCCTCTGCTCCCAGCCTCTATCTTCAGGTCAATAAAAAGAAGAGTAGAGACAGCCCAGAGTCCCCAGGTCTGGGAAGGGTCAGGAGGGGTCAGGAAAGGAGTTGTAAGGAGGCTGAAGGTTACAGGGCATTTGAATCCAAATCACTGCTCTGGGCTAGGGAATAGAGCCAGCAGACCAAGGTGGAAGGGATTCTGGAAGGGGGACATTTTAGTCCCCCAACCCCAAAGCTCAGGGTGGAAGGGGGTAGAACAAAGGAGCAGAGTGTCTATAATTATTTTTATCTTTTATTTTTGGAATCTAGCAGTACCTGGCAGCAGGGAGGGGACAATACAAGTGGGGAAAAGCACCTGACAAGGCCAGTTAGGGCAGAGGTTGGGAAGGATGGAGACTCCCTGGTTTGGAAAGCTAGGAAGCAGGCAGGGACTGGTTGCCACTCCAGGTCACTAGCTGGGCCTATTCATTCCTCCCACAATCCTGACCCACCCTCCTCTGGACTCACTGTGCCTCAGTTTCTTCCCCTCGATGGAATGAGAAATCGCAGCACCCGCCACAGCCAAGAGATGAATTCTGAGCACTTACCACGGGCACTTTATGGACATAAAATACCTCTCGCTGTGGGACAGATAACCAGGGCACCAGAGTAGTGGTGAAGAGATGTGAGGCTTAGAGGAGTCACAGGCTTCAGAGTGCAAGTTCCCCTCTGCCTCCCAGCTGGACAGTGCCTGACGACAAGGAGCTGAGAACCTCCTGAGCCATACCTCACCTCCAGACCTCTTGGCTCCCGGCAAGAGCCTAGAGGATGTCAGGAGAGGAGGGGGAAAGAACCTTCAGCAAAACAGTCACTCTTAAGTAGAGCCAGCAGTCGTGGGTCTGATGCAAACAGTACTGAACTAAAGTAAGCCCAAGCTGGAGAGCTGACCTGGAAGGCTTGTTCTTCCCAAGAGCATGACTTTCCTGCCTGGCCCAGCTGGTGGAAGGGGCAAAGGTATGTGGCCACCCTTGGAAAGGTGATGTTGGTGAGTTTTGACGTCTTATTCCCATTCCCACAGTGAAAAAGTGAGATATTTCGGTACCGGAATGGGCAAGGGCTGTTAAGTGTCTCAACTTGCCTCCTCCCAGATAGCAGCTATACTAACCCCCAGCCTCTCCTCTCTGGCCCCGTTCTTCATCATTCCTTATGCCCCAATCTTGGAGAACAAGATACACGTGACCATCAACACCATTCACATTTCCTTGGTGGAAAGAAAGGAACAGAGAAGTGAAGAACAGAAGACGCCTCCTCCAAGGGCAAATGTCCGTGTCTCTTGATCTTGGCACAGGGTGGGGGCTGGGCAATAGGCATCAGGTGACTTCCCTCTACAAATTCTAGAGAGCTGGGGCATTAGACTTGGGGGACACTTAGAATATGCCCCTTTAATGCCACCAAATAAAGACCTTTGGGGGAGGGTCTTTCTCTTATGAACATAAATCTATGAGTTGAAGTCTCATTCCCCTGGTCCTCCTCACCCCCAAAGAGGCATGGGGTAAAGAGGCTTGGGGGCACAGCCCAGCAACCTAGTGGGAACTAGTACTCCCCTCTCCCACCTTATGATGTGTGTGGACCTGGCCAGTGCCCCTCTGATCATAATTAGTGTAATTATTATTTGTGTATTTGTTACACCGTGTGCGTGATTGCCTTTGTTTGTTAAGGGTGTCTGAGGAGTATGGGGCTGACAGGGGTACTGGAATGCCGGGAAAGGACTTCTTCACTGAGATCAAGGCTTCCTGGAGGGAACCATTGCAAAAAGGCCATCAGGCAGTTTTCAAGTTATGTGACAGAGGGCAAAGATGGCCATAGGGTGCTCTGAGTTTTGGGATGGTCACATGACACAATCCAGCACTTGAACCTGAAAAAAGAAAAATAAAAGCAGTCAAAGAGTTTAGAATTCAGTGATGAGCTCTTCTCCCTAATCAAGCGCCATGTTTACACCTTGGAGACCAGGAAGCAGAGGATCTGAGGGAGAATGAAACTTTGTGCTCAAGAACTAAGAAGATGGGGGTCTTTGAAGCAATGAACACTAGGGTCATTTGGGACGAGGGCTGGGACATGCAGCCCATGGGAGGTTGGGCAGAGGATGGGAAAGAAAGGCAACCTAGTACAACACTTCACTGGAGGCTTGATCCTAAACAGTCCCAAAGACTACAAAACCCTCTCCCAGCCTCCACAGAACAGAAGATCTAAAAGTCCTCTTGAGATGGTTCAGCTAATATCTATCCTATTCTCCTGCAGTTCCCTGACCCTAGGTTTCCTCAACAAAATTTCAACAAAGTCCACAAACCAACCCAACTTTGAACTTCCAGTGTACCAAGAGTGGTTAAGCATCTTAAGTATTCTTTGATTCTACTATAAAAATGTTGCCCATATACCTAGAGCATACTTCCCAGGGCATGAGGTGGGGGGTAGCAAAGGAATCTTGCTTTATAACTGAAAACAAGACAGGAGAGTTCCTGTAACATCGATCTGATCCAGAATGGGGGACAATGTGGGTTCAATGTGCCACCATGCTTTCCCTGTCCTGTCAGTTCTGTCAGCAGATTGACCCCACCTCAGACCAGCTACACCTCAGACCAACTACAAGTTGAGGGAGGACCGAAGTGCTACATATTGTATCCTCTCCCCAATGAACTGCTTTATCTCCATCTATCCCTACCTTTTGGCCTGAGCTAAAAATAGGTTCCTCCCCCCTCCATTGCTCATTGTTTCCTACATTGAGAGGACACCCAGAAGAGACTGCAAGATGACGTTTATCCCCAAACATCCTGCAACCTAATGGATGAGAAGCTGACCTATACTCTGTCTTTGCCTGTGTCAGGGGCCCCAAGCTAAGAACCAGCAGGCAGTGGCACTTAGAGCTTCTGGTGTGTAGTGAGGCAGAAGCAGGGAAGTCAATGCCCCCAGCCACAACGTCAGCTTTCCTGCCAGTGAGCTGGAGGTAAGGGAGCAATTGGGACTCCTCCTACCTCTTCCCACTCTCTGAACCCCCAAATGCACCTGCATATGTGGTACGCATACACATACACACTTACAAACTAGTCCACTCAGACCCCTACCCTCTAGCTGGAACCTACTCAAGGAAAAGAAAATACTTCTATTGTAAATCACCTAGTAAAATTAAGAGCCAATAGTTACTGAATGATTACTCTGCAAACTATGGTAAGAAAATTATGCACCATACATAAATATGATAATATCAATTCTCACGGCAACCTTCACAATAGGGGTGCTATTGGCACAGAGTCTAGAAAAAGAGTCAAGAATGATTAAGTAATTTGCCCAGGGTCTTGGACCCAGTTGAGCTAGTGTGGTAGAACAAGGAATTACACCAAAGTAGTTGCTATACAATATTTCACTCTAATCTATTAATAAGTGATCTGAGAGGTGGAAAAATTAAAGGCTGGGACAACTGAGAAAGGAAAAGAAATAAAGAGAAAGCTGGGAGTACTTTGGGCTCAAAAAGGATCCCCAAAGTTGTAAAACCTGACATTTTTCAGTCCCTTTGGAAGGGAAAACAAGAAGAGTGTGGACATGTTGCAAGAGAGGGGGGGACATTAGAGTTTGGTGGATTCCAATAATCAGAGGTGAGTGACGATGTCAGGGGCCTTCATAAAAGAGAACAGGGAAAAATAGCTGTTCTCACTTACTTATATAAGGTCTTTCCTTCCCCCTGATCTGTTTCTCATGTCAGATATGGCAACAGGACTCAACACCAAGAAGTGTTGCTCTTATTCACATCTTCCTTCCTTATAGCCCTCATCCCCACAGAAGCTTCTAGCCTTGTTATCTTCAGAAGTAAGTTCCCAGGATTTGGGGTTGGGGGAAGGGCAGTTTAGAGTGATGGTGGAGAAAAAGAGAGTGATCCTAGAGAACCATAAAAAAGTGCAGATTTACAGCTGACGGAGCTGGTTCCCTCCGCATCTTTATAGACTCCCTCATTAAGAGCTTCCAGGTATGCAGAGAATGTCACAGCTTCAGAACAGGGAAAAGAAGCCTGAAGTCAGCTAACTACATCTGGATCTCGGATTAGCTACACTAAAGAGACTAGGGGATAGGAAGGAAGGGTACTTGGATCCCAGATAAAGAACTGCAAGCTCGGATGCCTGTTCTGCCATTCAAGGGACTTACTATTTTAAGACTGAATTAGTAAAAAAGACATAGGCATCCTGAACTATTCACACTCAAAAAGTATGTGTGGAATGATTACAATGAGACAGGAAGAGGAGGATCTGGTGATCAGGCTTGGAGGTGAGAGACTTCTGACCAACATAAGAACAGCTGCTGGAATGGGATGAAAAGGGCTAGTAAAAAATCCACACAAATTGAGAAACACTGTGTCAAAGATATGGGGAAAGCGAGTTTAAGTGTGGAAAAGACTGATTAGGCTTCAGGAAGAGAATCCTGGGGGCAGGGGTTGGGGGTGGGGAGGGTGAATACCTTTCTGGAACATTTATAGAGGATAAGGAGACAAAGTAAAGAAAACTTCTGAAGGACCTAGTGCTCCACTCCATTATCAGCATCTGCTCTATTCCTCTACCTCTTTTTTATTTTGGGTAGAAAACCCTTCCTGAATCTATGATCTCTGTAAAGCTACAGAACTGAACTAATTCTCTCTGGTTCCGTTTTCAGAGAGACAGAGTAAGAGAAAGGAAAAGCTAGCCTCAGAATCAGGGCCTGAAGAAAAGGGAGGCAGACAGTATAGGCCAGAGATGATAGGAGGAAGAACTTTAACCGGCATTCCTTTTTGTTCATTTCTCCAAAGTTTCAGAATGGGGCAAAATTCACAACAAATGGGCAATCTTTGGATCTCCTCATTCTAAACTTAGGTCCTTGTCCTCCAGCAACCAAGGAGACTTTGTGGAAAGAGATTCTTGTTAGGAAGGTGATCAAACCATTACTTTTCTATTAATTACAAAACCAGACAGAGGTGTTAGTAGAAATGGGAACGAGGAATTACACCACAGCAACATGGGATCTGATAATGAGACCAAAGTCTTCAGGTACGGTGCCAAGCTCTTAAGCTTTATTATCAGAAAACCAAACAAAACCCAACCTTATATAGATGTACAGAAGTAAAGATTAAGAGGAGAAACCCTATACCAACACGTCCAAAAAGATTAAGTAGCAGGTCTCAGATCTACATGAAAATTCAAATGCAAACAAGCAACCCTGCTTAGGGAGAGCCAAATATTTCTAAATAGGAGGCTCAGCAAGGAAAATGGATTTTAGTAGTATCTATGAAACATTGCCACCAAAACTGCAAAAGTATATTTCTGCAATAGAAGACAAACTAAACTAGCATAAGGCTTGACTAGAAAATAGAAGCCTCCAGTCCAAAGCTTACGTTCCCAATGATCTGGTAATAATGCTTAATACCTCTGACGTCCTGTCATACTCTGAATCCCCATACTTCTAGCTCTGAGGGGTACCCAGCCAATCTCCTTTCCTGAACTGCATAACCAACAGGATCCCACATATTGGCTTCGACTGAAACCAGACAAGTCACTCTTGAAAATAGGGCCCTTCCGGACTCCAGAATAGGGAGGGACTCTGGACTCCATTCCATTATAGACTACCAATCACTAGTCCTTGTGTTTATATCCTTTGCACCTCCTAAAACCCACAGTGTTCTTTCTCCCTATCTTATTCCAGTGGGTCATGTCAACCTGCTGAAGCAAAGATTCAGGGTGAAACTTGGCCTCTTCATGGAGGATAAAGAAGTAAAAGGATGCCTGTGAGTGTGAGAGAAGTAAATAAATAGGCTTAAAGGGACATACTCAATCCTTTTCCTTGTTCTCTTTTCTAAAGGATAAAGGCATTATGGCTAATTCACTATAATATTTGCCCCTGAAGCTCTCCTTATCCGGTCTAATCTGGCACTAAGAACTCAAAGGAGCACCTGATAAAACACACTGTTTTTTTTCTATTTTTTTTTTTATTAACAAGCAAAATAATAATTAAAAAACAACAACACAACAACAAAAACCTCAAAGTTGGAACTGCAGTAAGTCAAACTGCTGCTGGAGTTCACGGATGTACCTGGGGTACATGCTCCCTCACTGCAAGGCAGGACCTAGGCACATGACTGTGCATTTAGGTATATATGTGACCAGGAAGAGTCGAAGAGATGGAAACCACTGGAGAACAGAAAGCATCAAAAGCTTTTCATCAGGCAATCCCAAAGCGCTCTGCTCTTTTCCTCTTCTTTGCCTATAAGGAAGAAGCAAGAAGAAAAAAATTAGATTGCAAGACAACAGTGGCCTGGGTTCCTGGCTGCTTTAATCCAAACTCACATGGACTGTCACAAGGTCCAAGAAGGAGGGAAAGCCAGGCTTATGCTTGGCAGCCAGAGATTTAATGTCTGAATCTCTCTAGTTATCCAGTTAGAGCTGGTTTGATGGGAAAGGAGAATAAGGAGGGGAGAAGACTGTGGGGAGTAGGGGGTGGGGGCGGGAGAGGAGGAAGAGAATAGTGGTAGAAAATGGAAAGCTTCCTGAAGGAGAGAGGGCCACTCAGCCTTACAGCAAGTTAGCCTGGAAACAATGGATCCTTAAACAGGCTGGGAAAAGTCTTCCAGTCAGTGGGGAGATGGGAAATTTCAAAGGACAAAAGGTTGACCAATGCTATTTCATGGAGAAGGTGAAGGGGATGCCCTTCTGGGCAGTTAGGCCCAATCAGCAACTATTCCTTCGGCCTCCAAATCCACCAAGAGGCATATAAATCTTCAATGCCAACAGAATAAATGGGGGGTGGGGAGGCCCCAACATGGATCTCTTAAGGGAGGCAGTGTGGGAGAGAGGGCACAAAATGGGTGGGGGAGAGAAAGAGAGAAAGATATTTTTGTTCTGGGAGTGACTCACAAAACACTACTGAGTCCTCACTCTAACCACTGCCCCCAGAAAAGAGGGGGCTTTTTAAAAATTCCATTCACAGAGGAGGTTCAAGTTATATTAAAAAGAAAAGCTGAGTGGGACTTCCCTGGCGGTCCAGTGGTTAAGACTCTGCGCTTCCAATGCAGTGGGTGCGGGTTTGATCCCTGGTCGGGGAAACTAAGATCCCACATGCCGCGTTGTGCACGGCCAAAAAACAAAGAAAAGAAAAGCTGAGTGCATACAAGCCAAGCTCACTTCCACCTGGATTACTGACACAATTCTCTGGAATCAAATGAAAGTCATCTGGTTCATATAAACTCCATCAGCCTCAAAAGTTACTACTCCCTTACACATACTAACTCTCCTAATAAAAGCCACTATTCCTTTCTACTCAACAAAATCCTCATCTGCCTTATCTTGGAGGTCAAATGTACCAACTCAGTGAGCATGCCTGGTATAATGACAGTTTCCTTGGCAAAGAGGGAGTAATTTTAACTAGAATTAAAACAAGCCTAAGTTTACTTCTAGCTCATCCTGGCAAGTCAGCAAGTAAGCAGACATTTACTTAACAACAGGTAATGCTTTATTCTGAATTAGTAGCACAAAGAAGAATACAAAATCCTTTAGTTTTTTCATAGTGGAGAATGTAAACTGATCAGATTCTGAAATTTTCAGGGTTTATTACAAGATTGACTCTGATATTTATTCATAAAGAGACTATAAGATTTTGAGGGTTTCCCTGGTGGTGCAGTGGTTAAGAATCCGCCTGCCAATACAGGGAACACAGGTTCGAGCCCTGGCCCGGGAAGACCCCACATGCCGCGAGGCAACTAAGCCTGTGCGCCACAAGTACTGAGGTCGCACGCCTGGAGCCCGTGCTCCGCAACAAGAGAAGCCACCGCAATGAGAAGCCCGCGCACCACAACTAGAGAAAGCCCACGTGCAGCAACAAAGACCCAACGCAGCCAAAAATAAATAAATTAATTAATTAATTAATAATAAAAAAAAGATTTTGAGTGTGTCAGGTAATAGAGTTTCAGAGCCCATCTCTAGAAGTAGATGGAAAGAAGTAAATTTGGATTAAATGGAAGAAGTAACATTTCAAATTCCTCACCACCTAAGAAATTTCTATAATTCTAAACATAGGCTGCGCAGGGTCTAGGCTGTGGCACTCGGGATCTTCGCTGTCGTGTGCGGGATCTTTGTTGCGGCATGTGGGATCTAGTTCTCTGACCAGGGATTGAACCCAGGCCCCCTGCCTTGGGAGCTTGCAGTCTTAACCACTGGACCACCAGGGAAGTCCCTAAACATATTCATTGTTTCAACTGTTCATGTACACCTCTGCTAATGCTTGGTCTCCATTATAGATACTCTCAAACCAGCAAATCAATATTGTCTGTCAATGCTCTGAGCAGTCTGCCAATGCTCAGAGTCTCAATGAATGTTACTCCAGAAAATACCGGGATATAGATGCACACAAGTCTTAAACAAACAAACAGACAAACAAAAAGCCATTCTTTCATTTTGAGAAACTATCTGTAAATAAAGTGATAAGAACAAGAAGTCTCATTTGAGGACTTCCCTGGCGGTCCAGTGGTTAAGACTGCGCTTCCAGGGACTTCCCTGGTGGTCCAGTGGGTAAGACTCTATGCTCCCCAAGGCAGGGGGCCCAGGTTCAATCCCTGGTCAGGGAACTAGAGCCCACATGCCACAACTAAAAGATCCCACATGCCGCAACAAAGATCCCGCACGTGGCAACGAAGATCCCATGTGCCCCCAACCAGTGCAGCCAAATAAAAAAGTAGTGGGGTTGCGGTGGGGGGAAAGGCTGCGCTTCCAATGCAGGGGGTGCGGGTTCGATCCCTGGTCGGGGAACTAAGACCCACATGCCATGGAGCACGGCCAAAAAATTAAAAAATAAATAAATAAAACAAAACAAAAAACGTCTCATTTAAGCCCACTGTCCTATTCCAGAAGGGAGTTAGGCACAACTATATTTGTGTCTGGGTTGGATATGGCCTTCATTAAATGATGAAAGAAATTTGCTTGGCAGATAATCAGAAACACTGCTACTTACTGAATACTTGACATTTTACACAGAATCATTTCATGCTTAAAATACCACTTCGAGGTAGGTTTTATTATCTCCACTTTCCAGACGATGAAACTGAGGCTCAGAAAATTACTATAACTTGTAAGAAATATAGTAATACTAAGTGGCACAGTCACTTATCCAAGCTTAATTGATTCCAAATCTTGTGCTCTTTCCTACTAGGTTAACTGGCTCTTAATAGTGAATTACTTAAGTATACTGATGGAATTAAGTGGGGCCACTTTATCCAGAAAACAGATATCAAGCAAAGTACCAAAAATCTTGTCATTTAGGCACTTAAGAAGTAGGCCAGGGAAATAACAATGTTTCTCCATTCTGTTTGTTTGTCTTCATTTTCCCTTCAAGGGTCCTGTGAAGCATTCCAGGTATATTTTACCTCTGTATCCTCTGTGGTTCCTGTTCCAGCTGAACTTGTGACAATCCCAAATCGCTCCTTCCTCTTTTTCAGCTTCTCGTCATCCTCAGACTGTTCAGGGACAAAGAAAAGGGCTGAAACAAGCTATCCCTCCATTCACAAGATAAATGGGAATGAAATTATAACTTATTCGCTACAATATGCTAGCCAACCTTGTGTCAAGAACTAAGGATCACACCCACAGAAAAAAACAGATAGGAAACTGAATAAGCTAGCATATAGCATATTGTCCCTAGAATGACTAAAAACTTAATGTTAAGTAGACTTCAATATTCATAAGACAAGGAGAGTCAAGAAAACAGTAGGAAACACCCATAAAACAAATTTCTGTGCTAAAGAAATTTTTGTAGTTCAGAGATATGGAAAACTGAGGCTTTACTAATAATACCTGCAGAGAGCAGGTTGGTAGAAGGCACCCAAACTATTTGTCGAACACTGCTTACAAGTTCCATTTTCTTGCTAAGGAAGGGAAGGGGAAGGGGGCCAGAGTGGTGTTTCTGAAGAACTTACAAAGAAAGCTAAGTGTTATGAACACCCAGCAAAGTCATAGTAGGCTCTGGAGTTTGAAATGATTCTGAAGTAAGGAAACAGCTGCAGTCATCTCTCTGACAGAGATGCTCTGGACCTTTTCCAAGCATCCAAGAGACTCATGGTGTCTGCCCTGTAATTGGAGAGAATGTTCCAGCATACTATGAATCGGAGCTGGCCATTCTCCTATAGCATTTATTTTTCTCATACATATATATATTTTTTAAAGCATTATTCATTTTAAATAATTTATTTTTGGCTGTGTTGGGTCTTCATTTCTGTGCGAGGGCTTTCTCTAGTTGTGGCGAGCGGGGGCCACTCCTCATCGCGGTGCGCGGGCCTCTCACTATCGCGGCCTCTCTTGTTGTGGAGCACAGGCTCCAGACGCGCAGGCTCAGTAGTTGTGGCTCACAGGCCTAGTTGCTCCATGGCATGTGGGATCTTCCCAGACCAGGGCTCGAACCCGTGTCCCCTGCATTAGCAGGCAGATTCTCAACCACTGCCCCACCAGGGAAGCCCTCTCCTATAGCATTTTAAAGACTGAGCTACTGTTCACATCCAGCACTGTTCAATGTCAGAGTCTCATATATATTATATTCTCACGAGGACCTAAACCCTGCCACTTTATTTATCCCACTTTAACAGTTACTTATTTTCTCCTTTTCCACCTTCCCCTCATACCCTGTCACCAGCAATCAAAAGCCCAGCCCTAGGATTAGAAACAACTAAAAGTATGTGGGCTTCCTGGGTGTTTTTTCTCCCCCAAAAGCATTTTCTAGAACTTGACACATCTAGACAAAGATCCTATCTTCTCAGATATCCCAGGGGACCCTCTACTCCATACCCACACAACACCCTAATCATGAGATAGGACAGTTTCTTTGACTTTATTTACAAAAGTTAACCAACATAAGGTCGGGTCAAACGTGTTGAAACAAACTTTTTTTTTTTTTTAAATTGGGGTATAGTTGCTTAATCAAACTTTTGAGCAAGCTTATGTGTGGTGCTCCTGAGCTGGATTTTTTTTTAAAAAAACCCAAGAAGTTCATATTCCTGACGTACGTAGGCAGGTTGTGTCTCTGAGTGTCCCAAAAACCAGAGTCAAAAGGAAAGGCAACCAAGAGGCCTACAGAGACACAAGAACTTTTGAAATACCTTTACTCTCAACCCTGACCATGGAGCTGCGTTTGTCCCTACGACCACAGGAACCACCTCTTGGTCAAAAGCAGAGCAGCTATACAGCCTTCTGTGTTCAATCTGGCTAGCTAGCGCAGCTCTCTGAACACAGTAGTCAGGATACTTTCTCAGTCTTACTTTGGCTCTTTCAGCTTGAGAAACGTTCATTTTCTTGCTTTTGCGCCACCTGCCTTCTAGCAAGTAAGAAAGAAGCTAAGAAGGGTTGGTGGCTATTGAAGGACTGAAGAATTCTACACACGAGTTATCACTTAATCACAGTGTATTACTAGAATAGAATACTGCCCACGTACTTTTTCTGCCTTTTTCATTATAACCATCAGCAAATCCATAGTAGGTGCATAATTAATGTAATCTAAACTACTGTAAAACACTGAGCCAGGTTCCAAAGGAAAAAAGTATTCCTGTCTTTAATAATCATAAATTTAAATAATAATGATTATTATTATAGCCACTAACATTTGGGTGCTTACTACGTGCCAGGTACTATATGAAGTTCTTTACATTCAGTATCTCATTTAGTTGTTTTAACAATTTTAAACATATCAGGTACTATGACATACATAGCAGGTCATTTTATAGACAAGAAAACTGAGGCTTTGAGAGATTAAGTAACTTGCCCAAGTCTCACAAATAGTTAAGTGGCAGAGCCAGAAATGCAACCCAAGACATTTTACTCGAGAACCCACTTTCTTAACTTTACCAAAACCTCAGGTATCTTACATAAGCACTTCTTTGGAATAAGAGTAGCAGAATGGAAGTAGTGCTTAATTTCCAAGGGAAGAAGGATCACTAGGATCCTTAGCTAAAAGTAGTTATAGGGCTTCCCTGGTGGCGCAGTGGTTAAGAAGCCGCCTGCCAATGCAGGCGACACAGGTTCGAGCCCTGGTCCGGGAAGATCCCACATGCCGCGGACCAACTAAGCCTGTGCGCCACAACTACTGAGCCTGTGCTCTAGAGCCTGCGAACCACAACTACTGAAGCCCGCGCGCCTAGAGCCCGTGCTCCGCAGCACGAGAAGCCACAACTCGCCGCAACTAGAGAAAGCCCGAACGCAGCAACGAAGACCCAACGCAGCCAAAAATAAATAAATTAATTAAATTAAAAAAAAAAAAAAGGTAGTTGTAAACTACTTCAACAACTTCTACATCACTCAAATGACTGGGTCAATGCAAGGATCCTACCCCCTTTACCATACCATATGCCTCTACTTCATAACTAACTAGGACTCCAATTAGTAGTCTCATACTAAAGATTTTCTCAACTCAATTTGTTTCTAACCTTGGCTAACTGGCTATTCCATCTGTTGAACTGTATGAAACGAATTAGGGTTTCCAATGAACACAGGCCTCACTCTATTTTTCCTTACCAAAGTCACTAGGAGGCTTTTCTTGATTTTGTCTACCACCGCTAAGATAAAAAGTGAATAAGGGATATAAATGGAGATTTCAAAATGAGAACCTCTATAGAAGATTCTAGATGAAAAATTCTCCATTTCATTAAGCCTCCAGGCCAAGCAGGAAACAGCTTTAAGGGAAATAAAAGGAGCATACCATACCCTTCTTGGGGATAGGCAGGACTAGATCATATCCTGCTGAACTGCCACTATTTACTTTTTTCATTCAATTCAGCGCTAGGGATACTTCAGCACGTTCACATCACAGAGGGAGATGTTACTGCTGAAACCTAGCTATTCTCTCTGCACAAATCTTGGGGCCATTCCCTTCACAAATCTCATCACAAAGCCTACGTCCATTTGGAATGTGTGGGACAGCCTTTCCTCTGGTTCTCTACTTCGCCGTATCCCAAAATGGGGAGTTTGACTTCTAAATTAAATTTCCTGTGTTTCTTTTTGAGCTCAAAGGTGAGGAAAGAACGAGGGAGGAAAAGAAGGGGGGGTGGGGTCAGATGGATATATTTCTCTAGCCACTAAGGCTAGTATCAGAGATTTCCCCTTGAGATTCCTTTTTTAATCCTCTGGTGCCTTCTCCTGGAGATCTAGGCAGAGCATCTGCTCCAAATATACCAGGGGCTCTAGGGGGAAAAAAACAATACAGATGCCCCCACCTCCCACCCCCTACGAAGAGCCTGTCCACCCCTCACCCGCAGAGACCAGCGAGGGTTTTATTTATTTTGTGCATGCCTGCCCTTCTCTCCCTACCCAGTGCCCCTCAGCTCCCCTCCTAAAGCCTCTTTCCTCCTTGCCCTGCAGGGAAAGTGCACAACAGGCCCAGTAAATCAACACAGTTCTAATGATCTCTCTCACTTGACCCTTCTAGCGTGACGGTGTCGCATGGAAACAAATGTACAATAAACTTCACTCCATCTTTAGCTCCTTGCTGACAGGTTTTGATTCATGGGATGGTGAGACCCATCTGAAGGAAATTACCTCGATCAAAATGCATCTCCCTCTGCATTCATCAGGCCAATGCTCCCCCAGGCCATGCTCAAGTGCACAAATGGGGTTGTGCATCTGCAGGCAGCACTGACCCCCCTAGCTCAGTGTCATATGCATTTGCAAACCTTTCCCTTCTTCATCCCTCCCCCACTTCCCTCCCACAAACCCTCAACCACTAACAAATCTTTTTTCTTCCCAGGCTTGCTCCCGTGTGGGAAGAATAGTGCTGGAATCTGAATCGCCCTTATTTGCTATCAAGTGAAAACTCTTCAAAACACACAACTTGCCTCCAAAATCAGAAGAGAAACCTGTCCTCACTGACTAAACACAAGCACTGGATATTCAGATTGATCCATGTACTTCACTTCCCTCATTCTCTCACTCAAGACTTAAAGAGCAAGCCAACTAACTGACCGACGCCAATAACTTCAGCATACATGATCCTCACTCCTATCTCCCAATAACTGCCCTGTTTTTCTTTTCAGAAGTTTGGTGATAAAAACAAGAAAGAAAACTGTGTAAAAGAGGAGAGGGGTTGTATAAGAAGCACAGGGCAGAAAGCATGATATATATTTAATAAAGCCAAATGCCCCCATGAATCACTATCACTGTATTTTCCATCATGGAATAAGATAGTTCCTAACTGAACCTTTCAGAAGACATCTTCAACTTTTCAAAATTCACTTTTCTTCTTGTTTCCTTTTCACATTTGGCAAATCCTTGGACAATATAAAGAAAATGATACCTGCTGAAAGAAAAGACTGAGACATTCCCGGTTGCCCCAAGATTCAAATTACATGTGTGAAAGTGCTTAGTACATAGGAACTATCATATAAGTATTCAATAAATGTTAGCCATTATTTCTACTGCTTCCTTCTGGTCCTTGAAACAAAGTCTGAGACCACCAACAGAATTCTGAAGCTAACAATGCCATTCATTCTTCTTCTACACTACAAGTGAAGTCATCAAAAGTTGTCAAGAAACAGACACTACCAAGGCAACAAGGAAATTCCCTTCAGTTGCAAGGCAAATGATATTTGGAAAGAGGATCAGATTTAAGGTTAAAGTGTAGCAGAACAGTAACTCAGCAAAACCACAGTCTTCTCCATCAGGTACTATTAACCATCTTCTCTTTCTGGGACCCTAAAAAAAAACAACTATGCTGTCAGGCTTTAACTGATATCAACATCCCTAACAATTAATGCCTACAAAAACAGATATCTATATAAGGTAATGTCCAAGGGAACTGAGCAAGGATCCGACCTCTAACTCTGTAGACCCAATTCCAGGTACTCTAAAGGCCCCTGAGGAATTGCTTTCACTGAATTACACAACATCAGTTTCTATCAACATGGTCAATAACACTGAAACCATAAAATTAAACCATTCATCCACTAGTCATTCAAATAACCACTGAGAGCCTACTTTGGGTCAGGCACTGTTTTCTGCCATTGGGAATAGAGAGATGAATATGACAAAAATCTTTAACCTCATAGGGCTTATGAATTCACAACTGAATGACTATAAAGATGTGTGCCACTGTTCATTACATTACTGCATTATGAGGACTCATAGGGAAATTTTCTTTCTGATTCCCAGACCCCAAATAATTATGCTTTTGCTGAGCAACTTGTTAGTTTTACCTTTGAACCCTGTGAATCACTGTAAACAGTACAATTGTGTTTTCCTCTTTCTACTGAGTGCTATAAAGTTTGGAGCAAAATGTGTAGCCTGTCCCTGGCAAGTGGTTTTGAAAATATTTCTATTAGAAAGGAGAGGCCAGGGCTTCCCTGGTGGTGCAGTGGTTAAGAATCCGCCTGCCAATGCAGGGGACACGGGTTCAAGCCCTGGTCCGGGAGGATCCCACATGCCGCGGAGCAACTAAGCCCGTGCGCCACAACTACTGAGCCTGCACTCTAGAGCCTGCGAGCCACAACTACTGAGCCCACGAGCCACAACTACTGAAGCCCGCACGCCTAGAGCCCGTGTTCCGCAACGAGAGAAGCCACTGCAATGAGAAGCCTGCGCACCGCAACGAAGAGTAGCCCGCGCTCACCACAACTAGAGAAAGCCCGTGGGCAGCAACAAAGATCCAACCCAGCCAAAAATAAATAAATAAATAAATAAATAAATTAATTAATTAATTTAAAAAAAAAGAAAGGAGAGGCTAGAAGTATTGAGGTGAGAGAGAAACGTGAGCTCAAGAGACGGAGATCAGGGAATTTCCTGGCAGTCCAGTGGTTAGGACTTGGGACTTTCACTGCCAAGGCCTGTGGTTCAATCCCTGTTCGGGGAACTAAGATCCAGCAAGCCGTGTGGTGTGGCACGGCAAAAAAAAGAGAGAGAGAGAGAGAGAGCGAGAGCGAGAGAGATGGAGATCAAACACCCAGATCCAGAGGTAGAAACTTAGAAGACAAGATGACATAAAGTTAGTCACAGGGTTGGTGCTGGTCCTTTAAGAATTTATTCCTCTCTAAATACAATGGGATTAATTTAAAAAAAAAACAAAAACACCTCAGTGCCCCAAGAAGGAAAAGGAGAGGGAATGGAAGTACAAAGTTACAGCTCGAAATTTTAAATTAAGGAAGGGCTCTTGTCAGTGGTTTCCATGGCATATACACTGTAGCCAGGAATTAAGTCCCAAGATCAGCTGCAACAAGTGGCAGCGTGAATATCACAGATGCTTTCTAAAGTGATTGCCTCTTTTTATGGCAGAGTACCATAGATAAAATCTCTACCCAAGGACTTCCCTGGTGGTCCAGTGGGTAAGACTCCATGCTCCCAATGCAGGGGGCCCGGGTTCGATCCCTGGTCAGGGAACTAGATCCCGCATGTCACAACTAAGGATCACGTGTGCCGCAACTAAGACCCGGTGCAGCCTAAATAAATAAATAATTTTATAAAATAAATGAAATAATATCTCTACCCAAAATGGAGTTCCAGCTTTACCTTCCAAACCCAACTTGTGTCTTCAAGATTCAAATTCAGGTGAACATTTTTCAAAACTTACTAATTTTATCCTGAATACAATAAAGAATACTGCTTCAAGCTTAGTGTGCTAGGGTTATTTGCTCTGCCAAAAGGAGTCCACTTTGATTTAATTAGCACCCCATGGGCTGTGCTAAAGTATTCACCTTTTTTTTTTAAATTTATTTATTTGGTTTTTTTAAAAAAAATAAATTTATTTATTTATTTATTTTTGGCTGCGTTGGGTCTTTGTTGCTGCGTGCGGGCTTTCTCTAGTTGCGGCAAGCAGGGGCTACTCTTCGTTGTGGTGTGCAGGCTTCTCACTGTGGTGGCTTCTCTTGTTGTGCAGCACGGGCTCTAGGCGCATGGCCTTCAGTAGTTGTGGCTCATGGGCTCTCTTAGAGCACAGGCTCAGTAGTTGTGGCACACGAGATTAGTTGCTCCGCGGCATGTGGGATCTTCCCAGACCAGGGCTTGAACCCGTGTCCCCTGCATTGGCAGGCGGATTCTTAACCACTGAGCCACCAGGGAAGTCCTATTTATTTGTTTTTATTTTTGGCTGTGCTGGGTCGTTGTTGCTGTGCGCGGGCTTTCTCCAGTTGTGGTGCGAGGGCTTCTCATTGCAGTGGCTTCTCTTGTTGCAGAGCACGGGCTGTAGGCTCGCGGGCTTCAGTAGTTGTGGTGCGTGGGCTCAGTAGTTGTGGCTTGCAGGCTCTTGAGCACAGGCTCAGTAGTTGTGGTGCACGGGCGTAGTTGCTCTGCGGCATGTGGGATCTTCCCGGGCCAGGGCTCGAACCCGTGTCCCTTGCATTGGCAGGCCTATTCTTAACCACTGCGCCACCAGGGAAGCCCAAGCATTCACCTTTTTCAATCTTATTACCAGTGCCACTCTGGATCACAGAGATAAACTAGGAGAAACAAAACAGTGACCCAAATGTAACCAGGCTTATGCAGGGAATTTGAACTCGGTAAATCCCAAAACACAAAGCAAGAGTATTTACGAATTCAAATAAAAGATATCCTCACTGTTCTTATAGGAGACCAAAAGAATTAACCAAGCCAGCTATTTTTTTCTGGTCAGTACAACGAGCTCACTCATATCATTCCTTCTTACACTATGTACGAGAAGCAGAAATTCCAATCTAAACAATTCAGTCAGAGATATCCTTACAAGTAGAAAGGGACATTTCAGGGAAGCTTAGGTACTGCTGAGTTGGAGTTGGCCCTTCTCCTATAGCTGTTTTAATGACTGAGCTATTGCTCACATCGACACTGTTCAATGTGTAAGAGTCTCATATATACTCCCAACAGGACCTAAACCATGCCACTTTATTTATCCTACTTTAACAGTTATTTTCTCAGAAGTCTTTTCCCTGGAGTGATGGAAGAGAGGCTGATAGTGAGCTACGGATGATCACAGTTTGCAAAAAAAAAAAAAAAACCCAAATAATTGCCTCCTTTTGTAATTGAATTACCATACTAAGATGTTAATAGTTCTCAGGCCAATCTGATTTTCCAAGGGAATGTAAGGTAAGAGCCAGGCAAAAAGGAAGACAGGGAGCCTTCTGGTGACTTTCCTGACTTTCGCTGCCACGTGACTGATGGCAGGATGAAAAGCAGTGCCTGGGGGCTTTCAGGCAATGGTAGATTAATAATGACATGGCCTTGACTTCCCAGAGGTAAAGGTTATGAAACACTCCAGGGTGAGTGGGCTTCTAATTTCATACTCTCAGGGTGAATGACAGCAACTGATGGTTTTTCTCTCAGAAACACTTTAATGCTTAAACACACAGCTGTCACCTCCCTGCCCCAGTTTCTGAAATTCATTTGAACATGTTTATTCCTCAGCCTTTATGCCAGCCAGACCACAGAACACGAGGTGGTAAGCAGGACTAAAGGTGAAGGACTGGACTAGCAGAGGGTCTCGTCCATCATCTTAGCACACACAGAGTAAAGAGATACTCCAATACCGCCACACATATACACATAACACACCTCCCAGTACAACAATCTTACCTACTCTCAACAATCTTTTAACTGTTGAGATCAGATTCAACCTTCTAGAGCCAGAAGGATGCCAGGAACTGTAAAGCAACACCAGAATTAGAGACTACCAGGAACCGTATCTCCTATCTTTACAGTATTTGAAGCCCCAGTACACAGTCAGCTCAGAACCAAACACTCTTCTGAGTCACTAGCTCCCATCACTTCTTCTCTCTTGTCCAAATCAAGCTTCTTCCCCAACCCCCACGCTTGTCCAACCCCAGAGGAGGTCGTCTCGGTCTTGCTCTAGCTGATTGTAGGACAAAGCAAGGAAGGTGGAGGAAATGAAGGCTTCACACTTGAGACCCCTGGAAACCAAGTTTCTATTAAAAGTCCCCACCTCCCTCCCTTAAACGTCAGGAAGCTGCTGCTTTTAAGGATAAGCGATGCAGAGCTTGGCAGAAATGTCAAGAAGTCAATAGAGGGAAGCTAAAACCTTCTGAGGGGAGGTGAATTCTGTCTTAGCCAAAATATACAGAGAATGAAGGACAACAGTTACCTGAGCATTCAGAAATTTACAATGAGCGCTAGGAAAGCAGATTCTTTTCCCCTAACATATTTTAAAACGCAGATTTCTGGCTTCGCCCCAATCTTATAAATCTGAATCTCAAAAGGAAGAGCCTAGAGAACTGTAAGGGACCCCTGGTGACCCTTATGTGCAGCAACAGTTGACAATAACTGCAAATAGCTTCGAGACAGCATAGACCAAAAAACCAAAACAAACAAACCAACCAACCCCCACCCCACCCTCACAACAAAGAAACCCTCACAAAAACCCAATAGGCTGCTACTCCACTCCAACTTTCCCCCCAAAGCACTAGGGGCCTTCCAAAAAAGCTTATGCTTCCTACAAACAGGTTATCTCAGCTGCAGGAATGTGAAGGGGAAAAGAAAGCTATTAAGGAATCACAGCTGGCTCTAAGGCACACCTGTCTTGCTGCCTTCCTAGAATTCAAATAGAGGAACAGAAACTCTTTTACCAAGGGAGTTCAATACAGGAAGAACATGCTGAAGCAAGATCCGGGAACACCTCAGATATGTGGGGAAAAGAAAGAGGCAACCAGGTTCAAGCACACAAAGGTATTTTTTTTCTCTATAGAACTGGTATAGAGAAAGAGGGAGAGTATCAATAAAGTAGAGAACAGACAGGGGAACAGACGGCTTTTGTCTTAAGGCTCATGTGTTTTAACTTGTACATTTAGACCACTAAACAGGTCCATCATATAAAACCTCTCATCCTGTGAGTCTGTTCATTTCCAGTTGCTCTTCCTCCTGAAACATTTCATACTCAAGATGAGCATGACAGTGAAAATTCTGAAACTGCCCCCCTCTACTCTACCTAAATAAACTCTTCACCCAATAAATATTTTCTAACATCTAGACACCAAGCATTTCAAATATAATCTCCTTCTCAGTAAGATATCTTCATTGCTAGGGATTTAAAGATTCAATATGTGATATAAAATCCAAATGTGGAACCCTCTGAAAATTCATTTCTATATCTGTCCTAACAATCTGCTCTGGGGATGAGAAGGTAAAAATGGATTAAAATACTATCTTTAAAAATATAAGAAAAGAATAGCAAAGGAAAAGGAAGGGAGGAAAGGAGTTAACATTTTCTAGATCTTAACAAGGGACCTCAGATTTTATTAAAAACAGGGACTTTGCTAGTTTGCAAAAATCACTACCAAGTATCTTCCTATAAAACATCTCACGATCTGATGCCCTGTCTCATTCCCATCTGCAACTTCAAAATCTATAGGATTTTATTTGACCTGCTTCAGCTTTCAGGCATAAAAAGCAACTTTACTATTTTAGTGAGTACATAAGAGAATGAACTATCACGTTATTATTAAACCTTACTTGAACCAAACCCATATGTATTCTTTAAAATGTTACCTCTCCTTATCAATGTCAGCCTAACAAACAGTATTACTCAAGTATTAGTCTCTCAAGTATTAAAATACATCTTAAACATTCCTATACTGCTACTGCTCTCACGTCATGAGCGTTTGAACACCAAAATTTCATACCCCCCCCCAAAATTAATAACACAAACACAAACCAAAACAACAACAACAAAAAAACACCCCACACTTTTTCCTCCCATACACATTTTGAAGGATGGATAGACTTGGATTCAGAGGGTTAGCTCACATTTCACCATAGCTAGGGAGAGTACCTGGAGTGATCGGACAGATATTGCTCTGCTTAGAGAGCCAGCTGTGAGACCGGTAGGTCACCTCAAAACTAGACACACAACTAGATATACAATCAGATATGATTTACAGGTAGGTTTTAAAAACCTTACATGCTAAGAATCTAAGAGTGGCACTTTTTAAAAAACAGGCACTCAGGGACTATCCTGGCAGTCCAGTGGTTAAGACTCCATGCTTCCAATGCAGGGGGCACAGGTTCAATCCCCGGTCGGGGAACTAAGATCCCACATGCTGTGCAGCACAGCCAAAAATTTTTTTTAAAAAAATAAATAAAAATAAAAACTGGCACTCAGAGAATGACCCCACCCCAAGAACTTGGTTGGCAAAAACAGCTGAAGGTATTTAAAAGTAAAAGACTCAACAGAATGCAGTATTCCCCTCCTTTTCCAGGGTATGTTTACTCTTGGGGCAAAGACTAAGGGGGACCACAGAGAGGCATAAAACTTGTTTTTTATCAAAGTCATCAATTCTGACATGTTAGAAGAAGGAATGCAAAGACATTAGTGGGGGCGGGGTATCAAGCAGAGGAAACAGAAAAGAGAGTAAGTTTTTTTTCTTACTACAAACTTTTGTACCTCTAGTTCTTTAGGTTCAAACTCAATGAATGAAATCAGAGAGAGAAAAATAAAATGAAATGGTACAAGATTCTAGTGGTCTCAACCACGTACCTTAGGGAAGTATAAACCCTCTATCACAAACTTCTCAAAGATCCAATTTACAGTGAACAGGGCAAAACACCAGCCACAAATGCTGATATAGCACCAAAAGTTTTCTTGCTTCCCCCAATTTTTAAAGTTTTTCCTCTAAAGTGGTCAATTTATATTCCTAACATTTCTTGTCCAACTTTTTTCTCAACCATAGCCAGGTAAAAAGTATGTGTTTGAGGTTTAGGGTATAGAGGGAGGGTAGAAGTTGAGCAAAGAAAAACCTGATTCCTATTTCTCTAGTTAAAATTAGAATACATTTTCAACAGCCCTGGGCAGGAGAGAAAAATTCCATTCTGCCTCTTTGCTCTTCCAAATTCCTATAGCCAAGTGGTTCAACAGCAGTTGAATGGCACACATAATGACATCATTGATTGGAATCATAATAGAAGGGAGTGAGAAGAGCGGGTGTGGGGGGGAAGTGGGAAGGGAGGGAGGTAAAGATGTATTTGTGTTACAGACAAAAGACAAGTTCTGTTCCTCAGCAGGGACAAATGAAGAACCAGATGAAGGGATAAACTGAGGTCAGAGAGTTTTCCCTATTGTTTCCTCTTTAAACAGCTCCTTCACCACTCCCTCAAGGTTTGTTCCAATGGATGGGTATAGAAACAGCAGCGTATGTGTTTTTATCTTAGAGGAGAAGGTAGAAGAAAAAAAAAAAAAGCCAAATATTTATTTTCAAATTATTATGAATTAAGAAGGGGATTTAAAGGACTGGTTAGATTTTAGTTGGGCCTTAAAATGCTCCCAGAAATGCTGAGGACCATGTGGGGTTGGGTCTTGGCTTTTCTGAAATTCATCTTCTCTGACAGCCACTCTCAATTGCCATCTCTATCTACGATATAACCTGTTTTTATCGTCTTTTCTTGTTGGTTAATGTAAGTTAAAATAATACAATTTTTCAAGTGGAAGAAGCATTTTTGGGGGAAATGACAATCTAGGATGAAGGAGGAGGGGAGGGAAATTTCCCCCCAAAGCCCTTGATCAATGAAATACGATGACTGAGAGGATCTACACTGAAGTTTTTTCCATCTGCAATCCTACTACCTGCATTTTTCTTGGTCTCATGGGGCACCATGAGAAAAGGTAATAGAGTATTAAGTGTTGCCCTTGGCCTAAGTACCGCTGCTTGAATATATGTGGTTGGAAAGAACCCAAACCTACTCAGCATGCTACTTTTCCTGGGATCTAAATCTTCTACCCCTTTAAAAAATATTCTACCAAACTCCTCACCATAGCTTATGGTTCCTCAGGTCCTTCCAGTTCCACGTTGACAATGTCCTATGCATAGTCCCACAGTTCTTCCTTTGGAACAGGTTCGTATACACATGCCTAAACTAGTTGACAAATCCCAATTATAGACCCTCTGAGAAGGCTGGTGACCAAATTCTTTTTTTGTGCCCATGCCACGCAGCTTGCAGGATCTTAGTTCCCCGATCAGAGACTGAACCCGGGCCCCCGGCAGTGGAAGCTCAGAGTCCTAATGACTAGGCCACTAGGGAATTCCCTCAACTTCTAAATCTATACTGTGGGGGCTTCCCTGGTGGCGCAGTGGTTAAGAATCCACCTGCCAATGCAGGGGACACGGGTTCGAGCCCTGGTCCAGGAAGATCCCACATGCCGTGGAGCAACTAGGCCCGTGCGCCACAACTACTGAGCCTGCGCTCTAGAGCCCGCGAGCCACAACTACTGAGCCTGCGCACTGCAACTACTGAAGCCTGCACACCTAGAGCCCATGCTCTGCAACAAGAGAAGCCACCGCAATGAGAAGCCCATGCACCGCAACGAAGAGTAGCCCCCGCTCGCCACAACTAGAGAAAGCCCGCGCGCAGCAACAAAGACCCAACACAGCCAAAAATGAATTAAACAATTTAAAAAAAAGAAAGTAAATCTATAGTGTGAACTTCCTTTTTTCCATATCCCACTGACTAACCTCTGTACCAAAACCCACTGCTGAAGGGAAGAAACAAATATTCTTCATTTATTTCAGATGGTGGAAGGGAATCTAGATAGAAACAAATAGGCCTTCCAGAAGAGAGTGAATGGAGACAAGCCATAATGAAATTTGTGTGCTAGAACAGGGGTTCCCAACCCCTGGACCACGGACCAGTACCGGTCCACGGCCTGTTAGGAACCGGGGCGCACAGCAGGAGGTGAGCGGCAGGCTAGCGATCAAAGCTTTATCTGCTGCTCCCCATCGCTCCCATCACCCCCTGAAACACCCCCACCCTCCCCCCACCCACACCCCCCTCAGCCGTGGAAAAATTGTCTTCCACGAAACTGGTCCCTGGTGCCAAAAAGGTTGGGGACCGCTATGACAGAAGACACTTGTGCCCTCCTGTGCTTGGAACTGACTCTTTGTCCCAGCTTCCTCTTTGATATCGCAACACATTTCAGCAACAAGCTCCTCAAAAACAATAGGTCCAATGTCTCTCTCACTCTGAAGTGGTCCATCTCCAACAAATGGTGAGCAAAAATATACAATTATACGAAAGGTTCATGAAACTAATCACTGCAGCCACCCAAGACTCTTCTAGCTACCAGCCTCAGCAATAAGAAGATAGTCAGTGGAGGAATATTTAATTTGTTTTCAACCTTTTTATCAATATATTCTAACACTGTGTATCACAGAACATTCATCAGGGAAGAAAACTGGCAAAAAGCACGAACATGGAAAAAGTAGCCTTTAGGGTTTACAGGCCCCTTAAGATAACTCATTAGGATAGTTACCTATATGAAGAACTACAAGTAGGGAAAACTCAGTAATATCCTAGTAGAGAAGTAAGGAAGATGTACTAACGTCAACATTTACTACTACTAATCAAGAATCAAGAAGCAGTAACACATGCCCCTCACAGTCTCGGGAAGGTAGAAAAGTATAAACCACACTTCAGTTTTCTGCTTAGTGCCTGGGCCTGGTGTTTTTGTTTGCGTTTCTTTGTAATACTTACCTAGCTGGATTTCCTGTAACTTCCTCAAGTATCAAGTTTCACTTTCCCAAATGGGTCAATGTTTGAAAACAAACAAACGAAAAAACCAATCCATGCAAATTAGCTACATCAGTTAACAATACCTCTCTAAGCTCAGACCCAGTTTCTACCAAAACTAATGTCCTATGACCATCATATATTAACTGAGCTGGCTTCCCATCTATTTCCCTTACCCATTCCTTTTAGAGATGAATTTCTTATGTGCCAGGCCAAGTCCTTCATCAAGAGGACTGACCCAAACACTACTTCTCTTGGGAGGCATGGAAAACTGACAAAGAAAAAAAAACAACCAGTTAAGCACAAGACTGAAAACTTAGCTGGTGATCAATCAGAACCAACCAGGCAGAGGTTATTTATCTGGGTTTTGTTTTGTTTGAGGGGGTGGGAGGTTTCTCAGCCCACAGTCACTATGAAGCTTATAGGAGAAAAGGCATGCCATTCTATCCTCAAATAGCCCAAAGAGTTGGAGGGGACAATTTACAGCCTCTTGTGTAAAAAATGTCTATAAATGCCAGTGCCATTCTTTGCCCTGTCACTTCCCATTATCCTAAACCAACAGGATTCTATTTACTGAGACTTGAGCTGGAAACATGAACAGACAGGTCTTTTTCTTGGGCAGGGGGAGAGAGGGAAGATGGTTGGGGGGGTAGCCACATTTCTTGAAGTTTCTGTGTACTGCCTAATGTGTACAGTATACTAGTGGAGCTGAAAAGTGAAATATATGAGCAGTCATGCAAAAGTTAGCCAAGGAAGAATAGCAGAAATTCGATACCCTCAAATTTATAATATGCTGAAGCCATATATCTAAAATATGAAGAGGAGATGGTCAGATTGTGATAGTTAAAAAAAAAAATCTGTCACAAACACTACGGCTCACTCCTCTCACACATTCTCTCTCTTTATCATATCCACTGGTATGTAGCGGAATCTACTGAAGAGAAACCATGATGCAATGAGGGCCTTAAGCTGGATCAAGCAAACGCAAACTCCATGCAATGAGGTGACAGACAGTGGGTCTCTCTCATTGCCCCTTTTAGGATACTAAGATGAAGAAGAGGTATCTTCACATCACCTATTAACCTCCACTATTTGCACCATATCTAACTGAATGAAATCTGTGCCTGGAGAACTGTAAAACTTAAAGACAGATGACCAAGTTACACAGGAGGAGGCTATACTGGAACCCAGGACCCCAGGATGAGATGGACATAATTGTGCTGCTCTGGCTGTTCCATAAATACAAATTTAATCATATCACTAACCTCTGGCCAAGCAAATACTAGGTAGCAAATCATCTCTGGTGACAGAGAACTGTTAAACACAGGACTCCGAACAAAGCAACTCTTACTGAGAACGCAGCCAGTTGCAATTTCATGATTTGGGTCTAGAACACTAAGTTCTAGAAAAAAAGTTACTTGAAAAAAAGAACAGTTCCTCTTCTTATCTCTTATTCCCTTTCCTCCAATTTCTCTCCTCCTACAAATTCACTCTGAAACTGCTTATATTCTACAAGTACTAAAAAATTCTGGGCTATGGAAACAGTGATCCAAACAGGTGGTCTGATAAAGGATTTCTATGCTACTTCCAAGTATGAAAGCTGTGTGGGAGATATAAGCTGGACTTGAGTTGTCCAATACACATATGGCTACTTAAGTTTAAAATAATTAAAAATTCAGTTCCTAGTCACACTAGCTATTGTGTGACTATACTGATCATTAGCCGCATGTGACTACTGATCACATTTCAGGTGATCAATAACCACATGTGGCTAATGACTAGTGTACAGGCATACCTTGTTTCATTGTGCTTCGACTTACTGTACTTCACAGATATTGTACTTTTCACAAACTGAAGGTCTGCAGCAACCCTATGTTGAGCAAGTCTACTGGAGCCATTTTTCCAACAGCATTTGCTCACTTCATGTCTGTGTCACATTTTGGTAATTCTTGCAACATTTCAAACTTTTTCATCATTGTTATTATATGTGTTATGGTGATTTGTGATCAGTGATCTTTGATGTTACTACTGTAATTGTTTGGGGGCACCACAGAACATGCCCATAGAAGACAGAGAACTTAATCAATAAATGTGTGTGCTCTGACTGCTCCACCAACTGGCCGTTCCCATCTCTCTCCCTCTTCTCCAGCCTCCCTATTTCCTGAGACACAACAATATGGAAATGAGGCCAATTAATAACCCTACAATGGTGTTTAACTGTTCAAGTGAAAGGAAGAGTTGTACATCTCTCACTTTAAATCAAAAGCTAGAAAGGCATGTCAAAAGCTGAGATAGGCCAAAAGCTAGGCCTCTTGTACCAAACAGTTAGCCAAGATGTGAATGCAAAGAAAAAGTCCTTGAAGGAAATTAAAAGTGCTAGTGCAATGAACATTAGAAAGAGAAGAGAAACAGCCTTATTGCTAATGTGAAAAAAAGTTTAAGTGGTCTGGATAGAAGATCAAACCAGCCATAACATTCCCTTAAATCAAAGCCTAATCCAGAGGAAGGCGCTAACTCTCTTCAATTCTACGAAGGCTGCTGAGAGAGGTGAGAAAGCTGCAAAAGTCTGAAGCTAGCAGAGCTTGGTTACGAAGGCTGCTGAGAGAGGTGAGAAAGCTGCAAAAGTCTGAAGCTAGCAGAGCTTGGTTCCTAAGGTTTAAGGAAAGAAGCCACTTCCATAACACAAAAGTATAAGGTGAAGCAGCAAGTGCTGATGTAGAAGCTGCAGCAAGTTGTCCAGATCTAGTTAAGATAATTAATGAAGGTGGCTACACCAAACAAAAGATTTTCAATGTAGATGAAACAGCCTTATATTGGAAGAAGGTGCCATCTAGGACTTTCACAGCTAGAGAAGAGAGGTTAATGCCTGGTTTCAAAGCTTCAAAGGACAGGCTGACTCCCTTGTTAAGCGCTAATGCAGCTGGTGACTTTAAGTTGGAGCTAATGCTCATTTACCATTCCGAAAATCCTAGGGCTCTGCCTGTGTTCTATAAATGGAAGAACAAAGCCTGGATGACAGCACGTCTGCTTACAACATGGTTTACTGAATATTTTAAGCCTACTGTGGAGACATATTGCTCAGAAAAAAAGATTCCTTTCAAAGTATTACTACTCACTGACAATGCACCTGGTCACCCAAGAGCTCTGATGGAGATGTACAGTGAGATTAATGTTGTTTCCACTCCTTCTAACACAACATCCCTTCTGTGGCCTACGGATCAAGGAGTAATTTCAACTTTCAAATCTTATTATTTAAGAAATACTTTTCATAAGGCCACACGTAGTGATTCCTTTGATGGATCTGGGCAAAGCAAATTGAAAACCTTCTGGAAAGGATTCACCATTCTGGATGCCACTGAGAACATCTGTGATTCATGGAAAGAGGTAAAAAAAAATCAACATTAACAGGAGTTTGGAAAGAGTTGATTCCAACCCTCATGGATGACTTTGAGGGGTTCAAGACTTCTGTAGAGGAAGTAACTGCAGATGTGGTGCAAACAGCTAAAGAACTAGAATTAGAAGTGGAGCCTGAAGATGGGACTGAATTGCTACGATTCATGGTAAAACTTGAACAGATGAGGAGCTGCTTACAGATGAGGAAAGACAGTGATTTCTTGAGATGGAATATACTCCTGGAGAAGATGCTGTGAATATTGCTGAAATGACAACAAAGAATTTAGAATGTTACATAAACTTAGTTGATAAAGCAGCAGCCAGGTTTGAAAGGATTGACTCCAATTCCGAAAGAACTTACTGTAGGTAAGATGATATCAAACAGCATTGCAAGTTACAGAGAAATAATTTGTGAAAGGAAGAGTCAGTCAATCAATGTGGCAAACTTCATTGTTGTTTTATTTTAAGAAATTGCCTAGGAAACACATTTGTCTAGAACTCCACACAGCATATGATTTATATTTACTACATAAATATTAAACTACATATAATATTTCCTTCATTTTGTACAACTCCTGGACAAAGATGATTTATTTTATATAGTTCTAAATTAATTTTATAATGTAATTTATATATCTGTCCCATCCTTAATTCTACTTCAAGTGATTATGTAATGCAAAGTAATTTGGGGAATCTATTAATTATGTGAAAGTAACATTCAGGAGCAAGGAATAGATATAATATTTCTATACACTGCATTTTGTACTAAATTTAGGAAGTAACTGCAACAGATCTTTTTTCGTATATAAAGCTGAATTTTTAAAAATAAATAATAAGCATAAATTATTTCACAACACAATTATTTCAGCTGCATCTTAGTCACTTGGCAGTCTGAGGTTCAGAATGCCACTTGGTTGCATTGGTTGTTTGAGGACATTAAAAGCAAGAATTTTTTTAATAAAAAATGCATTTTTGGCAAAAAAGAAGAAAGAAAAGAAAAGAAACTGCCACTGCCACCCCAACCTTCAGCAACCTGATCAGTCAGCAGCCGTCAACATAGAGGCAAGACCCTCCACTGGCAAAATGATCACAACTCGCTGAAGGCTCAGATGATGGTTAGCACTTTTATTTTAGCAATAAAGTAGTTTTCAATTTAGGTATGTACACTGCTTATTTGTGACTCACTTTACTGCAATATTCACTGTACTGTGGTGGTCTGCAACTGAATCCACAATATTTCTGAGGTATGCCTATATTAGATAACAGATTATTTAATAGAACAATATTTTGTAGAATATTTCTATCATCACAGAAGGTTCTACTGAACAGTGGTGGTCTAGATAGCAAAATAGCAGGAACATTTTAATGGTTTATGAGGCAACTTAGAACAAACCACTGAAATTAGGATAATTCTGAAAATCAGTATTTATGATCAATGTAAACGGAACCTATACTCAAAAAGGACATCTCAGAAAGTCACAAGCCTCCAAGCAAAGTGGTCCTTGGAAAAAATCGTATATACTCTAGTACAGTGCTACTCAAAATGTGGTCTGCCTCCTAGTGCTTGATCCCCAAACTGCTTATCAGTCTAGAAATAAGTCCAGAAATTGAGAGTGTTTAGAAACTTCCAAAGTAAT
Source organism: Balaenoptera borealis (assembly GCF_965194805.1). Taxonomy (NCBI): domain Eukaryota; kingdom Metazoa; phylum Chordata; class Mammalia; order Artiodactyla; family Balaenopteridae; genus Balaenoptera; species Balaenoptera borealis. The sequence goes on from NC_138870.1 coordinate 46,696,775, forward strand.
TTAACATTTTTTTGACATTTTTATTTTATTTCGCCAAAGTTACCTCTCGACAATGAATTGCAAATTTTTAAAAACTAGTCTTTCGTCACAGAATTTGCAAAGCACTACTCTAGAACATATGTGTGACAATGAATGTTATTAGAGAACAGAGCTCATATAGTTAGAGTTCTGCCAATTACCATTATCTCATTTTAACTCTTTAGAATTTAAAATGGGAACTGTAATCTTATCAATGATCAACTGAAACACAGAAGTTAATTGACTCAAAGTGATAAAACCAGAACTGAAAACCAAGGAAGGAAACTAAAATTTATTGAGGGTCCAGACGTCCCTGGTGGCGCAGTGGTTAAGAATCCATCTGCCAATGCAGGGGACACAGGTTCCAGCCCTGGTCCGGGAAGATCCCACATGCCACGGAGCAACTAAGCCCGTGCACCACAACTACTGAGCCTGAACTCTAGCGCCTGAGAGCCAGAACTACTGAGCCCACGTGCCACACTGCTGAAGCCCGTGTGCGTAGAGCCCGACCTCCGCAACAAGAGAAGGCACCACAATGAGAAGCCCACGCACTGCAACAAAAAGTAGTCCCCGCTCACCGCAACTAGAGAAAGCCTGCGCGCAGCAACAAAGACCCAACGAAGCCAAAAAAAAAAAAAAAAACTAAATAAAAAAAATTTTAAAAACATTTAAAAATACATAAAAACAAAAATAAAATTTATAGAGGGTCAAAGTATCATTATGTTAGGGAACTGCAAATATACATTTATTCTTCACAAACATGATGTTAGGTGTTACTCCCAGTTTTATAGATGAGGATCAAAGAAGTTTAGTAATTTGCTCAAAATCAATAAATGTATCTCTTCATGTTTTACTCAGCCTCCTGTGGAGGCTGAAAACAGGTCAAATATAGAGAAAGATTCCAGGGAAGAGAAGGGAAAAGACTGATATCCCTGTATAACTCAGGTGGGCAGCACAGGGTGACAGACAAATTCCTCTCAGAAATGTGTCCCTATGAGCTAAGTAGTAGGAGATATCGTGTTCAATTTTGTTAATTTTGATAGAACACACAATGTATGGCTGTTGGCATAACTGATGCCATCTTGTGTCCATTCAGTTCCTCCTGTCCTTCCACTGGCTCTACCTAGGGCTGTACTGTGTAGTAAATCTCTTCTCTGTCATCAAGGGCTCTGTAGTTAATAGATATTGTTTAATGATCATTAGGTCTGGGTGGCCTCTATACTCTGTTAGTCCCTAAACAACAATGAAGACCTTCACTGATATATTCACGGCGCCCACAAGACTAGTTACCCGTTCACAAATCTTGACTTGGGAATGCACTTCCTGTTTCCAAGCATGTACCCCCAAACCCTGGGTTAACTATAAGTATAAAATTGGCCCAATGGCCCCTCAGCAGTGTGGAGTGCAGCTGTAAATGCTTCCAGATTGTCGTCTACCTCATCCTACCCTGTTAAGTAAGTTACCCTATAATAAACTACTCCATTGATTATATATATATGCAGCTGCCTGCCTCATTTTTCACATCAAGGTACCTTCTCAGTTCAGTGGGTACCTTTTGTTCCCTCCGTCCTCCAACACACAAACTCATACAATTCCCTAAAGGAGTGAAGTTATTGATGAGATTCTCAGATACCTAGGCCTCATATACAAAACAAGGAGATAGATGATAAGAAGGGCCACGGATCCAAGGCACCTTTCCCCCTGACCATCTTGCAAAACACAAATGACTTTTGGTTTATAATAACTCTTCCCTATTAAGCTGCTTGTGGTTTAAGGATCATATATTCTGCCTACCTCTCAACTCCTTTATTTTATTCCACATAAACCACCAAATACTCCTACTGAATACCGATGGTCTCAGCATCAAGTTGGGCAAAAAGACATGATGTTATATTTCTGGTAAACACAAAAAATGTAACCCAAAGGGAAGGAAGATGAAGCACAGTTGTGTGCAAGGTTATGAGTCTCATAGGGACACAACTAATGTTTACTTTTATATATTCAATTTTTCTTTTCTGAGCAAAAATATAACTACCGTCAGGTAAGTTTTTTCTAATGGATTTCTAGAGAGCTAAATGCTTCCATACTCAAGTGGGAAATAATTTTTTTTTTTCCTAATGATGGTTTTTCTGGTTTGAAATAGTCTTCCCTTAATCCTACCACCACTTGAACAACCAAGAAACATGCTCTCATTCTCACAAAACAAAGATTAAGAGACTACCGGCTCTAGGCAAACAGGAAAGTCCTTAGCATTTTCTCCAATGTGCCTAGCAAAACTCCAAACACAACAATGCCTTGTAGAATTGATCACTCCCCACAGCATGGTGTCAACAAAGTCATCTTGCTTACACTAAACAGTATCAGTTAGCAGAGGGGCAGAAAGAATGAAACAATTTTCTCAGTTTTGTTCCAAAGAACCTCCAAATTTTACTTTTAGGTACCTTTGACCTACAGACAGGACTGTCTTCCCCTGATTATTTAATTTCCATTATGCCTATATCAGAAGTTAAAGCAGATGTAACGTCACTGAACTCAACAAAGAGAAATATAAACCTTGTTCTAACAGCTAGCATGGAAGCTATGCAAACAATCGGTAGAAAAAAACAACTAACTTTGTTAAACAATAGCCATAATGTAATCAATAGTCAGTGAGAGGATGTGATAGTCAAAGGACTGCATTAAATGAAGTGCTGAGTAGCCAGTTTTATTCTTAGGACAGTCATTTCCAAACTATGTAGCCCCAAGCTGCTCTAATGTTGCAAAAATAGTACCTTACCTTTCTGGAGATTGAAGAGACATTCAAACCAAATCTTTGAGCTCTTTCCTTTAACTTATCCAGGTTAACCTACAAAAAACATACGAAAAAAAAAATATTAAAAAAAAAATCAGGGACTTCCCTGGTGGCGCAGTAGCTAAGAATCCGCCTGCCAATGCAGGGGACACAGGTTCAAGCCCTGGTCCAGGAAGATTTCACATGCCGCAGAGCAACTAAGCCTGTGCACCACAACTACTGAGCCTACACCCTAGAGCCTGCAAGCCACAACTACTGACCCACGCGCCACAACTACTGAAGCCCGCGCGCCTAGAGCCCGTGCTCCACAACAAGAGAAGCCACCACAATGAAAAGCCTGGGTGCCGCAACGAAGAGTAGCCCCCGCTCGCCGCAACTAGAGAAAGCCCGCGCACAGCAATGAAGACCCAATGCAGCCAAAAATAAATAAATTAAAAAAAAAAAAATCAACACAGAAGGCACAAACTATGGTCCAAAGCTAAGAGTTCAAGTAAGCCTATACAACATCAAAGATGCCCTATGTGCCAAATTAGGAAACTAAGTGGCACTCATCCATGCCACTAATTATTAAAAGTTCTCTCCTGGAATGCAGTGAAAGATTCAGCCCTGCCTCTTTCATTCATCAAAGGTGGCAAAAGCCTAGGGAGGGTTTAAGATCAAAGTAGGCCAAACACTGCTTGAAAAAGCAAACAAATGTCTAAATCATCACCTCCAAACAAGTCCATCATTCACAGTCCAAAACTGTTAATTCCTATACACAGCCTTTGCAAGTAGTTCTTAACCCTATGCCCTAGCAAAGAGAAACTGTCACTGCAGCTCTCCGTTCTTCAGAACACAAATCTACTACCAGTACCCAACTCAATTTCCTTCCTTCCTTTTTCTTGGAAGCCTTGATATATAAGACTTACCATAAGGATATTTGGGACATTATCATTACTACTACTACTGCTACTAACTTCTACTACTACTACTAAAACATTTCACCTTCACTTACATTATTAAACTGTAATTCCAAGAGCAGGATTTCATAAAGCTAAACATATTTCACAGCATTTGCTTGCATTTTCTAAACATGCTGACAAGTCATAATGGTCCAGAAGGCGTACTATCCTAGTCTTTATTCTCTGGTATTTGACAGGTAGTGTTGAAAATTATCAGTATCTACAAAATAGAGCTCATAAGTTGCTTCCACAGATTCTCTTGTGGTAATTAAGAGTTTGACATTATCCAAAACCACTGGATGAGGCCCTAAAACTCCAGTACCATAAAACAAAGAGTTATATGGATTGTCCTCTAGCTAACAAAATCTACCCTTTTTTTTTCAAGAGAAGTGGTAGGAAGGAAGATGTTTATAATGACTTTGAAGATGCAGCAATTTTCCTGACCTCTCAGTACCTCAAACAATTCTTTCTATTTAGGACATAAGACACTGTACTGAAAACAGTCACCAAACTCATATGATCTCAGTTTCCTCTGATCTGGGGAGAAGAAGGAAATCTTTAACTTAACTAACTGTACAGAGTTAAGATTTGGCTCTCAAGGTTAAGAAAAAAAAAAAAAGATTTCTTACCATAGGCTTGGCATCAGATGACAGGCCTAAAGAAATAAATTAAGAAGTTTTATTTAATATTCTTAAAAGTCATAAAGGAAGTTGACGTCTTTGAATCAAGTTAGACAGCATAGAAATCATATATAGGACAAATGTCCTTTATCTTATGAAGTTAAAGAAAAGGCACAGATTACATCTAGAGACCATGTCTGTACCCATTGTTGTTGGGAACATAAAACAGTACAGCCACTTTGGAAAACAGTTTGGTAGTTCCTCAAAAAGTTAAACATGCAGTTTACCATATGACCTAGCAATTCTACTCCTAGGTATATACCCAAGAGAAATGAAAACATATATCCACATGAAAACTTGTATATGAATGTTCACAGCAACATTAGCCATAGTAGCCACAAAATGAAAACCCAAATGTGCATCAACTGAGGGGTAGATAAAATGTGGTATATCAGTACAACCTAATATTATCTAACAATAAAAAGAAATGAAGTAATGATACATCCTAAAACAGGGATAAACCTGGAATACATTATGTTAAGTGAAAGAAGCCAGTCACAAAAGACCATGAATTGTATGATACCATTTATACGAAGGCAAACTTACATATATAGAAAAAACTTAGTGGCTGATTGGTGGGGTGGGGCAGAGGGAGTGGATGAGAAAAACTGCTAATGGGTATGGGGTTTATTTTGGGGATGATGAGTATATCCTAAAATTAGACTATGATGATAGCTGCACAACCCCGTGAATATATAAAAAACACTGAATTATATACTTTAAATGGATGAGTTGTATGATATATGAATTATATCTCAATAAAGCTGTTAAAAAAAGAGAAAAACATCTTATCTGGACAAAAGACCAGAGCTACTATTATAATGAGTTAAAATTATGGCTTCTTAAAGCCAATGTTCTGTCCTGAAATTATCACTAAGAAGCAAATAGTATATTAGCCTGTAGGCCCAACCCCAATCTAGTCAATAATTATTTACTTAAAACTTTTCAGAATTTTATTTTAAGCAATCTCAATATTGTAGTTGGTTCCCTAACTTTCCACTGTAAACTTTCAGGTATGGACTCAACTTTTACCATAACCTATGTACTAGGAACTGTTACATATTTTTATGTTCTCACTCATAAAACAGTATTTCCTTCTAAATGTTGCCAAATTCTACTCTTTTAAGAGCTACTCTGTAGTTCTAGGATTATATGAATAACACTGAATGTTACCTACACATTATTTTATTGGTCAGTTTTCCTCTTTAGGCTAAGTATTAATTTTAACTTTTGCCTTTCTTCAAATAGCACCATTTAATAATATCTTTAAAAACTTTTGGGACTTCCCTAGTGGTCCAGCGGCTAAAACTCCACACTCCAAATGCAGGGGGCCCCCAGGTTCGATCCCTGGTCAGGGAACTAGATCCCACATGCCTTGACTAAAGATCCTGCATGCCACAACTAAAAAGATCCTGCACGTGGCAACGAAGATCCTGTGTGCCGCAACTGAGACTCGGTGCAGCCAAACAAATAAATAAATATTAAAAACTTTTGTTGTACCATCACCAATCCTATTATCTCTCTCTTGATATAACTAAATATCAGAGAATATTCTGTTTCTAAAGCATGTAGTGACAGTGACCAGAATTTCGCTGGTCTTTTATTTTTTTATTTTTACTTATTTATTTTTTTGACTGCATCGGGTCTTATTTGTGGCAGGTGGGATCTTTCGTTGTGGCATGCAGGCTTCTCTAGTTGTGGCACACGGTCTCTAGAGCACACAAGCTCAGTAGTTAAGGGGCAAGCGGGCTCTCTAGTTGTGGTGCAAGGGCTTAGTTGCCCCGTAGCATGTGGGACTTAGTTCCCCGACCAGGGGAACTAAGGGATCAAACCCGCGTCCCCTGCATTGGAAGGTGGAGTCTTAACCACTGAACCACCAGGGAAGTCCCTTGCTGGTCTTTTAAAAGGCATAGCAAAACTCTACAAGATCTTTGGAGGACATTTTCTTAACAAACTTGACACTACTAACAGGTCACTAGGAAGACTGCATTGGATCAGAAGACTACATTTAAAGTCTCTGAGGGACTTCCTTGGTGGCACAGTGGTTAAGAGTCCGCCTGCCAATGCAGGGGACACGGGTTTGATCCCTGGTCCGGGAAGATCCCACATGCCGCAGAGCAACTAAGCCCACGCACCACAACTACTGAGCCTGTGCTCTAGAGCCCGTGAGCCACAACTACTGAGCCTGCATGCCGCAACTACTGAAGCCTAGGTGCCTAGAGCCCGTGCTCCACAACAAAGACAAGCCGCTACAATGAGAAGCCTGCACACTGCAGTAGCCCCCGCTCGCCAGAACTAGAGAAAGCCAGTGCACAGTAACGGACCCCAATGCAGACAAAAATAAATAAATAAATAAAATTAAAAATAATAATAAAAATAAAATAAAAAGAGTAACTTTTCCCCCTAATTTATTACAAATACATATTCAATGTAGAAATTTTAAAAACACAGACAAGCAAAACGAAGTCACTCAAAATTCCACCAACCAGAGACAATGAATGTCATCAATTTAGTATATATCCCTCTAATCTTTTTTCCTAACCATACATGCACTTTTATTGGAAAATAGGAACATACTACAAATATTTTATAACTTGCTTTTTCCATTTATCTGTCTGACAAATATTCTTCAGTATAATTTTAAACATCTTCATGGTCTTTTAACTGTACTATGGTACACACTTACTCAACCAATTCTCTATTGTATATTACATTGTTTCCAGTTATTGATCACTATAAATAACACTGTGATAATCCTTGTGGCTAAGTCTTTTACCCAAGATTATTCCCTTGTAAATTCCTAGAAGGTAAAAGAAAAATAAATAAATAAATAAATAAATAAAAGAGATTCTTTTTTTCCTTTTGCCACTCACACTAGGCAATATAACACTGGACAGGTACACAATAATTACATGCTAACTTGAGACATCAGAATAAAGAAGGTATTAGAAACTTCTCTGAAGAGATCCAAGAAAAGGAAAACAAATGTTGGCACTTCCTCCTACTCTCTCATAACTTTAGCACCTTCTCTAAATTGCCCAGGAAGCCTTAAGCATGGTTTTACCTAGAGCAAAGAGGTGGATATAATAACCTCTTCCAGGCTTCTAGAGCTAACAAGTTTACCTTAATTTGGAGAAATGGAATCTGTTGTGCCAAGAAAGTAAAAACATAAAGATAACTTTCTCAGAAGTCTCTGTACTCTTACCTTTTGATGGAACTGAAGAAATCCCAAATCTGTAGAAAGAAAAACAAGCTCAATTTTAGGAAGCTGTTCACACTCCTGGTTGTCTGTCTCCGTGTCAAGTATACATATGGCACTTCTTGCTTGTGATCTCAAGCCTTGCAATCATTAGCTAATTCTAACAACCCCATGAAAGAGGTTCAGTTGACTCTTTTTCTCACCAAGAGTCCAGAGAATAAGTTAAAAGGTAGCCTTATCAGAACTGGGAGTAGCAGTCAGTTCCTGACTTTTACCTATTACAAAAACCCTGCTTGATAATAAAACCCAATCTATAGCTACTACAACCAATCAGCAGATACGTTCTGAATAGAGCCAAGAGAGTGTTTCTTTCCAGCAAGGCCTCTATTCTACTTAAAATCAACAACTATATTTAAAACCTAGGAACACATTCCCTCACCTTCATATTACCACGATCTCAGGTCTAAAAGGCTGGGAACACTCACCTAGCTGCCCTGGCAGCTTTCTTACTCTCCAAGCTCACAGGTACATTGAATCGTTCAGCTCTCTTCTGCATCCTCTAAGTGATAATAGACAAAAGAAGGGAAAGAGAAAAATTCAACTTCTGGTTTCCTTCTTTTAAGAGAAAAGTCATTTAGAGGTGTGTATCTCTACAACATAGGGATTAATTTCTTAAGGTCCAAACTGAGTTATATTGACAATCATAGAAGATATCAGGTTGTATCCATCCCAGGGCTTAACTCAACAGTCCTTTCCAGAAAGCAAACACAAAAAGACTATTATTACATTCATGTCCTCAAAAACAAAAGGGAAGGAATAAAATAAAACCCGCATTCTGTATCAAGCCAAGAAGACAAAAGCTGTGTTTGACTGACCTTTGAAAATGGATCAAAGGAACAGCTTGGTTCCAACACTAGTTGTACTCTTTCAGTTAGGAATGAGGCAGCGTTGTCCTATGCCATCTCTATTTTAATAGTACAAAAAAACCCCACAGATCTTCACTGGAACCTAGTTTCAGAGATCTTGAGACAGAATCCAGAGAAATTTCAATCTCACCAGCTAGCTAGTAGTAACTTAAGAGTGACATCTTCCCTTGTAACTTTTCATCTCTTTCAAGGTACAATCCTCTCAAACTCTAATCTTAGTTTATAAACATCTTAAAAAGAGTTACCACTAAGACCAAAATACTATACAAAAAGACTACGGCCTCAAAGGTGACTAAGCCAGCCCAAATATATTCCCAAGTGTGGCTGGTGGAAAAATGTATCAATACCAAAATCTGTCAATACTGATTTTCTGCCTATGAGTAAATATTTTAAAGTGATGATACAGACAAAATAAAGGGTAAGAAACAGAAAGAAATATATATATATATATATATATATATATATATAGACTGCTCTTCTGAAAGAATACCTACCTCAGTCTGTGGTATTTCAGATGTAATTTTTACCACTTTTTTCTCTGCTGCCCTGGAAAAGGGATTTTTAAAATCAGAAGACTGATATTCTAAACCAAAACCTTTGAAGTGTATAAGAATTCACCTGAATCATGTCCTCTGTCCCATATCTCTCTACCACCCTTCAGACCAAAAAAACATGAAGCCCATTAGACCTTTAGTTCCTTGAAGTGTCATCTACTGATAAAAGAGTTTAAATAACAGACTAAGCTACTTTGCTAGAGTATAAGAAAGTAACAAGGAAACAAGTCTGGTTAAATATACTGAGCTGAGGGAAATGCTCAAAGAACACCGGAAATCATTTCATTTACTTTTAGGAACTTTAAATGTACTTTTGGACTAATGACTATTCCTCCAACCCTCATTTAAATACCAGCTCTCAATTTTCATCACAATTAATGAGTGCTCTACAAGGTCTGGTTTCCTTCTTTTACAAATCCCTTATATCTCCCATGGGACCGTAGCTCCAGCTGGAACAGTCAAAGTGGGATAAATAAAAATGCCAAAGGGAGTGGGAAGAAAAAAAGCTAAGGGGAGTCTGAATTAGGAAAACACAGTAAGTTACTAGTCAAAAGGTTTAAGAGAAAACAAAAGAGGGGGGACCAGGGGGGCGGGAGACAAAGTTCGGAAGTACTCAGGATAAGTGGAAGGGCATTAACCCTCCACCAAACAACTCTCATAAAACTGTGGGTCATAACCAGTCTCATTAAGGTCCCTCATTTAGAGACATGGGAGGCTTTTGTTCCAATATCCCAGACACTTTTCCCATTTGATGCCCTGAAAGGTAGTAATGGTTTAATGGCATTTTCAGAGGAAGCAATTCTGGAACAGGAACTTACTCTCTCCTCCATCCTTTTGTTGGAGGTCCCTGGACTGACAGATAAGCAATGGGAGCCCCCTGCTGACCATAACTAAGTCCTGCAATATTAAGTGCCGTGGCTTGAGGAGGGGGGAAAAAAATCAAACTAGAAACAGAGGTATCTTTTTGGAGAACCTCAAACAAAAGACAAAGCAAGGGGATCTCCTTTTGAATGTTCAAAGGACCTAAATTAGCCCTGTACATTCTGACTTTTAAAGAAATTTCTGATTTCTTTCCATTTCCCAGTCATCTTTCCTTCCCCAACCCTCTCTGTTTTGTTCAGGCAGAAAGGGACACTGAAGTTTAATGTTCTACTTGAAGTCCAATGCCATTAAAATAGCAGTCCTCTCCACCAAACCCCAGGCTAATGACTTCCTCCACATTCCCATCAGTACACTTCATGGCAGAAAGGGAACCGGAGAGAAGAAGCTTCCCTCAGCTCTGTTCCAACTCCCTCAGGCACAATTAAGCTCAAGCAATAAATAACATCACATTCTGGGGCTCATGTGAAATTTCTTCTCTTCACTCAGAAGTTTCGCCCCTACCCATAGTCACATACAAAACATTCTCCATGCTACGGGGACCCAGAATCTTTCTGTACATACTTTAGTCTAACCACTACTATCCCTCTAACAAGCAAAAACACAACCCCTCCCACACACACTTTCAATTTCTTTGTTTAGAAATTCACTGATAAAATTAAAGCCCTCTAAACAAGGGAATTACACATTTTACATATTATAAAAATAAACTACAAATTTTCAAACTTCATAATTTTTAACCCACACAGGCCAATTATCATTGTATTTATTTCATCTTCCTTCTTGCCCCATAACTCCCCAAAACATCTCTATTTTAAAGCTATCCCATTGGCCATTTTCTCAAGGCATTATATCTAAACATAAACCTCCTATGATGGATGATAACTAAATGGCTTTAGAAAGCAGTAACATTTGACAAAATCTAATAAAACATTAAATGCACATCTTTTCTAATGCAGAAAATCCATTGCTAGAAACTTATCCTTTGGACATACCTGCATAAATTTAAAATTAGTTGTATATGGACATACACTGTATTTTTTGCAATTATGAATAATTTAAATGTCCATCAACAGGAGACTGGTGAAATTACTGTTCATCCATAGAATGGAGTACTATTAGCTGCCAGAAAGAATAAGATTCTCAGTTGATAACAACTAAATCTAGGTGATGGGTTCATGGGGGTCTATTTACTATTCTCCTAACTTATGTATATACTTGTAATATCCCATACTGACAGGCTAAAAAAGAAAAGACCTACCACTTACTAGGATAATTATCCTCATTTCATAGGGTTGACGTGATGATTAAATGAGAATACATGTAAAACACTTAGAACCTTGCCTACATATAACTAATTTTTTTTTGGCCGTGCCATGCGGCATGCACAATCTTAGTTCCCCAACCAGGGATCGAACCTGTGCCCCCTTCAATGGAAGCGTGGAGTCTTAACCACTGGACCGCCAGGGAAGTCCCTATAACTAATATTTAAATAAAAACATTATATGATGATACAGAAAGATCTCCGTATGTGAAAAAAAATCAAGAAACTGACAATATGCATCATGGGTGTACATATGTATCTGTACATGCACATATACACACACCATATAAAATATTCCAAAAGAATATATTGAAAACCTCTGGGAAGTCAGGTGGGGGTTGAGACAAGGGTACTTAATTTTCAATTTATATACTCCTCTATGTACTGTTTGCTTTGACTTTTTACATCTATTGTCTTTTATAATTAAATGGATTAATACAGCTATGAGGAACAAAAATGTTAAAAAGGACTCAACTGTTCTTAACATGCTGGAGTATAAGATGGCCGGACATTTGCCGGGAAACCCCAAATAAAAAATGTTTATGATCAACCTTGTGGAATAATTTAAATAAATCAAGATCCACTTTTCACTCTAGTACTTTGTCCTCCCCTCCCCCACTGTAAATCAAAAAGGAAAAGAGAATACAGTGTTACTTGAGACATAACCTTGCTCAGCACCCTCTTCCCTTACAAAATTCCTTATATGCAGAAAATGTGCATGATTCTCTATACAGAAAAAGAATCATCTATTACGGTGATACAACAAAGGCTAAGAGAACTAAACTTTATCTGGGCTTGAAGTCTCCTGGTCCTAATTATCTATTACATAACCCAGAGACAAAGTTACTTTGCTTCACTGGGACCATGTACCTGAAATGAACAAGACCTTTCTGAAAATGTATGATCTAATGAGAAATGAAAAAGCCAATGGGGGACTTCCCTGGTGGCACAGTAGTAAAGAATCTGCCTTCCAGTGCAGGGGGCCTGGGTTCAATCCCTGGTCAGGGAACTAGATCCCACATGCATGCCGCAACTAAGAGTTCGCATGCCACAACTAAGGAGCAAGCAAGCCACAACTAAGACCCGATGCAACCAAATTAAAAACAAAAAAATGGGAATGTATACATTCCAATGGGAATGTATAAGAGGTAAACAGAGTGTAACACTAAAAAATCCAGAACCGTCTGCTCTGTCCTCATTATAAAAAAGGGATAGTTACACATCAACAGTTTTTTCAGGAGGTTCTTCCTCTTTGACAGGCAGTTCTATGGGCTTCGGTTCTTCTTCCTAAAACCAAATGAAACAAGATGGTTAAAATAAATCAAGAGTAAATACCTATCAACAGAAGAATATGAGAACTCCAAAACGAACCAATCTTTCAGAACCTTCATTCCCCCTTTATGCTCCCCTAACGAGTTAGCACTGAAGCCCTCTAATGATTGATGTTTAGCAACGTGACCAAGGCAGTGGCACGCTGCCAGGCCAGTGACTAGCCTTACTCTCTCCAACTCACCTCTGTTTCATCTCCCAGTACATCTTCTTCATTTGCCTCCTCTTCAGCTAAAGAATATTAAAATAATCAGGTCAAGCCCTGCTACAAAACCATCTTGATCACTGTACTTAGGCTAAAATTATAATCATTTTGCTTTCCCAAAATAAAATTCAATAATGAAGGCAGAAATGTTCATAAAATTTGCTCCACATGGAGAAGATAAAAACTATATTCTCTACCTAACTAACATCAATTAAGAGGTTGAACTCCAGCTGGACTGAAAAACTAAACATGATGAGGTCAAACTACAACATTAATAAAAAGTACTGTGGCAGAATTTAGTGGTGGGGAAGAATTTCTAAAACAACAAAAACAAAACAAAAAACCCAGAAGCAAGTACTATGCAAAAAACTTATTTTTCAAAACTAGGAAAGGGGGCTTCCCTAGTGGCGCACTGGTTAAGAATCCGCCTGCCAACGCAGGGGACATGGGTTCGAGCCCTGGTCCAGGAAGATCCCACATGCCATGGAGCAACTAAGCCTGTGTGCCACAACTACTGAAGCCCGTGCACCTAGAGCCCGTGTTCCGCAACAAGAGAAGCCACCGCAGTGAGAAGCCTGCCCACTGCAAGAAAGAGTAGCCCCTGCTCGCCGCAACTAGAGAAAGCTCACGGCCATCAATGAAGACCCAACACAGCCAAAAATTAATTAATTAATTAAAAAAAAGATTAAGATGATAAGTTTTCTTTAAAAGTACAAAAAACCCCCCAAACCAGGAAAGGATACCGCAGAAAAAGAAATAAATGTCAAAGAAGATATTTGTGTCTAAAACCAACATGGGAATAGTCACTAGAATATATGATATGCCTGCAAACTAACAAGCAAACGATGAGTACCCCAAAAGAAAAATGGGCAAAGGAGAAAGCCAAAGAATCACGAACAAAAGAAATGTTTAAACTTTTTAATAAGTAGAGAATTGTAAATTGAAACCACTAACAGATTAGCAAAAATTAGGCCACTTGTTAGGACAGTGAACCCTCATGTGCTGATGATGAAATTTATACAGTAATTCAGAAAAACAATTTAGTGGTGTTTAGTCATATTAACTATACATTTATGAACAGATATTTATTAGCAACCCCATTCCTGGGTATATACCCCCAAGACTCTCACACAGGAATATAAGGGAATATGAAAGAAGTAGTTCAGGAATCAGTCACTGAGTGAACTAAATAAAACATGGTGAATTCTATACATCATAGAAAACCATGCAGGAATTAGAATCAATAGACTAGATGACCGCTACATCTTAAAAAAACACAGTACTTAGAGAAAAAAGTGTGCAATAAAGTAAGGCTATGGCCTCATTGCCAATTACATAAAATTACTGTAGACCAAACAACACTACACGGTTTATAAGGACAAAGACAAAAAATATATATCAAACACATTAGAACAGTTGCCTAAGAGAGTTGGGATAAAAGGAATGGGAATAAAAGGGAATAAATTAAAATCAGAGAGGGATGATACTATGCCTTAAATGAAGTGTTTGTTTTTTAAAGTGGAATTAGAGAATGTCAGAGCTAGAAGGGACCAGAGATTACTTAGGTTTATGGATTTCAAGGGTGGAGACACTTGTCTCACTTCACAGACCACAAAAGACACTTAGCCATGAAAACAGTGGCTGTCCAAAGTTACCTAGTAAATTTCTGGCTCAAGAGGAATTAGACTTCAAATCTTCCGATTCTCAGTCTAATGATGCTTGCTTTCCCATACTTCTTGAAAATAATTTGTTGAAATAAAATTACAATGTCTTTTTAAAAGGGGGGGTTATTTCTTTTCATTATAACCACTGTTTTAGATGACAAGAGTTTTCTTGATAGAGTTAATTAAAATCTTACATCATCAACAACCTAAAGGAAAAGAAGAAATCTTCTGTATGGCAGAGCCTAAAAATTAATCCTCTCGGGCTTCCCTGGTGGCGCAGTGGCTAAGAATCTGCCTGCCAATGCAGGGGGCACGGGTTCAAGCCCTGGTCTGGGAAGATCTCACATGCCACGGAGCAACTAAGCCCACGCACCACAACTACTGAGCCTGCGCTCTAGAGCCCACGAGCCCAACTACTGAATGAAGCCCATGCGCCCAGAGCCCGTGCTCTGCAACGAGAAGCCACCACAGTAAGAAGCCCGTGCACCGCAACGAAGAGTAGCCCCCCCCACTCGCCGCAACTAGAGAAAGCCCGCATGCAGCAATGAAGACCCAATGCAACCAAAAATAAATAAATAAAATAAATAAAACTATCAAAAAAAAATTAATCCCCTCACTCACATCACTCTTTGCCTCCACAAAGAACTCACCATGCTCTTCAAGATATGCCTGGAGCCTGTTGATGAGATCTTGTTTTATTCCCTTGGTCTCCAAACCACGAGCAAGACACTCCTGCTTTAGTTCAGCAAGCTGAGAAAAAAGAATAAAGCTTTTCCTTAATTTACAGAATGAACCTGGTGGGGGAGAAAAGAAAAAGAGGTAGTTCTCACAAGAAAGAAAAAGAAACGAAAGTTCAACCCAAAACTACTGTCTTAATCCCACCAAGCTTCTAGGTCCACAAACATGATCTGCTTCCCCCTAACAATATTCAATATGCAAGAGGACTTTTCTAACAGATGGTGAAGAATAAACCTACTTTAATCAAATTCTGATCTATTCATACATTTATTACATAAATCTTTAGCTATTTCTGAGGGGGGGTGGTCTTTCTTTCCCAAACAATTACTGTACCAGCTCATATAAGGAAAGAATGAATCTTTAAGTAGAATATCTAATTATCTAAAAGCAGATTTTCCTTACTATCTATTATCCCAGATCCTTTACTGCAATCTACCATATACATGCATACAAGTTTGACCACCACAGAATTAGGTAGATGTGTTAGCTAGCTTAATGTCAATAATGAATCACTTAAAGGATCTTTGCCAAAATGGAAAAAAATATGTAATGGCATGCCACGACATGGCATGAGTTGAAGATTTTTAAATCAGTAACTTGACTAAAGATATCACAGGTATACTTATCAACTTTGCAGACAACAGAAGGAGGAAGAATTGATGGATTACTGACAGAACTAAAGGTGGGTGGGTGGGGATGTCAGGGGGTGTTGCTGGCTCTTCAGGGAAAACAATAAGCCAAAATGAAGACTCAATTTAGAAGAAATAAGGTATACCTATAAAGTACTACACTTATATTCAAAACTTAAATTGTTAAAAAACCAGATGAACAAGATCTGGCTCAACAGTAACTCAAAGGATAAAGACCTCAGTCAGGGTTTTAGATGATTACAAGTGCAAAGAGGGCTAACAGTATGATTTGTTACCAAAGTAATTCTAGGTTAAGGGTAACTAAAAAACAGAATCTATATATATATATTTTTTAAATTTATTTTATTATTTTATTTATTGTTTCTGGCTGCGTTGGGTCTTTGTTGCTGCACGCAGGCTTTTCTCTGCTTGCGGCGAGTGGGGGCTATTCTTCGTTGTGGTACACGGGCTTCTCATTGTGGTGGCTTCTCTTGTTGCGGAGCACGGGCTCTAGGCGCGTGGGCTTCAGTAGTTGCGGCACGTGGGCTCAGTAGCTGTGGCGCACAGGCTTAGTTGCTCCGCGGCATGTGAGATCTTCCCGGACCAGGGATCGAACCCATGTCCCCTGCATTGGCAGGTGGATTCTTAACCACTGCGCCACCAGGGAAGCCCCAGAATCTATATTAAGTGATTAATAGCCTTACTGGGCTCTATATTCTCATTTTAAGGAGCGTAATGACACGCTGATCCAAGGAGAACCACCAAGAAAAGGAAGGTTCCAAAAATCCTATATGCAGATCAGTGCACAGATAGATATTTGTCCTGAAAAAAGACTTTACTAGTTTCGAAGTACAGATCTAAGACCAACCAGTAGAAGTTAGAAAGCAGATGCCTATAGAACTTTACAACTAAGGGAATATGCTGGTCAGCTCTAGAAGGTTTTCAACCAAGGAAACATTTGGAAATGGAGAGGGGAAATTTTTGGGTTTTTTTTTTTTTCTGATTGGGCATTCAGTGAGTGGGACAGGCAGGCAGGGAGGGATACTATGTGGAACACTGTTCTACTCAACAAGCCAACAGCACCCTCTATTGAGAAATATGGTAGGTAATCACCCATTAAAAGTGTGGAGTGGCTGCAAAGCATAACATGGCCTCTGAAGTCAGACTACCTTGGGTTCAAATTCCAGCTTTACCACTTACAGCTGTGTAACCTTGGGTGAGTAACATAACCTCTTTGTGCCTCAGTTTCCTATGAAATGGGGATAATGCAACAGTACCTACAGCACAGGGTTGTTATGAAGATTGAACCAGCAAATACTCATAAAGCATTTACAATAGTGCTTGGCAGCTACTAACACTTTGTAAGTGTTAGACAGACACTGGGTGAAGGGTTAGACAAAATTAGACAGAATCACTGCTTCTCAGATTTCTGCATTTCATAGATCAATATATTTTTAAATAGCTAGACTGATAGGGCTGCCAAGTTTTTATAGCATTCCAACCAGGTTGTGGACCAATACTTTTGTAAAGAAACAATAAAATCAATTACTAGAAAAATGGTCATACACTTGGATGTAGCAGTGATGTCAAACTGCTATAAAAGTTTCTAAAAGCTTACTTAATTTTTTTTTTTAAACTTATCTCATCATTACCCAGTAACAGTTCATGGATGAGCACTGGCCTACAGATGATACAGTGAATAGTATTAATCTAGAATCTAGATTCTAAGTGATCTCTAAGGTCCATTTCTTAAGTAATGGACCTTAAGTAAGAATCTTGATCTTTCCCATGTTGGTACTTTATTTTTTCTCAGTTTCCTGGAGAACAAGTCTTTTGATTTTAGTTACACTTTTAAGAATTTTGTTGGTTATAAAAGTATTATGTTCACTGCAGAATAGTTTGAAAATTCTGAAAAGTATAGAGGAAAAAAAAAGTCTTATGTAACCCCGGCACTTAGAGATCACCTAACATTTTAAATATATCATTTACTCTGTGTGTGTGTGCGTGCGCGTGTGTGTATGTTTAGAGGGTGTTGTTTGTTTACAAAGCAATACAATTTCTTTACTTCCTATAACTCCTAATCTTCCTCAGAAGACTCCATTCCTTTTTTCTTCTCCTGGTTTAAGTAACATTAAGACCACCTAGGGAAAAGGAATGTAAATACTCAGGCAATTCAAAATTCAACTTTCTAATAGTTGTTCCTCCCTTCTCCTTCCTTCCCAAAACTGTGTAGATATGGACAAAAGTTTACAAAAACCTCCAGATGACAGGGAAACAGACAGTCGGTGATGGATTTTGCACAGGATGCTGATCTGGTAGACTTGAAGCTGACAGACTGGTACAACTGGTTGTTTAGCTTGGATAGCATCCACCACTGCTGACCACTGACCTTGCTATTGCTGTTGGTCACTGAAATCTCAGCCCCCCACTGGCTCCCAGTCCCTAACCTAAGGTCTCTGGCTCATTCAGCAGTCTTCTCAGCACCTCCACGTCCCCTTCTCTGGTCAAATGCGAATGTTACAGATAGTTTTTACACACTGTTGTATTACTTTATTATTATATTATGGGTTCTGCTCCTATACTGGGACATTATTTCAAAAGGGAAATAGATGAGTGAAAATAAAATAGCTGAAAATGAAGTCGTTTCACACATTTCATTTTGGCACAATTACATTAGTAAAACAAAACACTTTTAAAGCCTCAAATAAGAATTTATAGGCACTTCCCTGGTGGCGCAGTGGTTAAGACTCCGTGCTCGCAATGCAGGGGGCCCAGGTTTGATCCCTGGTCAGGCAACTAGATCCCACATGCATCCTGCAACTAAGAGGTCGCATGCCACAACAACTGAGAAGCCCTTGAGCCGCAACTAGACCCGGCGCAATCAAATAAATAAATAAATAAATAAATAACTTATAATATCAAATCTTACCCATTTTTAAAAATAAATTTATTCATTTTATTTATTTATTTTTGGTTGCACTGGGTCTCACTGCTGCACGTGCGGGCTTTCTCTAGTCACGGCGAGCGGGAGCTGCTCTTCGTTTCGGTGCACGGGCTTCTCACTGCAGTGGCTTCTCTTCCTGCGAAGCACGGTCTCTAGGTGCACAGGCTTCAGTAGCTGTGGCATGTGGGCTCAGTAGTTGTGACTCGCGGGCTCTAGAGCGCAGGCTCAGTAGTTGTGGCACACTGACTTAGTTGCTCCGTAGCATGTGGGATCTTCCCAGACCAGGGCTCGAACCCGTGTCCCCTGCATTGGCAGGCAACCTCGCAACCACTGTGCCACCAGGGAAGCCCAAATCTTACCCATTTTTATATGCATTTGACTTTAAAATGTTTTAAAACAACATACTGGGTTGGCCAAAAAGTTCGTTCAGTTTTTTTTCCGTAAGATGACTCTAGTAGTGCTTAGTTGTCTTTAACTTCATTAGAAACAATTTGGTTAGACTGTATTGTGACAGCTGTCATATCAGTGTCCATTTAAAAGAAAACATCAAAACTGGTGAATTTTTGTGTAGCCATTTTAATATTGAAGATGGAACAAAAAAAGCAACATTTTCGGCATATTATGCTTTATTATTTCAAGAAAGGTAAAAACGCAACTGAAACGCAAAGAAAGATTTATGCAGTGTATGGAAAATGTGCTGTGACTGATCGAACGTGTCAAAAGTGGTTTGCAAAGTTTTGTGTTGGAGATTTCTCGCTGGACGATGCTCCACGGTTGGGCAGACCAGATGAAGTTGATAATAATCAAATCAAGACATTAATTGAGAACAATCAACATTATACAACGCAGGAGATAGCCAGCATACTCAAAATATCCAAATCAAGAGCTGAAAAACATTTGCACCAGCTTGGTTATGTTAATCGCTTCGATGTTTGGGTTCCACATAACTTAAGCAGGAAAAACCCTTCTTGACCTTATTTCTGCATGTGATTTTCTACTTAAATGTAAATGTTTCATTTTTAAAACAAATTGTGACATGCAATGAGAAGTGGATACTGTACAATAACGTGGAATGGAAGATATCGTGGGGCAAGCGAAATGAACCACCACCAACCACACCAAAGGCTGGTCTTCATCCAAAGAAGGTGATGGTGTGTATATGGTGGGATTGGAAGGGTGTCCTCTATTATGAGCTCCTTCCGGAAAACCAAACGATTAATTCCAACAAGTACTGCTCCCGAACTGAAAGCAGCACTCGACGAAAAGCGTCCAGAATTAGTCAATAGAAAACGCATAATCTTCCATCAGGATAACGCAAGACCACATGTTTCTTTGATGACCAGGCAAAAACTGTTACAGCTTGGCTGGGAAGTTCTGATTCATCCACTATATTCACCAGACATTGCACCTTTGGATTTTTATTTATCTTGGTCTTTACAAAATCTCTTAATGGAAAAAATTTCAATTCCCTGGAAGACTGTAAAAGGCACCTGGAACAGTTCTTTGCTCAAAAAGATAAAAAGTTTTGGGAAGATGGAATTATGAACTTGCCTGAAAAATGGCAGAAGGTAGTGGAACAAAACAGTGAATACATTGTTCAATAAGTTCTTGGTGAAAATGAAAAATGTGTCTTTTATTTTTACTTAAAAACTGAAGGAACATTTTGGCCAACTCAATATTTAAAAAGCAAGGTATACTGAGTGAATTGTATGGTATGTGAATTGTATCTCAATAAGGCTACTTAAAAACGCCAAGTTACAGAACATTGTATATAAAATACTAACATTAATGTAAAAAATAACATGCACACACACACCACTCATATGTGTATATACAAGATGCCTGGACAAGAAATAGGTAAGTTAACACTAGTTGAATCTGCGAAGAAGTTTGTTGAGGAGGGAAACTTTTTACCACGTACCCTTTTATACCTTTAATATTATGAGGTTGAGCATGAATTACCTATTCAAAAATTAAATTTTCAATATCAATCTAAAAATCCCATTTCTCAGTATTAATAAGGCATTTTTCATGCTACCTAACCAAACAGCAGAGAAAGGACTGATCAACTGACTACATAACACATTTGACATTAATCATTCATCACCCTGTGATTTCTAATTTATTAATCTTGAATTTTGATTCAAATCATTTTCATCTGTTAACTCTCAATCTGGTTTGTAAACCTTTGAAGACTGAGGCATTTTACACCATTTAAACATTTCATATGATAGGAACTCAAATTTCAAGTATTAATACATGACAGGCAAAAGGCTAAGTTCTTTGAACATCATTTCCTCATTTAATTCTCAAAACATCTATGTGGTTGGTATTATGACTGCATTTCATAAATTAAGAAATTGAGGCTCAAAGAGACTCAATAATTTGCTAAAAAAATCACCCAGCTAGAAAACAGTGGAGCCAATATGCCAGCTCAGATCTCTCTGATTTAAGCCCAATTTTATGTTTGTTTGGTTTTTTTAATATTTATTTATTATTTACTTATTTTGGTTGCGCCGGGTCTTAGTTGCAGCAGGCGGGCTCCTTAGTTGCAGCATGCAAACTCTTAGTTGCAGCATGCACGTGGGACCCAGTTCCCTGACCAGGGATCGAACCCAGGCTCCCTGCATTGGGAGCGCAGAGCCTTATCCACTGCGCCACCAGGGAAGTCCCAAGCCCAATTTTAAATACCAAGATGAAGGACTGCTTTCATGTGCACACTCTATCTCTCTTACCATTTTCCTCTTACCTCACCTCCTCAGCCTCTTTGCTAGCTCTTCTTCCACCCAACCCTGTAAATACAGATATTCACTAAGACATTCACTAAGGAGACTTTGGTCTTCTCATCCTTCCACTTGTACCAAAGGCTTTTTCACTTCCCAGAATCCAATTATTGGCAAATCTTGTCAGCTCTACCTTCGAAATATACCCAGAATCTAATCCCTCTTGTCTTTCTTTCATACAGATCACTGCAAAAACTCTTCAGCCCTTGAACCTCACTATAGTTTATTCTCAACAAGGTAGTCAGAGTGATCTTTGACAGTTTAAGTCAGAACATGTCATTCCTCTATTCAAAAATCCTCCATTGGTTTCCTATCTCATTAAGGGTAAAAGCCAGAGTCCTAATGATCACCTCTAAGGTCCTCTTATAATACTTTGCACAAGGCTTACTCTTTCACTTCCTTCAAGTCTTTGCTTAAACAACACCTTTTCAATGAGGCCTTCCCCCTAGTCATCCTGTTTAAAATTATAATACCCTTCTCTTCCCACTGTACTCCCTCTTCCTATTTTTCTCTACAAATCACTATCTGACATACTATAAATTTTACTTATTTATTGTACCTTCCCCTAATAAAATATAAGCTCCAAATATATATATACACACATATATATTTATATATATATACATATATAAATATATATAAATATATATACATATATATATATATATATGTATATATATATATATATATATATATATATAGGCTCCATGAAAGCAAGAATTTTGTCTGCTTTGTTCACTGCTGTATCTCCAGTGCCTATGGTAGCTGGCGCATGGTAGGCAATTCATAAATATTTTTGAATAAGTCCCAAACCATTACTATCAGCTCTCAGCTCTTTTTAAAAAAATAATTTTATTTATTATTTTTTATTTTTTATACAGTAGGTTCTTATTAGTTATCTATTTTTACATATTAGTGTATATATGTCAATCCCAATCTCCCAATTCATCCCACCACTATCACGCCCACCCCCGCTTCCCCCTTTGGTGTTCATACATTTGTTCTCTACATCTGTGTCTCTATTTCTGCCTTGCAAACCGGTCATCTGTTACCATTTTTCTAGATTCCACATATATGCATTAATATACGATATTTGTTTTTCTCTTTCTGACTTACTTCACTCTGTATGACAGTCTCTAGGTCCATCCACATCTCTACAAATGACCCAATTTCGTTCCTTTTGATGGCTGAGTAATATTCCACTGTATATATGTACCACATCTTCTTTATCCATTCATCTGTTGACGGGCATTTAGGTTGCTTCCATGACCTGGCTATTGTAAATAGCGCTGCAATGAACATTGGGGTGCATGTGTCTTTTTGAATTATGGTTTCCTCTGGGTATATGCCCAGTAGTGGGATTGCTGAGTCATATGGTAATTCTTTTTTAGTTTTTTAAGGAACCTCCATACTGTTCTCCATAGTGGCTGTATCAATTTACATTCCCACCAACAGTGTAAGAGAGTTCCCTTTTCTCCACACCCTCTCCAGCATTTGTTGTTTGTAGATTTTCTGATGATGCCCATTCTAACCACTGTGAGGTGATACCTCATTGTAGTTTTGATTTGCATTTCTCTAATAATTAGTGATGGTGAGCAGCTTTTCATGTGCCTCTTGGCCATCTGTATGTTTTCTTTGGAGACAGCTCTCAGCTCTTAAGCAGGAGACCCACATTTCCAAATGACTACTAGATATCTCCAAGTGAATATCTCAAAGACATTTATACCCAAAACTGAACTTATCTTCTCTCCTGCAAAAAACTGGCTTCTCCTCCTCCTCCCAACTTAGACTAAAGGTATCACTACTTGGAGTCTTCTTTCATTCCTCCCACATCTAACTGATCTATAAATGCTTGTAATTCTATATTCCAAATTTCTTTCAAATTCATTCCTACTCTAAAAGTCACGAACTTATTTCAAGTCTTAGTAAGCTTACTCACTTGACAAATAGTTACTGAGTACCCACTGTGTGTCAAGCATTATCTTAGATACAGGAAAATAATCATAAGCAAAACAGAAAGAGTTCTTGCCCACATGGAGCTTACAATCTAGTAGGGAAACAAGGCAATCAATGATCATATACATAATGTTTAACTGATTAAAAAAAAAGAAGTACAGGGTCCTATAAAAGCGTTTAAAAAGTGGTCTGACCTTGTGTGCGGATAGATGGAACCCATCCTACCTAAGGGTTCCTTGGTTAAATGATGTTTGACTGATATCTGAAGGGCAACGAACAGTTAATTAGACAAAGGTATGGGGGATGGGGGTGGCAAGGGCACTGCAGCCAAAAGCATGTGTAAATGTTCTGAGCACTAAGGTAAAGAAAGGCAGTTGTGCACAGTGATTAAGGACAGGAATTTTGGAGACAGACTGCCTGGATTTGAGCCACCACTTACTACCTGCGCAACCTAGGGCAAGTTATCCAACCTCTCTGAGCTTCCGTTTTTTCTCAGTTTTAAATGGGGACAACACAGGCATTTACCTTACTGCCTTAGGATTATCATGAGAATTAAATCAATTAATGTATACAAACAGATTTGACCAGTGTTTGCCACACAGTAAATGCTATGTAAATGTTAGCAATTAATGAATAGCCACTCTGAGAAATGAAATAAAGCCACCGTAGCTGGAGTGTGAGAAACTAAGCTGGAGAGATTGGCAGGGATATAATTAAAGGATTTTAAGCAGGGGAGTGACTACTGTAATAAAAATCTAGCTGGTGACATTTCTTCCTCTCCAAACCCCATCCTTCTTACTGCCAAAAGAACACAAACTGGGAATTCCCTAACGGTCCAGTGGTTAGGACTCCACACTTTCACTGCCGAGGGCCCGGGGTTCGATCCCTGGTGGGGGAACTAGGATCCCACAAGCCATGCAACGAAGAAAAAAACAAAACAAAACAAAACAAAAACCAAAAACTGATCACATCAGCTCTACTTTCCAATCTCCAAAGGTTCCCCACTTTCTGCCTACATGACAAAAACCGAACACCTTACACAACTTAGAAGTCCTTTTCAGTATCACTCCAATATACCTCCAGTCACACAGTTCACCTACTTCCCTTTCCAAACTATCTTCAAACACCAACATATACACACTTTATGCTTCAATATTACAATGTCTCACTGTTCGCAGCACTCTGAAACTAGTACACCCTTCTTGTTCTCTCCTCTGTAGTCCCTTTTCTCACACTGACTGGAAATCTGGTACTATTACAGTTCAGAACATTTTCACCCATAATTCAGTCTCTCTTTCCAACTGTGTTGGAATGACTCCATTTCTACAAAATCTTCAGAAATTTGCAGTTGATGTGGATTTACATATCAATTCAGATAGATAATATTTTTCCTTCTACTTCAAAGCCTGTTCCTTTCCTCTGAGACCCCACGCTAAAGCCCCAAATTCCCTTTATAAAAATGGAAAGATTTTTTTAAAAAAAGAGATAAACCCTAGGTCAGCCCAAAAGTCAGGATCACACCATCAAGAGCAACAGTGGAACCAAACATTAACCGTCCTGGAAGTCAGAATCAAAGGCATGGGTTCTTAACCAGAGGTCCAGGGACTCCTCAGGGCTACAAGGTAATTTGATGAAGCCCCTCAAATCGCATGCGAAGTATGTGTACATGCCTTTATCTGGGGAAAGGGTCCATATTTTTCTTCAGAGTTTCAAAGATATCTGTGACCTCCAAAAGGTTAAGAAGTGCTCTAGAGAAAAAGCAAAGACAAGCAAATATGATTAAAAGAGTGAACCCTTTTTAGGCTGTCAGGACTGCCTCATGTTCTCTAAGACTACCTGAAATCAGGTCAGAGGACATTATCCAATCAAAATCAAATTTTTTTCTTTTTTTTAAATACACCTTTTCTTTTTTTTTAAATATTAATTAATTAATTAATTTTTATTTTTGGCTGCGTTGGGTCTTCGTTGCTGCGTACGGGCTTTCACTGGTTGCAGCGAGCGGGGGCTACTCTTCGTTGCGGTGACCAGGCTTCTCATTGTGGTGGCTTCTCTTGTTGTGGAGCACGGGCTCTAGGCACGCGGGCCTCAGTAGTTGTAGCACACGGGCTCAGTAGTTCTGGCTCACGGGCTCTAGAGCGCAGGCTCAGTAGTTGTGGCGCAGGCTCAGTAGTTGTGGCACATGGGCTTAGCGGCTCCACGGCATGTGGGATCTTCCCGGACCAGGGCTCGAACCCATGTCCCCTGCACTGGCAGGCAGATTTTTTTTTTTAAATAAATTTATTTATTTTATTTATTTTTATTTTTGGCTGCGTTGGGTCTTCGTTACTGTGTGCGGGCTTTCTCTGGTTGCGGTGAGTGGGGGCTACTCTTCGCTGCGGTGTGCAGGCTTCTCATTGCAGTGGCTTCTCTTACTGTGGAGCACAGGCTCTAGGCGTGCGGGCTTCAGCAGTTGTGGCACGTGGGCTCTAGAGCGCAGGCTCAGTAGTTATGACGAACGGGCTTAGTTGCTCCGCGGCACATGGGATCTTCCCAGGCCAGGGTTCGAACCCGTGTCTCCTGCATTGGCAGGCGGATTCTTAACCACTGCGCCACCAGGGAAGCCCCAAAATCAAATTTAATATAGAACTGACAAATACAGATTTTTATGTAAGGTGGAACTCCACAAACCAACATAAAATCCATAAAGGCAACTCATAAGGCTGGTGACTTACTCTAGGGGTTTCAAAAATGGAACTAATAAGGGGACTTCCTTGGTGACACAGTGGTTGAGAGTCCGCCTGCCAGTGCAGGGGACACGGGTTTGATCCCTGGTCCAGGAAGATCCCATATGCCACAGAGCAAATAAGCCTGTGCGCCACAACTACTGAGCCCACACGCGCCACAACTACTGAACCCACGTGCTGCAACTACTGAAGCCTGTGCGCCTAGAGCCCATGCTCCGCAACAAGAAAAGCCACCACAGTGAGAAGCCTGCGCACCACAACGAAGAGTAGCTCCCGCTCGCCACAACTAGAGAAAGTCCCCACGAAGCAACGAAGACCCAATGCAGCAATAAATAAATAAATAAAAATTTTGGAACTAATAGGAAAAAAGTATTAGATCTTCTATTCATATTTCCTTTTTATCCCATTCATTCAAAAATTCCTTTTCTGTGTATATTTTATAACATACATAACGCTATAGTAGTACATAATTTATACAAGTAAGCATACATATAATGGAGGTAGTTGCTCAACTTTTTCTACTTGTCATTCTATTAGTAGACCACTGATACAATCTACACACTTCAGCACCACCAAGTTAACAGTAACTCCAGGATAACACAAAACCCCACTAGTACAGCTTAGAATCCAAGAGCAAGAAACCTAGCAACTTTCACAGAAAGTCTAATTCGTGTCAACTAATAAGTGATTACAAGTACCTCTCTCTGCCCTTATTCTCCTTATACTTTTTTTTTTTTTTAAAGCTCATCAAACTTTAAAGGATCAGTTTTCAGCTTGGCCTAAATCAGCCTGGTTTGTCAAAGGTTCCTGGGATGTGACCAAAACATGACCGAAACACGTGATGGGAAAACTACTTGTGAAACCACAAATGTACAACTAATCGAGATATTCTCTTAATTCACCCTAAAAGAAACTACTTTTTTCTTCCAGGAAAATAATAATCTAAACACGAAACAGCTATTAAGATTCCCAAGACACAACTTAAACCGGCTTCTGTGACTGTCACCCAGTGGTGAGACCAAGAGATGCAGGGTCCGTCCGCGATACGAAGTGGGACAGAAGTAACCCTAACCTTGCAAACGTTTTCCCAAAATATTACAGCCCTGAGTGACTTGTCTCTTGGGTGGTGGAGGGCAGGGTTGGGGGAAGGCTGGCGGACGGAGAACAGCGTTGAGAGAACTCGAAAAACTTTTCAACCTGGGGTATCTGTGCCTTCACTACCTCTTAAGGTCTCCTAAACCTCAGGCCTCTAAGGGGGAGGCCCATCTTCGGAGGGCTCTCCTCAGGTTTCCAAGTTTGCCCCGGGGGCGTCACCCCACCTAAAAAAAGGGAGGGGAAGCATTTTCTGGATCAAGTTTGAGACCTAGACAGGCAGAATACACGAAGCTGCCATCATCTGCTACCGTGAATCTCAGCTTTGTACAAGAGACTGGAAAGCATCAACCCAGGGAAGAAAAAGGGGTCCCGGGCCCGGCACGGGTCCAAGAGGAGGGGACCACTGACGTAATGCAGTCTGACGAGAAAGGAAAAGAGAGGACAGGTTGAAGGCACTTACACAACACGATGGGGAAGTGGCGGACGACACCACAGTGGAGGAAGGAGCCGAATAACAAGTAAAGATACAGTAAAACCGTGAGAAGAAATGGGAAATTAGGGAAGGCGTAGTGGGGAAGAAGGGAGGCACAAAAGAACAGAACTACGGCGGGAGCCGGAAAACGACGTAGAAGAACCTGCAAGGAAAAGGCGCAAACCAGCCGGCAGAATTCAGTCTCCGGAAAAGTCCGACCCGGCCCTCCCCGCCTCACGGTACCTTCAGCTTATGGAGCTCCACCGTTTCAGTCGCCATCTTGGTACCCCTTCACTCCGCCAGGCCCCCACCCGCTGCCTCTGCCTCAGCCTCCGCCTCCGCCTCCGGGAGCTCCCGCCTCGGCGCCGACAGCCACGGCCGGCCAATCGCTGTGGCTTTTACTCCCGCCTCCTACCATCAACTCTTTCCATTAGTCAATAGCTGGAGTCGCCCTCACTCCTCCAGCGGCTTTCCCCACCTCTCTCAAAAGCTGGGACCTGGAGAAGGGCAGGTTCGGCACATCCCGAAGGACGGAAATGGTGACCAATTGTGCGTCCCGGTGGCGGACCGCCAGCCAATGGGTGGTGGCAACGCTAACTCCGCTTCACCAATAGGGAGAGCGCAGATGGGCCGGGGCCGCTGCTTCCTGGAGACCGCAGGTGTAGAAGCAAGCGCCGCGCCCCAAGCTGGACGGGCTTCCGAAGCTGGCAGGTAGGGTTACGGGAGACTGGGAAGCGGTACTAAGGCAAAATGGTGGGAAGCGAAAGGGGGTGGGGGGAGGTGGAGCGGCGGCGAACGATAGACCGAGAGAGGGGCGAAGACGACAGCCCTGAGGGGAGCCGACGAAGGAGAGAGGGAGCCTGGGGGAGCAAGGGGCGGATTCAGCGCTAGGGTTTAGGGAATTTCAGGTAGAGGGCGGGCCAGAGCTGCTTCTTAACCAGGCGTCATCAACTTTAGGGCGAGCACGATTTTAAAACGGCCAAGTTCCGACGATCATAGCCGCCCTGGAGGCGGGACTAGGGCTCCATCTCTCGAGACGCTCAGCTCACGTCCCTTCCTAGTTCAGTGCAAAAGCCCTGGACACATTCTTGCAGCACCCCACGCTTGAGAGAAAGAATTAGGATGCTGCCTGCTTACGTGCCAAGGAGATGACACAGGAGAGGCAAGCCCCCGAGGAAAAGGTGGGGTTAGAATAGATTAGAAAAGGTAGCTTTACCCCCTCAACCTTCCTTAGTGGTTCCTTGATTGTTTCCCATGACCCTCTTCTGGAATTTTGGGTGTACCTATTGTCTTCATGGTTCCTTATTAACTTCCTCAGGAAAGTAAAGTGACATACTTCTGTTTCCCTTGCTCCTTGAAGCACACCCAGCCTATGCTTACTCCTTCAAGTTACAGTTGAAGTGTAAGGATCAGAAGAAAGATTACCATAATATGTCTCTAAGATGTAGAGAGGACTCTTCTTGCCTTCTAAGTTTTTTTCCCCAAGTCTTCAGTTTTTCCTTTGTGCATGATGGGGAAGTTCTCTCATTCCCAATAGAGTCCGGGGGATTTGGGCTGTTCAGGGGACAACTTCGAAGAACAAACTCAAAGAGGGGTTGAGAGGAAATTAAGCTGGACTCCTGCCTGATCCCCCGCTGTGGTAGGATGAATGTGGGGGTGGCACACAGCGAAGTGAACCCCAACACTCGAGTGATGAATAGCCGGGGCATCTGGCTGGCCTACATCATCTTGGTAGGACTGCTGCATGTGGTCCTACTCAGCATCCCCTTCTTCAGCATTCCTGTTGTCTGGACCCTGACCAACGTCATCCATAACTTGGTGAGCACTAAACCATGACTTTTACCCACCCCAGGCTTTTCCCAACCAAAAACAAAATAAAATCACCAATTATTTGGGGATTTCTGTCTTCCTTTTGGGATCTTAGCATACTTCTTGGGCTGAAGGACTGCTTTCTGCCCCCCTCACACTGCCCCCTTCCCTCCTCCCAGGCTATGTATGTCTTCCTACATACGGTGAAAGGGACACCCTTTGAGACCCCTGACCAAGGAAGGGCTCGGCTACTGACACACTGGGAACAGATGGACTACGGGCTCCAATTTACCTCTTCCCGAAAATTCCTCAGCATCTCTCCCATTGTACTGTGAGTCCAGGGGGAGATACGGGAGATGCTTCAAAAGCCAGGTACAAAGGTCCACAGGGAATCTTTTAAAAAGCAGACTTCTACTCACTTAGACCCTGTGAAGATATGATATACTAGGTCTAAATCTAGAGAGAACAGTAAAAAGTAGAAGACAGTAATCAAGCATTACTTGCTGCCTCCTTGGTGGTAGGGGAATGGAGACGGGACTGAGAAAAGATAAAACACCAAGTAAAACAAATTATTTTACACTTCCAAAAGAAGTGACTAAATAAAGGCAGAACTGACGTGAATCTGTAAGAACTAACTGAGAAGTGGAAGCAAAAAGGATTCTAACAGTCATATAGGCTGAAACTGCTTCAGCTGTCATTTGCCACCTGTCATTAACAATAAAAAAAAAACCCACAAACTAATTTATAGATCTCCAGTTAAAGGTGCTATCCGATTATCTCCCCAACCCCAAAGTAAATACTGTTAATATAGCTGGAATATTTTCAGATATCCTAGGACTGCATGCAGTAAAACTGGTCATGTAAAATAGAAGAGAAAGTTGCTGCAAAGGCCTGAATATGGATAGGGAAGGCCAACTTCACTCAACCTATTTCTTCTCTCCCCAGCTACCTCCTGGCCAGCTTCTACACCAAGTATGATGCTGCTCATTTCCTCATCAACACAGCCTCACTGCTTAGTGTACTGCTGCCCAAGTTGCCCCAATTCCATGGGGTCCGTCTCTTTGGCATCAACAAATACTGAGGAATGGGGCTGGGGACGTTGGAACAAAGGGATGTAACATCCCTCCTTTTTCTATACTGTCTTCTATATCTTGAAAGCCTGAGAACTATGTTTCCCAAACTCCCAGTGGAAACTCAAACTTTCCCAAATTTTCATTGGAAAATGGGGTTCCCTGGGCCCAGCCCTGCTAGGAGCAGGTTTCTTTGACTCAGGAAAGACAGGTGAGGTAAGGGGCAAATCACTCTCCACAGCAGGAAGCCATGTTTGGGCA
Organism: Balaenoptera borealis; assembly: GCF_965194805.1. NCBI lineage: Eukaryota > Metazoa > Chordata > Mammalia > Artiodactyla > Balaenopteridae > Balaenoptera > Balaenoptera borealis. The sequence continues at coordinate 46,727,765 of NC_138870.1, forward strand.
GCTTTTTGGTTGATTAAGTTTTTCCATATCATCCACTCCCACCACCTTCCAGCTCTGTTTTACTGTGTATTTTCCTTATAATAAAGGTAATTTTTTTCAGATATGGCTACAGTTTGGTCAGCAGGAAGGGTAGGGAGATGTCTTCATAAGGCTGGGGAAGAAAGATGCAACAATGACTTACAGAACTACAAAATTTCTCTAAGGTTTTTTTGTCCCCTCTCCCTTGGTCCAGTAGGAGGTGCCCTTCACTCTCAGCTAACACTTAGGAGGGAAAAGATTCTCAAATGAAAAAAAAAGGGCTTCAGCTATATGGGCAAAGAAGAGAGGGAAGATACAGGTTGCCAGTTATGTATTTATAGAAAGATAATCCCCTGGCTTTAAATAGATATGTACATACAAATATGAACAAACTTAAAAAAATACAAACCCTTGGATCATAAGGGGGCTGCCAGGAGCCCCTCTATCCTTCCCCCTCACCCAAGGGCAGAGAGCGTGAATCTGTTTTTTAAAAATTATTAGTTTTGGCCATCCCTGCAGCAACAAGCACGAAGTTGGGTGATTACCCACAAGGTGAGAGTTTCCGCTCTCTGAACTCTATCTCCTATAATTAGGGTTACATGCTTTCTCGTTCTGTCTTTTTACTAGTATATTGGGGCAAAGGAGGGGGCTCCCTCCTGAAATGGGTCAAGAAATAATACAGACACGTTTAAAAAGAGGGGGGAAAGTGTCATCTGCTGTAGAAGCAAAAGACAAGAAAAGGCATACAGACACCAGGGAAATACCCAGTTCCCACACTACTATGGGAGATATCATCCAGCCCAGGTCCAGGCCCTAGGTTCTTTGTTCTAGCCACCCCCTATTTCTTTGGTATTGTCAGAAGACAAGATTCAGTTCCTGGGTGCTGGTGGAGGAGGGAGAGTGGTTCCAGGGCTTCCTGTAAGTACTGAGTGAACAATTTGAGCTTAAAATTTTCCCTTTTTTAAATATTTAAAAATAAACAAATCAAACTCCATCCTGTGCTGTACACAGCCCTTTTGACTCCCTGACATTGATTTGAGGAAAGAGTGGGGGTGTCAACGTTGGAAGGGCCTCCTCACTTTCTTCCGCCGCTTCGGTTTGGCTTCTCCCTTGGGTACTGTGCTGTTGGGCTTGGAGGCTGCAGTGGCCCCAGGGCCCGGCTGAGGAGCTGCAAAGAAGTTCCCGTTGGACATCTGGCCTGGGGGTACTTTAAAGATCCGGCTCAAGAAATCCTGAAGGTCAGCAGGAGGGGCATCTGGGGTAGCTCTGAGAGGAAAACAGAAGACATGATGAAGCAAGAGATATTGGAGTCAAATGGTTACCTATGTTACCTATTTATACCTATTTTAAAGATATACTGAGTCAGTTCCCAAACTTCTTAAAGGGTGAGACACCTACATGTCCTAAACAGCATGTCATGAAACCATGTTCAGAACTAGAATAGTGGATAGATTATTGAGAGGAATACCACCTACCTCTGCCGCCCACTGGTGCCTGGCATCCGTGAACCAAATGAGATGTGATAGGGGACTCTGTGGGTATCTGGGGAGATTCCCACACGCTGGCATCCAGCCCACTCTGCAAGCATGAGAGATAATTAGCCAAAATATCACAGTTCTGAGGATCTATGAGCCCATACTTCCAGAGGACAGTGTACCTGTGATGTCATACACCTTTCCATCCATCAGCGCAAAGTAGGTGATCTTGAGGCCCAACATGCTTGACTCTGCCCAAAAGTCTCCTTCCTCAGCAGGATGCAGCCTATTACACTCAGCACAGTATCTGGCACTCTTAGGTTCCCGATCCATTTCAAACCTCCTGCAATCCAACAAAAGGACAGTTCCTTAATAATCTATCAAGCTTACCTAGAGCATTGCTGTAGTCTCCATTACTGACATCTCATCATTACTGACAAATATGGTTACTGACTCAGTTGTTACAAATGCCTACGTACACCCTGCCCTCAACCTTCTATCTTAAAGCTAGAACTACTATCTTTTCTTCTTGCTAATTCAAATCCTCAATCTCTTAACAATATGGCAAAAGTAGAAACCTCAGGGTCTTGTTACTTACCATCTGGATCCCACAACTACCGACAATACAAGGAAGGTTTTTAGCTACCCAATCGCTGTCCCACTCCTGTCCTATTTAAATCATACCTATGTTTTCCCTGGCATCGGCTGCACATCATAGTATTCATTGCTTCTTTGAGGTCGTCCTGCAGCTTGGACAGAAACTCATTCACTGACCGGCTCAGCTCATTTTCTGCCATTCGCTTCCTGAGAGAAAAAAGGCTTTCTAAGTCAGAGGGTATTGAGTGAGGGACAAAGGGAGACAGATCTATTGGCTTCTTGAGGCCCCTGGCCAGCTAGACAAGCCACCTCAGTTCTCTCTGCCTCAGAGAGCCTCCATCCACAAGTCCAATGATCTCTGCTATTGAAGATTATTCATTTACCCCACCTGACAATTTCCTAGCTCCAACTTACATCTCATATTCCTTCCGTCTTTCAGGGTTGCTGACAATGTCCCAAGCTGCCCGCAAAACCTTGAAGGCCTCCTCAGCCCGGGGATGATTATTTTTGTCAGGATGAACCTACCAAAACACAGATTTCATCACATATCCATTCCAACCCTCTCCCTATTTTGGGTCAAAATAACCTCATATCAAAGGGTTCTCCTTCACCACCCTTTTGAAGAGTCAATATAGCTTAATGGTTAACTGCTGTGGCTCTGCAGACAGATCTGGGTTTAAGTCCCAGCTCTGTCACTTATTAGCTATATGACCTAGAATATTTTATCTATCATGGATTGTTGGGAGTATTAAATGAGAATACACATGAAGCATATGGCACAGAATCTGGCACCATGGCGATCTACCATCCCAGTGTGCCTGGGATTGTCCCAGTTTTAGCACTGAAATTTCATGTCTCAGGAAACCTTTCAATCCCAGGCAAGCAGGGATGGTTGGTTTAGTATGTGTGTGCCTACCTGGCACACACATACTAAACCCTCATATTTTAACTTTATTGTCAGTCATAAAGTTAAGAGTTCCAACATACTCAAACTCTATTTTCTAACTAGGAAATTCTCATATCTACTCAGAACTTCCTACAGTAGTTTGCCTTTCTGTCCCAAGAGTGAAATATTGATAATATATCACGATCCTCACAGGCTTTTTATCCTCTTTTCACCCTTTTCTCCAAGACAAATAATATCCTCACTTCCTACAGCTTCCTGATTGTTCCCATCCTCATACACCAAAAACAGAGATAAAGCTAGTCTCTTGACTGAGGCCAAGTAAACAGAATGCTGTTAAATCTCTCACATTCCCAAACTTATAGAATGTGGGTAATGGTCAATTTAGGGCCTAATAAAGGCAGTGAGAGGTTGTATAAAGGAAGCCCACAGGGACTTGCCTGGTGGCCCAGTGATTAAGACTGCGCTTCCAACGCAAGGGGCACGGGTTCAATCGCTGGTCGGGGAACTAAGATGCCACGTGCCGTGTGGCACGGCCAAAAAAAGAAGCCCACAGATACTCTGGCCCAGAACAAGAGGGAGAACTTTGGATAGTAGGGCAGGTCTACTGAGGATCAGGGAACTTTACTACAGCTCTACTTCAAGAAAGTAAGTTGAAACTGAGAATTTTTGAATGATACTCCCCAAGAGAGGATGTCTGCTAAAAGACATGAAGCTGAGAAAAGAGCTCTACCATTAGTAACAATTTGAGTGTGAACACTGTTCCCCACTCTCAGAATATCCCAGGCCATCCACTAAGGGACATACATTTCCCACCAAACTATTGATAATTTAGTCGTCTGGTAAGTTACAGGCCTGGTACTTTATTGTGCCTTGAATGGTTAATGGAAACTTTGGTTGCCCATTCCCCTTTAGTGTCATGCAACCACTGAGATAATTTACACACTGTGATATTTTACCAGTCAAGTTCCATACACTCAAATAGGCCTCCAATGCAATTTACACACATTACTTATATTCATAATAGCTTTACTTGTACAGAAATAGCATATCTAAAAATAGCATCTGAATAGCTATTTCTAAAAGCAATTTGATTGCATGTTTGTATTAAACCATTTCCCTCGAGTATGATAAGTCACAACTCCCACCTATACCCCCCTTACCAATAAAAGCAACCATATTTTCATGTATGACATGAAAACGTATGTACATGCCTCTCCAAGATTTATGTCCCATTCTCCTTCCTTTTCCCACTCTGGGTTGTTGGTCTTGAAACAGCTGTTTTCTCTCACCTGGTCCTGGAATAATCACTCACATGTACTCCCTGAACGTTCCCACACTAGTGCACACTTGCCTCACTGGGACAGACAGTTGGATTTCCCTGTATTCAAAAAACACTCATTTGTTTAGGAGAGAAGAACTGCCAGGCTTTCTGACTAGGTCTCTTCTCCACCCTACTCAGAGGGATTTCACCTGGATATTCCAGGGTGAGTGAGTCCAACACTGTCTAATACACCAGGTTCGTTGATTTTCATTAAGAAAAAGAATCTCATGACAAAAAACTTCAAGGGAAAGTCAGATCCCATAGTAAAGGGGGGGAAAGTCTTTATGACTCTTTCCTAAGAATTAAAGATGCTCTTCGTCTTCAAGTTGACTTTCTACTCTGCCTTCCCTTTATTCCACTCTCCCAAAAATTGTAATAGAAAATAAAATATGGGAACAAAGAACTGGAAACAGGGGAAGGGTACTCACCATCACTGCCAGCTGCCTATAGGCCTTCTTCAGTTCAACATCTGATGCTGTGGCTTCAACCCCCAACACATGAAAAGGGTTTAGCTCATCCTCAGGAACCCCAGCCATGGTCAACAGTCGAGCCACTTCCTCTTCAGGCTGGCAGTAGCGACCACTAGCTACAGGTGCATTCCCCTGCCTATTGGTCCTCTGCTTGAACCAAGGCAACTCCAGCCAACCCCACTGAACTATTCTTACCAGCTGCTGCCACGGCCTGCTCTCTCTCAGCAGAATCAGGCACCGCTGCCAGGTGGGAGAAGCCAGCCAAGAGAAGAGCCAGGTGGCTTTACCCCTCCAGCCTAACCGGTCACTCAGTCCTACCAGAAACCGCCAGCCCAACTGTAGACAGCCCAACAAAAGGGCCAGAGCCAGGAGCAGCAAAGCACCCAGTAGCCTAAGAAAACGGGTGAACAGCCCTGCCCCATAGCAAAACCCTTGGCTCAGAAACTGGAACATCACCTGGGCCCTGCCCCCCAGCCGCCCTGCCCAGACTCCCACCCAGACCCAAAAAAGGTCCAGATCACTGCCTTTCAGCTGCCTGCATGCACAGATGAGATGGCCACAAGTTTCCACGTACTCCCCCACTAATACCAGCAGTTCGATCAGCCACCAGAAGCCTGCCTGTCCAAGCTGACACAGTTCCTCTGCTCCCCACAATCCCAGTCCTCTGCGCTTATCTGCCTGACTCCGTTTCCGACCCAGCCGATGTCGACCAGGGGATCTGGGATCTCTGCGTCCACCCTCCCGAGTATCCTCCTTGGCTGGAACGCGGTGCCGTTGTCTCCGGGGTGCAGGTTTCTTTCCACTGGGCACACGTGAAAAATCACTGGGAAACTTAAGAGGTTCCTCCTCATCATATTCCTCTTCCAACTCTTCATCTTCCCCCAAAGCTGGAGAGGTACAATGGTGGCAAAAGTTGCTAGAAGAGCTATCTCCTCCCTCAGAGTAAGGCCCTTCAGGGATTCCAGGGGTTCCCTGGCAGTTACAAGCAGGTGGAATGGAAAGAAAAGAAGGGTTCCCATCCTCCTGGTACCCAGCCTCATTCTCTCTGGAGAGTTCCTGGTCCACTCCTGACTCTTCTGAAGATGCCTCACTCTGATCAGGGTCCTTTCCATCCCTAGGGGGTCCTGGACCCCTTGGAGGGCCATGGCTTGGATCTGACCAGTGGGCTGGATTTGGGGGCTGTGTGTACTTAGGACTAGAGTGCTCTGTGAGGCAGCGGGTACCATTAGGAGCAGGCCCAGCTGAGTCCCTGAGTCCTGAGAATGAAAGTATTTCAGGGTCCACAGAGGGTCCTAAAGTCCTGAGGGAGGCACCACCACTGTGGTGGGCTCCACACAACCCTCCTTCTCCGGGGTGCTTCTGGGCCATGACCCCAGGGCTTCCTGAGGATTTTAGGTCACAGCCATCATGGTAAGTTCTGATGCCTGTAACAAAGGTATCAAGGTGGGGATGATCAAGGATAGGACCAAGAGAGAGGTTACATAATCTTAAATTGGGGATATATATTTAACGGACCCACCTCCCTTGTTTTCCCGAGTTCTTTTGGGCATTCATTACCCCAGCAATAAAGCCAATACTACATTAACGACAACCCTGCTCCCTCCCCCCTCCTCCAAATCCCCTTATTTTTTTCTTTCTCCAGAAAGCTATAATGCTGAATCAGGGAAAAAGGAAGGTACAACAAAGGGTGTGGTCCTGGGGTCACTCTTGGGAAAAAGGGAAAGACGACCGGAAAGGGGGCCGCAGACTGCCAGAAAAGGGTGGGGACCGTGCGGTCCTTAAGGAAAATCTGGGGGCGGAGCTTGTGGTTGCCCCTGACAGAGACAACCGCGAACCCTCGGGCTGGGTAGAGGGGACCAAGGTAACATACCGAAGAGCGGAGGTAACTCCTCCCCCTCGAGCAGCCGGGCCGAGGGCCAGGGGGAGCTACGAGAGCAGCTCCCCCGGCTCCGCCTCCCGTTCACTCTCTGCTTCCGCCTTCCGTCCCCGCCGCGGCGGCCGACCTGGGGCTACTTCCACTTCCGGGGTCACCGGGGAAGACACGGGAAGGAAAAGTAAAAGCGGTTGGCGGAGGCGCGAGCCAGTGCTGCAAGCGCGGAGTCGAACCAGTGGGGGCGGTCCTGGGGAAGCACTGGCCCCGCCCCTTAAAGGGCTCTCTGCTGCCGCCCTCCGCGTGCTGAAGTGGGATCCCCGAAGGTTGCGCCACTGGAAGCGAAGCAAGTGGGCGCTGCAGCAGTGCCTGCGGACTGGGGGCAGATTCTCAGGTTCCTCTGGCTGTATTCTTGGGCTTGTGCCGAGACCGGGAGATAGAGGAAAGCCACCGAGCCAGTCTTTTTCCCTTGCAGTCAAAACCAGGGAGCGTAGGGGAGCCACCGCACTGATCCCTTGCTGTAATGAGGACAGAGGCCCTTTTGTATCATGCGGGGGTGGAGCGGAGGGGAGGACGCCCCGGGCCTGGCCCCGCCCTGGCCCTCCTACGCTGCCCCTTTCTTCCCACCAACCCTCGCCGCCCCCCCCACGCCCCCGCCCCCGCCACCGCGCCTGACCCAGCTGGCGAACTGCCCCGTATAACTGTAGCTCCCACGGCCCGGATCCGCGCCTCTGGGTGCAGCTCTCAGTCCCCGTCACGAAGCGGGACCGGAGGACTGAGAGCGTGGCTCCACTGGGCTTAGGACCCGAGCGGAGTGCCAAAAAACACTGCACTCATCTGCATGCTGCTTTGCATCTCGTTTGCATACCAAGCTGTTCGGTCGACGTTGACAAGCGCCCCCGCCCCCACTCAGACCCGGCTTGGGTACCCTCTCTGTCGGTCCCCTCCTCTGCACACGCCTCTCCGTTAGTCCCCCTTCCAGACCCCGTCTTTGCTCCGCAAGTTTTTCTACCCATGAACCCCTCGTCGGCGCCCCCAGACCAGTAAGAGCACCTTCCCGGGGTCCCCGATCCCGACCACCAAGTTCTCCAGAAGACAATACTCCAATTCTCTGGGAAGTGGAAGAAACCAAGCCGGAGTAGGGGGGCGCTGGGACACCAGTAGGGGTTTTGAAAGCTTCTAGTTGTTGAGTCAGCGCCTAAGTATTCAGAGACCTTTCCCCAAACCTCTTGTGGTTCACCCAAGACCGTTCCCTGCTATGGAAGGGGGTCTCTGATCCCAGCCTAGAGCCGTAGGCAAACTGGGTCCCCCCACACACAGGGAAAAGAGTTGGAGGGTCCCGCCCCGTGATGTCACCCCCCCCCACCCTGTCCCCTTCCTCCACCCCACCCCACCCCCCCCCCCGCCCCCAAGCTGGTTGCTTTTAGCTCACGGGGCTTGGGCTACGACTTGCAAGAGTTTAGGGGGCAACGAACAGAGTGACCCTGCGGGTACCCACGCCCGACAGCCGCCTGAACGCCTAGGACTCCGGGCAGGGATGCAGCTGGGGGTCTAGGGAAGCACATCTACCCCCTCCTCTCCTCAGCCCTGACAGGGTGGTGAGTAGTTAACACCCCCTCCCCAACCTCTCCTTGTTTAGAGTCCCCAGACTTCCAAGCGGATTGAGGAGAGAAACCCCAGGGATTGCCCAAGCCAACTCTCCTGCTTGTTAAGACCTTGATGTCCAAAAGAAGACAGCTGAAGGGAAGTGCCTGCACCCACCCTACCCCACTCCCATAGTGCCCCCACTGCCAGCCCCTCCTTGGTGTTCTCCTTTCAGGAACAGAGATCATATCCCACTGGCAGCCCTGGCACCCCAAGGGAAAGGGGGAGGTAGGAAAAGTCCCACCCGTGTCCTGAGGGGAGGAGCAAAATACTACCAGGATGTGAGATGTTGTCTGTGGGCAAGGTGCCTGCTTAGTCCGTGAGGGATCGTGGGAGTTGGACTGTGGCTGAACGCCCCTTCCCCCAATAACTCCTCCATCTGAAGCCAAGGCTTCAAAACCCTGATAAAGTGTGGCTTTCTACTGGATTCCTTGTCCCAAACTCTTGGTGTCTGATTTTTCCTCCTCTTCCTTCTCTTGGGTTGGAGCAACTGTCGGGAGACCCCCACCATGATTCATTCTCTCCCCTTCCTTCTCCTTCTCCCCCCCTCTATTAAGTCCATTCTTCCCAGTCCGGTGTGATAATTTTGAGTCCCAGCTGCAGATGGGGCAAGCTTTCTTTTCGGCTGGAACAAGCTGCTGAGTCTTTAGCCTCCAGGCTCACTAGTACCCCTGGGCCCCTCCCTCCACAGACCGAGGACTTCCTACTGCTCCCACCCCACCCTGAAAAGCCAGGGGACAAAGACTCATTACCTTTATAAGATTTGAAGTTCTACTTAATGTCCTTGTTTCAGAGGGTGATAAAGAGACAGCTGGCTCCCCTTAACCTGGTCCTATAGGTTTCTTCAGTTACCCCAGCAGGGCTAAGCTCCGTCCTGAATTTGGCCTTTCTTTAAAAGAAATAGAGGTACAGAGTCCTCAAGATTCATGGGCACCTGAGTTCCTGCCCCCTACCCCCTTGCAGGTTTCCCAGCCCCCTCAAGACATTCATGGATGGATGAGAGGAGCTGACACTGACCTCCCTCTCTGTGACCACCTTCTCTTCGGCCATGGAGGAAGCCTTGCTGCCCCTGGCCATGACCTCTGACCCCAGGCCCTTTAATCAACAACTCCCAGAGCCTCCAGACCCAAGATGTGTCTTGGAACCCCAGGACAATCCTGAATTGGCACCCGCCCTGGTGTGTGCTCTTTGCTGCTGCTTTGGAATCATCTACTGCTGCTTCGGTGAGGGCAGGGCCAGGGTTCTGGGGGGCAGCTGCCCAAGACCGTCACCCTCAAGGATGATGCCAACTTTCTCCTTTGCTCCTGAGCCACCTCTTCTCCTCTGTCAGGGGATGCCTACCTTCAGTGTGGCTGATCTGCTCTTGCCAGCTCTTTTTCATCCCCCATGCCCACACCCTCCAGCTCTGAGCCCTGGCAACTATCATTTGCCCTCCCCTTGCCTCCTACCTCAGAATTCCGTTCCCAAATTACCCTCTATGCTTAAGGCTTCTTCACCCTTCCCCAATAATCTGAATCAGCCTGTGCCGATTTCTTCCCGTCTGCCATCCCTGGAAGGACGAAACCTTGTTTCTGTACTTACTCCCCTCAATGCATCCGTCTTACCTCCTGATTTGCTCTCCCATCCCCTCTCAGTTCCTGAAAAGTCCCTACCCTCCCTAGATGATCCCTTTCTGCCCTTTGCCTTGAGGTCCCTGTGTGTGCTGCTCCTGCCTTCTGCTCCCCTGGTCAGCCAGTCCTCTCCTTTCTGATTCATCAGAGCCATCCCTGGAGACCTCTTTCTGCCTCTCAGTGCCTCCTGCCTCCCTTCCCAGGCTACCGCTGCTTCAAGGCAGTGATGTTTCTCTCCGGCCTGCTATCAGGAGCCCTGGTGATCTTCCTGCTGTGCCACAAGGAGCGTGTGCTAGAGACACAGCTGAGCCTGGAGGTGAGCGCGGGCCTTGCGCTAGGCATCGGACTCCTCTGCGGCCTAGTCACCATGCTGGTTCGCAGTGTCGGTCTCTTCCTGACTGGTCTCCTGCTAGGCCTAACCCTGGGCGCCGGGGTCCTGCTGGGCACTGAGCCCATCTACCAACCACCTTCAGCCTGGGTGCCGGCTGGGGGGCTGGTGGGGCTGGCACTGCTGGGAGCCCTGCTCACGCTTCGGTGGCCACGTCCATTCACAGTTCTGGGCACAGCCCTGCTGGGTGCTGCGGTGCTGGTGGCCTGTGCTGACTACTTCCTGGAGGGGCTGGCACTGGGCAGTCGGCTGGGCCAGCGCTTGCAGGCACTTCCAGCCTTGCCTCCTCTCTGCTGGTATAGCTGGGTCTTGCTGGGGACCTGGCCAGCCCTGGGGGCCCTTGGGGCCCTGGCCCAGTGGAAGCTCATGGATGAGGAACGTGGAGGCCACTCCAATGGTGAGTTACTGCCATGGTACAGAAAGCAGCCAACCTGTGCCTTCTCATGTCCCTGGTTCCCAGACTTGAGGAGGGGAAGGGGGAAGATACACTTGAGGCAAAAGGCAGAGGTGTCTAAGGTGAATGGGGCAGGGCACTGAAGAAAGTTAGAGTTGGAGGAGCCAAAGTTCTGGGTAAGAATGAGAAGAGTCATTGTCGGTGGGGGGGAGCAGGGAAGAGTTATTGGGGACTGATATGGAAGGAAAGGAAGATGTCAGGGAAGTCCAGAAGGAAAGGGTAGGAGGATTACAAAGAAAAGTTTCTTTAGAATAACTGGGGGGGAAATGAGATTTGAGAGAGACGTAACAGGGAGACTGAATGGGTTTCTCTAGAGTATGAGTGTATTTGGGGGTGGGTTTCAGAGTCTTAAGAGGCCTCCCTGAGTCTGTATTGCCCCCTCCCAAGCAGTGGTCTTGAGCCACCAGCGAAGGCATCTCCAACTCCTTCGGATCCGTCAGCAAGAGGCTAAGTGGCACCGGACCTCCCCTGGGGTGGGGCTCTGTGAGGGCAGCTACCGGCGCCCACTCCACCCCAGCGCCCGGAGCCCTGCTGACAGTCTGGCTCCAGTGAGTGGAGGGGTAGGGGGTGCTCAGGGGCATGGGAGAGAGGGCACATGGGGATGCTTAGGGTGGAGGGGGGCTCTGACCCAGCCCCTTTCTTCTGCCCTCTCTGCCCTGTGCCCCTCCAGAGCTATCTCCAGAGCCTTCGAGAGCGCCAGCTGGGACCAGGCACCCAGGCCACAGCTCCCCACACTGTCCTGGACCTGGATTCTGACTGTGGTTCCACTGTACCCCTCACCACACCTTCTGGTTCCACCCGGACCTGAGCCTAAACCTCCACTGATGCCCTCACCCCTAGCAAGGGCCTGGGAACACTAGGTGGGCAGGGCCTAGGCCCACAGGATCCAACACAAACTTCCCCACCTCTTGGGGATGGAATCTGTGCTCCAACCCAGAGCAGCCCTGTAGGGATATGTTTTAGGTACAGATAGAGAGGAATCTTGTGGAGAAGGGAGAGGAATGGAAATATGAGTACCTACCTCTGTCCAATAATAGAGGTGCCTTGGTCCCTAAAGTAACTGACTCCCTAATTCCCTCCAAACCAAACCAAGGAGGACCGTTACCTAAATAGCCTTCTATATACCCGCCTCAGTGTGCCTCACAATGGTAAAATAAGGGGTTTTGTTTTTGTAGGACCTATAGAAAATCAGGAAGCCCCCTTAAGCACTTGATAGCTTTTTGATGGGGAGAAGGGCAACAGAGGAGCTCAAGGATCCCTAATCCCCAGGTCCCTCATTAGGGGGCAGTTGGGTTCCTGGTTAGCCTTTCCCTCTGGACCCTGTAGGCTCAAGCCCCCTTCTCCTACCTCAGTTGGGGGTACTGTCCTCCATGGTGCTTCCCTTTCCTTTCTTCTTAATGTGGGGAAGACCACAGGGCAGTGCCTGGCTCAGCACCCACCTTCCCCCAAAGCTGGCTTCTTGCTCCAAGGAGACAGCATTGGCCCACATGCCAGAGTCTTGCCCTTTTGCCCAAAGGAGCCTGGTCTTCAGGGCTGCGTGAAAGACAAGTGCCTTCTCTGCCTCTCATTATAGGTGACACTAATCTCCTTAACCAGAACATTGTCCCAGCCACTAACCCATTCTAACTCTCCACTACCCCTGATTCTCCTGCCCAAAGTCTGTTCCCTGGTTCCCCAGACAGCATGAAGGAAGATATGTCCCTGCCCCGGGGAAGCAAGGTTATGATGGGAGGGAGGAAGAACACGGGAGCATGTGAATAAAATGGCATTGAACATTGAACCAGGGAGTCCAGCCTCTACTGTTGCTGCTCTTTTCTTTCTTTGCACCCCAGAACAAAGGGTTAGCCATACTGACAAGTCCTCTGTCCCTTAAAGATCTGATGAGGGTACCTTTATCAGACTGGACTACCGTAGGAGCTGCACACGCACAGCCAGAGGAAGAGTTGTTCACTGCTCTCTCATGAACGTGAAGTTAACCTTTATTAAGCACAAATGTGCCAGGCACTTCACATATAGTATTTCATTTAATGCAACAACCCTGCAGGATTAGTATTAACCTTATTTTGCAGATGGGAAATCCAAGGCTTAACGAGGTTAATTAACTTGCCCAAAGTCATAAGCAAGTAAATGTGATTCTCAAGGATTACAAAGCCATTGCTCATTTTACTGGCTATGCTGTTTTCTTGCACTTTATCTAGAAAGAACAGGACCCAGGCTTTCCCAGTTGTGGCCTCCTGTCAGCTAAAGGCCTGATGGCTGCCTTTCCTCTACCAATGTCCTCCAGAGAGTAGATGACACAGTTGGAAGTGCTATCTAGGATGGGGAAGAAATGGATGGAGTTGGGGGCTGAGTTAGAGAGTCACTGACCAGGAGGGAAAGAATACAGGGGAGTGGTGGCTGGAGCTGGGACATTTAGAGGCATGAGGTCCATGGTTCGTGCTCGTGCTGCAGCAGACATTTGATTGAGGTCTTAGATTTCTGGGTGGGTGACGTTACCAGGGAATAAAAGGGCGGTGGAGGCTGTGGCTAAGGGGGTAATGTCCAAGATCGTATCTCCAGCTGAGCGGTCAGTGTGCAAAGTGATATCTATGGCCAAGGAAGTGGTATCCAAGGTTGTTCCTGTGGCTGAGGAAGTGGTGTCCCCATCTGATGGTGTGGCGTCTGGGGTCTGGGGACGACAGTGCATCAAGTTGTGGGCGATATCTCTGGGATAGCCTTTCTCTACTCGAAGCTGCCGATTGAGGCGCCAGTACTGTTTGCCCTTAAAGAAGTAGACGCGGCCATCCCGCCAACTCATGGCACCTGAGGGCTGGTCTGGCACTCCTGTAAACAACCCCTTGGTTGGTTTGGGGTAGCGGCTGAAATCAGTTTGGGCCAGCTCGTCCCACTGCCAGTAACCGGAGCCCTAGGTGTGGGGCAGACAGGGAGAAAAGGAGGATGAGAAGAGAGCTTAGGGACCCCCCCAGAGGTCTACCCTCAGCCCACAGCAGCTGCAGAAGAACTCCCTTCAAGAGCAAGTCCGCTTCTCCATGTGAGGTAGCCCGCCGCTCCTAAGAAGGGATTTGCCCTTGCTTTGAACATTATACCTTAAAGAGGAACACCTTTTTGTTGAGAGGCCAATAGAGAGCAGCATCCAGGTTGGGTTCTACCCTATTCAGCTTCTTGGGGAAGCCAGGAGACATCTTGAAATTAACATAACGCCACACCTTGTCTCCTGAGAGCATGTAAGGAAAGAACAAGTCACCTCTGTCCCCAGGTGATAGCTTTCAGTTCCTCCTTTCCACCATCTCAGAAACTTCTCATCCCTCCCTCCTTTTATGGATTCTCTGATCATAGGCCCTCCTCAGGTAACACACTGTAAACTAGTCCCCTTACCCTTAAAGAAGTGAATCCATTGCGTCCGAGGAGAGTAGACAGCAGCATCCAGGTTTCCTGGGAGCCCCTCCCAAAGGGCAGACACTTGGAACAAGGGACCCAGCCCTGAATCTGTCACGGTCCACACGTAGTTTCCCTTGAAAGCGTAGGTCTTCCCTCGGGGCCCTGAGAGCATAGGCATGTCAACAAGTCAAAAAGATAGGGGTCAAATAAAGACTTGTGGGTATCTCAGGCAGACTAATCATTTGCTGTCCTCCCACAGGCTGATTTCTCAAAAATTCATTCAACTTTAATTCAAAGAGAAGATTAAGGGCAGAGAAGGAGGACCCAGTGTTCAGCCTCTCCTTTATTGTTCACAGCAAATCAGCCCTGGCCCAACAAAACAAAACAAAAGCCCTGCAGATAGCTGCTCCCCCTTGGGGACCTCCCCTCCTACCCCAGGTGGCTTCCAAGTTGTACTTCCATGCGGGTATAATACCCTCTCTAATAGACATTCCAGTTAAGACTGTTTTCTCCATCCTGCTGTATTTCCAGATGTTTTTAGTGGCCCTCATAGGGTGGCAGCAGAGGTAAATTCCAGCCTGGCCCACCTTTAATTTGGCTCTGAATCCTCCCTCCCCATACCACATGCCTCCTTCCACGGCCACTAACCCCTGTCTGGTGGTTAACTGCCATTGCTTACACTGAGCTCCCATGTCACTCCCATCTCAAGGTCAGCAGGCCACCCCACTGCCTGCCTACAGCCTAGAGGGGAAGGGTCTTACCCAGCATCATGGCATCCAGTTCACCACTGCAGGGGTCTGGCATGGGACTGGGTTCTGTGGGCACTTGGGGTACAGTGGGGAGCTCCATCTCTTCTTCCTCATCCTCTGTCTCTGGGCTTTTCTTGCCTGCAAGGTAACATAATCCTGCTCAGGGAGAGAACTCAGAGCACTGGCCTCCCCACTCTTCTACTGTAAGTTCAGCTCAGAGGTCCCATAGAGAGGAAAAGGGAAACCTAGAGAGCTTTCCTTGGTGGGAGGAAAGATCATATTGATATCAGCGGGAGACATGTTTTTAGTTTTGAGAGGCACTAGAAAGGGAGAAGGGGGTTTGCTGGAATGTTCATTCTTCATCCCTTAGAACAGGTATGAGGGGAGAGAGCTCTGGCAGAAAGATTAGACCTGGAAGTGTCAGAAAAACAGCTCCTGGGAGTTCCCTGGTGGCCTAGTGGTTAGGATTCCGGGCTTCCACTGCAGCGGCCTCATGGCCTGGGTTCAATCCCTGGTTGGGGAACTGAGATCCCACAAGCCACGCGGCGAGGCCAAAAAAAAAAAAAGGAAAGAAAAACAGCTCCTGAAAATGAAGAAGGCCGAGTAACTGGGCAGGAGGAAGAGAAAGAAGCCAAGCCATTTCCCTCCATGAAGATTAGACTTGTCTCTTCATGCCTGAAGAGATACTGGTCAGACTGACCTTCATGATCACTAGGGGAAAGGACTGACCATAGAGAGCCTGGATCCCAGCCACATCATCCGGGTGCAGCTTGAAGTGGGGCCGGTAGCCAGCATAGACAGGGGCCATGAGGGCCTGGGTGTATCGGGAGTGCCCAAGCCCCAGGGCATGGCCCAGTTCGTGGGCTGCAATGATGCGCAGGTTCACCCCCCGGTAGGTCTCCTCAGTCCAGAGCTCATCTTCATCAAAGTGCACACTGCCCAGCTCTGGGATGTCGGCATGGGCCAGGACCCGCCCTGGACAAAGGCAAAGATAGACAGGAAGGAGGTCAGAGTCTCCTAGGGTGGAGCATCCCCTGCCTGTTATAAACTCCAATGACTCCATTCCCTTAAAATTCCCCCATGTATATTCACTGTCTCTTGGATACCTCTCACTCCGTTCAGATTCCGCTGTCATCATTCTGTTCTCTCAGGGATGCCCATCACTCTGTCCCTTTACCTCCCAGCCACTCTGTCATCTCTGGCCCTGTCCTCTCTGAGGTATGCCTTGAGCAGAGGAACTTAAGCCAACGAAGAAGGCATAAGCTTCAAAGAAGAGGCTTGCTAAGTCCCCAGGAAGGTGACATGCTGCTCCCCAAGGGAATATTAGAAGGTGGTTAGAGAGTGTAGGGTGCAGTTGAGCATGGGGGTGGCCTGACATTAAGGTTCCAGAGTAACTGACTCAAGGGGACAGAGGTCTGTGAAGTGAGAGTCGAGAGCTGGTGCCTACCAGGCCCATCAAAGGTATTGGAGCAGTATGGGCTTTGGCGGCCATGGAAGGAGAGGCGGATATCAGCCCAGCCAGCCTTCACCTCCCGGAAGGTCAAGGGAGCCACATTGCTCCAGTACTGGAAGGCTTGAAACAGGGCTGCCCGGGCTGTGTAGGATGGGAGGGTGGAGGGCAGGTTCAAGATACGGAAGGTCAGGTGCTTCTTTCTCCAGCGGCCTGGTTAATTGGACCAGAAAATAGATTAGAAGCACAGATACTTTTGCCAGCTCCGAAGAGTTCCCCTGAGTCTGGGCACTCACTTAGCAAAGCTGTGAAACAACCCCTCCAGGCAAGTGATGATCAGTTAATTACCAGGTGACCATCCATTCAACACTGAGCTCATCCAGGCTGTCCCAATGCCACCTGTGCTCCAGAGCCATGCCACCCCCTCCTCTCCCTCCCTTTCCCACGCTCAGCCCTCACCCAGCAGCAGGTATTTAAGGGTCTTCTGGTTGAAGGGGTCCTCCAGACCACAACGGGGCTGCCTCATACGGGCCCTCGTGGCATCATCTAGCTGACCTGAGACTGGCAGCTCAGATGCTTCCTGAAAAGCTCTAGAAAGAGGGAGAGGGATGGGTCCAGCAGGGCAGTGGCATCTGGAATGACTGAGAACTGGGGATAGCTCTTTGGCCCCCCGCTGCCCAAGGTGGTGGCTGAGAATGGCCCAAAAGCTCTGAAGCTGATGAGATCACTCCAGGATCCAGTCCTCCTAATTGGGACTTCCTCTTCTGTTCTGCATAAAGGCAATACTCAGCTTCACCTCCTGTGTTCATGCTCTTATTTGGGTAAAGTGCCATCTGGCGTTGCCTTCTTCCTCTACTGCAATTTCTAACCTCCTCCTGATCTAGGTAAGTGTCCTGCCTCCTGCTCTGGAGACTCTCCCACCACTGCTCCCACCTGAGGGCCTGTCCTCCCTTTGCTTTCTTCCCTCCTGGCTGGACCCGTCCCTCCCAGCCCAGCCTGCTCTGGGGCAATTTCATCCATCAGGCGCCGCAGGTACTGTGACTTTTCAAGGGCCTGGGAACATATCTGAGAGCAGAAAGAAAAATGACCCATTAGATCCAAAATATGAAAACTTCAAAATAGAAATAAATAAATCCTGTATTAAATGTCTATGAAAGGCAACATCAGGTCAACAACTCAGCTCCAACTTAACTCAACTCACAGTTTTACATATAAATCATACTTCATGTGGAATGTGACCAAATAGTAGTATTTTGGATATAACATGGGATGGAGCCTCCAAAGAAGTGCTTGACTGTGCCCTCATCTTTGAATCCCCATCTCACCCCAGGCCCCACCACCCATTCCCTAGATCCCCAACGTGGACCTCGGTTAAGCAGAGGTGGGCCTGGGGACTGAAAGGGTTGAGAAGAGAGAAAGGAGACCTTGTGACCTTGACCCTGAAGGCATGCACCTTATGACCTCTCACCTCAGAGCCTCTATGATATCTTCTGGCCTGAAGTCATCAGGTCCTTCTAGAGGCTTCTGTAGGTACCCGTATTGCAACAAGTAATCCTATGATGAGGGTAGGGGTCAGCAGAATAAAAAGAGGTTAGTCTCCACATTGAGTTTACCATCTTTTCTTATTGAAGTATAGTTCATTTACAATGTTGTGTTAGTTTCAGGTATACAGCAAAGTGATTCAGTTTTACATATATATGTAAATATATATATATATATATATATATATATATATATATATATATATATATAATATATTCCTTTTCAGCTTCTTTTCCCATATAGGTTATTACAAAATATTGAGTATAGTTCCTTGTGCTACACAGTAGGTCCTTGTTGGTTATCTATTTTAAATATAGTACTGTATGTATATGTTACACCCAAATTCCTGATTTATCCCTCCCCCCAACCTTTCCCCTTTGGTAACCATAAAAGTTTGTTTTCTATAAAAAAAAAAAAAAAAAAAAAAAAAAGAGGTTAGTCTCTGGGTGAAGCTCTAAGTGACCTAACAGCCCATAAGGACAGGAGGGGACAGACGTGGAAGGACTAAAGGAGAGGCACATTAGGGGAGGAACAAGGGGAAGGAGTGGAGATGGGTAGGGGTGGATCATGGAATAGAGGAAGGAAGGGAAGGGAAAGCAGTTGTAGGTCAGAAGGGAGGCTTGGATGGGACCATGGAGCAGTTCCTCCATCCCTCCCCCAGCCTGGGTCTGACCTTCCCAGGGCACTCACCACTGCTGCCTCCTCTCCAGGCCCCAGGGCCCAGCACGAGACTGTCATGGGGAGTAGGAAGCCCAGCCACAGCCGCTGCCAGTTCATGGTCCCACCAGGCAAGAGCTCCAGAGGCTGTTTGTGCCTTCTGCCCTGAGATTTCTGGGAGCCTGGGGGAGCAGGGCTAGGTGGGGGGCTCTTCCCTTCAGTTCTTTTCACTCTCTAGTCCCTGGTCCTCTTTATAAAACTTCAGAGGAGGGGAATTGGGGGAGCGTCAGTAGGAGGTGACTCAGCCCAGAGATGTGTTGCAATTCACCATTAACCTCTGCCCTGCCAGAGAGCGGAAGTCAAGAAGAGCCTCCAACCCTGTCCCCCAGGGTCCTCTGCTGGAGACCGAAAGACTTTCCATATTGTCCTGGGGGTGGGTAACCTGGCAGGATCAGAGGCAGAATATCTGCAAAGACTAGGGATAGGGACCATGGCCATCCTCTGAAGCTGGACATTCCTGTGCCCCAGTGACCCTTGGGTAGCAAACCCCTCGTCTGCAACCTTCACGTCTCCCTATCTGCTCTAGGATAGGAAAAATAAAAATAAAACTAAGTGGTAGGAAGCAAGTTGCTTAGGTGCTTGGGTTTCAGGTGAAGAAATGAAGGATGAGATCTCAGTTTCTTTGCATCCAAGACCAAGTTGGGAATTCAGATGCTCTTGAAACCTACTTGTGTCTGCTTTAATAAAAAGTCATCCTTTCAAGCATTTAATGTACCTGGAATGTGTGGGTTGGGGGGAAGGATAACAAGGATACAAAGAAGTAAAGGGCCGGAGCCTGCCCGCAGGGACATTACAGATAGGGTGAGACCAACACAAGCCCCTGAAATGAGGGGAACCAGGGACCCAGGCAGGAGGTGCCTCATCCTGAGGGCCATGGGGCTGTGGTAAGGCTCGCAGAGGAGGCAGGCTTTGAGCTGGGCTGTGAAGACTGGCTATGAGTTGGATGGAGTAAAAGAGTCCTGAGGAACAGGGACGGTGCAGGTCTTGAGCAAAAGTGCAGAGGGGAAAAAAGCCAGCTGTGCTCAGTGAGAGGTTCTGAGGCTGTGCTTCGTGTCTACCCCAGGCTAGGTCAGTGCTTCGGGTGCTGCTTAGTATGTCTTTGTCAAATGAATGACCAGGCTGGGAGAGTGGCTGGGAGCCAGAGATTAGAGACGGTCTTGAATGCTATGTAAGAAAGAAGAGAAAAACTTACAGTTAAAGAACTACTTTGTGTTAGGTGATTCATATATTATCTCATTTAATTCTCACTATCCTCCTATGAGGGAAGAATTATTCTGACCTTTTTTTTAAAAAAATATTTATTTATTTATTTATTTATGGCTGCATTGGGTCTTCGTTGCTGCACGTGGGCTTTCTCTAGTTGTGGTGAGCGGGGGCTACTCTTTGTTGCAGTGCATGGGCTTCTCATTGTGGTGGCTTCTCTTGTTGTGGAGCACGGGGTCTAGGAGCACAGGCTTCAGTAGTTGTGGCTCGCGGGCTCTAGAGCGCAGGCTCAGTAGTTGTGGTGCACGGGCTTAGTTGCTCCGCGGCACGTGGGATCTTCCTGGACCAGGGCTTGAACCCGTGTCCCCTGCATTGACAGGCAGAGTCTTAACCACTGCACCACCAGGGCAGTCCCTCTGGCCATTTTTTTAAGAGAGGAAATGGAGATTCAGAGAGGGAAACTTGACTAAGGACATGGAACTCCTAACTGGCCTGGCATATATTCAAATCCCTCTGCCAACTCCTAACCCACGCTCTTTCCGTGCACCACGCTGACTCTTAGAGCTTTGTTCTCTAAGTGGTTAGGAGCCACTGAAGTTTCCACCATCATCTGTGCATCACACAACACTTACATACCATTCAAATGCACAGGGAAGTAGGGATAGGAATGGGGGAAGGGGTTACTGAACTCATGTTTTCAGTGGGACCCCAGTTCTGAGCCCTTCCCCACATCCCAGGCTGAAAGGCTGGCAGGCTACAGGGGAACCCTTCACACCCCAGGATGGAGGTGGGGGATCCTCCTGACTCACATCGTTGCCCTCAATGATGCTGGTCCTCTAGACCCACTCAGCACTCAACTGAGTAATAATCAAGTGACTAAGTCCCAAATGGCCAGTGACAGGCAAGCAAGGACATAGCCTCTGACTGATGAGTGACAGAGGCCGTGACTGAGGCCATGATCAAGGCTGCTGCCCACAGGAAATAAGGGAGCTTGGGAACCAGCTCTGTTCAGCCCCCTGCAGGGCTTTTCTCAGCCCTGCCCTTCTCTTCCTCTTTCCACCCCTCTATCCCTCAATCCCTCCTCTTTTGAGAAGAGGACATGGGCCAATTGAAAATTATATATTTTTTTCTGATTAAAGTCTTCTCTATTTTTTTTCTTTTTTTAAAATTTTTATTTTATTTATTTTTGGCTGTGTTGGGTCCTCGTGGCTGCACGCAGGCTTTCTCTAGTTGTGGCGAGCAGGGGCTACTCTTCGTTGTGGTGCACTGGCTTCTCACTGCGGTGGCTTCTCTTGTTGCGGAGCACAGGCTCTAGGCGCGCAGGGTCAGTAGATGTGGCGCATGGGCTTAGTTGCTCCGCGGCATGTGGGATCTTCCTGGACCAGGGATCGAACCTGTGTCCCCTGCACTGGCAGGCAGATTCTTATCCACTGCGCCACCAGGGAAGCCTTCTATTTCTTTTTTTTCTGAATAAGTTATCCATTGCTCATTAGTAAATTTGGAAAATACCAAAATAAGCAAGGAAGAGAATGAAAACCATCAGTAAATCCTACCCAGAAGAGAAGCACTAGTAACATTTTGATGCATTTACTTGGAACTGTCAGTGGCTCTGAGTTCAGCTCCAGCTCTGCCAGCCCAGCCTCAGCCCCTGGATGGAGACTGTGAGTGGGATGGGAGAGAAAGTGAAAGGAAGTAATGAGCACAGTGGGGGAGGGACAGGAGCCGAGAGGGGTGTGGGGAAAGGGAAAGGAGTAAAGTAAGATGAATGCGATAGAAGATTACTCCCTCCCCTTGGGCACCTCATATAGCAACAACAACAACAAAAAGCGGGGGTGGGGGAAGAATGCTTAGGAGTGTATGTTAGTACGTTAGTGAGAGAGATAATGGTTATTGTAAAAGGTAAAGGGTGGGCACTCACTCTGGCCTTGGAGCCACATTCTAGACACTAAGGAGCCAGGGAAAGAACAGAGTGAAACAGTAAAAGTTGCCAAATAGTTTATCTCATTTAAATCTCAACAACAACCCTGTGGGCTGGTATTATCACCTTCTATGGAAAAGGAGACTGAGTCTCTAACAGGTTACTTTGGGTCACACAGCTAGGAAGAAGCAGCAGAGCCTCAGGCCCAAGCTATGATCTTCGCAGTCTCCCAAGAGTTTCCACAGGCCCCCAAAAAAACCCCTTAGAGCCAGGAACTGCAAGCTGGGCATGTGTGCAAGACTGCATGACTAACTGTTCCCATAACGGCATAATGACCTCCACTTCCGCCAGTCCCCACCCCCTGCGCCAAGCTGGCCCAGCTCTTTTTCCCTCTGAATTTGTCATCTCTCACTGGGGGACATGTGGGAATGTGTGCGAAGGGTTAGGACATGCGGTCTGCCTGCCCCCAAAAGAGAACTTGAGTCTGAGAGAAAGAGCTCCTGGGTTCTTTGGCTGGCTTGCTCCCATCCTGCAAACTGCTTTCCCTCTCTGCCCACAGATTGTGGTACAAGAGTTTGTATAGAAATATTTTTAATTAAAATATTTTAAACTGTAGCAGCAGGAAGTAGGTAAGATTCTGAGAGTATTTTCTTATGTTCAGGAGCTATGGGGCTGTGGGTGAAGGGCAAAGGTTGGCAGAGGTCTCTAAGCCCAGGAGAAGCCAATCTCCAAATCCGCACCCACCCCCCTCTGACAGCATCCTCACCCTAACGGGGTGACCTGGAGGGCTGGACATTCTAGTATATAAAGGGCAAGTCTGGGTTCTGAAACTGGAAACTGGAGGTGAGAAAAACGTAGGGTGTAACCGAGTTAGGGCTGGCCTAGATACTGCTCTTGATCTAGAGAAATGTGGGAGAAATATAGTGTCAGCCTCTGGCCTGTTTTCCCCTGAGAGCCCTGAGGGGGTCAGGAGAGAGGGCAGTTTGCCTGGCTGGATGGGGTTGAGTTCTCGCCAAGCCGTTATCTTGGAAACCTCTGTTTTTAAGAGGACCCCTCCCCCAACAAACACACACACTCCTTTAATTAGTTATGAGTTCCTAGAAGCCAGATGGGAAGCGATGGCCAGGATTGTGCACAGCTGGATCTGGTTACTAACCGGGAAGTGGGAGGGGCTTGGGGATGGCTCAGGCCTGGGCCAGCATATTCTGTTCCCAGGATACCCCAAACTTCCTCAACCCCCATTACAAACACTTTCTGGCATTCCCTCCCACCCGCTGTTCCTTGAACACACAACCCCACAGGCACTAGCCTAAACTGGCTCGGTTGAGAGGACATCAGACCCAAATCCCTCAGCTCTTCGGTTCCTGTCAAGTGTTGGGGAGACCAAGGTCTGCTCCCCTTCTGCAATCCACATACAAAGGTGCTTTCCCACAGGACTCCCCTGGAGATGCTGGAGGCTTCTGCTGGTGGTCCCATTACCCAGCACAGTGCCGAAGGGCTGCATGAGAGGATAAATTCTAGCATCTGGAATAAGGAGGGGAGTAGAGGAATGAGTGTAAGTGTTCTTTCGGCATCTGGGATGATAAGGAAATGATGGTAACACAAAGGATTTTTGCTCCTTCTGGGAACGGCAGCCTTTTCCTTAACAAAACCCAAACTGATCTTTATTGATTTTCCCAAGCGAAGTGGGATACTGGGGAGAAATTTGGCCTTCTGTCCTCACTCTGTGACCCCAGGTCTGCCTTAATGTTTGGGGACTGTCATGGGCCTGGAAAATCCACATTTGTCTCCCTTTGGTGTTGGCAAAAGTGTTTGATAGGAGGTTAGCCAGAGAAGGAGTTCAGCACTGACTTCCCCTTTTGAAGAGGGCAGTAACTAAATGTGGGACAGAGACCTTGGGAAAGACACAAGTTTCTCTGTTTTCTGTCAGGGCAGCAACTGCGGAGGAGACGGCTGTCGGGGTGAGAAGGCTGCCCTTGACCTGGGTGGAGGGGGTATGTAGGGAGACAGTTCTCTTCTGCATCCCCTGTTTTGCCCCTAACTTACTTCAGAAAAATAGTGGGTGTTCACCAGTGTAGTTTTGTTTTTGCTTTGTAGTGAACTCATTAGTTGGACAATGGGGGAAGCATTGACACAGTACAAGTATATCCTGCACAGAGTGAGGACGAAAGAGCTCAAGGACTTTACAGTGACAGAGACACCATATTCCAGTCTGAGTTGGAGCTGCTTTGGCATAGGGAGCACTGCTCCTCAGCTGTGAAGGAATTTTCTGAAAAGGGAAATAGGAAAAGATAGCTGAGAAAGAAGACCATTGATCCTAAGGAAGACTGTATTCTCAGATTTTATTTTTAATCCAGAAACTATTCCTACGAATGTGTGCTTGCCTGTTGCCCAGTTTTATAAGACCCCTTAGTGAGTGTGTGTGTGTGTGTGTGTGCACGTGTGTGTTATCACATGAGTGATGCTTCCATGTTATAAAAAATTGGGATGATACATAAATATCTGCCTACTTTCAAAAAGGAAGACAGATTTTGATGGGATGGAAGCACACTGGGAGGAAAAAATCAGAGAGATCTTTGAAAACCAAAAGCTGGAACAGGTGGAAAAATATCCAGTTGATCGCTGGCCACAAAGTAAATCTGGCTACTGACCAGAGTAGCCATGGTGATCAATAAGATCAGAAAGAACTGGTTGGCAAGATGTAATCCCTCTGCTATTAGGCCAATGGTGGTGGCCAGTGGCAAAAAGAGTGTAAAAGAGAAGCAAGAGAAAAGGGCAATCAGGTTGGGGAGCTGAAGAAGCACATGAAACTAAACCCAGCTTAGATTAAGGTCATGTACTGAAGGCAAATTGAAAGTTGCTTTTCTGACTAGACAAATATAAGGAATGAGTATTCAGCTGTCATTCATTGCTTTACTTATTGACTCTGTCAGCGCTTTTTAAACTTTACTGCCAATTGACACATACACACTACTATATATAAAATAAATAACTAATAAGGATCTACTGTATAGCACAGGGAACTCTACTCAATACTCTGTAATGGCCTATATGGGAAAAGAATCTTAAAAAGAGTGGATATACGTATGTATAACAGATTCACTTTGTTGTATACCTGAAACTAACACAACATTGTAAATCAACTATACCCCAATAAAAATTTTAAAAATAGGGGCTTCCCTGGTGGTGCAGTGGCTAAGAATCCGCCTGCCAATGCAGGGGACATGGGTTCGAGCCCTGGTCCAGGAAGATCCCACATGCCGAGGAGCAACTAAGCCCATGCGCCACAACTACTGAGCCTGTGCTCTAGAGCCTGTGAGCAACAACTACTGAGCCCACGTGCCACAACTACTGAAGCCTGCGTGCCTAGAGCCCGTGCTCCACAACAAGAAAAGCCATGGCAATGAGAACTGCGCGCTGCAGCGAAGAGTAGCCCCCGCTCGTCGCAACTAGAGAAAGCCCACGAGCAGCAACAAAGACCCAATGCAGCCAAAAAAAAAAAATTAAAAGTATATCATAAACCCTGGGAAAAAAAAACTTTTCTGCCAAAATTCCCAGATAGATCATGAAAATAAATATGTAGAGGGTAGAGGTGTATGTACATAACTGTGGTGGTTACTTCCTCAGGGTATTTGTCCATCTCACAATGATTACCCTTTCTCTGTCCCCCTTCCACAGGTTCAGATGGGTGACTTCCAGTAACCATGTTTATGCCATGTAAAACTAAATATAGAATTCTACGTCAATAGGTTTTTTTTTTTTTCCTTTGAGTACTTTAAACTGCTGATCTCCATAGTTTCTGATGAGAAACCCATAGTAATTCAAATCATTGGTCCTGGACTTCCCTGGTGGTGCAGTGGTTAAGAATCCGCCTGCCAATGCAGCGGACACAGGTTCAAGCCCTGGTCCGGGAAGATCCCACCTGCCGCAGAGCAACTAGGCCGTGTGCCACAACTACTGAGCCCGTGCTCAAGAGCCCGCAAGGCACAACAACTGAAGCCTATGCACCTAGAGCCTGTGCTCTGCAGCAAGAGAAGCCACCGCAATGAGAAACACGTGCACCGTAACAAAGAGTAGGCCCCGCTCGCCGCATCTGGAGAAACCCCACGCGCAGCAGCAAAGACTCAATGCAGCCAAAAAGAAAAAAAAAAAAAAGAAAAAAGAAAAAAAAATCATTGGTCCTCTATATGGTAACGTGTCATTTTTCTCAAACTGCTTTCAAGATTGCCTCTAATTTTTGGTTTTCAACAGTTTGACTGTGATGTGCTTAAATGTGGTTTGCTGAGCTGCTTTTTTTTTTTTTTTTTTTTTTTTTGGCTGCATTTGGTCTTCTTGCTGCTCACGGGCTTTCTCTAGATGCGACGAGCGGGGGCTACTCTTTGCTGCAGTGTGCGGGCTTCTCATCATGGTGGCTTCTCTTTTTGCAGAGCACGGGCTCTAGACACACGGGCTTCAGTAGTTGTGGCACATGGGCTCAGTAATTGTGGCTCGCTGGCTTTAGAACGCAGGCTCAGTAGTTGTGGCGCAATGGCTTAGTTGCTCTGCGGCATGTGGGATCTTCCCAGACCAGGGCTCGAGCCCGTGTCCCCTGCATTGGCAGGCGGGTTCTCAACCACTGCACCACCAGGGACGTCCTATTTATTTTTTAAAATATTTATTTGTTTATTTTGGCTGCACCAGCTCTTAGTGGCGGCATGCGAGATCTTTTAGTTGCAGCATGCGAACTCTTAGTTGCGGCATGCATGCAGGATCTAGTTCCCCAACCAGGTATCAAACCCGGGCCCCCTGCATTGGGAGCACGGAGTCTTACCTACTGGACCACCAGGGAAGTCCCACTTATTTATTTTATACAGAGTAATATGTACCTCTTAATCCCCTATCCATATCTTGCCCCTCCCTTCTTTCCTCTCCCCACTTGTAAACACTAGTTAGTTCTCTATATCTGTGAGTCTGTTTCTTTTTTGCTATATTCACTAGTTTTATTTTTTTAGATTCCACATGTAAGTGATATATTTGTCTTTCTTGGTCTGATTTATTTCACTTAGCATAATACCCTCCAAGTCCATCTATGTTGTTACAAATGGCAAAATTTCTTTTTATGGCTGAGTAGTATTCCATTGTGTGTGTGTGTGTGTGTGTGTGTGTGTGTATACATATATATGCACATCTTTATCCATTCGTCTGTTGAGGACCCTTAGGTTGCTTCCACATCTTGCCTATGGTAAATAGTGCTGCTATGAACATTGGGGTTCATATATATATACCCAAGCGTGGAATTGCTGGGTAGCATGTAGTCCTATTTTTAGTTTGCTGAGGAATCTCCATAATGTTTTCCACAGTGGCTGACCAATTTACATTTCTACCAACAGTTACTGAGCTTCTTTGATCTGAAAATTTATGTCTTTCACCAAATTTGGGAAGTGTTCAGCCATTATTTCTTCACAGAGTTTTCTACCCCATTCTCTCTTTCCTCTCCTGTGACTCCAATTAAATAAATGTATATAAGATTTCTGATATACGTTTCTGAAGTTCTGTTCACATTTTTCAGTCTTTTCTTTTTCTCTATATTCTTCACACTGGATCATTTCTCTTGAACTATCTTCAAGTTCACTGAATTTTTCCTATCTCCAAACTGCTATTAAGTCCATTCAGTGATTTTTAAATTTCAAATACTGTATTTTTCAGTTCTAGAATTTTCATTTGGTACTTTTTTATAGTTTCTAGTCTTCTGCTATTTTCTATTTTTCCACTTATTATGAGCATATTTTTCTTTACTTCATACAGAATTGTTATAATAGCTGCTTTAAAGTCCTTGCCTGATAGTTCTGATGAGTTATTGTATCAGTCCAGGTCCGACCAGGAAAGAGAAACCACATGGCAATTTAAACAAGAAAAGTTTAACATGCTAGTGGGACTTCCCTGGAGGTCCAGCGGTTAAGACTTCTCGCTCCGAATGCAGGGGGCCTGGGTTCAATCCCTGGTCAGGGAACTAGATCCCACAGGCTGCAACTGAAAGATCCCACATGCTGCAACTAAGACCTGGAGCAGCCAAATAGATTAATTAATTAATTAATTAATTAATTTTTAAAAATTACACTATAGTGGTGATCATTTTCTAACATACAGAACTATGGAATAACTATTTTGTGCACCTGGAACTAACATAGTGCTGTAGTTCAGTTATACTTCAATTTAAAGAGAAATGAATTAGGGGAGTTCCCTGGTGGCCTAGTGTTTAGAATTCCGGGTTTTCACTGCCGTGGCCCAGGTTCAATCCCTGGTCGGGGGACTAAGATCCTGCAAGCTGTGCAGTGAAGCAAAAAAATAAAAAGAATTAAACTATAAACATTGACAGATAGTGGATCATAACAGAGCTAGGCAAGGCCACCAATTAAAGAAATAGAATAGTTCCCAGGCAAGACAAAAAAAAAAGAAAGAAAGAAAGAAAAAGAAGAAGGAAAAAAGAAAGGAAGGAAGAAAGAAAGGAAAAAGAGGAAAGAAAAACTAGGCCCATCAAAAGGACTTTTGTTAGTCATGGAGGCATTAAAAAGCAGTCACAGGGGCTTCCCTGGTGGTGCAGTGGTTAAGAATCTGCCTGCCAATGCAGGGGACACGGGTTCAAGCCCTGGCCTGGGTAGATCCCACATGCCGCAGAGCAACTAAGCCCGTGCACCACAACTATTGAGCCTGTGCTCTACAGCCCATGAGCCACAACTACTGAGCCCGTGTGCCGCAATACTGAAGCCCGCGAGCCTAGAGCCCGTGCTCTGCAACAAGAGAAGCCACCAAAATGAGAAGCCCGCGCACCGCAACAAAGAGTAGCCCCCGCTCGCCACAGCTAGAGAAAGCCCACACACCACAACGAAGGCCCAACGCAGCCAAAATTTTTTTAAATTTTTTTAAAAATTAAAAAAAATATAGCAGTCACAGAAGCAGACACTGGCAATGGCCATCCAAGAACTGTGTTGAGAAAATGAATCTTGGCAATAGACTTGAGTATTCAGGCCATTTGACAAGGCCATTCCTACTGTGAAAGTAAATGCACCACAGTGTAGTCTGATGCCTTCAGTCTTTCTAGTAGTATAATTTACTTTTCAAATCCCAATTTCCATCCTGCAGTAGGCTGAAAAATGTGCCTCCCGAAAAAGACATCCATCTCTGAATCCCTGGAACCTATTATCTTATATGGCAAAAAAAAAAGTGGGGGAGGACTTTGCAGACATGATTAAATTAAGGATTTCGACAAGAGGAGATTATTTTGGATTATCTGAGTGGGCACTAAATGCAATCAAATGTATCCTTACAAAACAGAGAGAAAGGGAGATTTCACATACGAAGAAGAGAAGACAGTGCGAAGACAGAGGCAGAGATTGGAGGGATGCTGTCACAAGCTAAGGAATGCTGGAGACCACCAGAAGCTGGAAAAGGCCAGGAATAGAGTCTTCCTTACAGCCTCTGAGGGGAGTGCTGCTTTGCTGCACCTTGATTTTGATCCAGTGACACTGATTTTGAACTTCTGGGATCCAGAACTGTGAGAGAATAAGTTTTCACTGTTTTAAGTCACCATGTTTGTGGTAATTTGTTACAGCAGTCATGGGAAACATGCATGTTCACCAAGAGACCTTCTGAATATAATTTGGTGAACCAAATTAGGAGCAATGTTTGTGGGAAGGTAGAGGGCTGGTTGTGCTGACCCAAATATTCTGTTTTTCATGGCAGGTGTAGTATGTGTAAATTGGTAAATTGACACTATAGTTTATATATTCTGGTTTATGCAAGTCTTGTGAGCTTGACTAATATGAGTCTGACCCCAAGATCTCCTCTCTGTGCTGACAGAACCAGATGTCTGACCCTGTGGGGATATTTGCAAGATCCTGGCCATGGTAAACACACCAAGAAAATTAATACCATCTTGTTGAGGTCTTTTGAGAGGCATATATCTGGTCTCTCCTGGTTATTCCATGATCTTACCATCAGTTCTCTGATTCAAAACTTCATTAATGATAACTTTATCATGGGACGGACAGTTTAAAAAGCGTTCATATTCCTTATCTCATTTAATTCTCATAACAATGTTGCAGACTAGGTTTTATCATTATTCTTATCTTTATAGTGGAGCAAAGTAACATTCAGATCAACTAAGTTTTGCCCATGGCAAGTGGAACTGAGATTTGAACCCAGGTCTTCTGAGTCTGAACCCTAGTGACTAGAGTCATTCAACAAACAAACATATATATTGTGTTTCATTATGCATTAGGTACCAAGAACCAGGAATTCAGATATGAATAAAACTAGTCTTGTGGGCTTCCCTGGTGGTGCAGTGGTTGAGAATCTGCCGGCCAATGCAGGGGACATGGGTTCGAGCCCTGGTCTGGGAAGATCCCACATGCTGCGGAGCAATTGGGCCCGTGAGCCACAATTACTGAGCCTGCGCGTCTGGAGCCTGTGCTCCGCAACAAGAGAGGCCGCGATAGTGAGAGGCCCGTGCACCGCGATGAAGAGTGGCCCCCGCTTGCCACAACTAGAGGAAGCCCTAGCACAGAAACGAAGACCCAACACAGCCATAAATAAATAAATAAATTTTAAAAAATAAAAAATTAAAATTAAAAAAAAAAAGTTAAAAAAAAATCAAAACAACAAAAAACAACTAGTCTTGTTTCTACTGCCATGAGGAGCTTCCAATCTAGCAGGAATAAGTATGTACAAAGTGCAAAAATGTTTATACCAAGGGCAGAAACAAGTGGAGCAGAAAACACTGTACCTTACGTTGCACATTAGAAACTATAATTCACTGAATCTGTGTTTGTATTTGAGTGTTTTAGCATTGTTACAGCCTGCACATTATTATCTGGGACATTATTGCTAGATAAAATATTGTTTGTACAATCCAATTAAAACAAGCTCGCCACCCAAGAAGAGGAACTCTAAGCAGAGGGATTTACATTAAACAAAAACACACTTGGAGCTAACTCTATGTCTGTCTATGTTAACTGCTTGCTGAATATATAAGTAGTTTACATAGTGTTGTTCTTCCCAATAATTTCATGTTTCAAAATTGGGTTAAATAATCCATTCAAATATCATTAACCTTAGAAATACCTGAACTCAGGAAGACCCAACCCTTTCTCTAGATCAGTTCTCCATAGTGGCTGTATCAATTCACATTCCCCCCAACAGTGTAAGAGGGTTCCCTTTTCTCCACACCCTCTCCATCATTTGTTGTTTGTAGATTTTCTGATGATACCCATTCTAACCGGTGTGAGGTGATACCTCATTGTAGTTTTGTTAGGAACCAGGCCGCACAGCTGGAGGTGAGCGGTGGGCTAGCGAGCGAAGCTTCATCTGCCGCTCCCATCGTTCGCATTACCACCTGAACCATCCTTCAACCCCTGTCATCCATGGAAAAACTGTCTTCCACGAAACCGGTCCCTGGTGCCAAAAAGGTTGGGGACCACTGTGCTAACCTGAGTCATACAGATTGTTAATCAAGTGGTGCTGAAATAGGCAATATTCCTGATTTAGGTACTGCCTGGTAAGGTAGTCTCACGTGTGCTGAGCAGGAGAGGTAAACCAGACTCTTAAATTACTTTAATACATGGGCCTATGTGATAAGTACCATGAGAGACATACAAGAGGCTATAGAATTTGGAGACGGAAACAACCATTTTCAGTTGGAAGATTCTGAGAACAGTTAACAGATGAGTAACTTCTCAGCTGATCTCTGAAGGATGGATAAAACATTTTAAAATAAACTTCAGGGACTTCCCTAGTGGTCCAGGGGTAAAGAATCAGCCATCCAATGCAGGGGACATGGGTATGATCCCTGGTGGGGGAACTGAGATCCTACATGCCGAGGGGCAACTAAGCTGGTGCGCCACAACTACTGGGCTCGCGCGCCTCAAAGAGAGAGCCCGCTTGCTGCGAACTACAGAGCCCTCACGCTCTGGACCCCACGCACCACAACTACAGAACCCACGTGCCCTGGAGTCCCCCCAGCCACAGCTAGAGCGAGAATACCCGCACACCACAACTAGAGAGAAGCCCATGAGCCACAACTAGAAAGAAGCCTGTGCACCACAGTGAAGAGCCTGCTCCACAACGAAAGATCCCACATGCCTCACAAAGATCCCATGTGCAGCAACTAAGACCCGACACAGCCATAAATAAATAAATAAACAAATAAATAAATAAAAATAAAACAAACTTCAATTTTTAGTTTATTAAAAATGCATGGGCTTCCCTGGTGGCGCAGTGGTTGAGAGTCTGCCTGTCAATGCAGGGGACGCGGGTTCGAACGCTGGTCTGGGAGGATCCCACATGCCACGGAGCAACTGGGCCCATGAGCCACAATTGCTGAGCCTGCGCGTCTGGAGCCTGTGCTCCGCAACAAGAGAGGCTGCGATGGTGAGAGGCCCGCGCACCGCGATGAAGAGTGGCCCCCACTTGCCACAACTAGAGAAAGCCCTCGCACGGAAGCGAAGACCCAACACAGCCATATATAAATTAATTAATTAATTTTAAAAAATTTTTTTTAAATGCATATTTATTGTAATAAATTTAGAACATAAAAATTACATAAAAGAAAAGAAAAATCATCTATAATCCCACTACCCAGAAATAACCACCACTAACGTTTTGCAGTATTTCCTCTTAGTCTTTCTATGTAATTAAGAATTCTTCTTAAAAAGAACATAGTTGTTTTTTTAAGTTTCTCTATGGCAGTCTGTTATACATCATAGTATATTTCATCAATGGCTTGTTTGGGGACATTAAAATTGTACTCTTGGGAATTCCCTGGTGGTCCAGTGGTTAGGACTCCGCACTTTCACTGCTGAGGGCCCAGGTTCAAGCCCCGGTTGGAGAATTAAGATCCCACAAGCCATGTGGTACGGCCAAAAAAAAATTGTATTCTTTATTTTTGTTTTATTTTGTCTCATTTTGTTTTTGTAAAAATATCTTAACAAAACATCCTTGTGACTAAATCTCTACATACCTCCTTGTATTTTCCTTAGGACAATTTCTTGCAAGAATAATTTCTTTGTCCAAAAAAAAAATCTTTTTTAGGCCTCTCATTAACATTTTTAAAAATTGTTATAAAATATACATATTTTAATCATTTTATAAGTAAAAATGCAGTGGCATTAAGTACATTAACAACATTGTGTAACTATCACCACTATCTATTTCCAGAACTTTTTCATCATCTCAAGCAAAAACTCTCTACCCATAAAACAATAACTCCTCATTCCACCTCTCCCAGCCCCTGTTAATCTCTACTCTACCTATTATCTCCATGAATTTTCCTATTATAGGTACCTCATTTAAGTGGACTCATATAATATTTGTCCTTTTTTGTGTCTGGCTTCTTTCACTTGCATGATGTTACCGAGATTCATCCATTTTTGGCATATGTCAGAATTTTATTCATTTTATGGCTGAATAACATTCTATTATATGTATATATCACATTTTCTTTATTCATTTATCTGCTGATGGAAACTTGGGCTTTTCCTGAGTTTTGGCTATAGGCCTTTAATATTTTTGACAAATTGTCCCTACAAGAAGACTTTAACAATTTGCACCAGCAGAAGTATGAGTGTGCCCATTTCTCTGGTACTTATGAACACTATACCCCTTTTTTTTTTAACAACATAATAGTAAAGTATATCCTATTGTTGTTTTACTTTTCATTCCTGATAAAGACACATTACATTTGGAAAAACAAAGATAGCAGTGCAAGTCAGAAGACAATGGAATGACATCTTTGAAGTACTGAAAGAAAAAATGCCAACCTATAATTCTATATCCAGTGAAAATTGAATTGTCTGTTTATTTCTACATGGCAAAGTAATCTGACAAATTAGCCCTCCCACCATTTAATTTAAAAAAAAAAACTAGAAAACTGTACAAAATAGATGAACTGTTTTCAGATATTGGCCAAAGGCAACACAGGTTTACAATCCCTGAGAGAAAAGGAAAGAAAACATATTATGTGAGCCTTTCAATTATCCCAACTATCTGACCAGAGATACGTTCCAGACAATATCACAGGGATGGGAAATCCAAGCAGAGTACAGTGGTTTTGCTGAGATAAAGGGACAGAGATTAGATTTTGGAAAGGCTGAAGAGGTGCGATTCTGTGGAAGACAGTACTAGACAGAAGAGAGCTATGTAAGGAAAGAGCTCCACAAATCTTCACAGTGGCCCTGTGAGTCTTTGATTGAACAATAGACTGCTCATGGATGGGAGTGAGAGGGGAGACTCCATGAAACTGGCCAAAAATCAACTATCAGGTAAAAAAACAACTGCTGAAGAATTACAAAGTGTATAATTACTGGCACTTACACAGCGATGGGAAAATTAGAGTTCCAACCAGTCAGACTGAAGAGACCTTGTTGAATACTCAGAGTATTCAGTAGAGACTTCAAAAAAGCTATGCCTTAGGAGTAGGACACCTACAAGCCTGAGAGTAAAGCTACCCTAGACCTACCATTACAAAGTTTAAAAACATGCCTCAAAAGTATCAAGCTGATATTCAAGTAAATTAGCTGCCTGCCAGAACAAAGCCCAACACTCTTTAAAGGAAGGAAATAAAATCCAGAAACTCAACAATGTAACATTCACAATGTCCAGCATCTAATAAAAAATTACTAGACATGCTCCTTGCAACCATCAAATAAATAAATAAGTAAACAAATAACATAAAAAAGGAAAATGGGGTCTATAGCCAGCAGAAAAATCAGACAATAAAAATAGACCCAGAGACATTCGCAGAAAGATAGACAAGATGAAAAGGCAGAGGGCTATGTACCAGATGAAGGAACAAGATAAAACCCCAGAAAAACAACTAAATGAAGTGGAGATAGGCAACCTTCCAGAAAAAGAATTCAGAATAATGATAGAGAAGATGATCCAGGACCTCGGAAAAAGAATGGAGGCAAAGATCGAGAAGATGCAAGATGGAAGATGTTTAACAAAGACCTAGAAGAATTAAAGAACAAACAAACAGAGATGAACAATACAATAACTGAAATGAAAACTACACTAGAAGGAATCAATAGCAGAATAACTGAGGCAGAATAAAACATAAGTGCCCTGGAAGACAGAATGGTGGAATTCACTGCTGTGGAACAGACTAAAGAAAAAAGAATGAAAAGAAATGAAGACAGCCTAAGAGACCTCTGGGACATTAAACACAACAACATTCACATTATAGGGGTCCCAGAAGGAGAAAAGAGAGAGAAAATATTTGAAGAGATTATAGTCGAAAACTTCCCTAACATGGGAAAGGAAATAGCCACCCAAGTCCAGGAAGTGCAGAGAGTCCCAGGCAGGATAAACCCAAGGAGAAACACGCTGAGACACATAGTAATCAAACTGGCAAAAATTAAAGACAAAGAAAAATTATTGAAAGCAACAAGGGAAAAATGACAAATAACATACAAAGGAACTCCCATAAGGTTAACAGCTGATTTCTCAGCAGAAACTCTATGAGCCAGAAGGGAGTGGCATGATATATTTAAAGTGATGAAAGGGAAGAACCTATAACCAAGATTACTCTACCCGGCAAAGATCTCATTCAGATTTGATGGAGAAATCAAATGCTTTACAGACAAGCAAAAGCTAAGAGAATTCAGCACCACCAAACCAGCTCTCCAACAAATGCTAAAGGAACTTCTTTAAGTGGGAAACACAAGAGAAGAAAGGACCTACAAAAACAAACCCAAAACAATTAAGAAAATGGTAATAGGAACATACACATCGATAATTACCTTAAATGTGAATGAATTAAATGCTCCATCCAAAACACAGAGAGTTGCTGAATGGACACAAAAACAAGACCCATATATATGCTGTCTACAAGAGACCCACTTCAGACCTAGGGACACATACAGACTGAAAGTGAGGGGATGGAAAAAGATATTCCATGCAAATGGAAATCAAAAGAAAGCTGGAGTAGCAATACTCATATCAGATAAAATAGATTTTAAAATAAAGAATATTATAAGAGACAAGGAAGGACACTATATAACAATCAAGGGGTCAATCCAAGAAGAATATATAACAATTATAAACATATATGCACCCAACATAGGAGACCTCAATACATAAGGCAACTGCTAACAGCTATAAAAGAGGAAATCGACAGTAACACAATAATAATGGGGGACTTTAACACCTCACTTACACCAATGGACAGATCATCCAAACAGAAAATTAATACGGAAACACAAGCTTTAAATGACACAATAGACCAGATAGATTTAATTGATATTTATAGGACATTCCATCCAAAAACAGCAGATTACACTTTCTTCTCAAGTGCACACGGAACATTTTCCAGGATAGATCACATCTTGCATCACAAATCAAGTCTCAGTAAATTTAAGAAAATTGAAATCATATCAAGCATCTTTTCTGACCACAACGCTATGAGATTAGAAATCAATTACAGGGAAAAAAAGTAAGAAACACAAACACATGGACGCTAAACAATATGTTACTAAATAACCAAGAGATCACTGAAGAAATCAAAGAGGAAATCAAAAAACACTTAGAGACAAATTACAATGAAAACACGACGATCCAAACCCTATGGGATGCAGCAAAAACAGTTCTAAGAGGGAAGTTTATGGCAATACAAGCCTACCTCAAGAAACAAGAAAAATCTCAAATAAAGAACCTAACCTTACATCTAAAGCAATTAGAGGAAGAAGAACCAAAAAAAAACCAAAGTTAGTAGAAGGAAAGAAATCATAAAGATCAGAGCAGAAATAAATGAAATAGAAACAAAGAAAACAATAGCAAAGATCAATAAAACTAAAAGCTGGTTCTTTGAGAAGATAAACAAAATTGATAAACCATTAGCCAGACTCATCAAGAAAAAGAGGGAGAGGACTCAAATCAATAAAATTAGAAATGAAAAAGGAGAAGTTACAACAGACACCGCAGAAATACAAAGCATCCTAAGAGACTACTACAAGCAACTCTATGCCAATAAAATGGACAACCTGGAAGAAATGGACAAATTCTTAGAAACGTATAACCTTCCAAGACTGAACCAGGAAGAAATAGAAAATATGAACAGACAAATCACAAGTAATGAAATTGAAACTGTATTAAAAATCTTCCAACAAACAAAAGTCCAGGACCAGATGTCTTCACTGTGAATTCTATCAAACATTTAGAGAAGAGCTAACACCCATCCGTCTCAAACTCTTCCCAAAAATTGCAGAGGAAAGAACACTCCCAAAGTCATTCTATGAGGCCACTATCACCCTGATACCAAAACCAGACAAAGATACTACAAAAAAAGAAAATCACAGACCAATACCACTGATGAATATAGATGCAAAAATCCTCAACAAAATTTAGCAAAAAGAATCCAACAACACATTAAAAGGATCATACACCGTGATCAAGTGGGGTTTATCCCAGGGATGCAAGGATTCTTCAATATATGCAAATCAATCAATGTGATACACCATATTAACAAATTGAGGGATAAAAACCATATGATCATCTCAATAGATGCAGAAAAAACTTTTGACAAAATGCAACACCCATTTATGATAAAAACTCTCCAGAAAGTGGGCATAGAGGGAACCTATCTCAACATAATAAAGGACATATATGACAAACCCACAGCAAACATCATTCTCAATAGTGAAAAACTGAAAACATTTCCTCTAAGATCAGGAACAAGACAAAGATGTCTACTCTCACCACTATTATTCAACATAGTTTTGGAAGTCCTAGCCATGGAAATCAGAGAAGAAAAAGAAATAAAAGGAATACAAATGGGAAAAGAAGTAAAACTGTCACTGTTTGCAGATGACATGATACTATATATAGAGAATCCTAAAGATGCCACCAGAAAACTACTAGAGCTAATCAATGAATTTGGTAAAGTTGCAGGATACAAAATTAATGCACAGAAATCTCTTGCATTCCTATACACTAATGATGAAAAATCTGAAAGAGAAGTTAAGGAAACATTCCCATTTACCATTCCAACAAAACGAATAAAATACCTAGGAATAAACCTACCTAGGGAGACAAAAGACCTTTATGCAGAAAACTATAAGACACTGATGAAAAAAATTAAAGATGATACCAACAGATGGAGAGATATACCATGTTCTTGGATTGGAAGAATCAATATTGTGAAAATGACTATACTACCCAAAGCAATCTACAGATTCAGTGCAATCCCTATCAAATTACCAATGGCATTTTTTACAGAACTAGAACAAAAAATCTTAAAATTTGTATGGAGACACAAAAGACCCCGAATAGCCAAAGCCGTCTTGAGGGAAAAAAATGGAGCTGGAGGAATCAGGCTCCCCGACTTCAGACTATACTACAAAGCTACAGTAATCAAGACAATATGGTACTGGCACAAAACAGAAATATAGATCAACGGAACAGGATAGAAAGCCCAGAGATAAACCCATGCACCTATCGTCAAGTAATCTATGAAAAAGGAGGCAAGGATACACAATGGAGAACAGACAGTCTCTTCAATAAGTGGTGCTGGGAAAACTGGACAGCTACATGTAAAAGAATGAAATTAGAACACTCCCTAACACCATACACAAAAATAAACTCAAAATGGATTAGAGACCTAAATGTAAGACTGGACACTATAAAACTCTTAGAGGAAAACATAGGAAGAACACTCTTTGACATAAATCACAGCAAGATCTTTTTTGATCCAACTCCTAGAGTAATGGAAATAAAAACAAAAATAAACCAATGGGACCTAATGAAACTTAAAAGCTTTTGCACAACAAAGGAAACTTTAAACAAGATGAAAAGACAACCCTCAGAATGGGAGAAAATATTTGCAAACGAATCAACGGACAAAGGATTAATCTCCAAAATATATAAACAGCTCATGCAGCTCAATATTAAAAAAAACAAACAACCCAATCCAAAAATGGACAGAAGACCTAAACAGACTTTTCTCCAAAGAAGACATACAGATGGCCAAGAGGCACATGAAAAGCTGCTCAACATCACTAATTATTAGAGAAGTGTAAATCAAAACTACAATGAAGTATCACCTCACACCAGTTAGAATGGACATCATCAGAAAATCTACAAACAACAAATGCTGGAGAGGGTGTGGAGAAAAGGGAACCCTCTTACACTGTTGGTGGGAATGTAAATTGTTACAGCCACTATGGAGAACAGTATGGAGGTTCCTTAAAAAACTAAAAATAGAATTACCATATGATCCAGCAATCCCACTACTGGGCATATACCCAGAGAAAACCATAATTCAAAAAGACACATGCACCCCAATGTTCATTGCAGCGCTATTTACAATAGCCAGGTCATGGAAGCAACCTAAATGCCTATCAACAGATGAATGGATAAAGAAGATGTGTTACATATATACAATGGAATATTACTCAGTCATAAAAAGGAATGAAATTGGGTCATTTGTAGAGACGTGGATGGATCAAGACTGTCATACAGAGTGAAGTAAGTCAGAGAATAACAAATATCATATATTAATGCATATATGTGGAACCTAGAAAAATGGTACAGATGAACCAGTTTGCAGGGCAGAAACAGAGACACAGATGTAGAGAACAAACGTATGGACACCAAGTGGGGAAAGTGGCGGGGGGGTGGGGTGGGGTGGTGGTGTGATGAATTGGGAGATTGGGATTGACATATATACACTAATATGTATAAAATGGATAACTAATAAGAACCTGCTGTATAAAAAAATAAATTAAAAAAAACAAAATAATGCTGAAATTTAAAAAAAAATAGAACCAGAAATGACAGAAGTTATGGAATTAGTGGATAAGAATTTTTCAACACCTATTATAAGTTCAAGAGAAAAGAAAACAATAAATAAAATGAGGAAAGAAATAGAGACTACATAAAAGAAATGAAAAATACCACTGTATGGCCTTAACAACAAATTAGACAATGCAGTTGAAAGATCAGTGAACTTGAAGACATAGAAATAAAAACTACCTAAAGTGAAGCATAGAAAGAAAAGAAAGCTGAGGGAAAAATGAACAGAGCCTCAGTGACCTGTTGGGCAATATCAAGTACACTACCATACATGTGACTTGCAGTACTGGAAAACAATAGGAATAGAAAAGGATATCTGAAGAAATAATGGCAAAAAATTCACCATATTTAATGAAGAAAATATCAAAACACCCAGATCAAAATGTTTGATGAACAACAAGCAGTATAAACACAAAGAAAACTACATCAAGACACAGCATTAATAAAATTGCTGAAAACCAATGAGAAAAAGGACGTCTGAAAAGAAGCCAGAGAAAAAGATCATTATGTATATGGAAGCAAATATAAGAATAACAATTAACTCTCTTCAGAAACAATTCAAGACAGAAAACAATGGAATGATGCCTTTAAAAAGTACTAAATGAAAAATGTATCAATCTAGAATTCTATACCCAGTGGAAATACCCATTAAAAATGAAAGCAAAACGGGCTTCCCTGGTGGCACAGTGGTTGAGAATCTGCCTGCCAATGCAGGGGACATGGGTTCGAGCCCTGGTCTGGGAAGACCCCACATGCCACGGAGCAACTGGGCCCGTGAGCCACAATTACTGAGCCTGCGTGTCTGGAGCCTGTGCTCCACAACAAGAGAGGCCGCGATGGTGAGAGGCCCGCGCACTGCGATGAAGAGTGGTCCCCATTTGCCACAACTAGAGAAAGCCCTCGCACAGAAACGAAGACCCAACACAATCATAAATAAATAAATAAAAGAATGTGAATTTCTTTAAAAAAAAAGAAAGCAAAAAAGAAATTTTAAAACAAACGAAAGCTGAAAAAAGAATATCACTTGCGGGCTTCCCTGGTGGCACAGTGGTTAAGAATCCGCCTGCCAATGCAGGGGACACAGGTTCGTGCCCTGGTCCGGGAAGATCCCACATGCCGCGAAGCAACTAAGCCCGTGAGCTACAACTACTGAGCCTGTGCTCTAGAGCCCATGAGCCACAACTACTGAGCCCGTGTGCCACAACTACTGAAGCCCACGTGCCTAGAGCCCATGTTCTGCAACAAGAGAAGCCACCGCAATGAGAAGCCCGTGCACTGCAAAGAAGAGTAACCCCCCACTTACTGCAACTAGAGAAAGCCTGTGTGCAGCAACAAAAGACCCAACACAGCCAAAATAAATAAATAAATAAATAAATAATAAAATAAATTTTAAAAAAAATATATATATATATAGATCACTTGCATTACCAGAACCATTAAAGGAGGTTCTTCAGATTGAAGAAAGATGATACCAAGTAGAAACAGATCTACACAAAAGAATTAAGGGCATGGAAATAGTAAGCATGTGGGTAAATATAAAAGACATTTTAAAAATTGTTTAGGGAGTTCCCTGGTTGTCCAGTGGTTAGGACTCAGTGCTTTTACTTCTGTGGCCCAGGTTCAATCCCTGGCCAGGGAACTAAGATCCCGCAAGCTGCGCAGCACAGCCAAAAAAAAAATTGTTTAAAGATCAACTGTTCAAGACAAAAATAGTACTAATATATAGTGGGATATAGTATATGTAGAAGTAAAATGTATGATAACAAAGGTAGAAAGGATGGGAGAAGGGAAAATGGAAGTATGCTTTTGTACAGTTTTTACATTATATATGAACCCATATAATATTATTTGAATGTAGACTGTGATAAGTTAAAGATACATATGGTAAACCCTAGAGCAACTACTGAAAAAAATAAAGAAATATAATTAATAATAGGAGATAAAATGAAATACTAAAAATAGTCCAAGGTGAGCAGGAAGAAAGGAGTAAAAATGGATAGGACAAGTAGAAAACAAATAGCATGGTGGTTGGGACTTAAACCTGACCATATCAATTGGAATTGTCTGTTTATGGACTTTGCCTATCTTTCTATTGGAGAGGTTGTCTTTTCGTGTTGATTTGCAAGAGCCCTTTATATAATAAAATGTAAATCCTTTGTTATGTATGTTTTCTGCCTTTAATGTTATGCTCAGGAAACCTTTCCCTGACCAAAATAGATAGCACTTTGACAAGGAGATGAGATTAGTATAAACTTAAACACTGACTCAGAAAACTGAAAATAGAATTACCATATGATCCAACAATCCCACTCCTGGGCATATAATTCAAAAAGATACATGCACTGTTCACAATAGCCAAGACATGGAAACAACATAAATGTCCATCAACAGAGGAATGGATAAAGAAGATGTGGCATTTATATACAATGAAATACTACTCGGCCATAAAAAAAGAAGGAAATAATGCCATTTGCAGCAACATGGATGCAACTAGAGATTATCATACTAAGTGAAGTCAGAAAGACAAATACCATATGATATCACTTATATGTGGAATCTAAAATATGGTGCAAATGAACCTATCTATGAAACAGAAACAGACTCACAGACATAGAGAACAGACTTGTGGTTGCGAAGGGGGGAGGGAGGGGGAGGGAAGAATGGACTGGGAGTTTGGGGTTAGTAGATGAAACTATTAGATATAGAATGGATAAACAACAAGGTCCTACTGTATAGCACAGGGGACTATATTCAATATCCTAGGATAAACCATAATGGAACAGAATATAAAAAAGAATGTATATATGTATATAACTGAGTCACTTTGCTGTACAGCAGAAATTAACACAACATTGTAAATCAACTATACTTCAATAAAAAAATAAATTAAAAAAAACTTAAACACTGAGAAATAAAGAGCTGTATTTAGGAAATAAATATTGCGTAGGTGAGTTTAGCTATAAAAGGCACTTAAGGGAATCATAGAACATAAGGTAGAAAGAGTAATTCAGGACCAAAACATTGAGTGCTATCTTAGTCTATTCAGGCTGCTATAACAAAATACCACAGACTAGGTAGCTTATAAACAACAGAAATTTTTTGCTCACAGTGGGAAAGGCCAAGGCAGAAGTAGGGAATTAAGAGGTAGAAACTACTATGTATGAAATAAATAAAATACAAGAATATATTGTACAGCACAGGGAATATAGCCAATATTTTATAATAACTATAAATGGAGCATAATGTTTTAAAATTGTGAATCACTATGTTGTACACCTGAAACTTACATAATATTGTAAATCAAATATACCTTGATAAAAAGAAAAAAAAGTTATTGCTCACAATTCTAGAGGCTGGAAGTCTGAGATCAGGGTGCCAGCATGGTCAGGTGAGGGCCCTTTTCCAGGTCTCAGACTTCTTGTATCCTCACATAGTGGAAGGGGGTAGGGAGTTTTGTGGGGTCTCTTTTATAAGAGCATTAATCTCATTCACAAGGGCTCCACCCTCATGACCTAATCACCTCCCAAAAGTCCCACCTCCTAATACCCTTTGGGGGCTAGGATTTCAACATATGAATTTGGGGGGACATGAACATTCAGACCATAGTAACTGCCTTGATTATCTGATGAATAAGCTTGATCTCCATTGGGTAGACCAAAGGGAATGCATTAAAGGTTGTTGTTTGATGAAATGACACCATAAGCATTGGGCTTAAAGGAAGTAAATCTTGTTGAAGATCAAAGTGTGTGGGACTGACTGGGGGAAGTGGGTGGTGGAGAGAGATCTAAGTTGGAGACCAGTTAGTGTGCTTTTGCAGTAGTTCAGACAAGTAGTGACTAGGATATCCACCTAGATAATGAATAAGGATAAGAATTATATGACTACTGTAAAAACCAATAGCCTCAAGCTTCTTTCAGTTCTGGGTTTTAGACAAATTGAATCTGAAGCACCAACATCCAAATAGGAGATATTGGATAGGCAGGTTTTAGAGGTGGCTGGTTAGAGAAAGTTTGGGAGTTATTAGCATAGAGGTAATTATTGAAATCACAAGCGTAAATGAAGTCACCAGGGGAGACTTGAGTACAGCAGAACCTTGTAGATTTCTAGAATGTTGGACTCATCCTTCCAGACTCAGCCTAGTCATGTCCTCTGGGGAGCCTTCCGTGATCACTACCTGCCTGTCCCCACCCCCGCAG
The DNA here is from genome assembly GCF_965194805.1 of Balaenoptera borealis. Taxonomy (NCBI): domain Eukaryota; kingdom Metazoa; phylum Chordata; class Mammalia; order Artiodactyla; family Balaenopteridae; genus Balaenoptera; species Balaenoptera borealis. The sequence goes on from NC_138870.1 coordinate 46,771,492, forward strand.
ATGGGGAACTTAGGAGTCCCTTCTCGGCTTGCCCCTAATAGGGTATCTTTTACACTTTATTATTTTTATTTATTTATTTTTTATTTTTGGCTGTGCTGGGTCTTCGGTTCGTGCGAGGGCTTTCTCCAGTTGCGGCAAGCGGGGGCCACTCTTCATCGCGGTGCGGGGACCGCTCTTCATCGCGGTGCGCGGGCCTTTCACCATCGCGGCCCCTCCCGTTGCGGGGCACAGGCTCCAGACGCACAGGCTCAGCAGCTGTGGCTCACGGGCCCAGCCGCTCCGCGGCATGTGGGATCTTCCCAGACCAGGGCTCGAACCCGTGTCCCCTGCATTAGCAGGCAGATTCTCAACCACTGCGCCACCAGGGAAGCCCTACACTTTATTATTGTTGAGTGTTTGCTTCTTTGTTTTTCTTGAGGTTCTAGAAGGGAGGTACCAAAATTTATCCAACTTTGGGTTCTCCTGGACTATAGAAGACTCTTGAAAAATGTTTGCTGAATTTAGTCAAAATCTATGTCTTGTTGCTTTCCCAAAAAAAGAGATCCTTTAACATTTCTCTCCCCACCTCTCAGCCAATTCTATTACCCCCACTCAGCCAGTTATCTATTTGGGGTTATAATCTCCTTCCCTCCCACTGCAGTTCAGCATCTTCTTTGTTCTCCAGGAGAGAATGGAAAGCATTACTGTTTCTTTTGAGAGATGGCATTACTGACAAATAAAGGTACCCTCTCGATCCCAGATTCTCTATCCTCCTCAATTTGTAGCTCTAGGTTATAGTTGGGTAGGGAAGGGAGATCTATATATCCCATCCTGGAGTGCCTGGGAGCCTGAAGAGAAAAGATTTTCTAGCTGAGTAAACCTATCTGTTAATTTCAAAACAAGCTGGAGTCTAGGGACAAGATAAGTCGCAAACATTGACCCCTCACAGTACCACCTAGTGGACAATAAGAAACTAACACATGGATTCTGAGCCTGTGAGGGTAAAAGGCCAATCCTAAAATAATTCACTTCTGGATCCCTAGAATCTTTGCTATTTACACAATAGGAGAGAGGATTCATCTGCAAGGAGGAAAGAAATGGTAAGTAAATAGTAATATAGTTTCAGGATTAAAAAGAAAGCCAGGGGCTAATGTACTTCACCATAAGCTATAAGGGTCCTTGAGGAAATAATTAAACTAATATCCTTCTATCCCACCCATCCCAAATATAAAGACCAGAAGGAAAGTGTGTGCGATGCTTCAGCCCCTCAGTATTGATTTCATCAGTGGCTTTGAAATTTATTTTCCTGCAAACAAAGGTAAGGAAAACATCTTACATTGTAACCCAATACTCATATAGTATATATCTGGAACAAAATTATCGTGAGACATATTTACTCTTATTAAGCATCAGTCTCTGCTCTATTATATTCTATTTAAGAAACAGTACTGGTCACAAGTTTCTAAATTGATTTCATTACCCACATATAGCAAAACATTAACTTATGTGCAAATTTTCATTTGCACATAAGTTAGTGTAATGTTAATCAAGTGATTAACATTGATTTTATGTAAGAAAATGTGCCCCTACAAAATTGAAAGCAAATTGGGACTTCCCTGGCGGTCCAGTGGTTAAGACTCCTCGCTTCCACTGCAGGGAGTATGGGTTCGATCCCTGCTCTGGGAACTAAGATCCTGCATGCCACACGGCCAAAAAAAAAAAAAAAAATCAAAATTGAAAGCAAATTTACCACATACCTTTCATGCTGCCAAGCCTTTGTACATACTTGCTCCCCACTACTTGTCTTTCTTGAGATGCTAGTCATGGTCTTCTTTAAGATCCAACTTCACCATTAAGCCTCCCTATCCCCGCAATCAGAATAAACAGTTTCTTTCTTAGCTCTCCCTCAATTCATTGCTGATACCTCTACCACAGCACTTAATTAAATCTGACCAGTGCTTAGTGATTTACATGACTTAACAGCTTCCTTTTTTTTTTTTTTTTAACAGCTTCCTTAAATGAAGGTTCTACAATGTGTAGAATTGTGTAAAATGTGTTCATAATTTCATCCCTTCAGACTAGCGCAATGATTGATGGGACCCAAAAAATATCAAAATAAACTTTAACCAAGCCACTAAAGATCCAGGAAATTTAAAGGTTTTACTGTGGTAAATACTGTGCTTTTGCAAAGCAAATAATCTCTCCCTAATAATACTTTTAAATTATAGAGTCCTCTATAACATCTGAACTTACAAAGCATCAAATATCTACTTATAAGCCAATTAAATCTTATTTAAGGGACTTCCCTGGTGGCGCAATGGTTAAGAATCCGCCTGCCAATGCAGGGGACACGTGTTGGAGCCCTAGTCTGGGAAGATGCCACAAGCCGTGGAGAAACTAAGCCTGAGAGCCACAACTACTGAAGCCCGCGCGCCTAGAGCCCATGCTCTGCAACAAGAGAAGCCACCGCAATGAGAAGCCCACACACTGCAACGAAGATTAGCCCCTGCTCGCCGCAACTAGAGAAAGTCCACGCGCAGCAACGAAGACCCAACACAGCCAAAAATAAATAAATAAATAAATAAATTTGTATTAAAAAAATCTTATTTAAAATCTTTATAATTGCATAGGGGTCTTACACAAGGGAACTTGAACTTCTGGTCTCACACTGAGGTGCCCAATCAAGTTCTCAGTAACTGCTCAGGTGTGCAAGGCATACATTTTCCCTCGTCTTCTGTTTCCCCACATGGCTTGTGTCTTCATTCATTCAGCCAAATATTTGAGAATTTACTATATTGGGCACTGGGATGCAATGATAATAAACACAATCCCAATGCTCGAGGAGCACATGATCTAATAAGGAGGAGAAGGGCTAACAAGAAAACAAGTGTGACAACATAGTATAATAAATGCCACCACAAATGTAAGTGTGGAGTGTTAAGGAAGCAGGTTAAGAAAGACACCTAGGGCTTCCCTGGTGGCGCAGTGGCAGAGAATCTGCCTGCCAATGCAGGGGACACGGGTTCGAGCCCTGGTCTGGGAAGATCCCACATGCCTCGGAGCAACTAGGCCCGTGAGCCACAATTGCTGAGCCTGCGCGTCTGGAGCCTGTGCTCCACAACAAGAGAGGCCGCGATAGTGAGAGGCCCGCACACTGCGATGAAGAGTGGCCCCCACTTGCCGCAACTAGAGAAAACCCTCACACAGAAACGAAGACCCAACACAGCCATAAATAAATAAATAAATAAATAAATAAATAAGACACCTAAATTAATATTTGAGGGTAACAAAAGTCTTCCCAGAGAAGATAACATTTAAGCAGAGATCCAAAGGCTAAGGAAGAGTTGATTAGGGAGAAGGGGACAGGAAGAGTATTCTAGGCAGAGGGACCAGCAGGGGCAAAGGACTAAGGCTCAGAGAATATGGCTCCTTCGATGAAATGAAAGTAGTTCAGTAGAGTTGAAGCAGTTTGACCAGAGTTAAAAGAATGGCAAGAAATGAGGCCAGATTGGGTGGGACCTTAAGAGTCAGGCTAAGAACTCTGAACTCTTCAGATAGTTCATTAAGGTTGACTTCTCCTCCGTGGGTTTCTATTCTGGCAGCTGGCTAGAAAGAAAGATTATGACAAGTGAGGTGTGGAAATCAGAGGGTATGCGAAAATTAAGTGACAGCTCTTTTAGGCTGTAAATTCCTCTTCCTGTATCATTAGTTTGCCCCACAATGCCATCTTGGGGTGGCATCTGAGAAGGTAAAATTTCAAAAGAGCTGTCCCAGGAATTCCCTGGTGGTCCAGTGGTTAGGACTCGGCCCTTTCACTGCAGTGGCCCGGTTCAATCCCTGGTGGGAGAACTAAGATCCTGCAAGACCTGCGATGTGGCCAAAAAAAATAAATAAATAAATTAGGTCAATGACTTCCAGAAGTAAACAGTAAGGGAGATACTAGGGCCCCATTGCTATGCAGCACAATAATGATGATACATGTAAATTAATATCAAATTAAATTTGTTCTAAGTTTCATTTTATTATAACACTAATTTCTATTCACTGAAGTCTGAGCAAATGTGTACAGAAGTCAGTGTTGCTAATTTGGTGATACACATTATTTTTAAAAATCAAAAGGAATATTACTCCCAATACTTATCTTCCTGTGCCAAACTGAAGGGGATAAAACACCTACTAGAAGCTGAAAAGAAGAGAGGCAAAACATGTTGTCTACTTGAGTTTATTCTGTTCTTTAAAAAAAAAAAGAAAAAAAAAAAAAAAGAGGTTAGGGATGGAGGGGGAAATAACCCATAATCACTGTGAACCGGAACCAAGACTCCAAGACTTGGGCGTACTCCCCCTACCCTCAACCTCAGTTCTCCAAGAGACTCCCACCCACCCAATTTTCTTTTAAACAAGACACCCAAATCAGCAGCAAAGGTACCTGGGATAGTCACTGAGATTCTGAACACTGGGAATGGGAGGGAGAGAAGTCCAAAAAAATAGGAGTTGGGAAAAAAAGGGAAGGAATGAGGGAGAGGCTAGGCTCTGGAGGACGGAATTGGGCCATGAGAGGTTGAAGTGAGCCAGTACGGGGGTACCCCTCCTGACTGCTGCTGCCCACGTTCCCCAGGACCCCAGAGAGCCCCATGGTTTGTTCTGCAGTCCATCCTCTATTCCCCAAAGGCCTCACAGGCCCAGCTCCAAGTCCTCTAGCTCCTCCTCCAACGCCCTCCTCCTCGCTAGCTTCTCCAGCTGCTCTTTGCTGGGCTGGCTGATTTCCCCAGCCTGGATCCGCTGCTGCAGCTCTTCCACCTGCCGAAGCTTCTTCTTTAGGTTCTTTATCTTCTTGGCCTTCTCAGCGGTGGCAGCTGAGTCAGGCTGGTCGGAGGCAGCTGCAGGCGCTGCCCGGGAGGCCTGTGGGGCACTGGGGACCTGGGCTGTCTCTCCCAGGGACACCTTCTCGAGAGTCCGGCTCAAGGCCTCCGCCTCCCCTTTCTCTTGCTGCTGCCGCCTCTTCTCCTTCCGCTTCAGGTTGCGTTTGGCTGTCTTGGAGAGGCCTGGTTCACCACCTTCCGGCCTGGATGGGGTGACCGGAGCAGTGGCCTCCGGGCTCAGGCCGGGGGGCAGTTCTGGTTTACTCTTGAAAAACTTCACATACTTGTTCTCATACCTGCGGGGAACAGTGTCAAAGAATCACTGACTTTTCGAGCCCTTTTCCTAACCTTGTAATTTACTTCACCCTTTTCACTTTCCTGCTTCCTTCCTCTGCTCTGCAGGTTGTAGGATCCCTAGGTCCTAAAGCTCTGGATCTCCGAATGTTATTTACAGGTTCTGCTGAATAGAGGCCACAGCAACAGGACTTGTCAGTCACTTGGTTACTCATCCTTCACTCATCCCTGAATCCCAGTCCCCTCCTTCCCTTTCCTAGGATCCTGGGATCAGGAAATTCTTCCCTGATCTCATAGGCACACATGTTCTTTCTTGCTGTAGGGACCCCATTAAATACTCCCTCCTCACGCCTAACCACGCACACTGGGACCTCCTCCTGGGGCACATAGCCTTCTTTCACCCTCCGTTGCTTTCGCCAGGTCCCGTCAGGTCGCTGTGTTGAAGCGATGTACTTGCCTGAAATGGGAGAATTAATTTGGAGAGTTACTCTTTCTAATTTTCAAATAGCTCCCAAGGTGAAAGAATGCATGAATGCACACAGCATCCCCCAGCACCTTCCACTAAATGCATCCATTAAGGCATTCTTTTCTCATATCAACCCTCAATCCCACTCTCATTATTTACTGAGTGCCTATACACTGTATAATACACCATCCCTGCCCTCAGGGAGTGTCTACTTTTATAATCTAGTTGGCAAGACAGGGCAGGCATAGAGGAAGTTTAAAAAAAAAAAAACAGCATGAGGACATCAAAGGACAGTACATGAATAAGAGGCTAAAAAGGGCAAAAACAGGAATCATAGGAAGGAGAAATGACCAGGGATGTAAAAAGGGGGAAGTTTTATTAAGGTGGATGGTGAAAAATAGGTCAACTTTCAGGAATCCATACTGTAGATATAAAAGCACCAGAACACAAGGCTATATGTAAAGATGTTTGCATTATAATAATGTTGCTGCATTATTTAAATTAGCAAAAAGCTGAAAGCAACTCGAATGACCATCAATAGATGAGTGACTAAATAGATGTGGGTCATCCGCATGATGGAACACTGTGCCATTATGAAAAAGTATGTTAGATACAAATGTACTGACCTTGAATGGTATTCATGATATACTAAGTGAAAAAGCAAGTTGCAGAATAATGCGTAAAGATCCTCAAACTTTTTAATTTCAGAATCCCCCATACGCTCTTATTTTGTAATATTATGCATTTCACTGTGCAATCTTTTTTAAAAAAATCACATCCGTTAATCTCATCAGAAAACCCTTTACTGAAAAGCTGTCACGCTCCCAGTGGCAGATACAAGTTTTCCAAAATTCTAATTTCCACTTGAAGGCTTAAATCTTATCACTGGCAACAAATACTGTCAGTTGTTTTCCTTGAAATGACAGGCTCACTTCTTTCATTTTTCAGGAAAATGCCTATCAGGTACTCAGGTCTGAATTACTATAGTTTGTCAGTGGTTCTTTCAAGGAAAAATAGAGTTCCATGAAAAGGAAGCTTGTTTAGCTTACAACTCCAACAACTGCGCCAGTGCTTTTCCTTGAGACACCACTTCAGTGCGCAGCAGTGTTTCATGCTTACTTCCCATTTAATTCACAGAGAACTCTAAAAAGATGTGTAATTTTCAGTTATAAGATGAATAAGTTCTGGGGGTATAAGGTACAGCATGGTGACTATCATCAGCAAAACTGAACTGTATACTTGAAAGTTGCTATGAGAGTAGAGTTTCAGTGTTCTCACCATAAATCAATGAAATGATAATTATGTGAGGTAAAGGATGTGTTAACTAACCTTATTGTAGTAAACCTTTCGCAATGTATATGTGTATCAAATCATCACCTTGTACACCTACAACATTGTACACAATGTTAAATGTCAGTCATATCTCAATAAACCTGGAAAAATAGATAAAAAGATGTATATTAAAGAGCCAGGGTTTAATAAAATTAATAATTTTTATTGCATCATCAAGGATACTCTTAAGTGAAACTGGCATTATTTACTGCAAGCATGTGGCAGTGAAGAACACAATGACCAGTACGCTTTGGTGCCACCACCTTGATTAGTGCTAAGAGGCCAGCAGTTTTACCCACCATTGCTTTTGTACCCTCAGTGCAAATGTCAACCCACTAAAAGGGCAAATAACATCTCAGTATATTATCAAAATAGTTATGCTTGCAGACCTCCTGATAGGGTCTTAGGGAATCCTCAAGGGTCCTGGACAACATTTTGAGAACCGCTGGTGTAGAGGGTGCTCCCATTCTTGTTGGGGCGAGGAGCAGCACTTAGAGGTCCAGACAGTTTGTGTATAGGGGCAAAGAGAAAGGTGTGGAAGGACACATACCAAGATACCAAGACTTTAATGCTGGTTACCTTAAGAGGGATAACCTGGAAGAAGAGGTGGTAGAAACCATTAACCTTTAATAATATATTCTTTAAAAAAATACATATATATATTTATATCTTGTGTTACTCTTGTTTTTCTTTTTTTTAGTATAACTTTTTTTTTTAGTATAACTTGTTAAAAAAAAAGGAAAAAGAAAATAAAAAAGATTAACAAAATAAAAAGTCCAGTCCAGAGCCTCCCATGGGGATTATACATTATTACATGAATTGGGCTTTTGTTCAAAAGGCAAATATCATTAATAAATTAAAACTAAAACAAAAAATGTTAAAGAAAATGGGTAAGATTTGACAGGTAGAGGGGATGGGAGAAAGAACAAACATGCGCCAAGAAAGACTTGGATGTGGGGATGGCCTGAGTATGTAAAGAACAGAAAACAGAAGAGTCCAGGAGAACCAGACAGTTCATGATGGGGAATAACATGAAGCTAAGTTGAAAATTGAAAATGGGGCCAGACCTTAGAAAGCCTTAAAAACAAGGTTAAGGAATTTGGAATTTATCTGGTGAATAAAAGAGGGCCACTGAGGATATTGTTTGCCGAGCTGCAACAGTTTAGAGACAAGAGTAAAAATTCAAGAAGGAAAACACAGGGACTTCCCTGGTGGCCCAGTGGTTAAAAATCCACCTGCCAATGCAGGGGACACGGGTTCGAGCCCTGGTCCAGGAAGATCCCACATGCCGCGGAGCAACTAAGCCCGAGAGCCACAACTACTGAAGCCCGCGCGACTAGAGCCCGTGCTCTGCAACAAGAGAAGCCACCGCAATGAGAAGCCCATGCACTGCAATGAAGAGTAGCCCCTGCTTGCCACAACTAGAGAAAGCCCATGAGCAGCAACGAAGACCCAACACAGCCAAAACTAAATAAATAAATAAATTTAATTATTAAGAAAAAAAGAATGAAAAAACAGAGACTCTACAGAGGGAGAACTGAGATTAGAGCTGGGCTTTGAAGAAACAGTCAAACTAAAGTAAATGAAAAGGGAAGCAGGGCGATCAGCTCACTACTTTGCGACGACCTAGACGGGTGGGAGGGAGGCTCAAGAGGGAGGGGATATGGGGATATGGGGATATATGTATGAAGATTCACTTCGTTGTACAACAGAAACTAACACAGCATTGTGAAGTAATTATATTCCAATAAAGATGTATCTTAAAAATTAATTAATTAATATATTAAAAAAGGGAAGCAAAACGGATTCTAAACAGAATCCTATTCTAAAACAAAATTTCAGACATGGGAATGCAGATGGCATGGGCAGGAGACGGTGAGTAGACTAGCCTGGCTGAGTCAGGGCTGATGTAAAGTAAAAGAGAATGTTCAGATCTTGAAATGCCAGTTAAGGAGTTTAATATCTGGCACATGGCATGCATTCAATAAATATTTGTCAAATGAATGAATCTTTTATCCAAAGCAGAGTTTTAGGGCAACTAATCTGGCATGATGAAAAGATGAATTGTTAAGAGAAAACACTGGAGACTGGGGCAATCAGTTAGGAAAAAAAGACTGCAATAAGGGGGCTTCCCTGGTGGCACAGTGGTTAAGAATCTGCCTGCCGATGCAGGGGACACAGGCTCGAGCCCTGGTCCAGGAAGATCCCACATGCCGCAGAGCAACTAAGCCCGTGCACCACAACCACTGAAGCCCGTCCACCTAGGGTCCGTGCTCTGCAACAAGAGAAGCCACCGCAATGCGAAGCCCGTGCGCCGCAATGAAGAGTAGCCCCCGCTCACGGCAACTAGACAAAGCCCGCGCACAGCAACGAAGACCCAATGTAGCCAAAAAGAAAAAAAAATAAAATAAGTAAATTTTTTAAAAAATCATCTTTCAAAAAAAAGACTGCAATAATCCTGGCATGAGAGACAGAACTGGCTGAGAATGGAAAGGAAGAGAATGATGCCAGCCACGTTATCAAAGGATCAACCTCACTTGGTAATTCACTGACTGGGGGAAGCGTAAAGAGGTTAAAGCCAAAGACACTTCAACACACTTCGTTTTAGCAATGCCAATCTTGAAAATTTAGCATAAGGAAATAATTCCAACAGGAAAAAACGAAAACAGAAAAAAGAAGAAAGGGACAGTAATCATGTGAAAACTATAGCATTATTTATAAATAGCTAAAAATTAAAAACAAACTTCACATCCAGTTATACAGGAGTGGTTTATAATATAGCCATTAAAAATAATGACAAAAAAATTTTAATCATTAATATGATTTAATGGAATATAAAACATAAAGTTATATACGCTATGATTTATTATTAAATGTTATGCATATTCATAAGTTTAGAAAAGAATGTGCAATACGAAAAGTTATGTTGGTGATTGGCTTATAAATAACTTTTCCTTTTAAAAATTCCAATTAATGTTGTTGCTATACTGTAGGTTTTTAAAAATCTCATTTTGGGTTTCAAATCCAAGCGGCTTTGGAGAACGAGTACACAAAGGAGAGTGAAATTACTTTTGACCAGGTAAAGTAAAAATTTTATGGAGGACAAAGCATCTTTGTGATCTTTGGAAGATGAGCAGGATTTAGACAGGTGGACGTAGGGGTGTGGTTATGAGGAAAGAGGAGAAAGGGAAGTATTTCAGGCTTATAGGACAACATAAACAAAGGGACAAATCAGACTAGTCATTCCCCTACTTAAAATTCTTCCTGGATTCCTGTTGCCCTCAGGGTATTTACATGGACGATGGAACCACACACAAAGGCCTTCTTGACCCAGCTTTTGCTGGTCTCCAGCCTCTTCTTCATACCCAGTCATTCACACTCTCTGCTCCAGACACTGAAATAGTCACAAATCTCACCTGACTGTGTCTTTATTCTCTATACCTTTTTGCTTTTACTTCCTCTGGCTTGGAATAGACTTTTCTTGATTCTTATCTTAGTTAATGCCTATTGGTCTTTAAAGGTCGAGTTCAAGTATAAACTCCTCAGTGAAGTCTTTCCTGACCTCCCCACCCCAAACCAGTTTAGAAGTTGCCCTTTGTGCACCCACAGCACCTGTTGTGGCCTTTTATCATGATCTAATGTTTAAAATAATTGTTTGCTTGCTTAAGAGCAGAAACTTTGCCTTTGGTCTTTGAAGCAAAGGGCCTGGTCCATGGAAGACTGTAATTAATTCAAATTAATGAATAAATAAAGTTAAGCATCATGTTAGGGAATAGCAAGAATCCAGTATACTCTGGCAAAAAGCATATGTAATGGAAAAAGAGACTAGAGGTAAATTAGTCAGAATATGAAAGGTATCCAATCTCGAGTTTGGACTCAAGCTTCAAAAGGTGGGAGAACACTGAAGGCCATTAAGAGAGTGCAGATGATCTGCTCAAAGCATTGCTTTAAGAAGATTAACCTGAAAAATGTGTAACATAAACTAAAGGTAGAAAAAAATGAAAGCAATAGCTGCAATGTGAGAAGACTTGATTTAAATGGTCTCTATAAGTGTTGAAAAGAAAATGAAAGAGAAATTCATTATGAAGAATAAGTAGTCAGGGTCTGAAGACTGCCAAGATTTGAATGAGAGAGAGGAAATCATTGTGCTACAGTGGATTTAATCTGGTGCTTTTCACATGTTTTCTCTTATTTTTCACAACATCCCTGTGGGCATGTAGGGCGTATAGTAATAACATTATTCACACATGGATTTTAAATGTTTATTGAGTACTTGCTGCTGTGGCAGGCAATGTAACAGGAGCTAGGGATACAATAATGAATGAATGAATGCCTTCTTGGAGCATGCATTCTAATTAAAAAGAAAGATAGGGCTTCCTTGGTGGCGCAGTGGTTAAGAATCCGCCTGTCAATGCAGGGGACACGGGTTCGAGCCCTGGTCCAGGAAGATCCCACATGCCGCGGAGCAACAAAGCCCATGCGCCATAACTACTGAGCCTGCGCTCTAGAGCCTGCGAGCCACAACTACTGAGGCCCACGTGCCACAACTACTGAAGCCTGTGTGCCTAGAGCCTGTGCTCTGTAACAAGAGAAGCCACTGCAATGAGAAGCCTGCGCACCACAACGAAGAGTAGCCCCCGCTCGCCGCAACTAGAGAAAGCCCATGCGCAGCAAGGAAGACCCAACGCAGCCAAAAATAAATACATTTATTTAAAAAAAAAAAAAGAGAGTCCATAGGAGAAGACAACTTTGTGAAAATAACTAATTCAATTCTAGACAGGCAGTGTTTTTACATGGAATTAAGGAGAAAGGGACAATGCTAGAAACATACATTTAAGTACACTGCAGAGATTATAGTTGAAGGCTTAAGACTAGTAAAGATGGCAAAGGCATGGATGGACCTAGATCCTCTCATACAGAGTGAAGTAAGTCAAAAAGAGAAAAACAAGTATCGTATATTAACACATATATGTGGAATCTAGAGAAATGGTATAGATGATCTTATCTGTAAAGCAGAAATAGAGACAGAGACATAGAGAACAAACGTATGGAAAACAAGGGAGAAAGGGCAGCGTGGGTGGGATGAACTGGGAGATTGGGATTGACATATAAACACTATTGATACTATGTATAAAACAGATGACTAATGAGAACCTACTGTATAGCACAAGGAACTCTACTCGGTGCTCTGTGGTGACCTCAATGGGAAGGAAATCCAAAAAAGAGGGGATATATGTATACATATGGCTGATAAACTTTGCTGTACAGCAGAAACTGACACAGCAGTGCAAAGCAACTACACTCCAATAAAAAATTAAATAAAACACAGCAAAGAAAAAGAAAAAGACTAGTAAAGATGGAGTGCGAGAAAAGATAGGGCAGGGCTTCCCTGGTGGCGCAGTGGTTGAGAATCCGCCTGCCAATGCAGGGGACACGGGTTCGAGCCCTGGTCTGGGAAGATCCCACATGTCGCGGAGCAACTGGGCCCGTGAGCCACAATTACTGAGCCTGCGCGTCTGGAGCCTGTGCTCCGCAGCAAGAGAGGCCGCGATAGTGAAAGGCCCGCGCACCGCGATGAAGAGTGGCCCCCGCTCGCTGCAACTAGAGAAAGCCCTCGCACAGAAACGAAGACCCAACACAGACAAAAATAAATAAATAAATAAGTAAAATTAAAAAAAAAAAAAAGATAGGGCAGAAGCTTCTTGAATGGCCATCCTAACTGGAAGCCCTCAGAGATACAAATAGCCCATTATCACAAAGGAATACCTATTTTATGTTATCTTGGTTTCAGTCTCTGGCCTCCATGGTGTCCAAAGGTAAAGTCAAAAAGAAGGGAGAGGTTTGCTGATTCCTAACCCTAGAAATAAAAACCATGGGCAGAATACCATGATTTTCAGTAGCATCTTTGAGAGAACCAGAAACTAGAGGTTAGAGACTGCTACTATAAGAACTTTGTAAGCTTTGTTATTTCCCCACATCTGCTATTTTGTAATCCTCAATCTATTCCCTTAAACTGAAAAGGGCTTTGTTTTCAGGGGTGGCAGGAAGACAGTGAAGAGACAACAGAGCAAGGCTTGAAAGAACTCCAAGGGGTTAGGTGGAAGTGACTGTTAAAGGTGTGCTGAATCCCTGGGGCCTGTTTCAAAGTTACGAAAGGAGATCTGGGTCACAGATCTGAGCCTGAGGATGACCTCAGGGCCAACAATTATAAGACTTAGACGTGGTTTCTTTTTTTCTTTTTTTTTTTTTAATTAGTCATCCAGACATGGTTTCTAACATAGAGAAAATATTAAAAGAGAAGATCCAATCTGGAGGAATGACCTTGGAAAAACGGTCATGATTATTTTCCTCAAAAAAGAAAAGGTGTCAGCAACACTAGGAAATAATCCTTAGAAAAGAAGGACCAGGACAGTACTATTCCATGGAGACCAAAAGAGTTTGAAGTAACGGCAGGTGATTAACAGTATTAAATATTACAGAGAGATTAAGGAAAAGCAGAACTGAGTAGGAAAAGGTTATTGATTTTGGAAATTTGGAAATCCCTAATTATGTTCAAGAATACAGCCTCAGACAAGTAGAGTGGTCAGAAGCCAGACTATAAGTTAATTAAGTACAATGAACGTTTATTGAAAGCCTCCTATGAGAAAAATACTATATGAAGTGCTATAGGGATTATCAAGATCAGTAAAATGGCCCCTACTGTCAAGAAATTTACAGTTTAAGTAAGGAAGGTGGGCAAGTTAGGCAAACAAAGAATAAGACAAAAGTATAAATGTCTTAGGTATCCCTAAGAGACACTGACACATAACTAATAGGAGATTTCAAGAGAATAAATAACCACACCCCATTTGATGGGGGAAGGTGACAGGAAATTAGGAAAATCTCAGGGACTTGACCTCAAAGAGTAGGAAGCAGTAGTAATAATAACAACAGTAAATCAGTGGCTGATATTTTTGCAGGCAGAGAAAGGAAGGGAAAGGGCATTCTACGAGGAATAACAAGAAGCAAAATGATGGCAGTGTAAAACTCACATTACGTTAAGAACAATTAGGAGAGAATGTTTATTAATGAGTGGGTACTTTACACCAGGAACTTTACATACACTACCTGACTGAATCTAGACAATAGGTAGATTATTATGATCTACAGCTGAGGAAACAAAGTCTTCAAGAGGTTGAAGATATGTCCAAGATCACAAAGGCAGCATGTAGCTGCAGTCTGAACTCAGTCCTGACGCCGAAGCTTACATACCAGAACACTTCTATTCCACCTGTTTTATACTATACTGCCCAGTTTCACTAGAGGGTTTAGGCAGAGATATAGTATGTGATGATACTGTATCGAAAAGTGGTTTGTGCTCATATTAGAGAAGAGTATCTTGAATGCAAAAGTGAATGGTCCATATGTAAATTTGATAGTCAATTCCGAAAAGATAACAGCAGCTACCCTTTATTGAGGGCTTGCTTCATGCCAAGGACAGTACTTAGTGTTTTTTTGTGTGTGTATATATATATATATATATATATATATATATATATATATATATATGTAATTTTTTTTGAGATTTTTTTGACATGGATCATTTTTAAAGTCTTTATTGAATTTGTTACAATATTGCTTCTGTTTTATGTTTTGGTCTTTTGGCTGCGAGGCATGTAGGATCTTACCTCCCTGACCAGGGATTGAACCCACACCCCCTGCATTGGAAGACGAAGTCTTAACCACTGGACTGTCAGGGAAGTCCCTGTTTATATATATTATTTCATTTTCACAACTCCATGAAGGATTATTCATTTCACAGATGATGAGAAATTTAATAATTTGCCCAAAGTTACAATGTCAGTAAACTGCAGTAGAATTCGAATCCAGGCTGTGGGTTCCAAAGGCTGTGCTTTTTACACTACTACTGTGTATTGTGTTATAAGTGAAGAAGAACACCAGAAAGTTCAACCTCACTAGTAATCAAAGGAAATACAAATTAAAACAATAAAATATCATTTTTACCTATCAAAGCAGTAGAATTTTTAAAGATCAGAATACCAGTGTAGTCCAAGAAGTGATGAAACCAGTATATTCATATATTGTCAATGGTCAAACCCTTCAGAAAGCAATCTGGCTAACTAAGTGAGAGAGTATAAGGTAGTCCTATCATATAGCATTTCCTAAATATTGTTATGTAATAAAACACTACTTCTGTAAGATACTGTAACACTACTTCTGTAAGGTTACCCAAAAAAGTTTGTTAAATAAGTTTGAGAAATTCTGGGTTAAACGTAGGAAAAGGGGCTTCCCTGGTGGTGCAGTGGTTGAGAGTCCGCCTGCCAATGCAGGGGACACGGGTTCGAGCCCTGGTCTGGGAAGATCCCACATGCCGCGGAGCAACTAGGCCCGTGAGCCACAATTACTGACTGAGCCTGCGCGTCTGGAGCCTGTGCTCCGCAACAAGAGGCGCTGCGATAGTGAGAGGCCCGCGCACCGCGATGAAGAGTGGCCCCCACTTGCCACAACTAGAGAAAGCCCTCGCACAGAAACGAAGACCCAACACAGCCAAAAATAAATAAGTAAAATTAAAAAAAAAAAAAAATTAAAAAAAAAAAAATTAAAAAAAAAAAAAACGTAGGAAAAAAAATTTTTGTTCTTATCAGCAAGACTTAAATGAGTTATGTTCTCGTTCATGTAAATATTCCGATGGAAATGTGTTTTACAGTGTTTCCCTAATTTATTTGACCACAGGAAGCTTATTTTTATTTTAGTTTTTTATTTTACAGCACATCTCACAGGACTAATAAGTGTTCTGAGAATCATATTTGGGGAAGTACAGCCATTCGGTATGATCCAAATTATGTTAAATAGATATGCTATATATGTGCAGAGAAAGAAAAATAAAAGGAAATGTAACTGTAGTTATCTTTGGGCTCTGGAATTACCAAATATGCATGGGACTTATATTTTATACTAGTTATGAAAATATTTTCCAAGTTTTCTACAATCAATATAAATTAATTTTATAATTAATTAAAAATAAATAAAAGTTTGTACCCTCCAATCCAGTAATTCGACTTCTGAGAAATCTGTCCTAACAAAATGACCCTAGGGCTTCCCTGGTGGCGTAGCAGTTGAGAGTCCGCCTGCCAATGCAGGGGACACGGGTTCGAGCCCTGGTCTGGGAAGATCCCACATGCCGCGGAGCAACTAAGACCGTGAGCCACAACTACTGAGCCTGCGCTCTAGAGCCCGCGAGCCACAACTACTGAGCCCACGTGCCACAACTACTGAAGCCCGCATGCCTGGAGCCTGTGCTCCGCAACAACAGAAGCCACTGCAGTGAGAGGCTCGCGTACCGCAACAAAGAGTAGCCCCCACTCGCTGCAACTAGGGAAAGCCCGCACGCAGCAACGAAGACCCAATGCAGCCAAAAATAAATTAATTAATTAATTAATTAATTAAAAAAAGTAAAATAACCCTAAATGCAGACAAAAATTTATGCACAAAAATATTCATAGAGTTCTTATAACAAAAATTCTGGAAACAATCTAGAAGTCCAATAACAGAAGAAAGGTAAGAGAGGGTGTATGCCCAAATAATAAAACACTCTGCCAGTATTTTAAAAGATGTTTTCAAAGAGTTTTTAATAGCAAGGAAAAATATTTATATGTCGTGAGGTTAAATGAAAAGGCAACACATAAAAATGTAAATACCGTCTGATTAAAAAACGTTTTAAAAATGCACAGAAAAATAGAGATCAGAAGGGTATATGCCTGGCTTCCCTGGTGGCGCAGTGGTTGAGAATCTGCCTGCCAATGCAGGGGACACGGGTTCGAGCCCTGGTCTGGGAAGATCCCACATGCCGCGGAGCAACTAGGCCCGTGAGCCACAACTACTGAGCCTGCGCGTCCAGAGCCTGTGCTCCGCAACAACAGAGGCCGCGATAGTGAGAGGCCCGCGCACCGCGATGACGAGTGGCCCCCACTTGCCGCAACTAGAGAAAGCCCTCGCACAGAAACTTAGACCCAACACAGCCAAAAATAAATAAATAAATAAATAAATTTATTTTAAAAAAAAAAAAGGGTCTATGCCAAATTTAACAGTGGATAAATTATATTGAACAAAAATTAAATAATTAAATTTGTACTTAAGGAGCAGTAATCTGCTAACAGTGTGTCAAATGAACTGAAACAGAGAGAGAGACAGAGGTAGGACAACTGTTTAGGAGGTCACAGCAATATTTGTAGGATAAAGGAAACTAGAATTTTATCAGGCACTTAGATTGACCCAAGTACTCTGCTTGATACTTTACACATGTAATCTATTCTAATCCATAATCTTTATAACAGTAATAATTACAGAACCATTTCTTGGGTACTTTCTATGTGCTAGACATGTACATTATTTCATTTAAATTTTAATTCTCACAATAATCCTATGTTGTAGGAGTTATTATTCCTATTTCATTGATGAGAAAACTAAAGCTT
Source organism: Balaenoptera borealis (assembly GCF_965194805.1). NCBI lineage: Eukaryota > Metazoa > Chordata > Mammalia > Artiodactyla > Balaenopteridae > Balaenoptera > Balaenoptera borealis. The sequence continues at coordinate 46,788,894 of NC_138870.1, forward strand.
GGATTCCCTAGGCTTAAAATTCCCAGGCCATGTAGCTAACAAGTATTGAAGATGGGACAAGGGTAACAACAGCAGAAACAGAAAATGACACTTTGACAACTGGAGGGTGGGGGGTAGAAGAGGGAGTAAAAGACAATGCAAAAACAACACCCCAGTTCATTTTGTTAATAACAACAAAAACACCTAGTGCTCTGATCTTGGTTTCCCACACCATTCTTTAGTAAAAGGAACAAGGGCTCCTTGGAGACATAGCTGATTCTAGGACTGGGCCAGGAAATATGCAAGATGAGCCTGGAGCAGCTTCTAGTGCCAGAAAGTAAGAAAGAGCTAAACAAAACAAACAAAAAAAACCCCTACACTGATGGGGATATGTCAAAGGGACACAGGGCCAACCAAAAGAGCTCCCAATGTTCAAAGCTGAAACATTTGAGCAATAAAATAAATAAAATAACCTGAAGTTCATATTGATATACATAAATGATTGAATAAATAAATGGCAGAGAAGAGACAAATCTGTGCAGAAGAATTTCAAATGACGTGTATAAATACTCCATCCTTAAGGAAGGTAGCATAACTCCCCACTCTTTAAGTGTGGGCTGTGAATAGTGACTTTCTTAAGAGTACAAAATGGAAAGGAGAAGGGGAAAAAAGTAACTTTACAGTGGAGAAACTTTACAAACACTACCTCAGTCAGGAGATCATGGTAAATATCAAGAGTAAAAAAATCTTTGTGATACTATGTATCCTCGATATGATATGATGAAAACATCACTTTACTTCAATGGTCCTCCCCTAAAAAACACATAACCCCAGTCTAATCATGAGACAAACATCAAATTCCAATAGAGGAGCATCCTACAAAAATAACTGACCAATACTCCTCAAAACTGTTAAAGTCATCAAAAACAAGGAAAGTCTGAGAAACTGTCACAGCCAATAGGAGTTTAAGGAGACATGAAAACTAAATGTAATATGGGATCCCGGATGGGATCCTGGAACAGAAAAAAAATTAGGTAAAAACTAAGGAAATCTGAATAATGTATGGACCTTAGTTAATAACAATGTATGAATATCGGTTCATTAATTGCAATAACGATACCACACTAATGTAAGATGTTAATAACAGGGGAAACTGAGTTTAAGGTATATGGGAACTGTCTGTATCATTTTCTCAATTTTTCTATAAATCTAAAACTGTTGTAAAAAATAAAGTCTATTTAAAATAAAGAAAGAGAGAAATGATGCAATAAGTTGATCTTGGGTTGGCTAGAACAATGGTGCCTTTAACAACAATAAGGAAGGAAAAACTGATATTGATTATGGTCAGACTGGATTTAAGGTGTGACAGTATATCCAAGAATGAAAGCTACTCACCACACAATTAGAACTGACAACTCAGGAGAGAGGCTAGTGCTAGAAAGAAACCATTTTGAAGAGTTAAGGAACAGGGAATTCCTGGCAGTCCAGTGCTTAGGATTCGGTGCTCTCACTGCTGTGGCCCAGGTTCAATCCCTGGTCAGGGAACTAAGATCCTGAAAGCCGCAAGGCCAAAAAAAAAGGTTAAGGAACAAGCAAGCAGTGAGGAAATGGAAATAGTATGTGTGGACCTGATATTCAAGAAATCAGGCTATGAACAGGAAAGAAACAGAAATAACAGACCTTGATTTCTCAATGAAACAGAAAATGAGGCCATTTGCCACAAGAAGGGGAATTAAAAGGGAAAGTCACCGAGAGCTGAGAAAGGTAGGGGAAATAGCCATGGTACAATGTAAGCAAACCAACAAAGAAGAATTGGAGAAAAGCTGTGATCTTGGCAGAAGTTAACATTAAGTTATATTATACTGAATGTGCTACTGTCTGTGCCTTTTCTCTAGCCATGTGCTGTGGCCTAGAAGCTGAAGCCAAGAAAACAGTTGATGGGTATGATTCAAGATAACAGAAGTGCTTGCTTAGTATTGAAGATCAAAATCAATGAGGAAAGCAATGAGGATAGTGACTGGTCACAGAGGTCTAGCAGGGTAGCATCAAAAGTAGTCATGAAGATACTGGTAGACTCAATGAAATGGGAAAGGTCAAGGACCAGAGAACCTACGGAGGGCAAAAAGCTGATTCTATGGGTGTGTGGAAGTAAAAAAGGTGACTGGGTAAGGAAGCTAAAATAAGTGATGGGGAACACCTGAAGGGGGAAGCAGTGTCATAGGTGATGTCCTATGTAGTAGGATATGTAGTAGGTCCAGATTGTAGTGATTCTGATGTGTGGCTGGTTTGAAAATTCAAAGGAAAGTTAATGGTCTCATGCTGAGGAACTATACAATAAGAGTATTCCAAAGATGCTGAAGACACTGAGAATGAATGGAGACACTGAGAAATAGAATAAAAGAAAAAAAAAAAAGATATGCTACATCAGGGTCCTTGTGGGCAGTGAATGATGGCCCTGAGGTTTTAGAGAAAATGCTATAATTGCATGGCAATACCTTCCATGAGAATTACAGTGACAGTGGTAGATCAATGATCTGGAAGTAGTAAGAGAAAGCAAAAAAGCAGTGTGATTCCTTCTCTTCCACACAGTCACAGAGAACAGAAGATACCTCTTGGTGGGAGGGTAGGGTGAGATGTGATATCTGGATGTCCGTTAAATCAGTTTAAAGAAAACATTAAGAATAAAGAGTGTACTGGACAACAAGTAATATTTTCAAAGCGCACATTAAAAGAAGCAAACTGAAGAAGTACCTACTATGTAGAGAGCAAGAGAAGAGGTTGTACCACTTTGAAAGGTGAGGTTGCAGAGAAGTAGCAGAGACTTGGGTTGTCATTAGATACCATAGGAGAGGTGGGTTGAGATGTAAGTAACATGGAAAACAAGCAAAGCAAGAGGCATAAAAGGTGCATTTTAAAACAGACCGCATGTACCAAAGCACACACACACTGTCACTTCTACAGAATACACATACACAATGAGGGCTACAAAAAACAGCAATACCTTGCCTTGCACAGCATTTTATAAATTGCTTTCACATATACTATCTTATTTGACTGTCACTGGGTAGATATGCACATTTTTCTGAAGGTGAGGAAATTAGGATGGGCTATAGCCAAAATGAAAATCTTGATTTTCAGTTTTCAACACATAAACCTCACATACACAACAGATATCTCAGCATCTCAATCAGCCAGGTTGGAAAATCTTCTCTGATCAGAAGGCACAGTGGGTTCTGTAAACTTGTCACACGGCTTGAGAGGCCACTAGACACCTTCATGTTCACCTTCTACCACCTTAGATCCCTCAACTCCCATCACCATCGCCAGAGAAGGTACAGAAGGGTGGTGCCATCAAGGAGAAAACTCTAGCTGAAAGTTGTATTAGGTTCCTCTTCCTTTCACACCTCTGTATCTCAGTGACCCAACAATTAAAATAAGGGAGAGTGGAAAAAAGAACTATGTAGCAATGAGGAGGTCTCCAACAGATATAGCTTCGAGAAAAAGAATTTAAACGGGGCTGGGGTAGGGCAGAAAGCAGGTACACTGAGAGATGGGGGAGGGGAAGAGGGGGAGAGCAGGAATTGGAGGGAACTGAGAGTGGAGGAGCCCCCAAGCCTGAAGAACCCCAAAGAGATATGGCAGCTCCAACTTCTGGACAAAAGCTAAGGGCCCGTGAGGGTCCTGGAGCAAGGTCCAACATTGAACGACCCCACGGTTTGGGTGACCGGAAGCGGAGACCCCCAAACACGAGACCAGAAGGGGGCGCAGGTGACACCCCGTAGGAGAGAATGAATGGGGAAGGCGGTCCGGAGGGCGGGGCAAAGGAGGGGCCCCGGGATGGGCGGGGCACAGACCCCTTTCCAAGTCCGAACCCCTACCCCGAGAGCCCGGGGAGAAGCGGCTCCACGTCTCCCGCACTCACCGCCGGTCTCATCAGTTACATAGGGAGTCGCCATCTTGAAAACGCAAACCACTTCCGGCGTGAGCGGGCTGGGGTCCCGCCCCCTCCCCACCGGAAGTGGAGTCCTGATCGTAGCAAGCCACCATTTTAGTCTTAAAGGAAGAGTGCACCATTTCGTAGACAGCAGTGAAGGAGGAGGAAGGGAGTAGAAGCTGAAGACTCTAAAAAATAAGAGCCGTGGGCTCTTTTACTGCCACTGATAGCATTATTGAGCGCCTGCTGCGTATACAGCAGTTCTCTGGGCGCCGAGAGAAGTTCCGAGGCACAGTCCCTCTCCTCAAGGCACTCTTCGACTGTCTAGGACCTGCGAGAGAAAAGGGGGCAAGGCCCACCTGCACCCAGAAAGGGCGGGGGGCGGCTAATTAATGAGGAAAAGAAGAATATTCAGGCCCTGGCCTTCGTCCAGGTCCCAGAGCAGCTTGGGGACATGGGGCGGGACAGGCAAACTCCGGGAACGCACTGGGGCGCACCGATGTTGGGGGCGAACGCAAGACCCCAACTAACCCTCTCTTAGAAGGTGGGGAGGTCGAAATCGCGTGCCGATTGCCCTTGGCCGCTCAGCTCAACCCTCTGGACGGAGAACCGAGAGAGGGGAGTGCAAGGCCGAAGGCGCTGCCGGTCGGTCACCTGTCCCCGCAGCCTCAGGGTTGCCGGCGGCTTCTACGGCTGAGGAGGCGCGGCGGGCCGGGCTGGGCGGGCAGCCCGGGCCTGGCCCTGCCCCTGGGGCGGCCCCAGGGACTCGAGCGGCGAAGTGACGACGGCCCAAGTTTGCTCTGGCCTTCGACCCGGGAGCCTCTTCGGGCTTGGCCCCAGGGTCAGAGGGCAAGGCGAAGGCTTCTGGGAGGACCCAGTTAGTATTCTAATTAACCTCGTCCAAGTCTCTGGGCGCTGGGGATCGAAGTCGGGGCAACGCGCCAATAATCTGAGCCGTACAGTCACTCCCTTTGCAGCCCTCCCCTGCCCCGTGCCTCCCTATTCTTTAGAGGAACCCCAACGTTCTCACTCCCCCGCTCTTTTCAGCAGCTCTTGTTCCTTCTGGGCTAAGTCCTGCTAAACTCGTTTCCCTCACAGCTTGGGAGGGGCCGGCTGCAAGTTCCTCTCCTCAGGTGTCTGCCCTGCCCTCTTCCTGCCCCCCCCCCCCACCATGTTGCTTTTTCCTCATCAACCCTTTTACCTTCCTCCAAATCCCCCACTTCGGCTTAGGTTAATGTCCAACAGAACCAGTTAGTGACCGCCTCCAACACTAGGATGCATGTCCCACTTAAAAAACAAACAGACAAACAAAAAACAAAACAATGGCTGACTAGGAACTTATTAAAGCTTTGAAATGAAGCTTCAGAAGTTTTAGGGGGTCACAGCTTGGCTTCTCTTCCATACTCCGCCTTCCTGAGTTCCACCAGAGGCCCAACTCAGAAGATCTCAAAAAGACTCATTTAAAAACTGATTTGCATTCAATACACTGTCATTGCAAGTGTTCTAACACTGCCATCCTTCATCCCTGCTTTTCTTTCACCAATTGTGCTTCAGCCCTGCTGGTTTAGTAACCTGTCCATAGCCTTGTTACTAAAGGTAAGAGTGAGCTGAAGCACGTAAAAAGTAGAGGGATGCGTTGGTACTGACTGTACTACCTGAGGAGTACTAGTGGGCTAATCAAAGGACCTTTCTGCAAGAAGCAATCCTAAAGTGGCCCCTGTTGACCACCCTACCCTAGGCCCCCCACTATGCCTTCAGACATCCTGCCTCAGCTCTGGGGTTGACGGGAAGTGAAACTCAATTGTCTGCCTAGCAGACCTGCCTGGGACCCAGCCCTGAACCCCGGATGTGTCCCCCACCACCCTGAAGAGGAAGAGGGGAACGAAGAGGCTGGGGAGAACAAGGCTGTTGTTTTTTCCTTTCCCTTTGTTCATTGCGGTTTCTTTCTTTCTGATTTTTATGATGTGGTTGATTAAAGAAATGAGCACCTGGAACTGTAGGCATTAGACGCCTCCTCCTTAGATGTTTCTTGGCCTTTCTTCCTCCTACCCCCACCAATAACTGACTGGGGTATGATGGAGCACAGATCCAAAAGAAGACGCAAGCCTAGAGTATGACCGATTCCATCTTATTGCTTATTAGAGAGATCACCTCATGCCCCACTTTGAAGTCTCAAAAAATGTCTTAAAAGGAGCATCTTTAACTTCATGTAGGAACATAGCTGAGGATGACAGAGTGAAAAAACACAGGTCGTACATAGGGTGGTAGCGCTGCAAGTGTTATTTGCAAGGAAAGCTGAGTGCCTTAAGGATTAGTATCATTCCAGCATTTCTAGATGAGGGGCTCAGGGGCAGAAAACTGATTGGAAGAGGAACTAGGGGACCTGTTCTTACTTATATTGTATGTTTGTTTAGGATGGCTTATACACATACCCACACAACCAAGCCACCGTTTGGTGCAGTCCTTAAGCTGGGCTATCTATGTCTTTGGCTGTCCTGCAGAACAAAGTACAGGACTTGGTGCGTAATAAACCTTCAGAAGTGCTTGGGGCTTCCCTGGTGGCGCAGTGGTTAAGAATCCGCCTGCCAATGCAGGGGACACGGGTTCAAGCCCTGGTCTGGGAAGATCCCACATGCCGCAGAGCAACTAAGCCCGAGAGCCACAACTACTGAGCCTGCAAGCCACAACTACTGAGCCCACGTGCTGCCACAACTACTGAGCCCACGTGCTACAACTGAGCCCACGTGCCACAACTGAGCCCACGTGCCACAGCTACTGAGCCTGCATGCAACAACTACTGAGCCCACGTGCCACAACTACTGAAGCCCACGTGCCTAGAGCCTGGCTCCGCAACAAGAGAAGCCCCCGCTCGCCACAACTAGAGAAAGCCCGCGTGCAGCAACCAAGACCCAATGCAGCCAAAAATAAATAAAATAAATAAAATTTTTTTAAAAATTTTAAAAAAAAGTGCTTATGATTTCATGACTGAGGAGGTCATGTAGGAAGGGGAGATGAAGGATGGGGAGTGTCCTTGTCTTTTTAAGATTAGAGGGGAGACAGGAGCAGAGAGACAGATCCTCTCCAACCGCTGCCTCAGATCTCCAGTTCACATGCAACAACGATACTCCAAACCCTATTACTCAGAAGCTATATTTCTGATAAAAATGGAGGTTTCTCTTCCAACAAGTCTCAAAACAGTCAAGAACTGCTTAGACCCCTCTGTTTCCACTAGAGGGCCTCGTGTATTCATTCCTTCTCCTCTCCAACCTCCACCAAAAGTATGTATATATTACATTTGTGTTTTTATGTGTGTACAGGTACAACATACACACAACACCCACATATACCCTTCCAATCAGAGCTCTCCCTCCCCCTCTCCACCACCAGGTGTATGAGGGAAGATTCCAGGAACTCAAGCCTTTGTTACTGTGCCCTACTTCAATGAAGGGTAGGAGGGGGTTAGACAGAGTTGGGGCGGGGCCAGGGAGCAGGATGCCTGGGTCTTCAGTTCCTACCAGTAAGTCCCTAGGCCTCAGTCTCTCTCCCTTGCTCTATCAGCCTCACCACCATCCATGCTGCCCCAAGAACCTTGACTCCAAACAGTTTCCAGACAGGAGAAGCTGAAAGGATCTCCTTTCACCCCGACTTTTGGCCAGGGCCTTCCACAGCACCTGCCAAGGCCAGCAGGTAAAGTGGGAGGGTTAGGGCATGGAGAAAGGGTGGACTCAGACCAGAATGCTCTTTGCACCTGAATCACAACCCCAGACTTAAGGGAAGAATCTGAGTCTTGAGAGAAGGAGGTGGCCTTAGCCTGGGGAAAACAAATCTGAGGCACCTGGGGTTTGGGTTTAATGGAGGTGAGGAACCTGGAGGCAAAGGTGGGCAGATTCTCTCAAGCAGTGTCAAGCAGTGTGGAGTCCATGGTGGCAGGGAGGTGTTTGGTCTTAGGATGTGCAGTCTGGAACTCTGGCCTTGCTCCTGCGGAACCTCCTGAGTGTGAATTCAATCCACGGTGGATGGATGGAAAGGAGTTGGGAAGGGAAATCCCCTGATGGCAGCAGTTAGGAGAGGGTGAGAAGTTGGGTGGGCAACAGCCAAGCTGTCTCATCAGCGGCCCCGCCCCCTACCTTGGCCTCCCAGGGTTGGGATGCGGGGACAGGCTGTGAGGGATTGGAAAGAAGGGATTGGAAAGACAGAAACAGAGCTGTTACCGGGGCGGGAAGATGAGCTGCGCAGGAATGTGGAGAAAGTGGCACAGACCAGAGCCCTGGAGATAATCGGGGGAGGGAGGAATCGGGTCTGGTGAACTAGAAGTTTCTAGAGTTGGGGGCGCCCGGCGCCGGGCGCGGGCGCCGGCGGGCGGGCCTTCTGGGGTGGGGGGCGGGGAGCTGTGTCGTCAGGAGCGGGGCGGCCCCGCGGCGGCGGCGTCTGCCTGGCCCGTCCCCTCCAGCCCAGCTCGGGCTCCAGCTCCCGCGCCGGCGCTCCAGCTCCGACCGCGCGCCCTCCGCAGGCAAGGTAGAGACCCCGCGAGCCCCCTGCCGCCTCCCGCCCTCCCGCACCGGAGCAGGCCGGGGCGGGGGCCGCGGGAGGGGACGCCCCACGGGCTAGGGTAGGGCTGCTGGGCCGAGAAGGAGGAAGCGTGACAGCTGGAGTGGGTAGCTAGAAGGGTTTGCGCCAGGAGCGGGGGGCAGCGGGAGGGCTGGCCCAGAACCCCGTAAGCAGTGTTTCCCCCAGACCTTGCCCTCCGTCTGTCCCGATCACTCGGACGGATGCTGAAGCTGGCTCCTGGGGACCCGAGTCGGAGGAAAGTCCATTTTGGAACCTGCACAGCGCTGCACGGGTGGAGAAGTGTTCTTGTTTGGCCTCCTGGTCCGCAACTTCCCACCCCTCTCCTTTCCACACCTGTCACCGGGAAGTTTCTGAAGCTACCTGGGTCTGAATCCCACTTTTCACCTTTCAATGGGGGAAATGAGCTTTACTGAGGAAGAAATGCAAATATTGCTGGGCATCTCCTCAACCTCTTAACCGTATGAGCCCACATCCCCCAAGCGTGCCAACATCGTAACTTCCTCCTGTACTGCACAGTGACACCCACACACACACACACAAAAACACCACCCCCTTAATCAGGCAATACTACCATCTGCGATGTTTGTGGAGGCTTAACAAATATTAAGGCTTCAAGCCAAATGATTCCCTCTCAGGGGCCACTGACTGGTAGCAGGGACGGGCAGGAAGGAAGAGACCCTCCCTCAGTCTTCAGAAAGAGGAGGAAGATGCAAGCCCTGGTGTGGTTAAGGGATTCAGAAGTCCAGGTAATCAGGTCTGGGCCCTCAGAAGGGAGTGCCTGCCCCTTGGGGTTCCTTGCTGGGTCAGCCTGAGTGTTCTGGGGGCATAGCTGATTCTTGGGTAATGGTAAACCTACATGACTTGGAATGTGAGCAATGAGTGTTGATGTGAAAAAGGAAACTTTAAATGTTAGCACTAGCTTTGGAAATCATAGTTATCTCTCAGTTACCAACAATTTTAGTACTTAATGTTTAAAATAAGATCTAGAAGACCAGAGACACTAAGATTTAATGGAATGGACTAAGGACACTATGTCTAGAGTCTGGGTGTGACCCTGAGAGAGTGGCTCTCTATCTGGGCCTCAGTTTCTTCCTCTGTAAAATAAGAGAGTTGGTGCCTCCCAGCTCTGGGGACATTCTAGGATTCTCTGCCTCCAAGTCAACTTCTTTCTCACCCCAAGTTGGTAGGGACGGGCAGGGAAACCAGAGGAGGGAGGGGAAGGGTGAGTCACAAATAGCTGGCGGGTTGGGCAGCAGACCCCACCCTCCCAGCCCTAGCCTTCGCCTGGACTAGCCCAGGTTATAGCCTCGGGGCTGGGACGGAGCAGGACAAAATTGGACTTGTTCCAGACTTTTAAGGCCCTGGACAACTGAAAAAATCCCAGGAGCCTTTATGTCCAAGGTCCCAGCCCAGGGGTGTCCTTGGACCCTGATAGTCTAGTTTCTATAGCCACCTCCTCACCCTCCCAGAGGCAAAATGCAGGATCCTGATATTACATGCCTGTGCCTGAGACATGACACAAGTGGGAAGGTATACAACTTGGGCTTCACTGCTGCTGGGAGTTCCTAGAATTTATGCCATCCTGGGTCCAAGGCATTATTTTTCCTACTCTCCAGATAGGTTTCTCTAGGTACCACCCTTGTATAATAATAATAACAATAATAATAATAGCTAATGTTTATTGAGTTCTTTCTCTGTGCCATGCAGTTTGCTAAGTATATTGCATGTATTACCTTATTTAACCCCCCCATGGTGACTGATTTCTCCAGGTAACCATTTTACTGATAAGGAAACAGGTTCAGGGAGATGAAATAACTCACCCAAGAGCTAGAATTCTTTTTTCTTTTTGGCCACGCTGCGTGGCATGTGGAATCTTAGTTCCCTGACCAGTGATCGAACCCACGCCCCTTGCGTTGGAAGCGCAGAGTCTTAACCACTGGAACGCCAGGGAAGTCCCCAGAGCTAGAATTCTAATCCAAGCCTATCTAATTCAAAAGTCAAAAAAAAAAAAAAGTCCATTCTTTTAACTTCTACTATATACTACATGTAAGATGGGGGGGCTTGTGAAAAGACAGGCAAGAGAGAAGTATTCTGTCTTCTCTCCTGTTTGTCTTTTGTTTGCTCTCTCCCTGTCACTTTCTCTCTCAGATTCCATTTCCTAGAACCTTGGAGCCATCTAAGAATCCCCAGGGGTAATCAGAGAGGCTAATTAAGCCTTACAGGCCCCATTAGCCATAAGACTATTATGTATTCGTTAGATCTGTTGGCAGGAGAAGTTAGATTATAGTCATTGAAAGGGCCAGATGGGTGGAGTCCTTTCTCCACAATATTAGTGTCTCAGAACCCCCTTCTAAGTGTTCCCAGAGAGCCTCCAGAACAGGAATGCTATACATGGAGGTGAGTGGCAGAGATGTCCCAAGGGCAGAGGTTATAGAGAAGTTTCTTGCACCATCAGAAAAGAAATTCTATTAGACCCTAACTGCCTCCTTAAGTCTGCCCCAACCACCCTAAATAAGTGGGCGGAGGGGAGACAGAAGGTCAGGGCCTTGGATGGAGTACCACAATAAGTGCTTTTTAGCATCATTCATCCATTTAACAAATATTCATTTAGCACCTACTATATGTGCTCCACATTGTCTCACGTTCCCCTCACTGTCCAGATGGATACTCTGGCATCCCATTTAACCGTGTTTGGATTAAGAGTCCTCATATATGACTCCCTAGCTTTATACAACTATTTGTACAACCAATATGGAGCACTTATAACATGATGGGGATTAGGTATTGGGGATACAGTGGTGAATAAGACTGATAAGTTCCTGCCCTGTGGAACTTACATTTTGGTAGGAAAAGACAAACAGTAAACAAAGAAGCAAATAAATGGGCTAGATAATCTCCAGTTGTGATAAATTCTATAAAGGAAACAAAAGAGGGTGCTACGCAAAGGAGGGGGGGGGGCTACCTTAGGACAGAATGATCAGGGAAGGTCTCTTGGAGGAGCTGGCATTTCAACTTAGGCAAGAAGTCAGCTCTGCCAAGAGTGGGGAAGGGTGGTCCAGGCAGACAGAACAGTAAGTCTCATGGCCCTGAGCAGGGAAGAACTTGGCATGCTTGAGGAACAGAAAGGAGGGCAGTGAGACTAGAAGGCAGTGTGTGAAGGGGAGAGTGGAACAAGAGGAGGACAGAGAGGCGGTGGGAGAGGGGGGTTGCACCACGAAGTTCTTGGTTTGGAGCCTTGGCTCCTCCACTTGTCACCTGCCTTGGGAAGTCCCAACCTCTTTGAGCTCCCGTTTCTTCACCTGTAGAATGGCTGTACCAATAATTTCCTATCTCATAGAATTTGATTTTACTTGTTAATACAATAACTACCATTCTTTGTAGGCCCTCTATATGCCAGTTGTTATACTAGGTACTTTTCATACATTATTTGACTTAATCCTCACAACTGTGAAAGATAGGTATCATTCTGCCATTTTATAGCTGTACTTTGCCCAAGTCACACAGTGGTAACACAGCTAAGAATGGAACCCAGATATGACTAACTCCAGTTTTGTTTGACTCCAAAGTGGTGTTGTACTATGCTCATGTAAGATATTGTTATTGCTGTTATTGAATCCTCAAGGCAAGTTGCCCTCTGCAGCTTGGCCCCTGGGTCAGTGGTCAGCGTGATCCACGTGATGGCTCCTCCTTGGTCCCTGGGTCCCATAGCTGAAAGTTGGGGCTCCCTAAACACTGCTAACCTAGCAGGGTGGAAGGAAGGCTCCCGCACTCAGCACAACCCTCCTGGAGCTGAGAAGCCAGGCAGATGCTCAGAGCCTTCTTCCCCTACCTTCTCCCCAATCTCTCGTGCCTGGGTCCCGCCCTTCCCCAGTGGAGCGCTGCGGGACGCAGACGAGGCGGGGCCGGGGCTGGGGACCCGGCTAGAGCTGGTTCTGTGTCGCGCGCGTCAGAAGCGCTAGAGGTCGTTGCGGGGCGTGGGTGGCTCTGGGAGTGGTAGCTGAGCGGGGCTGGGGACCGGGGCTGGAGGCGGAGCAAGATGGGGTCGTGGCCCGGGAGGCGTGCCGCCATCTCAGTGAGAACCACCGGAGGGCCGGGGCTGCGGGATGAGAAGGGAGATGGGACAGAGCGCAGGCCCGGCAGAGACTGCAGAGATTGGGGGTGGAGGGAGAAAAGGTAGGAGCAGGCGAGGGACACTCACACAGAGACGCGTATAGCCTGGGAAAGAGGGGTGGGGGGGAGGGGGGTGAGGGATGGTCAGAGATGAATCAAGACAGATTGGGGAAGAAATCAGAGAGCTGGAGAAGGATACAGAGAAAGTCAGGGATGAGTCAGAGAAACAGAGACAGAGGACAGACACTGTCAGGGAGAGATAGAGACACATAGGAGAGGAACACAGGGAAAGGAAGAGACTTAGGGAGGGACTCAGAAACAAGAAAAGAACAGAAATAGTAGTAGGAGTGGAAAATGAACAGAGTATACAGAAGCAAAGAGACCCAGACAGCTGGCCAGTCCTGCCGCATGCTCTTGTCGTCTTCCTCCAGAGCTACCCTTGGCAGCAGAGTTCCAGGAGCCAGAAGTACTACTACCAAGCTGTCTTCGTGTCCATCCTTAAGAAAAAAAGAAAGATGGCCAAGGAGAGGGGCCTAATAAGCCCCAGTGATTTTGCCCAGCTGCAAAAATACATGGAATGTGAGTCCTCCTCTCAGTCATTCAGTCCTGGAGACCTTACCCTTAGACAATACCTCCTCCTCCTCATTCCCCCCAGTTCCCCCTCTTTTCCCCAGTGGCCTTGAGACAGGATGCTCCTTAGATATGCCTGGCTGGGAGCAGGAGGGGAGGGAAATAGGAAGATGCCCGTGGTCTTAGCTCTCCTCCCACCTTCTCTGAATCTTGACTGCCTGCACCAAATCTCAGAGAAGAGAAATAAAGAGGGCAACCACTTTGGAGGATCTGAAATGTTTTTCTCTCTGTACTTCTGTATTTCTTCTTGGAATTTCTTTTTCATCTCACTGGAATCTTCTTTCCTGTTGTATGTCTGGGTGGGACTGTGGCAGAGGGCAGGGAGAGCCGAACCAGACTAATGCTCTCTTCCCTCTCTTCACATCCTAGACTCCACCAAGAAGGTCAGTGATGTCCTAAAGCTCTTTGAGGATGGTGAAATGGCTGAATATCTCCAAGGAGATGTGAGTGGCAGCTGGGAAATCCTCTCCTTCACCAACTCCTCCCACCTTTGTTTTTGCTACTCCATTGGGATGCCCAACTTCCAGGGATTATTCTGGGCCCAACCCTTGCTATCCTCTCTCCAGATTCCCCAGCATCCATTGTTACTGCTACTATTGCTTTAGGACAAAACAGGAGATTCTAGTAGCTCAGGACTTAGCCCAATAAACCCTGCTCCTGCCTTGGATGCTTCTCAACCCTGCACTTACTGTCACTGTCTCCACCACTCCCGATTCAGTCCCCAACTCCCATCCTGCAGATCTCCCCAGGGTAACGCTTGCTCTCATCATAGGCCATTGGGTACGAGGGATTCCAGCAATTCCTGAAAATCTATCTGGACGTGGATAATGTTCCCAGTCCCCTAAGCCTGGCACTGTTTCAATCCTTCCAGACTAGTTACTGCTTAGAAGAGACTGTAAAAGAAGGTATGGTCACGTAGGTGGGACTGGGCTGGGCCTCCTGAAGAAAAGTCAAATTAAGTGTGGGTTTTGGGGTGAGAGTTGAATTGAGTCACATGTTGGGGGCAGGGTGGTGGGAGGGGGAGGTAGAGGGTAGCCAGGCTTGCCTAGGAGCCAGAGGGAGGAAAGTTAAAGGGAAGAATTGGAACAAAGGAAAAGAGAAGAGCCAGACTGGAGGGAGCCCCAACCTCAGATCTGCTGTACTTTCTGTAACCAGATGTGGTGTGTCTCAGTGATGTCTCCTGCTACTTTTCCCTTCTGGAGGGTGGCCGGCCAGAAGACAAGCTAGAGTGTGAGTTACCATTCTGGACTGGGAGAGGGAAGGAAAGGTGAAGGGAGAGAGGGTACTCCCCAGCCTTCCTTCCCTCATTTTTTCAGGATTCCTAAAGGCTGACAGGCCAGACAAAGGTGGGGCCAGAGCATGGGCCCATTTCCTCTGTTTCCCCAGACGCCTTATACCTAACGCCATCCACCATACTCACCCTAGTTCCCACGTCTTGTATATTTTCATGTGGGGGACCCGGGATGGGATGTGGGAGGTGTGTACTGTCTCGCCTATCAGGTTCACCAAGGGTGGAATCCAGACCTGTTTCCCCTCCCTTTTTGTCTCCCATCTCAGTCCCAGCCCCACGTCCTGGGCTCTTCATCCAAAAAGTCTCTCCTTATCTCTTTGTTTCCCCTGTATTCTGTTATGAATTCTTTGGGTATCCCTCACAAACTGACCCTGGCCCCCTAAAACACCCCACAGTCACCTTCAAGCTGTACGACACGGACAGAAATGGGATCCTGGACAGCTCAGTGAGTTGGGGGACCTGTATGCTGGGCAAGGGAATATGTGTCCATTTGTCTGTGTCCACCTGTCCCAACTCTTCCAGGATCTTAGGAAGCAGAGGAAGCTAGAGGGAGAAGCTGAGTCCTCTAGGACTAAATCTGGGAGTAGGTCCCAAGCTCTTGACCCCTAAAAGAGGATGCTGGAGACACGACTTGGGGGCTTCCTTGCAAACACAGACACATAGACATTCATTTACTTGGCAGAAACACCTGAGAATGAGAGGGGGTCTGTGGGTGGAACTCAGGAACCCTGATTTCTAGAGGAGGGTTTGGATGGTGGTAGTGAGGCAGGATATGGCTGTGGCTCTTACCCTCTCGGCCCTCAGGAAGTGGACAAAATCATCATACAGATGATGCGAGTGGCTGAATACCTGGATTGGGAGGTGTCTGAGCTGAGGCCGGTAAGGCAATTCTTCCTGCATGTCCCTTGTTGTACCTGCTCCCTAGTGAGACCTTTATCTACCTCACCCCATCTCTGACAGGCAGCCTGGTGCCCTTGGCTAGGATGGCTAGGCTGGCTGTCCTAGGGGGCAGTGGAGAAGTGTCAGATCTGAGGGGTTACTCACACCAGAAGTCCACCTCCCCACATTCTCTGCTCAGATTCTTCAGGAGATGATGAAAGAGATTGACTATGATGGCAGTGGCTCTGTCTCCCTAGCTGAGTGGCTCCGGGCTGGGGCCACCACCGTGCCACTGCTAGTGCTACTGGGTCTGGAGATGGTGAGTAGGAGAGACTTGTAAGAATGGGTAAAACAGTTGCCTTGGGTTGTACTTGCCAGAGGTTGGCACTCTAAGGGCTTAGACATTCCCCAGCATCTGCTGTGCCCTCCCAGACCCTGAAGGACAATGGGCAGCACATGTGGAGACCCAAGAGGTTCCCCCGACCAGTCTACTGCAACCTGTGCGAGTCGAGCATTGGTCTTGGCAAACAGGGGCTGAGCTGTAACCGTGAGTGATGGGGCCTGGGAGTGTGGGAACACAGGGGCAGCCCAGCTATCTGTGGGAGCATGGCGCTCTGAACTTAGACCTGGCTTTGAATCCTGGGCTCTGCCAGTGACTGGTTATGTGACCTTGGGAAAGCCACATAACTTCTTTAAGTCTTAGTTTCTTCAACTGAGAATGAGGTAATTGTGAGCATTAAATAAGTTGATGCAAGAAAGGTGCTTCATGTAGTGCATGTACATACTATTAAGTCTGCAATAAAAATTAGCTATTATTATTGTTGTTGTTATTGTTGCTGTTGTATCTGGACCTCCTTTACATCATCCAGCTCAGTTCCTGACACATGAATGGAGTGGGGTTGGGCATGCAGTAGCAATTGCTCTTTTAGGGGGAAGAGTGAGCAAAAGGCACAGGTCTTGGAGGTGAGCCCCCAGCCCAAACTTCAGTTCTGTACCACACCCTCAGAGCAAGGGGTTATATGCCATGTTTCAGTGAGTGATGCTGTCTCACCTCCAGGTAAGGAAGAAATAGGGGGAGGGGCTGCAGCTAAGCCTCTGACCTTCTTCACTCTTGCCCAGTCTGTAAATACGTCGTTCACGACCAGTGTGCCATGAAGGCCCTGCCCTGTGAAGTCAGCACCTATGCGAAGTCTCGGAAGGACATTGGTGTGAGTGACCCCACGCCCACCGGATCACCACCCGCATCCTGGCCCTGGTCCTGGCTCTTGGCCCATTGCTGCCCTCAGGCCTTCCCCTGTCCCTGCTCAGACCCTCTCAGACAAGAGTTTGCCTTTCTCCCCAAGGTCCAATCACATGTGTGGGTGCGAGGAGGCTGTGAATCCGGACGCTGCGACCGCTGTCAGAAAAAGATCCGGATCTACCACAGTCTGGTTGGGCTGCACTGTGTGTGGTGCCACCTAGAGGTCAGTCCGGGAGCTATCCCTCCAGCCTTGCTTTGGGACCCTCCCTAAGCTGCCCTCTCCGTGGCCCCCTCCGGCACATCTCCCTTACAGCCTTGGTTGCCCTACTCCCAAGGGCTCTCTTGCAGTAGCAGAACCCAAGCTGAGAGGTGACGGGGTTCCCTCCACAATCTCTCCGTGCCTGCCTTGTCTTTCAGATCCATGACGACTGCCTGCCAGCCATGGGCCATGAGTGTGACTGTGGGCTGCTCCGCGATCACATCCTGCGTCCATCTTCCATCTATCCCAGCGTCCTTGTGAGACCCCTGGACAGCGGCTGGGAGGGGACAGGAGTGCTTCCCCAATTCACATACGCACACAATGCCATTTAGAGCAGAGAGCCTATATTTTTAGGATTCAAGTCAGACTCTCATCTGTTTATGGATTCACACAATCCAGTTTTCCTTCCTTCTGCCTCCTTCCCTTCCTAGGCCTCTGGACAGGAGCGTAAAATTAGCAAAACAAACCAGAAGACCGTGGATGATTTGAATTTGAGCACCTCTGAGGCACTGCGGGTACAGGGCTGAGAGGCTTGGGCTTCATGGTGGGGACCTCATAGGAGGGAATGAAGTGGGAAACCTGGGGACTGGTTCCTGCTCCCTGGGGGAGGGGAAAGCCGCCTGGGGGGAATGCCAGCCCTCTGCTCCTGTCTCTGGGGCCCATCTTAACTCTGACAAAATCCTGCTTTCCTTATCCTTGTTTTCTTCCCTCAATGCAGATTGACCCTGTTTCTAACACCCACCCACTTCTGGTCTTTGTCAACCCCAAGAGTGGTGGGAAGCAAGGGGAGAGGTGAGAAGAGCTCTACTAGGTCTTGTAAAATAGAGAGGGAAGATGGACAGAGGCTGGGAATCTGTGTGTACGCAGGGGACATACCTTGAGGACATCAAGAGAGTGGAGTACAGGGACTTCCCTGGCGGTCCAATGGTTAGGACTCCATGCTTCCACTGCAGGGGGCGGGGGTTCCATCCCTGGTGGGGAAACTAAGATCCTGCATGCTGCGCGGCACGGCCAAAAAAAAAAAGAGCGAGAGAGAGAGTGGAGTACAGAATATCCATGCCATGCCCTGCCGTGAGCTTTCCTTTTTCCCCACACAGGGTGCTTTGGAAATTCCAGTATCTACTAAACCCTCGACAGGTGTTTAACCTCCTAAAGGATGGCCCCGAGCCAGGGTGAGTATAGGTTAGGGGCTGTATCGCAGGGTTTGTGTGTGTCTGCCTATCTGTGTACGTTGGAAGAGAGCAGGAAAGAGTGCTTGTTGGGAGGGGAGGGCCAGGGGAAGCCCAAGAAACCAGACTTCAGAATGCTGCTTTTGCTGGGTATCCCTACCTCTGAATTCTCCAGCTCATCTCTGTTCTGCTCTCAAAGAATGGAGATACCAATTTCTCCCTCACCTCTAAGGAGTGGCTATCAGATTTCCCCATTGTACTTTTTCTCTACCCTTAATAGAAACAAGTCGTTTGACAAAGGGGAAGGGTGTTATAAGGAATGAGAGACAAGAAGTACTTACTCTGCCTGTCCAAGAGTTGGGTAGCCTCAGTCCAGTTATCCTTCCTCATCTTCTCTCTCACCTTTTGTCTCAGGCTCAGATTCTTCAGAGATGTTCCTGATTACCGGATTTTGGTGTGTGGCGGAGATGGCACAGTAGGCTGGATTCTAGAGACCATTGGTCAGTGCAGGGAGTGGCTCCGGGCTGGGCCCAGGGGCAGTGGCCTTCCAGAGCTAACTCCCTTCATCCGTCTCCTTACCTGCCTCCACAGACAAAGCCAACTTGCCTGTTGTGCCTCCTGTTGCTGTGTTGCCCCTGGGCACTGGAAATGATCTGGCTCGTTGCCTAAGATGGGGAGGAGGTAAGTGGTTAGAAATTGTTTTCCTGGGGAGTGGGGGAGTTTGGTAGGTAGGGAAAGGCACACAGAGAAGGCATTTAGGCATCTGGTGAAGAAAAAGCCTTGGCGGAAAAGAGAGGCACAGATGGGTGGGTCCCAAAGGAAGAGAGCTCTGGAAGAAGCAAAGACCTGAAGGGTCAAGGATGACAGTCTGAACCTAGAAGGGTCAAGGGCGACAGTCCTCTTCCCTATAAACCTAAAAATATCCTTCTGTTTCTCCCAAGTCTTAGGGCTCAGAATCAAAGAATATGGGGTAGAGAGGACAATGTGGGAATAAGGAAGGTTGTATAAGAGCTAAGCCAGTTGCTGAGTGATGGAGCTAGCAGGGAGCTTGGCCATGATTCATTCATTTATTCAACCAATTACACTTGACCCTTGAACAGCATGGTCTTGAACGGCGCCGGTCCACTTATTGAGGATATTTTTCAGTAGTAAATACTACAGGACTACACAGTCCATGGTTGGTTGAATCCGCAGATGTGGAGAAACAGTGGATACGGAGGGCCAACTATAAGTTATACGCGGACTAACCCCCACGTTATTCAAGGGTCAGCTGTAATCAGGGGTCATTCATTCATTCATAATTTTCCCCATGTCTATTGCAACAGTCTCCTAACTGCTCTCCCATTTCTAGTCTCTTTTTCCCTTCAAAGAGAAAGTTTGAGAGATGTAATCGGTAGATAGAGGGTCAGTGTGGGGCAGATTGAAATTGTCTTGGAGAGGAAGTTGTCTTGGAATTGAGGCTCTTGGATTCAGAGTCCAGCTCTGAGATCTCACAGGAGATTATGGAATAGGAGGCTGTTAAGGAGAGCAAAAAGTATTCTCGGTGGAAGAAGTTGTGTAAGGCCAGAGGAGTCACCAAACAACATGGTGGTGCATTTTGGAAAGCGGGTCGTTCATTGTGACTGGGACATAGGGTGCACAGTGGGCAATGAGAAGAGGGAGGACTGAATTGAACAGGGTCCAGATAATGGAGGGTCATGAATGCTGTGGTGAGGAGTTTTCAACTTCATCCTGCCAGAGTTTGAAAACTGACAGCCCACAGAAATGATGTGTAGTGTTTTGTATTGTTTGTCTTGCAGTGTTTTGAATTTTTTTGACCTTGGTTATTTCTAAGAAGTGGGTCATGTATTCTTCAATTCAACACAATCCTCTCACCTCCCTGCCACTCATTCACTTTACGTTTCTAGCTTCTGAGGCATTTGAATGTGCAATCCCTGAACCATGGGGAGCTCTGGAACTCATGAAAGATGTAACTAAAAGAAAAAATAGGTGTGTGTGTGTGTGTGTGTGTGTGTGTGTGTGTGTGTGTATGCATATATAATACTTTATATATATAACTTATAGTTTGTATATAATAAAAATTACTTTTTATATAAAATATTATTCCAGAAAGGAGAAATATCTCTGCATAATATAATTTAAATCTTGTATGTAAACATATGACCATTTTGGGGGGGGCCATGCTTAAATCCTCAACATCTGACTTTGTTTTCATTAACAGTATTAGACACTTTGAAATCATGAACTTTGAGTCTTCACTTTGTGTTTTGCAAATGAGACTCTCATAGCAGTTTCTGCTAATTCCACCTGAATCATGAAAATAATGATATAAATACAGCACTAATGAAAACTTGTGTTGATATTGAAAAAAATCCTAAGATTCGAAGGGGGATTGATGGAAAGAATGCCGCTATGGGAGCTCTGTGGAGGACGGATTGGAGGAAGAAAGCAGGACCTCGATTGCAATAGTCTAGTCAAGTGATGAACAGCACAAAAGCAAAGGCAGCACCAGTGGAGTCATGGGGTAGAAGCCACAATACTTGGTAACTAATGGATTGTGGGGGAAGAGGTAAAGACAAGTCTAAGACATTTTCTAGGTTTGTGGACTGAGCAGATGGGGATACCATTTATTAAAATAGGGAATATAGGGCTTCCCTGGTGGCACAGTGGTTGAGAATCCGCCTGCCAATGCAGGGGACACGGGTTCGATCCCTGGTCCGGGAAGATCCCACATGCTGCGGAGCAACTAAGCCCGTTCACCACAACTACGGAGCCTGCACTCTAGAGCCCGTGAGCCACAACTACTGAGCCCGCGTGCCACAACTACTGAAGCCTGCGGGCCTAGAGCCCACGCTCCGCAACAAGAGAAGCCACTGCAATGAGAAGCCGACACACTGCAACGAAGAGTAGCCCTCGCTCGCCACAACTAGAGAAAGCCCGCGTACAGCAATGAAGACCCAACTCAACCAAAAATAAATAAATAAAATAAATAAATTTTTTTTAAAAATAGGGAATATAGGAGGAGGACCACTTTAAGGAAGAAAGATAGATTCGGTTTTGGATGTATTGAGTTAAGGTATCAGTGGAGCACCTAGGTGGAGATGTGTGGTGGGTAGTCAGAAATTGATGTTAAGAATTTAGGAGAGAAGTCAGGACTGAAGATATGTGTTTGACAGTCATCTCCTAGGCGGTAATTGACATCCTCAGAGTAGATGAGTTACCCAGGGAAAGAGGTAAGAAGAGAAAGTGGATAAGGACAGCCAGATCCTGGTAAACACCCTATTTAAGGGTTGAACAGAAGAAGATGAATTGTTAAAGGAGTCTGTATTAGTGTCCTCTTGCTGCTGTGACAAATCACCATGGTGCCTTAAAACAACACGAATGTATTATCTTAACAGTTCTTGAGGGCACAAATCCAAAATCGTTTCCACTGCGCTAAAATCAAGATGTTGGCAGGGCTGTATTTTTTTCTAGAGGCTCCAAGGGAGAATCCCTTGCCTTGTCTTTTCCAGTTACTAGAGGCTGCCTGCATTCCTTGGCTCATATCCCCCCCTTCCAACCAGCAATGTTATCCTTCCAAGCTCTGCTTCCGTTGTCAAATCTCCTTCCATGACTCTTCTCTCTTGTAGCCTTCTTTCACTTATTAGGAGCCCTGTGATTACATAGGGCCCAGCCAGATAATCCAGGATAATCTCCTCATCTTAAAATCCTTAATTTAATCACATCTGCAAAGTCTCTTTTGCCGTTTAAGGCAACATATGCACAGATTCTGGAGATTAGGTTGTGCACATCTCTGAAAGGCCGTTGTTTTGCTTACCACAGAGACTAAGAAAAAACAGAGCAGGTCCTCTGTAACTTTAGTGGTATTTTAGAGGCTGAGTGAGGAGTTTCATGTCTTAAAATGAGATACTGTTGGTTTTGGCAGGAATCATTGGCAATCTTTGCCAAAAGAGTTTCAGCAGGGTGGTATGGAGAAAGGCAAATTATAGTGGGTTGAACCATTGATGGAATGTGAGGAAGTGAAGACTTTTTTTTTTTCTTCTTTTCTTTTCTTTTTTTTTTTGCTGCACCACTCACGCGGAATGTGGGATTTTAGTTCCCCAGCCAGGAATTGAATCCGTGCCCCCTGCAGTGGAAGCGTGGAGTCTTAATCACTGGACCTCCAGGGAATTCCCTAACTAGTCCCATATTGATAGACATTTGGGTAGCATTCAGTTTTTTATTACACACCATACTGCAGTCTATCTCTGCACACAGATGGGAGAATTTCTCTAGAAGAGATTTCTAGAAGTGGAATTGCTGGCTCAAAGAGTATAAACATTTTACTAGTTATTTTAGTTTTAAGAAATTACACAAGTAATGCATCAGTACATTTTCACTGAAAGGTTTTAAAAAGTAAAATGTGTGAGTCTTCACATACAGGTTTCCTCTTCCCTACCCCCTCACCAAATTCCACATTCCTCCCCAGAGATAACTACTGTTTCCTATTTGCACTCATTTTTCTGTTTCACACACACACATAACTTTTAAACAAACATAAATGGGATCATACTACACACATTGTCCTGGGACTTCTTTTTTCATTGAATATGTCTTGGAGAACTTTCCATGATACTACATAGAGATTTCATTCTGATTTCAGTAGCTGCACATTATTTCATAGCATGGATTTGGCATAATTTATAAAACCTTCCCCTCCTGGTGGACATTTAGATTGTTTCCAGTTTTTTGCTGTTTTACAGAGTACCTCAGCAAAAATCCTTATACATCCATCTCTCTGGATTTTTGTTTCTGTAGGAGAAATTCCTAAAAGTGGAATTGCTGTGTCAGAGAATATGTTTTGATAAAATTTGATAACATTTTGATAAAAGTTGCCAAATTGTCTTCCAAAAATGAAATACCAATTTATGCTCCAACTAACAGCAAATGAGAGTGCCAGTTTATTCATAATCCCATTAGCGTTTGGTTTTCTCAATCTCTTCATAGTTTGTCAATCTGATAGGCACAAAAAGTTAACTAATTTACAATTTTAATTTACAGTTCTTTTAACTATTAGTAATATTGAGCATCTTTAATATGAATATTGGCATTTGTATTTCTTCTGTGATTGGCTTGAGTTATTTGCCCATTTTTCTACTGACTTTTTAAAAAATATTTATTTATTTATTTGGCTGCCTCCGGTCTTCGTTGCAGCACTTGGGATCTTTCCTTTTGGGGCTCGTTGAAGCTCACAGGCTTCTCTCTAGTTGTGGCGTGCGGGTTTTCTCTCTCTTGCTGTGGTGCATGGGTTCCAGAGCGCGTGGGCTCTGTAGTTGAGGCTCACAAGCTCAGTAGTTGTGCGTGGGCTTAGTTGCCCCGTGGCATGTGGGATCTTAGTTCCCAGACCAGAGATTGAACCCGTGTCCCCTGCATTGGAAGGCGGATTCTTTACCACTGGACCACCAGGGAAGTTCTTGACTTTTTTTTTTAATGTTATTATTATTTTTTAATTAAATTTATTTATTTTTGGCTGCGTTGGGTCTTTGTTGCTGCACGCAGGCTTTCTCTAGTTGTGGCAAGCAGGGGCCACTCTTCATTGTGGTGCACGGGCTTCTCATTGCGGTGGCTTCTCTTGTTGCAGAGCACAGGGTCTAGGCGCATGGGCTTCAGTAGTTGTGGCGCGTGGGCTCAGCAGTTGTGGCTCGTGGGCTAAGAGCACAGGCTCAATAGTTGTGGTGCCCAGGCTTAGTTGCTCCACAGCATGTGGGATCTTCCTGGGCCAGGGCTTGAACCTGTGTCCCCTGCATTGGCAGGCGAATTCTTAACCACTGCGCCACCAGGGAAGTCCCCCTGACTTTAAATATAGTGATTTGTAAGCACTTTTTGAATGTTGGAGAAGTTAGTCTGTTATGTGTGCTGCAGATATTTTTTCCCAGTTTGTCTTTTGTCTTTTTTTTAGGTGTGTGTTTATTTAACTGTACAGAAGTTGTTTGTTTGCTTGGTTAGGTCTTTTTATTTATTTTTTTGTCAGATCTATTTCTGTTTATTTTGTGGCAATTTTGAAAATTCCAGATATATTTGCTTTACTTCTGTTTGATTTCAGAAGTTTTTAATTTTCATATAATTGTATTTATCAGTCTTCTTCTTGTTTGGCTCTGAGTTTTGTACTATGCTTTAGAAAGGCCTTTTCCGCTCAAAGATTATAAAACATTCACTCATGTTTTCTGCTAGTACAAATTCTGCTTACATTTAAATTCTTTGACCCATCTTGAATTTATTTTAGTGTAAGGGGTGACTTCTACATCCAGTACCATTTACTGAATAATCTATCTTTCCCCATTTATTTAAAATGTCACGATATACTAAACTCCCATATATACTTGAGTCTATGTCTGGGCACTCTGTTCTTTACTATTGAACTTTTTATTCCAGTCACTGTGCCAGTTATTACCCTGTTTTGATACCCTTGCTTTATACTGTGTTCTATCTGGTAGAATGGGGAGAGGAAGCATCAGAGAAAGAGAGAGATTATTCCCATTCATCACTTATCTTTTTCAGCACTTTTCATTTTCCTGGCTATTTTCTTTACTCTTCCAAATGAACTTTGGCGTTATTGTTAGATGCTCACACACATTGGGAACTTTCACCCTCCATGAGAGTGACAGTGTGGAGAAAAGGGTCAGTAAGAGTCTGACCTTCAGATTGGTCCATGGGAGCCATGACTGAACACCCCTGCCCTTTCACTGCTTAGGGCTCGGAGGATCTGCAGAACCAGGGCAGAGGATCCCTGGGAATCTGTGGATCTGGGAGCTGAGAGGAGGTCCGTCTGGGACCCGGGGTTCAGTGCTAACCTGTCTTCATACCATCCTTAGGGTATGAGGGACAGAATCTGGGGAAGATCCTCAAGGATTTAGAGACGAGTAAGGTGGTACACATGGATCGATGGTCTGTGGAGGTGATACCCCAACAAACTGAAGAAAAGAGTGACCCAGTCCCCTTTCAAATCATCAATAACTACTTCTCCATTGGTGTGGTCAGTGGAGTGGGGCATGGGGGGGAGGGGAGGAAGTGGGGGTTAAGCAGGAAGAGGCAGAAAAGGAAGGTAGAGGGTAAAGGAGCTGTGACACAGGGAAATCAGGAGTGGGCACAGTGGTGTGAGTTGCAAGAAAAGAATGTGGGATGAAAAAAAAAAAAAAGAATGTGGGACGTATCACTCCCAAACTGGAGAGTTAAAGAGAGAGAGGGTTCTGTGCTGAGGAAGGAGGCGGCCTCTGATCTCATATGCCCTGGACTCCCCAGGATGCCTCTATTGCTCACCGATTTCACATCATGCGGGAGAAATATCCTGAGAAGTTCAACAGCAGGTGAGGAAAATGGGACGGGTGTGGGCATACACAGTGGCAGGGACCACATGGTGGCCAAGTTTGACTCAGTGCTTAGACGGGCAGTGACACGTCTAGGAAGCCCCTCAACCAAGCTTCCCTGTTCCCCATGGGACTGCAGTTGGGAGGTTGATGCCCTTCCCTGTCACTTAGCCCACCTCTGCCAGCACTGTGTAATTTGTCCCCTCCCTCCTGGGCCTGGTGTTGGGACCGACACAGAATGAAGAACAAGCTATGGTACTTCGAATTTGCCACTTCTGAATCCATCTTCTCAACGTGCAAAAAGCTGGAGGAATCTTTGACAGTTGAGGTGGGCGTGATGAGAGCCAACCCCACATCCTTTTTAGCCCCTTATATCTTAATTTCTCCCTCCACAGGAGCCCTCAGGAACTTCTCATATTCTTGAACCTATACCTTGACCTCCCTGCTCTCTAATCCTGATCTCCCAAGTTCTTAAGATACACCAGTCCCTAGTTCCCTCCACCTCTTGCAGACCTCCAAATCCTAGTCTTCCCAGTGTGTTATCTGGTGGAGGGAGCGGTCATGTCCATCGTGATGCCGTGAGGCAAGGATCTGTGCTCTCCTCCCCTCAGATCTGTGGGAAACCACTGGATCTGAGCAACCTGTCCCTAGAAGGCATCGCAGTGCTGAACATCCCGAGCACGCATGGCGGCTCCAATCTCTGGGGTGACACCAAGAGACCGCACAGCGATATCCATGGGATCAACCAGGCCTTAGGTGCTACAGCCAAAGTGATCACCGACCCTGATATCCTGAAAACCTGTGTACCAGGTAAGAGGAGCAGCCTTGGGAGCTTAGTGGGGGGGGACTAAGGAGAAGGTGTGACTCTCTTTGGAGGAACCCTGCTTCTACAAAACCTGTCTCCCTACTTCCCATCCCCCCAGACCTAAGTGACAAGCGGCTGGAAGTAGTAGGGCTGGAGGGTGCAATTGAGATGGGCCAGATCTATACCAAGCTCAAGAATGCTGGACATCGGCTAGCCAAGTGCTCTGAGATCACCTTCCAGTAAGGAAAACTCAAGCTGGGGGCTCTGAGGGAAGGAGTGGGACCAGGAAAGCAGAAGGGTATGGGAATGGTGGGGAGGGACTGTACCAGATCTTCCTCAGTAACAAAGGGTCTCAAGGCCAACCTAAGAACAGAGTTTTGGTACTCGGTTGATAAAGAAATTGCCACCAATCTGCCTTGACCTCACACAGCACCACAAAAACCCTCCCCATGCAAATTGATGGAGAACCCTGGATGCAGACACCCTGTACAGTGAGTATTGCCTATGCCTGGCAAAAACTGAACCCCCAGGCTCCGTGGATCCTAAATTTCCATTCCACAGCTTCTTTACTTCCTGCTGGGGCCTGAAGTTCCCCTGTGCACCCTTCCTCCCAAATCCTGATTTCTCAGCCCCTGGCCTTCCTACCATGGCCTCTCTAGGACCCTGGCAACCCACCCTGAACCCTACAGATTTTCCCCCAAATCTCTGCTGCTCCAGCCCCAAGGCACTAGGTCTTATCTCTGAATGCGCCTCCTTCCCTTCCAGATCAAGATTACCCACAGGAACCAGATGCCCATGCTCATGGGCCCACCCCCCCGCTCCTCCAATTTCTTTGGCTTCTTATGCTGAGGGGGGACATCTCGGCCTCCAAGCCAGCCTTGAACCCACCTCCTTGTCCCTGGACTCTACTCCCTAGGCTCTGTACATTGCTGCCCAACCCTCCTGCCAGCTCAGGGGAGTGTTCCTTCACCCTCACAGTATTTATTATCCTGCACCACGTCCACTATTCCCCGTGCACATGTGCACACACATACACACACACGTCACAAACAATACATTGAAAGTGCCTCATCTGAATAAAATGACTTTTTTTCCCATTGGGATATCTGTTAAGTAAGTGGTACACCTCCTTCCTTTATACCTCCACTCCTTTAATGACATAGATTCTCTCAGAAGTAAGGAAATAACAGCACCAGGTTCTGAGTCTTTATTTCAGGCAATGGTAGTCTCCAAGGGAAGACTGGAGAAAAGATAGGCATTGCTCTCCACGCTGCACGTGAGAGTACTCAGACCTGCTGCCCACTGAGGAGGGGGCTGCTCTCACCAATGGGGCAAGAGCGGAAGACCCAGGGCAGACGTAGCCACTGGGTTCTGCCGGGTGGCAGCTGGGGAAGGGGGAGAGCTGAGCCCTGCTTCGTACGTCTTCTCCTGATATTGGGAGAAAAGCGGGGATACTGGTTAGCGGTAGTCAATGGCAGCCTGTTTGTGCTCCTCCAACGAAGAGGATAAATCATATCCCAGGTTTCCTTGGCCTTGATCCTGGCTCCTTCCCCTTCTTCTCACCAACAGGGTTCATCCTCTCTTATTTCTGTGGTAACCTCTGTCCATTCCCCTCTCACCCTACCAGCTTCCCTGCTTTGAGGCCCTCGGCACCCCAGGCCTAGGGATTTGCCCTTCATGCAGGTGGAGAACTCACTTCACCCAGCCTCCTCCACTCTTGATATTATTCATTAGAAAAATCATCAAGATCATCATTTATTGCACTCTTGCTTCAGAACCAGGTGCTTTACCCACATTGTCTAGAATCCTGACAACAGTCTCACAGGGCAGGTATCAGTTTTCCTACCTTTCAGTGGCTCAGAAAGGTTAAGCTACTTCCCCAATATCCCACCAGGTCCGCAGCCCAGGCCTGTTTAACTTCCAAATCTGGGCTCTTTCCTGGACACTATGCTTTCTCGAAGGGGGTGGTGGTTCCTTCTTGCCTTGAGGAAGAATGAGCGGTGGTGCTAAGGGATAAGGGTGTGTGAGCGGCATGGTGGGGCTCTCACCTATATATCAGAGATGCGAGCAGCAAAGCCATCAATACCAGCAAGATGCCCAGGAACAGGGGAGCCTGCCCGAAGCCTGTTTCTTGACCTACAGGCAGAATCCCAGACATAGCTAGAGTCAGCAACTGCTTCCTGTCAGATATCCTCTACCACCCCCCTTCTTCATCCTACCTCTTGTCCAAGTACCTACCAGGCATGACAAGCTGGGTGCTGACCATTGCCAGGCTGTTGGCATCAGCCAAAGACACATTGAGGCAGTAGGTCCCCGAGCCGCCCTTCAGTACCTGGTGCAGAACCAGCTGGCAGGCTGGGCTGGGTGGCACAGGCTGACACAGCCGCTGGACAGGGGGCTGGCACCCTGGCGATGAGATGTCCATGCAGGCCTCCTTGGGTAGCCTGGGAGAGATGTCAGCTTACGTCAGGGAGTCTGGGAAGGAACACTAGACACCAGAGAGCAGGGCAGCAGTCAACCCAAGAGTTCTCGGGGCAACCAGTGGGACACTCACCCGCCTTGGCAAGACACAGTCAGCTCAAATGCATCTCCTTCACTGGATGGCACAGCCTGCAGGATCTCAGCACTCTCAATACCCTCTGCAAAGTTGCAAGATTTTAAGTCTGGGACTCCTCTACCAGTCCTCCCCAAAGGCCCACGGACAGGAAGGTCCTCGGGCTACCTCCCCGATCCCATCCTCATGCCTTCAAATGAAAACCCTGGGATTTGGGTATTCTTGTTCAGGTGAGTAACTCCTTCCAGGGTGTGCTTCCACTGGGCAGCCCTAAGCAGCACACGCCTTCCCTCCACCAGCTCCCAAAGTAGGCAAGACTCACGGACGATGTCCAGGGTGAGGGAAAAGGAGCCATATCGATACAGAACACAATCCAGGGGGACTTGTCGCTTCACCAGGATTAAGGTGGCTGTGTCATCCAGCAGGGGGCTCTGGGAGCCTGGCAGGAGAGGATGGAAGGGGCAAAGTCATGAGACAAATGACTCACCTGGAAACAGAGGCCAAGCAGGCATTTTTCCAGGTAGAGCCAGAGCTACTGGATCCAGGCTTGGAATCAGGCAAGAGCTAGGAAATCTCATTTTATAGATAAGGAAACTGAGGCCCAGAAGGAGAAATGACTGCCCCAGAGTCACAGTTAGGGGTAGAGTTGGAGTTTTAAAAATCCCAAATGTTTATCACACCCCACACTGTGCCAGGTCCTGGGTTAGACACTTGATGTATGTTAACTCATTATAGTGTCACTATCTTATTCCTCCCTTTTCAGTGTTTCTACCACAATTCCCGGTAAACCTACTTTGGGATGGGAATCCAGAGGTGGGAAATGGTGTCAGAAACTGGGAAAGATTTCTATGCATTTACACTTAATCAGAAAATGAGATATAAGTATTATGTAAATGATCACAGACTGCTCCCTGACCTTCACTTTAGGGAACAGCTCTTTTCAGAGACAGAGGAGCAACAAGCTCTCTCCCCATGGCCTAGGAGAAGACCCTGGTTTCCTGAACTCTGGATCTCTTCCATGCCATTAAGAGGGACTTGGGGGGCTTTAAAACCAGTGAAGACTCTGAAGGGACTCCACTGGTAAGCTAAGGATTGGGTAACATCTGGATCCAGAGTAAGTCTTTCAGGTCTTTAGAGCTGTGACAAATGCCCCCACCTCAGTGAACCTCATTCATACTGGTCCTCTTACCTGTAATACCTTCTGTAGACAAGAATGGGCTGGCATCTGGACTGTCAGGCTCAGGGGTGGGTACCTCTCCAGCTATGGTCTCCACCAGCTCTGTAGTTGTTACCTGTGCAACTGTGGTTCCAGAGGGTTCTGCAGTTGACACTTCAGGTGTCGTACCTATGGCCTCTGCAGTTGGCATCTCTGCAGGTGTGGTACTTATGACTTCTGAGGTTAGTACCTGCTCAGGTGTGGTACCTGTGCCCTCTGCAGTTGGCACTTGCACAGCTGTGGTTCCAGAGGGCTCTGCAGTTGGCACCTGAGCAGGTGTAGTGCCCACGACTTCTGCAGTAGGCACTTGGCCAGCTGTGGTGCCAGGGGCCTCGGCAGTTGGCACTTGCACAGCTGTGGTTCCAGAGGGCTCTGCAGTTGGCACCTGAGCAGGTGTAGTGCCCACGACTTCTGCAGTAGGCTCTTGGCCAGCTGTGGTACCTCTGCCCTCTGCAGTTGGCACTTGCACAGCTGTGGTTCCAGAGGGCTCTGCAGTTGGCACCTGAGCAGGTGTAGTACCCACGACTTCTGCAGTAGGCACTTGGCCAGCTGTGGTACCTCTGCCCTCTGCAGTTGGCACTTGCACAGCTGTGGTTCCAGAGGGCTCTGCAGTTGGCACCTGAGCAGGTGTAGTACCCACGACTTCTGCAGTAGGCACTTGGCCAGCTGTGGTACCTGTGCCCTCTGCAGTTGGCACTTGCACAGCTGTGGTTCCAGAGGGCTCTGCAGTTGGCACCTGAGCAGGTGTAGTGCCTACGACTTCTGCAGTAGGCACTTGGCCAGCTGTGGTGCCAGGGGCCTCGGCAGTTGGCATATGCCCAGCTGTGGTGCCTGGAACTGGGGAGGAGCCACAGGATGTGAGAGGAATGGCAGCTTGTAGCACCACCTGTGCAGTGACTGGGCCAGACTCTAGGTAAGTGTGAGTGACCACAAGTGCCCGAGAGATCAGGGTCCCAGTACTGTCTCCAAAGTCCCAGGTGTAGGAGAGGTCAGCCCCAGCCAAATAGCCACTGGGGTCGTGGAGCTGGAGGGCAAAGGTCAGAGGTTGCTTTCTCAGGAAGTGCTTGTTCGCTCCATCCAAGGCCTGCAGCCGAGACACGCTCACAGAGAAGGGCACCTGGTCTGAGATTGGAGCCAGAAAAGGTGAGAACCAAGTCTGGGCCACAGCTTCTTCTTTCACAGCCACATCCTCTAACCCCAAGCTGCCTGGCCCTTCACTGGCTCCAAGCCCCACATTCCTCTGCCCATGTCTTCCTGGCTCTGCCCCTATAAGGTGCCCCTGCACACCATTTCCTCTTTCCCCTTTCCTGCCCAGCCAAGCTTCCCCACCTCCTCCTGCCCTGAGACTGGCCTTGTCCCTTCCTAAGTCCTTACCAGTAATGGTGAAGGCTGAGCGGGAGTGAGCGAGGGATATGTAGCTCTGGGACCCCCGGCGGTGGTAGACAGTCACTTCCATGATGTGTGTGCCCAGCACTGCCTTGCCTGTCCCAATGCTCAGTCCAGACACTGGGCCCCCCAGAACTTGCCAGTATTGGCCTGAGGTTTTTGGAAAGAAGAGTAGAGAAGGGGGTTAGTGGTCAAAGGGGACTGGGGAAGGGTTAGAGACAGGGCACCAGAGAAGGAAGGTCAGGAGACGTATTGAGAGGGTGGTTATTTCAGAGGGTGTTTGGAAGCTTGTATATGGGGTCAGGAAAGGAGTCCTACTGAGGGGTTCCATGGGATGGGACTGTAATTGGAGAAGGGTTCCCAGAAAGAAGTATAATGGAATTGGCTAGGTGTTGTGGAAGAAGGAGTCATGGGGGAGGTGAAGATTAGGGAAACTCACAGAGTTTAGGGGTGGGACCAAAAGAAAAGGGATCAGGTAGGAAGAGATGAATCCAAGTGTGGGTGACAGGCCAGAGAAGGGAGTCTCTCACCCCAGGTCTTCCAGACATAAACAAAGCTTCTTCTCTGAGGTGAAGGGCCAGATGGGCAGGCCCTCCCATCGGGGAAGATGCAGGTATCATCAGGTTCTTGGGGATACACTGGCTCTCCTCCCCACACCTGGCTCCCTGAAAGGAAGATACAAAGTCACCCTCAAACCCTGGCATTCCTTATTATACACCAAAACCTTTAACATGGCTCCCAGAGCAGGGCTCTGGGAATACTCCCTAGCTACAAAATATATTCTCCTTGATATAACCCACTGTGGGTGGTAGTGGGGAGAATGGAAACTGTAATTAAAGATTCCTATGTAGGGACTTCCCTGGTGGTCCAGTGGTTAAAAGACTCCACTCTTCCAATGCAGGAGGCATGGGTTCAATCCCTGGGCAGGGAACTAAGATCCCCCATGTTGAGCAGCCAAAAAAAAAAAAAAGATACCTATGTAAGTATATACATAGAGATTGGAGAGAAAGAGATTGGAAATGTATCAAAATGTTTAGAAAGATTTGCTCTGGCTAGTGGGATAAAAGTAAAAATAACAGCACCGGCTAACATTTACTGAGATTTTACTGTAGGCTAGGGCAGGCATTATGCTAAATTCTTTATATATTATCACATTTTAATCCTTACAACAACCTTTTAAAGTAGTATCATCCCTATTCTACAGATTAAGGGGATGGAAGCACAAAACAATTGAGTGACTTGCCCAGGGTCACATACTGGTAACAGGTTTAAATCCAAGTCTGTCCAACTTCTATATCCACTGGGTCTTCTGTCCCCCATTTTGGGGACTACAATTTTTTTTTTCTTTGTGCTGTATCTGTGCTTTCTAATCTAATTACATATATAATTTGTTTAAAAAAAGAAGAAGGAGGAGAAGGGGCATGAGCTGAGCCCTGAGAATGAGGCCTGGAGTGGAGTGGTACCCACCGTTAATGATGGTGTTGTTGGCCCAGATGACCTGCCCATCCGACAGCACCTTTTGGCTTTCAGGGAAGTGCAGGGCAATAGAGAAGGAGGCATTTGCCCCAAGCAGTGTAGGCCCATCATTGCTGACCTTCAGAGATACCTGGCCACCTGGAAAGGGCAGCTGCGTTAGCTGGGACTCCTTGGCTTCCCCTCCCCATATACCTTTTCCCTTCCTGTCTTCTCAAGCTACATTCAACCCAGTTCTTGCTCCTCTCCTCTCCCCACCCCATTCCCACCATACCCTCCCCAGAAATTGCCAAGTTCCCACCTCTCCAGCAGTCAGGCCCCTGGCTTTCTGTCCACTCTGGATATAGCTGCCTGTTCCATGCTTTAGTTCTGAGCTGCCTTGAGACACCAAGCCAGTCCCGGTCTCTGGGTCCTAAAAGGAAGGTATAATGAGGACCCTCAGGTCATTACTCCCTTCTCAGGGGACCACAGTGTCCCATGTCACGTCACTCATTCTCACATTCAAAGTGCATTTTAATTTACCCAATACCCACCATGTACCAGGCACTGTGCTAGGTGCAAAGAACTTAAGAAATGAAAAAGAAATGGTCCTAAAGAAATTCAGGTTAAAGTATATGAAATAGACATATACATAAATTACTATAATTCAAGGCACTGCTTAACATGAGCCATAATAAACATGCACGATATACAACAAAATGACAGAATAAACAGATTAATTCCACTCTGGCAGACTGGGAAGGACCCAATGAGGAGTTGGCATGTGGCATAAAGCATTCTAGGCAGAAGGCCCAGCATGAGCAGATGCATGGAGGCGTGGAAGCACATGGCATGATAGGGGACCACTAGCAGTATGGTTGATGTACACCGTGAGAGATGAGGCCAAGAAGATGGGGTGGGGGCTTTGAGTGCCAGGCGAAGGAGTTTGGCCTTTATCCTGTAGGCAAGTCCACCTCAGAAGATTTTGTTTGTTGTATTCAGATATAATTCACATGCCATAAAATTTACCCTTCAAAACTTTTTGAATATGATCAGATTTGTGTTTTAGAAGGATCACTTCAGCAAGCAGTGAGGAGGATGGACCGGAGGCAGGTAGAAATTGGGAGTGGGGACAAACAAAATTATTATAACTGACCAAGAGAGAGGTCTGGGGCTTCCCTGGTGGCACAGTGGTTAAGAGTCTGCCTGCCAATGCAGGGGACGCGGGTTCGAGCCCTGGTCTGGGAAGATCCCACATGCCGCGGAGCGGCTGGGCCCGTGAGCCACAATTACTGAGCCTGTGCGTCTGGAGCATGTGCTCCGCAACAAGAGAGGCCGCGATAGTGAGAGGCCCGCGCACTGCGATGAAGAGTGGCCCCCGCTTGCCGCAACTAGAGAAAGCCCTCGCACGGAAACGAAGACCCAACACAGCCATAAATAAATAAATAAATAAATAAATAAATAAATAAAAATTAAAAAGAAACTTGCTTTAAAAAAAAAAAAAAAAAAGAGTCTGCCTGCCCGTGCTGGGGACACGGGTTCGAACTGTCGTCCAGGAGGATCCCACATGCTGCGGAGCAACCAGGCCTGTGTGCCACAGCTGCCAAGACTGGGCTCTGGAGCCCGCGAGCCACAACTACTGAGCTTGCGTGCCACAATTGCTGAAGCCCACGCGCTCTAGAGCCTGTGCTCCACAGCAAGAGAAGCCACCGCAACAAGAAGCCCGCGCACCACAACAAAGAGTAGCCCCTGCTCGCCACAACTAGAGAAAGCCTGCACGCAGCAGTGAAGACCCAACACAGCCAAAAATAAATTAAAATAAAATAAATAAATTAAATTTAAAAAAAAAAAGAGAGGTCTGAAAGAAAGGGATATGATGGCTCTCCACATGCCTCACCCAGATCCAACAACTATCAACATTTTGCCACATTTGCTTTATCGATCCTTTGTTGTTGGTTTGTTTTTTGGTTAAAGCATTTAATTTTCTTTTTTAGAGTATTCATTTCTAATGCTGTACTTTTCTTTCTTTCTTTCTTTCCTTCCTTCCTTCCTTTATTTTTATTTATTTATTATTTTTTTTTCCTTCCTCTATTCTTTTGGCTGTGTCGGGTCTTAGTTGCAGCATGTGGGATCTTTTGTTGCAGCGTGCGGGCTTCTCTCTAGTTGTGGCGTGTGGGTTTTCTCTCTCTAGTTGTGGTGCGTGGGCTCCAGGATGCGGGGGCTCCAGAGCGCATGGGCTCTGTAGTTTGCGGCACGCAGACTCTCTCCTTGAGGCGCACGAGCTCAGTAGCTGTGGTGCGCAGGTTTAGTTGCCCCGCGCCATGTGGGATCTTAATTCCCCGACCAGGGATCTAACCCGTGACCCCTGCATTGGAAGGTGGATTCTTTACCGCTGGACCACCAGGGAAGTCCCTGGCTAAAGCATTCACAAGCAAATCCCAGACATAATGTTATTTAAAACCGTACAAATTCAGTATGTATCTGTAAAAAAGAAATATTTTCTTGAATAAATACAATGCTAATTCACACTAGACAAAATTATTGAAACCAGTCCATACAAAATTTCATGAATATCTAAAAATGTCTTCTTATGATTTTAAAAATCAGGATCCAAAAAGTAAGCACAGGGCTTCCCTGGTGGCGCAGTGGCCGAGAATCTGCCTGCCAATGCAGGGGACACGGGTTCGAGCCCTGGTCTGGGAAGATCCCACATGCCGCGGAGCGACTAGGCCCATGAGCCACAATTGCTGAGCCTGCGCGTCTGGAGCCTGTGCTCCGCAACAAGAGAGGTCGCGATAGTGAGAGGCCCGCGCACCGCGATGAAGAGTGGCCCCCACTTGCCGCAACTAGAGAAAGCCCTCGCACAGAAACGAAGACCCAACACAGCCATAAATAAATAAATAAATAAATTTTAAAAAGCCCTCTAATAAGTACTTAATGAAAATAAATTGACTGAAGGGTAGCAATGATGTCTTTAAAAAAAAAAAAAAAAGTAAGCACAATATTTTAAGAGCCTCAGGTGGACACATATGAACAGAATGTTTCCAGAGTACAATAAGGAACGTAGTAAAAGAAAAAGACTTGAAACTGCACCATGAATGAGGGAAGTCAGATCAAGGAGAACTTCCTAGAAGTCTGTGAGACCAGGGATCTAGAGAAAGGGGGGCACTGGAATATGATGCAGATATTTCAGCACAGCAGAGACTATCCTCACTCCATTTCTAATATGTACCAGAAACCTGGCTGATTCTGCTGGGGGAGGATCTGGAATCATCCCACTGAGCATCCCACCATGAGAGCAAGAGAATTATAAGATGCCCCATTCTTTCTCCACTCCCAACCCTCCCTCCTCAGAGCAGCACGGGACATTCCAGACCCTCTCACCACCCCCCACCCCCACCCCTTGCTCCTGTCACGAGGCCCCAATCCCCCAGAGCTCTTTCATGTGATGCTCAGCTGAGACCCCTCTGCCTGTCTCTCCCAGCCCCAGAACAAAAGCCTGGGCTGTGTTTGCCTATGCCCATCCCAAAGAGGGGATGTGGTGTCTCTTTACCCTCTAACCAACACCACATTCTTTTGCTCCTCACTTTAAGTACCCTATCCCAAGTGCCTGAGACATTGCCTAAAAGAGTCTCCCACTCATTTTACTCCCTTGGAGCCCCTGCTCCAGTTCACTGCCCAGGGGGTCTCAGAATTAGGGCCACAAAGACCCACTATTCTCTTGCCCTTCCAAGCAAATGGAGTTATTTTCAGGCTGAGTCCCAAATCTTCATGTGGGGAGGGAGCTCAGTTGCCCATGTCCTCACTAAATCAAATGGGTGGGAGATGCCCGAAGCATGGCTGGTTATCTCCCATTAGGGAGGGGAAAACCAGAGCAGGTGTGCAACCCCAGATTCACACTTGCTCATGTCCACACACCCCACACTCACCTTCTGTGGCCCCCACAGCCAGAAGAGCACCCATCACAGCCACATGGAGAAGGCATTTTCTCAGCACCAGATCCATCCTGTTCTTCTTTCCAGCAACCAAAGGCGCTGGGGCGTAGGACAAGCCCCTATATAAGAAACGGATGCTCATTTGCATAGCCCTTCCCTCTCTCCCTGCAGGGGAGGCCTGGGAGGAGCAGGAGGACCTGAGAAAGGCAGAACTGAGGAGGGATCCTGGTCCCTGGACATCCCGCTACTCAGTGACAGTTTCTGGTTTCACAGGGTCACGCTCATCTTAAAGCACTCCATCCCCCCGTGGAAAGAACTGACTGAAGGGCAGCTACAAAACAAAACACGTACCGGACACACACGATTCATCATGGGAGAGTGGATCAATTTATTGTGAGTCAAACCAGGAACCTCTCAAAAAGACTGTAGAAGCAGTGACCCTGGATCCAAAATCAAAGAGAGACAGTATCGGAGTAGGCGGAGAGACGGAGGCAACGACTCCTCCGAGGCCCGGGAGACCCTTAAAATGAGATTCCCAGCTTCATGCTTTCAGAGGAGGCTCCCTGGACCAGGTGGCATTCAATCTTAGGTCAATACACATTTTCCTAGGGGTGGTGAAAACGGCGAATTAGAGATCAGGAAATCCCTATAGACTCAGGACACAGGTAGGAAACTCAATCCCAAATCAGATACTTGGAAAAAGGTGTTCAGCCTCCCCACCTACGTTGAAACTTGTCTTAATGCCCCTCGGAACCAAACTTGCGCGGGGCGGGGTCGTTTGCAGAGAAGGACGCAGGGCTGGCCCCTCCCGCTCTGACGTTGACCAATAGGAAGATCTGGGGGCGGAGCCATGGAAACGCGGGAAGGAGGGGCGGGGCTTCTGGTGGCGGTAGGGAACTGGGGGTAGGCGGTAACATTGTTTCAAGTTGGACAAATTGACAAGAGCGAGAGTTACACTGCGTTCCATCCCGACCTGGGGCCAAGGTACTGGGCCCTGTTTCCCCTCCTCGGCCCCCGAGAGCTGGGTGCCGCTTTCTGCAGGTTCCCAGGCCCCCGCTCCAGGGCCGGGCTGACCCGACTCGCTAGCGCTTCATGGAGAACTTCCAAAAAGTGGAAAAGATCGGAGAGGGAACGTACGGAGTTGTGTACAAAGCCAAAAACAAGGTGACGGGAGAAGTGGTGGCGCTTAAAAAAATCCGCCTGGACACGTGAGTGGCCTCTGTACCCGGGACTCCTAACTCGGGAGCTCCTTGAGTGCCCCCTACCCCCACCCCAACCGGCGGTGGCCATCCAGGGACCGGAAGGTAGCAGGGAGGGACTTCTTTTGAAGTGGAGAGGTGGGTTGAAGGACGAGTAGAGTGTTTCCCGGGGGAGACTATAGGGTAGTGTAGAATCCATGGGAAATTTCCTCCCTAAAGGCGGGTGATGCCCCCAAAGGTACAGTCAGAAAGACTCAGGAAGAGGAAGGAGGCCTCTGAGATGGGGGTTCCAGGACTCCCTGTGGAGCTGGGTTTTGCAGTAAGCTGTAAAGAGCACCTTTTTGAATGACGAGCCCTCCTCACTGCCCCAACCCCACCCTCATCTTAGAATTCTCTCCCCCTTTCAAAAGAATGGCAGTTGAACCTCACTGGCCCCTCTAGAGAGGCTGGGTGCTGCTACTCCCCCCCCTTTTTTTTTTTTTTTACCTGTTACCTTCTTCACCTTCACCAGGAGGCTTTGCTAACCTAACCCTGGGCAAAGAAGAAATAATGACCTTAATGTGTCCAAAAGCCAGTCCTGTCCATCCATGAATTAACCCCTGAAGCACCCCTTCTCTTCTCTCACTTTCCTAGGGGATGCTGGGGTGGTGTCTCTGTGGGGAGGGAGGGGGCAGGGTAGAATCACTGGGCTGGGGGAAAAGGAATATTTGTAACCACATTCCCATCTCTGCTTTCCCAACTTCTCCAAGTGAGACAGAGGGTGTACCCAGTACTGCCATACGAGAGATCTCTCTGCTTAAGGAGCTTAACCACCCTAATATTGTCAAGTAAGTATGTATCTGGGAGGTGCTCTGACAGTAAAGGAGGATGCCTTCTGTTTGTGTTGTCTGGGCATTTCTCTCCCTCACCTCTATCCCTGGACCTCCCTTCCCTAGGCTGCTGGATGTCATTCATACAGAAAACAAACTCTACCTGGTTTTTGAGTTTCTGCACCAGGATCTCAAGAAATTCATGGATGCCTCTGCTCTCACTGGCATTCCTCTTCCCCTCATAAAGGTAGTCCTTCTCATCATCTCCTCCCAACATGGGCATGTCTTGGGGGGACTGAAGGCAGGCAATCCAGACTGAGTGTTGATTTGTGATCTTAGCTTCCTTCCCAGCCCTCACCCCCCTACACACACACACACACACACACACACACACACGATCACACATACCTTTTTTGTGGCTCCTTCACTGCTCATTATGCTTATTAACCCTAAGGCTGGGCAGGAGAATCAAAGAAGTTGAAACCTTAGTGAGTCAGCTTAGCAGCTCAGGTGGAAGGTGAGATGAAACTCAGATAATTGGGACTGGAGGGCACTTGGTAGACCCCTCCAAAAAGCCTTTCCACCTGCTTGGTGGGAGAAATAGCCAGTGAGTCTCTATTGTCTGTTTTTCTGGGTTCTTTACTCCCAGAGCTACTTTCAATCTATCAGCAAACATTTATCCAACACACATTTATTGCACACCTTCAATGTGCTGAACACAGGATACGGAAAAGAAATGCAAAACTGAGTAAGAAAAAAAAAAAAAAAAAAAAACAAAAAAAAAAAAAAAAAAAAAAAAAAAAAAACTGAGTAAGACCTGATCCTTATCCTCACTGGGCTGACAGTCCAATCGGGGAGATGGCTTGTAAACATGTAATTATTATCTAACTAGTGAAGGCTTTAGTAGAACTTTGGAGGCACAGAGGAGACCCTAATCTTCTCACGGTGATGAAAAACACAGTCTTTTCTCTCCCCTTGTCAGAGCTATCTGTTCCAGCTGCTCCAAGGCCTAGCTTTCTGCCATTCTCATCGGGTCCTACACCGAGACCTCAAACCTCAGAATCTGCTTATCAACGCAGAGGGGGCCATCAAGCTAGCAGACTTTGGACTAGCCAGAGCCTTTGGAGTCCCTGTTCGTACTTACACCCACGAGGTGA
The DNA here is from genome assembly GCF_965194805.1 of Balaenoptera borealis. NCBI lineage: Eukaryota > Metazoa > Chordata > Mammalia > Artiodactyla > Balaenopteridae > Balaenoptera > Balaenoptera borealis. Next base: position 46,828,810 of record NC_138870.1, read on the forward strand.
GTCCCTCTCTGCATGTCTTCTCTGAACTTCCTGGGAGGTGTTATCAGGGACATTCACAAAGTTTTTAATAACTATCTGGCCAGCAGTTTCTCTCTCACTAGATGGAAAGTATCTCTGACACCCTAAGAGGTCTTAGAGTATACACAGAGTTCATATTTTGATAGATAACAAGCCAGGAGAGCTGGATGGCACGCCATTAAAATTATGACCGATTGCCTCAAGTTTTCCAAGAAGGTTGCAAATTGGGGGTTCAGAAAATATGGTCCCCAGAACCATGGACTAGGCTAACTCTGGGCTAAGAAGTTGTACCCAGTTATTTTACTTAGCGGAAATCAGAGGGAAGGGAAGGATGGAGGGAAAGAAGCTGCTTGTTAAGAAGCTGAGTTAGCAGAGTAGTCCTGAGGAAGTGAGATGTGGGAATCTCCATGCCCCATACACCACCCCTCCCCTTCCTACGCTTGTCCTCAGGTGGTGACTCTGTGGTACCGAGCACCTGAAATCCTTCTGGGCTGCAAATACTACTCCACAGCTGTGGACATCTGGAGCCTGGGCTGCATCTTTGCTGAGATGGTACGGAGGCATGCCCGAGTTCTACCCAGCCCACCCCTCCCCACATTCAAGAACAACAGAACTGTTTCTTGGCCTAGACCCATGGCCCTTCTCTTATCACAGGGTCCTTCCTCTAGAGTAGCACAAAGTGGGTGGTGGGGAAAGGATCGGACTGTCATCCCTGATGTCAACCACAATGTTAGGATATCCTCAAACAGCTTTAACATGCAGTATACATATCTTATCTCTGAATTGAGCTAAATCATTGCTGCAACTGTTTTAGCTTTAGCCTGCATGTATTTGGGAAATTGAGTTCCATTTAGTGTCCCCTTCATTTGGCCTGTAGACCTTATTGTAGGGCACCAGGAATGTGGTGAGGCCAACTTTGTTCACCTTACCCACACCTTTTATTTAAACTGCAGACTTAGATCACATCCCCCCTCAACCTCTGGCTTTTCAGATTGAAGGATCCCTGAGGCCCAGCCTTATAAGGGAGCTCTCATCCCCTTTAATACAACAGTGGAGTGAGCTAAGTTTTCAAATCAAATCAGCAGTATGTTTTATGGTCCCTTATCTGGGTTGTAACTGGGGGCATGGAGACCATTAGCCCATATATATAATGTGCATTTATCCCCCAGTGCGTTACTTTACAATTGCCCATATTCGTCTCTCAATTCATCAAAAAATATTTGTTAAGCACCTAGTGTGTACCCAGCACCATGCTAGGTGCTGTGGGGAACACAGAAGAAATGGAAGACACAGTCTCTGCCCGCTGTGCTCCTATCTAGAAGTGGCTGCATCACAAGGAGGGGGGATGACCGCAGTGTCTACCCCACACCCCGTGAGTGGCTTGGGATCCCTTTGCTACATGTCAGTGGCACCCCAGACATTCACCCCCTCCCAGCCCCACCCAGCCTTGGGGATCTGCAAAGCCATGGTTGGGGGAAGGAAGGAGGGGGCGAGGAGACAGATGAAGGGACTTCATTGTCTCAGGCTCTGTTTGACTGACCCCGTGAAAGGCCCTGGGGAGGGAGTCATGGGGCCCTGCTGACCTTCCACTGCCTGTGGGAACCTCCATTATCCAGTGGGCAGTTTTGACTGACGTCAATGTGGGTCTTGGCTTTTCCTCTTTCCCCATTTTCAGGTGACCCGGCGGGCCCTATTCCCCGGAGATTCTGAGATCGACCAACTCTTCCGGATCTTTCGGACTCTGGGGACCCCAGATGAGGTGGTTTGGCCAGGAGTTACTTCTATGCCTGATTATAAGCCAAGTTTCCCCAAGTGGGCCAGGCAAGATTTTAGCAAAGTTGTGCCCCCCCTGGATGAAGATGGACGGAGCTTGTTATCGGTGAGAGTGGGGAGTGGGCACCCATTTCCTCTCATTCACTCCCCCAGGGCAGGGTTTTTCCAGGATGAAGGAAGAATGAGGCCCTGGACTCCTGGTCTCAGCATTACCCTAGCCCCTACTTCCCTCTCGCTGTTGTGCACCCCTTAGATACAGGAAGGAGGGAAATGGGAACTCTTCCTTGGGTGAAAGGAATTGTTTCCCGATTTCTCAAAACACCTGCTGCCCATTTACTCCATTATCACATAACTGACGTCAGCATACATCTCTCCCTCCAGCAAATGCTGCACTACGACCCCAACAAGCGGATTTCAGCAAAGGCAGCTTTGGCTCACCCTTTCTTCCAGGATGTGACCAAGCCAGTACCTCACCTTCGACTCTGATGGCCTTCTCAAGCCCCTACTCCCAGTCTCACCCTCTCCTCCAGTGAGGGCATGATCTGGCTTGGCCCAGGGCTCTTAGCTCACTGATCTTGTCTGGCTGCCTTAGCACTCACCTGCCCCTCTTAGCCAGCCAACTCTGGGGAGAGGGGGTGGAGGGAAGAAATAGGTAAAATTGAAAGGAAGCGTCAATATTACATGCACTTAATCTCTGCACCATGCTCTCCCCTTCCTCTTAGTCATTGCTTAGGAGGGCTGGTATTTAAAAAAAAAAAAAAAAAAAGACTGTTTCTCCTTCCTCCACATAGGGTTTGCCATCCCAGTCTCTGAAAGCCCTGCAATTATTATTTTCTGTGTTTCAGGTGACAGAGACCCCAAACCTCCCACAGCCCTGTGTAAGGCCAACTGATAGCAGGGGCACTAAATTGGAACTTTTGAAAACCAAGCAAAACAAAAACATGGGGAGGGGCCTGTTTTAAAGAATTAGGTTAAAAAAATAGATCCAACCAGTTTATACCCTAGTTTTAGTGTTTCATCTCACCTAACAGTCTGGGAGACTCAAGACTCCCTGTCTTAGACACCCAGTCTCTGCAGTCCTGGTGGGACTGCAGTAGAAATGATTGCTCCTAGTCTTCTTGCCTGTCCCTCCTACAGGCAAGGGGTGTCTGGGCTCTGGGACAGGGACCGTGCTTCACCGAGGCCTTATGAGGCAAGTGAAAGATGTTTGAATTTTTCTCTTCCTTTTAAGATTCTTAGTTCTTCAGGTGCTAGGTCCCATCTTCCTCTAAAGGCCAGCCCATAGGAGTGAAAGTTAAGGTTAAGACCTCATTTTAAGAATGCTGACACTTTTTTAGGGCTGTGCCTGAGTGGGGACATTGGGAAAAAAATATTTCTTTAAAAGAAGGATGAACAATTATATTTATATTTCAGGTTATAGCAGTTTTTTAAGTGGGAATCGGTGGGGATTTGTTGCCATGTGCACCTTGGGGTTTGTAACGCGAATGTTTAAAAAAAAAAAAAGCTTTTTTTCTTTTTTGTCTCTCTTCTCCCACCTTTTGTCCTTGAGTGTTCTTGCTATTAACATTATTTGTAATTTAGTTTGTAATTGATTAAAAAAAAGTTCCTGGTTTTATAGTTCATCTCTCTCCTCCTTTACTTTTGCATATTTACTGAAAGAATGGTGTGAGAGAGAATATGAATGTGTGCATGTGATAATAGGTTTCAGACCACTTTTCCTAATCACTCTATGCAGGGCTACCCACCCCACTCCATTTCGACCTCTGTGATGCAATTGGGATAGTGCCGCGGGTGGGTGAAGTGGGAATTATTGCCCCCATTTTACAGCTGGGGAAAGTGAAGCTTATGTATTTCCTACTTCACTTTCCCCTAAACCTGCATCTCCCCCACCCCACCCACCCGCCCCCAGACACACATATCACATACACATACACACAAGGCTCCAGTTCCAGATTTTCAATGTTAGGGCTCAGGAGCAGCAGTATGGTTGGAAGTGGGCTCCAAGGTAATTCGCATTGACGCTGCATTTCCCAGTAAGCTCGTCTTGTTTTCTTTTTGTTCCATATCACAAAGAGCAAAGTTTTCTAAAGATACTTATTCACATTTACATGCGATTCAGAATATATCAATCGTCTGTATGAAAAATTATTATACAGGGGCTAAAGCCTCCCCAAGCTACCACTTCTTGGGGTTGCCATTGTCTCAGCTCACCAAAAAACATCTCAGACTGCCGCGGGCCATCCCCAAAATTCCTGTGCTCTGGGGCCCCACTAAAAGGAGGAAGCACCGACGTGAGGGCTGCTTAAATTCCTAGGCTCCGGGTCCCTAGGAGAGGTATTTCCCTTCACGCCCGCGAATTTGTGATAGAAGGCGGGGCGCCAGAGGCAGGCCCCGCCAAATCCCAGGGGAGGGGCGAAGGTCAGTAGCCGCCTTCCTAAGGCCTCTTTCAACCCCGCCTTGCCTGCCATTCAAGTCCCGAATTTTCGCAGTACTGGTTAAAGTTTCACTTTGACCCGCCCCCATAGCTCACCTGATTAGATGTTTATGAGTTAAAAGGCGGGGTCATTAGGGTGTCGAGATGCTACTGGTTAGAGTATACGCCTGTCAACGGGGTACCGCCCCCCTACCTCGGGGAGCTCGCTCTTTAGTGGCTCCTCACCTCGTCCATCTTCAAAGTTTCCCTCTCTGTATTGGTCTGGGGTACCGCCTGTCCAATCCTCTGCTCTTACACGTCGGTGAGAGCACCGCCTTTCTCCAGAGGATTGGCGGATTAGCACGCGCAGAGCCCACCCTTGATGGTAGGCGGGTAATCGTGCAATTGGCTGGGGCCCCCGCCACAGGGCGAGGAGGAGGAGGAGGGGCAGGAGGGTTTGGTTGAGCTGCAGCTGTTTGTCTGTTCGACACAGGCTTGGGCCCGACGGGGGAGACGGAGCCCCAGGTACCGGGTTGATGGAGCCCGCAAGGGCAGGGGCGGAGGCGCCCCGGAGAGGAGTGCGGCCTGAGGGCAGAGGCGGGTCTGGGCCTCCGCGAGGGTTAGAGTGGCCCACCAGAGAAAGGAGAAGGGGGCCGGGCCCCGGCAGGCCTAATGGGGGCGCTGAGGAGGGGGCCGGGCGGGCTGGGAGCCCGAAGTTGGTGAGTCGGGGAGGCGGCCGGGTGGTGTTGGCGGCCGGGCTGGGGGCCGGCGCGGGAGGCCCGGGGCTCGTGTGCGGGCAGGGGCAGGCCTCATTGAGCGGCGCCGAAGAGGGAGGAACTAGGGGAAAGGGACTGGGCGGCGGGTGAGGTAAGTCCATTCTCCCGGAGGTGAGGAGGGGTCAAACTCGGCGCCCGGGCCCGGAGGGGAAGGGGCTGGGGCTCTCTCGAGAGGTCTCATTGGAAGGGCCAGGGAAGGGTTCTTAGCTGGGTAAGAGGCATTCTTTTCAGGGAAAGTGACTTATAAAAATAACTAGGGTGCCCCAGAGTTGAGCTGAGAGGGATTTGGGTTCAGTGCGGGAGAACTGAGACAAGCGAAGAAAGCTTTTCTAATCTAGAAGACTCAGGTAGCTGGGGCAGTGGAAGCAGGGCCTCCCATCAGTAATGGGAGCTTCTGGGAATGCTGAAGGGTGGGCTGGAGGCTCTGGGGCTTGCGAGTAATCACGCTTTTGTTCCCATTAGTGTGGAGATGTGGCAACTTGAAGTTTTTTGGTACTCCCAGGGTAGCCTATGAAGACAAAAGTAACTTTTTTTTCTGTGACTTGGCTATTCCAGACTCAGCCCCTGCACTTTCCCTCGAGCTGGTTTAGGCTGCAGCCTCTGTGTTTCTTCTAACCTCCTGTTTCTCATGTCCTGTGAAAAAGCTAAGAAGTTAGATTTGGGGGATGTTTGTTCGTTTCTTTCCTACTTAATAATGTGGTCTATACTGGAGACCATATCTCTCACCTAGAGGTGGGGAATCAGTGACTCATTTTCTGCATTGGAACTGGGCTTAGGGATCCCCAGCCATCCAGAGATCTCCCGACCATAGTTGGTGAAACTTTTGTGGCACTTAGGCTTGGGTATTTCCCAGGCAGGTAATGGTTATGTGGAACCAAGCCTGGAAATATGAGGTGATATCACGGAGGAAGGGATTTGGGGAAGAGTGAGAAATTCCATTCCAGAAGGTTGGCATCACCCCTGTTCTTTGTCTACTTCTTCAGGAGCCCGGGTTTCTGAGCTATTAAAAAGTTGGGTCAAACAGAGAGGCACTTGGGGAAGGAGGTGAGTAGAGAAAAGGAAGATGGATTTCTAAGACATAGGGGTCCCCTCCTCCCAGATATTTTTAACGGTCTACTGACCTCCTTAGTCCCCTCCATAGATTGGAGCTTATTGGATTTTCCCTTATTATACTTCCTCCTTTTTCCCTTTTATACCACTGTATTTTATAAATACATTTTTTCTTAATTAGAAAAGTAATAAGTACATATTTTAAAATATTCAAGTTTTATAGAAGTGTAAAAAGTGTAGATCCTCCCACATATACCTCACTCATTTCATCCAGAAAGGTCAGAGATAAGAGACAGTAGATTAGACTAATCTTACTTCACTTTGGGGGATGTGCCACCAAAGGCAATTCTGTTTTCATGTTCCCACCAAACTCTGGTTTCTCATTCTTTCCAGTTTTCCCTTCTGGGACCATACTCTGTTATTTATTGTGCTCCTTTCACAGTTCATTTTGTCTTGCTTTTATCAAATTCAGACAAGCAGAGAGCTGTAGTCTGGGTTATCCCTCACATCCTTACGCACACATGCACACACACACGCACACACCCCACTTGTGCACTGGGTATCCTAGGAAATGCCCAAATAGATGGCCAAAACGTCTTTCTCTTTTATGGGCAGGAAAGAAACATTAAAGTGAATGATTTTGTTTGGGAGAATTGTTGGCATCTGTGCTAATGTGAGGAATTTGAGACTTCTATCTTCTGGTTCATGGTCTCTGCATGTTCAGATTATGTGACTGTCCCTTCATTATCCCAGAAGAAGATGATGGTTCTCCTAAGGAGCCCCTGTGTCTGTCTTTCTGTAATGATATGAGAAGCTTCCAAATCTCTCTGGCTTTGAAATTGGTTTTCCTCTAAACCTCAGCACAGCTGGGACATTTTATACACCACCTTATTAATTGAATTTGTCCTTACTGGCTTCAGAAGCCCTGTGATGTGCCCAGCCTTTATACAGTGCCCTCAGAAACCTTGATTATTGTCCCCCCAGGAGCTTTTATTTTCTCTCCTGCAAAGCCAGTCCTAGAGAAAGTTGTGTAGATGTGTATGTGTGTGTTTGTTTTTTAAATCCTCACTAAGCTTTGCCATTTCCTACATCCTGATGATATCCTGTCCCTTTCTTCTATACATCCCTTCTTGTCTTTCTTAATCAAAGCCTACTTTCAAAAAATGATCTGGAATTGCTCCATATTAAGGTGTAAATAACAAAAAGTCACTTAAAGTATTAATTCTTCCAAGAGTTTTTGCTTCTTAAAGAGGGAGCTAAGGAGTGGAAATCATCAATATAGAATTTCAAACATAGATCTGGAGTTACAAAAATATATTTGGAGAAGAGGACTTTCCCATTGCCCTTGAAGTCATACCTCATCCCATCTAACTCTTACTTTGCCCAGGAGCAAGGATTGCCCTTTTATAGTTTACTCATGTGTGCGCATTGATACGAATTTGACTTATGAGGAGACATGGGGTAGGAGAAGCAAGTGTATAGCCTGCTCACTAATCCTAAGGCATTTCAGGTTGGAAAGTAACCAAAGTGTGAGACGTTGAATTTAAAATAAGGAAACGCAACAGCCTTCTTGGAGGAGGGATACCTTAAAACCCTACACAATACACTCCCACTTCCCAAGAATGTTTTAGGAAAGATTTAGTCACTGACTGACCAGTAACTGAGCTGAATAAGGAGCCACCCAGGTGAGCAAAGTGTGTGCATATTTCTGGGCCAGGTTGTAGTTTCTGTTGAGGGGCAGTGGGTACCTTGCTAGAGTGGTAGTATGTTTTTTTTTTTTTTTTTTTAAACTTGTGTTTCTGAAGTTCAGGAATTAATAGAGATAATGACCCGAAGTTTTTTGAACATTTAACATCCACTGAAGATTCAGAGAACTTTGTTTTTAGCCACAGTTGCCTCAGTGTTAACGGTGGGAGGGCTGCATATTTGGTGTGATTAGGCCATCTGAGGCATAGTAACGGGTGACAGGAAAAGCAGTTAGCCCATGTGAGTTGCAACAGTACCTTGTGGGCTGGGTCCCAAGAGGCCCCTCCATCCAGGGGAGATCACAAAGAGGCAAGAGGGAGAACTGGCCTTTTAAGAACATTCCCAAATGGAACTGAGTAAGAATCTATTCAGATGGCACAGAAGGGGAGGAGTAGATGGAGGAAGGAAGCAGGATTGCTTTGGCCTTAATTAATGAACAGCTACTAGGGACCAGGCATTGTGCTCTGCTCTGGAGATTCAAGATGACATAAAAAATAGTCACACTTTTTGAGAAGTTCATAGTTTAGCAGAGCAGACAGACACAAACAATTAAGTCAAATAATGTAATAAATGCTGTGATAAGAATACAGGGTTTTTTTTGTTTGTTTTTGTTTTTTGCCCGTGCCACACGGCTTGTGGGATCTTAGTTCCCCAACCAGGGATTGAACCCGGGCCCTGGCAGTGAAAGCACTGAGTCCTAACCACTGGACAGCCAGGGAATTCCCAAGAATACAGTTTTAATACTATGGGATCCTAGAGGAAGCAGTGACGAATTCTGCTAGGGTGAGAGGGTAATTATGCAGTTTCACAGAGAAGGTGACATTTGAGCTTGGCTTTAAAAGACACATTAGGTGTTTGCTAGGCAGACAAAGTGGAGAAAGGCATTCCAGTCTTTCATAGGTCAATAATAGGGAGTTTGCAGTACCATGCTGATAAGACATAAGAATGCTTTTAGGGAGAGGGTGGGGGAAGTGGAAGGACTCTCATTTAAGCCTGTGACTCATTGGTTAACATTGGATCAACACAATGAGCCAGGTAGTGGAATTCAGTTTAAGATTTTGGTAATTTGGGGTTTAAACAAAGTTGGAGAGTTGAAGGTGTTTACTGGCTTCTGCTCTGTCTTCCCTGCTCAGTAAATCTCGCATTAATCCCACAGCCCATTGAATTCTGCAGAAATTACCATTGCTTTCCTAGCACCTTCCATTGATTTACTTCTGTTTCAGCTGTCCTGGTGGGGGTTGGTCAAGACCTTTTAGAGAAGCACAGTAATGAGTGAGTCCTTCTGTCAAAAGGATATGGGAGTAGATTCCAGTTCCCAGCGAAGGCCTGGGCCTTCCTAACTTGTTTTCAGTCCCAAAGGAAGTACTTATCTAAACTGAATAGAAGCAGAAACTATCCAATCTAAGCTCTTGTTCCTGTCCTGGTGCCTTCTTTGGATTTCAGTTCAGAGTTCAGCATCTCCTGCTTCCTGAAGAGGTATAGTGGTATAACAGGAGCAGGAGGACCTGGCTGAGAGTACTTGCTAGAAGGAGACTTGCTACTAAGCAGTTGTGTGAAAGCTGGCTGTGTGACAACTCCTGGCAAGCTGGTTGATTTTATTTGCCTTAGTTTCCTCTCTGTAAAATATAGACTGGACTAGATGACCTCTAAACTGCCTCTTATCTGGCAAACTGAACTTACAGGGCTAACATTTGGGAGGGGGCTAGACTCCAGTGGCTCTGTGCCTTGAACTCAGTCTCTATTGGTAGATGACAGACTTCTGGAGGCTTCATATGTAGTTGGCATAGGAACCCAAAGCTACCAAATGGGAAGGAATCTGAGGAATGGAGTCTTGCCCTAGGCAGACTCCATTCCTCAGGTTTCGGCAGGCTAAGAAACCTTTCCTTTTTTTTTTTTTTTGGCCACACAGCTTTCGGGATCTTAGTTCCCCAACCAGTGGTCGAACCTGTGCCCCCTGCAGTGGAAGCTCAGAGTCTTAACCACTGGACCGCCAGGGAAGTCCCTAAGAAACCTTTCCTATTCATATTTCCCTGTGCTGCTGGGAGAGCTGCTCACACTAAAGAACTTGCCCCTCATCCTCCACCTCTCCCTTCCCCAATAGACTGATGACATGGTCATGCCTTAATCCTCCTTAGTTAATGGTCTTTTTTTTAATATATAAATTTATTTATTTTATTTATTTATTTTTGGCTGCGTTGAGTCTTCGTTGCTGCACGCCGGCTTTCTGTAGTTGCGTCGAGCGGGGGCTACTCTTCGTTGTGGCTCGTGGGCCTCTCATTGCAATGGCTTCTCTTGTTGCGGAGCACGGGCTCTAGGTGCATGGGCTTTGGTAGTTGCAGTACGTGGGCTCAGTAGTTGTGGCGTGCGGGCTCTAGAGCGCAGGCTCAGTAGTTGTGGCGCACAGGCTTAGTTGCTCCGCGGCATGTGGGATCTTCCCGGGCCAGGGCTTGAACCCGTGTCCCCTGCATTGGCAGGCCTATTCTTAACCACTGCACCACCAGGGAAGCCCAGTTAATGGTCATTTGATAAGCCATTCTTGTGGGGCTGCACTTCTGAGGGAAGTTGTCATCTCATGTGAACTGGAAGTTTTTTTTTTTTTTTTTTTAAAGCTTGGAATATATTTTTTTTAACTTATTTATTTATTTATTTTTGGCTGTGTTGGGTCTTCGTTTCTGTGCGAGGGCTCTCTCTAGTTGCGGCAAGCGGGGGCCACTCTTCATTGCGACGCGCGGGCCTCTCACTATCGCGGCCCTCTCACTATCGCGGCCTCTCTTGTTGCGGAGCACAGGCTCCAGACGCACAGGCTCAGTAGTTGTGGCTCCTGGGCCCAGTTGCTCCGCGGCATGTGGGACCTTCCCAGACCAGGGCTCGAACCCGTGTCCCCCGCATCAGCAGGCAGACTCTCAACCACTGCGCCACCAGGGAAGCCCTGAACTGAAAGTTTTGAAGGGAAGAAAAACCTTCTCCCTTTTTTTGCCTCAGGTTTGAAGGTAATAATCATCACCCCACTTGACTGGTTGGCTGTGATTTATTTTTTGCCTTTGGATGGATCATTTGCCCACTGTCAACTGTTAGCAAAAAAATCACCGCTAGAATAGTGGAGAAATCAATTGAATCTTATATGTATTATTCCATTTCTGTACCCCTGATCTTTTGAGAGTCTAGCTATTGCATAAGAAACATGATACCCTTATTAACATGTTGGGATTAAAGATCAAGGCACAGAGATGGGCCGCCCATCAATTACTGTGAACAGAGAGGGTAGGACATATTCTTGAGCTGAAACATTGGAGTGGGAGATAGTCTTTTCTAACACCATAGTTACTAATCTCTGACAGTTCAATAAAGTTTGCTGATTGGCTCTGGCTTGACTTATCTGTGGGGGTTAGTGACCAACCCGTGTGTCTGTGACTGTGACTGTTTCCTTTTTTTTTTTTTTTTTTTGGCCGTGCCGCGCTGCTTGCAGGTTGAACCCGGGCCACAGCAATGAAAGCGCGGAGTCCTAACCACTGGACCGCCAGGGAATTCCCAACTGTTTCCTATCTTCACACTTCTCCAACTCCCTACTGTTTTCCCAGGCCTAGAGAGACGTGTCTGCTGATGAGAATTCAGTCCACTCTAACTTAGTGTTCTGCCCCTTGGATCACATGCTTTGAAATGTGAGGGAGTAAGTTGAAGAATCTAGTAACTTTTTCTGTTGTTTTATTTATTTATTTATTTTATTTATGGCTGTGTTGGGTCTTCGTTTCTGTGCCAGGGCTTTCTCCAGCTGTGGCAAGCGGGGGCCACTCTTCATCGCGGTGCGCGGGCCTCTCAGTATCGCGGCCTCTCTCGTTGCGGAGCACAGGCTCCAGACGCGCAGGCTCAGTAATTGTGGCTCACGGGCCCAGTTGCTCCACGGCATGTGGGATCTTCCCAGACCAGGGCTCGAACCCGTGTCCCCCGCATTGGCAGGCAGATTCTCAACCACTGCGCCACCAGGGAAGCCCCCTTTCTGTTGTTTTTTAAGAATATAGTGTATGTGTGTCAACCTAAAGGAAACTTGATCAGCTTATGATCTGTAGAGGTTTTTTTCCCTATTGTGTCATCTGTTTTCTGTTGTAAAGTGTAGTTATGATGGCCTATCCTCTTTTCCTATGAAACAATGTATATGAAGTACCACGTAAATGTGTTTTTAAAAATAATTCTTGCAGATGCTGAGAAGCCCTAAGAGAAACACATTTCTTAAATGTACCCAGAACTTTGGAATTGAATTCAGTTTCTGCCTTTTACTACTTTCACCTATTATCCTCCCTATCCCAACCCCAGATCCTCATAGATAAGGAAACTGAAGCTTAGAAAGGCAAAGGGAGTGAGTGGCCTAAGATCACAGTGGGTTAATTGGCAAAGCAGAGAATAAAACTGAGGCTTGCCTGATTCCAAAGCCCTTACCACTGTGCAGGACTGCCTCTGTCGACTTTAACTTTCCATTTTCATAATTGCTCCATAACTTTAGTAGCAGGGTTGGAGAACCTCTGACTCCTGGAGAGCTATATTAAACCCTCTTCTTAATTTCACCTGGAAGTGCTTTTTTAGGCTGGCCGGAGACTAGATTTCCTACTAACCCATCTTTCAGTTTCAGGTCTCTCCAAAGCAGTGTTTATTAAACTTTTTTTGACTGTGGCTCATTAAAAAAAAATTTTTTTTACATCATAATTCAGTGTATGTACATACACCCACAAGTGAAACATTTTCACAAAATTATTCTCATGCTTATTATTTGCAATCCACTTGATTTTTTTCTTTTTCTTTTTTCTTTACTTTTAAATATACTGATCATGATCCAGCAAGTGATTTCAAGGTCACTATTGGCTTACAGCCCACAGTTTGAGAAACACTGCTCTAAAGGTTTGAGGATGAAAAGAGCTAAAGAACTGTGACTAGTGGTTAAGAAGCTAATTAATACTGATTTTTGCAGTACTGGTTCCCAGAATTTTGGATTTAATGGACCAATTAATTTAAATTTGGGGGTTTCTATTTTTCCACATAAGTATATTTAGAAAGCTTACTACTGCCTATCAACACCATTATTTGTAATTTTTTTTTAAAAAAAGCAATATTTAAAAAAATTATGTAGGAAACTTTAAAAAAATATATTTCCTGTTAAAAAAAGAAAGAATTATGTGGAATGAAAAAACCTGAGTCCTTCTCATACCGTTTTCCTCAATCCCACTCTCCTTAGAGGGAGGTAACCACTGTTAACAGATGAGTGTGTACCTTTCCATACCTTTTTCTCTGCAGAATGTTGCTTTGTTTTACAGAAATAGGATCAACCACATGTTTTGTTCTCTAACTTTTTTTTTTTAACTTAACAATAGGTCTTAGAGGTTTATCCATGCAAAAAATACATATTTACCTTTGAGGGAAAACTGATACAAAAAACGTAAGTTAGAAATCTTGTTATAAAGGATACTCCTAAAATGAATAAATTTAGCTTTATGAAGAACTTGCTATATCATTTTTTTTTTCTTTTTTTTTTTGCTATATCATTTTTATTTAATCATTTCATCACAGACCAGTGAAAACTTCATCACAAAGTGGCACATGTATGTATATCTGGATTCTTGGGACTCCGTGGCCTAGGGGACTACAAAATACCCAGTAGGATCAGAGTAATTTCTTGCAGTCCTCTGTCTTAATCTGGTCTACTTTGGGACTTTTCTGGGTTCTCATTTCAATCTCATTTCTCCGTTAACTTCCTCTTTACACATTTTTTTTCCTGTTTTTTTTCTCTACCTCTTTCATATCATGGCTGCTCTTTAGGCATATATTGATAACAACTAATATTGAGATATATTAAATTGATCTTTTCTGTGAATCAGGGTCACTAAATAACAATACCTGTCTTTTTTTTTTTTTAAACACTTTGGCAGTTTCTTTTATTTTTTATTTTTTAATTTTTATTTATTTTTTAATTTTTACTTATTTTTGGTTGTGTTGGGTCTTCGTTTCTGTGCAAGGGCTTTCTCTAGTTGCGGCAACGGGGGGCCACTCTTCATCGCGGTGCGTGGGCCTCTCACTATCGCGGCCTCTCTTGTTGGGAGCACAGGCTCCAGAAGCGCAGGCTCAGTAGTTGTGGCTCACAGGCCTAGTTGCTCCGCGGCATGTGGGATCTTCCCAGACCAGGGTTCAAACCCGTGTCCCCTGCATTGGCAGGCAGATTCTCAACCACCGCGCCACCAGGGAAGCCCAACAATACCTGTCTTACTATTCATTAACACTATGTTAAATTTTTCACTTAATCCTCAGGGCTACTCTATGAGGTAGGTATTTTTTCCATTTTATAAAGGTGGGAGCTTCCCTGGTGGCTCAGTGGTTGGGAATCCGCCTACCAATGCAGGGGACACGGGTTCGAGCCCTGGTCCGGGAAGATCCCACATGCCTCGCAGCAGCTAAGCCCATGCACCACAACTGCTGAGCACGTGTGCCACAACTACTGAAGCCTGCACGCCTGGACCCTGTGCTCCGCAACAAGAGAAGCCCCGCTTGCTGCAACTAGAGAAGGCCCGCACACAGCAACGAGGGTCCAACACAGCCAAAAATAATACATAAATTAAATAAATAAATTAAAAAAAAAAAAGGTGGAAGGTAAGGCTCAGGCAATTTTCTTGATGTCATATTAATAATGATTAATAGCTTAATATTCATTGATATAGCACTTTTTTTTTTAACTTTGGGTTTGTTTGTTTATTTATTTATTTATTTATTTATTTATTTATGGCTGTGTTGGGTCTTCGTTTCTGTGCGAGGGCTTTCTCTAGTTGCGGCAAGTGGGGGCCACTCTTCATCGCGGTGGGCGGGCCTCTCATTATCATGACCTCTCTTGTTGCGGAGCAAAGGCTCCAGACGCGCAGGCTCAGTAATTGTGGCTCACGGGCCTAGTTGCTCCGTGGCATGTGGGATCTTCCCAGACCAGGGCTTGAACCCGTGTCCCCTGCATTGGCAGGCAGATTCTCAACCACTGCGCCACCAGGGAAGCCCCTGATATAGCACTTTTTGTCAAATGTTTATTTGAGTTCTTTGTATGTATTATCTCATTTAATCCTCACAACAACCTTATGAATTAGTTGCTCATAGGCTATTATCCCATTTTACAGATGAGGAAACACATGCACAGGTAGATTTAGTAAATTGTCCAAAGATTTAAAGCTAGTAAGCAGAACTATAAAATAAATCCAGTGAATTGGACTCCACAGCCTTTGTTCCTCTACACCTCCTCCTGTATGGTTTTTCTGTCTTTTCTGTCTTTACTAGGATTGCAGATATTTTTAACCCTGATTTGATCCCAAAGCAATTTGCTATAGTGAAAAAATAATGTTTCCCCGTATATGTCACAGAGTATGATGTTTATGGAGTCACTAGAATCAACCTTGGAGAAGGGAAAGATTTAATTTGAACAAGCAAAGTATAATCCAAGCAATGCTTAGGTTTTGGGGTTAGGTTTACATGCTGTGATCATGCTAACACTTCTTTTTTTTTAGTTATTTATTTATTTATTTATTTTTATTTTTGGTTGTGTTGGGTCTTCGTTTCTGTGCGAGGGCTTTCCCTAGTTGCGGCAAGCGGGGGCCGCTCTTCATCACGGTGCGCGGGCCTCTCACTGTTGTGGCCTCTCTTGTTGCGGAGCACAGGATCCAGACGCGCAGGCTCAGTAGTTGTGGCTCACGGGCCTAGTTGCTCCGCGGCATGTGGGATCTTCCCAGACCAGGGCTTGAACCCATGTCCCCTGCATTGGCAGGCAGATTCTCAACCACTGCGCCACCAGGGAAGCCCCGCTAACACTTCTTTGAATCTCACAATTCCTTTCCCGTCAGAGTCAGGATGATGAAATATATTCAGGTTTGGGTGACTGGACATTCAGAGTCCCAACTTTCTCTCTCTGTCTGTCTCTTCCTCCACCACCAGCTTTCCTAGCCGCTTGGAAGGTAGAGAAGGTGGTTCAGTTTTATTCTTTCATCAAGTATTTATTGCTTGAAGACTTATCCCCTATACCATCTACTGGAGATTCCCGCATGTGTTTAGAAGGTACACCTTCTTTCTCTGCCTCTAACTTGGAGGGCTACAGCTGTTAGGCCCTTTCAGTGTGGAGGGTAGTCTAATCCCTAGGCACCAGGAAGACAGCTGCAAGTTGAGAGTAAGTCAAGCCTACTGACTCAGACTTGATAGATTTTCAGACTTGGAGAGGTGGCAGAAGAAAAGTGAAAGAGTTAATACTGAATGTGGTCTGTTTCTCTATTACCTTTGACCAGAAATGAGAAAGGATGGATTTTCTGATCATTGGACCTTGGTTATATTTTCAGAAATGTCAATTTTCAGAAATGGTCGTGTAAGAAGGATATAGAACCAGAAGCTATCCCTCTATTCTTAGGATGGGTGACTGTTATCCCATACCCCTAGAGTGAATTTCTCATTTTGAAAGCTAGAAAAAAGAGGGGGTAAAAAAAGGACAGCACCAGGACACCAAGGAGATAGTAGGATTTAGGGTACTTTTGGGTGGATCTGGGTGCTCTTCGGGCCAACTAAAAGTTGATCAATATGCTGTTCTTTGAAGACCTGGTGGGGAATGATTGGGAGATTAAAAACTACTCTCACATGGTTTTCAGTCTCCATTTCAGCACACTCTACTTCAGATGCAATTCTTATTTTATTGCTCCTCACTCTTACCAGTGAGTGTCAGGTGCCTGGGACCCTCTCAGTGGTGTAACCTTTTAATGGTGGGTGATTGTAAGAGTTAAGTCCTCATATGAGCAAAGAAATGAAGAGATTCTGTCCTTTCTCTAAAAAGTGATTGCAGCTGTAATGGCCCTGTGTTTAATTTTACCTCCTTTTTTTCTTGCAGGACTGTTGAAGCCTGGAAGTCCCCTCCCCTCCCCCCTCCCCCCTCCGCCGCTTTGTGGCATCCCCCTCCCTCTACCCTTTCCCACTCTGATAATCTAGCTATGACTAGCAGAAGCACAGCCAGGCCCAATGGGCAGCCCCAGGCCAGCAAAATATGCCAGTTCAAATTGGTCCTGCTGGGTGAATCTGCAGTGGGGAAGTCTAGCCTGGTATTACGTTTTGTCAAAGGGCAGTTCCACGAGTACCAGGAGAGCACCATTGGAGGTGAGTACTTCAGGGAGAGAAGAGGTTCAATGCTTAGAAGGGCTTTTGAAGGGAGATCTAGGGATCTGTTTGTGGAGCTGGCCCTCTTAGCTCCCTGGAATGGAAATCCTTTAAGAAACAAAAAAAATTGCCATAATGCCCAAAAGCAGGTCTATGTTCATCCTCTTACTTCCTAGAAGAAAGTTAGAAAGGTTGGCCTTTGAGCACCAAGAAAACCACTAATTTTTTTATCTGTCTGTTTTCTTCCTCCTCCCACTCTCATCTTTTTTTTTTTTTTTTTTAATTTATTTATTTAGTTAGTTGTTTGTTTATTTTTGGCTGCATTGAGTCTTCGTTGCTGTGCGCAGGGGCTACTACTCTTTGTTGCGGTGTGCGGGCTTCGCATTGCAGTGGCTTCTCTCGTTGAGGACCACGGGCTCTAGGCGCGCAGGCTTCAGTAGTTGTGGCACGTGGGCTCAGTAGTTGTGGCTCGCAGGCTCTAGAGCGCAGGCTCAGTAGTTATGGCACACAGGCTTAGTTGCTCCGCGGCATGTGGGACCTTCCCGGACCAGGGCTTGAACCTGTGTCCCCTGCACTGGCAGGCGGATTCTTAACCACTGCGCCACGAGGGAAGCCCCCACTCTCATCTTAATGCCAGTGAAGTTCAGTTGAGTGTCATCTTGAACAGGGTTGGTTTGGGGCAGTGGCTCATAATCAAAGATGTACATCAGAATCACCTGGGGAGCATTTTCATTCTATGCATGCTTGGGCCCTACCCTAGATCTACTGATTAGTATTGGAGGTAGGGTGAGGTTGGTGGCAGTATAGACATGTATGTTTGGAAAAGCTCCTTAGCTGATCCTGATGCACATATCTGGTAAAATAGAGGTTAGAACTAAATACAAAAGATAAAGGAATCTGCCTTTCCCACCTTCGCTACCTTCTCTTTGCCACTACCCCAAAATAGGGTGGTAATTTAATAAAGGGTCTTTTATGAGAACTCCCATGTTAACTCCTTCCCCACTTTTATTGGGGGGGGGGTGACTTATTTCCAAGTCACCTTGGAAATGTGTTCTTGGACCAGCAGAGGTAATATGAAAAAGTAACAGCCAAATAATACTGATAATGGTGGGACCTAACAACAGACTTTAAAATCGTCTAATCAGTTCTCTTTTTTTTTTTAATTTATTTATTTTATTTATTTATTTTTGGCTGTGTTGGGTCTTCATTCCTGCATGCAGGCTTTCTCTAGTTGCGGTGAGCGGGGGCTACTCTTTGTTGTGGTGCGCGGGCTTCTCACTGCAGTGGCTTCGCTTGTTGCAGAGCACGGGCTCTAGGCGCATGAGCTTCAGTAGTTGTGGCATGCGGGCTCAGTTGTTGTGGCTCACGGGCTCTAAAGCGCGGGCTCAGTAGTTGTGGCACACGGGCTTAGTTGCTCCGTGGCATGTGGGATCTTCCCGGACCAGGGCTTGAACCCGTGTCCCCTGCATTGGCAGGCGGACCGCTGCGCCACCAGGGAAGTCCCTGTCTAATCAGTTCTTGATGTGACTTTTATCTGAAGCTTATTATCTCCGTCATTGTCTCTTACTCCTGTGTTTTGGTTAGAAGAGGGATGACTCTGGTATAAGTGCCAGTTCTTTCTGTCCCTCAGAGTTTACGATGTTCCCCCATTCCTTAGCTAGAGAAACTTGTGGCAGGGAGGACTTAGCCAAGAGCAGGCTTAATTCTGGTTCCAAGATCTGAAGGAAAATGCTAAACCTTTCTTGTGTGTAAGGAGGAGAATGCTAAACCTTTCCTGTAGCTGAATGGCCTGGGTGGTGACTTATCTTAGACCGAGAGTAGAGAGATTTTGAAGAAGGGTAGGATGTTCCCATACATCCTCCCACTTACAACAACTTCTCTGTTCTCTCATTCATAGCGGCCTTCCTCACCCAGTCGGTTTGTCTAGATGACACAACAGTCAAGTTTGAGATCTGGGACACAGCTGGGCAGGAGCGATACCATAGCTTGGCCCCCATGTACTACAGAGGTGCCCAAGCTGCAATTGTGGTTTATGACATTACTAATCAGGTAAGTGGGCTGAGAAGATTGTCCTTGCTTTTATTTATAGTAATTAAAATAGGTGGGGGAGAGAAAACTTGTTCTTGAAATAGCAAATAAGAATACAGATTATGCTTCCAAGTGCTGAGAAGACAGAGGTAATGAATTACCAGAGACAGGTGGTTTCAGTGAGTGAAGGCTGCTTAGAAGAGGTGAGTTTTGAGACTGGGCTTTGAAGTTGATGGGCCTGGATTGGCAGTCAGTAGGCTGAATGAGCCAGCCTACTCATTCTCATCCTTGTTTTCTCCTAGGAAACCTTCGCCCGAGCAAAGACATGGGTAAAGGAACTACAGCGACAGGCCAGTCCTAGCATCGTTATTGCCCTGGCGGGGAACAAAGCTGACCTGGCCAACAAGCGCATGGTGGAGTACGAAGTAAGATGGCCACAGAGTCCCTCTCTGACACACTCCCTCTGTGCTTGGGACCTCTTTTTTCCAAACCTGCCCTTTCTGAAAATCTCATCTGAGGACATTCATCATCTCATTCCCCAGTTCTGCACCAAGTTAAATACAGCAACACTGTGACCCTAATGCCAGCCAGGAGATTTTAGAGGAGTCAGAAGAAAATTCCAGAGCAGAGGGGTAGGGAAGTACCAGTACCAGCTGTGGGGGTACCAGTATGAAAAGAGGAAGGAGGGAGCAGTTGAATTTGAGGTAAGGGATACTCAAGTGTCAGAACCCAAAAGCCCCCAACCAACTTACCTCCTCCCCAGTAATTAAGATTCCTGACATCTGTTTGTTGGATTAAGTGGTCTAGACCATGGGTCATCCCTTGAGGGAGTCATCTCCAAAATATGGGTCCAGGGCTAGCTGGCTCAGAGGGGCAGTTAAGGGGAGGGAACCTAGGATATTGTCTAGCTCTGGTGCTACATGGGAGTGGAAAGGCAGTACTTGTTCCTGCCCTACAGTCTGAGTCCCAGTACACCCCACCCCTTGCAGGAGGCCCAGGCGTATGCAGATGACAACAGCTTATTGTTTATGGAGACTTCAGCCAAGACAGCTATGAACGTGAACGATCTCTTCCTGGCAATAGGTAAGGTCAGAGCAGCCTGAGGTCTTCCTGTGTTTTTTCCCTTGCCTCCAGGCAAGATGACTAACCCAAGTCATAAGGATAAATGGGAGCGTCTCCTCTTATGAAAACTTTAGGTGTGGAGATACCTTAACTTTCCATTGTGACCTCCATCCTTTGGCTGCATTTTGAGCCCCCTCATCTTCAATGTAGTTTACAATGAAACCTCCCCTCTTCGGAACGTTCTTTTAGTCTCTCGCATTTCCCCTTTCCCCCAATAGTCTTTTTCTGGGGGGATGAGTAAAATCTACCATACTTTTTTGTTCCCTTCTGTTTTTATCTCTAGCTAAGAAGTTGCCAAAGAGTGAACCCCAGAATCTGGGGGGTGCAGCAGGCCGAAGCCGGGGTGTGGATCTCCATGAGCAGTCCCAGCAGAACAAGAGCCAGTGTTGTAGCAACTGAGGGGGTGGCTAGCGGCAAACAAGTATGGAGCTAGCACGAGAGCTCAGAAATAACCTCCATCCCCACCGCTCAGCACACAGCCCCTACGGTAACAGCACACTGGGCCCTGGCTCCCAAGGGCTGCCTCTTGACAGCTCCGTCATGGCACTTTTTAACGCTTCAGCAACAACACCAGGCAGCTGTTGCCACTGGCCTCCTACCCCTGCTCGGGGGCTTGGGGGTCAGATCCCCCAGGACTTACCTTCCAAAACAAACTTTCTTCACTTTGTATTATAGGTGCAAGACAGTGACCTACTTATCTTTCCTCCTCCTCCCCATTTTTTCAGAAAACTCTTTTTTGTCTCCTGCCCTTTCCCCTTCTGCTTTTGGTCAGTCTCTCTTCTTGATCCCCTTTTCTTCCTCTCCCCAGGATGGAGAAGGTAGTGAACCCAGGAAGTGAGGAAGGAGGTTTCCAGTTCAGTCACATTGAGGACCCTGGGGGAAAGTAAGGCTCAGAGCAGGGGGGAGTAAGGAAACATTTCCTTTTTGTTTTTATTTGGTTGGAGTTTCTCATATTTGAAAACACTGAGTTGGCCTTGTGGAGGGTGTTTCTAGGTAGAGGTGAGAATGGGAAGGCAAGCTGTCAGGCACCAGGTTGGAGTCTTGTTAGCTAACTGGGCCGAGGTGGAAGAGGTGGAGATGCAGTGTCATCTGTGGCTCAGGAACTCTTCTAAGGCTTACTTTCCCCTCACCCAGCCTCTTAGGTAGCTTCTCCCCCATAGTGGGGGAGATTCTGGACCCCAGAGTCCTCCAAAGAATCTTCACTGGTTGCCTGCATCTTTGGCTCTGCTGTGATCTAAATGGAGGAGGGACCAGTTTCTGACACCCATCCTCTGACTTACACATATGCATTTTTTTCTCTCTGGCCTTCAGATGGCCTCAGCCCCAGCCACGATATCCCCCTGCAGTTTGCACTTTAATTGATGGTAGTTCAGTTGTGATACTTGTTTTATGGGGGTTTTGATTGATTTACCTGCCCTCTTAACTTTTTAATTAAGTGGAATCCGAGGTGTATATGAGGTTTGGGGAGGGGCTGTAGAGAACAGTACCGGTGGCAGCTACTCAAGCCCAATCTCCACTGCTAGCTTCCTCCAACTCTGATTCTTACTTCATCTATATTCTTGCCAGCCTAACTCTTGGGTATAGGTTTACCTTTCCTGAGGAGTTAACTGAGCAACTGGAGAGCAGTCTCAGGATAGCATAGGCCGTTGTAGGGGAGTGAAGAGGAGTCAGCAAGAGGGAGGAGTTTTCTGTCCTTTCCCAGGGTTCCCATTCAATTTGATCCACCCATTACCATGTCTTTTCTACTTCCCTGTAAATAGGTATGATCTCTATTCCCACTGTACAGTCTGTTCTGCCCCCCACCTCCCATCAGGCCCTATTTCTTTTCTCCTTTGTTAGTATCTTCAGTTTGGTCCCTCCATGCTTACCCCCCAAACCCATCCCCCATGCAACCAGTGGTTTAATCCACGTACCGCTAGGGGGGTAGTACCACAGAGGCCTACTTGTGGCCCCCTAATATCATAACACCTGTTCCTGTGGACAGGGAACGACTGGCACTGAAGGTACCTCACAACTGTCTCACATCACCAGAGGACGTTGGGCCTTTCTAAATCTCTAGTCTCTCTTCACATCCCTCATCAGGTATTTTAAGATGTCTTTGGGAAGCCATCAAGGCAAGAGAGAACTCTAAATCCCTTCTTGTTCTAGCCCAGGGTTTTGAGGAGATTGGGGGAAATAAGATAGGAGAGGCCATAGTGACCTAGGATTGGAACCTTTCTGCCCTTTTGGCTTGCAGACTGCCTTCTGTCCCAGAGAAGCTGAGAAATCCATGAAGCTGAGATTCTGAAGGACCCAGCTTAGGTTCTTCCACTTACACCTAAATTCCCTTCCTTTACCAGGGGCAGCCTTAGTTCCCGTGGCCCTGAAACACATACACATTTTCCCCTCCTTTTCCCAGCACCCACTAGCCCCCCAGAGCAGCCAGTGCATCCTTACAAGTGGAAGAACTACGATGGCTCTCTTAAGTTTCTTAGAAATGAAGTTCTTTCTCTGTGTAGTTTTCCCCATGGAGCAGTAGTGAAGATGTTTCATTGCCTTGGGGCTGGGAAACCATTTCTCCAGGCTTCTTCTCCCGTCCCCTGACCCCCTTAGGAACAGGATTGGCCTTAGCTTCTGGGCCTATCTGCTGCCTTCCTTCTACTTCCTATTAGCTCTTCTGCTTTCCTTTGAGCTCTGTTGGGCTTAGGGAATCTTAGTTTTTATTTCCCAGCTCTTCATTTTTTTCTTCTGATTTTTTTTTTTTTTTTTTTTTTTGCTTCTAAGAAAGTATTTGCCTTTTTTCCCCTTTCTTCCTCTCCCAACATAACAATCGTGGTAACAGAATGCGACTGCTGATTTACCAATGTATTTAATGTAAGTAAAAAAGGACAAAAAAAAAGTGTATTGGAGTGTTGCTTCTTCTTTTTTTTTTTTTTTTTGCTATTTCTCTGTCTGTTACCAGAAATTTGGAAGGCAACCCAGTAATGTTTTATTGAATCAGAAACACACCCTCCCTTGCATCCTGGTACCTCCTTATTCTCATTAATATTTTCTTGAATAGTGAGATAACCCAATTTGGAGAATAGCCCCTTTATTGCTGTTTAATCACCCCTGTTCCCAGGCCACTAGAGAGCTCACCAAATCTGTCCCTAGCTTATTTTTTTAGGCCATCCTAACATTGTATACATGGAAGGGGGTGGTGGTCTATGGACCTCTGGGCAGACAATTGATGAGATTGGAGGGAGAGGTGGTATTTGTGAATACTTCGAAGTATTATGCAAATATCTATGTGCAGCTTTCTAGGGAGAGGGCCCACTGCCTTAATTAGTATCTCAGAGGGGTCCATGACTTAAGAAAGTTTTTTAAAAATCACTGAGTTAACATTATTGATTGATCATGTGGCTTCTACCCCAACAGGAAAATTTCAACAGGAAATTCTGCTCGTTTCTTGCTGTACTTGAAGCCCTCAGTCCCTCACAGTCTAAGTGGAAGTGGGTGGGGGGGAATGATACAGAGAAAAGATTAGGTATGGTTGCAGGTGGAGATTTGAATTCCAAAGAATCTGAAGGACAGGAAAGACAGAGCCTGGAATTCAGTCCCATCTCTGACAGTTTACCAGCTGTGGCCTTGATCAAGTTACTTAGCTGCTTTCTGCCTCAGTTTCTTCTGTAAAATGAAGAAAATTTGAGATTTAAAGGTCAATTATATAAAGCATGTGTGTGGCTTTATGTAGGGTGACACTTACTGGGCAGAAGTCTCATCCCATGGCTTCAGGCAGTCCTTAACTGACTTCTCTGTATCCTGGGTAGGATAGGTTGGGCATCAGGCTTCTCCGATGATTTAATTGTACACAGTTGAGTTGGGAATCTTTCTTTTTCCAAAAACCTTAGAGCCAAAATCACCTTTTCACTGTCAGTTTCCCTTACTGTGTATCTCTTAGGACTCCCCCCAAGGCTTCTTCATTCCTAGTAAAAGCTCTTCTAGTTCAGTTTAGGAAAGCAGAAAGGGGAAATGATCTTCACTTAAAGTAAGGTTGTAACTCAACCTTCTAGTCTCTAGAGGGCAGTGTGGATACGTTTGCCCCGGGTCCACAGCTAGCCAATGACAAGTTTTCACTCCCACACCAAATGATAAAAGGGTAATAGCAAACAATTTCTGTTAGTATCCTTTATTCTGATATGAGCAGTTATAATCTTCCTACTTTGGGCGTTAAAATGTCATCAAGTGACGACTTTTTAAAAGAAATTGACAACTAAGCAAAATTAAAAAGATGTCTATTTAGTGTTGGTTCTATAATTTGAGGAGAAATGCAGCTGGTCCAAGGGATCTCGAAGGCTTTGAACCACCATTTTAGGCCCCATTTCTGCTCTCATTCCTGGACATAAAAGAATTGAGCGCTTGATCTTGTTTTCTCTAAAAGGCAAACAGGACTGTTGTAGTTGCAACACAGGCGTTTGTCAAAAAATAGGTTAGAGGCGGAGCTCACCACCGGGAGAAAGCCGGCTGGATCCCGAGGCCTCTAGTGAAAGCACCTTGTGTCTCAGCTGGTGGGGCGGGGCGGGGACATCTCTCAGCCCAACCTTTGGAGTCCTCATCACCTTCCACTGCCCGGGTTCCGGACATCATGAGGTCCCACTCCTCGTCTGGCAGGGGTGGAAGCAAAAACAGCCCGCCCTAGCTCCGAGCCCAGGTGGCGCGCCGCCCGCCTCGGCCTCCAGGAGGCGGGCACAGCAGCTGGGAGGCGGCCCGCCGCCCGCCAATGGCTGGGGGACGAGCCGAGGGGAGAGAGTGGTCCTTTACTCCGGCACAACGTCACGGCGCAGGCCCCGCCCCTCGCCGGCAGCCGCTGGGCGCCGAGCGGGTAAAAGAGCCACCGTGCGGACGCCGAGCTGGGTAAGGAGGCTGGGGCCGGGAGAGGGAAGAGGAGGAGGCAGGGTTAGTAACCTGGGCGGCGGCGGCGGTCTTGGCACCCAGGGGTGCTCCGAATTCCAAGGACAGCAAAACTGCCAGTACCTGCCTCCACTCCCGCTAGCTCTGTGCTCCTGGGCCGCGGCGGGGCGTTGCTACAAGACACTCCTGGGCCAGCTGTTGGGCAGTGACATGGAACCGGGTGCTTGGGCCCCGGTGCTGGACATATCCATTTTCTACCCAAAGTGACCCTGCGGAGTAACTGTCCACCACCCGCACAAGGGGGTGGCATCCGTTTTGCAGCAGAAGACTGCCTCTCCCAAACTTGGGACACTGGGCTGACCGAGTTCACCTACAAGTCAGCTCTACCTGTACCGCTCCAGTCTGGTTATAGTGGGCTGCTGGGATTGAGGGAAAGTGGGAGGGAGAGTGAGGGTCACAAGGCCCAGGAGTAAAATGCAGACTCTGCTCCTATTCCTAGCTTCCTCGCAGTTTCTGTGCCGGCACCCCTCTTTAGCATCTCATCAGCAGTTCTGACTCTTCTCACCCCTCCCTGCTTTGGCCCTCCCGGGGTCAGTGATATGCTCAGTGCTGTAAGGAAGAAACTGCTGCAGGCCAGAGCGGAAAAATTACCCTCTTCCTTCTCTAGCCCATCCCCTGACATCCTGGCCATTAACTCCTCAATTTCCTGAGCTCACTGGAATGGCATAGACAAGGTAGGGGTTGGGGTTGGTCCAGATTGGGGTCCAGTTCCCAGCCGGGTTCAATTTTTATTTTTTTAGGGTGGGTAGAGGGAAAGACCTTCAATGATAATGTTACTACTTGTTTGCTCATCACAGCAGCTCTGCTAGGTAGATCTCATTTCATAGATGAGGACACAAGTTCAGAGAGGCTTGGTATCTTGCCCAGGAACAGGGCTGGTTAATGGCAGGACTGGTTTTATAAAAGCAAAGCAGTTTGACTCCAGCATCCGAGCTCCTTCACCTCCCACTCTTTTTCACCTTTTTGTCTCTCTTTGAGTATACCCTGCGGTTGTCCTCTGCTGACTTCAGAAATAATAAACTGGCAAACTGGACAATAGACTTTTGGCTTCTGCCCTTTAGGCCCTGGCCCCCATTGTTCTCTGTAGTGGACAAAGTAGAGAGTGGAGGATGGGAGACAGGTGATTCTAGGAGACTCCCTCCCACCCCCCATTCCTTTCCATCCTGTCAGCATATTCTGTCTCCGAAGTTCTCCAAGTTTTCTCTAAGGGCCCATTTGGACCCCCACTTCCATTCTTTGGCCTCATTACCACAGAAAAAGTTTACCCATTTGTCCAGAGAGCTCCTAGCTGATCTCCTCTGTGTCCTCCTCCCACCCATTCCCTCAAGCTACCCTAATCTCATCCCTGATGCAGGACTCCCTGTCTTGATCCTGGAATCTTCCTTCTATCCTAGGTCTGCCGTAATGCTGCTGCTGCATAGAACTGTGGTCCCAGGGCTCCGACAGGCCTACAGGTAGGCCATCCAGTTCCTAGCCCATATCTCCTACTCCCTGTACCTTTATGACTCTTATCTTATCTGCCAGATTAAGATGGTTGAGGTAGTGGCCAGGGAGGAAAGGGAAAGCCACGTCCCACTTGTCCCACCCACTCCTGAGAAACTAAGTCCCAACTGAAGAAACCAATGGCTAACCTGGGAGAGGTACATCCCAGGCCTTCCCTAGCCCTTTCTTATGATCAGAAGTGTGCTACTAAGAAGACTTCTCTCTCTTCCAGACTCAAGTCAGCCCCCTCAAGGCTCTGCATTTGGGCCTGCTCTACAAATGATTCATTTCAGCCACAGCGCTCCAGCCATGCCTTCTCTGGTGATAACTCCAGCACCAGGGGATGGAGAGTCATGGGGACTCTGCTAGGCCTTGGTGCAGTGTTGGCCTATCATGACCACCGGTGCAGGGTAAGTAGGGAAGGAAGGGACTTCACTGTCAGAACAAAGGGGCCCTAGTGAGCTCCCCAGGCAACCCAGGCTTTACCACAGAGCCCACGGTGACACTGTCTTCATGCACAGTAGAGACGGAATCTGTTACCTCCATTTCCCAGTGGCTACACCGTTGTCGGTTGGGTCAGGGTGAAGTGAGTGATTTCTTCTTAACATTTTGTTCCCTTTTGCCTCAACCCTGCCCTGCCTGCAGGCTGCTCAGGAGTCACCACGCATATACACGAGGGAGGAAGTGAGATCCCACAGCAGCCCTGAGACTGGGATCTGGGTGACTTTGGGCTCTGAGGTCTTTGATGTCACAGAATTTGTGGACCTACACCCAGGGGGTCCATCAAAGCTGATGCTAGCAGCTGGGGGTCCTCTAGAGCCCTTCTGGGCCCTCTATGCTGTTCACAACCAGTCCCACGTGCGAGAGATACTGGCTCAGTACAAGATTGGGGAGCTGAGCCCCGACGACAAGGCAGCCTCCATCTTGAAGACCTCTGACCCTTACGCTGATGATCCTATACGTCACCCAGCCCTGAAGGTCAACAGCCAGCGCCCCTTTAATGCGGAACCACCCCCTGAGCTGCTGACAGAAAACTACATCACACCCAACCCTATCTTCTTCACCCGGAATCATTTGCCTGTACCTAACCTTGACCCAGACACCTATCGCCTACATGTAGTAGGGCCACCTGGGGGTCAGTCTCTGTGCCTATCCCTGGATGACTTGTACCAGTTCCCCAAGCATGAGATCACGGTCACTCTGCAGTGTGCTGGCAACCGGCGCTCTGAGATGACTCGGTTCAAAGAAGTACGAGGTCTGGAGTGGAGTGCAGGGGCCATTAGCACTGCACGCTGGGCTGGGGCACGGCTCTGTGATGTGTTATCCCAGGCTGGTCACCACCTCTCTGAAACTGAGGCCCATGTCTGCTTTGAGGGACTGGACTCAGACCCCACAGGGACTGCCTATGGAGCATCCATCCCTCTGGCTCGGGCCATGGACCCTGAAGCTGAGGTCCTGTTGGCATATGAGATGAATGGGCAGCCTCTGCCTCGTGACCATGGCTTCCCTGTGCGGGTGGTGGTTCCTGGTGTGGTGGGTGCCCGCCATGTCAAATGGCTGGGCAAAGTGAGCGTGGAACCAGAGGAAAGTTACAGCCACTGGCAGCGGCGGGATTACAAAGGCTTCTCTCCATCTGTGGACTGGGACACTGTAGATTTTGACTCGGCTCCATCTATTCAGGAACTTCCTGTCCAGTCAGCCATCACACAGCCCAAAGATGGGGAGACAATAGAGTCAGGGGAGGTGACTGTCAAAGGCTATGCATGGAGTGGTGGAGGAAGAGCTGTGGTCAGGGTGGATGTGTCTCTGGATGGGGGCCTAACCTGGCAGGTGGCTGAGCTGGATGGAGAGGAACAGCGTGCCCGAAAGGCCTGGGCCTGGCGGCTATGGCAGCTGCAAGCCCCTGTGCCAGCTGGGAAAAAAGAATTGAACATCGTTTGTAAGGCTGTAGATGACAGCTACAATGTTCAGCCAGACACAGTGGCCCCCATCTGGAACCTGCGAGGCGTGCTCAGCAATGCCTGGCACCATGTCCACGTCCATGTTGCTCCATGAGAAAGTGAAATGGAACCATCTACTCTCCAGAACCACCTTCTGAACCCCTTTCCACACCCATCCCTTGGCCTCATTACCACAAAACATCCTTCCCTCCACCTCTCCATGTCTTGCATCACAACCCTGACTATGCCTTCCGAAGCCACACACAGGTACATGCATTGCACACTTCCACCCAGGCACCTGCTTCCCTTTGACAGGAGGTGTTACATACCCCTCCTGGCCACTGACCCGGTGCCTTCGAGGAGGTAAGAGCTGCTGGAGCAAAGGGCTAGAAGTAGGAAAAGTAATTCTGGAAATAAGTGCTATTTTTCTACCTACCCTATCTCCATTTCTAATGACTATCACCACTGAGGCCTTATTTTGCTTTTCTTCTTGGATTCTTCAGAGAATGTGTGAGGATATGTGTAAGAAAAGTGTATATGCAACTTTTTACTGCGTCTCTAGGTTGCCAGGGGTTGTGACGGGCGCGACCCTCTCCCTTTATTGTTCCACTTTTCTAAATACATCAATAAAATATCTGTTTAAGACTACCACTCTGAAAGAGCAAAAAAAGATTATGACCTTTGGGACTTCTTGAGGCTGGGGAGTGAGCAAGTTGCAGGAGGGCGGTGCACTGATTGGTACTGGGACATCTAGTGAGACAACCCAAAACAAACAAAAAGTGGGGGGAAGGGAAAAAGGAAGCAGGGGCAGGGAAGTCCAGATTGGGCTTTCCTTCTCTTAAGTCTCAGTATCTGCGGGGCTACTTAAGTGAATGACCTCAGGATACCCCCCAAGAGAGGAAATTTTTTTTGATTTGGCATCCTTAAGCCCCTCCCCCACACAATTCCTACGCACTTGGCAGGAAAGGCAAAGAATACTAAGAGGTCAAAATCAATATTGTCTTAGGGGCGGCAAAGGCAAAACTTGGCACTAGGGGCAGATGTGCCACCGCAACTAGGGCGTCCAACCGTGGCCTTGTTTGCAAAGTAGATGCAGATGAAGGGGCAGTCACTGAGTTACCCTTTGCCTGCGACCGCGCCTTTAGGACTTGAATCTTTCGGCGCTCGGCTACTCTCCCCTAGCTCTTCCTCCCTTGTCTCCCCAGCTTGTGGGCGCTCGGTGTTCAGCCACGCCGCCTGTCGCCTGGTAGTGGGGCCGGAAGTTGTTCGGGGGAGGGGGGACAGCCGTGCTGGGGGGGTTTATGGGGGGGGCCCGTCCCTCCTCAGGTGAAGCCGCTGATGGAGATGGAGCCGCCGCCGCCGCTGAGCGCCCGGGTCCCGCCTCCGGCCCGGTTGCGGCCGGCTCAGTGACCCCACTCCCCCCGCACTGGGCCGCCCGGGCCAGAGTGGGGGACCCCCGCCGCCCCGCCCCCTTCTCCCCCAATACCTTCCCCTCTCCCTCTCCCGCCCAGCCTGCGCGCGCGCGGAGCTGCCTCAGGTGAGTGAGGGGCGGGGTTTGGGCGAAGCGCGAGGGGCGGGGCCTCGGCCGCCGGGGGCGGGGCCTGAGGGGCTTGGGTGTGAAGGGAGGGGGACACGTGGGCGGGGGCGAGGCGGGAAGAGGGTCGCTGGGTGGGTTGCGGCCCAAGGGAGGAAGCTGGCATGGGGGGTTTGGCGCGAGGCCACAGGATTGAGGGGGACGTAGCAGGGACCTAGGCGTCCTAAAAGGGCGGGAGATGGGTCACGGCAGAGGACCGAGGACAGGCGGGAGCTGGTGTGCGCGAGGCTCCTTCGTGGGGTACAGCTGGGGTAGAACAGAAGGACAGGGCGGAGAAAGGCGAATTAGACTGGGTACCTGGGCAAAGAAGCGAGAGGCGGCGCGGGGTGGGGTGGGGGGAAGGTGTCGGTCAAGAAGGTTAGAGAGAAAGACATAGGCCTAAGTGGGAAGACTGGGAGGCAGTGAGCAGAGTGGGAGAAACATGTGGTAGAGAAGAAACTTAGGGTGGAGCGAAAAGTGCTGTCTGGGGTACTATGTAGGGTGAGAAGTCCAGGGAACCTGAGAAGCAAGGTTGGGAAGGAAGAGATTCATTGCGTAGGAGCCCTAAGGAAGAAACACAGAGGAAGCCCTGGGGCAGACCACCAGGGGGTACAACAGACTTGGGAAGCAGGTCTAAACTAAAACAGCCTTCCCTGTATCTCCTCACACAGCCCCATCCCCAGTTACTGTCTTCGCCCTTGTAGTTGTAGATTCTCACTGTTTGATTTCTATCCGTTTTTTTTTTTTTTTTTTAATTATGACTGGTCCTGTCTGGTGACAATGTTTAATGGGAACATGGACCTTTAGATATGAGATGTTTAGGAAATATGGTACCCCATTTCCCCCTCCAAGGTCATGAATTTACTGACTCTGCTTCTAGGAAGATTTGATGTATTACCAACCACACTGTGTCAAAGTTTGCACACCTTCTTTCACCTCAGTCCCTTCTCCTATAAGCAAAACTGTCTACTGTTGTGATTTATCCACCCCCACTTACATGTCTGATAGCTCCAGCTATACTCCAGTCTCCCCAGTCCGAGCCCTCAAAGCATCAGTGGTGAGCTTGGTATGGTTGTGACTTGCTCATAGGTCAGCTCTAGGCCTTCCAAAATCATGGCCAAGCAGCAGACTATTGAGGCCTGGCTGTTTCCCCTTAATGCTACTTGTTCACTTTGTCTGGGTGAAGGTACATGTCCATGTCCTTAGGAAGCAATAAAAGCAGGTGTCTGACTACCTAGAATATTTCCACTTAAGATCACTCAGATTCTGAGAACAAGACCAGATAAAAGGCCAAATCAGACACCCTTTGGGTGTAGCATCTTATTTGGTAGGGGTATGTGAAATGCCCAGCCGGGAATTCCTCATCTCCTCATGGGTCTGCCAGTAGGTCAGTGAATCTTGCTCTGTGGTGTGCGGGGGACTTCAGCCTTCCCCACTTACAGCCTAATTCAGAGAATCCAGACTGCTCCCTGGGTCATGAGAACCGTCAAAAGAGTGGCTCCTGAGATAAAAATAAAGTCTTTAAAGAAGAAAATAGCCTTACCATTGGGAAGCAGGAGAGGTCTCAGTGGAGCTTCTGGGGTGGGCCCCAGGATGGTGGGAGCTGCCCTCAATTTGGCAGCTTCAGAATTATATCTTGTCCTACTCAGTAGATGCTGATGTCTCAAGCACAAAACATAATGTTTTTGTTGCCCACTGAGTGCAGTTAGTTAGTTCAATTGTAGCTTCTGGGCAATCCCCTTACTCTCAGTAGGTTTGGAGGACTTGGCTCAGAAATAAGTCCTGACTTTTTTCCAGTGGAAAATGCAACTGAAAGTTTATTCCTTATTTCCTCTTAGTACATGCTTAGTACTTCCCAGCATGGGAGGAACATTATCCCACCTTTTATCCTACTTTCCCCACCCAACATCCACAAAGAAATTATTTCCTCCCAGACTGGCCATCTCTCTTCCCTCAACACACACACACACACAAAATAGTCAAGGAAAAATAAAAAGTTATTGTATTGACATGTATACACTGATGTGTATAAAATTGATGACTGATTAAAAAAAAAAAAAGTTATTGTAGGGCAGGTATTTCTAGCCTCATTTCGCTCTGTAGGAACAAATAAGAGTGTGGAACCCTGTGGGTATAGACAATGCCACAGGCAGAGGGACTCCCTTTGTTGGTCTCTTGACCCTGCTGGAGAAAGCTCTGAATTCCAGGCTCTTTGATTTGCCTCCTTTTCTCAGAAGAGCTGGGGACTCTGTACTGGAAACAGAGACAGGTTCAAGGTCTTTCAGAGGAAAGAATCTAAGAAAGGGTAGTGCTGATATGAATGGCCTGGTCCCCCCCAAGGGTCATCGACCTTGCAGACTCTGCTGGAATACGTATGCTGGTCTAATCCTTGAGCCAAGGAGCCCTGTTCCTACATTAAAGAGATTTAGTGAGAGTCTAGGTTGGCTTTTTCCTCAGGCCCATAATCTCTGAAAACAGACATGGGAGGGAGAGGATTATTTCTCTTCCCATCCATAGACCTGTGTTTGTAGTTCAAGGACTTAAGTCACTAAGATGGAGACCCCAAAACTGTTCATTTCATCATCCAAGAAAGAAAGCAAGCAGAGGAGCCCCAGACCTTGCTATGGCAAGATTTGATTTTGTGCTGTAGTAGAAAGAAGCCCAGACTGGTAACCTGGGTTCTATTTGTCCTACTTCTATCGCTAACCAGATGGGTGACTCTGGGCTTAGTTTAACTCTTCTGTTAAAAACCAAGAGATTGGAGATCATCTCTCAACTCCATTCTAGCTCCAAGATTCCCCAGGTCCTGGAGCACCCCTGCCCCAGGCCCTCCAAATGAACAGAGGCTTACTAAATTGGATTGTCAGAGCAAGATTCGTTGTTAGCAGAGGAGCCTGAAAACATCTTCCTGGCCCAAACAACAGTGAGCTCTTTTGGTCACCATGCATTAGGGACTTCTGGCCAGGACTGCCACCAAAGGCAATTGTTTCTGTCTCTTCCACCTTTTTGCCACCCTACCCCAATCAGAATAGTTAATTGAGACTTCCATGTCATTTCAAACTTCACTTGAGATAGTAAACCCTGTTTTGGGCATCTTTGGCTTCAAAACTTATTATTATAAAACTCAAATTGAACTGCCCTGCTCTACTTTACCCACCCCTGCCAAAAGGTACAGCTGAACAGCAGTGACCTTGTGGAGCCTTTCTATAAACATAGGGCTTATATACTCAAGGGTATACCCAAAAGCCCCAGAAAGTATCATCTCATGTGCATCACACCTGGTGATTTAAACTGTTTAGTTTGGCCCTTTCCTTAGTTCTGAAATGAGACATGGGAGGGGTGAGATTGTTTCTCCTCCCACCCATAAACCTTAGCCTTCTCTCTCTTCCGCAGTCTACGTGGGGAGGCCAGGGAAGCACAAAGAACAAGAGAAAAGATGCATCCAACTGAGAGCTAAAAGGAGACAATGAGGTGAT